>NW_027131500.1:12714000-13920500 GCF_026122565.2 Emydura macquarii macquarii | reverse complement strand
GGGGGGGGGGGGGAAATATTCTAATATACTGTTGTAGTGTTTGCTTTTACTACAAGGGGGGGGGGCCCTCAAGAGAAATCAACGAACTTTACAAGCCTCAAAAGAGATGTTCAAATAATGAGACCATAAAAACATCTATACAATCTAAGGGAGAAAGCCAAAATAAACTAAAGCATGAACTATAAATCAGTAATCCATCCATCAGATTTTTAATTGTGGTTGAAGCATCTTAAACTAATGGGAAATTATGTTCCAACACTCTCTTCCTCCTCTTTTCTATAACCCATCCACTCCCTTCCGCCTGCATGCAAGTGCACATACTTTCCTAAATACCCAAACTTGCTTCCTTTACTCAGGAAAAAAAAAAAAAAACCACACCTCACACTGATAATTTAAATAAGCCGCATACCAAACACACAACACTTGTGTACTTATGTTTTTGGCTCTGTTATAATACAGGTCAACTGTGCCCTGCAAGTCACGTGGTTCCAGCCAAATCTGGTTTATAAACTATGTCAATGAAGGAATCATAACTCAAGCTACAACCAGTTTTAGAATGATGACATTTTTACTTCCACTCCTGCAGCTTTTATTCAGGCAGGAACACCCACTGTGTTAAATAGGTGTTTTGTCACAATATTCACTAAAAGAACTGAGCCTTTTGTTTGAGAGGTTTTGGTAAGAAGCTAGCACTGGGGCACTAATTAACTGTCAGTCTAAACCTTTATAGCAACATGCAAATGGAACCACCACACACACACAAACTCAGAAAAGAGGCAGAGAATGAAATTGCCGTGTTCTATTTAAACAGTTTACTGTTAAAAATATAGACGTTTTCTGGTAAGATTGGATATGAAGGAAAGTGAAATTTATCTTGCAGATATTGAAGAGAAATGGGGAGGGGAGGGAGTAGGGGGAACTCAAACACTGCTCAATTCACACAACCTTAAAAAAAAAAGGCCTATTTTCAAAGGCCCAGAACATTCTCTGTGTACTCCATTGTGGAAGACATTGTCTAGGGAACCTCGCAGTCTCTGCTCCAAAAGCAACTGTTCCACTCTCTTCAACTTTCTACCCATCTAAACTGAAGACAGTTTGGTACTTAATCGTAAGAGTTTATCATTTGAGTAACAAAGACACAAACATTTTTGTGTAGCTGGCAGCCTAGAGAATTGTGAGCTGCACTCTTACTGAGGGAGCTCTCTCTCAAAGCTAGGAGAAGCATGCTGAGGCTAGGAGTGTGTAATAAGCAATTTGTGTATTTAGGTACTTAAAGAGCCACCATAAATTCTAGAAGTAAAACTGTCCTAACATTAAAATAGGATGAACACCAACTAAACACAAGAAGCTTCTCTCCTACTGTGACAGGACACTATTCGTAGCTCCTGGTCACCAGGTTTGGGGCAGCACTGGGAAGAGTGCATGGTTAACTGAAGCCAATCATACTTTTTAGGGGATTGTAAGCACCTGAGTGGTAATCACGGGGCTAACAAGGTAATTTGGAAGGTATAAGTGGGAGGAACAGGAAGCAAAGGAAAGCTCAGAAAGTGGGCTTGAGGAGTGAAGGCTGCAGGGCAGTCTCCGTTTGCTGTTAGCCTGCAATATACTGTGTTACTTTACAAGAAAAGAACAAACACCTTAATGAAAAAGATAACCTGGTGTGGTTGCAACTTCAAGGCCACATCAACTGGGCAGGTAGTGGAATACAGTTGGTCATGAGAGATGCCCTGTGACACTCACCATTTGTTCCTCTTTCTACATCAGTCCCGTTTAGAGATGAGGGAGAGACAGAAAACACATTTCCTGTCTATCCCCAAAGAGTATTTGGAGGAGATCTCAAATTCTTCCCCCATTCCAAATCAGGACCAAAAAAATTCAAAGTTTAATCGTCACAAACCAACAAACCTAAACAAATTTTGTTTGAGTCAATCAAAACATTTAGATTTCAACCTGCCACTCAGTCGAACTACACTAAAATTTCTAAACAAAAAGTTGTTTTGCCTCAAAAGCAAATGAAGCTTTTCAGTTTGAAAGTGTCAAAAACTAAACAAAAACAAAAAACTACATCCCCAACCAGCAAAAGTTTTTTGAAAAACATTTTGAAATTCCTCAAAACGGACTCCCTTTCACAAACAGTTTGTTTTAACAAATCAACATTTTCTGGCAAAAGAAATGTTTCATTTAAGTATTCCTGATCAGCTTTAGCCCAAGTATCTTCTCTCAACCCACTGCAAACCACCTTCACAATTAAGGGATTCGCTCATCTCCTACTGCAATGACATGCTTGGTCTAACCATTCCCGTTCTCTCAACAACAACAAATCCACATTTCCAATATCCTTTGTCAGGCAAACAAGCTCTTGAAGGCAATGGGATTGCACAGATGTAACTAAGGGCACCATTTGGAATGTAGAGACTCTATTACCTGGTGCATTCGAAGAAAATATCCCAGCTTGACTCTCAGGTCTCAAGTTCAGTGTGTAGAGTTGACAGAAGTCATCTAACACATAAGCTGAACTAATTTCATATAGAAATCATTAAGACAATAAAGTGGGACTTTATTAAAGTGTCTTTTTTTAAAAGTATCTTATCAGATCACTTTAATTTACAACTACATACCAAAAAAAGTGTTTTTCTTTTATAAAAACAGAACCATGACATGTGCAAAACTGAAGGCATTGTCAATTCCTTTTCTTTACTGATTACCTGTTTTTTGTTATCATCTGTTATGTTATGTCTATACCCAGATTATCAATTATTTGAGAAAAGAACCATGCTTTATTTTTTAATAGTAATTTTGCAATATTAAACATTGTTGAATACCAGAGTAGCTTCTACTAAGTTGACTCATCATTCTGCCATCATTAAATGGAAGGCTGGCTACCTCTACATGTGTTCTCCATTTGTTTCTTTACTGGGTCAGACACAGCTAATTAAGTGCATTGCCTATCTGCTGCCTGCAAGAGTAAAAAACATTCTTAAGCAGGATGTTCTTGTGTATAGTGTAACAAAAGAATGAGAACGTCTCAGTTCACAGTGACAGACACAATAATGCAAGTCAGTACATAGTGATATCTATCTGATCATTTGTGCTTAACAAATAGTGGGACTGATTCCGATATTACTTAGGCTTGAGTACACTTAAAACACTACAGCAACACAGCTGCAGCTGCATCTCTGTAGTGCTTCAATGAAAACAGTACTTATGCTGATTGGATGAGTTCTCCCATCAGTGTAAGGTAATTCACCTCCCTGAGAGGTGGGAGCTAGGTCAATGGAAAATTTAGGTCAGCTTAACTACTGCTCAGGGGTGTGGGTTTTTCACATCCTGGAGTGACATAATTGGGTACATTTAATTTTCTAACGTAGACCAGCCCTTGAATCTGTTTTAAAATCAGTCTAACTCCACTGACCTCACTAGATGCAACTCCTGATACACACTGGTGTAAGGAAGATCAGATTCAGACCTACTGATTTCAACTGCAAAAGTGGAAGAACAAGTAGTTTAGATTGGGTCTAATATTAGAAGACAGTACTGATTTACAGCACTTAATTAGTACACTTATTACTATACCTAATAACTCTGCAGGGGGGTAGAGGTGAAGGAATGACACCAATACCATAAAACCAAGTACTGTACCGTATTAGCAGGATAGGCAGAGTTGGATGACTGTAATCCATTCTCAATGCCAACCAAGGAAAGGCACATGTTCGTCTCCCACAGAACCATCTTACACTTTTAGAGGGGATATAACTGCAGAACATGTACACTGATGGTTCTATACAAAGTACGGTATGTTCAAACCTGGCAATGCTCTGAGGTTCCCTAACATCACTAGCAGACATCCAATCATCAGATATAGTTCTGGACACAGAATTAGCAAATTCCACTGAGGAAGAGGTGTTTGAGTGGCATGCCTAATAGCACATTAAGTAACCAAAGACCCTATGAGGAAGCCTACAAGATTTTCTGGGCCAACATTCACGAGTACTTTTTATTGCAGAATAAAATTTAATTTAGTCTTAATTTAAAAGTAAAAAACAAAACAAAAAAACTATAATCCTGAGATGGCTGGATATCTGTAGCAATAGCCAATCTGAAACCATGCATGGGGTCCTCTTTTAAAATGATTTTTAATGTAAAAAATCACTGCCCTATACTAGTTTCCATCATAGTAGAAGCCTTAGAGTCTACCAACATCAATTCCTTAAAACTATTATAGAGCTCCATTGTTATCTGTGCCAGACAGAGCAACTGTACACTAATGAACAACAGGAATGGAGCAGAAAAATCAGTGACAACTCCAAGAAATTGACCTTTGCACCTTGTGTCACTACAGAAAAAGACCTTTCCCAACCTGCCCTTAAAATCCACACAATAGAGAGCAAGGGGAATGAGCAACTAGAGGAAAAAGTACTTGACAGGTTCTCATTTATAGTTTGTGAAGTAAGCTTCAGGAAGGCAACTATGATTATGGCAATCCTCCTGACTGCCTAAAACAAACCATAGGCAGCAAGTTCGATGATGAATTAGTTGGCAGCTTGCAGTATACGTAGACTTTCCTTTTACATACATTTTTCTTCAAAGTAGCTTGGACAGTTCTTTAGAACTACTGGAAAATAATTGTGCTGTTAATACCAATGTAACGAGTTCATCCATGTGCTCTCAGGTGGAGAGAGTCTGAGCTCAGCAAGGTGTATGCCTTCAGTAGTAAAACCAGAGCCAGAGCATGTTCTGAGTAGCCAGACTGAGCAGACTAGTATAAAAAGTGGCTTGAGCCTTGAACACTTTCTCCATGACAAATCTGAGAAGGTCCCAATCATTTTGGATATTTAAAATAATCTGGATGGTCTGAACCAAAGCTGGCCATAAAAAGGGCATATGCAACTGTCAGACGTGGGCCCAAGTTTGACTTAATTGTGTTGCAGTAGTTTCTACTGGGTCCCCAGTCATAGATCAGGGTTTCATTGTTTTAGCACAGTAAAGATGCAGCAAAGGTCCCTGACTCAAGGAACTCACAATCTAAGTGTAAGCCCTGTGGCCTGAAAGGCTACCGAAGATAAGGAGCTCCCTATCACCATTGGTTGGTGAACCAGGGGAAGGGAGGGAAGCAGACAGAAGCTCCATAATAAAAGGAGTTCTCTGCCACCATCCACTAGTGAACAGGGGAAGGAGCTGCTAAAGTTGCTTCACAAGTTGCTAACAGCAGCTTTAGAATTTTTCACTGGAATGATTTTTCAACAGAAAACAGTTTCTGCAAAAATCAAGGTTTTCTATATGAAAAAAATCTGAGTTTTCTAAGAAATTTGGGGGGGTGGGGAAATAAAAATAAAAGTTCATTTTGGGTTTATTAGACCCAAAATACAATATAGCCTTTTGTGGAACTGACCTGAAATGTTGTTATGAAACAGTTCATTAAGATATTAAACTCCATTTCCCTGTCAGATGTAGTTATGGCAGATGTAGTTTGGGCCAATTTTTCTGCTATCTTCTTGTCCCCTAATAAAGCCTTTACTTGTTTTAGATGAGGGCACCCATATAAACGTTTTTTCCCAGATTTCTGGGTGGGGTCAGTGCTGTTTGCAAAATGAGAAGGGATTCTAATACACGCTGGTGTTGTCCTTAATCACAAACTTGATAGGCCATCTCCAAGTGACTCTCAGGGGTGTACGTCCTGCTTTCAAACACCCATTCAAACCAAAACTGGTGATTTCACGTAACCGTAACAAGTCAATGTATTACATAGTACAATAGATAACCACCAAAACTAGTGTTCCAACCCCTTTTTTCGCATACAGAACAAACACTATCCAAAAGGACCTGTATTGTTTTAGAGGCAAAAATCAAATGTAATTTATCCAAGGTGTCCTTATCTTATTTCAGTCTGTGAATTAATTCTCAAGTTATTCCACAATAGGGTAGCACATGTACTAACACATTCCTGGCTAACAACTTCAGATCCCAACTATTGTAGGTTTATTTCATCCATTAGTACAAAACATCTACAATTTTACTATCCTGATGGAAGAACAGTCAGTTATGGGAACTGTTCTGGACTAAGCCAAGTGAAAATGTACTGAATAAAGCCGTTTTAAATATTAGGATCTGCGAATTGATCTAAGTTTATGGACTTTGTTTGCACAGTATAATCATGACTGTTTCAAATGGTTCTTCATAAAAGAATTCTTTAGAAATTAATATGCACCCCATCTGTAGAATGGTGCCAACTATGATGCTAAGTTGTGACAAGCATAACCCACTCTCAAGTTACAGAAACCCCGAGGGGGTGAAGTTAACATTTAAAAACTGTACAAAACCCTAACGGAAGGAGTTAAAAGTAAAAGCTCTAATCTCCTCTCTCTAAGATTCAGCTGACTAAAGTAATTCTGGATGTAACTTAGTTGAGTTACATCAATGGAGAATTTGGCCTAATGTGACTATTCACATGATACTATTTTGCTAATTTTGTTAGACAAAGTTATCTGAAATTAATGATTTCCTTCATAATGAGGCATAGATGAGATATAGGATGTAAATGGCACTCAAATGCCATTACGTGTAAGTATGAGACGTGTCACATACTAAAAAATGTATTTGTTCTTTTATGATAGGCTGGTCACATAAGCAATTTGTTGTTTTGCCTTGAACATTATAAACAATTAGCTTCCATATTTCTAGTGATGCCATTTCTCAGGGAACTTGCCAGGTAACTTATGCCTTCAGGAGCATGTATTAATTTTGTGACTCAGTTATCCAGGTTCTTTTCAGGAACCTTGAATTTCTTTGGGAAGACTCCTCCACTCTGGAACCACGGTTATGAGAAAACCGGACTTGACATAACCCACAGCCATCTCGTGAATCTAGCCACCATAAGCTGGAAGCGAGGACATGACATAAGAATTTCCCGTTGCTAAGGCAGACGAAAATAACTGCACAGCTGCAGTGTTACAGATTCACGAAAAAGCAAAGGGATCTTGGTCTGGGAGCCTGCGTGTAAGTTTCTTGCTAGATTTGCTTTACTGTTCGTAGGGAAATGGTCAGCCTACCAGAAGTTATTTTGAGTTATGTGCTTTGTTTGGAGAAAACGATAGAGAGGTTAGTGAGAGCATTTGCTTTGGAGAAGTTTGGATTTTCTATGAGCAAGACGACAGTGATATTAATCTCCCGCTGCCACTCAACACCACCTCAGACTTTGGGTAATTATATTCTGGGGTCCTCTGGACTATTGCTATTTTAAATGTGTGCTTTGTATTCAAACATATCAGTCATCATCAGCTATTTCTCGATATGAGGATGGTATCTGCCAGGGGAAAATCATTGATGAGACTTAAGATGGCTGAGGAGTCCAATTCATGCTCTGCAGATTTTTCTGAGGAGTACAGATTCATGCGTTAAAGGTGGTGGAATAGCACTCGTGCAAAAACTTCATCAATTTCTAGTTGGAATTTCTTCATTAACCCAAATTCTATCTGACCTAGAGAATGTTAACATTGTGACCATTTTTAATAAAAGGAACAAGCCAATGTATGGGAATTACTGAGGTATTGCCCTCCTCTCCATTGCCAAGAGGATCCTTGCTTGCATCCTTTGGAACTGTCGAAGACATCCTTCCAGAACCCCAATGTGGTTTCAAACCATCTTGGGGTACCGCCAATATTTTTGTTGCATGAAAGATCCAAGAGAAGTGTAGAGAATAACACCAGCCATTGTTTACGGCATTTGTTGACTTAACTAAAGCCTTTGATTCCATCAATTAGGAAGTGTTATGGAAGGTGCTATCTAGGTTTGGTTGTCCCTTGAAGTTAATTCACGTTCTCAGGTTACTTCATGACGGAATGACCACCACTGTCCTCTGTAATGGGTTAGAGACAGACCCATTCACCATCTGTACTGGTGTTACACAGGGCTGTGTTATTGACCCAACCCTTTTCTCCATCTACCTTGCCATAATTTCGATTTCTATTCATGACCGCCTTTCCTCTGGAATTGAAAAACTAGCCACCCATGAGACACTCAATCTGTGGTGCCTCCATTCTAAAACTAAAAAGTCACCAGGATTGTTATCATTGACCTTCAGTATGCTGACTACTGTGCTATCCTCACACACACTGAGACTGACTTGCAATCCACCCTAGATCTCTTCTCAGGCACCTATCAGAGCCTGGGACTCTCCCTCAATATTGGGAAGACTTAATTGCTCCACAAGCCTGCCCCAACATAAGTTTCCCCCCTTCTCCCACAAATTGTCATCAGCAGTGAACCCCTGGGAAATGTTGAGCATTTCCCTTACCTTGCTCACATCCAGGTCATGCATAAATCCTACCACTTCATTTTGCAGGTCTTTCCTCTCCATCCATGCAGCTCTATCCGCCCTAATCTTGGGGGCACGCTAGAGGGGAGACTTGAATTGCCATTCCCTGAGACACATGTTTACTAGATTTAAATATCCTGAGCTTTGTACCCAGCACTTTTCACAAACACTAAATTCACATAAAATATTTATTTAAAAGATTAGGTCTGCTGAAGTATACAGGAATCTAACATTCACATTAGATGTCTTGGAGACCAGTGTAGATTGGAAATTAGGCAGTAAACAAAAAATCCAAGTAAAACCCGATGAACAAAACAATCCTACTTACACCATCACAGAAGGTATTTTCTTCATTTATTTTGATAAGTGTAGTTTAATACTAGTAAATGTATTCTGGAATATTTTGTAAAAGTAATGAGTAATACAAGTCTATATTTGAATATTTTCTCTCATTAGATATATCTGTCCTGAGTGGTGGAATGATATTTTGGTGAGAGGCGGAATGCTCGAAAAGTGATCACCTTTTCTTATTGGTAAAGTGAGAATTAGAAAATTTCTACTGTATGCTAGGTCATAATGATTTTGCCATCTACACTCTAATCCAGAAAGAGGATGCATAACTTAGGGCTTGTCTATCAATGCAGCTGCGCCGTTGGAGTGCACCTGGTGAAGATGCTCTATGCCGATAGGACAGAGCTCTCCAATCAGCATAATAAAACCATCTCCCGCAAGCAGTAATAGCTATGTTGATGGGAGCAGCATTCCCGGCAGCATAGTACTGTCCACAGTGGCGCTTATGTTGGTGTAATTTGTGTTGCTCAGGAGTGTGGCTTATTCAAATTATGCCAACAAACTGTAGCATAGACATAGCCTTACTGGATTAATCGGTTGCCCAGGTAGTACAGAAGCCAATGTTTTGGGAGCAGAAGATTCTTTCTATTCTTTATGCACGTTGTTGCCTGTTGCCATGGTGGAATTGTATATACATAGCCAGAGAGCATTACAGTAAAAAAAATGGAAAGATTAATCGACATTCCCTATATATCCTACAGAAAACATTTTCTCTGACCATCTATTCCTCATTAGGTATTGGAGCTTTAGATGGAATAAGTGATTTCAAGTAGTGATCTTGCAGAAAAATTTCTGGTTGCTAAGAAACAGGAATGAGAATAATAATCCAAGTTCAGATGGAATTGAATTGATTCAGGGAGATGATTCTTGAACCGATTAGATGTATTTCATAAGGAATCCAAGATCCCATTTGTAAAGTGTGTGTGCGCGTGCACGTGTGTGAGAGTGAAGTGCTCTACGTCAGGTGCACCTTATTGCAAGGAGATTCTCAATAAGAGCTTAATCATATATGCAGCACAGGGTGAGGGAAATGATGAGAATCTTGTATACACTGTTTAGACATGTCAACAGAAAATCAAACATGTGGAACCTCTTCCCAAAGGGGCTAACAGACTCTTGTTAACATTTTGAACCACTGCTCACTATCCTATAGCCCTTCATTTCTGAAGGATTTTCCATCCACTAACCTTTGATCCCAAGCTTAATTCTAAGGTTGGCATCTGTATCACATCACTTGGCTCAGCAAGCAAGCAAGTTAAAAGGCAGTTTCACCTGGGGCATCACTTTCACAGACATGAAAGATGGCATTAATTTTCTTGTTACCCCCGGCATAACTGGTTCACATTTCACTGTTTTTGAGCATGCTGATGAGCACCGAACAAAATCTGGAGTGCCTCTACACATTATACAGTCAAACTTCATCCAAGGAGCACTAATACAGTGGGGCTGTGGTGTTGCATTCCAAGTTTATGGGCCTTCATTTAAAAGTACATAGTCCCAAAACATGCCACAAGCCTGCCATGCAGGCACTTATTTTTCTTAAGTCATGGAGTAGATTACATACATTTTACAACCTTTTTCCATTCATTTTATTTACAGAATCCTCCTGGATAATGGGATAGTTAAAAGGAAGTTATGATTTTTTCTGAGAAAAGCACCATTTTGAATTTGTTTCTTTTCTTTTAAATTTTTGAATAAAACATACAGCCAAAGACTGAGCACAATATTCAAGAGTTAGTGCCTCAGTTTAGGATCTTGAAGGTAGTATACTCATACCACAGTGCTTGCAACCCTAGAGCCACCTTAACAAATCTTTGTCTGGGAATTTTAAAGGAAGTCCTGCAATGGGAATGGGGCCCAAGTGAGATGCAGGGGGCAGTCCTGGGGGGTGGAGGGGCAAATTCACTTAACTCCTTTTTGACTCTTTCCAAGGTGTGAAGAGAAGGGCCTTACTAATGCACACCTAAGCTTCTTCACAGTGGAACCAGTCTTCTGGGGAACAAAGGTGGAACACAAATCAAATTAGTCCCATCATGGGGAGATGCACTCAGCAGACCCCTTCCTCTTGCCCCTATACCCAACTAAAGGATGATCCAACAGTTTTTGACAATGTTCCCTCTAAAGTCAGGTTTATAATGGAAGCCCAGCTGCATACTGATTAAGTAGTGACTTCATGGAAAGAAAATATCAGGTATTAAAGGGTTTTTTAATCTAGAGCAGAAAGGGATCACAAGAACAAATGGCTGGAAGCTGAAGCCAGACATTCAAATTAGAAAACTGCACTTCAAACAAACAAAAACAAAAAAACCCCACCAAACTAGGTTGATTGACCACTTCTGAGAGAAGTGATGGGTTTCCCACATTTCTTGATGTCTTCTGGAACATATGTTTAATCCAAATACAAGTTATCGGGCTAAACATAGGGATATTTAGGTGAAATTAAATGGCCTGTGTTATTACAGGTCAGACTAGACCAGTGGTTCCCAACCTTTCCAGATTACTGTATCCCTTTCAAGAGGCTGAACTGTCTTGAGTACCCCAAGTTTCACCTCACTTAAAAACTAGCTTACAAAAATCAGACAAAAATACAAAAAAAAAAGTGTCACAACACATTATTACTGAAAAATTGCTCACTTTCTCATTTTTACCATAATTATGAAATAAATTGTAACCCCAGGATGAGAAACATTGGTACAGTAAATATAGCAGTATAAACAAGTCATTGTCTGTGTGAAATTTTAGTTTGACTTCAGTCGTGCTTTTCATGTAGCCAGTTATAAAACTAGACAAATATCTAGAGTTGACGTACCCTCAGCAGACCTCTGCGTGCCCCCAGGGGTACATGTACCCCGTTTCAGAACCAATGAACTAAATGATCCGGCCTTAAATTCTATGAATCTCTTAACATTAAATATGGAGTGACTGTCACAACTTCAAAGCTCTACATTTATTTTACTCCTCCCCACTCCAGTTTAAATATTCTTCCTACCTTTTCTTTAAATTAATACTAGAAGATTAAATATTTTTAGATTTGTAGGTGAAGCATGTGAGCACATACACACACACAGCAGAATTTGTAACTTCTTCCGCCCCATTCTATGTACAAGGAGTCCCCCTAATAAAATAAGGCACAAAAGGCCTCCTTAGATAATGCTAAAAATCTCATTTTTCTCTCATTTTCCAATGAAGTTGAAAAACTACTATAATAAAAAAATAGTTAAAACACGGTTCTATGATTAGTCTCAAAACCTGAAAATATATCAGATTACTGTAGTGAACACTATATTTTTCAAGGCGGCATTTTGGGGGGAAAAAAAAAAAAAAAGCAAAGTTGCCTTGAAGCTAATATACAGGACAAACAGTCAAAATACCTGGGCTTTGTCATGAAATCTATCACAGATCTGTTGCGAGACCTAGGATAAAGTGACTTAAGTTCTGTGTCTCACTTCCCCCATCTGAAAATGGAGATCTTTTTCCCTTTGGTGATTCAAAGCACAGTACAAAGAAAGAGCTTGTGGAGAAGTTAGGGAGTTATTAAAAACCCCCACATAAAATCACATGCACCTCCATTCACCTGCTTGATATTATCCTGCCTGACTGCCAGGTGTTAAATCAAAGGACTTTGTTGCAGGTGGGGGAAACAAACAGGAAATGAAATAATGGTAAAAATAAAGGTACAATCTGGAGAATACTGGGGTCCTTGAGGAAATGAGCTATGACTTGGGGAATGTCCCTGCCTCACTCCAACTAAGCTGGCATGGGTTTTTCATCCCAGAGCTGAGCCTAGGATTCAAAGGGGATACTAATACCTTAAAAATTCTGGCCTAGAGAAGGAGGGTTGAGTGGATAGCCAGTAGCAACTGGATGGGAGAGAGAAAGAAACTGCAGTAGGCAGGCTCTCTCCCCCAACCCAGAAATGGAGGTAGCCGAGCTAAATTAAACTTAGTAAAGCTTTCATGAAAAGATTAATGTTTAGGTAAGAGGAAATAGGTGTATAGGCCTTTCTTGATTTCACCCTTTTTCCTATGTACTTTTGGGTGAATGAACAAACAGTATTTTGTTTTTTTTTAAAAAAGCTGTTTTTGAGTCACTTTAATCCACCACACCTCAGAAAAACAGACTTATAGGTTCCAAACCAGCTGGGCCTCCCATGTTAACATTGTTGGGAAGCAAGGGTGCTGTTACCCATATATCCAGCTTAAAAACAGTGGGACCGCATGGTTCCATTTTAGAGAGAGGTGCAGAAACCCAGGCTTGTCATCTGAGGGGTGCACTTCTGAGGGATTGAAAGGGTGTGAAGCGCAGCTAGCTGTGTCACCATGACAGCACTATATAAATTTTATTTCCAATATGTGGTAGCACATATAAGATGTTTGTACTAGTTCATTACTTATTTAAAGCTATCATGCAACGTTTCACGTATTGGGGGGGAAAATGTCAAAACTCAAAGCTTCAGACCATACAAATTAAGACAGCCGCAAAGGTAGGAATAATTGCCCTTCAAATGTAACACCATCACCCACTTCTATTCTGATAACATTCTGTGCTTCTTTTAACACACAGAATTTACATTACATGCTCAGGGGCACACTTTTTTCCAGCTGAATCCCTTCTTTTCCCATCTTTACAAATGAGCATTCTGCATATATGGGAGAGGGTGTCACTTTGTTTGGGCAAAAAGCCTGGATGGGCTCCAATTGTGGCATTTTAAAGAAATAACCCACATACAAAGCATTTCACCTCCTGGTTACAGGTTTGAATATGAAACAAAGTGATGGAAACAACCTTCACCATCCCTTTCTGCTGGTTCTTCTGTGACCTCAGGTCAGTGTGGTACAAAATTAGTTAATAGGAAAAGTCCAGTCATCACAAACAGAACCAATTGGCATTCCTAACAGTCTCAGCAGAAACAAGGACTGATGGCCATGGAGAGTGTTACCCTTTCACGTCTACAGATGGTCCCTACACAATTGAGGTCCACAGGAGGGGCAGCTCACACTGATGCTGCCCACACTGTGCTAGTTCTATGGATGAATAGAAGACTCTGGTTTCTGCCAATCTGGTCCCTTTCACAACAGCTGAAATTCAGTTTAAAAATATTAAACGTGGATAAAGCCAACAAAGGAAAATGTATTCTACAATCTACATAAGTATGCCAGGTTCCTCTGGAAAATGGCCAAAGAACTTTTATGCATTGAGCTGTAGGCTTGTAACAGCTCCATAAAACACTTCAGATCTCATTAAAAACAGGGTGAACAATGCCAATAAGTATCTGAAGCCAAACTGCAGCTTTGCACTGGAGTGGAGTCATTGAACAAAAGTAAGTAGTATTTCCATGGGTCTCTAACTTTCAACAACAATGACATCTTATGGAAAATGTTGAAGTAGCACAGAAGAGTCTCTCTAGCACCTTTTGACTTAGAAAAGGAAACAGGAACTTCACTGCCACAGTATGCCAATTTGTGACATAACTACAAAGCATACAGGGCTCTGTAAAATATTCTTTTCACATGGTAATCAGTAATCAATTTAGAGTGGATCGAAACTGTAGAGGGAGCTCTTATCAGCAAGGAGGAGCAGAGAGCTGCTTTCCCAAGCCAGCAGATGGGAAAGGATGGGGCTCTCTCTGCTTCTAACATAAAGGGGATCTTCAGCCCTGAAATCCATTTCTCCCATGTCAGTGCCTGGTAATGAAGATTCAGAAAACCCTGATCTGTAGCCACCCAGAGGGATGTCAGTTTGTGTATCCTGAATTTTTTTTTAATTCTGCTGTGTTTTGCCCCATTGGACACCAATAGCAGCTCTCATAATGACAGGCATCGGATACAGTTCTTGATGTTTCGCTGTATATCCAACTAGTCATCAGAATAGCATGATATGATGCAGACATCACAAGACATGCTTCCAACAACTAACAAAATGCCAAAGCACTGTATCT
This sequence comes from Emydura macquarii macquarii, assembly GCF_026122565.2. Lineage (NCBI taxonomy): Eukaryota > Metazoa > Chordata > Testudines > Chelidae > Emydura > Emydura macquarii. The sequence goes on along the minus strand of NW_027131500.1, from coordinate 13,905,900 downwards.
GTCATGATAGTGGCTGATTTTATAACAGACAACACTTGCTTCTCTCAGAATGTGTTGGGTTTTTGTTTTTTTTTAAATATAGCCTGATGATTACATATTTCTTCTATCTTTAGTTGGGCCCTGATCCTGCAAAGACAACTGCATTGGTGGATCCCTGCGCTGAAGTCAATGGAGCTGCTCAGAAGTGTGGGTACCTGACTAGGCGGCTGTTTTTACAGGATCAAGGGGTAAGACTAAGCGCCTAAGGGCAGTGACTGTCAATTAACTATGTATGCCTACAATGGCCAAGGCCCAAATACTCTTTGGGGCCTCCAGGCACAATCCTAATACATACAGATTAGGTGCATTTACCTTTCCATGCATGCACATCTCTAAGGGCTTCCTAAAAGCATTATAGCCAATGCTACAGATTATACAATTGCCAGTGACACTATGCACATATACTGTAAAGAATTTGATAGGAGGCAGCATGGAGTGAGGAAGTAAGGTGGGTGTTTATCTGAGCAACCTAGACAAGCTGAGTGCACCAACAGACTTCTAATTGGCTGTTTTTCACAGGCATAGAATACTTGCTCATTTTTTACTTCAAAACTATGAAAAGCGCAGACATAGCATAAGCTCGCTATTTATCAAGAAATATACAGAGATCACAAATGCAGATTGCGGTGTTCTCCATTACTGTCCGGGACACTTAGCAAAGCTGGATCAGATAGTCCTTCGCAGCTAACCGGATTCCTGTTACTATATTCAGCATTACTTACCAAACAGTGGGAGCAATGAGTAGCTAAATCCAGTTTTTGTTTTATGTTGGGTTTTATCACCCCCTTCCAAAGGGATAGTCTAAGGGTCTGACCATACAACCTTTACTCACAGGTAGCCCTTACCTCAAGAAAATGAAGTCTGAAGAGTATTAAGGCCCAGTCCTCCAACCTGGGTAATGCTGCTCAAATTAAATTCCTCTTCTCCTTAAAATTCTCTTTTCCACTAACCTGTATTTAAGCATTCTGATATAGTTGTTAAAGAAGATTCATTTTTAAAACCACAAACTCTTCAGGCCAAGAAGGTACGTGCGCTCTCACACTGAACACCAATCCGTTCCTCAGATCTTCTTGAATATACAGCAACATTGGTGTCCAGAGTAGCAACTAGCTCTTCGATTCCAGCGGGACCGTTTTAATTAATGTAAGTTATCATAATGTGTTCATGGTCACATTATTTGTGAAGTATGGTGTCAGAATCACAGTCATTTCCCCACACTGGAGTAAAAAAAACTATTCAGAGGGTTCTTGTCACAGAACAACTTCCAATTAAGGATTCCTCCTGGCAGAACCTCTAATGGCTGTCAAATATTTCACTGGCTAAACTGGAATGTATTTCACAGCACACACAGTGCCTGCCATTTCTGATGTCTTTATAGTGTTTACAAGGGAAAACATCAAGTCAGAGCTTAAAAATTTGACAGAGGCTGTGGTACGATTCCTAGCATTATGAGTTAAGGACTGCGGTGGGAAGAATGTTTTCCGAATTTCAGCGCTTCAAACAAGGATAGTGATTGACATTGCAGTAACAAGAGCTATGGCAAGGCATTCACCCCACTTTCAAAACCCCTCGAAAAAAGTTATAGGGCACTTGACCCATGGCTCCCAATCTGTGTGGGGCTTTTTATAGCCTACGTGTCTCTCTTCTCAAGCTTGAAGAAGACATTGTGTGGTGACCTAGCAAGGATGCTGCAATTGCCCTAGGGGAAAAGTTGCAATTTAAAAACAACCAAGACAGGCATAGTCACACAGAGACGAGTTAAAGCTCTATTCACAATGATGGCCAACTAAGGTAGGCACAAGATCAGAAATACTGAGTGAAAATGTCTGCTTGTCTGCATTAAGATTGGTCTAATGGGGAAGATAATAACTTAGCATTTGTCATATGCAGAGAGCTTTACAAACCATCAGTCAAAGCTCTCAGCATCCCTTCAAGATTTTTCAAATCGGGTAATTGAGGCAAAGTGGGCAGATGACTTATCCACAGCCACAGAGGTAGCAGCCAGTAATATTAGTCAGAATTAGAATTCAGGAAATCCTGGCTTAGTTCTGTTTGCAGACCACAACTCTTTAGTAGTACCTTTGTTAAACCATGTTTAAATGTGTGTCTAGTTCTTTGGGTTCTTTGTCATTTAACGGAGTGGCAAAGTGGCTCTTTAGCTTTCAAAGCTGAGTGCTGATGCTCTAGAGCGTTATCCACACAGTAGGTAGTGTCTCACTGTTGCAAACTTGAAGTGTTATCTATATGAAACAATGTGTATGTACAACATTCGAGCTGATGGAATGACATGAGCAAATGGTATTTATTCAACTGATGAACTGATCTCACCACCTCACTGTAACCACAAATGATCAAGGACAGCCTATGAATGAGCGTGGGTTGGTGGCGAAGTCAAAAGGAATGAGGAAAGATGTAAATTTTTAAAATGTACCTTTTAGTGCTTCCTCCTGCTCCCAGACTAACAGTCTGTCTACGCAGCAAAAGCTGTGCTTGAGCCAGTCTACCTGAGCTAGCTTGAATCCAGCTAGTGCAGATAACAGTAGCAGCTAAGGTAACTTAGTGCGGGCTTCAGCATAGAGAGCAAAAACCTGGTATGGTCCCTATTTGGCTCATGAGCCCACACTGCACTGTCATGACTGCTTCTGGATTCAAGCTAGCTCAAGTAAGCTAGCCAGTGCACAGCTTTTGCTGAGTAGACATACTACAAGAGAAAGAAGAGTCTACAAACCTTAGAAGGTAACGTGTTACCTGTACCTACTGTTGTATATACTTAGATATACAATATCCAAGTGTGTAACTATTGTGACATGCCACAGAACCCCAACTGGCATGTGAATACCTAGACATTATTTAAATATGTCTGTGTGTTTCAAAAATGTCAAACGACCACTGCAGTGACACCAGTGATATACCGACCATTTAAGTTTCCCCCTTTTTCCTCCAGTACTGAATGGCTGTAAAGGAATAGCTACTGTAGAAATAATTAGAACTAAAGGGCTGCAGCCATTACATGCAGCAGTACTATTAGTTATCAGACCTATGGTCCAGAACTGTAATTGAAAGCAGTGTCACATAACCAGAAACTAACACTTACAAGTCAGATCCACAAAAAAGGAAGCAGAACACACTAACCAACTCCACAAATAAAAGTTCCATAGGTGTGTGGACAATAGCTAAAAAAAATAAAATAAAAAAATGGCATCTCACTCTTTTGATGATACACGTGCAGAAAGACACAGATCAACCTTAGTAGCAGTGTATCAAAACAAGTAATGAGTGAATTGATGCGTGTACATTACAGCTATATTGGTGTGGAGGAAGAATTTCAGTAGCTGCTCTAAGAAATCAGCATATCCTCAAAGGATGCACAGCTCCCTACCAGCATTGATCATGTAAATCAGTTGTCTCATCAAATTTGTTTTTGCTATCAAGACTATTTGGGGGGGGAGGGGGCACCGGGGGAGGGAAAGTGTTTTCAAAACAACTGTTTTTGTCTAAAGGGTAAGTTACAAAGTGAAACTGTCATGTTTGTACTACAGCTGGCCAGGAAACAAAATTTCTGACCCAGAAAAGATGGAGTGAGACACTTCACTCACTCACTCCCTCCCTCCCTCCCCTCTTAGCAGGCTGACCCAACTCCCCAGCTGCCTTCTTGCTTGGCTGTCATACTACCCCATTCCTCAGGGCAGCTTATCAGGTAGGTGGAAGAGAAGCTGGGCAGCCTGAAGAGAAGCTGGGCAGCCTGCCAGTCAGCCCAGGTGGCAGGCAGAGGGAAAGTCAGGCTGGCTAGCTGACAAAAAGTCAAGTAAGCACGCTGACCGACCAGCCAGCCCACCTGCCTTATTTCCAAAGGAAGCTTTGACAGAATCAACAATTCCCATGAAATGTCGAGATTGTCCAATCAGCACTTTCCAGTGGAAAACTGTCCCATTGGAAAATTTGACCAGCTGTAGTTGTACCCTTTATTGCTTCTTCACAATACATAAGAGCCACAGGGTTTATTTCTGTATTAAACAAAAACAAGAACGCTTTTAGACTAGAGTCAAACCCTTCCTGTCCCCTTCCCCCCACATCCCCTACTTGTTGGACAGGAGCAGGATAGTGATATTATCACAAGCCTGAAGCCTGAGCTGGTACATTTCCAGTCTTCAAATTCAGGGGTACCACTTTGTAGTCTCCCTAGAGTTACTTTGTGCTGAGGATAAAAGGGAACTATAACTCACCATGACCTTTGGAGTTCTCAGCTTGGAATTCAAGCAAGTAGTTTGGGTCTGCATCCCAAACTCTCATACCTTTGCAAGACTATGTTCATTATGGCTCCAATCTCTCTCTCTCTTCAGCTGCTGTCTTGTTCTCTAAAGTCTCAGTTTATGTTTAAAAAAAAGTTTCTAATTGTTACAGTTGCATAGGTGACATCAAAATGTTGGGATAACTGATGCAGAGATGTACATAGGAGACTTCAGAGAGCCTGGAACAATAGCTCTCAGAGATTTGAGGTTCCCCATTCATCCCAACAGAAGATTCACTAGATACCCAGTGATAATATTAACACTTAAATATCATTTCTAACTATCTCATATCTCACGTAAGAAAGAAAAGGGAGTCAGATCTGCAGAATTTACTTTGAATGACATCTTATTTTGTACAAGAAGTTTGTGGTATTTGAGACACCCCACCACTTATTTTTATTCCCCACGCAAAGAGGATAACGCCCAAGAAACCTAGCAGATTCCATGGGCATTGGTATAGCAGGAGTCATTCGGTGGCACTTTTACAGATATTATTCAAAGTGAATTTTCAGTCCTGGAAGAAATGTTTGTGCTGCTGTAAGTGTTCTAGGTACATGGAGCTGCAGGAGCATAAAAGGGTTTGCTCTCTGCATTGGTCTCTAATTAAAGAGAATTCTTGAGGCATTTACTCCCTAGGAACCTAGCACTGGGCTGAAGTTCCCGGAAGAAGGGGTTTCCTACATCTCTATTCCAGGACTGAGGAGAGTCTGTAAATAAAACAAGTTACCTTTAGAATGTGCCCAGATTGTCTCTCAGATTTCTCCTGCACTAGGAACCAAACCTGGAAGGCCCCAACATCTTCAATTGCTTGTCAAAGGGTGACACTGGAGTCAGAATAAACGGCAAGAGATCTATTGAAGCCCCATTAATGGGGAGCTAAGTGAGCTTGCACATCTGTATTTTGAACATCTGCAATCTATTGCGATCAGTATATCATTCTGGCAGTTTACATGGACAGAGCTTGTTTTATGGCTGGAACCTGTTCCATGTGGCCCTTGCTTCCCCTGCAGTGTACAAGGTCTTCACTTCTCTCTTTTGCTCTTTGGGACAGACCAAGAGCGAAGCCTTCAAAGAAGCTGAAAACAAAGCATGCTCTTCCCTCTTCTGAGCAAGAGAAAAGTAAAAGTCTTCCAACAGGCAAACAAACATGCACAGTAATGACATTAGACAGTCTACTAAAGAAAGTCTCCAACATTCAACCCAAAAATTGGAATATGGGTTGTTTATATAGAGAGTTATTTTGGAACAGCTCTTCCAGAATAACTCAGTGTGTAGACACTCTTATTCCAAAATAAAACTGCTTATTCCCAATTAATTTAATCCGTTTCCAGAATGGATGAAACTAAACTAGAAAACTGTGGAATGAAAGTGTTCACACATGGAGTTATTCCAGAATAGCTGTTATGTCCTACCTTATTCTGGACCTGCGTTATCTATACACAAGTCCTTTACTTTTGTTCTTTATCTGTAAGGAGCAGGCCTGTTTACAGTTATGTTCTCCAGACTGGCTTTCTAGGAAACTAGTGGTTTCTTGTTGTTTTATGGTCCAGCTAGCTAACTCTTGCCTCCCTGCCAAGAACCTGGTACAAAGCCCTGGGACAGTCTGATCTCATCAGTTTCTTATCTTTTCTGGGACCCAGCTGGGAAGTATACCCCATCACAAAGGGGATGGGGAATTTTAGATTTAATAGTCTGTTTTCCCTTTTCCAAAAAGGATAGCAGGTTTTGCATCTGGTCAATTTTCCATTGGATGATTAAATGTAATCACTCAGGGTCCTAGTTTATTTTATTCACAAGATGTACAGTCTTGTTTAACTTTAGTATCAATGGCAAGGCTACACACATAGCCCCAGCTAAGATACCACTTGGGACCAGCCCAGTAGTCCAAAAAGCAGCTAACACAGGGCCACATTTCAGGCTCTCTGACCCTCACTTGGGAAATCTCTCAGCCACAAGTCATATTGCCCTTAATGTTCTCAATGAAAAGCTTAGGCTAGGTCAGATGAGCCATAGCATTAAAACCCCTCTCTTCTGCTGAGCTGCTTTGCAACACAAAAAAACTCTCTGCAAGATCTGACTATACCTGCTGACCTTCAAAGCTAGCTTCTCTGCAGACCTCCATTGAAATAAAGTATGATCAGTCTACACAATTCACTTGACAGCAGTCCACGTATACTTACTGGAGCAAAGTTTGTGGGGGATTTTGGGCAAGGCTCTGTATTTAACTGAATCATGATTTTTTTAACATTTGGGGTTGGCAATACTAAATACTTACAAAACAGATTAATAACATGCCTTACTTTTGCCATAATGATTATTTAACCTATTTATTAAGGGCAAGGAAAATTGCAGCTCAGCTTTCAGTTTGATGATCTCATCACCACATGCCAGTTTCCCTGCAAAAATATTTTAAAAAACCCTAAAGATTTTGAAAAGAAAAAACGAACTGAATCCATCTTTGTACACTGCAAAGGAAAATTACGGATTGCAACACCAACCACCAAGATTTTTCCCTTTTTACATTTCATCTTTAAATTGCGTACTGCCCCTGCTTACTCGAGCCTATGACTATGTAATGGTCCAGTCTTACACTCAGGCAAAATGCCAACTCACTTAAATTGGAATTTTGTCTCAGTGAAGATCACAGTGCTTACCCCGAGCTTTGTCTCAAGATATTCTATTTTAAATAACTGTTCTGATTTTGCAAATACTACTCCATTTTAGATGCTAAGTGGGGGTTTGTTCACTTTAAGATTACAAATTTGTAATCTTACACTAAATGAAGCACTTTACATATGGCTATTAAACACAATTTAGGGAATTAAACAAATATCTTTGCTCAGTAAGACATTTATTGCTACAGTTAGCTCTTTTAAACTTTTCAGCTTATTCAGGAGGAGTGGCTATAACATTTATTTTCCTTTGTATGTGACATGGGTCACTTCAGCTTTCCATCTCGGAAAAACTAAGTTTCATAGAGACTGTCACCTAATACAAATGCATTGATTTCAGAGACAGAACTTGGCACTGAATCTTTAAACAAGTAGAATTTTTTTTTTAAATTGCATTCCATTTAATCTCACCTCCCCACATGCCAATCATACACAAGTGTGAACATTTGAGCGCCATCTTCAGGAAAGTTGTGTACTGTACACTAATCTTATTCAAGGCTAGGAAGAGTATGAAAGATTTCTCAAAGCCTTTTTAGAGGAGTTTGAGGAAGGATGCAATAAAGCTCATACACTCCATCCTCCCTCGAATATGTTTACTCCTTGCAGTACATCAGATTTTGTTGTCAAAAGATGAGTTATCTGTTGTGCTGAAAGTGATAGAACTAAAAATGACTTGACATTCTAAAGATTTGTCATGGTTAACAGTTACACATTTGCCATTTTTGGAGAGTTGAAGGGGTCATTCCAATTGTTTTTCAAATCAGGAATAACTGCCATAAATTAGCCAGTTACTCCCTCACTCTCTATGCAAATTGTTATCTCCTTTTAATTCCTGTCACACATACCGCCCCACATACGAGTTGAGTGATGTAAGTCATTTCCTCCCCAGGGTAAATTCATGATAGCAAGTGCATTCACTTTAACAGCGCTGAGCATTTTTATTACTAATTTTCTTTTTGTTTACACCAATGAGCAGAATTTTCTAAGAATAAAATAATTAGACTCTTCTGAGAAATAGATCTCTGCTGTGTTCCCATTTGCTCTTTGGTGGAAACAAGAAACCCTCTAATTATTAGCCCCAAAGGCAGAACTGTCTGCTGAAATCCTTAATAGCTAGTTAGCCAACTATAGTACAATGGAAGAATATAATTTATTGGTCCTGCAGTCACAAGGAAAAGTTTTCTACACTTCACAAACATTACTATAGAGAGGGTGAGATGCACTGGAATAATTCAGACAGCCAAAAGATACTCTGGGAAATTAAAAAAAAAAGAAAATGTTCATTGCCAAGTAGAATATACTTTTTTCCTCTCAAATCACCCTTACGTTCAACAGTGAGGAATAGCATTCACGTATACTGCACTTTCCAAACCCTACAATCTCACTTTTAAAGCGGTAAAGGTGAAACTTACACCACTGCAGATGTACCGTACATGGTTTGCACAGCATTAAGGATTGCAGTGGTGCAAGGGCACTTTCACAGGCCCTTTGCAGTGGGATGGAGTTTCAATCTAAGAGTGAAACTACTCTGAGTAACATCCACAGAGACTTGAACAGTATTACAAGGATACAAACAAGAGCATTATTTGGCACTAAAGGAAAAGTTAGAATGAGTAGAATTCTCGATATCATTCTTGATTTTCATATGTTCATAAAATTTTAAAGCCAAAAGGGACCATTATGATCATCTAGTCTGACTTCCTGCATAAAATGAGGCCATAGAATTTTATCCAGTAATTGACGCATGAGCCCATAATATCTGGTTGAGCGGGAACAATGGCTAGCTTTCTAAAAGTTGTCTTTATTTGAAAAGTACTTCAAGTGATGGAAAATCTACCACATCCATTGGTGGAAGCATGAGCATTTGCATCTTGAGCTAAAACAGCACACTGTAGTCACAATATAGCTGCTAATTAAGGAGAGTAAATTTTTTGTATTATAGTATACCTGTTATGAAAGCCCATCTTATTAAAGATTTTCCAAAAGCTCTTGGCTATATATGTCTATATTTTCCTTTCCTTAATTTAAGGCTACTGGGAATAAATTAACACTAGTTAATTCTCATATGGTACAACCACCACCATCAGGGAATTTTTTTTTTTTTTTTTTTTTTTAAATTACCAGAATAATTAGTTTGTATGACTAAAATATCTTCCCACAAGACGTGGAAGAGCATCACTAAACTAACCAAGAAAGACTATCAATGTACATGACTCATACACACAGCCGTGGCTATTTAATCCTACAAAAAAGGTGGCAAACTGGAATTAGAGTATTCTTTCCTCTGCAGTTGAAGCACCCTCTTCTTTCAGCAGTTGTGTTAAGGGTAAGTGGGAAAGTCACAGTTAAGAATACCAGAAACACACATATATGATCCAGTTCTGTAATTCCTATGAAGTCATTACTAAGGCAAGACTCCCGTGAATGCTGGTGCTTGTGGGTTGAAGCATAAAACACACTTTTTTCAAAATTCCTTCCCTCGGGCTTAAGACAGACAATCTGCCTGAAAACAGTTCCTTGTTCGATTTTTTTCCCTAATGACATTTCCCCCCTGAAAAGTAACAATATTTCACCTCCCTGGGAAGGAACCTGATTTCTGTAAATTAAACAAGGTGACTCCACTGCTGAAGTGGTTAAGATGGAGAACACAACTCAGTTTCTTCATGCTAGGAAGCCAACAGAAGCATGTAGGACCCACTGAAAAATGTTAACTATAGCTGAAGAAATGAAAGCACCCTTGAAGACAATACAGGCATTTATTTATCTCCAGATAGGTTTAACTAGAGGAATTTATTCTCTGCAATATGGAATGTATTCTATGACAGAAACTAGTAGATTAGCACATGAGGTGACGTAGTGAGTGGAATCAAGAGATAAGTGCTCTAATATCCATATTTTCACAACAGAAAACACTGAAAGAACAAGATGTACCACTGAAGGATCCAGCTATACACATTTGAGGAATATTCCTACCCTGCGTTATGCAGGTGCACTATGGACTTGATCCTATGCCACTTAAGGCAATGGGATTATGTCACTAATTTCGAAGGGGGGAAGGGGGGGAGCATGAGGTCTTACACAGGAAGAGATGCAACTGCACAAGCAGGGTAAGATTTCACCAAAAGATGCTCACAATTTCAATTTAGTCACAGAATGAATTTGCGTAGCTGTCTTTAGAACACAAACAAGTTAAGACAAAACTGATTTCTTGTGTCACTCCAGTTCTAGCACCATATCAACAGATCCTAGTAAGACAACAGTTTTCAAGATCTTTCACCCAGTTCTCTCTGAGGTCTCTTGGTATTCTGTTCCAAGACAATCTGCATGTTACTTGGATAGATCTCCTAGATGATATACAGGTATCAAGGGTACAGGAGCATTGGTGTAGAAGTATATATTGATATATCTCACCACTAGAAAAATAATGTTTTCACAGACTCTACTAATCTAATAATACACAAATCAACTTAGACAAGTAAAAGTTCAGGCAGTTCATAAAGCTGATCTGGCAAATCGATTAGAATACTATCCGGTAAGACATCAAGCAATATGATTCAACTATGTGGTTTTTTTTGTGGGGTACACCAACATGAATTCAAGTTGTAAGCTCAGGGACATACACTATGTTATTTGGGGGCAAGAGCTACATCATATTAGTGACGTTACACACAAAATCTGTTAAAAAGAATATTCAGGTTGCAAAGTCAAACACAAAAGTTAAGTGCTATAACTAATGTCGTCTGTGTAACCTTAATTCAGTCTTGTATGTATATGATCATCTACTATTTTCTCCCCAGAATCCCTGCACCATTCAATGCACTGATTTGATCTTCATTTAATTCAATATTTTGTTTTCTGATTAAGGCTTGTGGTCACACGCTGACCATCTACTGCACAATATTCAAAACCTGCTCTGAAGGCAGAATTATTAGTTTCTTCATGGCTTTTTCTATGGCACTTACCTCGATAGTATCCAAGTGCTTCACAAACAAACTATTTCCACTAAATGAGGCAGAGGTTGTGTGTGTGTGGTGGTGGAGGTGGGGGAAATAGTATGTGATCACATAATTAAAGATTCCATCATAATGCATACACACAAGGTCTTTAGATTCACCACATAGACTTCTGCCACCTCAGCTAGCAGAGTAATAGATAACAGTAGCAGGTTGTCATCTATTTGGACCAGCACTGCGTTGGGTGGGACAAACTTTGCCAATGGATTTCCACATATATTTGCAGACAGCAGAGGACCCAAGGAGCTTGGGTTCCTATTCTAACCTATGGCAGGGAATGAGCTGTAATGGGTACAGACTCTTCTGCCCCATCCCTTCCAAACTTCTCATCTGATCGGAATCAGAAATCCTCTGTTTGCCATTATAATACAGTGCTAGGCAGCTCATTCATTTTTGGTGAAATTCACTCTTGGGCAGAAGTCTAACACAAATTTAAGCCACCAAAACAAGGTTGAAGTAGGACTTAAGAGGCACATAGGCCTTGCATTAGCCCTCTGTCCAGGGACAAATTTCATCCACTCTTGTACTTCAACTTGTCACTATATTTTTTTAATTCCATCTTCCTGATACTGAAACATACTTGTTTCTCCAAGGCATCAAAGGCCTTGTTTATACTACTGCAGTGGCCGATGTCTACACTACCCTCCTCGGGTCGATGGAGTGCATCCTCACCAGGAGCACTTCCATCGATCTAAGAGGGGCAGTGTGAGGAGCTAAGAGACCAGACTTGCAGCTCTGCTGGCAGCTCCCTACCAGGAGCCCGGCTGCCCCACAGGCTTCCGGTGGGCTGCCCCCTCCCCTCCTGCCCTGCTCTCAAGCAGGAGCAGGTTCTAGTCCCCCGGGGCTTCCCTGTCCCACTCCTTGCTGCTCAGCTCTCCAGGAGAGTGGGGGGGACAGCTGGGCTCTAGCTGCCCAGCTTTCTCATCAATTTCAGAGCTGCAGCAGAACCATGAAATTGACAAGAATGACAGGCAACAGCTGATGTAAGGAACACAAGGTCTACTCTGACATTGTCACCCTAACTATACACCAACACAAAAGCACCCCAACGAGAGATGTAGGGTTTATTATGTCGGCACAGCAGGAGGAGTTACCGGGGGGGGGGCATTTCAGCGTGTACATCCCCATTGTTTTGTCAACAAAAGCTAACCTTTGCTGACAAAAAACTCTGTAGTGTAGACCAGCCCTAAATCCTTCATCTCAGTCCTTTATATGAGCATACCAACAAACTTCTCATTCCAACCCGCCCCTCCGGCTGCCATTTCTTTTTAAAAATCTAGACTTTTCAGGTTCTCCAAGTTTCATAGTGTCCTTAATATTATTGACTGTTTTGTTCTCAACTCTTTAAACTATTGCCACTATTTTAAAGACTTCTAAAATCAGCTCCCCATCTTCTTATAGAGAAAGTTGTAAGTGTACCCTATCACAGAGCATTTTTCTCATGGCATAGCATGCAGTCTTTACTCATCAGCATCACATGAAGCTTATTTTACTTCTGGCTGTGTATCACACCATATTTCACACAAGATTCATTTTTTGATAGTTTCACATTTGCTTGACTTCAGGTTTTCAGTGTGTGGTCCTTTAAAAAATTTAAAAGGTTACCTCTGGTCAAGCACTATACCACATTCATCATCTCAGGAACCAGTGGAACTCTAGAAGCAGTATGTTGTTGTCATTGGTCTCTTGGTCTTTGGTGCCCTCACAACTTTGGAAAGACTATGCTGATGGATAAGACCACACATCCTTCTTCCATGATTCAAGCTTGCCTGTATGAGAGCTTGTTAGAGTATATAGATATTGTATTAATGATGAAAAATGAGTATTTTAAAGGAGCAAAACAGAAACAACAAAAGACACAAACTGCTAGTCTTTTTCCCTCAAACAAGTTCTGGAATGCAGTTCTAGGAGCTGAACTGCGGAGTAATCAGTGAACCATTAGTCAAATTTACCCCAATCCCTTCCTCCCCACCCTATGCCCCATGAACAGAATAAAATTACCACTAAATTTATTGATTATTCAAAAATATTTAACAAGCATTTGAACGCATTGCAATCTATTGATTATTTACTACCCTTTTTATAGGAATTCTCTTTCAATGTTGCTATCAAAATTCAGACTTACTTGGACACTGAAGTCATGTGACATTTTATGTTCCATTGCAGGATGACTGTAAAATAAGGTTTTCTGTATAAATACTTGAAAGTGCCAAACTGACATTCACCATTCCTGAATACTGTATACTTCAAATTTGCTACTTCAGCAACCGTTCCTGCCAGTAAAGTAGTTCTTTAGACTATTCATGGAAAACGAACAAAGGGGTTGCAAATAGTTGAAGCAAAATTTCTTTTAAAATTGAACAAAGTCTCATGAATAATTGTTAAGGTATTCACTCACCAATTACACCAAGTTTTCTGTGTTTTCTTTCATCCTACATCCACACAGTCATCTTTCTTCCATATTTTGGATCTTGATTTTGATATACTATTCTACTGCTCTTTTTCACTCTTAAATCTACTCTTTATTCCAATTTTCATCTCATCAGCTTTCCCCAAGACATTTCTTCCTCCCTATTCTGCTGGTTCTTGTTCCCTTTAATCTCCTGAGGCCTTTTTCCATTTTCTAAATCTTTCACGCTTCCTCCTCTTCAAGCAATTCCTTTATGTTTTCTCTCAAAATTCTTCACCCACTCTTTCATTTGGACAGTCTTTATCCCCTTATTCTTCACTGCTGTTTCTCATCTTTCTTTCTCTGCTTATCTCCATTCAGTCTTTGCTTCTTTTTAAAAAGTTAATTTCCCCTCCGCACCCTAAAAACAAACACCACAGTTTTAGATTATCCTGTTTTCAACTTTTACTGACAAGCACAGCTTTTGTTACTTTTTCTGATGAAGTGACAGAATAAAACTGCAGACTACCATTATACCAGCAACTCAGAAGAGAGTGTGGGGGGGGAAGGGAGGAGTATGAGCTCAGAGGACTACATTTCCCGATAAACTATGTACAGAAACGGCTCAATAATAGAGAACCACTAGAGAGGCGTGCTACTGAAACTTCAGTCTCCAACTGCTGGATGCTTTCTTCAGTGTTTTTGCAAAAAAGGATCTGTTTTCACACAATTCACGTTATTATTAAACCAAAAAAAGGATCAGCTGATATTTTATTTTCAATTACACGTGCTGCCTTATCAACTTCAATTCAGTTGCACGTGGTCACTGAGCAGAACTTGGTTCATCACCATTCAGGTCATGTCTACAGTAGGAATGTTTTATCAATATAGGCATGCTATATTGGCAATGGATGCAAATTATACCAGAGAAGCTGCTCTTATACTAATATGGCTTATTCCATCCCCTGCACCACTCCCTCTCCTCAGACATCTGTACTACAGACAAGACCTCGGACTAGCTCCATTGCCAGCTGACCTCAGAAATGCTCTTCTAGCAAGTTAAGCCTATGCAGCTATTCAGCTTCCTGTCCAAGACAAATGCCTTAAATGTTCACTAACTGCAGGCATGGAAGCTTCAGCCAGCTTCAAACTTAGGCTGCTGTAAGGGAACGTCTTGTTTGGTGAAAGTAGCAGTCACCCCTGCCAGCTGCAGTATAAAGAGAGCTGATGCAATGTGTTAGGATCAAGAAAAGGCATGTAGCAGAACTAAGCCTTGCGGCATGCTCCTGCATTAGTGTGAGGGTCTTTTTGCCTGCAGCCATTTAGAGCAGTAGAAGTCCTGCTCCTAGACCAGGACCAGTTGGCAGCCTTAAATCAGGGAGCCACAACTAGCTACCTACAGCTGGCATAGTCCTGAGAATACACAAAGAATGCTGCTCCCAATCATAAGCACTGGAGTCATCCCTGGAAGTGACCTGCTTTCTTTTCATTCCTCTCTTGTCCTGAATCTCCAACCTTTTGCCACTGTTCTCTCTTCCATTCTTGGTACCCCACGAAGAACAGAAATGGGACTTAATGCCCCACCAATTCCAACGCAGACTTCCTATCAGAAATCCAAAGTATCTCAAAGGGATTATGCCACATGCAGCAATTACTTCCCCCATCACATGGCATCAACACAACTGGACTTCCACAGTATACTGGAGAAAGGGAGGGGTGCGTTGTAGATTCACTGCCCCTGCCAGCTCTCTTCCTCTGATTTTGTTTTTTCCCACTCATTCAGCACCGCTTTGTGCCCCTTCACATTACCTAGCCAAAAGGAGTGTTTAATTCTAATTCTCATATAGGGACAATGAATATGCTTGGGCTCCAAAATATACCTTCCTTAATACGGAAGTTAAATGTCATGTGGCTACAATTTGAGGATATTAGTAGTTTTCTAATTTAAAAAAATATATCAAGTTGCTAGGGTATCATTAAGAAGCATATATGGATATCAAGGTATACCCAAAACATTAAAGGCCAAGATGCTCAAACTCCAGAACCTGAAGCTAGACTTGTAAATTCTTATTTATGGCCCTAAATAAAATCTTTTGTTTTTCAGAGGTGCTGAGCAGCCACAATTCTCATTTGTTTGGGTCCCCAGCAATCCAGCGTATCAGTGCAAATAAATATTACATATTGACTGTGTGGCATTTAACTGTGTTTAAAGGAAGTCAACTCAAGGGCACGAAAAATGTGACAACAGCCTTTTAACTTAACTTCAGCGGAGAATCTAAGGCCTCATCTATATTCAAAAAATAAGTTGACCTAACATGTTCACCAGGAGCACTTCCACCGATCTAAGAGGGGCAGTGAGGGCAGATGAGAGACTGGGCTCTCAGCTACCTGCTAGAGCCCCAGGGGCTGCTTCTTGCCCCCCCCCAAACCTGCTCCCCACCAGGAGCTGGGGCAGCCTTATCAATTTCACTGCTCAGCCCTGAAATTAAACAAGACTGCCTGGAGCTTTTCCCCTCTCAGCTCCCAGCCAGGAGCTGGGGTCCTGCGCTTTCCCATCCTGGCTCCCAGTCGATTTCCTTGTCAATTTCAGGGCCCCAAATTGACAAGAACTACAGATAACTAACAATGTAAGGGAACACTGCGTCACCCTATCTATGCCAACATAAACCCTACACCTCTCACTGAGGTAGTTTTTTGTCAGCGTATCAACGGAGTTACATCGGTGGGAGGAACATTATAGCATGTATACCTCCACTGTTTTGTCGACAAAAGTCAGTTTTTGACCCCCCCCCCCCCCCAAAAAAAGGGGGCTCTCCTGCATGCCGCTGTACAGGAATAGACTTCCCATACTCCAGATCACAGCACTATTTGGCCCAGCCACCCTCCATCAGGACAGAGGGGCAGCCAGGCCAAATTTGGGTCGCATTGCAACCAAATGCATCTGATCACAAACCACTCACTGAAGTTTGGCCTGGCAGCCCCTTCTTCTGTCAAATTTCAGTGGCATTGAGACCATGCAGCTGGAGCGATGCTCCAGATTGCTCCAGCAGCACCCCTACAGATTTAGCATAAAACCACTGCTTAAAAATAACCGGCTGGTCATGCGCCACCCTCAGCTCTGAGGCTCATGGAACTTTGAGCAAATGCAAAAACCTTGGTAGACTGTCTGCTCCCCACAATTAGCACCACTGCGGCCAGCCATCTTCTTTATACTTTCAGTAAATTTGTAGCTCCAGACTTACATTTTAGTAACAGAGCCACAGTAATATGACAGACTCAGGGAAGGACATGCACATTTCCGCAAAGCCGAGCGCTAATTGGGTTGACTACCCCCAATATGAATTACAACTCAATTCTCTCTCTATTAAACTAAAGTAGCAGTGCCCATTCTGTACAGTCCTTTAACACGGGATGCTACAAATCAGATAGAAATGTCAAGCTACATCGGATTCCGTGGAGCCAATATGCAGTCAAGTTCCATGTTTCCTCTCACACTATTCTTCTAGTTTCACGTTTCATAAATAAAAGTTTCATTTGAGACTGAGTGGCTAGCATGCGCCATTTAAAAGTTTACATTGAACAGAAAGTTCTTTAATCCAGGCTCAACAAATTTGCTTTGGAGCCAGCCCTAAAATTAAGGAGCCAGACAACGTGGGCCCAGCGGCAGGGCACCCTGGCAGGAGTGCAGCAGCGCTCTTCCCCCCCCCCCCACACCTCTCGCACAACATGGGCCCAGCGGCAGGGCGCCCTGGCTGGAGCAAGGCAGCTGCAGCACTCCCCCTCCCGGCCCTGCCACATGGATGCAGTGGCACCCTGGCTGAAGAGCGGCAGCCATTCCCCCCCAGGAGAAATACTAGGTGCCAGAATTAAATTTCTAGGCGCCATGGCGACCTGGCGCCCGGGGTTTGTCGAGCCCTGCTTTAATCTCAGTTTTTACTGCCTCTAGAAACAACTGGGACTACCAGTTGATTATTTTCTCAAAACATAAGAAATCATGGAGATAGGAAAAGACATTTGGATCAATGAAGACTCTCTTTATGCTCCTTATTTTCATTGCGCACGTGTGCACACATACACACACACGCACGATGCATATCTTTACAGATTCACAAAGAGTTGTTTGTTGGCCTGAGCAGTTAGCCAATATTTGTGGCTCTTCTAAGTTGTTTCCATTAGAAGAAAAAATTGATTGAGTCGACATCTCTGAAGCAATCCTGCTGATTTATAAAAGGATGTACACAAAGCCCTGCTTCCCTGTACACAGTAGGAACAAACCCGAGGCAGTTTCCTTGTTCAGAAATCTTAGCCCACTTTCCAGCAAGTCCTGTGCCCAAAAGAGCTATGTCTGCTCTCTCTCATGACCCCGCTACCAGCTTTTTCCTGGCTTTCTGGTTCCTTTCACAAACAAACACTCACCCACAACCAAATCAATGCCCCAGTCCCTACATTTGCAATCAGCCTCCAAGGAAACCTTTCAGGCCACATGGGTCAACTACTCAGGCTTTGCCATGCTGGTCCATGCCTCAGACAGCAGCTTCTCTTGTTTAGTGGTAGCAGAAACAAAGGGGCATATAATTGCGCTCTTTTTTAGCCTGAATGAAAGGTGGGTAGCATGCCCTTAAGCTTCAGTGAGGTCTGCAATTGTCTAAAGATCAAAGACTTGCTAGCTGGCAGCCATCAATCACCCTCCTCTATAATACAGCATGAGTACTAAGAGCTCCAAGGACCTCAGTAAATTGCTGTGAAGTGAAGGAGAGAATCACTTTTGCAGTTCGCCATGCCCTCTCCCCTAAAGCATTCTACCCACAGCTAGTCAAGAATCCTGATGCTCCCAGTGAAAATTTGAAGAAAGTGGGAATTTTTCTGTGAAAATTTTTGTGGGTTGTTTTTAGCTTTCAAAATTTGTTTGGGGTTGCCAAAAGAGCTAAGTGGGGTTTTTTTATTATTATTTTTTATTTTATTATTATTAAATGAAAACCCAAGTATACTAAATGAAATGGAAGGTTTTTGGTGAAAAAGTTTCATTTTCAACCCTCCCCCCCCCCATTTTTAATAGAAGAAACTTTGTTGAAAAAGTTGACCTGCTCCAGTTCCAACCCCCCCTGCAGTTATTGATCCCTCCATCTCATTCCCCATGAGACCAGATCCCCACCGAGCTTCCCTACTGTCCTGTAATCCCACCCCCTCAAAAGTCATGACAACCAAGCACTTCTCCCAACCACCACTTTCCTCCCTTTCCCCACCTGCTTCTCCAAACTTGTCCATTCCATCATCCTGCCACCACCTTTCCTGTCCATATATACACATGCTCACAGCCAATAAACCTCTCAACAGTCAAGCAGAATCAACAAAAAGATGGGTTGTATGCGAAATGCATGTCCATGAATTAGGGAGTGATCCAACAGTAGGAAGGCAGAGTGGAACAGGAAAAGATCCAGAAGGAGTCCCAACCTGCCCACATGCCGGCTATCAGAGGCCTCTTCCCATCACTGGACTACACCCAATACCTAAAAAAACCTCTCAAAAACAGCAACTGTTCAGGTATTAACCTCCTGTGTAGGTATATCTTCTTTGAAGTAGAAATCAGGAGGCTTTTTTTTTCCTAAATGGACATCTGGTCTTTCCTCCTCTTCATTGGTTGAGCATGGCTATGAGATTGCTAGCTTTGGACACACATTGCAGGACAAAAATACATGGCATAACCTCATGATTCAAACTTCCTCATGTCCTGCTATATCAGGCTCAGAACACAATATTTTGCCTCAAATATATTTGGTACTTCTAGTGTCCTGCAAATAAGTCTTGCAGAACATGCTATTTAGGAGTGACATTTAAGTGTCATGTTACAGAGCGTGGGAATAGCTTAACACAGGAAGAGCTATACATTTCAACACTATTCAGCTCCCTCTTATTTGTAGGTAAAAAACCAAGAAGCTGCACAGCAATAGATCTAGGTGCATAACCCAATCAGAAGTGATAGTTTTTTTGTTTTGGTTAAATGAAGTAAGAGAAGTGGCTTTGGTGCAGCTTTAATCCGGAAACCCTAATTATAAACTGGATGCTAACGGTAAAAAACACTTAATTAAATAGTTGAGAGCTAATTGGCTATCATGCCACGGTCAACTGTCGCTGTTCAGAACTAAAAGTGAAGTTTTCTGCACAGGAAGCTCATTCTTAGACAGTACATTAGAGTAGACTATTTTTCAGCTGCACTGGAGATGCTTCACTTAAAATTGAGGTAATTAGGGATGTAAGGAAGAAAGTCAAAATAGCTATCAGGTTTCCAGACATCAGTCTACAGGCCTGAAGGCTGGTCTTCGCAGTAGCTTAAATGTGTATACTATATTGCCCATACTCCCAACGTAGGAGAGACTCTCTAATAAATCCATATAATCTTAAAAGCAATTTAGAGAATTAGCCAGTTAGGTTTCCCTTCTTTTCATCTCATCCATGGCTGCAAGGTGACAGAGAAAACAAATGGGAAAGTGTGGCCGAGTTTGCACCTTGTACTCCCTGAATGCTCAAATGTCAACAAAAGACAGAGGGCAAAGGAGATCGAGTTCCGTAGGATATCATCGGTTACATGTCACATATTTTGCTCCCACATGAATTCTGATATCTCAAGAGAGATCCAGAACTAAAATAGCTAGGTAATGATTACTACAATAAGGTTCATTGACAGACCTGAGTGAGCTAAGCGGAATACCTCTCTTCAGTACCCATAACTTTCAGTCATACTTTTGCAAGCACCAAGTAATCAAATTCTCTCTCTCTCTCACACACACACACACGAAAAGAAGTTATGAAAACAAGAGACTGGTATCTAGTAATCCATCTTTTTCCTCTCAAGTTACCAGGCTCATTTTTGTTGCCAGACTACTACCCTTTTTCAAAAACCCCATAACATTCAAGAGCCACGTATATCGTAAAAACTGAGGCATATGAAATTGTCCCTCACTAGTTATAAATGTGTTTGAAATTAGAGTGGGAAAAAAGCCTTACAAAAAAAAGCATATCTGAAAACTCAAGTACAATGTAAGCCAAACAGAACCTCTTCCCTCATAACCTGTTTTTTCATTTTGAAAACAGAATTCATATGGGAGCAAAATAACAAAATTTTCAAGTGTGAATTCAGTGGGCTCCATCTTGTGAAACAAGAATCAGAGAAGAGAGTTTCTAAACAAAAGTGCAAACACAAATAGCTTGCAGGAGTGGGGCAGGAGGCAGCTGAAGACGACTCAATACAAACCATCAGGCACGTTTGTTGTGGCAAGTACAGAATAAACCCAGAACACTCCAATTTTGCAGGCAGGGATTGTGTTTGCACCCCACCCTCCCTTGCCATTCACTGAAGCTGCAAGATCTTGTCTCTGCGGGCGCGCTGACCGGCTTTGCAAGATCAAGAAAAATGGGCAGCAAGAATGAGAGAGGGAAAGCGAGATGCTTGTTAAGTCTGATCTCCCCAGCCGCCGCAGGGAGTTTAAACGGCGCAGCGGCACGGTTCGCAGGCGCTGAGACCGGTCCTTGAAGCCACCTCACGTTCTGCCAGACGGCTGAGCCGGGTGCCGTACCCCTGCTGAGCCGGGTGCCCCCAGTTTGCACCAGTAGCGTTAACTGACCAGCCCGGGCCTAAGAAAAACGAGCTTCAGCAACTAACACCAAACAAGCCGCCCTCTGCACGGGAGAGTCGCGCTAGGAAGGAGCAACTGGCCCGAGCGAAGCCTCCCAGTGCACACCCCCGCCCCGCTAGGGCCCAGCGTGGGGCACCTCTCACTAGCCCGGGTGCCGGGGGCTCCCCACGCACGCGGGGGGAGGGGGAGCAGGGACCCAGCACGAGGACGCCGAGGCTGGTTACTTTGCCCCGTGCAGGGCCATGTGCATTCGCCGTCGCCGCCTGGGTGACTGGCGCGCCAGCAGAAAGCACTCACCAGCGGAGGTGTAAGTGTCTCAGTTCGCAGCCAGCACGCCGGGGCTCTGGCATCTTCCCCTTTCTGCCCGCCGCTTGCCAGGCGCTCCTCCAGAGCTCGCCGCTGAGCAGCCGAGTGGCAGGCAGCCCGGCTCTCCCCCTCCCCTCGCCGCGTCCCCCTCTCTGGGCCGGCTCTCACACTGCTCCCATGATGTCATCCACCGGGGGGGGGAAAACAATCTGCCACGCTCAAAGGCTGGAATAATCCAGAGCAGAAGCAGCAGCCTCCTGCGGTAAATGTCAGACACAAGCAGCGCACCTGGAGGCAACCAAAGTTACTGAGGGAGCTGTAGGGGGTAGACGTGGGCTGCAGAGAAACTAGGGCTTGCATTCAAAAAAAAAAAAAAAAGGGTAGATCACCTGTCCCTATATGCACAAGGCAGCACTCCTGCAAAGGAGCTGCCCTCACCCAGCTGGTGCCTAGGCCCACTCCAGAAAGACAGAACTATTTTTGCAATAGGCACATTAACCCCACACGATTGCCAGGGGCAACGTTTTCAAAACTTACAGGCTGATATGGTTTGGAAAAAATGCTCATTGAGACGAACACAACTGGCATGATTTTAATGGTGAACAGGAGATAAGGAAATGGAGCATCATCACACATTGGAGATAATTTTTCCACAGCAGGACACATCAAGCCACCCTACGCATTCAGTTTTTCCTCGCTATTTGATCATATTAGACTCAGCCAGTGCGTATTATCTTCATCCTTTTCCCCTTCCTCTGGGCATTTGTGACATAACCAAAGTTGCTCAAAAACTTTTCTTCAGAACATTTTAGTCAAAAAGGAAAATGTTAAAATAGAAAAATTCTCTTTTACACCCAATTCTTCTCCCAGCTAAATTTTCTTTTTGGTAAAAACTAAAATCCAAAATACTTTAACTGAAAACAGTTTTGAAAAAAAAAAAAAAACACTTTTGGGAGATTTCAGTTTTTTCTTTTTTTATTGAAAATCTGGAAGTGTTCATGAACATAAAATATTGTAACAAGGAGACGGGATAAAAATGGTTTTCACTAACCTCGGAGGACAGGACAAGAAACAATGGGCTTAAATTGCAGCAAAAGATTTAGGAAGGATATTAGGAAAAACTTCCTAATTCCAGTAGTTAAGCTCTGAAATAAATTGCCCAGGGAGGTTGTGGAATTTGTGTTACTGGATATTTTTAAGAGCATGTTAAACAAACACCTGTCAGGGATAGTCTAGATAATATTTATTCCTGCCTTGACTGCAGGGGAGTGAACTAGAAGACCTCTCAAGGTCCCTTCCAGCCCTACATCTCTATGATTCCAAGACTTACGAAAACAACTAATTCACTCCCCTCCCCCCCAAAAATTGGTCATGTTGCAACCAATTATATTTAAGACTACTTTCTCTTGCATTCCCTTCAACAAGAACTAGATTGGCTAAGAGTATGAGAGATTTGGTTACAGAATTCTCCTCATGTCCATGCTCTGCTCTGACTGATAATGAGTTTATAAGGTTAAACAGGTTAGGTAACATCACAAGTGACACAATCTGAGCACTCCAGTAGAGTTATTTAAAATTATTATTTACAAGACCTAAAATAAAGATCTACAAAGCAATAGACAAAATGCAAAAAGCAAATGATAACCTCAAAAAAAATTTCCACAGGGACTATTAACACACATCAACCATGTGTCATATGAGAACTCATGAAAAACAGCAGTGTCATACAGGCATTAACTCATCTTTAAAGAAAAAGATCTCCATAGTTTTGTTGCAACACAGTACCTGATATGTCCACCTCTCGCCCCCACCTAAACACCTGGTGCATCAGTAAAACCTCGACCTGACCTTATTAGGCCATTTCCTTGCCCCTCCTGAAACTGACCAGGTGACCTGTAGCACAGCCACCCTAACGGTCGGCTCATCACCCAGCCAAAGGTTTGTCCTGGTTCAAATGTCTCCCCTCCAATCAGGAGTAACCACGGCCACCTGAAGCCATTAGTATAAAGCTGGGGCACGCCGCAGGCTCCGATAGAGAGAACTCACTGTCCACTAGACTGATCAGCTGGCCTGTCCCTGTCTCTCCCACTCCCGACTCTGAGCGTGAATGTGTAAGCCTACTCTGTGTTACTGCTGTTTAGCTTCTGGCTGTCATGTTGCAACTCTTCCTTCTGCAACTGGTAAGATGCTAACCCTCTCTCTCTTTTAGTTTCAGTTTTAAACTTGCTCTGAAAGCAATCGTTCTCCTCCCCCCCCTCCAACTGTATAAGTAAAAAGTAATTAGTTTTTATATTCCTGTTTTAATAAAATCCTTAACTTTTCAATCTATTCATTATTGACTCTGGGGGATCATCATTTACCTGTTGGGACAAGTTTGATAAAAGAAATTAAACAATCAAAGGACTACTTATGAACATGCTGCCTAGATCCCCATTTTTGACTTGTTTTTGTAAATGTAGTGTTTATTAACAGTGCCAGATTGACAAACCTGGTAAAAATGAAGGCTTCCATTTGTCCACAGCACAAGTGAAGCAACAGTACACACTTCCTCCTGCAAACTTCAACCCTTTTTTGGGAAATCCACCTCTAGAAAATGATCAAGTCTTCATTCTCAGATAATCCTTGGCCCCTCTGCTGAGAATGCCAATTAGTGCCAAATGTGACACTGGTAGTCAGCTACTAATCCCATTTTATGGACTGAGAAACAAAGAAAATTGACTTGTTTAAGATCACAGGGGAAGTTTGTGGCTGAGCTGGGAACTAAACCTAGAGATACCCACTATACCGTCCTTTCTACACATGATCATCAATGATAATAGGACTAGGAGTTTGCATATCTAATGCCCAATTACCTAGACATTATGCTTAAAAAATTGTGTGGGGCGAAGAGGGCCTTTCTATAAAATCGTAATGATCAATATATTGATTAAACAAGATCACAAATTTTTAAAAAAAGCAGCTTTTTAAAGGATTACTTTCAAAGAGGCAATTTATATAGAAAGTCACCTTACTTTTAAATGTAGTGTTTATCCAGTCTACAAAATTCCCCATATTTAAAAAAAATCCCACAATGGCTCTACTGAAGTATGGGATAGGGACACATTGTGTTGTTTTACCATCTGTTTTTGTTAGCTTACAGAAACAGAAAAACAAAAGCCCTGCATATACAAAGTTATCTCTCAGTAAAAGACCCAGGGCAAAAACATTGGAACTTTCATCTGATATGAAATGAAGCTGCAAAAGACTAAGGGACTACAAGTATCTGGTTGTTAGGAAATATTTGCTTTACACTGCAGTGAGTTTTGTTTTGCAGAAGAGCAAGTCATCTTTGTCATGTTGAAACAGGCCCACTCTTTCATATTTAGTTGTTTAGGTGAAGATAGTACTTTGAAGAGTTCCTAAATCAGTAATAAAGATACAAAAATGAGCTTGGGGGTGAATGCACTATTAAAAACCCATAAAGCTATAGAACAACTCTCTGTGGAAGTTTTACAACAGGGAGCCTTAATTCAGTTTCAGGTACTTCATATTATATCTGCTAGGATTTTAAACTCAGATTTACATGGCTTCCTGTTCAGCACCTGTTCTCAGGACATTACACTGGCTTCTAGTAACAAGTGTTTTAGGTTATTATTCACATTAGAGGTAATTCATGGAATGCACCTATTCAATGAACTGATTATACTCTGCAATATTACTTGTGCATCTCTCATTTTGTTTCTGCTCCTGATTTGCTGTCTGCACTCAGTGTAATTCACCAAAAAAAAAAAAAAAAAAAGAGACTGCTGTACTAAGTATTTTGTTCTTTTCTCAGATTTTAACACTATATTGCATATTTTAATTTTGGTACTACCACAGTGCACAAAATGGGAAGGGCTATTTGAAGAAATGCACTGCTCCTACACTGGTTTTCTTTCAATGCATTTTCCAGCCTGGGACAAAAGGTCTCCCCTTGTGCAAGTCTATGCTCAGCTAAGTGCATGGCATCATACACAAATTATGAAGACTTTTGCTTGCAGATAAAAGTGTTGTCAAAGCATACAATATAGAAACACACAGAAGGAATATATTAGTCAATGTATGCACAATACAGAGGAAGGAAGGAAATCACTCAGTAAATTAAGTATATTCAAGCAATTTTGTAGTAGGTTCTGTAGCGGGATGGCCAAATTTACTGACTCACCGAGGTCCCCCTCTCTGCTGGGCAGAATTCTCTAGCCCCATGACCCTGCTGCAGAGCAGAAGCTCCGAGCTCCCCACCCCAATCTCTTAAGCAGAGAATGGGGGGTGAGAGGGTGGGGAAGGGGGTTCCACAAGCTGCACTTTAACTGTAGAAGAGCCACATGTGGCTCATGAGCCACAAGTTTGGCCACCCCTGTTGCAACCTGTGCTCTTGGATGAATTTTCTATTCTGAGGCACAGCTAGTCTCATCCTCTCAAATACAAATTCAAAAAAAAGAAAACCCAGTGTTCACTTTCAAAATAAGACTAAGACAAACTGAGCCAAATGTTGAGCAGGCTTTTTTGTTTGGGGCTAGATTGTGACTCCAATTCACCTCATTGACTTCTGCGAGACTACTTAGGAGAGCAACTACTCACCACTGTGTGCTGGAAGGGTCCTGCCTTAAATTAAGACAAATCCTGAGTGACTCAGTGGGGTGCTGGATATCTCGAATGGGGAGGAAGGAAATGAATCTTTCCCCTTTGCCCAAAGTGTGAAACAGCATGGAGTCACTCCAAAGCCCATTGGGTATAGTTGGCTTCAAGAGATCAGCATCAGCTAAATGTTACCTAGACAGATGCAGTTTTAACTAGAACAAAGTTTTCCCAGAAATCCTGTGCTGACTGAATGAATTTTAAAACAAAAAAGCCACACACATACTTAGAATATTTGCAGCAAGGCAGTTTAGCAGGGCTTTGCATTGGATTTCTGACACCTCCTCCGCACCAAATCACAGGTCATTACAAAGCCACCTGACATATGAAATCTTGTCCCCAAATCAATCAAGTAACCTGATTAAGTTCTCATGCTTACACAGTTACTGCTTGCAATTACAATAATTACTCTTACTTGAGTGACCAGAAAATCCTAAAACACTTAAATCACATTGCCTGCAGGGAAAATTAAGTTTTTTTATGTACAAAAGGTAACAAATGTTATGCTGAAACCCAGTGTTCAATCAATACATCATCCTACCACAGAAAAATTTTGAAGGCTGCTAAATTCAATATGAATCATCAGAAAGCATCAGCACAAACCTTGCCCAGCTGTTTCTGAAAGCATCACATACTGGTCAAGTTCAAATAGAAACAGATCTGTGAGATACACAAGATAATATACAGGAACTAAAAAACACATTCATTCTCTGGCTTCAGGTAGACTGTTACAGAAGATTTAGTTAACATCTATGCTATTATGGAGAGAGAACGAGCATTCACGGGGAATTAAGAATTTCACTTACATGCATGGCTAAGTTATACCATCATTGTGAAGTCATTTAAAGTTGGTAGGGATAGCCTAAAAACAAGAATTCCATGGGGGAGGAAGCAGTTTTCAATTTTATTTATTTTGTTCTGCATTGGAAAAAAACTAGACTTTCAAAAGTGAAAAACAGCGAGACCCCCACCACTCCAGTGGCCCGAGCACTCACCTGGGATGTGGGAGACCCTGGTGCAGATCACTCCTCCATATCAGGCTGATGTAGGCTATTAGCTATTCTGGGTTGCGGGTTGTCTCTTCTCTGAGAAGCCTTCCCAAAAAGAGGCCCTTCGAAATATACATTTCTGTGAAATATTTTAATTTTAATGAAACTGCATGTTCCAATTAAGGAAAGACATTTCAGCCATCCCTGACAGACATTTTAATAGGCACATACTCAAATTTTCAGGGGGTTCAACCAAATTCCAAACATGATAATCTCCAATAGTCTATTTTTTAGGCTAGGAAATGCCTAACATCTCTGCCTTCTCTAATCCATTGTTGTTGAAATTCTTGGGAACAGTAGAATTTGCTGCCAAGATACTCCATCATTTTAGTTTGATAATCAGTTGTTCACATAGACAACCGTTAGAATGAATGCCATAAACTACATTTCTTGTATAATATGGCTCATACATAATAATCATTTTGATAAAAGATGATCAAGACAGTTCGGCGAAACCTCCCCCCCCCAAAATTTCTAGCACTTTCAAAATACTGAAATTAGCAGCCTTTCCCCACCTTTAGGCAGTGTAAGTATCTTACCCTCCATGCAATATTAGGTGACTTTAGCTAATATTTGTTTGGACTAGGAGGAATTTACCTTACGTCTTACATAGGTCACATAGCACATAACCAGTAATACTTTACACTCAATGTGCTTTTTGCTCAAAAATCTGAACTCCACAAAAAGTCAATTATACTATAGGGAAGTCTGGGGTTATAGATTTTATTTTTAAACTCCCTGATAGCTCTGAGCAGCTATTTCAGTTGGTTTCGCATTGTGAGGTGGGAAAGTCTTTGTGAGTTGTGGTGGGAAGTAGAAAGCTTTGTGGTTTTGTTTATCTCCCCTACTTCCCCACAAGGGGATTAAAGTTCAGGACTGAAAGATTTCATGCCTTAGATTCGGCTACTTTTAGCAAGCTTGGTCATGGGAATTGGAGGGAGGCAAGTTTTTCCCCCAGGTGAGTGAGAGAGAGGGAGTTGAACAGAGGGTGAAGGAGCCATCCCCAAATTCTATAATTTATCCAGCAGGAGGAACGGAAGGCAGCTGAACAGGGAAAAAAGTACTTGTGAGTATCAAAGACAAGTATGCTATGGTGTCCAATTATGTAGTTTCATAAAAGCTACCAATAGCAAAGGATTAACTCTTCACAGGTCTTTATTCCAAAGCAACTACTATAGAGTTCTGAATCACCCAGTGTAATTGAATCTTCCCCTGTCTTAACTTATGACCATATGACAGCCACAGAACACATCATTTATCATGTAGTAAGAACACACGTCAGCTTTGTACTTTTTTTATTCCAATAAAATGCTACATGCAAAAATTTACTCCAGTGCAGAGAACCTGCACAAGGCCATACGCACCGTTTTACCCCTTTTAAATCCCATGTTAAGGGTTTCATTGGTGATTAGGGCCACCTTACGAAGGCCCTCTGCACGAGAGTGAATGAACGTCAATTGGATGGGGGGGGTTCATAGAATCATAGAGTTGGAAGGGACCTCAGGAGGTCATCTAGTCCAACCCCCTGCTCAAAGCAGGGCTAACCAGGACTAACCTCAGCTAAATAAACTAACCTCAGCTAAATTAATTCATTCCTCCATATACATCGTTTACAGCTCCCCATACTGAATCCAGAGGCAATACCATTTTCAGATACAATGAAAGCAGTAGCCACACACCCACCCCCACCCACCCCCTCTCTCTGTAGATGGGCCAATCTCAGCCTAAACTGGAGATAGCTCAGGAAGATTTGTATATACACACCTATCCAAGCCTTTTCAAAAATGTCATCATATCCTTCTCTTTACCTCCTCCCTGAACACCTCTCAACATTAATGCTCAAGGAACAATTCCACCCCATCCCATCATATGTATCCTCACAAGCATCTTCTCAACAACTGGCTCCCAGCAGGGCCCCCACTTTCTTGCTACTCACAGCTGTCCTTTCCATTACCTCCATACCCAGTCACCAATTACTCTATAACCCTTCTTTTCTTTTACTGAGCTGCATTCTTCCCAACCCTAAATTCTTCTCCAGCACTTAATTTTAGATTAAAGATACACTGTCCCAGACTGCGGTTCCTCCAAATACTATCAAATTTTCTACCTGACTCCATAGCTGGGTGATGGGAGTAACTGGGAAGAGTGACTAGACATTCTAGCTATCAGCATGGTATTCAAGCACCTAACTTACAAGATTGACTAGAATACTGACCTGGGATAGAATTATAAATTAAATTGGCAGTGAACTTGTAATGGATGAACTCCGAGAAAAAACATTCTGACACTAACCAGATTGATCTGGTACAAGTCTGAAAGACAAGCTCTAGCTTCTGGTAAAATAGTGTATTTACATCACATTACGAAGCCAGCTCCTAATATTTTTACTTGTAGAATTCGACTGAACAGCAGGATGGCAGGAAATGGGTGGCCATTCTCTCCCATATAGTCATCCCTCTATTAACATCTAAACTGGGAAAATGGGCTTTTAGAACACAGATCTTAAAGGCTGGCATCACAACATGAGGTGTCGCAATGAAGACCTTGTCCAGTTATGATATAGCCTCAGCTCATGAAGTGCTTAATTTGTAAGGAAAGAGGTGCCAGGGTGCAAGCAATTTATTTTTATAACTGACATGACAAGCCCTGGCACAAATTAAGCCTGGGGCTCATGTTTGCTGACCTGCAGGATTTATACTTGTGGCCCATTCTTTACATTAGGCATAATAGCAGACTGAGTTAGCTTTAGAGATAAGATGGCAATTGGAAGCGTATAAAAACTAAAATAGATTAGACAGGCTATTGCATTCCAAAAGAAAACTCTACCCACCAGCTAGGAAATACCTTTTGGAAAGCTCTGATCAGAATAAGGTAGGTTTTGGACCTCCCATTGGTCTTAGTTTGCAGACACAAAACTGCTCTAACACGTTATTGCAGGGGTACTGAATGTCTGGTTTAAGTACAGAGATGAGGTGGGTGAGGCAATATATTTTAATTGGACCAACTTCTGTTGGTGAAAGAGAAGCTTTCAAACAGCACAGAGCTCTTCTTCAGGTCTGGGAAAGGTACTCGGTGTCACAGTTAAATACAAGATCAACAGATAGAATATATTTTACCTACTTATGCTAAACTAAGGCATCATTGAAGGTGAAGTGGTTTAAACACAGGTAGTAATGTTTTCTGTAATACCAAGCATCAAGCCTGCACTTTGTGTATGCAGTTATCTGTCAGGACTTTAATAGTATATACCCAGTGGTACTGGGTTTTTTCATCTAGATACCCATGGCTGGCTAATGGGTTTTCCCCCATAATCTATATTTTTGTTGCTTTGTAGAAAGTTTGTTTTCCAACCAAACAGGGTAGTGGAATACATGAGAGCTCTTCTCTTTATGCATTTGCCCAGGGACAGCTCTTTGGTAGGCAGTCTGTTTACAGATTCCAGCTCCCATACTGTAGTTGAGATTAATGATGTGGCAAGGGATGGTGCACAGTAGGTGGCAGAATGGGTGATTTAACAGCAAGTCTGTGCAAATTAATCTATTTCACATCTTGCAAGTTTGCACAAAGTAGCCCTCCTAGCCTCTTACGCTTTCTAGAACTTGGAGTCTAGCCAGGAAGATTTGTTCTTACATTTTTAATGTCTTCTAAAGGTTTCCCAACTGTAAAAATTGAAAGCAATATCCAGACTTGATTTAATGATACCACAATAAGATTTCATGCCTGGGGTATAAGTCCCAAAGCTAGCGGTGAATAGGAGCATTGCTAAAGCCACATGCTATTCAATGAGGTGGGGAACAAGGAAAGACTTTATTAAGGTTTTGTCCAGTTTTTCAAACTGGGTCTCTTTGATAAAGGACTTGAGAAAGCTGAATGCTGCTGCTTTTTTTAAGTTTCATTTGGAGGAAGGATCACCCCAACCAAGCTTGGCTGTAGGTATTTTACTACTGTATTCTGACAGCACCTGAAGGGTCCGTTCAGAATTGGGTTCCAGTGTGCTGGCCACTGGGCAAAAGAGTTTACAGTCAATTGCTCTGATCCTGCAAACAATGCCATGTACCTGACTAACGTAGGATTGATTTTGTACACAGAAAGTTAATTGCAAAAGCTTTTGAGTTAAGCCTTTTACCTATCCAGACAAGTCCTTTGGAGGAGCCAGAGCACTTAAAACATTTCAAGTCTCTAGGGTCTCCAATCTTCTTTCCCAAAGAATATTATTTGTGAACAGACTTTCAGTAACACCTCTCTCTCTGACTCGGGGCATGTCTACATTAAAAAATTATGTCAACCTAAGTTATGTCAGCATACAGCTACTGCCCTTTTAAACCACTTTTGCGTGTTCACACTACGCTCTTTGGGTCAGGGGTGCGCATCCTCAACAGGAGTGCTTGTACAGACATTACTGTCGGTGCAGAGCATTGTGGCACAGCTTCTGAAAGCCAGTAACAGTCAATGTAAATAATGCAATGTCAACATTGACACTGCATCGACCTATCAACATAACTCCACCCCCACGAGAGGCATAGAGTTAAAGTCAGCATTGCGGGCCAATTATATCAGCAGGAGCAAGACTTTAGAGTAGACACCTACATAATTAGGTCAATGCAAGGCAGTTTACATCAACCTAAGTCTGTAGCATAGACCAGACCTCAGATTCAGCTAGTCAGATCTCCTTTGTGGCCCCTTGTATGTGTGCCAGGCAGGGATTGCCCTGAAATGGTGCCAAATTATGAATGCAGTTACTGCAGTGTAAATTTGGACTCATTTCCCTTGATGCAAAGTAGTGTAATCAAGACTTACATTTGGCCCATCTTCTCTACTTTTCCCTTCTACAGGCACTACAGAACACAACTATATTACAATGATACTTAAAGATATCATTATTATTATTGTAATGCCCATGGTGTATTTTCCTGCCCTCTGGCTCAACTGGTGAAATAAAATGGTGCAGGCTTTTGGTGGTTCCTGCAGCAAAGGCATTATCTAACCTTCCACAGCTCTTCCTCCCCCCTGAACAGAGCTGGTAGCAGTGGTCTTGGTATCAGTTTTAGAGAATATTTAACCATCTGGATGAGAGGATTATCCACTAGATAAACTGGAAGCAGCCCAGTTCCCTCTTACTGATAGGGATGTATAATAAACTATTGTTTTAGTTTCCAAGACATGGGTTTAACTATACAGCTTTATGGATTATTATATATACACACACTAATGATTCCTTCATGAACCCCACTCATTTCAAAATTGGAGGTCAATGGACTAACAGCAACCATGATGCTTCATTGAATGAGGCATGTTACTGCCACAGTTCTCAAGCCTTAGATGTCCATTGTCCTGCAGGGGCCTCAGTCCTATATACTTAATACCATTGACTACCACTGTTTTCCTGAAGAACAGGTGAAACTCTAAGACTTGTAGCTACCCAGGGAGGAAATAAAGTAATCCGATTCTGTCAGGACAGCGTTTGACCAGAAGCCACTTCTTCTGAACTTAAGTCATATGGCCTCCTGACCAAAGAACAGTTTCATCTTGGCAGCTTAATGGAAGGAAGGAAGAAAGAAAGAAGGAAATGAACTAGATGGTGGAGACACATGGTGGGTGAGGTGATATCTTTTCTTGGACCAGCTTCTGTTGGTGATAGAGAAGTTTTCAAGCTACACAGAGCTTTTCAAAAGAAACAGCTTGAAAGCTTGTCTCCCTCACCAACAGATGTTGGTCCAAGAAAAGATAGCACTTCACCCACCTGGTCTCTCTAACATCCTGAGACCAAGACGGCCACAGCACTGCAAACAACTGTATGGTGGAGACAGGGCACGACTCATTAACAGTGTTATGGAGAAAGGTCTTAATGGTTTGCATGTTAGGAATAATGGACATACAAGCACGCCAGAGGAGACTCTCCTTTTTAAAAAAAGTTAGAGAGTGCACTGTTAAGTAGGGCTGTCAGGAAAACAAGATTACTATTTTGAAAAAAAATTGATGTCGAAGTGTGTTTTTGTTCTGCACTGGAACAAGATGACCTTTTGAAGTTTTTCCATGAAATGACATGAGACGGTCACCAACACCACAGTGGCTGCGGCATTCACTGGGATGTGGGAGACTTAAGTTTAAGTCCCTAGACTGCCTGATTTGGAGCAATGATTGCAGGGCCTCTCACATTCTGGGTGGGAAACCTAACTGCCATGCAATGGGATATGCTAGGGTAGGTCTCTTCCATGTTGAGGCTGTTCCACTTTGTATAAGACTATGACTACACTAGAGAGCTTTCAGCAGCACAGCTGTAGCTGCACCACTGTAAGTTCTGAGTATAGCTGCTCTAAACTGAGGAGAGAGAACTCTCCCGTCAATTTATTTAATCCACCTCCAACGAGTGGTGGTAGTTATGTCAGCAGGAGAGCATCTCCCACCAACATAAGCACTGGTGTGGACAGCGCTTAGGACGGTGTAATTCATATCCCTCTAGGGGATGGCTTATTCACACCCCTGAGCAACATACGTTATACAGACATAAGTGGTAGTTTAGACATAGCCTAAATAATGACATATTCATTGAGTCAGAAGAGACTGAGTGCATAACCCAGATAGGCACTTGGCTGGAATGTGGGAGAGTCAGGTTGAAGTCTCTGCTATAAATTAGCAGAGCTGAGACTTGAATGTGGGTGGTTTAATACCCCAAGAAGTGCCCTAAATTATAATGGGGTTTCCCTCAGATGAGGAAGCTTTATCAAAACAGATCTGTTTCCATGAAAAGTTTTGGATTTGATAAATACACATTTTCTGACAAGTTGTATTTTCAGACTCCCAGTGATCATTATTGTTAAGTGTGTTGAGTAGGTTAGAGCACACTTCTTTGTCTGAGTTATTAGACCTCTGATCTGCCTTTGTGTGTCAGAGTATCTGCAAAAAGGAGGGTTAATGGCTAGATCACCTTTTTCCAGGTCTTGCAGTCTGATAGGACAGCCTTGGACTTGATGTTTCCCAGGTGTAAAGTGAGAAGTGAAGAGGGGCATAAGACAGTTTAAGCCGTTGGATATGTACTAGAGAGAGACTTCTCCCACTCCCAAGCAGCTGCTTCATGGGACAATGCAGCAATGCCTTCGAGATCTATTTTTTGAAAGTATTCAAGGAAACAGAATTTGTATTTAAATAAATAAAAATTACAATAGGAAACACAACCCTACATGACTAATTTCTCCTCCAAATGGGAAATTGACTTGTGAGGCCCCAAGAGTTCAGAAGGGGCAACAAATAAAGGAATGGTGAAAGAGCCATAATTAGTTTCAGGTTTTCAAATCAGGTTAAATATTCAGTGTCTTTGAATCACTGTCTTGGAGCATGGAACAGGGACCCACTCCACCCATCTTCTTCCCTGCAGAAACTACACAAGCTCCACCAGGTGTGCACTTACTGACCTTTTATTTCTAGTTCCCTTCACCAATAATCACCACAGTCCCTGTGCAACACCATCTATTTACAATTTGAAAGAGGCTTTGGGCTCTCAGTAGGACCCCAGGGGAACAGAGGTCTTCCTACTCTGAGCCCTCTATGTGACTATCCCTCTCTCTCCTCCTTTTGTTTCTTGCCTGTGCTTCTTTTAATCAGCCCTAGGCTAATGGGGGCCAATTGAGTTCTTATCCCACCCACACTGACATGCTATACCTCAAAATAGCACCCTGTGAGCCCCATATTCATCATTTGTATATGGGTGTGATATTTCATACAAAGCATGCCTTGTAAGGTACCATATGAAAAAGTCATGATCTGCTGAAACTCATTGTTCTGCTAAAATATGCATATAATTGTGTATGAAGTTATGAGATTTTATTATATTGTTATTGAAATAGAGTTTAGGAGACATTCCTCAAAGCAGTTTGCTCATTATTTTCTAAAAATGAAACACTTTCAATAACTGAAGTGAGGACTTTAATCTCTAGCGTCTATTGCAACATGAAGGCTTTGTACTTCCTTCTGAATCCTAGATATTGTCGCATATATAAGCCTCCAAAAAAGTGAGCTTTGCTGTCTACTTTAAAACCAAACCAAAAACAAAAGCAACCAAACTACCAAACACAAGCAGCAAACAAATCCCTCTTCTAATTGGTCTCGTGCTCTCTCACAATATAAACCGAGTTTATCTATATCAATTGTCAGCTATTGGACATTCTGCCCTCTGCACCCCAAAAAGATTCCCAGCAATTTCCAGGTAGGAAGGGAGAACATATCACTAGCACAAGTTCACTATAACTACTGCCCCAAACATTTAGTAGCATGGGGGACTTCTATGTCCGTTGAAACACTATAATAACCTGTGCAAAGACTTTTGGGGTGTAGCAGAGGAGGTACAGGTGCAAGTGATTAAGGACTTTTTTTCTAACACCCATACTCCTCTTGACTAATACTTTATACCACTGCAGTCCTTTTGGGGAAGTCCTATTGCATGCTCAAGGTGTTACTGTGCAAGCTTTGTAAAATGGAAGCATGAATGCTATATATTTACTAATCACTTTTACCTGAAAGAGCCAAACTCCAGAAGAATCGAGTTTCACACACTGCAAACCTTGTTTTCTCTTTCACTTTGTTCCTAAAACAACTCTTATTATTTTAACCAAGTGCAGGGAATACTGGATATCAATTGAACTACATATTCCAGCTACAATTTTTACCTCTAGAGAATGAAATCTGTTCCACAATGCAACTGAAAACCACTGTATTTTTAGAGGGAACAGCTTGCACTTAGTATTCCTGGGGCTGATGCATATTTTGATGACAGACTATGCCACACAGATCAGGGCATTCAAATAGATAAACCAAGTGGCAGCAAATGTTTTCCTTCTCCCCTACCCCCTCCAAAAAAGAGGTTTTCTTTGAGGACTTTATCCCCCCATGCTGCCCTCCATAGGAAGTGCTCATGGACATAAAATGAGCACGGTCTGCTAATCTTGTGGAGTCATAGAGAAGCAGAGGGTAACTACAGTAACAGCCCAGACTGTGACTGGAACAGTATTATAAGCTGTAGTGTTTTAGACAGTTAGAGAATGCTGTATTTACTTTTAAGTGGAGGAGCTGTCTGACTAGATCACATTTGAAGCCTCATTTAGTAAAATGGGAGCTCCATTCTAGTCATTTGTGAAGCAGCAGGAAACTCTAGATCTTTATGCCCTCAAGAAGTCTGAGTCTGTTTTTGTTCTTTGTGTATCATCTATTGTGTGACACTACTGTGATCACAACGTAGCATTAAGAGCACTCATCCCTGAAGCACATCTGTTTAAGCACATGTAAACTGGAAGTTTCACTGGAGTGCTACCCATGGGGGCATTGTTTCCCGATCATTGGTGTTTAACTTGTAATAAAAGAGGTATTGAGGCTCAAGCAATTTTTTTTACTTTAATAACTGATGCCGCAAGTCCAGAGGTGCTCGGGCAATGAACTGCCAAGCCGGGCAAGCCCCAGCACAAATTAAGCACTGCTGATTACATACAAGTCTGTAAAAAAGAGTAACTTTACATGTAAGGATGTGTATTGTTTATATAGATATACAGCTGAGGTGATGGTCATACAAACACCAACTGCTCTCAGTAGCCAACGTGGGCC
This sequence comes from Emydura macquarii macquarii, assembly GCF_026122565.2. Classification (NCBI taxonomy): domain Eukaryota; kingdom Metazoa; phylum Chordata; order Testudines; family Chelidae; genus Emydura; species Emydura macquarii. Next base: position 13,869,268 of record NW_027131500.1, on the reverse strand, counting down.
CATGTTTTGTGCAATGCATGGATTACCCAAGAGTTAGGAAAAGCACCTGGAGAAGCAGATCCTGCCAGGGCAGAGTAAGAAGAGTGATTATGTCCCCTGCTGTTGTTCATGTGATAGTGAGAGAGGAAGCAGTTTTTTTACTCACTCTAAGCTCTAAGATCTCTGAGAAGCAGGAAATAATTTTCCCATCTGTGTTTCACAACCAAAATACTAAGGTTTGACTTATCCACCGATTCATCTTCCAAGGACTACTTTTAACATTCAGAACCTCAATTTCACACTGGCCTTTTTTGGAGGGGCAGGGGTAAATAGCATCAGATAAAGGTTTCCCTCCTTAACCACTCCAAACATGCAAAATTTCTCCCTAAAGTTACACTGGCTAGAAGCTCAGAACAAGCACCATTAAGTCCTCAATCAGTGACAGGTTTAAAAGACTGACATCTCATAACCCAGCTACTGTTTCTAACCCTGCTATATACCATTAAGAAGTTGGGAATCTCTTTCTCTAAATAGTACAGCAAAGTGGTTTTAGCCAAAGTAAGTTACCAGATATTACCAAACACTAATAGTTTGCTTGCCTCCCAAGTGCTCGGCTCTGCCCTGCCTAAGTTTTCCCTGATAACTTGGTTGGTTTAATTCTCTGACTCTGCTGAAAAAAACCTTTCCACCTACTCCAAGCAAAGTAAGAATTCAAGACAGAGAGGCTGAATAAATACCTGGTCCAGTATTCAGTCAGAGGCTCTCCAATGAGGTATACAATTAACTCTTGCTCTGCTACAGTGAAGGGCCTATCTTCCCAGCCCAGGAAAGACTAAACACCACCTCTCTAAAGTCTGATCAGGCCCTTCCTTCAGGGCAGAGCTTAGTCTTTAAAGCACAAATGCAAAAAAACTGTTCTACTAACCCAAGCAGACTGCTTTCAACAGTTTCTTCTTCACCTGAGCGCTCTCAGCCTTTGATAGGAACCACCTGACCTCTTCCCAGCTGTGTCTGATAATCAAACAGGTCTGGCTGGCTCCAGAACCCCTGGCAGTTCAGAGCAAAGGCACTCGGTTACAGGAATCTTCTAGTAGAAGTTGGGCAGAAGCTACAACCTTGAGCCCTTAAAAGGAAGCAGATGGCTAACTCTGGCTTCTTGTATGCATGACTTCCTTGCTCAAGGTCACTTCCTTCACCCAGAAGTACCACCCCCACCACCCCTGCAGGCCTCCCAAAGTCCCAGAACCCAAAATAAACCACTTTGCTAGTAAACTACCACAGACTGACTCCATGGGAAGAGACTACCAAAAATACTATAGAAAATTGTCACTCTGAAGTTTTGTTAAAAAACAATTTTAGAAATACAGCGTAATACATAGCCATATAGCATACCAAATGAAACCTTTATCCAACAGACTCTCTGCCAGTCTAAGTCAATAGAGCTACAGCAGTTTACACCAGCTGAAGATCTGACCCTATAATACTTGGTGAATACCCACATCTTGGAGGAAAGAAGAGAGAGGGCACACATAAAACAAGTCACCCTTTATTTAAGCATCAGACATTCAGTAAATGGGACACAAATATGGAATCAAAGATGTACCCATCTAAAGGGCTTGAGTTCAACAGGAGTTGAGCATGCATAGTGAGAGCTGGCCAAATACTGACCTCATCCATCTCTAGCTTTTATATCCCAACTTTCCCCATCTAGTTACTTGCTATTAATTAAACAACAAACAAATAAATACTCTCTCACGCTGAGCCAGGCAGCAATCACCAAAAACTTTGAAAAGCATCTGGTATATAGTTCCCTTCATCTGCAGAAAATTCTAGAGATCGGGTTTTAAGCCAAATTCTTGCTTCCCACTGTGAAAATATGCATATAAAAAAAAGATGCGAAGTATGAAGTTATTAATGAAGCTCAGAATCATGCATATTGTACTCTCAGTTGTACACAGGCAATCTCCCTCACTTCAGTGGGATTTTAGTAGAGATTGCATGGATGTAAGAACCTGTCTCTCTGTCTCGTAAAAACTGGTAAGAGGAGATGTAGCTCCAAAGATCGTGTTATGAGCTGGATGAAACCTTGTTATCAGAAGAGTTGACCCTGCATTGAGACTGATAATTCAAGAGCATGTTCTTACCTAACAAAATTTAAGCATAAGCTCCATCTAAGATAAAAGGAATATATACACCCACTCAGCAACTTTTGCTGTGTATTGTTTTGGGTAGAGGTGTATCTGAGGAAAGGCAGAACTGGAGGACCAGAGAAACAAAGACAGCCTGAAAGAGCTACTGAAAGTCTGGTGCATGACCCTGGAAGAAACCTGGGGAGAGGTTTTTGGGTCAGGGATTCAGGCCTGAAAAAAACAAACAAAAACTACACACACACTGCATCTTCTTGGTGCTATGAGCAAAAACTGTTTTCTGCTATTTGATTCCTTCTGTGTTCAGAGTCACAGTACTGTGCATTTCTAGTAAATAAACAAGATTACACCAAAGAAATACCCAGCCATCATGGATTTCTACTCCTTAACTGGAACAACCCACTCACTAGACCCCAAATTTCTGCCTAGCCGCTCAGGTCAGAAGGGGTAACAATAGCTTAACACCCACACATAGCATACAAGTAGACCAACTAATAGAATTGATTCACTCTGAGGCAGATCATTTTCATGGACTGTATAGGTTAGTCCTAGGGTCTGAGCCATGATGTACTTGCCACGATGGTTTGCATATACCATACCACTTGACCCAAAATAGGTTGTGGGACTTGGGAGTGGGGTGCTATTGGATTTTCCTGGCATACTAAGTGCTCTCACTTGTGCAATGTCATTGGTGAGGACTTTCTGCTGGATCAGGAAGGGCAATGTTTTCAGTTGCATAGCTGGATAAATGTATTTCTTACAACTATACTTATCTTCTTGTTTACACATCTGTGAAATACACAGGCCAGAATTTAGCCCAGGGGGCCACTAGCTATTTTAGTCTTAAGATCTCCTTTCAAACAAAAAAGACACCAAAACACACATCCAGTTCACAAGTACTATTTTAATGAGTTTTTAATAGAAAGGTGAAATAGGCATCTACCCAAAACAGTCACGGGAACATGGTAAAACTCCACACACTTTTCTTGTGGTTTTGAAAGACAGGCTTGATGTTACATTTAAAACTCCAGTTTTAAAGATGAAAGAGCAAAGATCTGAAAGGCCCACTAACACCTCATGGGAAACTTTGAAATAAAGTCTACTGAAAAGCAATGCTCTGTGCAATAGCAGATCTCCTCACAATATTTAAAAACACACACACACACACACACACACGAGAAATATAGAAAAATATTTATCTAAGAACTGGAGCCTTTTCTCTGAGGAGTTTATCTGTTTTCTGCTGCTTATTCATCACTTGAAGACATAATTCTCCATCAGAAATAAGCAGCAGGAACAGATAAATGCTTAAGAAAGAAAGACATTGTTTTCCTGAAAAATGTCCATAATAAAAAAATCACATGGAAGAGAAATTAATAAAATATGCCACATAAATAGACTCTCTCTAACTCGACCAGCTGATGTCTAAAAACATTCTAACATTTTGTTAGTCTGAAGAACGGATTTCTGTGCATAAAAATCAGATTAATGCTTTTTCACCATCTTTGACCAGGTAAATGACTGCACAAGATGCAAAACAGGGAGACCAAGACCCTTGATTGTTCACTAAAACCCAGTGGGAGATTCAGATTTTCTAATTCTAAAGAAGGGGAACAATAGGAATCAGCAAGTGAAATACACATCATGCTAAACAAAAACCTGGGTCAATCCAAGCCCTTAGAAACAATCCAAGCCCAACACTGCATCAGCATGTGGGACATGGTAAGACCTAAGTAGAGCACATTGCATTTATGACTGAGGATTTTTTTTAAGAACAGCAAAGTTATGAATCATGGTGATAGACTTTAAAAAATGATTTTTTTGTTGTGGGGGGAGAGGGCAGGGTTTGAACTTCAGACATCTTGATGGGACTCACCAACAGGCTTCTGAAAATCAGTCCCTTTTATGTCATCTCAAGACTTCGGCGCACACACACAATGGTACTCAAAATCACTTGTCACTTCTGAAATATAGGCTACTAAAATTAGCACCTAATCAGGGATACACAAATCCTCTGAAAATTGCAGATAAGCAAGACCAAGGGTTTAGATACTCAAAGTTCAAGGTATCTAAACATGGACTGAAAAGCTTAACTTTAGGGATCTATTTCTGAAAATACTGATTGCAATATACGTGTAATTATTTTCAATATATCATGTTTTTTTGAGGGAGAAACTCTCAGTAGGGAAAAAGGAAGCCCATTTGACCCTCAGTGCAGTCTTTTCCTTTTGCCTCCGATGGAAGAGCCCAGAAGAAAAAGTTAAGCTTTACAGTGTAACACATACACAACATTTTTACCTACACAGAGAATGTCTGCTCTCAAGGACTCCAGGCTAATATTATCACTTTGTAACAATCTGCCATTGCAGCTGGAAAGGGTGATATTACCACAATTATTTTAATAATCAACATTCTATTCAAGTTAGCAATTAGGTGCTTTGCATTCCGGACTATTCCAAGCCAATGTTCGCACTAGCATAGTGGAAGATGAACTTGTTGTTGCTCACTGCCTACACAAACAAAAACACACACATTGCAGCAAGTCTCAGAGCACGGGTCAGCTAACTTTGTCTAAACTACTACGTTTAGCTCTGTAGCCCATCTCTCCCAGACCGGTGCCTCATCTCCAAGACCCTCACGAGGTTTCAGAGCCCAGGCTTCAGCCCATGCCAGGAACATCTACACTGCTATTTTCAGCCACATAGCACAAGCCTGAGTTCATTGACCCGGACTCAGACTTGTTGCCATAGATCTTTTTTTTGCTGTATAGACTGAAGCAGAGTAATTATTATGGAGAACTAACCAGGATTGGAATGCACTCAGACACACACAACTGCCTAGAAGAGCCAACAGGGAAACTTCAGCATAGACACATTCTCTCACAAGGTCTAAGATACAGGCATGGAAGCAAATCAATCCCCGGTATAACTCCATTAGTGACATGGTTTACACCAATAATTTGGCCCTTGATTTTTTTGTTTAAATACATGCCATTAGAAGCATATGATCGTGGTTTCTGAACAGACCAGACAGAGCTACATTAACAATTGCTGCCCAGCAATACAGCTTACTGTAGAGTGCCGACTTTAAGACCATCTACACAAGCCCTGCGGAAGGAAATCCCGTGACTGTCATTTCCAACAATGGAATTTCATTAGTTAATAGCTAAACTTTAGGTCTGAGACAGCTGATTTAAAAAAAGAACAAAAACAAAAACAACAAAACAAAACCCACATTCCCAGTACTATTGTTTCATATGATTAGAGGAACAGACTCAGAAATAAAGTGGATATCAAGGTGAAATAATCTACAGTCATCTGTCCAGGACTGATGCATGACTGTTCCAGTCAACTCAGAGGCTAGCAATAGACAATTCTAGAATAGAGACATAGCAGGACCTAACACTGGGTAGAGACAAAACACTAGGAAATATAAAGTGGCTAAAAAAAGTCAGGGAGATGAACCAATAGATTTTCTCCATCCCTTACCCTATTATACTGGATGGAACACCTCACTGGACCTCCTCTTTGCACAAATAGTATGTGAAACAAAGAGTGACCAGATCAGTTTCTTTTAAGTTAAATACAAAGTCCACAGAACTCTAACTCATTCTGTGAAAAAAAAAAGGTGGGGGGTGGGAGAAACTAATAGGTCAGACTTCACAAGCATTATTTATGGGGCATTGAGATGCAACTCACAGGCAGGTCAGTAGAAAAGTGTATATTTAACTAAGGTCCTGATGCTGGAGTAGAGTATCCATGTCAAGTTTCACAGAACAGCTACTGCAGATGTATTAATAGTGTTTTATAAAAATATTTTCCTATTTCACCACTTGTTCAAAGAGAATTTTGGTGTACTACTGCAGCATTTGTTACGTTGAATGACTCCCACCTCATAATAATTCACCACAGTACACAGTTGGACAGCTTTGCTCAGACACTCACTTTTGCCTATTGCTAGTTGTGTCATGTTTTTCAAAGTACTACATGGGAAGTGCTCAGTTTTAACAGAAAGAAGCCCAGTCACTGTTTCTGTGACTCTTCACAGGGTCATCAAGAAAGTTTTCTGTACATTTACTCACTTAATTCACTTCATGGTGGAAACTGTGAAGTCACCAAAACCAAGTTTGTTTGTATTTGTAACTCCACACCTACAAAGCTTCCTACTCATCTATTGACAGGTCAGAGACTCAGGAGTCAACAGTGCAATCAGTATGATGGGAGGCAGGTCTCAAACTAGCATGGGGATAGTCTAGGCAAAAGAGTGCTATTCTCTCCCAAACCCCATCCACAAAGCCACACTCCCAGTTGCAATGCTAAATAAGACACTACTCACATCATTATCCACACATCCAAAATAAGTAAGGTTCCAGAATCAGTTTTAATTTAAAGCATTATACAGCTATACACTTCTAGCCATCATAGTTACAAAGAGAAACAGTTTGGTTATACCCAGGACACCTTTCAGTATGGTCACATCTGTCAGAGCCTGCAAAGAGCTTCTAACAGAAGGAGGAGCAGCAGCTGTTAAAGTAAGGGAGAAAATGCTTGGCCCCACAGCTCCTCCCCAGAGCAGACCTGAACCCCAATACTTTCAGAAAGTGTAGGTGAATTGGTCATGGAAGATCTATAGATTTAACTCCCTTCGGCAGGGAATAAGCGAACTATTAAGTTTTGTGGGATTGGCCTTTTAGGTTTCACAGCTCAGTTGAGGGTGGGAGGGGAGCCAGAGGTGTCTTCCAAATAGCATCCGGTCACATCACCACATTTAGATAGCACTTACAGTAGATTAGGGGTTGTGGAAAGGTTGGGGGGTGGGGGGGGGAAAAATCACAGTTCTGCACACTTTTTGAGTAGTGAAAAAAAAGTTAACGTTGACATTTTAGTCATCATCTTTGGTATTGAACTGACATTCCACTGAGGTGAATGGGGAGTTCACACTTCCCAGAATTTTTATTTCAGGCTCCCTGCAGATATTTTTCAACCAAAAGATTGAGAGAGTTTGTTTTGTTTTTTAAATGAAGAGTGCCAAGTCACTAATGTGATACCACCCATCCCAAATCAACCCGATTAAAAGGTAACATTAGGCAAAAGCGCCTGCTTGGACTGTTCTTGGGTCCAGAAAGGCTCTTCCTTGCTTTATAGTTTAAGAAGTTTTCTGTATTTTTTGCCAGTAGTTTCTCACAATATGTCCTTCTTGCTGGTGTGGATAAAAACACTATATAAGTGCTAAGTATCATCATTATTAGCTAAAACACAGAGTCTTTCTTCCCAGAGATGACAGAGCAGAGCAAGGCACTTTAATCAAAGCTTGAGTATAGGACACAAGAGAGCCAAGAAATATGCCACTTCTTCAAACAGCTTCTGCTTACCACAATAACAGATAAACATCCTCATGAACAGCAGCTATTAGTTCAACGTTTAAAAGCCTTTATTCTAGCACAAATTGAGTATAGTGGTTCAAATGCCTTACTGTTTTCTGTGCAGAGCAGTTGTTACCTGTCAGCTCTATGTTCTTGAGAAACCAGGGCACAGTACCCAACCTGTCTGACTCACGAAGGACCCCTGCCCCCAGCCTCTGCTTGAACCAGAACTGATCAGAAGAAAGACACCAAAAGCAATGAAAAGCCAGTAGGAGACATCTAAATCCCTCTGGACAAGGGTGACAGGATTAAGTTAACTCCCATAGCCTCATCGAAGATGTGACAAGGAGGCATCTCCATTAGCACACCGAATGGAAAACAGAGAGCCTCATTTGTACAAAGATGGAACGAGAGGGGCATCTCCATTAGCATACCAAATGGAGAACCACGATCCAAAGCAGAAACCTCACTGAACTCTGGGATCAGAGAAGCAGGGAAGCATGGCATGATGGGAGATCTCTTCTCCAGGTGTTAATGAACCCTTGCCTGCACACACCCAGCTCAGCAGTTATCAGACCTATTCTAGTTATAGATCCTTTATTGATATCCAAAATACTGAATCTGCCTGATTGCATTGTGAGCTCCCTTGAAATAACATTGCCCATAATCAGGAATGATCAGTTCCTATTGTCCAGCCTAAACAAAACCACTCTGATACACTCCTTTGAGCTATCATTTACCCATAAACAAATCTAGTGTTCTCCCTTGAACCATTGTTTCTTCCCCACAAAAACTCCTACCCAAGTTCAAAACTCAGTTCTGATACCTGGATCCAAAAGTTCCACTCAATTCCACTGGGACTTCACCTTTTCTTGACTGATCATGTGGCGGCTCTGCCTGTCTCAACCACTCCGGACCCTAAGCTGAATAGCCTGTCTCCTGGGAACCTTTGACTGGTTCAAGCTGCACTGAGTGGTGAGACTCCAGCTCCCTATCTCTCCAGTTAAGCCCACTTTTCCCCCTCAGACCTTATTTGATCTCTCTCTCTCACTCACTGCAAGTATAACTTTCTAAATCTGACTTGTAATCAAACTTGGTCGATTTCCTCAATACCCCAATTGAAACTGTGTAATAGAGTAACTGTTTTGTTTATTGGTCTCTACTTGTATGGCTATTACTTTATATATATCTGGCAATAAACTAACATTTATAATCAAGCTGGTTAATTCTTTCCAAACTTCATTTACTCTGTGTTCTCAGCTTCCCTATCCTGCTCTGCAGCAACACTTCTTTTACCTAAGCCAAAGATCTCTGTAATGCCCAAAAATCCTGTGTGGTTTGCTCATTAAGGGGGTTACTACCACAATAATTGTAGAATGAAAGTGGGGCTAGTGATGTGCTAAACCTGTGGCATAAAATGGTGGCAGCTTGAAATTGCTGCTCTGCCCAACCTGTGGAGTCCACGGGCATATAAGGGTGACAGCTGGAAAGTGCTGTTTTTGACCCAGTTCACTCAGACATGCTCTGTTAATCTGTGAATGTGTGTGTGAATGTAGGTGATTATTTGAGTCTGGGACTGGAGGAACCCAGCCCTGGGAAACTTAGGTTCTGCAGGGTCTCTCCATTAGGAGGGGACTTCCAGAAGGGAGAAATAAAGCTGCATATGAAAACACAAGTAGTACATTAATAGAATTACAATCACCATCACCACCCCCACCCCAAGGAAAGTAACCCCCAAGGTGACAGGCAGGCAAATCTGGTAAAACAGTGCCCTTGAAAGGCTCCTTACAGAAGCCCTTGTTCTCCACTGCTAACACCATTGTAACACAGGTCCTCTAAAGCAGCACTGACTTACATTACTATCTACTTTTCTGTTACTTGGAAGCAAAAGATTCCCAAGCTTAGCACAGCCATTACCCCACATTCTCCTCAGATTTTCCTCCACACAAAAGACAGCAATGTCTAGTACTGACTATTTATCAGTGCAGCACCATAAGAAAAAACAGTTGCTGTTAAATAAACCACTAAACAATAGTCTTGCTTACACTTCACTGGGCTCTCCTTCAGCTTTCTTCACATAATATAAGCCACCACCATCCATTCCCACCAACTGCAACACTAGCTGTAATAAGGGTGAATTATTTTATTCACCTGTATATTCAGTTTAAGTTGTGTGCCTGAATCCTTTGTTTCCATTAGAATTTTAGTTATATGCACCTGTTTGCCAATTAAGCCAAGCACCTGTAGTGTCATAAGTCCACTGCATTGCTGCCATTAACCCTCTACTTTTCTTCAGTTACCAGCAGCTTAGTTTAATGTATATTACATCTTAAAAAGCTATGTTAGAAGAATATTAAAGGTAAAGAACTTAAAATTAAGAAATGTCAGAATTAAATTTCATCATGAAATCTTAGTTTTCCCCTCCTGTGTGTATGCATTTTGATACAATTTTTAGTTACGTGATCACATTAATTTTTGCCAGAAGGCCCCTGATTCATTCAGTGCACTGAATGGATGGTGCACAACGAATGGGTAGCTATTAAATATTTCTTTCTATGCTCAATCACTGTGGCCCATGCATTATTTACTGCATACCATCCAGACATTACACTGAATACAGAGGTATTACTTTTCTCATGGGCTTTGCTGTGGTGCTCTCATCACAGCTTCATAGTTCTCTACAAACATTAATGAATTAATGTTCATGACAACTGTCTGAGATGAGGGGGTGTTATTATCCCCATTTTACACATGGGAAACTGAGGCACCGAGATTATAGTCAAACTGTCAGAAATATTCTCTAATTTTGGGTGCCCAATCTGAGAAGCCTAGGACTTTACTTTTCAGAGTACTTAGTGTTATATAATCCTTTATATTAACTCCCCCTCCAAAGTCTCCTTGCATACTCAGTGCCAAAATACATCTGAGCATTTGTTTCTTGTCCTCTTGTTTGTGAAATACATTTCCAATTGTCTTTTGCATGTATTTAAGTCTAAACCAGAGGTCTTCAAATTGTGTTGATAAGATCTCTCTAAAAGAGTTCTGAGCAGCGCATCTAGAGCCAGATCCTCAGCTGATGTAAATCCTGTGAAGTTTAATATTCTACTGGTTTTTCAGATATTGTGAATGCTTTTTGTATCTTGTTATGCTAAATTAGAGTATGGCTTTGGATGCCTGGGCAGTTGGGCATTTTGGAGTCACATCCATATGCCATCTCTCAACTCTGCTCACCAAAATAAATAAAGCTATCCCTATTTTCACTGTACTTATTGGAGGATGAATGAGGGAGATAACGGGGGTGGGGAAGGAAATCAGTTTAAATTGGTTGGATGAAGATAAAAGTATTTTTATATTTAATTAAATCTATCTTAAATATACAAGCTAAGCTGCCCTTGATATATCTAACTGCTAAGATGAATTAATACTTTCATGGGTAAGATGAGAAGCACTCTCTGTTTATTACTATCCACTTCTGGCATCATTCTGAATGCTGATTTGAAAATGAGTGGATGATTTTTAATGGAATATTTTCCCCTTAATTTGTTCCAAACTCCATTAACGATAAAGGGGATTTTGTACATGCCTATTAAGAGTGGACAGAGAGGGGGAACAGATCCCATCACATCTACTATTGCTTTAAAAGAACATGTACAATTGTATTGGTAGGGATGGGAAAAGTTGTTTAGAAAACATAAGTACCCCAGTCTCCACTCAAAATTAATATCAGAATCATAGAAAATTAGGGTTAGAAGAGACCTCAGGAGGTCATCTTGTCCAACCTCCTGTTATTTAAGCTTGAACAAGAATGATTAATGCTGTTGTTGATGCTATTACTATTATAATTATTGTTCATTTTCTTGTTCATCTGCACTTCCTAGTTCCTGCCAAGACCAGAACTGAGATGCCAAGAGACCTGATCTCATAGTATTTCAAGCACAAACAGGAGTGCTAGAAACCTCATAAGAATATCTTTCTTTATAATATTTCCAGCCCTATTTTGTAGGCTGATTAGGGTGACCAGATAGCAAGTGTGAAAAATCAGGACACTTTTTTTTTTCCGGGGGACATGGGAGTATAGTTGTTTATATAAAACAAAGCCCCTAATATCGGCATGGTCCCAAAAATAATGGGACATCTGGTCACCCTAAGGCTGATGAGGCTCAGATTGTTGAGCCAGTCATCTGAACTTTAACCAACTTGAATTTCTGAACTGTTTGGAGGTCTATCAAGTGTTTATGGACCAGTTTGATTAATTTACAGGAAGGGATCCTTTTAAAGAATCTCAAGAATCCCCCCCACTTAGGGTCCTACATGGTGGAGACTCTTTCTTGTCAAGGAGGAATGGAGGAAACAGTCTCTAGGTCCCATCAACACTGCCTTTGGATCAGCTAGAGATGTCACTGCTTAGGGACATGAAGCTCAATCAGTCTTCCTCCCAATGGCCACTTCCAGCTGACGAGTGAGTCTACAGTCTAATGAACTGGGATTCCAAATGGTACTGCCTTATGCTGTAACAGATTTCTGGGGAATCTGTATTATTTACTAATGAATTTTCTGCAATTAGAAAAACATAATACAAGTATGAATATTAAAGAGGTATGATGCTAAACCAGTTAATTTGGGTCTTTAATATAAATCCAGTATATGTAAAAATATATCTTTCTCTCCTTGAGAAAACCTTTCCACATAAGAACAAATGAGAATCCTCAGAAATAAAATCATATCTTATTTGTATCAGTCACATTTCTATACTTCATAAACATCACCAATACTATCAGTTAGATGATCTGAAAATCTACTAGTGTGAACACTAACTGCATAATAACAATTGATCAGATCACCTTATTAGGGGCAACTTTTCAAAGAGGCCTGGGGTCTATGTATGTGTATATCCTTCTTCCTGTAATTGTTAGCACATGCTTTTGGGGTTTTTTGCACACTATCTAGTGAGCACAAATGACAGAATGTATATGTGTAAATCTCATATTGCTTTGTATGTGTATGTAAACTATCATTTGCACAGACAATCAGCTGCATAAAATGGCTTAATTAAGTGAAAGCACATGCAAATTAGAAAGTGCATAAATAGAGGTTTTGAAAATCTGCCTCTTGATTTTTAATTACTTGAAAATGTCTTTTAAAAGAGGACAGATAAGAGGTATGATAATTAATAAAAGTTATATTTATTCCATTATAGAAGAAACAGACCTCCTTTTTGCCTATTTAAATAATCACTGTAGCATGCCTGTTTTCTAAGAAGGGATTTAGAGTGACCCATATTTAATTAAAAATCAACTCTTAACATCCTAAAGATCTGAATTAAATATTCTGGATGTAAAAAGCATCATCTTTGTTCTAAGGCCCTTTGTTATTGCATTTTTGTTTGATTACATGGACATGATGGTATTGCTATAAAAAGCTTTCCCCCCCTGTAAAGCCGATACTGTCTGCTATGTCTTGATACTGTAGCACACAGTGGTGACAAGAGTTTATTAATTTCACTCCTGCCATGAAATTTTGCAGAGTTTATATTGTGAATTACCACTGGTTACTGTGGCTTCAACCCATTATTCCCAATGCAAATGACGACTTGCTGCTTGAGAGCTGGTGACAAATTATATTTCATGAAGGGTATGAAATTAGCATGTGTCACTTCACTGTACCTCTGTGCTACTCTACACAAGGCACGTATTTCAATTTACAGCCTTAATTCAAGCACTCAAGGAGATGAATAGAGACATGCCTTGTATCAACACTAAAATGCACTGGAGTAGGTGTAGTTTTCTGGATGGCCAAAGTAGGAAAAAATCTGCGTATTTGGTTAAAATGTAGACACTGTCTCATCTAAATACGGACAGGTGGCATGTGCAGAACATTTTTGGAGAAGCAGCCCTGTCACAGAGTGAGTTGGCTAGTTAAGGATGTTAGGACTCTGTTCCATCTGTGCCAAGTTTAGCCTCCTCCCTACATGAGGGGAATGAGGAGAGGGGTCATGTGACAAGTGGGAGCATGTGCCAGGCCTGTTGGGGATATCAGGAAAGTGTGTGCTCAGCAAAAGAGAAGAGAAGAAGTCTTGGGAAGGAAAAACAGGTCAATTTGAGTTATAGAGCAGCTAACCCAATAATTTAGGGTCCAAGGGATGGTAACCAAAGGTGGGGGCAGGTTCCCTCTATGCTGCCACTTTGTGAAATGGTCGAGCTAACTTTGCCAGTAAAGGAGAAGATGAAGGGACTGACTGGAGCCTAGAAAGACTGGAAGATGAACCTAAGAGAAGGGGTAATGGCTGTGGTAGAAGAGGACAGACCCTCAGATGACGGGCTGTTCCTGGCAAGAATTTGGGGTGGAAGACTGGGTTGTGTGTACTTTTTTGGCTCTGATTAAATAGGGAAGGAGTGAACTTTTGTGATATAGCTGGAGAGCTAAGTCACCTCAGTCACCTACCCAGCATGGGAGCTGATGGTTTCTGGCTGAGATGGGAAACTGAGGCAGCAGTTGGGTCTGAAACCAGACCAGGTATGACCCCATTACAGACCCACAATTTCCAGTGTGCAATTGTTAGAAGGCCCCAAAGGCAGCATGGGACCCCATTTTAAAAGTCTAATGATAAAGATGAAATCCGAGAGATTGAGGAATGGGAGAAGGGATGTGCTGGGTCAGGAAACAAGCGAAGTCATGTGACTAGTCCCCATTTTAGTTGGATTTTGGTTTACTATACAGCCATTTTGCATGATGTTAATGGGGACTTTTAAACAGCATGTGGCAGAATCTAGGATTATAGTATACAGATCATAACAGATTTTGTTTTATATAGCACCTTTCATAATTACGATAGCTTCTTAAAGCACTTTATAAAATAGTTAGATTTTGGCAATGCAGAGATTATGTAGGCAGGAGCACTCATCATTATGCACTCAGTGGAGCACACCGTCGTGGGGAAAATAGAACCTGTTTTGTTGAGAAAGGGAATATTGACCAGAACGTCTACTCTTTCAAACAATGCCATAAGATGTTTATCTTCCACGTAGAGAGCCACAATAATGGATAGAGAGGTTCTCTCTGGAATGGGTTAGCTAGGGAGGTGGTGGAATCTCCATCCTTAGAGGTTTTTAAGGTGCGACTTGACAAAGCCCTGGCTGGGATGATTTAGTTGGGGTTGGTCCTGCTTTAAGCTGCGGGTTGGACTAGATGACCTCTTGAGGTCCCTTCCAACCCTAATATTCTATGACTCTATGATTCACTTTAAGGACTTGATCTCCTAGCTGAGATGTGGGACTACTACTGGCTGAGGGCATTCTCAGCTGCCTTGGACATTATGTGGATGTTTACCATTGCTCAAAGTAGGTGTGAGATAGTAACCGATCAGAACAATAGTATTTTACACTCACTTTGCACAGGTGGAAATGACAATACAGTGCAAGCAAGTGGAGAATCAGACTATACACCAATACGAATGTAGAGATCACTAAAGGCTTGATATTGCACTACTGGAATCAATGGAATTTTTGTCACCAGCATCAACAGAAGGGGAATGGGGCCCCATCGGAGCAATAAAATAGTATGGGGCATGGGAGGAAAAGTCTGTACTGGAATGGCTAAAAAACCCAACAACGAGGTAGGTTACATCCTTCCATATATTGGCGAAAAGAGGCCAAAGTTGACTCAAAAGCAATAGATACCCATTGTGTTGACCTGCTCACTAGAGTTTCATACTTCATCCTTTTTTGCTAACAGAGCCACACTCTGTCAAGGAAACAAATTTCAGTGCAATCAAAGATGTACTACCAGGAACTTTGGGGACCAAAAAAATATCAGAATGAAGCCACTCTGATCTGTAGTGTGTGGATGCAAAGATGCAAAGTAACTGGTGATTTAAAACCTCTTGCTATCCATAAGGGATCCTCTATATAAATGTAATTAGATTTCTGGACTAGAGTATATTGGGATTGCTAAAATCTTGTTTTATAGCTTGATGCATTAAACAAAATGGAAATAACAGTTGCAGTTATGTTCAATGTCATCAGATAATACTTCTGACACAATTAGTGAAAGGAAATCTGTACAACCCAGACAGGAAAAATTTAGTCTAATCATTGTGATTATGGTTTGCTCTTTGGCAGAATGTGCAGTGAGGCAGGTGTCAAAGCATTTATTCCCCTTGTTGAAATATTTCAGCATATCATGTCATTTTAACTCTAGAAAGCATCAGCAAAAATATAAACAGTGGGTTTTTCATAGATATAGAACCACTTAAAACAATTAAACATGCAAAACTAAGAAGGCTAAACCTTACAGTCAACAGAATGCTAGACATGCAGCTGGTATAATTGCTATACTTTTCTCCTTATACTGTGAACCCAGAATTCCAATGAAGCATTCGACTGTAAGTGCCTTCATATTCATGAAACACACTATCTGGGTTTTTAAAATTTTCTCTAGGATCAATTGAAATGGTTGGCCACGTTGTTATTTCTTGTTGCACTGAGTACCACAAAAGAGAGTAAGGAAAGATAGTCTTAAAAATTATCATTTTCCTGCTCTCACGCTTGTTGTTAATAGATATTAATAGAGTGGTGTGAAACTCTTGCCTTGCATGCTGGAAATCAATGTTAATTATTCAACCCCATGACAGATTTAGTCCCTTCAGAATGCAGTCTATCTTCCCGAGAGCTACAGATGCAGAGCTAGGTATCAACATCATCTTAATTTTTAAAAGTTTCTAGTCCTTTTGGTTGTGAAGAAACCTTCCAGTTATGAATCAAGTGTAGTTAATGCCAAACTGATATAGCTGTCTTCCTGAGTCTGCAGGCAGCCTGAAAGCACAGCTTTGAGAAGTTCATGCTGTCCTATTCTTAGTGTGCTGTTATTCTTAAACCTAATAATGATAGTTCAAGAGGAAGATTTTCAAACAGTTTAGGTGCTTAATTATGCACCCAATTTGTACTATTACAATGGAATGTGTACATAAAAATGACCATATTGAATACAGGAAAAATTAGCACTGGTCCTAAATTTTCCCATTGAGTAATGGTGAATAAAATGGTGACATTGCTAACTTAATGCCAGATTATGAATCAGTCTACACACCTGCATGGGAGGAACTGGAAGCAAGGATATCCCTGTACAAGTCTACATGGGCAGGGTACCTAAAAGTAAATGGGGCTACTCACCTACTTTCTCCCAGAAACAGCAGGGCAGGGTGAGAGGCATGGACAGGGCTAAGCTTTTGCTGTATTCCTCCACTCATTGACTAAAGGAGCTGAGTCAGGGCATGGATTAGGCATTTATTGACTATCTTATATATTATATATACATATATATATATGTATATATATATATACACACACTATATACATATATGTATGACATATTATAGCCAACATATGCTAGCAGTAAATTACTAACCCGTGGGAGCAAAGAGGAAACAAGGGAGGAAAATAGGATTCAGAGATAAGTCTCTGAGGCACACTGCCTCCAAAGGCTACTCATGGATGGTGCCTTTGTTTAGAGGTGTACTTAAAACAAACATCCAGAAGACTATATTACTGTATAATGTCTCTTAAAACAAAAGTTCACTATTGTAATGATTGTTTTATTTCTGGTATTTACATGGCAAGAATTTATAAACCTGTTAAAACTTCCTAAGTAAATAACGTAAAACAAAAAAACCCAACAAAACCAAAAGGATCTATTCCTTACAGTTCAGTTACTTCATATTCTATCCTTAGAGAGACAATGTGGGTGACTTCATATATTTTATTGATCCAGTGTGTACAGGTGAGAGAGACAAGCTTTCGATCTTACACAGAGCTCTTCTTTAGGTGTGAGAAAAATACTCCCAGCATCACAGCAAAATGCAAGGTGGAACAGGTTGTTTAGCATAAGTAGTGAGCATTCTAAGTGAATGTTCAAGATAGAGTGGCTTGTTAACACCTCTGCAGTCATAGGACAAAAAGGGGGTGTTAGTGGGTTACAGATTGTTGTAATAAGCCATAAATCCAGTGTCTCTGTTCAGGCCATGATTTTAATGTCTATCAGAGTAATGAATCACTATGGTCTCGAATGAACGCACGTGGGAAAATGATAAAAGACAAGAACACCCTATCACCTGTGTGTGAACACTTTTCACAAAGCCATCTCTCTATATCTGACCTATCAGTCCTCATCCTCAAAGGAAACCTGCACAACGCTTTCAAAATATGAGCCTGGGCACTTAAATTCATTACTCTGCTAGACCCTAAAAATCATAGAGTGAACCAACACTGGATTTATAGCTTATTACAACAATCTGTAACCTACTAAGGCTATAAAAATTTGTTTTGTGCCTGCAAATTTTAAACACCTGTGCATAGGTGTTAGAATTTACTAATGCTTGAAATGTGCATGCACATGCTGAAGCAGAGACCAGATTTTGTCAGTCTAAATATTAAATTACACACACGCACACACACACCCTTAAAAGAATGTTATTTAATTAGCAAAGTCAAGCATTTGAAAGTTAGAAATGCCACATTTATGGCAACCCATGACAAATATCCATGGCAACCTGAATATCATTCTTGTAGTCTAACTTTCTTTGTGTGTGTAACTCTCTTAAAGATTGTTTGTATATTTTTTATAATATACAAATGTAATAGCTTCCCCATAAGGAATAACAACATTGGCTGCCAGCATAAAATGTCTGTTTTTCCTGTGACAGGATGGGTTGCTGGGTCCAGGGTGTAGCTGGGGAAAGTTCAGCACGCATCTGTCTCTCTCTTCTCCTGCCTCATGTGGGGACCCTCTGGAAGGGGGTATTATATGGACCACTGAGCCACGTGTTGGATCCAGAGGTTTACAGGAGTTGGCAGGCCATTCTGACTCGATGACCCCTCTCTGTCCCTCCACCTAAACTCTGGCCACGCCCAGTGCAGGCTGCTCCTGCTGTTGCTCTGGTAACAGCACAAACCTGAGAATGTTCAGCAATTTTTGGCATGCTGAAAACATCTTCCTAATTAACACACACAAGAGAAGGCAAGTGGCAATTGTTAACACTTTATATCTCGGACAAATCATTGGACAAAAAAAAAGGCAATTCTCTAGCCTAATAGGATTCCCCTTGACACACATAAAAGGCCTGCTTCAATGAGCAGGTGGGCACAATTTCTCAAAGAAAAGGTCAGAAGAACTTTTATAACCTAAATATAGGGGGTGGCTACCAGTTCTCCCTATAGCTCCTCAAGATTGAAATAGCAGCCGAAGTGGTTAAACAAACCATCACCTACATACAGTGGTAACTAAGGTAAATTATTGGACCTGGAATATCATGCATTTTCATCAGGATAAAGATTTATTCCTTCCAGCACAGAACTCAGCTTTTCATTTTGAATAATGTGTAGGTGGGCAGGTGCTTTTTATAGAGTAATGAAAACCAAAATAAACAAAACAGATTGTGGTAAAATAGGAGCTACGTCTTTTGGTTTCATTAAAGCAATATGTCATTGGTTAGCTTAAAAATAAAATTCCTCAGAAAATTGTTTAGGAGAGACTGGATGACTCCAGAGGTATTGAGATTATAGAGACCTTCACGGCCAGATAAGAGATTCAGATACAGTCCAGGAATACTGTGACCTTCTGATGGCCTGTGTGAAATGAATTTGCGGTTTCAGGCTAGTTGCTCATAGATCAATATCCACAGCACAAAAATATCATGACAACTTAAAGTAACTGACATCTTTGTTGAAAGGATTTGTAGAGAGGCCAGTGTTTGAATGTGCATTGGATTGAATTTCATTCTCTGTCATAAAAGTGGTTCCTACAGGTCATGTGGGAAACTTGATGATCAGCTACACAGATGGCTTTTACACTTTGTTGGCCACCTCAGTTTGAAGACTGTTTTTGTTAATTAACAGAGCTCTACTAAAATGCAAAAATCCTAGGTGGGTTTTTTTGTTGTTGAGGCTTTATTAGTTATCCCCCTGATGTGCATATACTGCCACTAGACAATCACAACCCAAACATGGATGTTTCTTCATGAAGATCTGACTAATTTCATTATCACAACTGTGCTTTCACTAAAAGTGACAATGATAATGCTATCTATTTAATCACTGAAATTTCTGGCTGTAAATTGTGTGTTTACCTCCGGTAGTTTCATTGCCACTTTTCTAATTATATAAATTACTTTTATATTAGAAGTTTGTGTGCCACAAACCAACCTTGTTGGACTCCAGAGGCAAATCACAAATGTCTATGTTGCAACTGAGAAACGGGATATATTGTTGGAACTGAATACAAATGCTTGAAGATCTAAGAGTTTCTTCATTTGTGCGCAGAGGATAAGAATTTTTCACAAGCAAGCATTTTCTATGTAGCTGAAGGTAGCCTTAAAACTAATGAAGCATGGATATAGCTACTGGAAGAGTTCGCAGTGCTTCTCCATTGGCTGTTATAACGCATCAAAATCTGGTCAACCATAAAATGATAATGTAGAAATCCAGCCTACTCAGGCCTTCTTCTGGACTATGGAATGTTAAGGGAGCTGTTCATGATCATTATGGAGAACATAATGGGTGGAAACAGCATAATGACTATGAAACTTTCTTGCCAATTTTCATTGCCATTCTAGGTTGGCAGGAAGCTTTTGCATTTCTCATTTTCAGATATTTTCCTGTATTATAGCACAGAGCTAAAATAAATACAGTCATTTCTGGTGTTCCTTTTATATAAGGTCTTCGTTGCTGATGCCACAGGTGCTTAGTGCATTTTCTGCTGACTGCCTCTTATGGCTATCATCAATCTCACTGATTGATTTGGAGTCGAGATCATACTTGCTGCTCTGTGTAGCAGAATCAACAGCACCCTCAGGGTCAGATAATGTTGTTCTTGGTGGTTTATTTGATAGAATTTTTAAGTGACACATCCATCTTCCTTGTATATTGGCATTGTATGTGAAACAACTTCCTCATTCATTGCAGATCAGGATATTCGGATCCGATGTATAGTAAGTTTTTGCTAAATACAGAGATCTGTTCTTGGGTGACTACAGAGAGATGACCTTTTCCAGCACTTTGAGATTTTTTTTTATTAGAATTATCTTTCAGGTCTTTTCCTTGACTTCTTTCTAGGAAGTATTCAGCCATCTACTACCATGTTGCCTGTCAATCTGGCAAGTCACTTTCTGAACAGGGGTGAAGAATTGAGCTAGCAATATACGGTTTGTGTTCCTCAGGATCTTCTCTCCACATCCTTAATATATAACAGCCCATTGGTTTTTTTTTTTACTCTGATGAGAGCCCAGCACATATTGAAATTGTGTGACAGGAGCCTGGAGGATTTACAGCCATTTTGCTAAATAAATACATAGATTCCTATGTTGGAGACAAGGGGTGACTAATATGGTTAAGATGGCAGTAAGAGTTCCATTGTATCCTTTTTTTTTTTTTTGAGGTCCCTGCCCTTCACCAGTAATTCTTGTTCTGTGTAATGGATTTGTTTGGAAATGTCAGTAAAGTAAGTTAGAAGGTTTCTTTTTAAAGATTTTTAACTCTAGGATTCATATTTTTCACTTATTAATGATAAAAACTACTCACATGCATGAACATATGTATAAACTGAATTAAGGTTGTTGTCAAAATTGTTTATGTGACCTTGTCTTGTTTTCCACAGCTTGAAGTTTTTCTAGATGGTTGTTTGGTTTTATTTTGAAAAGATGTTTTCAATTATATGTTTTCTCTTGAACTGCACTCAGCAGTCTAACTGTCATTTAATATATTAGCTAAAAGTGTTCTTCTGATTTTGTATATAGGCTAATATTTTCTGGTTTTATTATATGAACACAGTGTGTCTCACATTGCTAATTATACATATACATATATTATCAAACAAACGTTAGCATTTAATGAACATCAAGGGTTTGGCAGGGCAAACCCCATCCACCCAAAATCTTAAAAGCATGAAATTAAGTATATGGGGAAAGACTTGTGCATTCCTTTCCACTTTTATACTGCATACAACACTGTTGATAGTTCACTCCAACTTTCTACAAGGCTTTCATTTCCATCTACAGTGGATCCCCAAAACAATACATACCACAGCTTCATCAAATGTGCAAAACCTTAACAATGATGTCATGTACTTTTATATCAATTATCTCAACTGATCAGCATATCTGACTCTCCCACATTCCAGGTTTGGGAAGATATTCTACCTTTACACAGCTGAAGTCACTGTTAAGGTTTTAAGGAACTTGAGGCAGAACCTAAGTCTGGCATACCATGGAATTTTTGGGATCTTATATAGGTGATAGTTTAATTGTCTAGGATAATCTCACAGGAGTTAGTCTTTCAGGACATGGAGTTAAGTAATTAGATAATATGAAATTAGAGTATCCCATTGTTAATTATCTGTAGTGATACACTGCAAAAAGATGGAGTTACTTGGGATATTAAAGGAACTGGTATTATATTTACAGCCTTTTTTTTTTTTTTTTTTTTTAATTTTTGAGAAAATAAGATCAGTTGTCCCAGCTCAAACATGTTGAACCTATTGGTTGCCTTGTTTCTTTTTATAAATGTTGACCCTAAAATTTAAACTGAAGCTGGAGGCCTGAGAATAAGTATATATGTAGTATGATATGGTCTTGCTTCAACATTATGCCAGTCTGTGACCAGGAAGAAAGGATCAAAAACTCAAAGAAGAGAAATGTGTGCTAAGTCTCCAACTGTTAAATTCACTAAGTACTCTGCAGGTGTTCAGCTGAAGCTACAACTAGCCTTATCTTTCTACCTAAAAAAATCACATTACCTTTTTTTACACAGCATGCATTTTGTAATTAGCACAATTTTAGTTAAACTGCTTAATCTAAATAAAATAAAAATGTGGGTTGTAAGGTTTCTCATATTCAGAAGGTTAACATTGCAGAGACACAAATGAATCAGATCTCTTCTGTTCATAGGCAGAATAGTTTATCAATTGCCATGAAATTGGTAACTATGCATTTACAACAGTTACCAAAGCCAGATTTTTGGCTGCTGACACTCGTGATTAAACTAATTCTCCTATATTAAAGTGACTAATTATGTTAGTAGTGTTTTGTTTAATCAGGAAGAGTTGATTTACCATGTTTAATAAAGAAATACACGCAGCTTAAATTTCAGCTTAATGCTTTGAAAGTATCAGGCCTTGTTCTACGTATCTGGTATCTATGTGGGGAAATACCATAACAACCTCTACCCTTCACACTCTTCCTTTCTGTATCTGCCTCTTGTTGCTTTCCCCACATACTCACAAGTGTCAGAGAGGGAATTGTGATTTTTATTTAACTACTGTAGGTAAATTAAACTTATTCTCCTCTTTATTTACAAAATATCATTATTCATGTCGCCTTTCTGGTCTCCCTGAATGTACCCTCTCAGGCCTGCTCTACATTAATCCGTTTTGTCAACCAAAGTCAGCTTTTTTTGACAAAACAGAATGGGTGTACACAGTGCAATCATCTTCCTCCCCCTCTCCCCGCACTGCCCGCCCCACTGACAAAACTGCCCTGTTTTTTCAACAAAATAAAACCACCTTGACGAGAGGTGTAGAGCTTTCTTCGCACAACTTAAATTGAAAAAGCATCAGTGTAGACACCGCGGTTGTTTATGTCATGGTAAACAGCCTCCGGAAATGTCCCACAATGCCCATCCTGACTGCTTTGTTTCTTCCCCCGTTGTAGGACACTTTCCTGCACCAATCGGCAATCACTTGTGCAGGGACCAAAGCAGCACACAGGCGAGAGGCATAGGGAACTGGTTTGAAGTTGCTCACATGGAGGAGATGCACCCTAGCATCCCTGTTTACTCTCAGGAGTGAGATATCGGCTTCTATGGCCCCTGCCTGTGGAAAATAGTGATACAATTTGAAATTTTATCCCTATGTACTTGCATTTATGTCCCAAGCAACCACCCACCCAGAACCTCTTCCCCAGTAAAATGCCCCCCTGGCAAAACTCACCATGCCCAGGCTGATCATGGACCTGTGCTCTTCCCAGGGGACAGTGAGAAAGAGGTGTATTTAACTGTAATGCATCTATAGTGTTAGGGCACCCACAATAATGCATTGTTTCCTGTGCTTCTACAGATGTGCCTTCACAGCAAAACCCCCCTCCAGCTGATAAGGACGTGACCTCGGAGATGCAAAGAGGAAATGTTTCAAAAACACCTCCAGGCAGAAAAAAGAGAAAAAAAGGTCATGGAGACAATCTGTGTCCGAATGTCAGAAAACTGATAGACAGGAAAGAAGGGAAAACCACGACTAGGTGCTAGCAGGTCGTAAGCATGCGATCAAGGCCATGGAGGACTAGATGGAGCTGCTAAAGACGATCATGACACTGCAGACAGAGTTCATGCATGCTCACTCCCTCTTGCAGCCACTACAGAACTGCTTTCCATGCACTCCAGAAAATTCCCCCCATTCCTACCAAACACCCGGCCCATCTCGTTACCCCTTTCACTCCACCTCTTCAGACAGCTACGACAGCGACAGCTGGACTTACACCCAGCTCTCATAGCTCACGCTGTCCCTCACTGTTTTCTCCCCTCCAGCCTGGTGTTTTGTTTGTGTTGTAAGCTGTTTTCATTTAATAAAGACAAGCTGTAAGAACAATAAGTACTCTTTATTTCTGTGTTGCACACGGTGTTTTCACCTGTCACTGATACACAGTTCAAATTGGATAGCAGTTTTAGCATGGCACAGTGCTATTCACAAAAACACCTTATTGGTTCTCATTCTTAAAATGGATCCTCAATGCCTCCCTGAACCAAATGGCTCCCCGTTATGCTCCTTTAATACCCCTAGCATCTGGCTGTTAATATTCAAATGCAAGGCGATCTGCCTCTGTGGTCCACCTAGGGGCAAACGTTTCACCCTTAGCTTCACATAAATTATGAAGCACACAGCAGGCAGCTATAACCATGGGAATATTGTCCTCATTTAGGTCTAGCCTGCCATAAAGGCATCTTCAGTGAGTCTTTAATCTGCCAAATGCACAGTCAATGGTCATTCGGCACCTGATAAGCCTATTAAAGCACTCCTTGCTGCTATCCAGGTTGCCCGTGTAAGGCTTCATGAGCCATGGCATTAGTGGGTAGGCTGGGTCTCCTAGTATCACTATGGGCATCTTAACATCCCACATTAAAATCTTTTGATCTGGAAAGAAAATTCCTGCTTGTAGCTTCCTGTACAGGCCAGTTTTCCTGAAGATGTGTGCATCATGCACCTTCCCTGACCAACCCGCGTTGATGCCAGTGAAACACCCATGGTGATCTACAAGCACCTGAAGTACTATAGAGAAGTACCCCTTTCTATTGATGTACTCTGTCGCAAGATGGTCCGGGTTCAAATTGGGATATGCATGCCATCTATCAGTTAATGGCCCTGCCCATTTGCGAGAACACAAGTCCAATGGTGGACTTCCCAATTTCAAACTGATTAGTAACCAACTGGTAGCCGTCTAGAGTTGCCAGCTTCCACACGGCGATCGCCACACGCTTCTCCACCGAGAAGGCAGTTCTCATTCATGTGTCCTTGTGCCACAGGGCAATGGTGAGCTCCACACAGAGTTCCATGAAGGTGTCTTTGCTCATTTGAAAGTTCTGCAGCCACTGCTCATCGTCCCAGACCCACATAATGATGTGATCCCACCACTCAGTATTTGTTTCATGCGACCAAAAGCAGCGGTGCATCATGTGCAGAAGATACATGAATGCAAGCAGTAATCCAGTGCTATTTGTTTGCATGGCACATAGCAGGTCATGCGCCTTAGATTCCTGTTCTGATTGTGAGCTCATGGTATACTGCACGATCATCCATGATGTGTTCAGAACACTGACAGCAACAGTGGAGAGCAGTGCAAGATCCATCCTTTCAAATAGAAATGGCGGGTACTCAGGCAATGTTGGCCTTTGCAAAATGCTGCAAAATGCAGTCGGGAGTGCAAGGAATGATGGGATGAAAATTAATGTATTACGAGAAGTTGAGCCTGCACCTATGATGCACTGCACTCTTCTCTTCCTTCCTACAACTGCTAGCGTCACAAGGTGATGAGTTGCACAGTGGGATAGTTGCCCACAGTGCACTGCTCTCACTGTTGATTCAAGAGCACCAAGTGTGGACACACTTTGGCAAACAATGATAGTGCTGTGTAGACAGGCAAAAGCACTATAATTACAGCGCTATTTGATCACCGATGTAACTTGCCTCAACAAAGCTTTCTAGTATAGACAAGGTCTCAGATATTAGGCTTTACATCCTTAGATGTTTGAGGATGGAATTTCACAACTCTCAACTCTGAGAGTGGAAATCCCGGACACCATCACGCCATCTATGTCAACCACTTATTACTTCTCTGGATAATTTCTTCCCTTCACTAGCATCTGACTAGTCATATTCTGATGAACAACTTTCTTAAAACAAGTATGTTTATTATCAAACAGTAAAGAAGCATTAGAGAAAAAGACTTCAAAACAATAAACAGTCTACATGCATATTTGGTCTCATCTAATCCTTCACTTCACTACAGACAAGGTAGATGGGCTTCTCTCTTGAGTTACAGGAAACGCACAGCCCCAACTTACATAGCTTTGGGAAGCCAAAGAGCTTTTGGCTCTTCCCCTGTCTTCCCCCGCACTAGACTCTCTCACTAGGGCTCTGTGCAAATTGCATAGCTAAGTCTATAGTATTTTTGAATGCCCTCTAGTTGTAATTCTAATGATGATACTACTTAGTACTTCTCCAGGAAGTTGGACATTTGGAGAATGGCAAACAAATCATCATGGATTGCCAGCAAGCCTCAAGTTCTCTGTCCTAAAATAAATCCTATAATATGTACAATATTCCATACATACTCCAGAGTATTTTACATATTTGAACTATTATTGCCTGGAGGTGCAATTAAAACATTTTTCTTTCATGTGAAATTTCCACTACCACAGTACACAACTTTACGGTTAAAAATCATTTAGAAGTTTTTACCCAAATCAACTTACCTATCCTTAATTATAATTACATATAAACATGAACCCATACTTTGGATCAAAACATCCTCAAACTTCGCAGGGTTTATAATCAGAAGCAATACCTTCATCCTCAATTTGTGACTGCTCCTTAATTTTGTAATGGGTTGATATAGAACCCCAGTGGCACCTAGGTACTATACTGATTAAATCTATGTGTTTATATTGACTCAGAGAGAGCCATACTCCCAAAACTTTGAGAGGGTTGAAATCTAGATTCAACTTTTGCATTTCCTATCCTTCTCTACCACAGTGCTCTTTTTTCTGTTCATCTCCTAGAACTTAGAACTTGGTCCTAGGACCAACAACAGGAATAAAGCCTGGTTTTTTTTATGTCTCTCTATTAAGTTGATTTCTTCAGGACAACCCTAATAACAAAAATATATAACCTGGTGGAGTATATGGAAAATGTATATTTCTGGAAGATTTTATCCAAGGAGTTCACACAAAGCAATAGCAGGCAGTATTTTAAAACAATTTAAAGTTGCCAAGAACACATGCACATACTGTGGTGGAATTTTTTGCTTTGAATATTAGAGCATACCATCATGTGCTTGCTTTTATTTTTCAGCTAAGCAGTGCTTAGTTAAAAATAAATCATGCTCTTTTAACTACAAAAGAACAGGACATCTGAGAGAAGACATAATAATACCCATAATATATTTTTTAAAAAACCACCGCAGCATGAGACGTCAGTTCACCAAAGGGTGATTAAATTAAAAGGACACTGTCAAGTAATGTAGGTCTAAAGTTTTATTATTTTAAATTATTGTTACCTGGATGAGAAGTTTTTCTGGAATCTCAATTTCACTTTAAATTAGCCTATTGGAGATTTTTCTTTTTAAAGATACCGACTGCATACGTGGTACCTAAAAAAAAAAAAAAAAAATGCTATTAGCAGAAAGTAACAATGATTTCCACAAAGCTGCTGCTGATGTTATCAGCGATCTATCCCAAATGCCACTATAAACATAATCACCTCTGCCCAACACACTAATTATGTCACTCACCTCTTAAATCCTTTCATTGGTGTCCTCTCACCTTCTCTATAAAATTTAATCTCCTTGTCATAACATTCGACCTTAGACTGCATTTATGATCTTGTCTCTCCCTACTTCTGCCTTTTTTCATTTATTTTGATAGAAATAGTTTTTTTAAAAGCCTGTAAAAGGTTCTGGGCACACTACACTCACTTAATATTACAACATACCACCAGCAGCTTTAAACATTCAATTAGACAAAAATTTGGCTGGTCAGTGAGTTACAAAAAAGTTCTTTCCCACTCCATCATGCCAGGAGCATACCCTCAGCCCTCTCAAAAAACCGTGTCAAACAACCTATATTTGGCAGCATGCCTGGAAGGTCACCAAATTCAGGCTATTTCATACCAGAAGAAGAGCAAGTTCCAGAACCCTGAGCCCTCATGCCCTCCACCTGCCCCTCTTTTAGAATGACAGGGATCCAACTCAAGTGCCCCTGCTGACCACAGCTATGGTGTGGGAGAGAGGCAGTTCCTCAGGTAGGCTACTCCCAGGACAATGAGGACTTTATGGGTCATGACCAACACTTTAAACTTCACCCAGAGACCAACTGGCATCCAGTGCAGATCCTGGAGTGCTGGTGTCACATGTTCCAAACAAGACGATTCACTCGATGGTAGGGATGTAAAAATTGGTTTACTCAAAAATTTGTTTAAACATTATAAAAATAGACTGTTTAAATGGTTAAACACTGGGGTGGGGGTAGCCACAGCTGGGCAGCTCTTGCTGGCAGGGAAGCGCAGAGCCCAACCCAGGAGACAGTTGCAGCTGGGCTTGCCCCACCTCAGCACTGGGCGCCACACCTGCCTGCCTGCCTCCCTCCCCCCTCACGAGGAGCCAGCCCAGCTGCGGCTACCCCAGCATTTGGCTCCACACCTCCCCCGCACAGGAAGCCAGCCCAGCTGCTCCCTCCCTCCCTGTATTGGGCTCTGCGCTTCCCCAACAACCCTGTTGCTGCTCCCCTCCACCCCCCAGTTTAAACGGTTAACCTTTTACATCTCTACTCAATAGGTGAGCCATTGCATTCCGCACCAGCTTCAGTCTCTGAAAGGTGAACCCTACTAATTGATGGTGGGTGCATTCCCCCAGGCAGAGGGACTGATATGTCTACCATCACCTCCAGCGGCTTCACCCTAACCTTCCAGCACCAGTCACTTACCAGTCTTGTCTGTGTTTCAGCCAGTTTATTCCCAATTATGCCTGTGTCGTGACACAATGGCACCCTGAGGCACCCCAAACTTGAGAGCTCTTTGGGAAGAGGAGTGGAAGCTCTTCAGGCCAGTACCACAAAGGTCACATACTTATCAAACCAAATTCAAAATGAATTAATCAGTAGCATGGCAAGAAAAGTATGGTAGACTATTTTTGCCAAGGTCAGGAAAGCTAAATACTTCTGTATTATGTTTAATTGCACTCCAGACTCTCTTGAATGGAACAATTGTCTCAGGTATTAAGATATGTTGAGGTTTTGAAAGATGGAATGAACGTAGTTGAGAGCTTTATAGATTTCACTGATATCCACACCAAAACAGAGAAAGGTATTATAGAAGTTATTTTAGAAGTTATTTCAGAAGCTGAAAAAAGATGGTTTAGATATGCTGATGATAGAGGACATAGCTAGGACAGTGGAGCTAACATGGCTGCAGCATACAAAGATATTCAAAATTGAATTCAGCAGGTAAATCAGAACATGTCTTTCATCCCATCTGCTGCCCACTCACTGAATCTTGTTGGAAAAGTTACTGCAGTGGTTGTCCCCTAAGTTGTTCCATTTTTTGGAATTGTTCAAAGATTGTATTCCCTGTTTTCCACTTCTACGTGTTGTTGGGATGTATTGAAAAAGCACAACAAGATGGTCAGCAAGGGTAGAGGCAATCTATATACTATGAAATGAGGTTGCAAATGCAAAGGCTTCCCACAATCTGACACAGGAACTTAAATCAGAAGCTGATAGCTTGCAAACTAACATTGGAGAATTTTCATTTCTTGTTTTGACCAAGATATGGCTTACTATCTTATCAAAAATTAATGTTGTGAGAAAAAGTTTGCCAAGTCCAGATCTTGACATTCAATGGCTCACAGTTTTACTTGGTGGCCTTTGGGACACTTTATTGGAAGTACAATCGTCTGGGTTCATTGCATGTAAGAAAGCTGCTGTTTCACAGGCTGAAACATTAGTTTTTGTTTGAACTTCATAGATATTCCCATCTCAAAGGAGGGAAGTAAAGCTGGTGAATTTGAAAAGGACAAAAGATCATCAGATCCCCCCAAAAATTTTGAATGTGAGATTTCCAACCCCATCTTAGACGATATTAACATAACTGGATAATAGGATGCATAAGTACAAGGAATTCAGAGAAAGGTTCGGGTTTTTTGATGGACAAGAAACTGAAAGAAATTGAAAACAGCAAAGACCTAAAGAGGCACGCATAAAGCTTAGCATACAGCTATTCTGAGGATTTAAACTCTGAAAGTTTTGAGTACAAGACTGAGCTGTTTGCCAGTTTTTGCAAACAAATCTTTAAGGATGACTTGGAAACAAAGGCACCCATTGATCTCCTTAGCTACATTCAAACAAGGTCTTTCAATGCAAGTTTCTCTAACATAGAAACAGCATTGCATATTGTTGATGTCGTCCAGGAACTGTCACTGCTAATAAAAGGAGTTTCAGCAAGATAAAATTACAGTAGAACCTCAAAGACACGAACACCAGAGTTACGGACTGACTGGTCAACCAAACACCACGTGGAACAGGAAGTAAGCAGTCAGGCAGCAGCGGGGGAAAAAAAAGAAAGCAAGCAAATACTGTACTGTGCCCATGCTGCATCTTAAAAGTAGGCACATCTGGGCTTCCTGTCCCCACCCACACTCACCATATGAGGGGCAGCCACTTACAGGTAGGAGGTAACAACGCTGAGGTTTATGGGCACTGCTGTGAGCCCCTGCTACCAGCCCAAGGCAGCCCAAGCAGAAGCAGCCTGGGTTCGACGCTGCTTTTCTGTAAACCACGAGAGTTGTTGCACCCCACCCCACTGTGAGGGGGGGCACTGTTTTCATATACACACCCCTGGCCACCAAGAGGGAGACAAGCTTGCAAGCTCAGTCCCAACCCGGGAAAGAAGCTGCCGCAGCCCGAGCTGCTGATGCTGCAAGGAAGCTGCCAATGCTAGGATGGGAGCTGCTACTGTAGCAGAGAGAGCTTGGCCTGGAGCGTGTGGAACCGGAGTCTGAGTTGCTGCCAGCATGGTGCACTCTGAAGGACGTTTTAAAGGCCACAGCCTGCACTACACGTGCGCTGATGTGGCCAAAGCTTTGCCTATGGCTTTGCTCCTGAGTCCTGCCAGCACCTCTGGGAGTGCGAAGGGCAGGGGACGGAGAGGTGCTGGCAGCCACTCTGTGCCATGTGCTGCCTCTGGAGTGCAGTGGGCAGTGCAGAGAGCAGGGCGAGCCCTGGGGAGAGGCGGCCAAGGGCTGGGGCTTGTAGTGCCAAGGGTGCAGGGCAGGCACGCCCAGCTCAGCCCAAATGCAAGAAACAGGAATAGGTCAAGGAGCGGCTTGCAAACCAGGCAGTGCTGCCAGGTTCCTTAGTGTCAGCTGCCTCCTTTGCAGAGATCTCTCCCAGTCTCGGCTGGAAGACACTGACTGTGAGGTATATAAAAGTGAAGGGGTAGTACAGTACTAAAAAAATAAAGGGAAAGTTTAAAATAAAAGATTTGACAAGATAAGGAAACTGTTTCTGTGCTTATTTAGTTGACCTTAAGATGGTTAAAAGCATCGTTTTTCTTCTTCATAGTAGAGTTTCAAAAGCTGTATTAAGTCAATGTTCAGTTTTAAACTTTTGAAAGAACAACCATAACCCTTTGTTCAGAGTTACGAACAATCTCCATGCCCAAGGTGTTTGTAGCTTTGAGATTCTAGTGTAATCAAGTCCTACTTAAGAACATCCAGGGGACAGGAAAGGTTAAGCGAATTGGCAGTTATTTCTATAGAGAACTCAGAAGCAAGGCGAATTGGCTAGGATGAGCTAATAAATGAAAGTTCTGAGAAGAATCGGAAGGTCACTTAATGGTGAGTGTGGGTTTTTATGCAGCCAAGAGGGCTGGATTTGAATCTTTGAACCGAGTCTGAAACACCATTTGCACAACATTGGGTGGGATCCAAAATTATCCCCTCGCCTCATAAATGGGGGGAAGGGCAGCACCACTATGACTGCCATGTGAGGAGGAGGAAGATTACTTCCTTCCTCCAACACCCGCAGACCTCCCCCATACATAATCTGTTTACTCAGTATGTGTTCAGAGAAGAGGATTTGCCCCCATGTGCTTTATTGTATGTCTTGTGAGCCACTTTCGGCTACACAGTAAACCTAGCTCTTGAGCTTAATCCCAAAACCCGGCCAACTATCTTGAAATGAAATACATTGCTTTTGACACCAATCTGTTGGCATACGGCTCAGTGATGACTGATTCCCAAGCACTTTTAAAACTACCTTCAAGTTCTACAAACCAGCCAATTTTCTGCTCAAAAGCAATTTAAGTCTTTGTGAGGTGGCTTTTGTACCTGATCTTGAAAAGATTATTGATTTTTTTTTTTGGCATGCTTTTGCTTCAGGCTGGGGATCATTGAATCTGTGTGTCTCTGAATTTAACAGTGATAAATTAATTCAGTGGCTTATTTTAAGACATTAACCTGAGTTTTATCTAGGTTTAAGTGCTAACATTAGCAAGCTGACACCACTTATTCTTGCTGTTTCTGCATCCCATTTGTTACAGAAAAGCTCAGAGGTTTTGGGGGAGTTTTCACTTTGCCAGCAATACAGAAACTTCCACAAGCCAGAGAATGTTGGTAGCTTTGATGTGCCTGTGAGACTCGCTTTCAAAAAATGTTCCAGAAAATAAACTTGTATGAAAGGCTACCTTTGCATAAGCCTGAGTGGAACTCAAAAGCATTTACTTCTTCTTGGAAATATTGAAGACCAACTTAAGTGATGTGGTAGGGGGAACTACAGAACACATTTTGTTAAAATTCTATCACCAAATTGAAAGGAGAATTAAGATGGTGTCCAGCCCACCCGCGTTCACTGCTTAATTATCCTTGACGATGTTGATTTAGCTGTGGGCCTCATAGAAAAAAATACAAAAGGGCAAATTTCAGTTTATAAAAATTATAGTTGGCAATTTATTAGCACATGTAAATGGTCCAATGGATTTGGTATTTTGAAAAATAAAAGGACATTCAAACCTGGCAATACATTCAAGTTAAAAAGCAAGATGCCTAAACCAAAAATCTCAGACCCAAGCACTCCTAAACCTTGGGGAAGTTCAAATCTGGATTTGGATATTAACTTCACAACTTTTACTCATAGTAGTTAAAGAAGTGTTTACTGCATATGCAAAGAATTTTTCCCCCCAAAAAATGTTCATAGGTGCTATTGTGGCTGTCGGATGCCCATATTTCCCCATCTCTGCTTCCTCTTGCTTTCAAAGTCTATGTTATTGCCACCTGCATTTAGGCCAAAAAAAATGGGATGAAATCCTCTCAGTCAGTATCTGCTGGAGAGCGGGGAGCGTACAGAGAAATTCAAGACCTTTCCAGACCTCTTTGGCAAAAGGAGTAGGATGGAGCTAAGCACTTGAATTTGGAACCTCATGTGGCAGCATGTAATACTGCTGCTAAGCCTCTGGGCCAGTGCCTCGTAAAGCTTTTCAACATAGCGTATCATTTGGATCACTATATTTACTCTAACCAGGCTATAAAATATCTCGTCATCTATCCAGGACCAAAGGCTAAGTACTGCCCTGGTCATTCCAGTGAGTGGAAGCAGAGATGGTGCCCAGGGATCCAAGTCACGGCATTATAGGGTGCATTTTGCCGATCTTCTAAGCAGGAGCAATGTGCACAACCACCCTCCATTACATAGGTGCCAACTAGTGTGAAAGGCTACATATGCACCATAACCCAGAGAACATATGCCTTTGTGATGTGCTCCATATTAGCCAGATTTCTCTAACATTCTCTTGAGCATTCTGGAGAGCTCCTGTCCTGTTTGCACAAAGGGAAGTGGCTCTCTAGATTTTCCTCCCCAGCAGAGGGTTGATCCTGCAAGCTACTGAACACTACTCAGCACTCTGCCCCACTTCCAGCAAAGCACTTTAAGCACGTGCTTAAGTTTAAGTTGCCTGTAAGTGCTTTTCTGGATGCAGATGGTAGGATCGAACCCCAGTACACCAGTGACCTGGATTTACCATAAGCTTACTGAGGAATCTAGACGGTTCTACAATAATGGATAACACATAAAAAAAACAATAGTTTCCATTTTCTTACGGACCTTGAGGTTTTTTAACCCATTTGAGATGGAAAATTTCTCTTTGTCTTAAACATTTATAGTAAGTCCCTCTTAAAATTTTGCCGTAAAACAAAATTCTGATTATTTCATTGTTAGAATACTTTTTATAGAAGGAAGGTAATTGGTTGATGACTGTGCACACTAATGTTAAAAAAAAAAAAAAGTTACAAATACAATGCAGCTGTCCGGGGTGAGAAGTCAACTTGAATACATTTTTTTTATCATATACATTACTGGCAATGGTGATAGTGAATAGCCTAATTTCTGAACTCAATGACAAAAAATGAAAACACTACTTCTCTACATTCCAGAGAGCTTTGAATTGTTTGGCAAGCTTTGTGCTGCCATCTAGTACACATCTGCCAGTTCGAACATAGTAAGCATCCTCCTCCATAACTCTGGGCCAAGACAGTGAGCTATTTTGATTTATTCTCATTTGTGGGCTCCTGGAACATCCTGTATGACAGCTGCCATCCCGTAATTGCTAAACTACAGGAATCATTGGTATCAGAACACCAGAGAGTTTTCTGTTACTGCCAAAAGGAACGGTGGGAGGTTTGAAAGATGAATCCACCATCCTTGTCTGCCAAATACTAACTAAGAGCAATGTGGCACTATTTAGTCCGTAAAAAATCATTACTGGATCAACAACTGGAAATTGTTAATCTTTGCTGCATGAGTTCCTCCAACAAAGATGCCAACAATCCTGTAACAGTGATTATTCCAAGGGATGATTCTACACAAGAGTCAATGAAAGGTAAAACATCTTAGAATAATCATAGATAATTTATGTTTCCAAATGAAATGAACTTTTAGAACACTTCACAAATCCTATACATACATTGCCATTCAAATGTAGCCACCTATGCACATCTGTTTACAATATAAAAGCATAAAATATAT
Source organism: Emydura macquarii macquarii (assembly GCF_026122565.2). Lineage (NCBI taxonomy): Eukaryota > Metazoa > Chordata > Testudines > Chelidae > Emydura > Emydura macquarii. Next base: position 13,834,460 of record NW_027131500.1, on the reverse strand, counting down.
GAGGGAAGGGATATTTTGGCCAGTGTCAGAGGATGTTCAGTGTCCATGGAAAAGGGTAAGGCCATGGTTTCGAAAGTCTCCTCTGAAAGACACTCTTACTGACTTGCAGACCCTCTTGCAGGCAAAAGGGTCGAGTTGACCTGTTGGGGTTTTATGATAAGTTTCAATGCAACAAAACCTGATGCTTAACCACTGAACTATGCTTGCTGGATTATTATATTATCATACAACATTTTGCCTTAGTTTGCAGCTTTGAGTCCTTTCTGTGGTTCGGCTGTCTACTTTTGAAATATTACCAGACCATACCATACACTTATATATGTGCTTAACAATAAGCACATCAGTAGTCTCAGTGAAGTCAATGGAACATTCCACTAAGAGTCCATAAATGACTTCAGGGGGACCACTAATCTAGTAAAGTTGAGCATGTATGCAAGTGTACTGCATTCTCTCTCGACACTGATGCTTATGATGAACTCAGTCGACAGCATTGTAATATTACAACTGGATTCTGTGAAAATGACTGGGATGGCATAAACCACATTATGGCACTGCTTTGGGGATATAAACAAAGACAAAATAGCTGTCTTTGTTAAAGAAAACCCTGTTTTAAAAGGGTTTTCTTTAACAGACCAACTACAAAACTGCCTTTGGTGCTTTCAGATTTTTTTGGGTGGGTGGATGGGTGGGAGTTGTTCTAATTCACTGTCTTTGGGCAGCCCCTCTGGTGTGCCCTCCTGAAACAGGATGCAGCAGGACAGGCATGTCTGCCTCAGTTTCCCCCCTCAGGCAGCCCAATAACTTCACTTCAGGGTTTCTTGTCTCAGTACTCTCTCTCCTTGGACTGGTGTACTACTACAAGTTAGTCCAAATAGTCCACAACAAAAGTCCCAAACATATAGTCCATTCTCACCCTAGTGCAAACGGTCATTAAAACTCCACACATCTCATCCCTTGATGCCCCACATATCACACAGTGATGTTCTCAAACAAACCAAGAATCTCTTTCTGTCCTACCCTGTCCTGTACCAGGACAGCCACCTCTGCCCTTCCAACTGGAGTGTAACCCCACTCTTCCCAGCAGGAACCTCCATAGCCTCTCTGCTGGGATTATCCTTGCCAGAGGAGCATCTCTCGCTCTCCCTGTCCCTCTCATGGTTCCTCTATGGCCACCTCTTTGACCCTGAAGATACCATTGGGTAAGCTACTCTGCTGCTCTCCTGCCTTCCATTCTCTCCAGCTCTTCGCTCCAGCTATCCAGTTTAGCGTCATCAGGCAACTCCCAGTGCCCTTTTCAGTCCTCCAACCCAGATTCTCTGGCTGGGGGACACCAAGAAGTAAACTCTTCATGCTTCTTTCTTTCCTGCCTTCAGCCTTCTCCCAGGACCTGCTTTCTGCTTCCTTCCAGGACTCCTCCATTTCCCTGCTCTCTGGAAGCTCTTATCTAGCCTTCCTGATTGAACCAGTCTGCTCTGATTCACTGGGGTTCCCTCTCACTAAGGCTATGTCTACACTGCAGCACTAATTTGAATTATATTAATTCGAATTACAGAAAGCGATTTATAGAAAGCACTGCAGACTGTCTACACTACAGTGTTTGTGCTGGTTTCTTGCGTCCACACTGGCCAGCCTTAATTTGAATTAGAAAGCAGTGCAATGTGGGAAGCTAACCCACAGTGCAACTAATCATAGAGGCTGTTGTGACGAGTGTCATTATCCCAGGATGCAGCGTTGCTTCCCCCACCCTCTTCCCCCACCCCCAAACAAACAGGAAAAGGATTTTCATGCTGTTTTTTTACTCCCCCGATCACCATTGCTGCAGGCACATGGAGCCAGCTGAACTATGCTCTCATTTTGACCGTGACAAATACATCGCAGCTTATCCTGGATTACTTTAGAACTGTATGCTGTTTGCCTTTTATGCTCCGCCCACCACCCCCTTTATATTGCTTGCCTTTGATTTTGATTCTACAGGTGTCTGTAGAATGTAAGATAAATAACAACGGAGTCAGTTAGTATATTAATACAGTGATACAAATGTTTCCATTTCACTGATGGAAAGCATGATATAATGTATCCACATGTAGCACTGTGAATAAACTCTTAAGAAAGTATCAATTTCCATGATTGGCCACTGAAACAATGTAGCAGAGAATTCCCTCTCACTGCTGGCATTTAAAAGGCATTCACCACCCCGGAAGCGGGGTGGGTGGTGAAATCTTTCAAAGGGACAAACTTTAAAGGGCTAAACTTTCAAAGTGACAAACTGCAAAGGGCTTGCTGGGCAGTTAAAACGCATTCACCATGCGGGGAGGCAGGTGGGTGGTGAAATCTTTCAAACCCTTAAAGAGACAAACTGCAAAGGGCTTGTTGTGGGTGTGTGGGGGGGAGTGATCGCAGCTTGGATTTTAAACCCATTCACTGCAGGAAATGAAGATTTAAATCTTCCCGGGGCTGCTTTGGGGGAGGGTACTGAAATGGGGCATCACGGGATACAGTCTGGGGGCCTATTAATTCGAATTAAGTCCCATTGCGTCCACACTCACACTAATGCGAATTAACTGATACACTTCAGGCGCTAATCCACTTGCAGAGGTGGTTTTATTAATTTGATTTTAAAGGCTCCTTAATTTGAATTAACAATGTGAAAAGTGTAGACATGGGAGTAATTAATTCAAATTAAGGGACTTTAATTCGAATTAAGCCACCAGTGTAGACCAGGCCTCAGTCTCTTCCTTATCATTTATAGCTCCCAGGTGCTGTCCTGTCCTCTGACCTGGCCAAATAGGAGCACATGTCCCGGAACAGGCGAGTTGGATCTACTTCATTTACAGAAGCCAGCCACCCTGTGATGTTCATGCCCTATGGACCCAATATGCATGGATATTGATTGATGCTTTTTACAAATACAAAGATGTTTCACTTTAACAAGTAGATCAGCACTTGCACAATAGGTATTTTTTCAGCTCCTTTTTTCTCTATAATGTGAACAGTATCAATTGCATATTATGGTTCTATTGAATTTTCAACACAATATGTCTCAAAAAGGGCTTTTTCTAACCAAACATACTTCAAATCCTCTGTTGTTCATGAGTTATTGACTTCTCACTGTTCTATAGTCTCTCTTTTCCCCATTTTTCTATTCTCTTATTGTAATTTTCTCCTCATTTTCTGTTCTCCTCCTAAAAATATTGTATTTATTTATTATTTTTGTATAGTCACTTTACGGCCAGATCACAGCTCCACAGGAAAAATCTGTGGGAGATGGAACTGCTAGATTCCCATTCATTCAAGGAAGTTTTTGCCCCTATGGATCAAGGAGGTGCGATTCCCAGAACTGAAGGATCCCCATGATTCTTGGAAGGCCTGGGCCATTAGCACAAAACCCTTGTCTCAACACCACTCATCCCCTGCTCTTTGGACTCCCTGAGAATGTAACTTTAATGGATTCCTGACACCAAGAAAGCTCTTCTGTGTGATCTGAAAACAGTGCTGCTAAACCCTGATTCCATATAGGCAAGGAAAGAGTCCTTTCCATCTATGAATCCCCTGGGACAAGCCGATGGAGAACAATTAGATCTCTGTGCAAATAACAAAAAGAATAAAGTTCCATGTTTTGGTGCTCTCGGGGTGAAACCTTGACTATGTCCGTCTTGCCATCTGTATTGGCTTATCTGTATTTTTATGGATGTTTTCTTGATTCCGCTGTGATCCCTTTGGAACAGATTAGGTTACAGTTAATCTATTGAAATATAATTGTCCACATAAACACATAGCACAATTATTTGATGGGTATTTCATTAGAACCTGGAATCTGTCAAGTCAGATTATCTCTCACAGTGTTTTTACAATATCATTTCAGTACAGGAAATTATTTTCTTCTTGGACCCAAAAGCTGACATGTCAGTAAGAAATTACCTCTTAGCTGGTTAGCAACAATGTTACATTATTCATGCTTAGGCCAACTGGAGAAGTTAGTTATAACCTGCAAAGTTATGAAAGAACTATGGTTCTTGATTTTGACTTTCTTGTAAGTAAATCATTCATGAATACACAAGTTTATATCTTCATCTGTATTCTCTACACCTGTTTAGCTTTTGTTTTATAGGAACCTTTACAGCCAAGTTCCTATCTCTACTCTGATCTCACACTTGAAAGTAAAGAGCTCCAGAGACCTGCATTGGTCAGGTTCATGCTATTTTCCTCACTAGCTATAAAATATCTAGTAGTTGGCTTTTTACAGTCATTCCAGTCCTGAAAACCTGTCTGCTCCTCATTCATTTCAGGTTCAAGATAAAAATTGCCTTCTTTGGCCTGTCTCACCCTATCATGAGATCTTAGGAGAGGAAAATTCCTAGACTCTCCTGTGGAGTTTTCTCCAAATTGTTGGACATGTACAAACAGCATGGAATAAGCACACTATACATACATCTGTATTAATTATAACTATTAAAAGCAAATTTTGTACATGCAAATTAGGCAGGTTTCAGCATCTTTGTTGATCAATTTCAATGCTTTCAATAACCCAATCTTGTGCAATTAGATAAACCAATTCAGAAATTACTGTAGAACCTCAATTGTCTTATGTAACAATAAAATTAACTTGACTATAACTGTGTCTTTGCTTATCCCCCTATTATGAAATACGTATCTTTATCAAGCAGTAGAGGGAAAAATTCTAGCTGAGTACATCATGAAGACACTGGGTCACTGATCCATGGGAAAGTAATCACAGAAGAAAGTTTTCAACAAAACTGCTTCTGAATATCACATTAACACTGGTTCAGTAACTTTATTTTTCAGCAATTTTCCAATGATGACTTTTCTATGTTTCCTGCATTTCATCTTAGTATACACTTTAGATCATCCAGAGCCTTATTTTTGTACCTGAAAATTCTCCCGGTGAATTATTTCTCAGAGCAGCATGCTTGCTCAGATGAACAATGCTGATTGGAGAAAAGACAGCAAGAACGACTATACTATATACCATAACAAGGCTGGGAAGTTAGAAAAGGGCAATGACTTTTGCTGCCAGTTATTACTAATCTACAGTACTAAATGCACTCCTAAAATTTTGAGTTTAATAAGCAACAAATTTCTGCTCAGCATAGAAATAACGAACTTCACTATTTAATTCATTATTGTTTGAACACATGATTAAATAAATAAAATACTACATTACATGTCTTATATGTGTAATCCTTCTACCAGGTGTCAGCAAGAAGAAGAGCCAGGTTCAATATGTAAGGGCTCCTTTTAACATTACAAAACAGAACTGGTTTGAACACCCACCCAGAAATCTGAGACCTAGTCTACACTGGCGATGGATGTCGACATAACGTCACTTGTGTCGATCTCCAAAAGCCTGCATCTACACTGGCACGGTAGTTCAGTCGACAAAGCGTGGCAAAAGTCGACGTAATAAGTTGTGTAGCGCCTAATTCGATTTTATTGGGTCAATTTTGCGTCAGTGTAGACAGAGCGTAACGTAATTCAACGTTAATAGCCTCCAGGAGGTATCCCACAATGCCCTGTTGTGACCGCTCTGGACATTTGCGCTCTGCTGTTACATGGTCAACCAGAAATGGCCCCTCCCCTCATGCCCCAGGAAAATTTTAATTTTCATTTCCTGTGCAGCCAGCGTGGAGCGAGCTTGTAGCTGAACGCCTCATGGCTACTGCAAGGCCCAAACGCACTCCAGCATCTCATCAGTCTTTGGGGCGAGGAGTCCGTTATGGTTCAGCTCAGAGCCAGTAAAAGAAATTTTGACATTCACGGGAAGATTTCGCAGGTCATGTTGGAGAAGGGGCACAACAGGGATGTGTAGCAGTGCCACATGAAGATCAAGGAGCTACGGCAGGCATATCAAAAAGCCAGGGAAGCTAACAGCCATTCTGGCTCCTCGCCCAAAACATGCCGCTTCTACGAGGAGCTGCATGCAGTTCTCGCAGGGGACCCCACCACGGTGCCGCCATGCAGCATCGATACCTCTGTTGCATCCCAGTCCAGGGAGAATGATGAGGACTCCATGAACAAGGAGGAAGATGAGGATGAGGAGGTCAGGGTGCAGGAGAGCGAGGTGTCCCTTCTCCCATACAGTCAGGACCTATGCCTGACCCCAGAGCAGTCCAGCAGTACACAGGACAGCAATAATGATCCCAGGAAAGGCACATCTGGTGAGTTTTATTTTTCTTCTTAGCAGTTATGTCCTTTTAAAAGGTGGGGGAAGGGGATTTCAGGGGTTTAGCGGACTTTACCGGTGGGTTATTCCCAGAACAGATTATTTATGGGCAGAGGTATGCTCCGAGAATAATCCATTGATATCTCAAGGAAACTTTCATGTAGGTAATCTGTTATCCTTTGCACAAGGTTTCAGGGGAGGGTAGCCTTGTTCCTTCCTCCCAGGTAGGATACTTTGCCACGCCACGCTGCAATCAAGTAAGCCGGAATCATGGTGGAACACAGCATAGCGGCATAAGGGCCAGGCTGGTACCCCGCTGCGTGCAGGAAATCTTCCCTTTCCTCATGCGTGACCCTCAGGAGACTGATATCGCTCATGGTCACCTAGGGAAGATGGCGCATGTTTAAAATACCTGAGCTATACAGCCGATACCCTATACCTCTCTATTCCCCATTGTATTGTCCTACGGAGTTACTTTAATTATTTTTCTTTGGTTTCTGATGAGACTGATGAGATCTGATTCAGATCCCCTGTGGCCACCTCGGGACAAAACAGTCATCTTAATTATACCTTGACGCCCAGGCACTCTTCTCATACAAGGCATTTGAAATTAGCTTTTAGAGATCATTAATCCTCTCTATAGCAGAGTAAAGTGCCCCTGACATACCATCTCTGTAACGGCACAGGGAGCCAACCCTTCTGAGATATTCAGAATGGAATAAGGGTCGGGCTTAGCCTTGTGCACAGTAAGGGGAGTATTTTATACATTGTTGCAGTTGTTTCATTTTCCTGGGTGTGCTAACAATGCCAGCGTTGTGAATTGCTTTTTGTTCTGTAGACACCTTGGCCTTGGCACCCCCCTCTAGAAATGCTGCCAAAAGACTATTTCAGAATAGGAAGAGGAAAAAAAAAAATCAAGAGACAACATGTTTGGCGAGCTTGTGAATGGCTGCAGGGACAGAGCTCCGAGCGTGGTGGCTGACTTTGTCCCAGAACATGGACATGGACAGGGAGAGTCATAGAGAAATGCAGGAGCATGATCGCAGTACCACGCAGGAGATGCTGCGAATCGTGCACGATCAGCAGACATGCTCCGGCGGCTTGTGGAGCTTCAGGAGGAGCGGCAGCCGGACAGAGTCCCGCTGCAGCCCCTCCACAACACTCCTCCACCTCTGGCTTTGCTGCCCTACCCCTGCCCCACCCCCATGCGGTCTCGGAGGAGAATGGCTAGGCTGCAGTACGTGGTGCACTCCACCCAGGTGGAGGCAAGCAGAAAGCAGCGGTGGCCCCACTGATAGCTGGCCTGCAAGCAACCATGCTACCCCTTGAGACTGTGAATGAACACTAGCCCTCCGCCCCCACTGACTTGAATGTTCATAAATAAAAGTTTGCATCATTTCAATACATGTTTCTTTATTAAATCATATCTTGTTTGGGAGGAATTTGAAGGGTACTGATATTGATGGTAGGGGAGATGTTAAGCAAATGTACATAACATACAGGAACAGAAATCAGTACTGCACCTCACTGCAGAACCTGGTTTTCACTGCTCCCCTACTGCAAAACGCTCCATGGTTAGCTCTCAGCGTATTGCTGGCATCTGGCTGCTTATAACTGGCGGCCAGTCTTTCTGCCTCCACAGCCCAACCCTGGGGGAACCTTTCCCCCTTCGCTTCACACACATTATGAAGAACACACCATGCAGATATAACTGATGGGATGTTCTTTTCACTCATGTCCAGCCTAGTAAGGAGACTTCTCCATCTGGCCTTTAAACGCCCAAACGCACATTCCACAACTATTCTGCAAGTGCTTAGCCTGTTATTAAAATGTTCCTTGTCGCTGTCAAGGTGCGGCTTCATTAGCCAAGGGAGCAAGGGGTAAGCAGGATCCCCCAGAATCACTATTGGCATTTCCACACCCCCGATGTGAATTTTTGGTCAGGGAAGAAAGTGCCTGCCTACATGTTAGAGAACAGCCCCGAATTATGAAACACACACGCTTCATGCACCTGTCCAGACCACCCCACATAGATGTCAGTAAAATGACCCCTGTGATCCACAAGGGCCTTCAGGACCATGGAAAAGTACCCCTTGTGGTTTATGCACAGGTTGCTAAGTGGGCAGGTGCTAAGACAGGGATGTGCGTGCCATCAATGGTTCCCCCGCAGTTTGGGAACCCCATCACAGCAAACCCGTCCACTACGTCCTACACGTTTCCCAAAGTCACTAGCCTTCATAGGAGAAGTCTATTGATGGCCCTGCACACTTGAATCACGGCAACTCCCACTGTAGATTTACTGACTCCGAACTGATTCCCAACTGAGTGGTAACAGTCGGGGGTTGCCAGCTTCCACAGAGCAATGGCCACTCTCTTCTCCACCATCAGAGCTTGTCTCAAGCGAGTGTTCACGCACTTCAGGGATGGGGACAGCTCTGAGCAAAGTTTGAGGAAAGTGGCCTTTCACATACGAAGGTTTTGCAGCAACTGCTCATCATCCCACAGCTGCATAACGATGTGGTCCCACCAATCTGTGTTTGTTGCCCGGGACCAGAACCGGCGCTGCACGGACTGCAGATTATGCGTTACGGCCTGCAGCAATCAGGAATTGTTCTGCTTGATGGCTTGTAGCAGGGCAGCCTCAGTGGCATCGCAGTTGTCTGTGCTTTGGGTTCTCGCTCTACTTCGAAAATACTCAATGATAAGCCACGATGTATTTGTGATGCTCACAATGATAGTGCAGAGTTGAGCTGGCTCCATGTCTCCGCAGCAATGGCGAGCGCACGACATAAACAAATGGAGCGAAAATCAGCTTCCTGTTTGTCTGGGGGAAGAAGAAAGGGGGAAGGAGCATTGCATCATGGGACAATGAAACTCATCCCAAAAACCACCGCGGCTAGTTGCACTGTGGGATAGCAACCCAGAATGCACTGCTTTGACTGCCAACACAAGTGTGGCGAGTGTGGATGCACAAGCCTGGCGTAAGGAGCGTGGTGTGGACACGATCCAGCAATTTCTAAAACTCGGCAGGTGAAAGTTGACTTTAAGTAAGTCGACTTCACTCTTCAGCGTAAACATACCCTGAGTTAACTAACCACCTCCATGGTTGCCTTTAAGCTGCAATGCTTCCTCATTCACAAGCATTGAGTCTGTGTGTAACAACAACAAAATTAAAAGGAGAGGGCACCTAACATTAATTTGGGAAAACACATCAACAAGAATTCAAAAGGGTGCTGTCCTACCCCTTTAAATAGTTGGCTACTGTGTCAGAGCAGAACCTAACTTCCATTTGTTCCTGTCACCGCAGCAGATAGACACTAGGGAGCTGATTTAAACACAGCTATCTCCTTCACTACTGGATCCAAATATAACATTGGCAACAAGGATGGAATCATGAAGGAACTGAAGAAAGTTCAGTGCTAGCTGGATGACTTCCTTGTTAAAAGAAAGGATCAAGCAGATCATCTTCAAAATTTGGATGCTGTCTTGCAACATTTGGAAGACTGTGAATTAAGAGTATGTGAAGACAAATCTGAGTTTTTCAAAGCTTCAGTGGAATTCCTTTGATGTGTAATTGATGCCATGGCTTAAGGAAATCATCAGAGACATGCCACCACCAGAGAATGTGTCACAGCTATGTTCATTCTTAGGACTGCTTAACTACTATAGCTTAATCTGGCAATAGTATTGGAACCTTTATGTGAGCTGCTACAAGCAAAAAAAAAAAAATGGAAATGGACTAAAGAATGTGAGTGTTCATTTAAGGAAGCAAAGAAACTTGACTTCAGCCCAAGTTCTTATACACTTTGTTACCTCACTGCCAATGCAATTGGCTTATGATGCTTCATCATATGGAGTGGGTGCGGTTCTATCCCACAATTTTCCCTGGTGGAATGGAGAAAACAATTGCCTTTCTCATGAACGCTCACTACCCTTGAGAAGTAGTATGCATAAATAGAGCAAGAAGCTCTCAGCACTGTTTTTGAAATTCAGAAGTTCCATATGTAAATATATATGGTAGAAATTTTCCTTGCTGATGGATTACTGCCCATGAATGTCAATGTTCGGACTGAAACATAGAATTCTGTCATCAGCTGCTGTTCATGGGCAACAATGGACATTGTTATTTTCAGCTCATTCCAATACCATTCAAGTCCATAAAGGGACTCAGCATGGCAACGCTGATGGGCTGTCCTGCTTGCCATGCCCACAGGTGGACTGGCCATCTGGCAGTTCTGGCAAATGCCAGAGGGACCGGTGCACTCAAGGACTGGTGGGCCGGTCGGCCCGCCATGGAAGCCTTTCATCAGGCCCTCCAGCTGGGCCTGGCTGAGCATGGCAGCCGCTCCACCCTCCCAGCCCAACCCCCCTCCCACCACGTGGGCCCAGCGGTGCCCTGGCTGGTGTGCTTTAAATGCCAGAGCCGATTTTCAGTCCCAGTCCGTCACTGGCCATGCCCAAGCTTCCATCAACCCAAAGAAACTTCAGACAGTGTTTTATCTTAATTTGATGGATAAGTTGCTCATCACTAGGACAAACATTAAAGAAGCTGCTAAGGATTATGTGCTTTCCTCGTGTGAAGGGAATGGTACTACAGGGTATAGTGTTAGATCACAAGAATCCCCAGTTTACACAATTTGTGTCACATGAACATGATGTATCTGTGAAGCAAGGTTGCATTTCATGGGGAATGTGAATGATCATTCCAAAGTCAGTTCAGTCTCATGTTTTGGAAGCTCTTCACAACGGTCATTCTGGCACTGTACAGATGAATGCCATAACCCAGAGTCAAGTCTGGTGGCTGGGAACTGACAAAGGAAGGTGAAGTGTTGTACTATGTGTCAGCAAATTCAGTATGATCCTGGCCCTGCTTAACTACATCCTTGGTTGTGGCCTCACACTCCCTGGACATGTATTCATGTCGACTTTGCCAGACCATTAGAAGGTTATATGTTTTTTGTTATAGCTGACACTCATTTGAAATGGCCGAAAGTTTTCAGAATGACTTCTGCTAGAGATACCAAGACCCCTGGATATCTTTGTACCTTGTTTCATCAATTTGGTCTATCGTTACTGTTAGCGAGTGAAAATGGACCTCAATTCTGTTAAGAAGAATTTCAGAGGCACCTAGCATCAAATGCAATTCAGCACATATGTTCTGCTCCATACCATCCTGCTACAAACACTTAGGCATGCCTTAAGAGCTAACAAGTATTTTGAGTGATCAGCAGAAATTGAACAGTATCATGCTTATCTACAGGAATACACCATATGCTAGTACTGAGGAGTCACCTGCAATTCGTTTTTTGAAGCAATCAATCTTTTCTGTTGGGACCTACTATGTCTTGATGTTGCCTTATATGTAGCCAAATCCTAAATTATGAAAACTGATCAATGACATGAGACTCCTCATTCTTTTCAAGTAGGAGACAGTGTAGACTTACAACTACAATTGTAGAGTAAAATAGGTATCTGGAGAATTTGTTAAATGCATGGGACCTGTGTCATTTGTGGTAAAACTATCCGACAATATTTTTTGGAAGTGACTTATGGACAAGTTGCAGCTTCGATAAGTACCAGAGTCCAGGGATTTTCCAGTAAGACTTTTTGTTCCTCTGATCGAACATCCTTCCATTAGAATTTTTAATTTAAGTGATTTGTTGGACGAAACTTAGTACCAGATCCAGTTGATTCCTTGCCACCAACTGTTCCCGTTGTATAGAACTGTGAGCCGTCGGTGCCTAGGGTTGCCACTTGAAAATGCCAAGGTCAGGGCAGGCTGCAAAAGGAAAGCAGGTTCTCCAAGCACTGGTGGGTGACACTGAAGTCAGACTTCCCAACCAGCCACAAACAGTGCTTCTGATTTCCTGCACTAGTTATCAAGAAGCCAAAATACATATATGCACAGCCCCCTTTACTGCATTTCAGTCTCTGACTCCCAATCAGCCACTAGGTCCAGTAAAGAGACCAGTTATTTAAAACTCTGTGCTCTTTACCAAAATGTTCCTCCTGACCCCAAAGGGTCAGCCACAGTACCAGATCAATATAAGTTTGGATCTTACCCAAAATATCACACTGCCAGCCAATCCTTTAGTAAATAAAACTAAAGGTTTATTATAAAAAGAAAGAAACAAACTATAAGAAATGTTAAAGGATTAAAGCAATCCGATACATACAAATGATTTGAAAATCCATATATAACAGGTTTCCAGAAGAATTGTGGAGTTTGCAGGCTTGTATAGTCCCTCTGGTGTACATCCAGTACCTGAATGGGTCTCAGTCCTTTGATTCACAGCTTCAGTTCAATTGTAGAAGAGATGATCCAGAGGTAGGTAGAGATGAAAGACTGAAAAACAGACTAAAGACAAAATGGATCCTGGGCAGCTGCCTTTTATGTCCTTTGGTCTGTGCCATGCTGCTTGTGGAATCCCAAAATGGAGTCCAGAGTCACATGAGTAAGTTCTGGTGACTCATCAGGTATATCCATGGCTTCTCCTCCTGGGCCCCTTGTACCTGTGAATTTCTTAATGGGCCATTAAGCAGACTATGCTGTAGCCATCCTGTCCAGGGAATTGCCCAGACACAGCACAATTTGAAATACAGATATATCAACCATATCCATAACTTCCATTACACATATAACACATGAACATAAACATCATCATCTTACTTAGCACATTATAGCCTTTCTAACAGTACCTGACATGGCATATCTCACATGGATTACTATGATTTTGACATACTGATGTTAAATAATATAATAAATGCGTGGGCCCCCCCCAATCCAGCCAGTGTGACACCCCTAATGTGAGATTGGTGTAGAAGGAGTAATCAGAGCTCCTGAATACACCGCAAGGGCCCCCCTAATCCAGGCAGCGTCACAAGAACAATGCCGCATCATGTCATCCCAATAGAGTGTGGAAACCAGTGGTGCTTCTGAATGTATATTGTTTAGCTCGCAAGTTGCTATTCCAGGGCAGAATAATCTCTTGCTACTTGAAAGACTGTGGTAGTTCACAAGCAACTTTTAGTTAGATTATATTGTTTATGTTCACCATGTAAAATGATAATGTGTGTATATATACATTTGGGAAGTTTTTTAAAGTAGGGTGGAGGAATGGGATGGCTTGCCCCTTTAAGTGGTTTGGTATGCTGTACCTCAGAGCAGAGGCAGAAAAATAAAGATACCCAGCAGATAGACAAAGGGGGAGCTAATTTAAACTGATCTCCTTCACTACTGGGTCCAACAAAAAATATGCAAACAATAAATAAAAACCCTTCCCACAGTATCTTAGGCAGTAGTGCTTTGCCTTAGTTTCCCACCCTGTGGTGTGGAAGTCCAACAGATGAATTTCCCTTCAATACACCACTCCCCTTTTCCCCCGGCTGAGCTGCATCACAATTGGTTGTCCTAGGCCAGCAAAGTCCAAGAGTCCAGGGGTGCATTCAGGTGCATTCCCCTCCCACCCAGGATGAGGGAGTGCTGAGCAATGCCTCTGCTGCTGCCGCAGCTCACCACTGCCACTGCTCCCTCTGTTGCCGTTTTCCACTGTCACCATCACTGTCACCTCTACCTCTGCTGCTACCTTAAGATGCAAGACTATTTTCTGAGATTCTACTACTTAGCCCAGTTCTTAATGATTTCAGCTCTTAGTGATTGAATTGTCAAGTATGGAACCTCATTACTGCTGCACCTCTGCATTACCTTTCACCACATCTCTGTACCCACACCAGATCTAAAGCTCAGCCCCCAGATCAACTCATCACTGATTTCAGTTCTAGTGATCACTGGGAAGAAACAAGGATGCTCAATAAGCCTGATCAGCTCTGTCTTTAAACACAAGAGGAGAAGAATCAATTAGCATCTAAGACTCTTTAAACAGAGCCCACACGACCAGATGGGAACTCTATCCCCACCCCTTCTGACTTTCACTTGGATTTGGAATCACTTCCCCCTCCCAACCCACTTAGCAAGTGAGGTTACATTTAGGGTGACCCACTTTAATTACAGAATATTGAGGACAGTTCTGCTGCCTTTTAGTCATATAGCAAGATACCAACAACTTTTCATTACCCCTACATTCAACACTAAAATTAATTCTAATTGAAAAAAAAAAAAAAGAATTGATCACTTTGGCAAAGCAGGTCTGATTGTTGATCACCTAGGCGAAGTAGGTGTGTCTATGCAAATAGAGTCTTTTACCCCAGTTCATCCATAAATGGCAAGAGAGGGCTCATTCAGACCTTGGTTTACATATGCAAGGGGACCATAATCTTTTAGGCCATGACCACACTACAGCTAAAACTATGTGAGCAGATAGGGCTCTTTTACTGTCTTGAAAACCAGGCTGCCACATGATGCTACGACATTGTGGCTGGGTCTACACTTTGGTCCCTAACATTTCTGATGGTTCTTATTGGCAATTCAGCTCTACCAATGGTAGCAACAGTAAAAGTGCTAACATAGACGAAGATCTGTGTAATGTCAGTGTTTAAAGCACCTTTCCAAGCCACCCTTAAAGCATCTGTTTAAAGTCTAACCTTGCTGAATCCTCATGTAACAATAGACTATGTTTCATGTAGAATTCCATTTACAGAATTTAGGAAATTAAACAGAATGTGTGAGATTTTCAAATGTTCAAGTGACTTAGGAGCCAAAGTCAATGGAACTTGAACTCCTAGATCACTTGGTACTTTTGAAAATTCCAACCAAAGGCTTCTATCCTGTCCTTATCTATCAGCCAGAAGGAGCTTTTGGTTTAGGTCAAGCATACAAGACATGTAAATCTAGTAACTGATTTGAAGATACATTTTGTTTTTTATATATAAAAATAAATAAAATAATTGAGACCTTTGCTAAAGAAACAGCGCAAAATAGATTTTAAAAAAAAGGTAAGATCAAAACACAGAACAGGGCTCTAGAAGATTTTGTTTAATATAAAGCAATAAGCTGGAACTGTTACTACCTGAACTAGGGAAAAGTCAAATCTGGATCTAAATATCATGGCTCAAGTTCATCTCTATTAGTCAGCTTATAGTCATACTACCTTATGCTGTGATCCTGTTAGTGCTTGCAGTATTGGCACGTGGTTTGTGTTGGGACAAGAGACCAAGAAACAGCTAAGTGATGGAAAGTGGCTTTTTGACAAAATGAGAATGTTCGCTCAGAAGAGTTTCTATAAAAAAAATAAAGAAAAAAATCAAAGAATAGTTTGTGGCAACTAAAAAGAAATGATCAAAACCTGAAATTATAAATTATCAAATTTGAAAATTACTTAAAATTGAAATTATCAAAACCTAAAAATTGTTAAAACCTCAAACATTTTGAAGAAAACTTTTGATAAATGAATTAAAATGGTTACACTTTGCATGGGAAAAAACCAAACATTTTCCAGCTCTTTCTTAATAATATTCTTCCCTGTGACTCAGTATTGAAACAACATACTAGCTTGTTATTAAAGGGCATTCTTCTGTTTGTGGTGTCATTTTTCAAAGGAAATGTAAAACCAACATCTTGTGTGCTTCCTGTCTTATTGAAGATGTTAACACTGATGCTATGTGGCATCTTTTAAAAACATGTAGTTTGAAGCTTGGTTTTACATTCATCTAGAAGAGGACACACGCATGTCAAACTGCTTTATAAAACTTACAGGCTGATACACAAAATGTATATTTGTCTTGGTTTTTTTTTATTTTTTCCTGTTTTAGCACATAAGACTAAATGTAAAAATTAGTACTGTATCGTATCGAGAGTCTGATTGAAAGGAAAAAATTGTGGTAACATCATGGTGTTTACCAGTGACAAATGTTATACCTTTCTTCATGGAAACAATATATCAAACATCACTGCTTTTTCTCAAACTATGCAAGTGGCATTTGTGCCTCCTGTGTTAATTCAGATTAACCAAAACACAATCTTTTCATGTATCTACTTGGGCCATTAAATTATTAGATGCTGGATGTTGAATATTGACTATTTTGTGATTATACTTGTTGGGTTTTTTTAAGATTCAGATGTCTAAAAAGCTTCTGCAAGCTCTAAATAATCCTGGATTGGGCTACAACTAGCAGGAAGCATTGCTGCTTGAAGATGGATGCTTTATTTTATGAGCAAAGCAGCCCTGTGGACTACCTTGATATGGTCTATTGAGACCCACAACTATAAGTAAGTTGTTGCTAGTCCAAAAAGATTACACACACACGCACACAATGGGGTGGGGCGGGGGGAGAGGACTTCAGTAACTCAGCCAGAGGTGATGAGCTTATTAGTGGAGTGGGTGGGTGAGGTTCTGTGCCCTGAGATGTTCAGGAAGTCAGGCTAAATGATCATGATGGTCCTTTCTGTCCTTAAAGTTTGAGTCTGAGTTTTTGCTTTATGCTGGAAATCTGTTTTAAGCTCCTGAAACTAAATGTATTTTTGGTGTATCAGAAATCATGGCTTCACATTGTCATCTTCTTTTATTCATAGTATCCTACAACTGCTGATTGATTTCAAACTTCGATGTTAAGCTCACACATAAGGTACCATAATCCATATTCCAAATAATATTTCACAGAGCTTGCACATGGGCAGGACTATGCCACATTTAATTATTTTAACTTGTTGAATGCCCATGGCCTCTCACTACAGTATGAATCTGCAACAAAAGGATGCCCATTTTGTGTAGCTTTACATCTACTTCGTGTTGCACTATGGGTTTTTTAAACTTCATGTGTTAATTATATATCTTATTGATAAACAATTCAGGTCACATGTGCTTTTTCCCAGATAACATGAATTGAAATAGGATGTCTGCTTCCACTTCTCCCAATCTAAATATGATCAGAGCTGTGCACTTTGGAAATATGAACTATAGGTCTAGATTGTGAGTCAGAAACTTCCCCTCATTTCTCCTCTCTTAGTCCCTGCTTCCCCTTGCCTTGCCTGATTTTGTGAGGTCCACACTCACAATAGCATTGTAATACTGAAATATTGCTTTTCTGAATTATATCCTGACAGTTGGGGGGTCATGCTTGACCACACAGATGGCTGTGATGCAATCCAAACGCTGAATTTCTTTGAATTCATCTATCCACAGTGTACACAAAGAAACATTCTAAGAACTGGGTTTGTTATGATGGATACACCCCTGGATGTTAAGGCAATGTATATGCTGAGCTGCTTCTTCCAGTCTCCTTTCTGCTTCAGTCCTAGGAACAAGCAGTATGCTTTGGAAATTGTGCAGATGTTGACACTGCAGATGACGTGAGCTTGCTACACTTTCAAGAGTTCCAACGGAACTGGGGCATTGCTCACTTCTCCTTTTATACCCCCAGGACCCTCTGCAAGGGGAGGGGAAGGCTGGGGTGGAGAGGCCCCAATGGATACTGCGAACAAGACCCTGAAGAGACAATACCCTCAAAGAAGCACAGCACAGTTACTGGTAAATAACCTTTTTTTTTTTTTTTACCTTAGCTATTGACTAGAATGGAAAATATTGGAAGAACAAAAGGCTTTCATGACATGTACACACATCTGGGACCATAATTGAAGCACTGTACTGGATTTGGTGATAACACTCCAATAGGCTTGATGCAGCTTTTTGGTGAGTCCAATAGTCAGTTAAAAATGTTTGCCATTACTAGAGTTTACATCCTGGACATGTTATTTACTTGCCAACCTTGAGATGATCTTTAACATTAGTTAGCACTGTCACTTTACTACATCACCCACTGAAGTATAGGAGCTAGGGCTGCAGACAGACAGACATAGCTGCCATGTGTGTATGCCAAAATTAGCACAAGTTGGGAATCTTAAAAGAGAAAGGACAGCTCAAGTACATTTCCTTTTCTCTATCGGAGTGACCAGACATCCCAGAATCAGAGAGAGTGATGCTGACTCAGGAGAACATCTCAACTTTGATGTGGTCTGGTCTATGCAGCTGTGCTGCCAGCTGCCAGAAAAGATTTACTTCATTTGTGCAAAGAAGTTCTCTCTCCCTTTTGCCCTTCATACCCTCCACCACTGGAGATCAGAAAATCTCATCTGGGGATTTCCCTCCCAACACTAGAAAGTACACTTCATATCAGCAGAAAGAACTGCTAGAATTTCCTTGTGACTGAGCCTGAATTCCTTTTGAAGACACAAACAAATATATAGCACCAAAGAGAAAGGTTCAAGGCGCTGGGGATGGAAATGCAGAGGATTACCAATCCAGGACAATGACAATATACTGAAATCAGATTAGAATTTTTTTTAAAAAGTTTCAAAATTGCTTTTAATGATGCTCTGACTTTATTTTACTGGAAGAGCTTACAAAACATCCCTATTTTCAGCGGGAAAAGACACTGGCCCTTAATATTTTCTGGAGCATCAAAAATTAAGAAAAGAATTCTAGGGGGGGAGGGGGCAGAGAGAGAGAGACAGCCTGCTCTCTGCACACTTCGCATACATTTCTACATCTACAAGCTGGTTTTAATAGTGCTGTTTTGATTGGTTTGTGTCACAGTTAGTGTCATTGTGAAATGAAATTCTACAAGAGTAATGTTAACATGATCAGAGTTTCCCACAAAACAAAGTCCAATGTGTATCAGAGATAATTGAAAATATTAAGAAATGCCACCTAATTACTTAAAGGCTGCCAAGAAAGTAGAAAATATTTATATGTGATAAGACTGCCACCCTCTCCCTTCCCCCCTCCCTCAGGAAAAATCTGCATAGAAAGCAAACTGTCAAAATGATCTGCAAATGAATATGTTTGCCAAGAAGGTTGTGGATTTTTTTTTTGGGGGGGGGGGGGGTGAGGAAAAGGGAGGAAAGTGAGTTTAAAAGGGAACTTTATACCTCTAGAAGATTTAGCAGCCTGTTTTCAGTGATTTTTGTGGCAATATTTTTTAAAAATTTTCATACATCATTGTTGAGCTGGCAATGGCAGAACAACAGCACCACTCCATCAGCTGCCCTGGTCACCTTGTTTTAACATTTTTTCACTCCAATGGCTATATTATGCCCTTGACTCACGCTCATAATATTTTCTGACCACAGGAGTTCTACATGTGGATCAAAGTCACAAGATAGCCTTTGGAGTTGTCACACTGAAATCAAAAAGAAGCCTGTTACTACTGTATAGCTGTCTGTCCTCTACTAGACAGATTTCAATTTTATTTATTTATTTTGATTTAACCTTATTAAATACACTTATTACAGGCCTGAGGTCATCTGACAACTGTTAAAAACACAATTCGTACCTATAAAAATAACACAGCTATGTTAGTTCCCAACCATCAGAAGACAGATTCTAAATAGGAAAATATAACAAAACATCCCCACTTGTCGAAGCAATACTACTCCACACCCACCTCAGCTTTCCCCAAATACCCACTCCATTAAATAGGCTTTGCAGAGGTCAGACTAAGGCTACTTCAGGGCCCTGATTCAGGAAAGCATCCCTCATTCAGAGAGCACTAGAATACAAGCTTAAGCCAATGGAAATTCAGCCCATGCTAAGCGTTCAAGTGCTTTTCTGAATAGCATCTCCTTGAACACTTACATATGTTTTCTTCAAGGGAAGCCACAGAATATTTACCATGAGCTCCTTCCCTTGTATATCAAGGGCTTCACCATGAGCCTCTCCACCGAACTCAGCTGTGGCTGTAACACATAGGAGGAAAGAGGCAGGGCAGGTTTCAGACCACATAGAGATTTATAGGTCAAAAACACTATCTTAAACTCCACCAGAAGGCAATATGCAGTGTAGTTGTAGTTGTGTCCGTCCCAGGATATTAGAGAAACAAGGTGGGTGAGGTAATATTTTTTATTGGACCAACTTCTGTTGATGAGAGCAAGACAAGCTTTCAAGTCACACAGAGCTCTTCTTCAGGTCTGGGAAAGGTACTCTGAAATCACAGAGAAGTTCCAGAGGGGTAGCCGTGTTAGTCTGCATACAGCAAAAACAAGGAGAGTCCTGTAGCACCTTAAAGACTAACAAATTTAGTCTTAACAAATTTGTTAGTCTTTAAAGGTGCTACAGGACCCTCTCTGTTTTTTCTGAAATCACAGAGAAATGCAAGGTGGAACAGATTGTTTAGCATAAGTAGTGAGCACATATTGTAAGGGGCCATTCAAGGTAGAATGGCCTGTTAACACCTCTGCAATCAGGACAAAAAGAGGGTGTAAGTGGGTTACAGATTGTTGTAATAAGCCATAAATCCAGTGTCTCTGTTCAGTCTATGATTTTACTGTCAGAGTAATGAATTTAAGCTCCTAGGCTCATCTTTTGAAAGTTTTGTGCAGGTTTCCTTTGAGGATGAGAACTGATAGGTCAGCTATAGAGTGACTGGTCCCTTAGACTGTGCTAACTACAATTTGTTCCACCTTGCATTTAGCTGTGATGCTCAGAGGACCTTTCCCAGACCGGAGGAAGAGTTCTATGAGGCTCAAAAGCTTGTCTCTGTCACCAACAGAAGTCGGTCCAATAAAACATTATCTCACCCACATTGCCTCAGAAGGCAAATAGGTAAATAGTGCAGATCATGGAGTACTGCTGTCATTTGCTTGTGGAGAGAGATACCCTTCTCAACACGTGGGCTGTTGAATAGAGTTAAGGTGTAATCCATGTACAATACAGAAATTACTCATCTGATTTGGTGGCAGCAAAGAAACCAGAAGAGTCGGAAGAGCTGTGGGAACAGTATAGCGGTGGTGCCCAATGGAAGATATAATTGAAAGGCAAAGCAGCAACATAGAGCACACCTCTGACAAAACACATACCTCCTCCCTTCTTTGGTTTTACATTCCGTTTAGATTTTGCTTTCATGTGGCTTTTCTTGTGCCATCTGCAGTTTGATATTCAACCAAATAAAGAAGACTGCTGTTTTAAAAAGACTGATGCAATTTCTTTGATAAAGAGCAACTTGTCAAAATTCCGCATAGAAGCTCTAAGGCAGGAAAAAAAAGTGCTTTCAATCTCAGTGGTAAATAAAGTCCTTGACACGTTCTGAGTGAAGGAGGAGAGGGTGGTAATTTCAAATCTAAGTTCTTCACTATGATAGAAAGATCAAGGAAAAGGAATATATATGTATTTAGCTTTTATCAAACTGGAATGACAAAAGCTCCGAACCTACTGGGATTTAACTTGATGTAAAAGATTACATGCACTATAATCTCAATCTTAATACCTGATCCAGAGCATTTCTCAATCAATCAATCAATCAATCAATCAAATAGAATAAAAAACCAAGCCTGGTTAAAAAA
Source organism: Emydura macquarii macquarii (assembly GCF_026122565.2). NCBI lineage: Eukaryota > Metazoa > Chordata > Testudines > Chelidae > Emydura > Emydura macquarii. Next base: position 13,813,047 of record NW_027131500.1, on the reverse strand, counting down.
ATAATATTTCAACTATATGAAGCTGTGATTTGTATGAACACAGGCTACTTTAGAATAGAATTACTGATGAAAATGGTCAAAATAATCAACGCATAATTACAACGAGTTGTGTCAATTCCCAACATGCACCAAATTTGTGTCTGACGTTTTTCAGTTGAAAGGCTTAGGAAATTTTCCACCTTTAAACAATATTTCTGCAGGATCAGTGTATACAAGAGTGTCCTTTATATGATGAGAATCCCTATGTGGTATACACACTGAGGAACTGTCCAATGGAACTCCCTCCATTATAATTTTGGATGCACTTTGCTCATTGGTTTTTGGTTGGTTGTGATATTTTTAACAGATCCTAGCCATGAGGGGGTATAATCAGGAGGAACTCTTTCACAGTTCTGTCCATATTCCCTCCAGAGGCTGGTTGGATTTTTAAACCAATGTTATTACACACAGACAGCATATACACAGGCACCAATTAGGTGAGATCTGGGTGGACACCCCCCAAGGTTTTTGCATTTCATAAGCAGGGTATTTACTATGCATGTCACATGGCTGGGAGCACGGCTAGCACGCAGGTCCTCAATCTACCAGAATCCACTGCAGCTCCTCTTGGCATCAGAGACTGACAGGAAGCCTCAAGCCCTCAGGGAGGAGGGGTAAGGAGCAGGGTGCAGGAGGCAGGGGCTCCTAGAAGGGAGCACAGCAAGCAACTGGCTCTCACTCTGTTTGCTGGGCCTTCCTGCTGCAACCCATGGCAGCTCCTCAGTGGGAAGCCTCAAACCAGCAGGGAGGGGTAAGGAGCAGGATGGGGGAGGCAGAGGCCAGGGGTGCGGTGCCATTTAATAGGGCACGGGGAGGCCGTTCATGATCCCATTCCAGTGCACAAAGCCAGCTTGGTCCCTGCCCCTGGCAGCAGCACCCAAGAGCTGGTGGTGCTGAAATGAGCCCCTGGCAACTCAGCACAGCAGGGAGCTGAGGCATGGGGGGGCAGGGTGGAGGAAAACAGGATTTGCAACCACCCTCACCACCCCCTGCAAGAAATATTTGAATTGGCATCGCTGAGAGTATGGCACTGTGGTGTTCTAAAGGTATGGAGAGCCTGTATTTAACAACTCTTTATTTTTCTTTGTTGGGTCTGTCCTGTAGTAGGTAACTTCTGGGTACCCGTCTGGCTCTGTCAATTTGTTTCCTTACTTCTCCAGGTGGGTATTGTAGTTTTAGGAATGTTTCATAGAGATCCTGTAGGTGTTGTCTCTCTACAGGAAAGAAAGAAAACAACAGAACACCACTGGCCATCACCTACAGTCCCCAACTAAAATCTCTCCAACACATCATTAGAGATCTACATCCTATCCTGGCAGATGATCTGTCTCTCGCTCAGGCAGTGGGCGACAGACCCATTCTAGCTTACAGACAGCCCCCCAACCTGAAGCAAATACTCACCAGCAACCATACACCCTACAAAAAGTCCAACCCAGGAACCTATCCCTGCAACAAACCCCGTTGTCAGCTCTGCCCACCCATCGACTCTAGTGACAACATCACTGGTCCTAACCACATCAATCACACCATAAGGGGCTCATTCACCTGTACATCCACTAATGTTATATATGCCATCATGTGCCAGCAATGCCCCTCTGCCATGTACATTGGCCAAACTGGACTATCACTACGCAAAAGGATAAATGGACACACATCAGACATAAAAAATGACATCCATAAACCAGTGGGAGAACACTTTAATCTCCCAGGGCACACTGTCACTGACCTGAAAGTCGCCATACTTCTCCAAAAAAAACTCCAAAAACAGACTTCAAAGAGAAACTTCTGAGTTAGAAATGGTCTGCAAACTTGACGCATTCAAACTGGGTTTAAACAGAGATTTGGAATGGCTCTCTCATTACAAGAGGTAATTGCTTTGCTCACCCATTCTCACCTCCTACTCAATGACTGTCATTAGCCCTCAAATACCCGGCTTTCATCCACCTCCCCCATTGTTCTCTATGCACTTGTATATCTATGTTTCCTATTTACTGCATCATTCTACCTCTGCATCTGACGAAGTGAGCTGAGTCTCACGAAAGCTTATGCCTACAAAAATTAAATTTGTTAGTCTTTAAAGTGCCACAGAACTCTCATTGTTTTTGCTGCATACAGACTAACATGGCTACCCTTCTGGAACTCACATAACAATAGCAGCTACTCCTCACAGCTCCACCCAAAGGCCTGAATAGCCAGTCTTTACTTAAGCAAAACTTCCATTGAGGTAAAATGAAGGCATAGCTGGGTAGAGGTTTGAGCCAAAAATCTTGCAATTCAATACTATTAGACTGAGGTGATGGCCCTTTGACAAGTTTATATTTTAGCTATAACTTATGAGAATTTTCAGATGTTAAATTAGTCTCAATTGTTCCCTAAAGAGAAGAAATATATTGAAGATTACAAAGAAAATATTAATAAAAAAGAGCTATAGAGTTCAAACAGAGCCTGTTTTCTGGTTCATAAGAGGATCTAATTGATTACAAAATTTCATGAAGGTAAGTATATTCCTGTGTTCTCTGTTTGCTTCTTCAAGAAATGAATTGATTAAATGTTTTTGTTACACGGAGATTAATAATCTTTATCATTCAAAAGTGTGTGTTAAAGATTTTGATATTTTGACTTTGAGTGAATAAGAAGAATGTCTTATAAAAATACAATCATCCCTCAGGGATCAAGCTCACTAACTTTGTACTGAACTGTGGATGCTGTACAGTAGAATGCAGTCTTTTATAACCATTGATGGGAATTTACTGGGGTTAAGTGAACTACTGGAGGGCTCCCCTATTACTCCCTGCATACAACAAAAACATACTGGGAATGACAAAGAAAACGTTAATAAAATAAACTGAATATTAGATTTACAGAGTTCAAATAATTTCTGTTCCCTAGTTCAGACAATACACTATATAAATGCAGTTTCATGAAAAAAATCAAAATTAGTTTCTCTGCTTTTCCTCTTTAATATTAAAGTGAAAAAAGATGGAGCACAAATTTGCCTATGTTTCAATGTTAGATTTTTTTCATAAATAGCATTACGAGCAATGATATTAGAAAACTCCTACATTACAGATTCTTGAACTGTGGCTCCTCGCGCACTCGCTGGTATCTATGTAGAGCTGGATGGTTCATTTCTAGTTGCCAAAATCTCATTTTAAAACAGCTAAAAATATATTATGGGAGGGATATTCAAAACCTCCTCAGCTACTTAGGAGCAAAAGATCCTTTGATTTTCAGTGGGACTTGTGTTCTTAAGTCACTTAAGCACTTTTGAAAGTTCTATTTGTTGTCCCATGACCTGATTGTGGATTACTTAAATTTAATTTGATTGCTTGAGTTTAATCCATATAGTGTATAAGTGAATGCTCTTTACTATTTAGGAGCCAAGCACAACATACAATTGAGAATTAACATTAAGGTAGGCTTGGCAATAAGGTGAAGCCTGGTACTTATAGGTTTGTCAGCATAATAAATAACTGGTTTTAGCATAACTAAGTGCCCTAGGGTTATAAGATTTAGCAATAAGGGTTCTTATAATAAGTTAATCACAAGAGAACAAAGTAATGAAATCCTAAAGGAACTGGGGGGAGGAGTTGAGTAACATGTACCCTGATGGCTAATGAAACATTGGGAAATGTATTAATTAGCACTGATACAAAAAGATAGTATCAGCAATCAGAACTCCAGTTATGGATATCCAGGAAGCTGCATATGGATAAGGGGCTGAGACCTAAGTAAATATGGTCATGATATGTAAATGTATAAAAAAAGGAGTATAAAACCCATGCATGAATGATCTCAAGGTGGGAATCAACCCAAAATGTGATCTCCTTGCGGTGTGCTCCACTGAAAGTTGCTTCTGTCTTCGTTTCTAATGACCTCTATAAGGTTGTAAGTGTGCTCAAGGTTTTGAGAATATCATTGTTGGGGAATTACTTTATGTTGTACCAGCTTAAGGTAAGTATGCACAATCAAAGGGTTTGTTTTGCTATATTTTTCATACTCTTATTTTCCTATGATTTCAGTTATACACGTCTGAACTCACTGAAACTCACACAATCTGCATGCACTTCACTGATCTCAAAAATTCAGTAAAATTTCATAAGTAACTAAGTAAAATAACCTGTTAGTTACTAAAGCAGTAGAATTTACACTCAAAATATTCAAGACCACAGGAATGTTATGCAACCATAAATGTACTGAGATGGTTTTTGCAATCATGAAAGGAAGGGGTGCTGGCCCATAGGGCAATCTCTCCATTATGATGTAGGCCATAATGAAGAAAGATAAAGATCAGTGATACTCAGATTGAGGCTCGTAAGTGACTCTTTAATGTGTCTCCTGTGGCTCTTTGCAGCACACGATATTAAAAAACTGTGATTTAATTATTAACCAATCAGAATGCTTTTACTATGTTATTAACCAACTGTACTTCATAAAATAATACTTAATCAGAATATCCAAACAAATGTATTTATTGAGAGAGAAAGAGAGAGAGAATGAAACAATGAATTCTCTTTTGGATATTGTTGATCACTAATTTGGCTTCGGAGGTCTGAGTATCATGATTAAGATAATATATCATACATCATCAAAAAGACAAGAACCTCTATCTTTAAAGGCCCAAATTGATCCCCTTTGGAATCAAACTAAAGCAGAAGATATCCACAAAACTCATAATGGGAAAAATAAAAACTCTTTGATGTTACCTATAGAAAAGTAAACTCACTGCTAGCACGCTCCCTTGTGGTTGGGTGTGACATAGCTGGCCCTCCTCACTTAGTGCCCCTGTTGACAGCCATTCTGGATCTGGGGTTGTCCGCCTCTTCTTGTAACTTAGCCTCCCACTAGGTCCTTTTTAGTCCCACTCCTTCTGGAGTAAACAAAGAGTCCAATAAACTAAACTCAAACAAACATAATTCTTCATCCCCTACCTGGATCCACTCCTCCTCAGACTCTTCATCACTTGCCAGGTTCTGAAGAGCTGTCCTCCCTCTCTTGTTCAGTGTGATACAAGGTTTTCTCCTTGGAGGCTTGGCTCCAGATTCAACCATCCTTCTTCTCCTTGTGTCACAGTGTTTCTGCACCACCTTTTCTGGCACCTGGTAAGGAAATCCAGGCCCTCCCTCTCCACTTGGTTTCAGTCCAATGACACTTTGGCAAGCAGCTAAGGTCTGCTCCCTCAGACTCCTTGCAGCCTTCCTAGACTTCTTCCTACTTTGGGCCTTCCTGCAGGCCCTTTCCCACAGTTCTTCCTTAAGCTTACTGTACATCTACCTCTCTCAGTCCTTTCTTCACTCTCTAGCAACCAGAATGGGACTACGCAGTCCCCTTCACATCTAGGCTTCCGTGCCAGTGTGCGATATATACCCCATCACATTACGAGAATGGCATAGCTGGACTTCTGAATGATCACATAATGTTCTTCTTTGAATTGTCACTGCCCTTTACTCAGTGAATTACATTAGGCGTTATGATAGTCTGAGCGATTCTGCAAGGTAATTCGAGCATTCAGGGTCTCCAGAAGCAAAACATGGGACTTGAATACAGCAAAATGGCATCATTATGGAAATAAGATGCCATAAGAACGCTCTCTCCATGTCACACACACACGCACAGACATACATACACAATTTCTTGGGTCATTTTTCTTTTTTCTTCAGGTCTGGATCGTGGAGGCCCAAAAATCTTTCTGGTCAAGCCTTCACATTCACATAGACTTTTTAGTAATCAAAACAGGATTGCAAGCATAACACAGTCATTTTTGCTATACAAAGAAATAATTTTGTCACTACAAAAAATATCTGTGCTGTTTAACTGCTAAGTACAATGATTTGTTTTCACTGCACTGATTCTGAAAAGCACTGAACACCTCCAAAGCAGGCCCACCAGTGCCAGTGACTTGAATGTACTCAGTACCTCTCAGAATCATGCCCAGAGTGCTAGCTGTTTCCTCATACAAAGTTTCCTGAATGTGTTGAAGGGGGATTTCCTAGGAAATAACTTTCCCCTTCAAAATTCAACCTACTCCTAGTAACAAAACTTACATGTGGCTTGTTGTACAGAAATGGTGTTAGTCGTATACAAACACTGAAGTTATGCAAATCTAAGGGCTTGTCTACTTGGGAAAACTGAATGGCATAGCTATACATTAATAAATCTCCATGTGCTAAACGTTATAGAAACACATAGTAAGAGACAGTTTTAGCATCAGAAAGCTGAGCGACAGATTTGCTAAGGTATTTAGGTGCCTAAATATGCAAATAGATATCTAGTGGGATTTACAAAATGCCCGAGTTAGGTGCATAACTCTCATTGAAAGTCATTGAGAGTTAGGCACCTGATCCATTTAGACACTTTTGTAAATCTCTCTAGGCCCCATGTGAATCTTTTTGAGTCTTCATAAACCTGGCCTTGCAATCTAAATAGACAAGACAGACAAATCGTAGGAGAGGAAACATGCACAGAGAGCTCAGGTGTCTTGCCCAAGGTCACACAGCAATTCAGGGGTGGAGCTGAAAATAGAACTGGGAGCTCCCACGTACCATACCCACTGCCTCCTAACTGTATGACAGTCATATTATTGGATTTACCATAATGCATCAGCCTGAACATATTTTGGAACAATTTTAAAGATTGGAAGATGTGGGACAGTCTAGTCAAAAGCCTGCCAGTCCATTGCTGTCACCACTAAGAAGCATGTGCACCCTTTCAGACAAGCCTGATGCCTACTTCCTCATTGTCATGCTGTCGAAGGTTATGTCTGGAGGTTGCCCCTTTTGGGTGAAGGAGAGTGCCTCACTTACTCAGGGAAAAAACCTATGAGGTGACAGCAACCCTGTGGTCCAGGGGTCCCATTCGTTGCCATATATGAATATATCATCCCAATATGCAGCAGCATACTGATGGTGGGGAAATGAGAATGTGATCCATTAATTGCTGGAATATTGCTGCAGGCAGGTTCACTAGTTGTAGGCTTGCTTCTGTGCTTCCTGAGCCTTCAGCAGGTTTTTCCAAGCAAATGATTCCAACTTCTTGAGGTGTTCACAAAGCTGGAGAACATTTTGGATGACGTTAGTTGCCTTCAAGACCTTGTTCTTCCCATCCCCCTCAGAGGTATCTAAAATTCCCCATGGGGGTTGTCCAGATAAAAGTTCAAAGAGGAAGAGCCCAGTGAAGGCTTGCATTACCTCCCTTAGAGCAACCAAAAGGGGAGGAAGTAGTTGGTGAGAGTGTTTGGCATTGGAGGCCACAAACTTCAACATCCCCTTAAGAGTTTGGTTGACTCTCTCAGCCAGGATGTCTGGGTGGAAGATGGGCCAATAAAAGTAGGAGAGTACCCAGTACAGAGTCTTATCCTGGCCCAAAGACTTAGCACAAGGAATGGCATATGCCAAAGGCAGGAGTGCCTGACAGTAAAGGAGAGGTAACAGCATTTGGGTTCTCAACTTACCAGTCAGGTTATCTCAAACCCCTCAAAGTGATGGGGCTCTTTTGCAGAGCACAAAGAGAAGCCATTGTTTAAACCCTTGGAGTTCCACCACCTGGCCATTTACAGAAACTAGTTGGCTGTAGACTCAGCTTAGCTGCTAGTCCCCTTCTGTTCTTAGACAAAATTAGTGTGAGGAGCTAGTACCTTTAGATCAGGTAGTGGCAATCCAGTCTGGGGTCCTGCTAGGCAAGACCCCCCTCAAAAAGGTCCTCTGGTCCCCCCAACCCAACTCATTCCACAGACCTTAGGTCCCCACATCTCAGATGGTCAATGTAGCTATCTCAGCACTTTGCTTCCCCAGTATTTATATAATTTCATAGACTCATAGACTTTAAGGTCAGAAGGACCAGTATGATCATCTAGTCTGACCTCCTGCACATCACAGGCCACAGAACCTCACCCACCCACTCCTGTAACAGACCCCTAACCTATGACTGAGTTATTGAAGTCCTCAAATCATGGTTTAAAGACTTCAAGGTACAGAGAATCCATCAGCAAGTGACCCGTGCCCCATACTGCAGACGAAGATGAAAATCTCGCAGGGCGTCTGCCAATCTGCCCTGGGAGAAAATTCCTTCCTGATCCCAAATATCGTGATCAGCTAAACCCTGAGCATATGGGCAAGACTCACCATCCAGACACCCAAGAAAGAATTCTCTGTAATAACTCAGAACCCGTCCCATCTAGCATCCGATCACAGGCCATTGGGCATATTTACTGCTAGTAGTCAAAGATCAGTCAATTGCCAAACTAGGCTGTCCCATCATACCACCCCCTCCATAAATTTATCAAGCTCATTCTTGAAGCCAGTTAGGTTTTTTGCCCCCACTGCTCCTCTTGGAAGGCTGTTCCCAAACTTCTCTCCTCTAATGGTTAGAAACCATTGTCTAATTTCAAGTCTAAACTTCCTGATGACCAGTTTATATCCATTTGTTCTTGTGTCCACATTGGTGCTTGGAAGTATTTCTAGTCACTGCTAATAATGATTGGATAGGCCTGGGTCAGGGACAATCCCACAAGGAGACCCTTTGTGTGTTGTCCCACAGTTAGCTGCACCTGTCTATGGGGTATGCCTTCACGTCACGACAGAGGCATTAGAGAAAGATAGGAGGTCCTGGCCGGGTCCTATTCCTCCACCCCACCCTTTCCTTTATGAATGGAATGTCAGGACACAGAGTCTAAATCCAGAGAACCAGACAGGTGCTCTTTCTTTGACTCATCACGAGCCAAATTGTCCCTTCAATACTGGTGGACAGAAGGGACTAGAATGCAATGGGTGGAGTGCCACCATTGCAGCATTTTTCCTTCCCCCTTTACCCACTGGAAGTCTCTCTATGGGGGATGAATAGGTTTCAGATCTGTTTAGGGGGGAGTAGACCTAGGACAGCTGCAGAAGCAGCATTGTACACCTTCCAAAATCCTTGGAATTGGCAGCCGTTAAGTTCATGCTTGTTCATTCAGCATTAACTTCATCCCTTTTCCCTACTTTGGAACCTCCTTTAGAGGGAAATCTGGAAGCTGTGGCCTCTGTAGCTTCCTGGCAACAGAAATCCAGCAGGAGCCATACTGACAGTGGAAAGAATAAGTAGAAAAGGACATGGCTCCAATGAACAAGCTCCATCTTTCCACATGGATGAGGTGTTTCTGAAGCTCACTTATGAGGTCAGCATGGAGCTTAGATGATCCACAACCTTAAGGGAGGGAATAGCTGGTCAGTTCCATGGGGTCAGATGACAACTCTGCCCCCAGCAAAAGAATTCCAGAAAAAAACTGCAAATCAAAACTCCTAGTGTTTTCCTACCTCGGTTGTAATCACCTGCAAAAGAGAACCATCTGGCCCTAGCTGTTTTAAGTCACTGTAGGGACTAGGAAAAAGATTTAAGTAGTTCTGTAACTGACTCGTGAATTCAATTCTATGTAAAACAAATACCTGAGGCCCTATTTCTCTTAATATTATAAAGTGAACCTCTCACTTCACACACATGGATATGAAAAATAAAAAAGATGTGTTTTATTGATTTTTAATAACATTTATTCTTAACTGCTCTTATTTTGAAAATGAATGGATGCCCTAGAGAATAAGAAACATAAGAAGAGCCATTAGTCACCTTACTTTATTAATGTTTCCCTCAGCTTAATCAGTCAAGGCATATTAATAATGGCCAGACTCCACTCCACTTCAAGCTCAGTATATTATAGCCTTCTAGAAAAAAGCCTAACCTGTGGTGTTTCTGGCAGAAACACTGAGTAACAAGTAACTAATCTTGTTTTGTACCACTATTATTTTGCCAAAAGGCAAGTGAGTGTTCTGAGATTGACAGAAGTTTGTGTGAGAGTGATAGAAATTGAAGAAATATGACAAATAGCTATTACCTCCACACCTGCAGTGCCCACACAAGGCATGGTATATTGTCCTCCACACCTGATAAGAACCTAAGGGTCAGATTTTCAGAAGTATCAGAACCCAAGGTGCTAAGCTCTTATGAAAATCTGACCCTGATTGTCTGCTGTGTCCTTTTAAAAAATCTGTTCCTTAGTGTCAGGATCCCAACAAGGGTAGTCAGGGCCAAAACAGGGGAAACCTGAGACTTGTACCAACAGAGGCGTTCATAGTTAGGTTCCAGGCCAGGACTGATACCAAAGGTCAGAGTCCAAGTCAGGTGATGAAGTCCAAATCAAGCTGAGATCAAAGCCAGGAATTCAGGAGCAGTAACAGTGGCAGCTAAGGGAGGTCCACACTATTGCTGGGACACTTCCTGGAATGCCCTTTGGGTTTATATAGGACAGGGACCCAATCAGGAGCCATTAGGCTCCTGCTTGTCAAACCTTTAACATGGAACTTCCCATGGTCTGTATCCACATCAGTTAATGGAAATTGGAGTGCAAGCTGATTATAACTTCTTCAGGGAAATTGAAGATACAAGCTGCCTAGCTCTGCAGGTCTGGGTTCTAGAGTTACGAGGCCCTATATTCCATTACCAAAATGCTGGAAAGAACAAAAGATTCCCTTTTCCACTGTCATTTCTTAAATACCATTTGAAACACTTGAGAAGATAATTTGCCTGACACCATATAATGATGTCTATCGCACCAACCAGTATTTCTGGTTCAGCTGCTACATCTACAGTTGAAAGGAAAACTGCTGTAACAAGATGCCTTGATTTCAGTCTTATTGCTTCTATATTCCGAAGTTATTCTCAAAGTTTGAATCATAATTTGTCTTCTATGGAAAAGGCAATCTTTATTGCTCTATTCAGGAACTCACAGTTTAATGTATTGATTGCTCTCTGCACGAAGTCTGTAATAACAAACTTCACTTTGATTTTTTTGGAAGAAAGTGAATATAGCCTCAGCAGTCTTTGATTTGCTGCTCTGTCTGGCAGATGCAGGAGGCAATACTGTGGAATATCTATTTCCAGCGGGTATGTGAATGGAGTATATTTGCCAGAAAACTATGGAAAATATCACAAATTGCAACTAACAGCCCTTTCTCTTTGGCAATCAGTGTTAGAAAAGAATCAATCTGTACTTTAAACTGCACCTTTGGGGGTGCATCAGTTTAGAAGTATTGATATCTATTTGTAACAACTTCTATTACATACCAGGCCTGATTCTTTTCACACTCCAGTTTAAATTTTCCCTGAATTCACTGCAAATCAGTGGAGTTACTCCCAATTTATACCATTGTAAGCCAGAGGCGAATCAGAGGTATTCTATGTATCATTCTGGCGTGACAAAGGTCCTATTGTAGATCATTGCCGTTCCCTATGCAAGCACTGAAAGCCTCAAATGCACAGAAATTCTGCTTCCATTAGGAGACTAGTCACATGGGGACACTGCATCTCCTACATGTCAAAGTGACTTTTGGGCTGGAACATGGAAAGGGAGAGTGTGAACATGTTGTAGGTGATGCAGGAGTGTGCCCACTTTGTGAAGATTGTATGTTGACCAGGCCAGAATACCATGTAAGAGGAAGAGGTTTCAATCATTTATTTTCTCCATGCTAGGCAGGTTGTAGTAACCAAGGCTGCAAAATGAGTTATGACTATTTAATAATTGCCTGGCTTCAATGCCTTTTAGAAAAGGTAGAACAGAGGGCCAAGAATGAAAACCCAAGTCTAATGGCTAGATTTCTTCAGCAATCTGAGGAAAGTCAACTTTGCTGCAGCCTTTTGCAAGAGCGTACAGCTAAAGAGACTTTCCCAATCTCCTTGTCTGTGAATTAATAAATTTTTTTATAAATCATCAGAATTTAATATTAATATATTATATGATACACCAGATACAGTAGTAAAATGGGGAACTTGATGGAATCTAGTATTATCATTAAAATGTATATAAAAGGGAAGTCAACTATAAGTGATGGAGCTTGGGGGTAAAACCTTACAAATATAAATATAAATATAAATATAAAATATTGCCTCATGGGCAATCCTGTTAGGAAAGAAAGAGGTTGCATTCATATTCATTTATTTTAGTTTAAAATAAAGTAAGGCTAGTGTTTGCAATCAAACTTCTTATCTTATCAAGTTAGTGAAATACACCTGTGCTGAAGAGGCAATGAATAAAAGAAACAAATCAAATACCATGTTTTTAAAATGTGATCCTACAATGGAATAATCAGAAGTGTAACAATTTGATTAATCATGCACAGACTTAGCTCACCCATACATACTAAAGTCTTACCATTGTTAAAACACAAAAAACAGAAATGGCAAATGTATATAAGTTGTTCTGGCCCGCTGAAGAACTACAGTTCTTGAAGTTAAAACAAGTTGAAAGGCCATCAAAGAATATGGAAACTTTGTATAAATTATATTAACTTTAAATGACATTTCAGCAGCTAGTAGAGTGTTGATAGAGAAATTCAACATGAGCAAGCATAACTGCAAAATTAGGCAAGGAAAGTACCACAAAAAGGCCTATGGAAAGTGACTTGCAGAGGTAAGTTGCTGACCAGAGCAAACCAGCCAGTGTTAAAGGTATGTCCCAAGATGGTTGTACCAACAATTATGGTCTAACTTGTCTTACACAAGCTGGTGATGAGTTGTATTAAAGAGACCAGAAAATTCTAGTCCCAGTTGCAAGAACTCAAAAGGTAATGTTTCATTCCCTGATTGGATAGTGAGAGTGAACAACTTTCATTTTGGTTGGACACTTTGAATCTTTGGAAGAAGTATGGGTCACTATCTGATTGGTCCATGCCAACGCATCAAAGAACCACCACCATGCAGTAGATAAAACAAACTCTCTCATTCAGCAAATCACTTCCCTAAAGCCAAAAGCACCTGGAAAGGAGAAGACGGAGGTCCTAGGCAAGCCATCAGGGAGTCCTCTTGGTGACAATAAGTATCCATTGTGAATAGGCACCTTTAACTGTTTCTTTCTATTTTCCAGCAATTGGGTTGCCTGCTTGTAATGGAATGCTAAACTGTATTATGCTGTTCAGCCACTAGGTGGCATCATGCATAACACACCTTAAGCTCACATCACAACAGCCATTCCTGCCAGTGCATTAAGGGATTTTAAAGTGAACAAACAGATCTTGTGTCTGTCTCTGGGAAGAAAGCTCTGGAGCCAGTCCATATCTGATACAGAAGCGTGACCTGCTAGTAGCTGCCCTGCAACCTACTATATACAAGGCGTACATAACATGGTGTCAGAAGTAAACTAGTGCCAGAGGAGAATAGAACAGAAGAAAAACAGCAACAAATGTTGCAGTATCAATCTCATCAACATACCACTCTTCAATGCCCCGAGAACTTCAGCTTTGATAGACCTTCAGAATGGACAGATTGGGAACAAGATATTTCATTGCTATAAAACTATATAAGGAAACTGAAGATATTCAGGTATCATTAATTTATGCTATGGGGAAGCAGGCAGTTTATCTTTAAATCTTTTGCTATTACTGAAGATAGTCACAAAACCAGAACCCTTTCATAGTCATCTACCTTTGATGCATTCTTCATATCTCAGAGAAATGCAGTTTATGACAGAGCATGTCTTCAGCAGAGGATTCAGGAGCCAAGAAAAAGTGTGAGTTTCTTATAAGAGCTCTGCATGAATTGGCTGAAAAACTGATTTTGGGACAGCAAAACATGATGATACCAGAAAGAGGCTGAATATTGGGTTAATAGACAAGAACAACAGTAGCGAGGAGGCATGGCCTCCCTCCCAGATGGATACGTATAAACTTGTAGATGTGTTCTAAAGATTGGAACCTGTTCCAAAGTGAAAATGCACAGCTACTCTGTGACAATCGAGATTGTTGTAAAGCATCTTTAAAACTGAACAAGTTACTGTGAACTACATCTGTGGAACTGTATATGTATTTACCATAGTTAATGGTTTCATACAGTCTTTCAAATTCTAGATGTATACGGACATAAAATGAAACTAAGTGTGCAAGTTTCTAGTACTGCACTCAGTCTATACAGTCTACCTAAAATTCCTGCATCTGTGATATTTAGGAGCGTTAGATCCTGGGGCGAATATCATTCACTGGGAAATAGGTTAAAAGGGCTGGCAACTATAGATCTATTGGGAAGGAGATCTTGGTGAATTAGCATGTAAGTAACAAAAAAAATAACCAACTTGTTTTGTGGTCTGGCTTTGGATAACTTTTCCTTTTGTTGTGTTAGCAACACTGGAGTTAATAACTAATTTGCACAAGAGAGGCCCATTTGTGAGAACTGTCGCGACAGGTTATGGATCCCCCAGAGTTAATAATTAGTCCGTTGGATAATACAACAAAATGTTATTAAGGAATATGGGGTACACGCTGTAATACTTAATACGTAGCTTAAATGATTATCATATAAAGCAGGCAGAGAAACACCACTATCTCACCACTAGGAACAGAGAAGGAGTCGTAGCATATCATTCGGTACAGGCCAGCTTTCACGATTCACGTTCAGAGTACGGGAACGGGAGAAGCGGGGCGGTCCAGGTGATCAGGCTGGCGAACGCTTTCTCAATTTGGGCATGGGGCATACCCCTTTTTATACTGGGGAATGCGTTGCAAGTTTGGTAGCTCTGGATTTGGGGAGGGATATACGTTAGTACGTGCCAGACTATGACGAGGCCTGTGGCCTTGGGTGGGGCACGGGATACATAGCCTGTTATCGGTGGGCAACAAAGCTATCTGAGAACAACATAGGCACTGGGGTGCATAGGCGATTTTCTTATGGGGGGGGTAGTAGCATAACAACTAAATGCTGTAAACAACAGATGCAGCCTAATAAGGTCAGGTCATGGTTTTACTGTTGGCACCAAGTGGGTGGGGGTGCGAGGGGTGGGCATATGCTGATAATTCTGCTGCAACAAGAACCTCAGTCAAATATCTAAGCAAAGTCCTCTTTCCAAGAGAGTAATGAGTATAAGTGTTGTTTTCTATTGTGGTTGTGTTATTTGATTCTGAAAATCTAAATAATTATACTTGCCAATTTTCTAATTTATTGCCAAATCATAGTCCAATACCATTTTTACCTTCTTATATCCTAAATATTGGTGGTTGTTGTTGTTAAAGTCTTTTAATAAACTCTATAAAACTAATTTCAACTCAAGTTCTTTAGCTTCAGTTAAGCAATGGAAATTAAAAGAATCCTAAGAAAGGTGGTATGACTAATCAGTTAAGCAGTTACTTAACAAAAGTTTGTTTTATAACCTATCTTTCTTATAAGACACACCTGAGCCAACTGGAGATCAGGATTCTATCCCTCTGCCCTGCAATCTGTTCACACAAGCTAAACAATTTTACACAGGCTTTACTGTGTTGCTCAGGATTTGACCCAGAATACCTTCCAGAAAGAAGGCAGATTTAAGGTTGTGGTGGGATCCTTAACTCTGGATTCCTTGGAATTTCCATTAGGCATATAATATATGATTCAATACCATACTTTTATGGTTCCTTTTCAGAAACTACTGGGCTGTACCATTGCTAGTAATGGAGCAATGCTGAGTTAGCAGGTGCTGCACTACATACAATCTGTGTTTCTCTTAAACCAATTAAACTGATTGTACTTTGCTCTACAAGAGTCCAAATGTTAAAACCCCCTTTGCAAAAAATGAGATTTCCTTAACTTCTTGAGCAAAGTATTTCCTCCTTCCGGCCAGAACAAACTGTTCAAACAAAAAACCTGCTTAACAGCTTAGCAGAAATTCTGTTGATAGAAGATCCACAGTATCTAAACCTGGAGACAGAACCTGTTAGCTTGTCATTTTTGAAACAATAGTTCAATTGAAAACACAAAGGCTTGGACGGGTGGTCGCTTTCATTGTGTTAGCAATAAATCTATTTTAAAAGGTTTTGGAAAAAACGTGGTGTATTTTTTTAAAAGGCCTCTCACTTTTCAGAAAACCAGTCAGATTTCACACTTTTCACTGAATGTGTCACATTGAGAGGTGAAGTTGAGGTGCCACATTGGATTGCTTTAGTCACATCATGTTATGGCTCATTGTGACACAACAGCAGATGACAAATGAAGCTAATGCAATTTGGCAGGCCAAATCACCTCAATCCTGAGAAGTGTCACAGCATTTTTTAATTCTTTGCAATATATAGGGTTCACATCCCCAGCCATTAAAACAGAGTTTGTGCTCACAAAAGTTTGGTTCACACATGAGGTATCTAAATATAAAAAACTTGCCAGAGGAATTGCAATTGAAAAATAAGTTTGGAGACATTTTTTGTTCCTTCTGTCCTCTACTCCCTGCTTCAGTGATAAATGGCCTCAGGTTATCTGGCTTCCCTTGGATGACTTTTCAACAGGATCTAGCATTTTGAAGGGCGCAAACCGCAAATGACAGACACACCAGCTTTAACATGTCTCCTTGAACAACTGAGCGTGGATAACAAAACATTGTCAGTTACAGATGTGCAGAGAGATGAATATAAAGCTGGCTGAGAGTTGATTGTGCAAGATAGTGAGCACCCTCAATTCCCATTAACATCAATGGGAGCTGAGGATGCCAAGAATGTCATAGGTTTTGGGCTCTTGAAAAATCAGCTGCCAGAACTAGTATGAGTGATTTTCCACTTCTGTTTATTGTGATGTTCTGAACACGAGAATTACCAGGGACCCTTCCAGTACTATTGAGGCTTAGCCTCAGCATAATTCTGACATAATACTAAGGAATTCAGAACCTGACTGTAGTAAAGAGAAATATTCATATCAAGATGTTCTAGTTATGAACTCCTGTTTTGTATGTAAGTGGATGCTTTGGGGGAAAAAGGGGGCCCTATTACTTAAGTCTATTAAACAAAGAATTAAAGGACGGGACAAGGAGGTAGGTGCATAAGGGTGATGATTGGGGTGTTCACGTATAAATCATAAATCAGTAATCATTCAATCAGCAATGGAAGTAAGTAATTAATATATACATAAAATACTACAAATTTAATAAATTTTTAATCATCAATGGCACATTTCAAAAGGTCTGTCTCACATCTTAACGCCATTCCTCCTAATCCTTAACCCTAACAAACAAAATGGGTGACAGAAAGCACCTCTGTCTTCATACCCTATACACTATTGCAATAATCTATTTACAAAATATGCCTTGTGAGGTGTCATTTGAAAATTATTAACTTGCTGGTCAATAACATCATCGTGAAATGTATGTATCAACATTATATATATAGTTATGAACTCAAGCTGAAATGATGACTGAAATGTTAGTACCAGACAAGTCTGGGGAGTGGATAAACCTGTTTCTCAAAGACCAAGGACAAGGTGTCATCAATGTTGATGGGCAATAGTCTGTCAAGTGGCTAATCTGTCAAATGGAAAAGGGGAACAGGAATAAATTGATCTACATTTAAGCACACAACAGCATAGAACCACTTTTAGCATGAGACTCCAGCCTCACAGTGGGAATGAACTTTATCTAAGGGTAACCCCCAGGAAAATGCATTTCAAAGGGTGATAGGACTATAAAAGTGAGGGGTAAAAATGCCCCTGGGGACACCTCTCTCTCTCTTTCTCTCTCTCTCTCTCTCACTCACACATACACACATATGATGACAAAGGAAGCAGCTATTTGAATTAGAGAGAGAGTCTGACCTGAAATTTAGTAAGCCTTGTTACTGGGAGCATGTGGTAAGAATTTTATCTTGAACCAAGTTTAACACTAGAAAGTGTTCATCTTTATTTCTCTTGTAATCATTTTGAACTTTAATACATTGTACTCACTTAAAAAATCTCTTTGTAAGTAAGTAAACTTTGTTTATTCTTTAATCAAACTAATCCAGTGTTGTTTAAACTGAATTGTTGGGGAACTCCAATTAAAGGAGCACACTGTTATATATTAACCCCCTACCAAGACAATGAACTTCTATCTGATCTGTCCAGAAGAGAGCTCAGCTATGCAGAACCCATGTTCTGTGGGAAAATTTAGAAGTGGGAGTATGCTGGGTGTCACCCTGCAGCTAGTAACCAAGACTGCTGAGGTCAGTGTTTCTGGCAGGCTGCAGCTATACACAGACATTCAAGACCTGCATGCTGTTTGGCTGTTCATGATGTGGAATCAGAAAAATCACTGACAGAATGCCTTTGTCTGAAACTGTGATAGAAATGCTAAGTTCAAGTGGAATGTCTTAGCCCTGCCATCCACATGCAAATTAGCTAGTCTATGTTGTAGAACTTAGTCACCTTTGAAGTCCGAACACGGACATCTCCTGTCAGATAAGTTAGCAAGTGTCTGTGCATGATCCAAGACTTCCTGTCACCAGAAGACCCACCCAGACAGGCTAGCACCGGGAGCACCCCACTGTGTTTGTAATCACCTTACTTGTGGGTAATAACCTGTTAATCAAACTCCACTCTACGATCTATATGTAAATGAATCTAAAACAAACCCATATAAGTCCTTTGGATCTGATAAGCAAGGCGAAGTTCCAGAGATCAGCACAGGGGTGTGCTGATGGGCTTCCCTATGGCCATAGCTGTTTGTGTGTGTGTCACAAATAAAGCTCTACTCGATCTAACCCTAAAAGAGAAGCTGCGTGATCTTTCTTCCATGACAATGAAGAGTCCAGGTTGGCAACTACATCCGCAAATCAGTATGAGGTGCCCCAGGTTGCAGAGCAGGTGGGAAGAACGCTTCACTGGTCCAGATTGCACCCTGAAATGTGACAACATGACAGAGAAATTCATACCCTATTACTTCAGGAAAAAATAGTAGCATTCTAAACACTGACACCTTTGATCAATGTTAAGTGACGCTCTTGAGTTTGAAGAACATTTCACACTAGTCAGAAGAGTCCTATATAGGAGTGGCCAAGGGGTCTGCCATTAATTTCTCCACATTATTATATATAAAGAAAAGTCTTTCCATGAAGCAGCCTGCCACCTTGTGTTACCTGGCAGCTGTGTTCTTGGGGAGCCAGGATGCAAAACCCCTACTCTCGCTGGCTCACATGAATCCCCCCAGCCCCTGCTTGAACCAGAAACCAAAGGCATCTCAATATGAAAAGGCAGGGGAAGACACACCTAAAATCCTCCCAACAAGGGTGATACAACTCTCCTAGCCTCATCTTCATCAAAGATGTAAAAGGAGGCATCTCAATTAGCACATCGAATGGAGAACAGAAGCCTCATCTACATCGAAGATGGAACAAGAATTAGCATAGCGTATGGAGAACCAACCTCCAAAGCAGGGACCGCACTGAACTCTGGGATTGGCAAAGCAGGGACGCACTGCATGATGGGAGATCTCTGCCCTTGATGTAAATGAACTCACACCTGCACACATCCAGCTCTGCAGTTATCAGACCATTCTAGATATTTATATGCAAAACACTGAATCTGCCTGGTTGCATTGTGAGCTCCCTCAAGGAACACTGCCCACAGCAATGATCAGCTCCTATTGTCCAGCATAAAGAAAACCACTCTGGGATACTTTCTTGAGACATTGTTTATCCATAAACAAACCTGGGGTCTACAAAAACCCCTTCCCAACTTCAAACCTCTGTTCTGATGCCTGGATCCAAATTCTGCATCAGTCCCACTGGAACTTCCCCTCTTCCTAACTGATCGCATTGGGGGCTACGCCTATCTCAAGCACTCCAGATCCTAAGCTGAACAGCCTGTCTCCTGGGAACATCTGAGCTGCACGGAGTGGTGAGATCCTCCCCAACATCCCCTTTCCCCAACACTCTCTCTCTCTCTTTTAGTCCAGGCATAACTTTCTACTTTTATAATCAAACCTGGGCTAGCTTTCTACAATACCCCAACTGTAATTGTGTAGTATTGTAAGCATTTGATTGTTTCTCTCTCCTTACATGGTATCACTGTTAGTATCATAAGTTTTATGTACCTGGCAATAAAATAACTGTTATAATCAAGCTGGTTGCCACTCTCTCCCTCTCCAAACTGCATTTACTCCTTTGTGTTCTTGGCTTCCCTATCTTGCTCTGCAGCAACGCTTCTTTTATCTAAGCCAAAGATCCCTGGAGTGCCCAAAAATCCTATGGGGTTTGCTCATCAAGGGGGTTACTGCTAGAATAATAGTAGACAGGGCCGTTTTAAGAACTTTGTAGGCCCTAGGCACACTTGCCTTCATAGGCCCCCCAACCGAAATAACTAATTTGATTTTAAGCTATTAATAAATAGTTTTTAAAATAAAAATAAAAAATTATATATAAAATTTTTTTTCATAGGCCCTGAAAGTTTCGTAGGCCCTAGCACTGTGCCTATTGTACCTAATGGATAATACAGCCCTGTTTGTAGAGTCAGGGGGGAGGCAGTTGAGAAGTGCTGCTCTGCCTAGCATACGGAGTCCAGGGGCATATAAGGGTGGCAGCTGAAAGTGCTGTTTGACCCAGCCCGCTCAGAAGTGCGCTCTCTTCTGGTGCGGGGGAAAGGGGTACATAAGGGTGGCCGCTGAAAGTGCTGTGTCACCCAGCCTGCTGAGTTCAGGGACATATAAGGGATCAGCTGAGAGTGCTGATAGCCTGGTCCGCTCAGATGCACTCGGTTAATCTGGAATGTGTGTGTGTGTGTGTGTGTGTCTGTGCGGGGGTTTATTTGAATCTGGGGCTGTAGGAACCCAGCCCTGAAAACCTTAGGTCCTGCAGGATAGCTCCATTGGGTGGGGACTTGTAGCCATATGAACACACAAGTAACACAAGCAGTACATTAATAGAATCACACACCTCAAGTAACACAAGCAGTACATTAATAAAATCACACATACCCCCTTCCAGGAAGGTAGCCCTAATAAATGAGCCCCAAGGTAACGGGCGAGTCTGGTAACACTTGTGTCTCCTTTGGTTAGTAATCTATTCCTTGCTTTTGATTTGCCTACTTCTGATGAGACTCAGAACATTACCAGATACAGGCCTAAGTGGACACTGCTAAAGATGGTGAAATGGGTCTAATGAAATGGCAACTTAACCAAATCTTCACCTAAACTGTGAAAAGAACTTTTTGAGCTTCAAAAAAGATGGGTTAACTAGAGAGGATATTGGCAGAGAAATGGACTAATTGATTTAATAAGACTTTTCCATTTCTGACTGATCTTATTCTATTTACTTTCATTTTTTTTTTCATTTTCATTTGGGAAAATTCACTGGGCCAGGAAGCAAAAACAACAGATTACCACAAAGAACGCTATGCTTGTGATATATTTGACTTTCCAGAAACGAGAGATGGTCTTAAATTGTGAAATTCAAATCTGGACATCCAGTCCTCCATGGAGTGTTCAGGTCTGAGATTTTAGTTTGACCCATTATAAAAAGTAGAGGCCATTTTACAAGACTTCTGGACTCAAATTTCAAACACCTCCAAAGACTAAAGACGTTTGGTTCAGGTCTCTCTGGTTATCACTATAATGAGGCTCTTTCAGTTCTAGAAAATGCAATTGGACTATAGACATTGTTTGATGGGCCAAATAGTCCAAAATTACCTCTAAGTTTCTGATCCTGCAACTGGATCAGCATGGTCAAACATTTGTATTTACAAGGAACCCTTCTGACTTCAGAGGGGCCTGCATTCGCACAGTGGTCCACCAGCATGAAGACAGTTTCAGGATCAGGATCTAAACCTGCACATCTAAAATTGTGTGTTCAAGTTTCTGGCACACAATTTCAGATACACAATTTTTTGGGTACACAAATTCATGACATTTGCACATAGAAATCAAGTTTTAGATCATCCAACTACAGGCGCTCTCACACACAAATCAGTACTTTTAGAGGCCCAGAAACCTGGAGGACCAAAACTTTGTGACAAAAAGCTTGTGCCCACAGTTTTGTAAATATCAGTTCATAGGCTATGTTGAAGCCATTTTGGAATGTTGCTCCCCATATGAACAAAAAATATTTTCTGTAAAAAATTATCTTTCTGGATAGTAATAAAAAATTAGTTATGTGCAGGCAAGTAAATGAAAATAGAGATGGGCATATTTCAACTGATAGTCTATAAAAATTAAAGGAAATAAATGGGACACAACCATTCTTGGCTTGATCATGGCTTTGTCATGAGCCCTAAGCAAGAGACAGTGTGCTGGAGAAGACCAGCAGGCAGACTGTGGAGTTACACTTAGCCTCTGGTTTCTCCCTGCTGTTGCAGGTGGAAAGGGAGAGGAGAGAGAACCCCACACCGTAGGTCTCCTTACTTTCTTGCACCACCACGAGAGCTAGTCCACAATTTGGCTCTGCCAATGTAACAGTCTGGGTTTTGTATGAAGTGTTGTAGCTGTGTCGGTCCCAGGATATCAGAGAGACAAGGTGAGTGAGGCAATATCTTTTATTGGACCAACTTCTGTGGGTTAGCAAGATAAGCTTTTGAGCTTACACAGAGCTCTTCTTCAACTCTGGGAAACTTAATACAACTGTCAGTTTCCCAGACCTGAAAAAGAGCTCTGTGTAATCCCAAAACCTTCTCAGTCACCAGTGCAAGCTGGTCTCTCCCAGGGGCTCTGTGTATCTGTTGGGAGTGGGGGCACCCCTACTTGTGCAGAGAGGGGTTGATACACCCCATCCTTATTGCTATCAAGACTCTCAGCTGGGCCAGACAGTGACAATCAGGGACTCCAGCCCTCTAGCTGGGAGGGAACAAATGAACAGTCTCTAGCCCCTTGGCCTCCTGGCTGAGGCAAACAGAGATTTTGGCCTGGGTGGGGCAGAACAAATATGCAGTCTATAGCCCTTCAGCCTCCTGCTGGGGCAAACAATAACCTTTGGGCAGAGTGGAACAAACAAACAGTTTGTACCCATAGTCCCTAGCAGTAATGCCTAGGGGCAAGCGTGGGGTGCAGGTAGATGAACCCGGGCCCACCGTACTCCACTGGGTCTGACCCAGGGCCCTAAGAAGCTGGTAATCCCCTTATTAAGTGTCAAGTGTGGCTCCCAACGCTTTCCCTGGGTCACTTCCTATCCTTAAGTCTCTTGTGGGCCTGTCCTCCACAGACAGTGGCTTGGCTCTCTGTCAGCATCCATAGCTGGGGGATTCCCTGTAGTGTAGTCAGGGATATCCAACTCTGCAGTCTGGAGAACTGGCTGTACTTCAGCAGGAGCTGGCTGTGCCCATCTGTCCTCCTCCTCCTCCAAAGGGAGCATGCATGCACAGCAAGGGTGAGAGGGCATGGCCATTTGAGCCCACAGAGAGTGATTAACCCCTGCTTGCCTGGTGCAGGGTTGATACACCCCCCCATCACATGGTCCAATAAAAATATTACCTCATCCACCTTGTCTGGATTTTGTTTATTCAAAATTTACACCCAAAGACAGAGGCTAGCAGACTAGAAGGCATTCTAGTTCCTTATGTAGGAACCCAAACTCAACATTTTTTCTTAATTTCCAATAATACAGAAAGTATAGAAATAAAAAAGGATAATTTGCAGGTAGAATATTTAAAAACTCAGATTATTTTTCTGAAACTGAAAAGCGCACATGCTATTCCCTAGCTTTTTGGCATCTTTGATGCTTTGGGCACACAAATTAGTTATATTAATCATATGACTCTCCACAGTATCCTACAACTTGTTCTTTCACCCAATTAAAATAAATGTATAAAAGGGAACATCTGTTTCTGTGGTTTAAAAAAATGGTTTCAATGAGCAATAATGACAAATGGGCAGTGATGGAAGTGAGCTTCACTGTGTTTGATGGTTACCTAAGAAGGCCCAGCTGAGGACTTTTAAAAAATACATACAAGCAACTAAATGAACCTTGTAAGGTGACTTAAATACTAAGAAGGTTATAAATAATGAAACTGAGTTCTAATTTCATGTGAGAAAAAGAAAGAGAAGGGGAAGCAAGGGGGTAAAGCAGTAGCTTTTCATCTCAAGAGACCTGGGATGATATCCTGGATCAATTTCAGAACTCTTATTGACTTTAGTGGAGCCAGGATTCCACCCGTGGATTCAGATTTGATTTAAGTCACAAGTGAAATGAATGTATTGGTCTCAAGATGTATAATGTAAATGTCTGCTATATAAGCATCTCCCAGCTTGACACTGTTGGCATTCATTAAAATAGTCCTTGGATCAGCTCATCGCCTCCCACAGTAAAACCCATTGCAGAGGAACTGGGGCAGGGGGACATGGATATGCGTAATTTTAGGGGGAAATTTCTGTAAGGATTTCTCTTCCATCGCAAGAATGATTTGTGCCCCCACCTTCAGAAAAGCCACCCCTGCACCTGTTTGATTCCAGTGGATTTGTGAGAGGCCAGAGATGTATATGGAGACCCTGTACTCGCCTTTTACCACCACACACACCCCACAAGTGGCAATTACTTCCCTTCCATTCCAGAGGAGAGGAGGCTTTCATGAACCTTGGGGCTGTATTAACAATTTTGAATAACTTCTTCCAGGCAACAGGAGAGAACAGTGTGCTCCCACCCCGATCCTACCCTTGATCAGCCTACTACTCTTCCCCTATGGATCCCACACCTCGACAAGGTGTGGTGGTGAAGGAAGGTGAACACTCTCAGAAAAGCACGAGTTCCCCTTCTCTCCTGAGGGGCTGAGAAGACCCCACCATTCATAGAGGTCAGGTAGTATGATCTGCTTCTAAAATTATTTGAATACATTATGAATTCTGACAGGATGAAGACAGACCTCCCCCCCCCCCCCAAATTACTGTTTTAATTATCTCCCAGCTAATGCAAATATCAGGACTATGAAACATCAGTTCATTGTCCCACTCACACCATCCTTGGATAAAGTAGTGGTAAACTCAAGAATGTGTGAAAAACATCTACTAAAATTATAAGAGTTTCTTCAAAGTCAGCAAGCAGCTGTCTGACTCACAGCTGCTTTTCTCTTCGTAGGTCCCGGTGCTGCTGACATTGTTAACCCATCACACTGGTTTGACAAATCCAGATAATTAGAATCAGGGGTCTGCTTTAAACCCCAAAATAGCCCTCTGCTGTTCTGTTTCCTTTCCATGGCTTCCCTTCTCAAACTCCTGCTTACCTTATTTTATTTTCTTCTTATGCTGAAAAAGAAGCATTTTTACTTTTAAAATGTCAAGTGAAATCCTGACTCCACTGAAATGAATGGCAAAACACCTGAATTGTTTAGGACTCAATCCTGCATTCTGCTAGCTTCATTAGCAGGGAACCTAGAAATCTGTTTGCCAAGGAAAAACACAGAATGTGTGTTTTTAGAGAACCTTTACTTTTTACATTTTGTGGAAAAAAAACGAAAAACATTAACTACATTTTACTGAAAGTACCAGTGTCACTTATTCAATGTGCGCGAACTTCCCCTTTTGTGGTTGATTTTTGAATGCGCTTTAAATTTACATAGCTAAACGTACTCCAATAATCTGCCTCTAATATATAGAGGTTACTCAACAACATATAGGGGTTTGTGTTTTAGTATCTCTCAAATTTCACTTAAGTCTCCAGATGTGAGTAATGAAGTTATGAAAAGATGCTAAAAACTGAATTTGGAAAGGACAAATTTCACATTCATGGTAACATGCTGTTCTGTACTGTACACGGCCAGGCTGTACATTACATTAGAAGACAGACATTTGTAGAACATATGGAAAGCACTAAACATAAACTGAATGAAAAGAAATGAAAACAAGAGCCTGAAACAGCAGCACCATTGACAACAGTAAAGAAACAATGCACTATGACTGGATCATTTCAGCGTTTCACAACTGTGAATATATCAATAAAACATGGTGTTCAATTGATAAATATATACTGTGGCTAGGGAAATTGAAGTTCAGCATTTCATTTTAATTGCAGAAAAGTGCAGATTTTTATGTTTTTTATCAAAGAATTGTGGGGGGGAGTTTATCATGGAAAACTAGGATTCCTGTCATTAGCAATTCTGTACAAACTGTACAGAATGGGGTCTTTAAAAGGGTCAACTTTTAATAACAGCATATACCACTTCAAGATGCTTTCTTCCCAATATTTCAATGCAAAAATAAGTCTGGGATTTTCAAAGGAGCCTCAGCAGCCCAAATCACCTTGAATTTCAATGGGAGATGGGTGCCTAACTCCCTCAGGCTCCTTTGAAAATACCAGCCTAAGTGACCACGTTCTAAATGTAACAAAACACCCCCAGGTATGCATCTATACTGATGAGTGCATATATGGAAGAATATTATTGCTGTCCAGTGTCTATGCCTGTCCAGTACAATGGATTTCACAGACTTGAGGGGCTATTAAAGAACCCTGATTTTTTTCTGCTCTAACTAGTACCCTCAGTCTGTCATTTCCATAAGAAATTTGTTAATAATTATTTGATTTAACCCAAATGCATAAAATCAGTTTTTTTTAATCTGGTCTTTTCTTATGATGCTGAGCAATATTTGCACCTGAGAAATGTAGGTCTTTCAGTAGAGGGATTTTTTAAGTTGCTACTATCTATGAAAAATTTATAATGCCCAGGGCCTCTCCCATTTCCTCCATCAGTATAAGGAGATTCATTCATTCACACTATTCTGCAATGACATCAGAAACGTCAGTCAGTGGGAAATGTGATTTATGTACAGCTACAGAACACAAGAGACTTAAGTACAGCTGCAGTATGTATTAATACTATTAGAATGGACTGAATATCCATTGTAACCCATTGTATTCAGTAGAAGTTTTGGCATTCACTTGAGCTAAAGAAGGATAGGTCCTATTTCACTTTTATCAACATAATGTTTAACTATTCAAAATATCAGACAGACTGTATATGAGACAACAGACAGACTGCTTATATCATTACAATATATATTACCAAAAGGTTACATTCAGCTAAGGTGGTGCCAGGGAGAAAGAGGCGATGGGTTAAAATTTCCCTTCTTTATACTAGCTGGCACCCTCTCTCCCCACACCCCTGCAAGGATTGATCTGGAGAAAAGGCAAGGGGTATTAATTCTGCCTATCCTCCCTTGGGGTTTCTGCCAAAGAGAAAGAGGATTAAGTTATGGTTTGAGCTCTCTGCTCAATTTAGCAGGGTATTGAAGCACATGCTTAAGCATGTGAGTAGTCAGTGGGACAGAGTGAGTGAGTTAATGTCTTTTATTGGACCAACTTCTGTTGGTGAGAGAGACAAGCTTTTGAGTTTCTTCAGTGGGACGTAATATTGAATCAGAGTCTATAGAAGTCAGTGCATCCTCCGACTGCCTTGGTCATGCCCCTTCCCCAGCCAGCAATGCTGATTTTTGGTGATTCACTGACTTCTGACAGAGAAAGCTTGAGACGACACACCAGTATGATTTTCCTCTTACCAGAGTGCTAAACCTGGGTCTACAACAACAGAAGCTAAAATACACTGAATCTGGGTCAATATCATCACAGAAGAGGATGCCATGAACCATAATGATACAACATATTGTAACAAGAATAATGTTAAGTTTAAAACACTAAACATTTGAGACATGCTGTTGTTTTTGATGCTGCATCAGAACATCTTCAAAAGGTACCCAGGTTTAATATTTTATGACAGAGACAGAGAACAGAGAAATATATAGGAGATCAAGCAGACACATTAAGAAAAACAAGTGATAGAATTTGTTGATCCAAATATTGAACTTTAAATATGGCATTTCTAGAGAGGGCAGAAAAGAAGGTGGTATGTAAATATTATTTTAAAAATAAAACAAATTTTACATATAATTTACAATTGTACTTTTAGCTGAGACTTCTAGTAACTCAAGTTTTTCTCTTGGTGTATATTATCCCTGGAGGAATTCTGCACCACTGCGCATGTGCAGAATTCATGTCCCCCAGAAGATTTTGTTTCTCCGCAGAAAATACATTCTGCTGGAAAGGCACTGAAATTATGCCTTTTGCCCACGAGGAGCTGTCATGGCACTAGAACAGACGACTCACTGTAGCAGCCAGCAACCAATACAGAGGATAGGCCGTGTTCCTTAAAGTACCCTGCCCACTGAGCTGGGTGAGGAGACTCAGGATATGGGGTGGGGGGGCCAGGGCAAGACAAAGTGGGGCACCCAGGGATGAATGGGAGTCACATGGGGGGTCGCATACACTGGGCTTCAGAAGGGCTAGTGGGGGCAGGGGGAAGACTGACTGGGGCAAGGGCTGAATGGGAGTGGGTGTGCAGGGTGGTGGCTGTGAGAGGGTTTAGGGACATATGGGGTGGGGGAGATGTGCTTCACTGAATGGGAGAGGCTGGGGTCAGCCAGTGACTGCATGAGGGAGGCTCCCCAACTCCATAACAATCCCTCCTCACAGAAAAAATTCCATAGTTCTCTCACCCACACTCAATAACCCTCCAGCTTCATTCCTATGCTCCTTACCAGCAATTACTTCCCTCTTCCTCAGCTCCTCCATTACTCCTGCCTCCCCCAAGCCTTTGCACTTCTTCTGAGAGCTGTGGGAAATACATTTCTGTATTGTAGTTTAAATGAATCAAAGTTCTGTATTAATATGCCTCGTAAGGAATCTATTTGTCAAAAAACATTTCCTGAATCTTTTTTGTTGTCTGTATTGTTACAGACATACTTGTTGACAGGTATTTTGAAATAAATTACCAAAGTAATTGAAATTGGCACGATTATATTTTGTTATTTTGACAAACAAAAATGCAGAATTTTGCAGAATTTTAAAATATCGTGCACAGAATTTTTAATTTATTGGTGCAGAATTCCCCCCAGAAGTAATAATATATAGTCACCCTTTATAAAAGTTTAGTTAGGTATTTAGTTAGGTATTGTTCAGTTTATTTCTTCTTTCCAAGGCCTTGTTATTTGGACTATGGTCCAAAGCCTCCAGTAGCCCCTGAATAATAATTAAGATATTAATTTTCCATAAAAAAACATGTCATGATTTTCTGAGATAGCTAAATTTCATAGGCAAATTTTGGTCGTTACAGATACTGGTAGACTCTGAATTGCTGATGACTTAGCAGCGAAAGGCCCTGTATTCCGTTACTGATCTTTGAGATGGTAGGTTATGTGATGTGTTGACCCAGAAAGAACTGAAATTAGACCACAAATCATTTCATATTGGCAAGGGTGAAATATTTTCACTGTTCAGTTGACACATGAAATTGACTAGTCATAGGGAAAAAACAAAAAAACTGAAAAAAACCTAAAAAGTTTAAGTTAATGCCAGTTTTTTCCTTATGCGGATGCACTGGAAGATGTGGAAATGATTGTTTTTATCAGCAAAATGATCACTCAAAAGAATTGAGAGTGGGGTCTTCACTAGAACCAGCTGAACTAATCTTAGGCTCTCTCTAGTTGAGTCTGCAGAATAGACCAATAAGAGAAGTACATGGAAGAGGGAAAAAGTACAGGCCGAAGTGTGAATGAGGGTGAGAAATTGAAAGAGGATTGATTTTTAAAAGGAGAACAAATCATTCCAGCTTGCCCTCCCCCCAATGTTTTTCCTTCATGGTATAAGAGAAAAGTTCAATCATATTTCAGGTACATTTAAGCAGTAACACACTAACTAGCTCACAGTTACCATCCTATAGGTTAGGCAGTTGATTTCCCTTGCCAAAGTTCTGCCCATTGTAAAATGTGGGGTTTGAAACACAGACACAGTATGAGAAAACAAGATGCCTCTTAAATTAAATAGAATGTCATGTTAAAACAGCCACATATGGTTATTTCCCCTGGAAGTCCTTACACCAGAGCAGTCCATGAGCAGGAAATGGAGAAGTCTTTCTTTGTCTTTCCTTTCTCCACAACCTATGTTGGGGAAGTGTACATAGAGTGAAACTGGGAGAAGCCTATCAAAAAACCCCAAAAAACCCCAAGTGTTACAGATGCTCATTCAAATTTCTATATGCATTGACTTGGACTGTGTTAGTGACCCCTTTTGTGTTCCCTTTCTACAAAAAAGTCACCAAATAATTCTAGAAGCAGAAACGTTCACCAGAATAGTGACTTTTAGGTGAAGATTCAAAAATTCTACAATATCTTATTTGCAAATTCACAACAGAAATCTGATTTTAAGAGTTGCACTCACCAAGTTACACAGAAACAGATACATAATGTGACCTACGTTTCAAAACAAAATAGTCATACAAAATACTAACCTCATACTTAAGCCATCTTTAATAGTACATAGGCATTGACCTGGCCCCCCCACAAGAAGTCAATTTCACTGTTGGTAAATCATTTCAAACAACTGAATTCAAGAAAACTGTACTCTGAACAATTCAAGAAAATTGGAAAAACTGAAAGAATTTTGTTTGTTTTTTGTTTGTTACATATTATTCACCCACCTCTATTATAGAGTTCAAATTTTGTGAGTGGCCTATGGTCTAGCTGCTAACATCCACTCCCAAATATGCACTCAGCTGAGAACAACCAAAGATCTTTTCTTAGAGTGATAGTATTTGACGAGCAGCACACTACATCAGAAAAACTGCATTTTGATTATATATTACAGCAATACTTTATTGGAGCAAACCTATTGAGTCCATATTCTGGAGACAGCTATCTCATAAGACCTTTTTTGTTGCTGCTGCATATTCTCATTATTCATAACTGAGGTATAAGGGAAAACCACAGAAAGTAAACTTGTCTTAAAGCTATCTTTCCTTGAAGACCTTTTGGTTTTTCCTTGATGGACTATTTTCAGTTGTGCTTGATATGGCACAGTATGCACTATAATAGTGAGAGCAAGCAGGCACTGAAGTAGGCAATGAAATGGAATCACTACACAACAAGTGAGTGATGTTTATGGGTTCAGAGGACATAAAATTTACTTCATGAAATACATACTACAGTATTCTGCATTAGTAACTCAGAATACTGCATTATTTACAGCTAATCAAATTTTGTTAAATGTTGTTTGCCCCAATTAAGCTTTTTATGTGCATTTTGTTTTCTTTAGTTTATGCTAAATAACCTCTAAAGAAGAGGGAACCCGCTCCTAAATACATGAAACCCAATTTGGATAAAAATGCCAAAAAATGTTCCATAAAATGTTTCACTCATTCATTTTTCCTGTTTACTAATCAGCTTTCTAGCATATATGACATTTTCAAAAACTCTGAAGTGTCAACTGAAAGCAGAAAAAAACCCATGAAAATATTCATGATTGGTCATGATTTTCTGGCATCCCAGGCATTAACACGGGCGTAAGCTATAGATTCTTGTATGCTTTGAACAACTCCAAGGGAAACCCCATCTGTACCTCCCCTTGCATTTACATGGCATGACTCAAAAACAGAACAAAATAATACTGAAAGGGGGCAGGGAAGGGCAAGACTCTGTCAACACATTCATTCTGCACCGTCCATCTCAGTAGAGCCAGTGCGAAAAGAGGAATCATTTATGACTACCTAAAGGCTGACTCTTATTTGCAGAGAACAGCACCATGGAGATTGTAGCTACATGATGCCCCATCTTCCCAGTGCCTTTCCTGCAGCAGTGCAGCTCTGCCCCCTATTCAGGCCTTGCAACAAACATCACAATCTAGCCTTGAGATTTCAGAAAACCAACTGAGACTTTTATATCTCAGTCTGGAGAAGCTTAATCAATGGGCTACCTTCCCATTAGCAGTCAGACAATGTACCAGAAATGTTCTAAACTAGAAAGAATTTCATACTGTTTATGGGAACCTAAGGATACTGGCTGAGAAATTTGAGAGACTTGTGAGGGATATCTTAGGGGGTGTCACACTGAGTTACCACTCAGTGGTGCATCCTCATGGTTTATCTGAGAAATTAGTTTATAATCTGGTCTGATGCCCTTCCTGTAGTTAGGTTACTCAGGCCATTATCTCACTTCCTCACTCCATGACCTCTTGTGCTCCTGGAGCTGAAGCACTTTCCTCTTCATGGCTTACCTTCTGGCCAAGTCACATTAAAGTTCTCTCCACTACCAGGGTATTATTAAAGTCAGCTTCCAGACTGCTTCCAGCAGTCCCTAAACAGGCTGCCTCTGGCATGCCACTGCTACAGTGGCTTGTAGGGGAACCCAGGCCCACACTCTAGTCTGGGTTCCAATCCAGGGACCCTCAATCCATCAGCTCTGGGCTTTACTCTCCCAGCCCTTACTGCTCCTTCCCTGGACTACTTCCTACACTCTTACTACAGGGTCCCTGCTCTTCCCCTTGTATCAAAGAGTGCAACTACAGACTTCCTCGCTGCAACTGCCTCATGTACTGCCAACTTCCTCTCTTTATAAAGGCCACCCAGCTCCTCCCCCAGCTGGACTTCATTAGCAATTAGGCCTTATCACACCCTGATTTTCCTCCAGGTGCAGCCTACAGGTTAATTGGCCTAATTCACCCTTCAGGCCTTGTGTGGGGTGAACAATGCATTACCTGGGGTGGGAAGAGAATGCATTTTTCAGTCCATTATTCTTGAGAATTTAAAAATAATGTATCACTCAAGTCAGAATAAAGACCCTAATATATATATACCTCCTTCACAAACCAACTGCTAAAGATAGACCATATATAAAAAGCAAGTGTGCTCTGCTTCTCTTTTAATGAAGATGCAGTGCTGTTCACTTTAATAAATCTTGCCAGTTAACAATCAGACATAACGGATAGTTATTCAGCAAGACATAAAAATGGGGTGATAACCGAGAAACTATGCATTCCTTAATTTATGACCTGCTGCTGAATAGTTTTTAAAAAAGCCTGTTGGGATGTTCCAAAAGGCTAGTTCTGCCTTTCATAATGCCACAAAGATTCTTTGGGCCAAATCCTGGAAAGGCTGGGCACCTGCAGCTCGCTATGAGAACTACATTTCCTTCTGGGAGTTGCTGGTGCTCAGTCCTTTCAGGATTTGGTTTCTCTTGTTTAGAAGTTATTTAGCATAAAATACTGAAAGCAAAATGCACATGCAAAAAGCCTTACTGGGACTCATAAAAGATAGTACTGTAGGACAGAGAACCACAGGCCTATCATTTAAATACATTTTTCCCTCCCAGTGACTTTGTCAAAGATGTATTAATGGAAAGCTATGTATAAGATCTTTATGAGGATATGGTGAAACCTTCATAGCAATGTAATGATTCATTATGGAAAGCAATAGAGAGAGTTCATTCTGTATGTATGAAAAAACCCAAATGAAATCTCTTTGGCTTTCAACACTTGTATCACAGAAACACTGAAATCTTCCTATAATGGTATCTTAAAACAACCCACCCACTTCTCCCCACTAAAAATAAATAAACAGTCTAGAATATTGTTCTCAGGAGAGCTAGATTTTGGAAGTTGATTAATTCACTGAGAGTAGGATACTGACATTTTTACAGATAACCAAGACTTTCCTGAAATGATCAGCAGCGAATACATTAAAAGTAAAACTGAAAACAGTATTGGTAGCCTTTCCCCAGGTAAAGCTAATGGGTAGGAGGAAGTCATTAAGTCCACAATGATCACATTTAAATGTCTATATTATCTGACATAGGAAGGGGCATTTTGTTATTTTTAAAGGGACAGCATTTTAAAAGAGGGTAGAGAAAGGTGAAATCAGGCCCAAGAAGTACTGAGGCATTAATGAAAAAGGAACATTTTTAGGAGTCTATAGGAAAGCTCACAACCACATTGCCTGTGTAAAATGCACAGGAAAACAAGAAATTGCACATCACATTGCCCTTCTATGCAAAAAAAGTGCTCAGTGTGCGTGAATAACATAGATAGACTATATTTACAGAATCAGTTTTGCCTTTCTTCAAATTAACATCAGGTCCAATTTAATTTGATTGACAATTACAGAACACACACACACTTACAGTTGAAACAGTTTTTGAGTGAAAGAGTGAAACTTTGTTTATAAGCCTAAATCTTCATACCTCTGCAAAGCCTCAGTAAAAGCTGAACATTTAGGTCTTTGCAGTAGGGTGTTCCACAGGGGCAAGGAGACAGAAACCTCCATACAAGAGCAAAAAACGGCAGGTAAGAAAACAAGGAAAATAAAGTTAAACAGGTTTTTTGTGATAGAAATGAACTATCACATGAGCAGGCGTACTGGCAAATATTCTCAGATAGATAGAGCCAATACAGAGCTGTTTTCACAAAACTCCTCCGTCTGTACAAACTCAAGCAAAGATACATTTACAAACCTAATCTCTGGGACTATTCATATGGTAAATGTTTCGCCCACGCTTACGTGCTTTGTTGGACTTTGGCTTAAGAAACAAGACTTTGCAAAGGGAACCTGAATAAATGTGAGCTCTCCAAGGTACTGAAAGCCATAGGGAGGACTGAAATATCAAAAGTAAATTGACAGAAGGTGTTGGTGGTCTGGATAGGGCATGAATTTAGCATGTGAGTATGGTTAAATAAAAGAGCTCAAAGGTAGAACTGGACTAAAATTTTCCAGTGAAAGAATTTCCATCAGGAACATGTCAATTCTGTCAAAGTTTCGATGGAGATTTGTATGTATCTGTGAGAGAGCTGTTTGGGATGATTGAGATCTAACTGACATCAAATTCTCATTCTCTCTCATCTCCAGTCTTCGCACTTTACTCCAGAAGAGTGCATGTGGAACCCATACAATCTCACCCCCCTGCTAGCAGATGCTTCTCAGGATCAGCAGAATTGGTGTGGAGCTGATATACATGGGAGTACCCCTTACCCTTGGCATAGCCTTGAGGGTTTAGTCCAGTGTATGCACATGGCAGTGACCACAGTTTGAAAACTATTAATTTTCCATAGCATTCAGCAAATGCAAATGCTCCACAGTTTAACAGAGAAAAGCACATAAAAACAGACTCTTGTAAATGGTCCTAGGAAAACAGAGAAAATAAGAAGCAGATGATAAAGCAGTGGGTGCACATGTTCCAAAAATACAGCAACCTTTAACTCTCTGGAAACATTTTACTTAAAAAACACCTTTTGGAATGAATCACACTGCTTACAAAAAAAGATTTATTTTTAAAAAAATAAACTGTTGTTAAAACAGATATTTAGCAAACCTGCTGCATACAAATTCTCTGAATGTTCAGTTTTAGAGCACAAAAAGAATGCCTGCAACCAGTTGGATGCAGGTCTCATCAGTTCCAAAACATTAAAGATATTTTTCTTTTTCATCTTCAGTTACAAATTGCTTGTGCATATGATTATGGACTCTTAGAAACAAAGCTGTGCAGTTCCTTGCTTGTTCTACATACTTCCAGAATGGATGCTAATCAACTCTGAGATTTGCATCAGGTGTGAGCCTTTGTTCTCAGCATTTTCCAATCCATTAAAATGAGAAATGACATCAATATGTACAGTTCTTGACACTGACAATGTTTTACAGTTATCACCCATCAAAATAGATGCCAGGCACAATTGTGTGTAAGAACTACTGAATTATTTCCTGGATAAGATAGAGTGACAGATGGTACAAATAACTCCATTATTTACATATCTCTCCAATGCT
This sequence comes from Emydura macquarii macquarii, assembly GCF_026122565.2. Classification (NCBI taxonomy): domain Eukaryota; kingdom Metazoa; phylum Chordata; order Testudines; family Chelidae; genus Emydura; species Emydura macquarii. The sequence continues at coordinate 13,777,746 of NW_027131500.1, read as the reverse complement.
ACAGTTTTGACTCAGCAAGCTAAAATTCCATTACAGTTATATCCCCCGCCCCACCAGCATTGTTCTAGGTATTCTAGCAGAAGAATGGATTTCACACTTCAAAGGAATTAGCAGTCAAAAATCTGCAGACACTAAAATAGAAATGACTATTCAAAAGGCTGGATCAGGTCCGCAACATCAGCCTGCTGATTAAAACTGCCCCATATTTCATGACATTTTCTGCTGCAGAATGAAGAGACAAGCTGTATGGAGAAGGGCAGAGAGAATCATAATAGAGCAAGGGAGATTAAAGAAATGTACAGAGCTGGGAAAGACTGCCATGTTCCTGATTAAAAGAAATGTGATTCAGTACATTTTAGAAATTTTATTTAAGCATTGAAACAAAAAATAAAATCATCACCAAAGCTAAGCTACTATTAATGATTTTAAAGTGAACAATAAAACATTACAGCTATCAAATAAAAATCAAACCGAGATCCAGTCACACTGGCATTAAGTCACTGAATTAATACCAAAAATAACCAATCCTTATACAAATTCTAAGATGGCTGTCTGCTTGGTTACAAATTCCAACAAAGAACAAAAGTCAATCAAATGTCGGGCCCGGGATATAGGCAGCTGGCCTAGTGGTTAGCATAGGGTTAGCATAGGACAGGGATCCAAGTCTTCATGCCAGCCAAGGTTCAAACCAGAAGATCAGGAACCATGAGTTAAATACCAGGAACAAGGCCAAGTAAGGAAACCAGGAGGTCGGGAGCAGAAGACAAGAGCAGGTAGCACTGACTCAGACTTTAAGGTCAGAAAGGACCATTATGATTATCTAGTCTGATCCTCTGCACAACGCAGGCCACAGAAGCTCTCCCATCCATTCCTGTAACAGACCCCTAACCTATGACTGAGTTACTGAAATCCTCAAATCATGGTTTAAAGACTTCAAGGTACAGAGAATCCATCAGCAAGTGATATGTGCCCCATGCTGCAGAGGAAGGCAAAAAACCCCAGGGCCTCTGCCAATCTGCCCTAGGGGAAAATTCCTTCCCGACCCCAAATATGGCGATCAGCTAACCCTGACCATGTGGGCAAGACTCACCAAGACACTTGGGAAAGAATTCTCTGTAATAACTCAGAACCCACCCCATCTATCATCCGATCACAGGCCATTGGGCATATTTACTGCTAGTAGTCAAAGATCAGTCAATTGCCAAACTAGGCTGTCCCATCATACCACCCCCTCCATAAATTTATCAAGCTCAGTCTTGAAGCCAGCTAGGTTTTTGCACCCACTACTCCCCTTGAAAGGCTGTTCCAGAACTTTACTCCTCTGATGGTTAGAAACCTTCATCTAATTTCAAGTCTAAACTTCCTGATGGCCAGTTTATATCCATTTGTTCTTGTGTCCACATTGGCACTGAACTTAAATAATTCCTCTCCCTCCCTGGTATTTATCCCTCTGATGTATTTATAGAGAGCAATCATATCTCCCCTCAACCTTCTTTTGGTTAGGCTAAACAAGCCAAGCTCTTTGAGTCTTCTCTCCTAAGGCCGGGTTTCCATTCCTCTGATCATCCTAGTAGCCCTTCTCTGCACCTGTTCCAGTTTGAATTCATCTTTCTTAAACATGGGAGACCAGAACTGCACACAGTATTCCAGGTGAAGTCTCATCAGCACCTTTTATAATGGTACTAATATCTCCCTCTCTCTACTGGAAATACCTCGCCTGATGCATCCTAAGACCGCATTAGCTGTTTTCATAGCCACATCACATTGGCAGCTCATAATCATCCTGTGATCAACCAATACGCCCAGGTCCTTCTCCTCCTCGGTCACTTCCAACTGATGCGTCCCCAGCTTATAGCAGAAATTCTTGTTATTAGTCCCTAAATGCATGACCTTGCACTTTTCATTATTACATTTCATTTTATGTAAACAGTCCAAAGCAGGGTGGAGCCCAGCTATACAGACAACTTCCTGTTCCTCCTTGTGGTTTAAGTAGGGGGAATGGGCCAATCAAGAGCTCCACTTATTCCATTTGAATGGTTAAATAGCTTAATGCTAAACCCAAATTAATACCAAGTATTGGACCCCCACCTCAGAGCTAAATATAAAGCTTCAGTCTTAGAATTCAGTTTTTATGTGGTTGCTAACCCCATCCTCCTCCTTTCACCTCCCCAGCAGAGATATTGCAATATGGATCTTAACAAAACACTCTTGATTAGCAGACGTTTGACAATTTTTAGTTACCAGAATTTGCAAAATGACAATCTCAAGCTCCCTAGGACTTCTCAACACAGAACACACTTCAGTGAGTATCTTTATGAGATCATATGTAAGGCTGTTTAAACCTAAGTAACATTTTGTTTCAGCCATGCTCCCTAAGTGCTTTTGGTGAGCACTCACACATTCACGCACACAACCACAATTTCACTTCAAAGTCTGGAATGTCTCCCAGTTAATAAGAAACAAAGACAAAAAATAGAAAAATGGGACATTAATATACTTAAGATAACAGGAGTTGCAAAATCTTCAATTCTCACAGTATTCTGGACTCTCCAGGGGCTGGAACTGCCCACAGGGAGCCAGAGGGTGATGTTCTACTGGCACCGGGTTTCTTGCTAGCTCTGGTCTACACTTACCTGGAGATTCGGTGCCAGTTGACGGGAGTTACGCAAACTACACAGAGTAGCTTGCGTAACTCATGTCGACTGCTGTGCTTCCCTTCTGCGTGGGGTCTTCACTGCGCTGTTGACAGTGTTCCCGTCAACGCAGCGTTACGCTACTTGACGGGGTGGTTTTACTCAGTCGACTTCCTGATTGATTGAACGGGTCTATACTGACCGCTCAATCGATCCAGAAAGATCGATCTGGCAGCAGCAACTTTGCCGCCATCAGTATAGACATGCCCTTAGTGGGCCTTCTTTGAGTGCAGGGAGAGACTGGTCACAGGCTGGAGTGACCTGGTTGTTGATGTCGTGACTTCCTCTTCCCAAGGTGATCATTCTTGGAGATTCTGGAATATGAGTCTTTCCTCAGGTAGCCTGCTGAAAGGTCAAGGCTTCTGAGCCTTATTCTTGATTCTTATACTTTGTGACCTTTCCTTACTCAACAATACGGCCCCTTCCTCCAAAGTCTTTTGACAAATCATGTGCAAGTCTTAAATTGGAGCCATTCAGCTTGATTCAATCAGGATCGAATTAGGTCATCCTTAGCTAGCATCAGTTTGGAATTAAATTAGCAAATTTAAAGATATTCTGTATTTTGCATACTATGGAGACTGTAATTCTCTGACACCTGCCCCCGTTATTAAATATCTGGATACATGAGATCATATTTGAGGAAACTGGCACTGTTTTATCTAAGTTAAAGGTCTGTAACTTTCTGTAAATGCAACATTAATATATAAAAATCCTATAAATAGCTAATTGGTAAAAACTCTAGCAACAAAACCAGTCATTCAGTCTTCAGTCACAGCACAATTAAAAGTCAATTCAAACTTACTAGGAGTTTCATCTCTCCACTTTCTTCTATCTTCCTATTTTAGAACTAGACTATAGGTCAAAAAAATTATCTTCTGAAATCTTCATCTCAATAAAGAGAAGTTACTATAAAACCTATCAAAATGAAACCTTCTTGAAACATAACATTTTAAATTTTATATAGTGGCTGTATTCCCATATATACTACTCCTCTCACCACATTTGGATAATTTTAATTTGAGTCACTTAAAGAGATTGAATTGAACAAAATACATACTTACAACCTGTGATAGAAAAAATAAAAACAAATATTATTGCCCCAAACTCTTAAGTTATTATAGCATAGAAGTTACCCAGTGTCTCAGCCTTCAAACAGAATGACTTGGCTAATTCTGTTGATTGTGAAGGACACAATGGTGGAATTCATAGGAAAATACCAAACTCCAGATTCTGCAGTATCACCCTTAGATACCGTTAAATATATCAAAGTCCCCATAATCCAGGAAAAGTAGAGTAGCAGGCAACACCAATCCACTGGCTTTCTAAGGAGCTCATTCATTCTCCTGACTTCAGGTCTAGTAGGAACATGCTTGCAAAAAGAAAAAGCAGCATCAAGCCAAATTCCCTGTTACCTACCGGCCAACCCCCTGCCCTCCCAGCTGCTTTGTTAATACCACCCACTGAAGAGTCAAAAGTTTGTAAGGCAGACAGGCCACGCCACACCCCACAAAGATACTTAGACCTCTAAGTCTGAAGTCTAGGTGCCTACATTCCAGTTTTAGGCTCCACTGCAATCCACAAAATTCCTGTCCAACCTTGTAAGCACCTAAATTTACTTGGTGCCTACATTTCTGTCTCGGGGCATGCATACTTCTGCTTCAGTCTAGGTGTTTGGACACCTGTCTCTCACTCAAGCCCAGAAGCGATCCATGAACCAGGGTTGTTAGCTGTTCACCTCATGTGCAGGCCCACTACAGTAGGTGAGCTTAGAGGCCACCTACAGAATCCCATCTCAGTCAGCAGCAACCACCACAAAACTTTAGTTCAGTGGTTAGAGCACTCACCTAGCTCAAATTAAAAAGGATGAATATAAACAAATAACACAAGTATGTAGGGAGAAAATTAGAAAGGTCAAGGCACAAAATAATATTAAACTAGTTAGAGACAAAGAATAACAAGAAAACATTCTACAAAGACAAGAAGCAAGAGGAAGACTTAGAAAGGGCAGGCCCATTACTCAATGCGGGTGGAAAACAGTAACAGAAAATGTGAAAATGACAGAAGTGCTAAATAACCTTTTTTGTTTCAGTTTTCACCGAAAAGGTTAGTAGCAATTGGACATCTAACATAGTGAATACCAGTGAAAATGAGACAGGATATGAGGCTCAATTAGGAAAAGAACAAGTTAAAAATTACTTAGGCAAGTTAGATGTCTTCAAGTCACCAGGGCCTAATGAAATACATCCTTGAATACTCAAGGAGCTGACTGCGGAAATATCTGAACCATTAGTGATTATATTAAAAAAGTCATGGAAGACAAGAGAGATTTCAGTGGACTGAAAAAGGGCAATTACAATGCCCATCTACAAAAAGGGAAATAAAGACAACCCAGAGAATTACAGACCAGTCAGATTAACTTCAGTACCCAGAAATATAATGGAGCAAATAGTTAAGCAATCAATTTGCAAACACCTAGAAGATAATAAGGTGATAAGTAACAGTCAACATGGATTTGTCAAGAGCAAATCATGTCAAACCAACCTGATAGCTTTCTTTGACAGGGTAACAAGCCTTATGGATGGATTGGGGGGCAGGGGAGAGTGGTAGATGTGGTGTAATTTGAGTTTAGTAAGGCTTTTGATACTGTCTTGCATGATCTTCTCATAAACAAACTAGGAAAATACAACCTAGAAGGAGCTACTATAAGGTGAGTGCATAACTAGTTGGAAAACCTCTCTCAGAGTGTACTTCTCAGTGGTTCATAGTCAGGTTAGAAGGGCATATTGAGTGGGGCACCATAGGGATCAGTTCTTGGTCTGGTTCCATTCAATATCTTTATCAATGATTTAGATAATGGCACAAAGAGTACGCTTATAAAATTTGCAGATGATACCACGCTGGGAAGCGTTGCAAGTGCTTTGGGGGATAGGATTAAAATTCAAAATGATCTGTACAAATTGGAGAAATGGTCTGAAGTAAAGACGATAAAATTAAATAAGGACAAATACAAAGTACTCCACTTAGGAAGGAACAATCAGTTGCACATATACAAAATGGGAAATGACTCCCTAGGAAGGAGTACTGATGAAAGGGATCTGGGTCATAATGGATCACAAGCTAAATATGAATCAACAGTGTAACACGCTTGCAAAAAAAGCAAACATCATTCTGGGATGTATTAGCAGGAGTGTTGTAAGCAAGACACGAGAAGTAATTCTTCAGCTCTACTCCGTGCTGATTAGACCTCAACTAGAGTATTCTGTCCAGTTCTGGGCACCACATTTCAGGAAAAAAGTGGACAAATTGGAGAAAGTCCAGAGAAGAGCAACAAAAATGATTAAAGGTCTAGAAAACATGACTTATGCGGGAAGACTGAAAAAAATTGGGTTTGTTTAGCCTGGAGAAGAGAAGACTCTGGGGAGACATGATGACAGTTTTCAAGTACATAAAAGGTTGTTACAAGAAGGAGGGAGAAAAAATATTCTCCTTAACTTCTGAGGATAGGTCAAGAAGCAATGGGTTTAAATTGCAGCCAGGATGATTTAGGTTGGACATTAAGAAAAACTTCCTAGTTGTCAGGGTAGTTAAGCACTAGAATAAATTGCCTAAGGAGGTTGTGAAATCTCCATCATTGGATTAGATGATCTCACAAGGTCCCTTCCAGTCCTACAATTCTATGATTCTATAGTAGAACAGTAAAAATTGAAGAGGACACATATCAGAGCATTCAGAGCACACCATCCTGAAAAGTGGGAGACCTCTGTTCAAATCCTTTCTCCCCCTCACACACTGGGAAGAATTGAATCTGGGTCTCCCATACCCCACGTGAGAGGTCTAACCACTGGGCTAAAAGTTATAAGGCAGGCAGCAGTGGCAGCACCATTACCTCCTCCCAGATAGAGTGAGGTAATTACATCACTCCTTCACACAAGAAACACCTTAGGTTAGTTGACTAAGCCATCTGACTCCAGAAGAGGGGTTCCTGTTTGTGGATGACTAGCAGAGATAGGCAGCTAGCTCCATCAGAAGGAAAGGATTTAGGACACACCCGTTTCCTCAGAATCTCTCCCTGACAACCTTAGGTGACTGTCCACCTAGCATGCTGGTTTTTGTGGCTCTCATTCTAAGGTGCCTATCTCTTCCCATTCATTGTATAGGGAGCTGAGGCACCTCAGGCAAGCTTTGTGGAGCACAGTGTTGTTGATGTGATTTTTCAGGTACATATAAGTTATTCATTGCAATGCTCAGAGTCACAGAATCTAAGTCCCCTTCGTGGATTTGGGCCTCAGTGTCTGTCATCTAAGAACTGTACCAAAAATCAGTTTGGGAATTTTGGATGCCCGGAATTTGCTATGACAAAGCTGTGTATCCAAAACATGTATGCTTAAAACTGCAGGTATCAAGTTTAGAGGTTATTTTGGAAAATTAGACTCTAAATTTCTACATTAATATCCACTTGTTCTTTCACTAAAGATGAGAAGGAAATATTTTATTAAACAGCAGACATACCCTACTGTAGCATTAATTGGATTGTCAAACTATTTATTTAGTTAAGGTTAGGCAGGTCAAACCACATGTTTATGCATTCCTCAGTACACCAAATGTGTTCCTTTCCCTATTAATTAAAATTTGCCTCACTGGAACGCATTTAATCAGAGTGGTATTACTGAAATAATTCACCCTTTTATGCAGAATGATTACTTGAAATAGGCAAGTTGGGCCTTAAAATATGTTTAATGTATTTGAATTACCCAATTTGTTCTCTGTGATTTTCCAGTTCACGATGAGGATTTAGAGCCTAGAAATATGTGTGGCTAAAACAAGTTAGTTACTCTTCAGCATGGCATAACTGACCCAAAAAACAACTTGGACTATTTTAAAATGATCTCCTGTTCCATTCATTCAGAATCTTAATATGAAACAGACTATACCAAGGGTAGTTAAACCTTTTTACACAGGATCAGCACACTGATTATAGAGCAAGATTCTCAGGACTCTAGCTGCCCTTTGAATATTCCTGCCTCTTGCTTAGCCTCAGACCATTGACTCTTTCTTTGCCCAGTTGTAGGCAAATTTACTTTTAGTTCTTCTGCAAATCTCTTTACTGGGTGAAACTCTCAATTGTTTCTGATCTGACCTATGTGGGCATGCGTCAGCAAAGTGCTTAAGCATGTGCTTAACTTTAAGTATGTACTTATGTCCCATTGGCTTCAATGGGCCTTACGCACATACTAAAGAGCTTTGCTATATAGGGATGATTTAAACATGTACTTAAAGTTAAGTTTTTTGCTGAATGACAGCGTCTCTCCTATTTGAAGTACATATTTTTATACTATCATGGCATCATCATATGAAGCACATCAAATACATGAAACAAATTTGCAAGTCTGTTGTTTCACATATCACAATGAAGCCACTAATTTGTGAAGAGCGCATATGAGTACTAATGGATTTCAGAACTCCTATTCTTTCTTATAGTTATAAAGATGCTGAAGGATGTGCACATGGCTATTTTGATTGTACTACTGCATACTTTTGTGGACTGCAATAAAAACACTGGACAGTCACTTCAGCTGCTCTGGTTCTTATATCTATTTTACACACACACACACACACACACACACACACTCTCTCTCTCTCTCTCTCTCAAGGTTGCAACATCAAGCACTCAAAGGTTAGGAAATGTCAGAATTAAGATCACCTGTGCAATCTTAATTCGGCCCCCTTTGTGTGTATGCGTTATGATACAGTCTTTAATTACGTAATCACATACAATTTTTCCAAAGGACCTCTGCCTCATTCAGGCTAGACAGTGCTCAGTTAGTGAGCAGCTATTCAATATTTTGTTTTCATTTTGCCATTCAATGCGTGGCCCCAGGCCTTATTTACTGCATGCTATTCAAACCCTGTTCTCAAGGCAGAATTATTAATTTCCACATGGGATTTTCTATGGCATTCATCACTATAGTATCTGAGTGCTTCACAAACACTGAATTTATTTTAGCAACATGTTAGTGGATGGTATTATCCTCATTTTACAAATAGGGAATTGAAGCATAGAGAAATTAAGGTCAGAAATAGCCACTAATTTTGGGTGCCTAATTTGAGACACCTGGGACCTGATTTTTCAGAGTATTTAGTACTATATAGGGTTTTTCAAAATATTTAATATGATATAGCACTTTCCATGTTCAAAGCATATGTGCATCAATATGCAAACTACAGTACATATACTGTGTTCTGTTTTTCTATGAAGACTATACCATAAATGAGCTGTGGTACAGCAGTGTTTATTTTTGTATGCTAGATCGCATAAATATGTAAATAATTCTGTCTCTTTAGCAAGAAAGGTATGTGAAAATGATAAAAAAATCACCACAATAATGCAAAATTCATGACAACTTGTTTGGCATAATGTTAAAGCCAATTCCTTGGAAATATTCTCTGAATATAGATGGCAAATACTTGAAAAGAAAAGCTTAAAAACAAGGATGTTCCCTATATTATACTTTGGTTAAGTATATTTTACAAATATTGCTTCCCAATCAGCCACTCAGGCTCCCTGAATCATCCCAGTTCTGATGCACTGATTTTACAAATAACTAATAGGTATAGTAAGATTCCGGGATTGTTATTGTCTGCGTGTCACTCTGAAACATAGACTGTCTGTTGAGTTAGTGTAAAGAAACAGCTACAAGCATGGCTGGAAGTTTATTTTGTTTTGAATATCACCAGGTTCAATCATCATGGGCATTCACGATCCGTTACCATCCAATTTTTTTTAAGTTCTCAGCCATTTTGAATTACACCCATATGTCAGCATGGGCTTTCATCAGCTATACTAAGATATGTATCTATGGCACACCAAGAGCCCAAGACCATTGTGATATCAGAGGTAACTCAACCAATCACTGCCCTTACTCCACAGCTCATTTGCATGCAACAATTCCATCGCTTGTCTGATGCAGACTGCACAGATGTTGGATTATTTGGCCCAACTACCACACCCATTCAGCCACCAGTAAATGAAACAACATTTTGTGAGGAAGCCTTTCATCCATTGCACTGCTGAAGCAATTTCTGAGTTTTTTTCTCTCCTTCAAACATCACAATAGATGGCAGCAAACAGGAAGGAATGTATTTAAGTCTTATGACAAACTGGTAAGATACAGCTGGTAAATGCTACTATATTTGTTTATAATTTGGTAAACTGAGGCAGGGAGAGCTGAAGAATCTGCCCATGGATACACAGTGAGTCAATGAAAGAGCTGGGATTATTAGAACACAGAAATTTGCAATTTCTGTTCCCCATTCACTAGCCTTTAGATCACAATTCCTCATATTTTCCCCTCTCAGGGTGTCATAAATGCAACTCTGAGAACCATGAGAAATCCTTGGTGGATGGTGTGCAGTTTTGTTTTCCTCCTGCTGAACATTCCATTAGAACAAAGATGTTCCCTCTCAAAACAGAAAAGATATATGAGAGAGAGAGAGAGAATTCATTCTAGTAAATAAAATGTGTTATTCCATTTGTGGTATTGAGTAAAAAAGCTTTGCTTTCCTTTCCTTTGATCTATACCACATGAGGCAACATGCTTAATCATGCCATGGTTACCATAGATGTTAAAGACATACAAAATTTCGTTCACATAAATGAATGTGAGCCTAGCCTGAAAAGTGACTTGAAGCATTTGTTTCCATGTTTATCATTTTTAATTGCATTTTACTTAAGTAAAATATTTTCCCCCTAAGTGGCAGCCCTGCAAACTAAGCCTGGACTCTTGGAGTTATTGTGCTGAACCCTATTTTGGGTTCAAGTTTTTAATAGTCCAAAGTGAGTGAAAAGAGAAACAATGATCATTTTAACCTATAAATACTTTTGGAGCACTGTCTCCTACCCCAGATACCTTACTGCCTATGAACTTTACTAAGCACTGTGAGTATATGTAGTGTCAGTAGAACATTAGCCAACCAGTATGAGATTTACTACAAAATACAGTATGTGTGTATGCGCGTATGCTCACATGTGTGCACACAAAGTACATGTTTTAACCTTTATAACATTCACAAACATCAGTGGATTTTCACCAAATGACAGAAAAGCATATCTTTAACTTATGAATAACGTCTCTACCAAATACCAAGCTTCTACTATTTATCATTGATGTGCCAGAGCTGTTCAATTCTTTTATACAATAGGAAGTGTTTTATTCATGTTATTTTTCCCCACTGTTTTCATTCTTAAAAATGATCAAACTGTTTTGACTTGAACTTAAAAAAAAATTCAGACTGAAGACAAGAAAATCTTGAAGAAATAAATAAATAAATCAAGAAAAATAAAAGACTGAAAAGTTATAGGCAACTAAAAATGACGTCTTAGAATTCAACTTAATCATGCTGGGAAGTCCATCAAGATATTTAGTCACAAAACTTTGGGCATGATGGTAGGTATAATAAATGTTTAGAATGATATTTAAAATCCAGATTTTGAAGTGAGCCCCCCTATGCCAGGTTTGAGACAGGGCCAATATTTAATTGCCAAATTATAAACCTAAAAGCGGTTTGTGAAGAAAACTTTGACAGATGCTTCACTGCAGCAGTGGTAGTGTGTGCTTCTGCACTGTGTAAGTTATCTGGCAAAGAACAAGAGGGGGAAAAATCACTTTGTCCTGAGGCTGCCGTTAGAAAGTAAATAATCTATGTGCAGTATTTTTATTATTCCATCATTCAGATGTAAAATTCTAACAAAAGTAAAATATGAGAAGCAATAAATGTCTTTTCACTGTATACGTCTAGAATATTATTTACTTTAAGACTGATAAATCTCTGCCTTTCTTTTGCAGATACACAACTGCATTGTTGACGTGAGACACTGTCACCAGCTTACTACAGGAAAGGGAGCACTAAATGAAGCAAGACATAAAATGCTGGCAATAATTAGATGGGATTGCTGAAGTAGCAAACAGGATGGCTGATTTCAGAAGACACTAAAGTATCCACAATTACAGTAACACTAGGATGTCCCTTCCTGGGAGTGGCAGATCTGGGAATCTTTCAACTTTAAAGATGCAGAAGTTTTAATATGAAAAAAAAAAAAAAAAAAAGAAAAGAAAAGAAAATTCCATCACTGCTAAATCCTCCTTTAAATTGGAGACTTGGAAACATGCTTGGAAAGTAATTCACAATTAGAATTTCCAACATACTGCAAGTCATCCATATTCCTCACAACAGGGAGCCTAGAATAGAATAACAGCTATGATTACCAACTCATAATGTTCAAGAATAACAGAAAGTTGTACTCTGATATTATGTTGTCCAATAGCTGTCGCAGTGGAGGAAGATTTATCTTGGTGAGTAGTCAGTCAGTCTTGGAGTGGGGTAGGTGAGATTCTCACACACACTTGAGGTTGCACAGAAACATTCAAGACTGAATAAGGACAATGTAAGGAGAAGAGTCACAATTCTTGCAGGAGATCCACAACAACTGCATCTTGCAATTTTTGCAGTTACTTAAAGAGGAAAGTATTGCAGAGTGCTTTGCAGCATGAGATAGCCTCACCACACAGCACTTAGCCAAATGGGGAACTTGGCTATGACTGTGACCCATTCTCTATAACTATTCTCATGGAATAATTGCCATGATTTCTAAAAATGTTGGGCCAAAATCATCTGTAGTGCAAGTCCATTTAAATCAAGGTTTGAATTTGACCCTTTGTTGCTTTGCAAAAAGACAGTTCTAATAACATCTCTGCTAGACCAGGTTAAAAAAAAATACAAAGTTTGAAATTCTTTGACAAAACCAGGGAAATTGTTTTTTAACAAAATGTTTTCCTCAAAAAAAAAAAAAAAAATCCCATTTTTGACTGTCTCTAAAATCCTTATTTGCTGTGTATTTTTGGTGCATGTTACTTCCGGGGACAGGCAAATCGATTTGACAAATAATTGAAGCCTTTGCTGAAAACTCAAATCAGACACATTTTAAAGGTTCAAAAAATGCTTACATGATAATTATGCTTCCAGTCATACTTTATTCTAAGGGTACACTGATAAATAGTTTATAAAGGAGTAATAAATAATTAATCAGTGTTATATGTTATACACATGAGGAATATGTGTTAGAGATGGTTATAAGCACATCAATGGACGGGGTTACAGATGTTATAAGCCATTGTTATAAACAACCTATTGACCTGTTGAACTATGATTATAGATAATAATAAGCCTCCCTCTGCACAAGGAACTGCACTAGATGACCTATCAAGGTGCCTTCCAGTCCTACATTCCTATGATTATTTATTAAGATATCTGTTCATCATTTATTAATCCTTTATAAGGATTCACAAATGTACCCTTAAAATAAAGTGTGATCATTTTTCCATATTGCAGTCCACCTGTGCACTTTCTGGTTTTGTACAGAATCAGAATAGGAAATACCAAAAATGCCATGAGAAAGGCTCACAGGATTTACAGCTCAGTTCTGCAAACCTAAGAGATTCAGATTGTTGGGATAAATGACTGAAATGTAGGGAGCTTTTTCTTTAAGCTCAACCTTTAAAGATTCTTCTTTCATTAATTTTCAAGTCACTTTTACTCTTCCTTAGATTCCTCAATAAAGTCATTGCACCAACTAAATCTACCTTAGGGTTTTGCAATGCATTAGGAGAATGCATTCATCGCCGATACACATGAACTTTCAAATACACCAACATCTCTAAGCAGCTTGTGAAAGTCAGACTCTCAGAGATACATAATACTGACTGAGAGACCATACCACTATCCGCAGCATGAAGAGCAAGACACCCTCAGCTGCTCATTTAATTCAATGGGAACGTGAGAGGGTTTCCCACCATTTCACAGAAGGATTGCAAGACTACATCCTGATCTGCACTGTTATTGTGTGCTCAGAAGAGAAGATAATCATTTCTTTATTAGAGGTAGCAATAGCAGAATCCATTGCAAATTACAAGCTGTGAACGCTATTATACTGGAATGACCATGTAACAATTGAATCCTTTTAAGCTCACATTGCTCCAGCTGTACTTCTTTAAAGTGTGGTTTTATTGAAAAAAGCACTGTGGGATTTTTGAGGATAAAAGACATTATACAATGCAAGATATCCATTTTTTTTTTAAAAGTCACATGCAGGGCTTTCTCATGATCTCGTTGAAGTCAATGGGATTTTTGCCAGACTCCAATGGGACTGAACTGAAGCCCACAGCAAGTAGATAGTGAGCAGGGAAAAATTTGTTGCTGCTAGCAAAGGTTTAAAAGCTACTTTAAACTCAAACTCTGAGATCTTGTGGCTGCGACCCATCCATGCCTAGGGTAGACCACCTGAAAATGCCAAGGTCAGGGTAGATTGCAAAAAGAGAGCAGATTCTCCCACCACTGGTGGGACACACTGAAGTTAGACTTCCCAACCAGCCACAAACAGTGCTTCTGATTCACCACACTGGCCATCAAAAAGCTGGAACAAAATATACACAGCCTCCTTTACTGCATTTCAGCCTCTGGTTCCCAATCAACCATTCGGTCCAGTAAAGAGAAAAGTTATTAAAACTCTATGCTCTTTACCAAAAAGGCTGTCCTGAGCTCCAAATGGTCAGTCACATTGCCAGATCAATATAAGTTTGGATCTTATCTAACATACCATGCTGCCAGCCAATCCTTTAGTAACTAAAGCTAAAGGTTTATTATAAAAGGAAAGAAACAACCTTTAAAAAATGTTAAATGGTTAAAGCAATCAGATACATACAAATGATTTGAAAGTCCATATATATCAGGTTTTCATTAGCATTGTGGAGTTTGCAGGCTTGTATATTCCCTCTGGTGTACATCCATTACCTGGATGGATCTCAGTCCTTTGTTTCACAGCTTCAGTTGTAGATGAGTTGATCTAGAGGTAGGGAAGTAGGAATGAGGCATGAAGACAAATTAGACAATATGGATGTGGTGCAGCTGTCTTTTATGTCCTTGTGCCATGTTGCTTGTGGAAATTTACAGAAATAAGATGGAGTCCAAAGTCACATGAGTAAGTCCTGGTGACTCATAAGGTGAAGCTCCTGGGTTCTTTCCCTGGTTTTATTGTACCTTTGAGTTCCCTTAATGGATCATTAAGCAGTTTATTGCTGCTTCCCTCCTGTCTGGGGTGTTGCCCAGAAACACAGCACAAGTTGAAGTACAGATACATCAAACATATCCAATACAAATATGACACGTACACATAAACAATATAATCATACTTAGCAAATTATAATCTTTCTAATGGTACTTGACATGGTCTATCTCATATGAATTATTGTAATATTGAAATATTGATGTTAAATAATATCATAAATAGTCCCCCTAATCTAGCCAACATCACAGTGGCAAAAAAGCAACAAAACAAAACAAAACATTTAAATCAAATGGAAGTTTCCATAAATTCAACAACTGAAAAGCTAGAATGCTGAACTCTCCAAACTGATGTCTTTGGTTTGACTATCTTTCAAAATATAAGATACATAAGAGGATGGAGGACGTCATTTGCTTAAAGAGCAAGCCTGGGAGTAAGGAAACCTAGGTTCCTAGTTCTTCCCCAGCGCACTTATGTGACCTCGAACTGGTCACTTATGCCCTCTATGACATTGATCAACCCCTTGGGGGTATGTAGAGGTCTTTGAGGGGGTACATTAACACATCTAAATATTTACCTAGTTTTACCACAAGCTACATAAAAAAACCCACTAGCGAAATTAATACAAACTAAACTTTCATACAGACAATGACTGGTTTATACTGCACTGTAAGTATGAAATGTAATGAAATTATATGGTAAAAATGAGAAAGTAAGCATTTTTTCAGTAATAGTGCACTGTGACACTTTTTTATTTTTAAGTCTGATTTTGTAAGCAAGCGGTTTTTAAACTGCATTGCAGAACATGAACTTTGATTTGGAGTCACAATTCCTTTCCTCCTCTATGCCCCGCCCCTCACACAAAGCAGATCTTAAAGTCACAACCCAGCCCAAAGACAAGAAAGGGAAATGAAATATGTTGTGCGACTCAAAGGCCTGACCCTGTGAGCTGTTGCATGCCTCCTGCATGGGAGTGAATGCCCTCAGTTCTCACTGATGTCAATGGGAACTGAGGGTGCTTAGAAAGCCAGACAAAGTGCTCACAGGCTCAGGTTTTAAACAGAGAAAGAGATAGACAATACCCATTTCATCTATTTCTAACAAATTCGAGGTGTATGCAGCTCAGTTTCTCCAGAAATACCCATTTGATTAAACTGAGTTTCCACCCCATCTTGGCAAGATGCAAACTGGCCTAAGGGAGGATGAGAGGGAAATCAGGGAATCCATAGCCACAGGCTACTACCACCCCAAAGTCTGGTAGTGGGCAACTGTGGCAAAATCTGTAAATAAAACAGGTTTTTTTTAGGAAAATATTTATGCAGAGCTTTCATCCCTTGTTACTGGTACATTCTGAAGGCTCTTTTCACAATGAGAAGGACCAGAAACTTTAATTAAAAAAGAACTATGTAGAGACTATCCTAGACATTTAAAAATGCGCCTTCCCTCCTGGGAAAAAAAATGTGAGTGGGGAGGCCAATGGTCCCCCAACCTCCACTCCCACTTTCTCTTCCTTTCCTTCTTCCTACATCCAAGTCCTCACCTGGCTTCACTTTCCTACGGCATGGACACTGATTCTTTCCTTCCTTCGACACACAGCTCTGAGTAAAGCAAGGTACACTGGCAGCATGCAGCTATAGTACTGAATTCCCTCTCTCACTGCTCTTACTTCTGGCACCTATAAAAGGTATGAGCAAGAGGAGCTCATAACTGTCATGCAGTGACAGGAGCACCAGTATTAGTAGAACAAGAACTGGCCCAAATTTGGCTCAAAATGTGAAACTCTTTTGAAGAATCAGAGTCCGGTTAATACTGTTTCTTTGTTAACTTTTATAACCGTCTGCCCTTCCTGATTGTCACTGGACAAAAAGCAGAAATACCACAAAATGACCCTGTCTGGGGCTTGTATTCACCTTTTGTTTAGGATATGCCCTCATTAGCAACCATACATGGATTCATGTATGTGGTTGTGCTGTAACCCACCCCCCTTTGTCTACATCAAAGACCCAGAAGCACTTGTCTGAAGGCGAGTAGAGGGCAGATAAGCTAGCATGCCTGAGAAGTGTGGGTGAGTACATGCCTCAGGCTGTGGCAGGGCCCTGGACCTGTGCCAGTTTGCAGCATGAAATGGGCAAGTCGTGGCAGGTATCAGGTTGTGAATTTCAGTAGTCCTCCACTCCCATTCCTGCAATACACTGAACCCTTTTCTTCCTGACCCTTACCCAGTCGAGAAGAGGTCCCTGTCCCCCCCCATTTCACCAGTAGTAGCATGCTCACTCCATCAAAACAGCTTTCTGCTGCACTCTTTTGATCAATACAGGTGAACATGGATCCTGCCCCGAGAGCAGCTGCCTGGCCCACTGACCAGAGTCTGAATCAATGCGCGATCAGAGCACACCATCCCCCATGACTTCTCCTAGAGCAGCAGGAACATACATCTCTGCTAGGAAACTTCACAGAGGCTGAACCAGATGGGGACTGAGCAGACTGCAGCTCAGTACCGGAAATGCGTAAAGAAGTTAAAACTCCTCTACAAAAGAGTAAAAGACTCAAAACATTGCTCCAGGAGGCTGCATTGTACAACACACCCCTTCTATGATGAGCTAGATGGATGATGTAAAGGGCTCCCAATACAGAGACTGAAGTGGCTCATGACTCCCTCCTCAACCATGCCAGCCTCATTATCCAACAGGATACCATTCAGGGCAAGGGTGAGGAGGCTGTAGGAACCCAGGAGGGTGCCCTTAGAAGACCCAGTTGATGAGGATCATGTGATCCTCACCTTCATCTGGAGGAGTACATTAAGGAAACCACTCCCCTGCCCTCAGCAACCCAAAGAGGACCAAGCCCTGGTAGGAACCACAGCCTGAGGCTGTTAAGTTACAATGGACTCCCACCGTTCCCACCAAAATCCCTTTGCTTTGGTGCTACTTTCCTGATTTTAAGGCCCAGTCCTCTGCTACACACCTGAAAATGGTCCCTGGGCAAGATACAACTGCATATCAATGATTTTATTGACTTCTGATGAGCCACTATTATGCATTCAGCTGAAGCTACATCTTAAAACATATTATTAAATGAAAAAATCATTGTGTCTGTATCTTGGCATTTCTTATCCAGTAGTCAGGCAGTGATGGTCCTGGGTCCATGAAAACTGGGGCAAGTGAGAGGATGGATTAGGAAGGTCCCAACTGGAGATTAAATAGTTGTAGAAAAAAAAGAGAAGGTTACTCACCATGCAGAGTAACTGATGTTCTTCAAGATGTGTCCTTCTATGGGTGCTCCACTGTAGATGCGGCAACACCTGCGATCGGAGATCTTCGGTAGCAGTGCCCGTTGGGCCGCACATGCACTCCTCCCCGTCTCACGCCATGTGGGGCATCTATACATAGAACTGTGTGATCCAAACACACTCAGTTCCTTCTCTATCACAGAGCTTATCTTTGAGCCCCAATGCAGAAGGGAGGAGGGCAGGTAGTGGAGCATCACAGGGACACACATCTCAAAGAACATCAGTTACTGCATGGTGAGTAATCTTCCTTCTTCGAATATTGTCCCTATGGGTTGTCCACAAAGGTGACTGTGGAGCAGTGCCCCTTGATGGAAGGCTGGGGCTTCAGAGTTGTGTCCAACAAGGAGGAGAGGATGATGTGTCCTAATAGGGCATCTGATGCTACATCATGGATAATTGCATAGTGTTGGCTAAAAAATTGTCCACGGATGCCCAAATGGCCGTTTTGCAAATGTCAGTGATTGACACATTGTTAAGAAAGGCAATCAGGATGGAGAGAGAGTGAGTGGAATGTATTCTGCCTCTCAACAGGTCATCTCTGAATCCCACCCAAATGTTGGCAAGCCTTTAAAGAAGAAAATCTCAAAGTGGTAACATGGCCTCTGGAAGGAAGGAACTGCCAACCACCCTACACCATTGAGACTCTATGAACATTTTCAATATTTTTAAACATTAGTATATTTGTCTTACCAATAGTAACCTCTGCTCTTTCCTCATCGGCTGCAAAATTTGTCTGAGAACCAAGGATAGTCCCAATATCACATTCCTGGAATGCTGAAAAGTATCAAAATTGTGGCATTCTAAGCAAAGTTTTGTTATGTAGTGAATTTTCTCAGCTTGAAAGAGAAGAGGAAGGAAGAGAAACACGACCACCCATGTCTTTGAATTGGCAGGGCCTTCAGCTCCTGATAGGGAAACCACTCCATCAGGAGGACAGGAGCAGCATCCCAGAGACGGCAGAGGGAGATAGAGAAGGACCCTGGAAGAGCTGCTCATAGGGATGGACAGGAGGAAACAGGAGCAGTATTAGGAGTTCCTCAGGGCACAGGAGGATCCAGCTCTTCATCAGGAAGAGATTTTGATGAACCAGTTCATGGAACAAGTGGCCAGCCTTAGGGAAGGGGAGCATTCGCTAATGGAGAGCATCATAGAACTGGTGGCCAAAGGAGTTCAGGGTCTGCCTGCTGCTGTGGCCATTGCACCTCTTCTAGCTGCCACCCAGGGTGCTGCTGAGCCAGAGGACGCAATCCTTCTGAGTGACCAGGAGGAGAACATGGAGCCTGCAGGACTCCTGTGACCTCACCCACCACTGGCACCTGATACCCCTCGCCGAGAAAACCCCCGAGCATCCAGGAGGGAAACACTGAATCTGCGGGATTCCCTGAACACCACCAACTATTCACCACCCAGACGCCTGACAGGAGACAGCCCTGGTAGTCCCCAGGGGAAAATTTCCCCCATCACTCCTGCCTTGTCAGGAGGAGGGTAAAGAGATGGGTAAAGAGACATTCCCGTTTGGGCAGCATTCACAGGTTCAGTCCCACTGTGTTTTAAATAGTGTTGGTTTACATTTTTTTTTAATATTTTAATTTGATGTTCCATCTAGTACTTTTAACAAACGTATAGTTTCCTTGACTTGTATGTGGCTCCTCCTTCCCAAGTATGATGTTTTCAGGTTCAGGATTGGGCCCCCACAAGTCAGAGCACATGAAATGGGATGGTGCGCCTGCCTGGTGCCATCATGCTGCAACCACCACCACCCCTTTCACACACAAAGTTCAGAAATATCTGAAGTCCCAACCATGCATGGGAAGGATGGGGAAAGTGCAGTTAGTTGTAGGTGCTTACAGAAAGCACTATGAATTCTCAATATAACAGAAATCTACAACATAGAACATAGGTAAATAAATGCCTTAATGGCTAAGTTAGTTCACATGCAGAAAAACTGAAACAATTCAAGTAATACAGGACAGGCATCTGCCATTATCCTGAAATTAAATAACCCTCCTTCCCCACTCCTCCCCCCACAAAAACAACCTTGACCAGTTTCAGCGTCAATCTGGATAAGTGCTCCATAACAGTCGCTTAAGCACAGTTAGCACCACTGACAATGAAAGGTAAAAAAGAAAAAAAAAAAGATGCCTCCCTCCCACCCAAAGCAAAAGCTGATAAGATTGTTGAAAGAATGAATGCTCCTGATAACAGAAGTCTGTAAACAATTGTCAACAGAGAAGACAAAAGCATTGCACAATGACAGCATTACAACTTGGCCACTGTCCTCTACAGCATGAGCCCAACTTGTCTTTAATGTGTGATTTGTCACAGGAACAAAGGCCTAATGATCTTGGGCTACAGAGAAACAAATCTCCCACAAAACCATGTAGTCCCACAAGTATGTGCAAAGTTCTCACAAGTTCCAACAGCTATACAGGGTGTGAAAACGTGTCCCTGGCATAAGCAGATGTCATCCTCTGCCTCCCTAATCATGTGTCAAGACGTGTGCACGTATGGCATCTCTAGCACCAATGTCCACATGGGTGGGATCTGGCACACTTGTCCTCAGCCCACTTGGAACAGGAGCACTCCCCTTTACCCTTCCACATGTTACTGAGTGTTCAGCAGATGATTATACAAATGGCTTTTGCCATATTGGCATCCAGACAGTTTCACAGGAAGTGCCAAGGAGATTTCAGCCTACTAAATGCACTCTCCATGACCATTCTGCAGCTACTGAGCTTACAATTAAATTTATTTTTTCCAGGGGTTATTTATGTTGGGGTATGGTTTCATCAGCCAAGTTAGGATCAGGTATGCAGGATCCCCCAAAATAAGTGGCACTGACACACTGTACAGAACAATACAGTGGGGATTGAAGTCCCTTCTTGCCCCTTCAAATACAGTCCTGATCTCCTCAGCACCTCATGAACCTTTCCAGTGTTTCCCACATTGGTATTCATGCTTCTGCCTCTGTGGCCCACTATGTCTTTCAGAATGAGTTAACAGTAACCTTTTTAGTTCACATATTCACCTACCCTGGTGGTGGGCAAAGTACTGGGATACGGATCCCATCGATGGCTCCTGCACAGTTCAAAAAACCCATTCTCTCAAATCAAGCTATTTCTGGAACTTTTCTTATGGCAACCACCCCTGGGTAGACCACAGTGTCAACTGCCTTGCAAACCTGCAAACCACAACTCTAACAGTGGACTTTCCAACCCCAAAGTGGTTTGTAACAGACCTTTAGGTGTTGCTAGCAATAACCACCAACTTCTGCACTGGTATTAGCTTCCCAGAAATCAAGTGCTCTGGCACTGGAGGCTTTGCTTGACACAGCTCCATGAAGGTCTGGTTCCTCATCTTGAAGTTCTGAAGTCACTGCTGGTTACCGCAGGTTTCCAAAATGATGCAATCCCACCACAACATGCTAGTTCTCCTGCACTACAAGCAACAATTCATCCAAGCCATACCATGAGCATCATTATGGTGAATGCCAATATTGCCATGTGAGCTGAACAAATTGTCTTTGACCTTCAAAGTCAGCAATCTGTGGACATGTCAGAAAGTTCTGCCCAAATTCCATCCAGTATCTTGCCACTTGCCCACTCTATTGCATAAACATTTGTCTTACAACAAGGAGCGGGAGAAGAACCACATCATCATCCCACTGTTCTGTGCCTTCCACTCACTGTTGCAGGAAATAGCAGTGAGAGGAGACATGATCAGGAAAGGCCATTGGCAACTGCATGAAAGTGGGGGACACTATCAATGTGACACAGCAAATGGATTCCTCCCTAGAGTCTCCTCCTGTCCGCACCGAGAAACCCCCCCTGATGCGGCAGCACTAGTGCTGCATAACAATAGTGGTGGGGTGTGGGTATATTCATGTACACAATATCCAGCACAGCATATGTGGACACTCAGAGTGAGTACGAGGAGCCCATGCAAGCATGTACACGATCCAGTAACAGAGTATGTGGACTAGACATAGACTTCAGTTATAAACACTTTGGGGCTGCAATCATCTTTTTGTTATGGGCATGTACAGGGCTTACCACAATGGGGCCTGGATCCAAAATTGGGGCATCTAGCAGCTTCTGCAACTCAAGCAGCCTCCCCTCCTTGTCCAGGCTGACTATCCAAGGCAGGGGCCAAGTGAACTAGAGCTCCCCTCTTTCTCCCTCCCCCTCCCCAGAAGTTTGCAGTTGGGAACCAATCCAGCAGCCAGCCCAGGGCAGGGAGGAGAAGCTGCCTCTCCCAGCCAAACCCCGCAGGCAGCCACTGCGCTGCAGAGCAGTGGCCAGGAGACAGGGTTGGAAGCGACTCCCGCCCAGCTGCCAAGGAGAGCAGCCAAGTGAGCTGGGAAGCACAGCGGGAGAAGGACAGAGCCACCCACCCACACACACCCTTTCAGTGAGGCAGGGAGTGAGGAAAGCATGGTGGCCATAGGCAGGGGGGCATGCTGTGAGACACGAGTCACAAGACCAGTTACATGTCCTTCCCCCATTCCTCCCCCAAAACCCCTCGCCGATTGACACCCACCAGCAAAAATAAAAGTTGGCACCTGTACCCCCTCCCTGCAGTCCCGTGCACCCACACAACAGCAACAACCCCCATCCAAAATGTGCTCACCAGCCCCTTGAATAAGAAAAAAATTGCAATGTGGCCCCTCACGCTAAAAGGCTGGACACCCCTGTTCTACAGGAACTACCAATTGCTTGCAGATCAATCTGGGCCAAATTATGGCAATGAAGCAAGTAAGCAGCCTCTGTAACGACTATTATAAAACACTAGTGGGAGAAGATTTATTTAGAAACAAATACAGGAAGCTCTGAGAAAAAGAGTCTTCATATCAAATGCTGACACTTTCAGGAAACTTTTGTTATATCTGGTAGGATATCCTGTGGTATGCTTGCAACATATATGGCACAAAGTTGTTGTAGGTTTTCTAAACATAGATCTGGGATACAGAGACCCCCTTCTGGGACTATTGCCAGTAACAAACCTTGAGAGGCATGATGAATTCCTCAGCATATGCGTTATTAGCGGTAGGGTTGTTTGGATTACCAAGCCCTTTGGGAATCTGATTTGCCTACGTGTTTAGAAATGGAGACATTTTATGCAAATATGAACTTTTAAATTATCTTCAGATCACAAATAGTTTGTCTCTTTTAAAGCCTCTATAGTAAAGGACAAAAAAGGCAAGGGCCCACTGAAAGGTTGCCTATTTAGTTTCATCAGCCAATGCTGTCATGCTACAATACTAACCATATCCTATAGTGCTGATTGACAGATGTTCTTTCAATTGGGGAGATTTGGATAAGCCACCAGAGCTCTTTTTTCATGATGATTGACATTCAGATTCTATTACTAATAATGTTTTTTGTGCATTTTAAAGGCTGTGTCTCAAGATCTTAGAAAAATATGCCAGATGGTGTTTTGTTAGCGGGGAAATAAAAAGTTGCTAAGAATGCCTCTCCACCATATTAATTGGGAGTTAATCAGATACTCAAGATCACCTCTTTACTCATTGTATAAAAAAAATGTTACTGTACTGTGTAAGAAATACCCCCTCTTGCTTTTGCTAGGGAGATTTGTTTTTGATTATGGTAAGAACTACTGATTTTTCTGATTATTGATTAAAAAGCAACAGCAGTGAGCAAGATGGATATTTCTAGTTTGTTTTTTAATCTTCAAATCTTTTTTTCCTTACGCAGATAAATGAAGATGCAGTTTTGAAAAGTGTAAAAAATGGGATAGGTGACCAGAACATTGAAGGAGTAAGAGGTGTTGAACAAGCTAATACTGACTCTTGCATATCACTGCTTCATTCAATATATACCTAACAAGACGCAAGTTCCCTAGCTAGCTGAGTTATCCACACATGCATTCAGTTTCCCTTAACCCGAGAAATTCAGTCCTCCTTAGACAAAGTTATGCTGAGGAAGTCAAGAAGAGAGATAAATCTCCATGTCAGAGTCAGAGATAGTTATTCTCAACATCGGGAAAGGAACAAAAGACAACAGTTCCTGGGTCCTAAAAGATTTATATGAGGCAGAAAGTCTATGCAATAAAGACTTTTCTTTTTACTGCCAAGAGCAGAGCCATTTTGAAATAGGCTGAGGGGCATTACATCTACAATTTCTTAGAACACACCGCCAAAGGAAATTAAGTGACACATCTACATTGTAAGAAGGCCAGCAGAGAGGAAACGTCTGCACAGATACTATAATGGAAAGGAGTGCTTTTTATTTTAGGAGATCTTAAAAACTGACTAACAAGGAGTCAGGGAACCTAGTTACAACACAGTTAAAAGTTGTAGTATCCCCCTTGTAACTGGGTTACAAACCTGTGACTGGTTTATGACATACTAAGTCTTTCTAGTAGAGCGGGTCAGAAAATGGAAATTCCAACATTTAAAATTTGTTTTCTTTCTGAATCAGAATGAAAAGCTAAAATTTCCAATGGAACAAAAATTCTGGAAATATATTTGGACCCATCAACATGTTTCATTCTTTCACAAGCATAGTTAAGTGGTTCATTAGCCTTGACATTTTTGGCTTACTTCTCAAACAATCATACAATTTATGTTTCACTCTCAAAAGCTGGTTCTGGTAAACTTTCATTTTTTCTTACACCTATGCATTTTTCTCCAACAAAACCACACAGGATGACTCAGAATTATAGTATGCAATGTGATGGTTATTTGTTCTTTAAATCAGCAGAGGCCGGTAGAGGTAACTGATCACGTCAGACACCAACGGTCAAAAGATCATGTAGATTTTTATTGGAAACACTTTTTTGGTGGACGCTATAAAGAGCATTTCATCCAACCTCTGCTGTTTCAAGAAAGATTAATTCATAAGGTTAGTGTTTACAGGGTACAGGAACATAAATGTTTATCTGAAATGTCAGCATGACTTACTATAGCCACTCAGGCAAGATAGCAATTTGTTTGCATTAAAATCATTTGTGACTGCAATTTATTATTCTTAATAGCAAAGAACACCTGTAATGGAATTCCCCATCTCTGTTGTCACTATTCTAGATAAGGATAAAAGAAAAGTAAATGTTTTCTATTTTTTTATGTATACTATTATTATTCAAGATTTTAAATTACCATGACTGTCAGTTCAAGACTGAACATCATTGGAAATCTAGATTATCGCCATGATATTTCTAACTTCTGAAACCTTAATCTTTACATGTTTTGTAACATCACATGGAAAAAATATTTTAATAGTTGGGGAAAATTTGTCAAAAATATGGAATAATTTTTTCTTCTTGTTCTTTTTGTTGAAACAAAATCAATGGGCATATATGCCAAGGTGCCTGCTGTAGAAATCTATAGGAAGGTTTACATTTTCTGTAGAATTTTTCTGTTAAATTCTAAAAATTTATGATTAAGGTTGAGTAATGTTTTATGCTCTAATGCTGGATTAGGATCTATTAGCACAGGTGCTGTTATGGAGGCCTCTTGAACTCAATGGAACTCCACAAAAGATCAATACAACTTTATCCTGATGCAGGATTAGAGTCTAAATTACTCTGAGCCACAGTTTATAGGTCCAGGTCCAAAAAGAGGCTGAAACTCCTATTTGACTGATATGGGAGATATGGTGGTTCTGAACCTCTGAAGAGGTACATAAAGAATAATATCTTAAATGCTTTACTATTACATTTCTCACGTTTTTTCTGTAGCCTTTTGCATTTAGTTATTATTTAATAAAAGTATGAGTGTCTTTTGACAGTCCTTTTGCAGATAATGACTGTGCTATAAAAATACATTAGAAGTAAGTTCAAGGAATACAAGAGGAAAAAAGTTGAGTGCAACAGACTCGCACATCAACAAACCAATGGCATAGATCTTCTGTATCAGATGTCTATAGTTTTTCTGAAATAAAATTTGCCCCCCAGTCTAACCAAAGTATAATTTTAAAATCAAATGATTAAATTAGGGGCATCTATATGGCCTCTGTTTGAAGGTGCCATTTGCAACTGCAAACTTATCATTTGCATTTTTGCCTGCAGCTTATTTATATGTATAAATCTGAGAAGATGCACCTTTAACTACCTGATTGTAAATGCTAATCAGGAATATAGAGGTGTAACCACTCAGATTTTCATCACAAACAGGAAGGCTGAACCTCAGTATGGCTGAAGACATCTCATTTAATATCTGACTTATAGAGTTTGTCACAGTTTGCTTAACTTTAGTTTTTTAGAATAAGAAACATAAGGCCAGATACTGAAGTTCTTACTTAATCCTCCTTACTAGAAATGATCGGAAAAACTTCAGCAAAACTATATTCCGTCACAAAATGCAGTTCCGCTGAAATCAAAATGCTGCATGAAAAAATATCAATTTCACCAAAATTTTGTTTTGGAGGACAAAAAGGGGAAAATTCCAACATTGTTGAAATATCCTGGTTTTTTAACATTTTCAGAAAAAAATACTTTAAATGATATTTAAATATTTATTTTATTCTGCAATATAAAATAAAAAAGTCTAAGTCAAACCAAAAATATTTTGATCCATCAAATTTTTTTTTTTTTTAATTTCTTTCATGGAGAACCTAATGTTTTCAGGTTTCATTTTGAATCAAATTGAAAAAAAAATCCAAAATCTCAAAATCTTTCAAGGAATTAAATTTTCAGCTCTACTCTTACCTTGTCAAAGTTTTCCCATATCATACAACTGCCGCTATGATCAAAAAAAGACATTTGAGCTAGAGAAGGAAGATAAGATACGAGTACCTCCGGTTTGGAACTTGCTCCCCAGATTGTCCAAAATACCCTGAACTGGTTAAACTTTGGGGCACACGAGTAGACTTGATTCTTTAATAAGGCTTTGAGGCTGGAGGAACATAAAAAGGACTGATATTCATGGGGAAGTGGGAACTGTTTGGATTTAACTTCGTTATGATGGGTCATATTTCCGTTTAAGGCCAGAACGGACCACCATGATCATCTTGCCTGACCTACCGTACAAAGCAGCCCTAAAACTTCCTTGAATTAATTCCTATTTGAACTAGAGCATATCTCTAAGAAAAACATTTTGATTTAAAAATGGCCAATGACGGTGAATCTACCATGACTCTTGGAAAGTTGTTCCAATGGTTAATTGCTCTCACTGTAAAAAATATTAATCTTATTTCCATTCCGAATTTGTCTAGCTTCAACTTCCAGCCATTGGATCTTGTTATACCTTTGTCTACTAGACTGAAAAGCCCATTATCAAATTTTTGTTTCCCATTGAGATGTTTTTAGACTGTCATCAAGTCACCACTTGACTTTCTCTTTGTTAAGATAAACAGATTGATATCCTTGAGTCTAAAACTCCCGGCTTTAATTTTCATTTAAGTGTATTTTTAACTTTTGGAAAGGGGATTCGATAGTCACAGTACGTTGTTTTGAGCAATAGATTGATGTTACCCAGATACTGTTAAAGGCTATTTATTATGCATGGACAATGTGCTTAACAGCCTTCATGACACAGATAAACACAGTCCCTGCCTAAAATGCCCACAATCTCTGTGTCTTAAGATATCACAGACAGAAATATTACAAGGCACGTCTCTCAATATGTACAGTACACCAACACTATGAGCACTTAAAAAGCGCTCATTCAATTTGCATCCACAGACATTATTTCTCCTGAACTCATAGCCTCACTGTATGGGGACAGTCCAGATTAAAGACTGTTGCTGCTTCCACTGGAGCTTGCTTATATCAGGAGTTTTTATAGAACATGAGACTCTCCTTTCTACTTAATCCCACTCAAACACCGAGTTCTGAACTTCATCTCTCAGAAGCTGACCACTAGACTGCTGATCAAATTGCAAGAAGATATAGATACATTTGAGAGCTGAATCCATGAAGGCATCCCTCTAGGACATGATGTGCCTGAGATTAATACATGCTGCCACTGGATGTCACTGATGCTCTGCTTATATAACATAGATACTGTAATTAATGGGAATTAAATGTGATCATTGAAGAGAAGACCTCCCCTCCCTTCCCCCCCCCCCCCCACACACACACACAATGTGGAATTACAAAAGAAATAGACATGTGAGAGAAAGAAGATCAACAAAATGTACAAATTGGATAGTTCAATGGTATTGACTTCTAAGAGAATTAATGGTTCTGTCTATAAGTTGGTAGTACATTACTGTGTCTGACAGGTGTATTCTATGGTCTGAAAGGGAAAAGACATTTCAGTGTCTTGGTGATAGTGATCTGGTACATGACAGGGCTCAAATTGAGGGTGGGGACAAAGGCAGTTATACTAAATCCTTACTTTCGAATGCTACCAGTTGGTAAAAGCTGCAAATAAGAAAACCTTGTTGAGAAAGAGTTGAGGCATACCATTGTTTTATTTGAAAGGATGGTGAAAAGTAGAAATTCAAGAATTGCTACATGGTTATCAGACCCTAGTGTTCAAAGGAATCATTATTGCAAATATGCTGAAATACCACTGATGTCAAATAGGTCTCATACCACAATGTTTCTGGGTTGTATTTATGTTAATATTGTATAAATATAAAAGTTTAAGAAATCCTATCTTCTGATGGGTCAACATGGAGAAAACCAGGCACACTATAACAGGTTGGAACTACTACATCAAATATTATATTAAGAATAGCTATTGACAGATACAAAGAATTTCTAACAATGGATATTAATTTAAAGTATATTTGTCAATAGAACTCTGATATGTAGCAAAGGCCCAATCCTCTGAGGGTTAAACTCCTTAAACTCCCTCCCCATATTGTGCTTCATGGTCTCTGCTATTTTTACCTTCTTTTTCTTGTTATGTTTAAGTCTTGTAGGAAAAACATACACAGTGTTGAGTGGGCTCTAAGAAGGAGTTCGGATCCCTTTAATGTCACATAAGCAAGGAAGCAATGATACTGGAGTGGGAGGGGAAAGGGTAGCATGAGCAGTGATCTGATGTTGTTCTTTCTTCCCCCATCTTGAACTCCCTTCTTTCAGCTTCATTCCCTTTTTCTCAACACCACCTCTTTCCGGAGAGGCTTTTTAAAACTTATTTTCTTATGAATAATTGGAACTTCTGAGGAGATCCAGAGTGAACCACAAATCTAAGCTGCTGTGGAATACTGCACTGAGAGGAATGAACGTGAGTCTCTATCATGCTCAAGAGAGCATGCAGTCCTGAGTTACTGTCCAAACTCACCACTTGCCTTTAAGGGTTACTCAGAAACACAATACAATGCAAGCCTCAACCTAAGCTTCCTGCCCAAGCCTGAGGATCCAGTCTCTCTTTTCCAGCTCTCTCTGCATGCAAAAGGCCCACTTACACTTCCTTTGTATCCCAAGTGGAGTTATGACTCCACCTGCCACAGTGAGTCAGCAGAATTTATACAGGGTTCTCAAACCTCCTGACAATTGTCTGCTTCCATTCTGAAGGCGGGCATCTCACATTCGCTAGGATGAGAAATAGTCCAACCTCTGTCACCACCACCATCAACTCAACAGTTGCTGAAGAAGATGGAATTGCAGGTTTAAGCAACCACAGAAAGGCTGCATGACTGCTATTCAACAGCCGAAGTATAATAGGATGGTCTGTCTCTATGATCTACATGGTTGGGATCCAGCCAGCCCTGTTTGATTATCAGATCCAGCTGGTCAGGTGATCCCTATACAGGGCTATGATAGTTCAGTGAGAAGTGAGACTGGCACTTTACAGTAGAGCCAAGCAGGAGAATTGAAGGGAAAAGGCGTATTGTTCTGTCAGCACTGAGAGAATAAGGGGGAAAAGCCTCTGGAAACCGTAGCCCACGGTGGGCAGAGGAACAGCTCTGTTTTGATGGCTTGCCTTAGTTTTGTGTTATAGCTAATAAACTCTGCCCTGAGGGAAGGTCCTGAAAGGGACTTGGGTGTGGTGCTGAGTTTTTCCTGTGCTGATGATGAGAAGCAGGAGCCTACACCAGGGCTCTGCCCAATAAGGAGAATTTTCATTCCAGAAAAGTCATCTAAGCCAAGATGGCCAGCAGGCTCAAAGGTAGAAACACAGATTTCATCTACAGCAGGAGGTTCTAGTACCATTGCTGCAGTTGTGCTATAATTAGGGGTTGTCGGGTTGCCTGTTGCTACAGTAATAGCTTCTGCTACTATTAATCTACCATTTTGTCTACTTCTATGGTAACAATGGACACCCCACACTCAGTAGGGTTAGATATATCCCACTGCTAGACACTAGGTATAATAGGATCACCCATTCAATCCTTTTTATGCCAGGGTTGGGAAAGCAAATCAAGGGAGAATAAACACAACTAAAGAGACATTTGAGCTGTTTGCCTTCTGGGAGACATTTATTCTCTCCCTGTTCCCTTTTTACTGGGGTGGCTTAACTAAAACACTAGGAAAAAATCCTTTAATTGGATGGCCATATAGTCCCAGTCCTCACTATGTCAGGTAGAAGGTGAATAAAGTAGTGAGTGCTGGTCCCTTCCCCAGGCGTCATGTTCCCCTCTCTGTATGGATGGAAACTCTGCTCCTCTTTCCTAGAACCCCGATATTAACCCATTAAAAATGTAGCTTTCTATGGCTTCTCTGTTGACTAGGTACAGTTGTCTGATCCACCTTTCAACTGCCTAATAGGCCACAGCTGTCAGCCTCTTTCCAAGCTAGATGCTTAAGACAGTGACTGGACTTTTCATGGTTAATCTGAGGATGCAATGCAGACACACCATCACATAGGATAATTAAAGTGATAGGGTATCCTAAATGCCTTATCTAATTCTCAACACTGTCTCCATGACAAATCCTAGTCAGTCAGTAAACCTGTTTACTTGTGTGTGGTGTTCTATTTGTTATCAGGAGTGAAGTACTTGGCAACACAATAATCCGCTTATACAGTTGATCCAGTACTGAGTGCATTGCTTATATATTACATAGTGGGAACCGTATAAGAGCCTGGATAGATAGAAGACTGACAGATGTGAAAGACTTAGAGTTAAAACTAGTATCAACTTGCCGACTGAAGCTAAAGTCCAGGGCTAGGAAAAAAACCCAAACCCTCCACTAACACTTTCTTACAACTAACCCTGAAGAATACTTCTTAGCAGAGGCGCAGTGAAGTGGCAAAACTCAGCTACCTGTCCTGATACTTCCATTACTTCATATGGTTTGCTACCAACCATGGCTGTGGCAGAATTAAAGGGATAGGGAAGCAGAGGACTGGGATTTCTTTTTGAGTGAAATTTATCATCTTCATCTAGATAACCTCTTAAACTCTGCTGGTCTATTAATACTGTTAGCTATTTAGCTGCTTATCTTTTTGTGAGTGAGAGTGTAAATTAGAGATTCCTGGAGTCTAAGGCCAGAAGTGACTATTATGATAATCTAGTCTGACCTCCTGCAAAATGCAGACTATAGAATCCATCCAGCTGGTGTGCAGAATGGAAACTAAGATATGGCAATATTTCTTTAATTTAAAATAGAAAATAAGTACAGTAACTTGGATGCCATTGCCTGATAACCTCACTTTTTAATGGGGAGTTCTGTATGTATAACAATACAACATAATAAAAGTACAATACAACAAAGAACACTTTTCCCCTTTCCTTTTTCCCTACAGAGAGCATTGGGAGGCCTGTCCTATGGATGATCCATATGCTGAACTGGAAATGGCAACCATTCTCTTTTCCATGCTTGTTTTTGTCCTCTTTGCTGGATTTGGAATCTACAGCGAAAGTACAGGTAATCACCATGATAAGCAGAAAATGTAGTGCCCTTTCTAAAAAGATTTGTGGCCTGATTCACCTGTCACACTCCAGTGGTGTAACTCTGAAATCAAAGCAGTTACACCAGAGTAAGACTGGGTTATGATTAATTACCATCGTTGTTAAAAAGCTATGCCTTATTTCTAATCTGAATTTGTCTAGCTTCAGCTTCTAGCACTTGGATCATGTCATACCTTTGTCTGCTAGACTAAAGATCCCTCTTACCAAATTTCTGTTCCCCATGTAGATACTTGTAGACTGTAATCATGTCACCTCTTAGTCTTCTTTTTGTTAAGCAAAATAGATTGAGCTACATCAGTCTCTCACTACAAGGCACATTTGGTTATTCTCTGAACCCCCTCTAGTCTTTCAACATTCTTATTGAATTGTGGGCACCAGAACTGGACACACTATTCCAGTACCAGAGGGGTATCGGTGCTAGTCTGTTTTCAGCAAAACAAAGAGTTCTGGGGCATCTTAAAGACTAACAAATTTAGTTGGGCATAAGCTTTTGTGGGCAGAAACCCACTTCATCAGATCTGACGAATGGGTTTCTGCCCACGAAAGCGTATACCAAACTAAATTTGTTAGTCTTTAAGATGCCACAGAACTCTCATTGTTTTACTATTCCAGTAGCAGTCACACCAGTGCCAAAACCAGAGGTACTATAATCTCTCTCTGTTTCTACTCAAGATTACCTTGTTCACGAATCCAAGGATCACATTAGCCATTTTGGCTGCATCATCACACTGGCAGCTCATGTTCAGCTGATTATCCACCATGACGCCCCAATTTTTCTTCAGCCACTACTTCCCAGGATATAGTCCCCCCTCCTATAAGTATGACCTACATTTTTTGTTCCTAGGTGCATTACCTTAATTTGCATTCAATACGGACAAATGTGTTTGCTTCTGCCCAGCTCATAGAGTGATCTAGATCGCTCATAGAGTGATCTAGATCACTCTGTATCAGTGACCTGTCCTCATCATTATTTACTGCTCCCCCAATCTTTGTATCATCTGCAAACTATCAGGAATGATTTTATGTTTTCTTCCACGTAATTGATAAAAATAGAGCCAAGAACCTCTCTCTGCAGGACCCCACTGGAAACACACAGATTGAACGATGATTCCCCCATTTAAAATGACATTACCACATTTATTAGGCAGTTTTAAAATCTATTTAACATGTATTGCATTGGTTTTGTATTGTTCTAGCTTTTTAATAAAAATGTTGTGTGATACCAAGTCAAAGGCATTACAGAAGTCTAATGAAGTTTTGGTGCAGCCATGTTGGTCCCAGGATATTAGAGGGACAAAGTGGGTGAGGTAATCTCTTTTATTGGACTAACTTCTGTTGGTGAGAGACACAAAGCTCTGTGTAGTTAGAAAGCTTCTCTCTCTCACCAGCAGAAATTGGTCCAATAAAAGAGATTACCTCCCCCACCTTGTCTCTTTTACAGAAGTATAATTACATTTCATCAACACTACAAGTTTGGTTGACAAATGTAATCTCATTTAAAAACAAACAAACAAACAAACAAACAAAAACTCTGATACATTTTCCTAGCTAAGATGTTCAAATTCAGCATTTGGATTATTTTAGTCAGTTTTAACAACAAAATATTGAGACAGATCCTCAGATGATGTAAATTTATGTAGCTTCATTGAAGTCAAACTGAAGTTTTGGTCCATGGTCTCTATAACTCTATGCTCTTCATGTCCAATGTTTGCTCATGGTAAGAATTTACTCAGTGATATAGCCTGGTTCAAGACTGATAATCAAAATTATCTCTTCATTACAGATACTGGACAAAAATTAAGTTTCTCCGCAGAAGAATTGGTTATAGTATGATCTTTCACCATTGGGAAATATACTCTGTATTCTTTTGCTAGTATATGAGAAACTAACCAAACAGATGTCAGTGTGCAAAAATATCTTCCAGTTGGGTCACACAGGAAATTCTTACTCACTTTTTGGCATCTGCCCACCATACAAACAAGAACTAAGATTGCCAAAGACAGGTCAGTTGGATGTGAAGATTACAAAGCATACTTTGCTACATGTGTGGCAAAGGATAAGGAATGATTGATTCATCCCTGCTTTTGGAAAACAAGAACTTTAATTATTAAACATGCAACCAATTTTCATAACAATAGTTAACTAGTTTAAGATCTTCTGCTCTCATTGTTCTTTTTATTGTGTGTCCAGCCAATCTTGTCTCTGCTTTTCATTTCCTCTGCTCCCAATTCCTCTGGCCCTGGACTTTTACTTTAATATCTACATTATATTCTCTAGTTTTACCACACCCCAAAAATCACCCTCAATAGAAATAAAGTGTGATTCTTCATTAAAAATCCTGACTTTCCCCATCTAAGTCTGGAAAAATCAACCACTTGCTTTTTTTAAATATGTTGCCTTGATTATTTTGCCCTCTAATGTAGCTCTACTACATTATTCCTGGCTTTGCAACAAAACACAAAATAACTACATCAACAGCTTTCATGTAAGATCATGGACATCCAAAAAAATGGGCACCTAGGACATTAGTCTCAACAGAAAGGCCAGGGACTGAGTGGGCAAGGACAAGGAACTATCCTCTCATCTGAGAAAGGTCAGGGCAGAGGCACAGGTATGTATGCACAACAGTTGCCCATGCTGTACCTGTTCCACAGCTACACAGAGGCTTTCAGTCAACAGCTTTTGAACAAACCTGAAGTTTTGAAGGTGCATCTTAGTGCCCACAAATACGAAGCCAAGCTGAAGCACAGCTGAAAATTCATCCTTTGATCATTTGTGGATTAAAATTTTCAAACTCTCTTGACTTGTTAAAACACTGTATTGCAGAATCAAATGACTGTTTCCAGAAACTGATAGAAGCAGCTTTCATGATATTTTGATGTGTGCCCATTTTAATTTTAATATTAGATTGAAATAAGAGAGTATTAGCATTCCTGAAACATTCTTGTTACAAGAATGCACACTCTTGAGCATCTCCTTAGCTGAGCTGAGTGCCCTCCACTTCCACTGTTTAGCACTTTTCAAGACTGGGCATGTATTGCAACACAGCCAGGAATTGTCAGCCCTTTGCCATTATATTTTTGTCAGACTGAACCAAAATCAAGTGAATTGAAGCCTTTTAGGATCTACACTTCTTCTTGATCTGCGTTCCACAGACTTCCAAAATAAAATGATGAAAACTGAAGTGAAGCAAACATTTTCTTCTGTTGACTACATTAATCTACAAAGAAGAATTTAGAACAATATAAACTAAAAATCTCTTTAATTAAAGACATGACTTACCACTCTTATACTGAGTCACATCTCAAGTAGTTGCCTTCACTTTAGTGGGACTACTCTTAAGATATGCTTGGAGCTGGGTGTGTGATTCTTAGCTTGCAGAGCTCTCATCAAGCCAGAGCCCTAAAAGTAGTAGTGTAGCCATGGAAGCACAAACAGTGGCTCATGAGTACGTCTCATTGAGGTGGGATTTCTAAGTGTAGAAAAACCCATAAAATAAGGTGTAAATACAGATGGCAGATTCTTGTCCTAAATTCCTGGTCCATATTCCAAGCTGGGTACAATATGCATGCACATATGTGACACTGATAAGATTCCTGCATTTGTTTGCTTAGTGGCTAGATTCATTTTTACTAGTGTAAATGCAGAGTAACTCCATTGATTTTAAAGAAATTACTCCACATTTACAATAGTATAATTGAGATCAAAATCCAGTCCTTTGTTCGTTCACAAACATTTTCTGAGGGCTCACCCATCAGGTCACAGATTAAAAATGTTGCCTTGTGTATAAGGTTAAAGGAAAAAGAGTAGACTGCATTTTTTCTTCTAATAAGGCTAGCATTAGATTACCTGAAGATTAAAAGATGGTGTTCAACTCTGTGTGCATGAGAAGGCGGGCTTGAAAACTTGTGCAGAAATCAATGTCCATCAGAAGCAACAGTAGCCACTAGGTGTTCCTGCAATGCAAATAATAAACAATAACTTCCATGGTGTCATGAGAACATGACTGCATTCCATACAGTGAAAAATGATGGCCATCACCAGTGCAAGGGAAATAGAAAGATTCACTCATTCACATCCACCCACAAAAGTTCCCAGGGTTTTACTGCAAACCACCCACATTGTCATAAAACTATCATCTTTATGTAAGTTACGCTACCTCAGGGCTGTATAACTACCCCAAAGTTACCAGAATTTGAAGTCAATATCACGATAGTTAACAGCAGCAACTTAATCAAATGTATAATTAGGATGAAGCTATGTGACAAAATTAACACCACCAAGTCCCTGTACTGAAATTATTTACCTTGTAACACTGCCTGCCCCCCCTTGAGCTAGACTGTTTCTCACATCTAGTCTCACATGCCTGCACAGGGAATAAGGCACTCCCCACCCTCACATGCAGCTTCTCTCGACTTGCCTGGTTGAGGGGAGAGGGGAACTGAGCAGGGTCTGTAAGGCACTTCCCTCCCTTGGCCCCTCTCACGAGCATCTGAGTGGGGAAAAGGCAAAGCCTTGAGCCTGTCCTCAACACATTATCCAGCAGAGCTGAGTAGGCCTGAATGTGGAAGAGAACTACATATACCCCAAAGTCTGCCCTATGAACTGGTGTATTCTGGAATTTGGAAAAAAAAAAAAAAAAAGATGTGAAATAACGATACAATTAATGTTTTAAAACAAAATTTTCTATTGCACACACAGAATATCACATTAATAGTTTTTTCCAAACCTGTATTTCAAATTATATCCATATTAACATCATAACATTTCTCTGCTACAGAGATGTAATGCATCATAATGTCTTCTATGGACTTGCTGCAGTGGATCATTGTGTCAGTGCTTTCCATTACTAATGCTTTTTGGCACCTGCATTTCAGTCCATTCAGAAATGTCAGGATGATTTGAAGCTGTGTCTAGGTGTGCCAATCACTTCCTCAAAGCACCATGAAAGGGACAGAAGGAAACCGATGACTTTTTTTGTGGAAGGTCTTTTCTTTTACCTTTCTCTTGAAAATACAAACAGTATGAACTTCAAAAGTAAAAAAGGACTTGGCTCAAATTAACTTTAATGTTGTGTGTTTCAGAGAGGTCATTCCTTGTTTAAAAGCATGCTATTTTCCACACTGTATTCTGAAGATATGCCCCACATATGTCATATTGCACACATTGGAGAGACCCTTGGGGAACTTGGGCACAACAGCCATTGAACAAACCCCAAAAGTAATTTGCAGTGTTGTTGTAGTTATGTCAGTCCCAAGATATTAGAGAGACAAGGTGGGTGAAGTAGTATCTTTTATTGGACCAATTGATGTTGGTGAGAGACAAGCTTTTGAGCTTACACAGAGCTCTTCTTCAGGTCTGGGAAATGTACGCAGCACCTGTCTTCACAGAGAGCGACAGGGTCTCAGCTGCATCAGTGCAACTGCACTCTGCTGTAGCACTTTAGTGAAGACACTACTATGCTGATGGGAGAGCCTCTCCCATCAGTGTAATCAATTCACCTCCCCAACAGATGGTAGCTATGTCAATGGGCGAAGCTCTTCTGTCAACATAGCACTGTCTACACAAGGGGGTTAGGTTGATATAACTATGTCACTGGGGGTGTGTGGATTTTTCACACCCCTGAGTGACATAGTCATACCAATATAGGGCTATGTCTACATTACAAAGTTAAGTCAATTTAAGTTATATCAACATACAGCCACCGCTGTTGCATGTCCACATTATGCTCGTGTTGGCAGAGAGCATCCAATGTAGCAGCTCTTTCATAGACACAGAGCAGCGCACCATGGGTAGCTATTCCACTGTGCAACTGGCCGCCGGGTGTTCAAGGAAGAGTTTGCAATGCCTCATAGGGGCAGATTCAGTGTCACATGATGCAGGTTTCTCAATCCCATCATTCCATGGGCATCCTATTAGGTTTCCAGCTGCTTTTCAACTGCCCTGGAAACCTGCAAGCCAGCCATCTCTGTAAGAAAGCATGGATCCTGTACTGCTCTTCGGTATTATGCTGTGCGTTATGAACACAAGTCTATAAGAGGAACTCAACGGGCGGGGGGGGGGGGCTATTCGGCTAAGGAAGGCCTTAAAGGAGCATTTTAACATTGAGCCACAGTAATGTTGTTGCTGTAGTGTGCTGAGCCTGGTACTATTTGTTTGCACCGCACTATGAACCTTGTAATGATTTCTGTGTATGCCCGACTAGAACAATGCACATTTCAACAATTCAATACAATAGTAATAGGTCTTCCTGAATGTTACTATTACTATTGTCTTGAATGTTAGCAGCAGCCAACATGTGATGGAGAATAATAAAGATAAATTCAGTTTCCATAAGTAGATTTGTATTCCACACCAATGCAAACATACTTGTGTAATGCTGAGGTAAACTTCATAAAATGTCTTTAAAGGGGAAGGAACAGGGAATTCACAAAGCACATACACCAACAAGGCTCTCACAACTAGGTGTATGTGCGGCTGTCATTGTGTTTCATTTCCCAGGGGATGGAGTACTTTGGGTCCTGCTGCAGTCCCCGAAGAAACATGGAATGGGGGGTGGGGAGTGTAGGAGAGGAGTTGTAATTTTCTTCCTCTGCCTCCCTACAGTGATTTCTCCCCACAGACCCAGCCACAGCCTCCTCTCTGCACAGACACAGGAGATTCACCACCTCCCATGTATTCCAGGCAGGAATGTGTTTGCTGCATGGAGCCTGTGTGATAAACTGGACAGCTGGTATGTGAGCTTTGCACGCTGAGCAAACACAAGGATTTTACTTCTACACAGATAAGCCCTCTCATGACTAACTCTGATACTGACTCAGCTATAATCAAAGCTACATGTCTTGCTGTGAAAAAACTATAGCCCCTTGCCAATCCCCAAACCAGCCAGTTCCACCAGAAAACACTTAAAAACACCCATAATCTGCCTGATTTAGTTCAAGCTTTCCCCAAAACAAGTATCACCTGTAGGCTAAAGTTAAACATAAGTCATTTCTATCTAAGGTATTTCTAAAGCATCTATCATAGTATCATTTAAATACATTTCAGACCAAATTGATTTTTTGTTGTTGTAAAAGTTAGAAGGGGGAAAACTATGAGTTACAGTGGAATGGCTCCTGCAAGTAACATATCAAGAATATTCTGGAACAGGGTGCTTCTAAATCCAGTTATATCTACACAGCATGGGATTATTTTGTTTCTCGATTCTTCTAGATAAGGTTTATATGCTGGTTTTAGTTTCAAAAGAAACAGATTTGCCATTGATTGACAAAAACTTAATTGGTTCCTTACCAAAAAGTGATATGACCCAGTTGAAATATTAAAATACCTAAAAATCTTCATTGTTTGCACCATGATACAGATGTTGCAATAAAATAAAATTATTACAAGAAATGCAGAAGGACATTTTCTAAATGACTAGGATGCACATAGTAATTTGCCTTATAAATGTGTGAAAGTGTGAACAAGTTGCAGCTTTAATTAAAGATGAATTAAATACC
Organism: Emydura macquarii macquarii; assembly: GCF_026122565.2. Lineage (NCBI taxonomy): Eukaryota > Metazoa > Chordata > Testudines > Chelidae > Emydura > Emydura macquarii. The sequence continues at coordinate 13,738,381 of NW_027131500.1, read as the reverse complement.
ATAGTCCTAATCAAGTATCCCAGAATAATAAGGGGTTCTGGTAAACAAAATTGCAGGCCAATTTCACTGTTTGATGAAGTTCTGCAGTTGCCTGACCTAAATCATTCCTCTCTACCATAGAGAAGTGAACAACCATAAGGCTAGATTCTGTCATCCCTGCAATGAGATACAACTCAACATAAATAGGGATGGCCGAATGTGGCCTACAGAAATAAACACAATGTATAGAAAATTTCACATCTCTGGGATATATTTGGCAAATCAGTTGTGGCAAAAATCATTGGCAAACACTATTAAATTCTGTCCTCAGACATACGTCTTTGACTGTCATGAAAGCCAACTGAAAGTGTATGCAGCTGAGTGTAAATTTCTCCACTATTTTTTCCTGCCATGTGTGGTTTATTTTCCATAACTACAGTCTCATTTCCATGACTTGCATTTAAAAAACAAATTGGTCAGCCCAACAGACAACCACAGGATGTGGCTCTAGGCTTGGTTTACGTACATTTGGGCGTACATAAGACAAAGAAATAGTGTGGAAAATTCATCTCTCACCATGTCTCACCACTTCATCACTTCCTCTGCTTATCATGCCAGGTGGCTGATCTGTTGGGGGATGGTGGGGGGCTTGGGAGGAAAATTTTATAGGTGTAGTTCTGTATTTTATGGAAAAAGTTGTTAAATGTTAAGATTTTTCCATAAAAAAGTAGGTCCATTCCTTAAATAATCCCTAGGTAGGTGCTCTAAAAGATGGTTCATTCTTCAAGTTGTTCCTTTATGCAACCCTATTTCTTTTCCTCCTGCTAATTGAGAAGAATTCTGTTTATCTTGACTATTTGCAATTTTTATTTGCATTGTATGGCATTCTTGTCTGAGTAGAAGGAGTGGGAAAAAAAAAATTAAAAATCCAATAGGATGTAAAAATATCTGCTTTTTGACTAATCAAGTGTAAGTAACCAGATCTAGATTTTGCCTCTCATGTATATTAATGTGTTTTCCTAGAAGCCTGTCACACCCATTGTTATTTTGGATATTAATCAACAACTTTTAGTTTCAGCAACATTCTGATGTGTTGACAAATGCAGGGAACAGCTGAGTTTACAGAAAGTTGTTGCAGCTTCCAGGCCCCTATGACGGGACCCCCAGGGTACAAGTTGGAACTGTGGGATTGCGTGCCTCCTTAACTCTCCTGTCTGGGTTGTCTCTCATGATGCTTTGCCAGTGACAAGCAGTGAACCCCTCCAGGCACTGTTATCACTCAGCAACCAGCATGCAGAGGAGCACACAGCTAAGTTGCGTGAATGGTCCTCAAGCCCCTCATGAACCATACACAGGGAAACACCAGCAATTCTCCCAAGCCCGCAGCCTTGCACACCAGAAATATACTGTGTTATACTGCTCAAGACCTTTTCTTGAACAAGCTTATTAATTAGTTCACCACTTCGTCAAATGAAACAGCCTTTGTACCCTGAGCAGATTTCCCAAGCACTTTAGACAAACTCACTGGTAAGGATAAAACATTAAAATAAGTTTATTAACTACAGAAAAAGAGATTTTAAGTGATTTTAAGTGATTGGTAATTATATCTGAGCTTTATGCCTAAGGAAAAAAGTAAGCACGCAGTCTAAATCCTAAACCTTATTAGACTAAGCAGTATTTGGATCAAGCAGTTGTTCTCACCCCACTGGATGTTGCAGGTAGGTTACAGTCCTTAATACACAGACTGAGTTTCCTTCTCAGCCTGGAACCAGTCTCCTCAATTCAAGTCTTTGTCTTCCCAGCGTTCTCCTTGCCTTCACCATAGATGGGGGTGGAGAGGTAATCACATGATGCCTCTGTCCCTTCTTTTACACACTCAGTCCATGTGCCCGGAAAATACTAGCTCAGACATGTGCTGGTGTGCCTTGCTGAGTCACAGAATTGAGCAGTCCCCCTGTGGTCTTGTGCAACTCTCTTACAGGGTTTGTAAATCTCTTGTTTACAACTCCCCCGCTGATTAATGGTCATTTAACACCTGGCTGGGTGAGGATCACCTCCTTTATTGTCACTAAAGAACTAGTAGTGGGAGACTCCCAAACTCACAACATATTTCAACAACAACCATACAACAAAATCTCAACTTTATACACAGTAACAATATTCATATTTTGACAGAACAATGGGTTTCAGCAGATCATGATCTTTTACATGGTATCTTACATGGCATGCTTTGTATGAAATATCACAACCATATACGAATGACGAAGTGTGAGGGGGTTACAGGATGCTACTTTGCGGTACAGCATGTCACAGCCCCTCACCACTCTGCTCATCCCTTTTTATTCACTTTTGTATCTTATCGTATCTTTGCCTTCCCAATCTCCACTGCTCTGCCAACAATGCCAACCTCTGTTACCTGTTTGCCCACTCCCCTTACAGGTGCCTTTTTTTTCATGCCACCCCTTATGCAAGGAATGCTTTTCTTCATATAGTCACTCTCCTATCATTCAAATCCCTTCAAGATCAACTTCTACCATGTCACCTATGGAAAAGTGCCAAATGATACAAGCTAGGCAGATGGCTAGTAGTGATTATTTATATCATAAATAAAGAAATATGAACATCCTTTTAAAAATAATTTGGACTGAAAGTCTGCTAATTTTGCAACTTTGAAATTAGGCAAAGGCTTCTAACTATCAGAGAAGTGAAGTTCTGGACCAGCCTCCCAAGGGGAGCGGTGGAGGCAAAAAGCCCTAACTGGTTTCAAGACTGAGCTTGATAAGTTTATGGAGAGGATAGTATGATTAGGTTGCCAGCAATGGCATCTGGCCCATCTGCAACTGCTAGTAGCAAATATCTTCAGCAGCTGGAGATGAGACACTAGATGAGGAGGGCTCAGAGTTAATACAGTGAATTCTTTCCCAGGTGTCTGTCTGTTGGGTATCGTCCACATGATCAAGGTCTAACTTATCATCATATTTGGGGCTGGGAAGCAATTTTCTCCCAGGTCAGATTGGTAGAGACCCTGAGGTTTTCTGCCTTCCTCTGCATCATGGGCATAGGTCAGTTATAAAATCTTTGTTATGAATATCATTATGAAGAATTCTCCATGTATTGTAAGTGCTATGTAGGGCTACTGTTTTCACGCTCTCTTGTGAGGTGAGAGGAAAAAATTGCATCCTTTGCATAGTCTCATACCATGACAATCCTGGTTATCTAAGAAAGGGTCAGATTGAGCTTGATCTTCTCCCAATCAAACACAGTCAATTTTGAAGCCAGCTCTTCCAGCTCACTGGAGGACCTAGACTGAGGATGGCTATAAATTAGGAGTAAACATGATGAGGGCTAACAGTTCTAATATATCAGAGCATAAGAGAGATAGGGAGAATTTTTCCCCCTTATTGTATTATGATGGCAGGATGTAACATACTGCCCTTTAAAGAGAAAGCTGGGCCTTCTCCTGTAAAACTACCAGATGGGGAAGAAGCAAAAACTGTGCGCGCACACACAGAGAAGAAAGACCCTTTCATGTGCTGTGAAATGCTACACCTACCAGAACCTCTCATACCTTGAGGGATGGGATCCCACCCAAGAAAGTGGTTAGACTCAGAAATCCAGAATCTGTAAACTCACTATTGTACTTGTCTGTTTGTTCTATTTGGGATATTGCCCAATCAACACAGTGAAGTATTTCACAGCTGTCCAGCTGCATTACTGGAGTGTTCAACCTTTCACATTGTCAGAGAAATGAAAACAGATTAAGGCTTAAGGTTGGTGAACCTTCCCCCAACACCAGTTTGTAGGCTCTACTAGTGCATCAGTCAAGAAATAAACCTCTTAGAAATAAATACACAAACTTATACAAAAATAAGAAAATACACAAACTGAAATAGTTTAGGTTTCCATGGATTGGTTTAAATTTAAAAATCATAAACTAAGTGCAACTTGGTAAGTAAAGTAAGGGCTACATTGATTTAAAAAAAAATCAAATTAGCATCTCAGCTTTGAGGTATTCCTGTTTTAAGCAACACCAATGTGGATTTTTTTAAATCCCTAAGAGTTCTTCTTAAAATTAGCTGTAAAACATTGTCACTTAATGCTATATCCTCACATCTCTAGTTATTTTAAAGAACTTTGTAAATCCTTTTGTCAGACAGGTTCAGCCTCAAGGATTATTTATCATTTCTTTACATGGAAAAAGTCATATTACGCCTAAAATTTGATATGCACAAAATGTGAGGAAATTCAAGGTTATGGATCTCATACAACCATAGTTCAGCTCTCGTACATGTAACAGTAAGAATGCTTAGCAGTTTACCTCCTCTAAATGCTTTAAGCCCCACAATTTTCTTCGGATAGACAAGATATAATGTTTCCATTGTATGGATGGGGAAACTGAGCCACACAGAGGTTAAAGCCTTGAGCCTTAAGCTTTAAACACTTGAGCAGTCCCAGTGAATCCAATGGGACAACTCATTGCTTAAAGCTAAATACATGCAGAAGTCTTTGCAGAATTATGTCACAAGTGATTTGCCCAAAATCATAAAGGGTCTGATGATTCTGCTCCCATGCAATCCAATGGCAAAATTCCCATTGCCTTCAGTAATGAAGGATCCATTCCGTAGTGATTCATACACAGAAAATAAATTAGATTTCAGGAACTCCTAACTCCAAATCTCTAGTCCACACTGCAGTACTTTGTGCTAGTGTACATGACTTACTATATATATACCATGTGTCCAAGTTACAGTTGCTGTGGCAACTGTGATAATGAATTCCCTGATAGGTGTGAATGTAAAATCATAGCTTCAATGCTGTATTAATGGAGGGGAGAGAAAGTTGCACTAAACTTATTTTTGTTTAAGGGGATAAAAAGGAAACAGTAATTCCCTACCACTTGTGTTAGCAAAAGTCAAGAAGAATAGCATACATTTGATTTTGAGTTCAGTCAGGTTGGGATACTAAGCCGGCTATAAATTCTACTTCTTAGTAGCAGATTATACCTCATTTAATTCAACTAGTAACCAAACAAAATTAAAAATCACTCAAAACTGTGTTCTGAGCCTCAGAATTACCATCATCTCATAAAGGGTTAACCATCTATTTGAAATAGTCACCACTTAGGGATCATCTGATTTATAAACTGTTCCCAAGTGTCAGAGATCTATTACCTCCTGGTAGTCATTCTACAAAAACTGATTCTAAAGAATTTTGATTGGGGCTTGGATGAAATACATGCTGCTTGGAACTGACTTAATATATAAAGTATAAGTCCCCTCCTCTCTTTGATGTATCATTCCTACAAATCTGGCAAACTTCCAGTACTATTTATGTATCATGGATCCTAGTGGACAGCCATCTTTTATAAAGCTAAGATGTCATTATGATGGATCACAATCTGAGGTCTCAGTTTGGTGCTAAACCCAGAATGTATTATACACAAATGCAATTCCTTCCAGAGTAGAAAGAGATTAATAAAAATTGAGGAATTATGGAAATTTGCTTGCTGATTTAATTTAAGGGAGTCTAGGGTTCATACCTCTCAACAGCTATATCAAGCAGCACATGACAAAAACGGAAGAAAGTCATTCAAACCCATGACACCATGCTAATGAGTAGCCATATGGTGTCTCATTGCTACTCCCACTTCATTCCAACATCATATCTCATCTGTCTTCACCTGGGCTCCCAAATGGAACTCAGAAGTTAGGTCAAAAATTATTTTTGCATATTATGCAGGGCATATTATCTCAGGGGGTGTAAATCAGCAGAGCTCATGTGAATGAAGCTACACTAATTTACACCACCTGAGAACCTGGCCCTACATGACTATTATTATTCTATCTCCATTTTGAAGATATGGGCATATTATACAAGCCTCTGAGCCTATTTAACTTTTTTTTAAAAATACAATTAGTAACAAGTTCCAACACTCAGTCCCCATATTATGAGGGTTTTTTTTTTATTACTGTTATGCTCTGATGCACCCCTGAACAGCAATCCCAAAACATAAGGAAATCAAAGCAAGACACACACGTAGATGGTCAATCAACAAATGTAATAAACTATGAACCAGTTAAGACAGAAACAGTCTGAACAAAATACAACAGTCCAAATGGCAGGTATGTAGCAGCAGGACCTGAGTAACTGCACATACCCAAGACTACACACATCCACACACACAAAAAACCACTGAGTTCAGGCAGCAGGAGCCAGGAAACAAGCAGAAACTGGAAGCAATTAGCAGGAAGGCAACACACACAACGGTCATCACAAAATGTGTACTGACAGGGGGTGGGTAATACCTGTATTACTGGTAAAACTTTCCAGCAGGGCCCCCAGGCTGCAACCCCCCTTATGTGTGTTGGAGGGAGCCCATGTTACAAGTTTGTACTGGGCCCAAAAAAATTATGCTTGAGCCCTGCTTTCCAGACGAGTTCTCTCTGAGACAAAGTCCAACATCAACAGGTGAATTTGCGTTACATCTTTAATGTCAACAGATTGTGACAGCTTGACAGTGTTTTCCTAAAAATACCCGAACCATCTTACTTAGCAGCACGACACTGTGTATACTGAAATAGCTCGTCAGCTAGCCTGCTGACTCATTTCCTAATTCAGGATCACTTCCAGCGCCAAATCCAATATACTACCCCATTGTAAGAAGGAAGAGAGGTAGGATGAAAACAATGTTATATAACAATGGCCAAAAATAATTATTTCAAACAAAAAAAAATATGCAGGAGAAGAGCTGGCAATTAGAGTGTTCTCTATGTCACTATAGTGTCAAAAGTACTAGGTAGAGAATTTGAAGAATGTGCTCTGTAAGCAGGATACAATGCCATTGATTCTGAATTTCCTTCATAAAACACAAAATGCTTTACTATGAGATTCAGTCTCAAACTAAATTAAACGAAAGAAGAGGCTTCTAAAGGAGAGTCTTAAAAGAAGGAAGTGACTCACTGGGATACTAGAAGAAAGTGAAACAATTTCAACAGAAGACAGAAACAGAAATGAAAGTGTAACCCTAGCCCAGCCACCTGCATCACTGAGAAGTCATGAGAAGGGGCACAGAAAAGACCAAGAATAGAAAAGCAAAGTGAGTGGGTGGGGGAGCAGATGGACCTGAGAGAGAGAGAAGCAGGGCAGAAGGAGCTAACAGAACGTTTTGGAAAAAGTGGAGCCAGTGCAGATGACAGAGGATGATTTTACTTCTTTAGAGTGACATTGGACTAGCCACATCATATAGGACCCTTGAAGTTTAAAGAATCAGGCTGTTTGCACTAGGTAAGAAAGTAAAATCTCCTTTTCTCTGACTGAGGGAGAGATGGTGCCCATCTGATGGGATATTTGTTCTCATTTCATCATTTTTATTGAGAAAAAGGAAGACATATTGCCTGAGGATACAGATTAAGCAGCCTTATTGAGAAGGATGAAGTACTACGTATCATTCATGCCTGGTCAGTTATAACAAATGTTCATGAAATTCAATCATTACACACCATACAAGACAAAGACATTGGGCCAAAGTGAACCCAGCTGTAAGACTACTGATTTAATAGATTTAACCAGGGGAGAATTTGGCTCCGCATGTGTGTTTACACATGTTTGTGATCCTTCTCTATATCTTTGGCCACATTACAAAGAGCAGACAATTTCCTATGCAGATTGACTATAGCTCCAAAAATCTATCACTAGTTAAGTGCTGGGAAGGATCACTCACTACGACAGGCTTTGGTGAAACTGTGTAGAGGGGCACTCAGGCCTGCTAACTGACAATGCCTGTGACCCCCCCTGGTTTCTGAAACCACTGCTCTAACCCCTGAGCTATAGAGCCAGGCCCCAGGTCACCTCACCCCAGGGAGGAGGTGGTTAAGGTTGAGGAGCGACCAGCAATGGAAGGAGTGACGAGTGTATTTAGTGTGTGACCACCAAAACCTGACTGCCACAGCTACATTCTGTGTCAAAAGGGACTTAAGGCTCAACAGAATTAGGCAATGGTTGGAAATGAATTACAGTCTTTCCTCACTGAATCTTTTCTCTCTGCTTTAGATACAGTTTCTGGTGCTACTGGGCATATTCTCCAATCTTTGCTGGATTCTTTCTTCTTTCACTCTACAGAGGCTAAGTCCTGACTCCAGCACTAGCTGGTCTTGTAAAATTTTCTAGGAAAAACTCTCCCTAATCTCCATCAACACAGGTAGATAAGAGCTTGCACTCTTTTTACAAAGTTAATAGTGTAGCTCTGTAAACAGAATTACATTTACTGAGCTTTAGGATAATGGCATTGACAATGGCTCCCCCTTGTGACACTATATTGAAGTCGCAGTCATTTGGTGACTCAAAGCGGTATGAGTTATCATTATACCTGCTTCAATAAGTGTCTGGCAAATCTCTGTGAATTAGTGTCTTGGTTCTATTCAGATAAGAACTTTAAAATATGCATTTTTGTCTTAACTATTCAAAACTTTTAGACCTGCAAAACTGGGATGGAAATTTCATGCATACCTCAATTTTTACAATTTTTTGGGGGAGACACCAGGGACATTCACAAAAATCAAGGAGTCACAAAATTGAAATAACCTATTATAAAAATGTCAGTGAGCTATGGGTTTTAGAAAACACGGGGTCCAAAGGTTCTGAAAAAAAATTAGGATTTACCTCACAATGATGACTTCTGTCTAGAAGAATTCCAAAGTGCTTTAAAACACCCCCCTCCCCGCCCCCCGCCCCACACACACACACACACGGTCCAGGCAGAAAGACAGCTGGCCATTCCTTGATAAATATACTCTTAAGTACTTTTTTTTTTTTTTTTTTAAAGTGGGGGCAGGAGAATTTATTGGTTTTCAACTATCTACATCAGTCAGGTGGAAGAAAACACTTTTGTCACTGTAAAGATCAGTGATTACATCACTACTTTCATTTTCATTTCCCATATGTGTGGTCTGGGAAAACAGGTGCAACAAGCTGACGCGCAGACACTGGGAATCTCTAGCAGCTAGCTGATCTCAGCAAGCCACATACCTGGTCTATACAACAGTCTGAACTCTTTTCCTGTGTTCCTTATCCTCTCTCCCCAAAAGGTCTCATTCAAGTTAAAGGGCTCATCTAAATATCACTTACAAGCCAATGACATCAATTATGTGAAATGTAAACTGATTGAGCTTGAATAAAATAATAATATGTGTGATGTTGGTTTGCCTTATGCAGACATCCCAAAGCACATTGTGAGTCAGAGGAGACTCAGAGCTGGCCCTATTAAATCAACATGTTCCTGAACTGGCCATTATTTTAAACAGCATGACTCCTTAAAAAGACAAAGAAATTTCGGATGTTGTGATGTAGATCCCGGAGCACTGGGGTTAGCGGTACGGCAGCAGTGGTCTTAGTAACAATCCAGTCCCAAACACCTTCTTGAACCTGAATCTGATTCTAAAGATGGAGATGCTGGATGAGGAGGTATATGGTGCTGGCCTTTCTAAAACTGCAGGGAACAAAAGCTAATATAAAAAAGCAACATGTAGCCAGTTCATCTGAAAGACCAGGTAAGACATCACCTGGTCTTTCAGATGAACTGGCTACATGTTGCTTTTTTAAGAGAGCAACTGGCTACATGTTGCTTTTTTAAGAGAGCCCCAAGAAATAATCAGCATTCCATATATGAAACTTCTCCATTGTGTAAGAGACTGAGTGTTTGCCGTGGACCATATTGGGCCTTTAAGGGTGTACCCTGTGTTGGGGGCAAAGCAGAGGCACACTGTGCCATCAGGACACCCCAAGCCATTGTGCATACTGGCTGCATCTCCAGAAGCATCTCTTTATAAAGGTTCAGTATTTGTTCCCCCAGAACCTGGTCCTTGACAGAGTAAGTGCCAGTGGAAGGACGGGGGTAGGGTCATGGCTCCTTCCCATCCACTTTTGGGAGTCTAGCATCTTTACTGGTAGCTGTCTCATTCAGTTCTTGGATGTGGGAAAGCCCCTGCATAAGGGCAGAAGAAGGCTCCCTGTGCTTTCTCTCCTCCTCCCTGTGAACGTGCCTCTTGCCTGGCACAATCCAGCCCTAAAATTGCCACATCGGTGCCTGTGGGAAAAGCTGTCTTCTGTGCCAAAAGTTGAGATCATGACTTCATCTTGACCTTAAACCCATTCATCAAAAGCTTCTAGAAAAAAATGACAAAGATCTGATTTCCAATGAACCCTAGCCCCAATGAGTAAGTAGTGAGGACTCCCCTTCACTATGAGGTCGCTTACACCACATAAGTGCTGTACATGTTCACATTGATGTATGAACATTACATGTTGTTATTCCCCAATAACCAAAGGGAGGCAGAAAGGCGCCGTCACATACTCAAAGCAATGCATAATTTTTTCCTATATCTTCTCATAAAATGGTTTTGGATCAAGATGAAGTCGTTTTTTGATCCTTTAACATTAGTGGTAATGGGAGAGGAAGCAAAGGCACAGGATGAATTGACTAACCTGTTTGTATGTTAAAGCAGTGGAACTGACTGGATGCAGTGTTTTCTACAAAATAAAATCAATAGATAGCTTTATTTTTAAGGGAGTCACACAAGAGAAATTTGAAATATTTTACTATTATTTATATACGGTATCCTAAACACTTCACAGAAAGATATGAAGGCAGGCATCCTGCCCCAAACTGTTTACAACCTAAGGCCCCAATTCTGTGGTGAAAACCATGTTAGTGAAGACTTCAGCCCACCCAGAGCTCCAAGTATTTCAGAGGGTATAGGGTTCTACCCATGTGATCCTCAGACCAGGATCAGGGCCAAAATAGACAACCCACAAAACAAGAGAGGGTAAAAGATGGAAACAATAAAAAGGCAAAGCAATTGGGTGGTGAAGCTGAACACACATCATATATAGCATTTTACATGCAGGAAGCAACTTTTGAACCCCCTAATTAAGAGAGCTGGGAAAGAGAGTTACAACAGCTATTTTTACTTGGGATATCAGCCTAACAAAGCAGGGGATTGAGTTATACTGGTAAATTATGGATTTCAAGGAGTTCTGAGGAGAATTGTAAAGTACATGTTTATGACAGGACTGCTATTCCACATAGTATTCTTAAGACAATTCTATGAAATGCAGGATGGTTGATAATCCTACTTCTCAAATGATACCAAAGTATATTTATTTCTTAAGTGCCTTTAGGGCCCCAGAGCATTAGAGACACTTCACTTTGCTTAGATAAATGAATCTAAGAAGGGGGCTGCTGTTCTTTATCAGTTTTTTATTTCCTTTTAAAACATCCAAAAGAGTGGCATCTACAAAGTACTGATGGTGCTTGATGCAAAGTGAGCTCCTAAAATATCTCCTTAAGCCTTGACAGGGCTTAGGTTGGTTGTAAATAAGATATGTGAGTATTGAAAGATAGGACAGTGTTTATAAAGAGAGGTGTGTAGCTGAGGAAATAAGTGTGGTATTGAAGAACCAAATAATTCTACATATTTTTCAGCAACTTCTGTCTGATTCTTCCGCAAACTCTTCCCCAAAATTTAGGTAGATAATGTCTACAGTAGATACTGTCACAGTCAAATTACATATACCGAGCTTCGTTTGCTGTTGAATTATACATTTAATTAACAGACTGAGAACTAAATTCTATTCCTTCCTGCACCAGCATCAATAAGAGTTCACCAGGATACCTGACAGGCAATATTACCCATTTCAGCCCATCTCCACTCAGACACAGTGGATGAAATAATGCCCAGCCCCAGCATAAAGGTAGAGCTGTACAGGAGTAACTCTGGTTCACATCATTAACAAAAGGTCCATCAGAGGGACTCTGCTTTGCCAGGTCCCTCTCTGCTTAGCAGCCTAGCGTACCCAGTCCTTAACATGAGTTGAAGAAAAGTCTGTTTTCTATTAACCACCAGTTGAAAACCAAATTTGTCCTTCAGCTCCCTTTTTTCTGCCAGACATTTGTGTAATACAATCAACATAAGAACATGCAGAAATACAATATTAAAGCTAGTAAATGTTGTATGTATTTACTTATGTTTTATTTGTCTACTTTCTAAGGACCCATGATTTGCCACTTGTGTTTTTTGCTGCCCATCAGATCATATTTATCTATTTCACTGTTCAAATTGGAAGAGTATTTGTGGATTTTTCCTAGATGTAAAGTGTTGTTCTCACTTCACAGCATTTGTGAGAAAATCAAATTCCAAACATCTGCACAAAAACAAGGAAGTGGAAAAAGGGACCCAACAGAAAACTTCATTTGCTAAACCCCACTGTCATCCTAGCAGTGGCTTTGCAGAGGAAACTTGTGCTCAGGAAAGTTGCTCAAAGTAAAGAAATATTTTTAACATGAAGTACACAAAACCTGCTAGCCACACCAGTTGGCAACTAGTAAGCTGAAATGGAAAAGGTAGAATCCTTTCTGATGTCTACAGATCTATGAACATTTGGCTGGCATGTCCACAGCAGTTCAATTAAAAAAAAAAAGTTCTTCAATAAATAGGCAGGCTGGTAAGAATTTCAGCTTTGCATTTATATTGCCCCTTTTCTGGCCCCAAGCACTGCACAGATATTTTATGCTCAACCCAGCAAAGTGATGAGAGCCTTCAGTGAGGTGCTGAGCACCTTCATCTTCCACTGAAGTAATTCCAATGGAGGGTGCTTAGCACATTGTGGGTTTAGGTCATAATATTGGGCTCTAGCCTGTTTGTATTTAAATCAAAGGACATTTGTCATTGACTAACAGGAATGGGATTTGGTCTCTCATTAAGCCTTGTAATATCTCTCTGATTAGATTCAGCCTTAGCATTTTGGGGCTGACCAGCACACAAGTGTGTTGGGAGGCATGTACTGTGACCCTACCAAGTGTACAAAACTAGCCCGAGGACTTCGGGAAGAGTCAGTGTGATGCTTCCCAATTCCAAAGTTCAGGTTTAGGCCTCTCTTCAGTGTATTTAGTCCTACAGGATCGAAGGACCACCAGAAACCTCACCACCTTCCACTCCAAGACTTAGGCACACTTCTTTGAATTTGCTTTCTCTAATATAAACATAAGCATGCACATTTTTAAAACAAAAACAAAACACTCCACTGAACGCACAATTTTTCCCTAGAGAGACAAAATGATTGAGAATGAATCACGCTTGACAGTTGTTAGTCATATGGCTTAATGCATTACTGGAAGCATTCAGATACTATTTTGATAAGGACAGTCTGAGACCTGATGTAGTATAATATAATGTATTTTACTTGTAAATAGGCATTGTTATCAGGTAGATGAGCAAAAAGGCTTTTTTTTTTTTTTAAAGCATTATTCTGTATTCTTTTTCATCTTTATAGACTTTATTTTTAAAAATTCTCATTGTGGTAGACCACTTTGTGCTGCAACTGGAAGAATTTAGTTTTGGGGTTTTTTTGTTCAGTGGAAAGTTTATTATAATATGTAGGGCCTCTTTTATTTGTCTTTCCAGTTTCCTGTTTTATTTGGCCATAGGGTTGGCAGACTATGAACTGATTCCGTGGCCTGTGGAGAAAACATCTGTTTAGTGGAGAGCTTGACTTGAGTTTTTAAAACATTCAAGAATATTTACACAGTGATGGTGTAGGACAGGGTACTCACCACCCATAGTGCCCCCTTGTGTCAAGGTGCAATGCTGCAAGGGGTCCTCATTTCCAGTGCCTCCTACTGGCCATCTATCTCTCCTCAGGTCTTCCATGGCTCAGGCCTCCAGCCAAGTCACATAAAGTTCAATCCCCTTCTGGACTAACAAAAGGTCCAACTAAAAGTCCAAATCAAACACCCACACTAATAGTTCTTCTGCCATTCTTGGGCTCTGCTAAAGTCCTCTGCTTCTTGGCCTCTTCTCCTGCCCCCTGCAAAGATTCTCCTTGTTTCTTCCTCAGCAGGATTCCCCATTGCCTCCCTTCCCCAGGGACTTCAGCAGCTTCCCTTAGGGATCTCCCTGATCTTTGTGGACCCTGTCTTCAGGCTCCCCTACCAAAAACCTACCCTACTTCTTGCTTGAGAGTCCTGTCTTCTCTGCAGTCTCTCCCCCTAGACTAAGTTCCAAGGTCTAATTAAGTAGTCCTGTGCAGGTGCAGTCAGTCACTAACTCCATTACATGCAGCTGAGATCACTAATTGCCCCTAGGTAGCTAGATCAGAGGACCCAGCTTGCCTTAAAGGGCCGACAATCCCAGGCAGATAGGTTCACACAGAATAAATGAAAAGACAAAGGGGCAAGAGCTTTCACCCATATAGATGAAAAGGAAAAACAAGGTGACATACAGCCATGCCTGGAAATAGCACCGCCTAATTACTTTTTCCTCTCTCAGAGCAGCAAATGACAAGCCAACATCCTCTAAGTCATTGAAAAAAATCTATCATAAAGAACCACTAGTACAATGGAGTGGCTAAGTCACAAATAAAGAGTTCCTTCAAAAGCAGATTTACAATGCAGTGGACAGAATGCGTAAAAAGGAGCTGTGGGGACTTTACACACAGGATTTCTCTCAGCATTACATACAGCTATTTTCTTTATATTTTCTTCAACCTCCTTATTCACAATGACAACTATACATACTTATTAAAATAGTATTTTCAGTTAGGTACAATTAAACAAGTGAAAATTAGAAGATCTGAAGTCTTATTAGCACTGAAGTATATGCATACACCTTGCATTCACAGAAATATCCTAGATGTTATTTCCTCAGGAACTGCTTCCTGAAAGTAGGGCCTGATTCTCATTTCCACTAAGGCTATTTTACACTGCTTAGGCCTTAAAATAGGGGTAAGCTATCGGCTCTCTTATTGTCAATACATTACATACACACATTCTCAAACACTCATTGTTCCTGGTTTTGTTTACGCGAGCAGACCTATTCAGCCTACGATAACCCCAGGTAGATTGTTCTCAATTATATGGCCTGCCTTTCAATCAACTCTTTTACTTCCAGTAATAGTATATATATTAAATAACCTGCATGTGTAAATGTGCTCTCCTTAGGTGTTCTGCATGGACACAGGGTTCTGCCTGCATGGCTTAATGTAGAGGACCAGAGTTCATGTGACAAAATGCACAACTCCGTGTTGAATTAATTTATCAAGCACCTTTGACTGTCTCCCCTCCCTGTTTCATTAGCAATCAGTGAAGCCAAATCCAGGTTCCGTTGAACTTTATTAAACCCTGTGCACTTCTCTGACTGCGTGGCTGTGTCACTTCCGATCCAATCTCTCACATTCCCTGTTTTTCTGGTGTCCCATCAACAGTCCCTCCAGGGAATATTAGCCTTCTGATTCCAGTTACATTAATCATGGTACATTCCCTACAGCACACTGATCCATCTCCTTAGGTTCCATTCTAACATCCCAAACCCCAGAGCAACTTAAAAGAGTGCCATTGTTTTTTAAAGTCAACCTGCCATAAAATGTGTCCTCTTCCCCCCACTACCTAATATTATACCTGCCTGAAGCCCAGTATAGACAACATTTAGTTTTGGGTCAGCGATAGCTTTAAAATCCATACGTCACATCATGCAGGACTAGACATGAATTTTATTCAGTGGGACCCAGTATTAAATTCTAATCCTCAAGCGGCCCAAGATTATAGAACAGCATATCTTATTTATATCTTATTTAGAGTTTTTTATTGTCCTCTCAGACAGCTAAACTCATGGGTCCAGATTTTCTTCTAATTTATACTGGTATAATTTAGAGGAGAATGAGGCCCATGATAACTAAAGCTCTTGCCTTTACAGGACAAGGGATATAAAAAGAGTCTCAATAAAATAAATGTTAAACTCTTTAAAACATTCATAAAAACAGTTTTTCTGTAACATACATGTCCATACACAGAACTTATGATGGCTTTGGTATGGTAAAAGGATTTGTCAGCACTCATTTAAGGGTGATTTACAGAATTCGTTTGTGGCTTCACCGGTTGTTTTGTCCATTCCAGATTCATGCTGATGCAACCTGTATACCACACCTTTTCCTCAATATTTCCATTATCTTTACCATCTTCCTTCACTCGCCAATAAAATTCTATCATGACAATGAATTTGGATACATTTATCAATCAAGATACCATATACTTCACCACTGTATTATTCAGACATTTGCAGCATCTCTGCATTTGCTTTCTGCTCAGTCAACAGTACTCCTAATCCAGCATCCCAGTACACGCTTATCAGCATTCTAGACCTATACCATTCAAATATAATAAGCACTGATTTAAGAGTAGAAGCTGCTGGCTTGCAAGATAAAAACTATTCAGTGACTGATTGTGAATACAGTATTTATTTTCATAGTTACTCATGACCTTTCTTAATTGACAACATTCCGCTCCAGCACTGATGAGTTATAAGGTCATCAATAACTCATAGAAATAAATACTCTAGGGTCTTCACTGACAGTCCATTCACATGGCTCATTTGTTAGTTAATTTGAGAATCCATACAGAACAGCAGGTAAGAAAACACATAAAACAGAAACTGAATGGCAAAGTTAAAGATGCTTGATATAAGCTATATATTTGATATGCAATCAAAAATATAGTAACATCTAGAGGGCAAAGAAGCAGGTTCAGCTAGACAGAATGGGCTAAAAACGTACTTGTCACTGACAACTGCTGTCAACAAAAGGCACAGCTGAACTAGGTTTAAATGCAAATGTAAGTAAAGATATGTCATGTTCAAATTGCAAGAGTAAACCCATTTAGGAAAGGGACGTAAATCAAGATGAAAATGGTATTTCAAATACTAATTATGCTATTTTCAGCTATATATACATGGGAATTAGGTACTAAAAGATGGGTGCAGTAGAAATGCATAGATGGATGGAAAAAAACACGAGCTACTTTTTCCAAGATAAATGTCTGTTATTTTCTCCCTATTTCTGTCTTCACTGTTAATTGCACTTCTTACCAACGTAGTATCAACAATACATTTCCTTGATATACTGTTCACTCACTGTTCTCAATCATTACTTATACGGACAGTACATAAGACCTAAAACAGATCCCATAGTACCACATTAGAAACAAATACTTTGCTAAATGTTTGGAGGTGGGGCAGTGAAATATGTTCCACATTATGTGCCAGTCATCAGCTAGTGTAACTCAGGGTAGCTCTTTTGAAGTTAATGGAACTAGGATGAATTACAGTAGGGGAGGATCAGGTCTCAGCTGCACACACAATTAGGCAATGGAATGATCTCCCTAAATACGTTATTAAGGCACTATTGTTAGAAGTAGTAAAAGATAAAGCATAATAAAATTGTTTAACCCCTTTTGTGCTGATGTTTCAGCACCCTTCCTTAGTAGAGCTTTCCACTGTTTCATTCCCTTTATTATAAAGATTTTCTAATATCTCACACAATTCCCATTTCCCCAAACACCACATTTAAAAAAAAAAATATTTACAGTGTATTTATAGGAAAATAGTGCTCCACACAGAGGATTGGATGAGATGACCGTCAATAATGTAAATTTTGTTGGATATTTTTACTCTGTATTTGAATGTGAAAAGGATACAGCCACCCAGTAGCACCTCTGCTGGCCAAGCATGACTCTGCTGGGGCCTGCCTCAGTTCCCCCTTCACTCAGGGTCCCTTTAAAAAGTCCACACAGTCCAAATATTCAAACTATTTCCCCTCTGGGATCCAATTTATTAAATCCCGCACAAAGTCTTTCAAAATAGAACTCAAACCTACAAGTCTGGGCTCAGCTTCTCCTTCCTGAGGATCTACTCTTTCTTTAAAGTTCTTTTCTTTTGTCCTAAACACAGGCTGAACACATCCCTTCTTGCTCTCCTAGCACCTCTTAGAATTTGACCTTCTCCACAAGCCTTCCCCACCAGTATTTTCCCCCTGCTGATCCAGGGCCCTGCAGAAGCTTTCTTAAATGCAATAGCATTACAAGGCATCTTCTGACTAGCCCACCCAACTGGGGCTGTCTCCCCCTTTATAAGATCCAGGTGCCTTCCTTTAAACCCAATTGGGTAGCAGATAATCAGTTCAGGTATACTAAACCTTGCTTCCATTCTTGCAGGCACCCTGTGACAATGTTATAGATTAAAAGACTAGGGAGCAATGAAAGTATTATTAAAACCAATGCTTTATATTCCCACAGCATTTCAGATAAACAGCTGATTAACAATTTAATTGATTACAAAGATCATATTTATTCAACCTGGCCTGTGTAGAGTACTTACTGCATGTTATCAGTTTTAACTAACAATAATTGGGTTGGAGCTGCACACGTCACACATTCATAAGTTACTTATTGAACCTTGTACTTCACTTGATTTTGTCAGAACAGGCTGTATGATATTTAGTGGTCACTGGAATTTATCAAGCGGTATACAATTTAAGCTGGATATAAAAGAAGTTTTGGTACCACAAGTACCATTACTTTTCTAGTGTTTCTGCTGAGCTGGAGGCATCATTTACAGGATCCTGATTCATCTTGGGAAATGACCAATGACACAGGTGTGTTGGAAAATGTCTGTATAGTAATTTACTTCAGAACTTCACATCAAGTACATGGATGGCATTTCCACTAACTACCAGCACTTCTTCCTAATGACAAGAATATTGTATGTTGGTATGTAGAAATATACATTTTAGTATAGTATTTTTTGCTATTTTTTCTGCCTGCTCCATATAAGTATTTTGTTTTGTTCTAATTTCCAAGTCTGTAATGTTATTATTCCCATGTTACTCTGGTGGAAATATTAAAAAAACACTGAACTCTATTTAGTTACCAAGAAATGAGCTAGACTTACAAAGTGCAAGTATATTGAACTGAAAAAAAATCTGAACCATTAAATAATTGATTTAATCCTGTCCAACTCCCACTAAGGAGTTCTCTTTCTAAATCAAATTCAGATTTTTCTAACTTCTTTGAGTTGTCTGTCCAGCTTGGAGAAATATATATCTCAGTCTTTTCTCTTCTCTTTTCTTCCTTCCTCCTGGCCAGATTCCAGCTCCGCTACTCATTTTAACTAATACCTTACTCTGTGAGTAGTCCCATGTAAGCCATTGGGACCATTGGTGGAGTAATCATATTCTGAGGGTGAAATCCATGCCCTATTGAAGTCAAACTTTGTTATGACTACATATTTATACCAAAAGGGACAAAAAAGTAAAAGGTGAAAACTTAGAATTTGCACATATGAAGAATGCAGGAAAAAACACTGCTGAGATCCTAGATTCATGAGATCCACAATTTGTTCCCAACCATGATTTCTCCAGGACCTTAATATTGAGGCTGTTTTTTTGGACGGTTTTATTGAGTGTGCTTCAATAAGACATTTATAAACTAACCTGCAAATTACCTTTGCACCTCCCTGTGACTGGCAGGCTTGGCAGAGAGATGCTGCCTGTGTTCTGTTCGGAAAGAGTGGGGCTTCAGTGGCTTCTGATAAAATGTTAGCAGACAAACACTGAGCTGGCTTAGAAGTGATTTTTCAATAGTTTTTTCATTTCTTCCCCAAGCACAGTGACATATACACACCCTAATAGGGAGGGGCAGAGAGCCTAGGAAATTCCTGGAGGTGCAGCTCAGTTTCCTTGGAAACACAGGAGATTCTAAGGAAAGGAAGCTGAAGCCCTGTAGTACTTCATCTTCTCCATCTTGATGGCGGGTCCACCCTTTCCTATGATAGCATCACTCCCTCTATATTTTGCCATCATTAGCATCTCTGCTCTGCACCAGCCCTTTGCCCCTCTCCAGCAAGGATGGACTTGGAATTCATGTTGCTTGGAAGCACATCATTTCCTATGCAGATATCTGATGGGCTCAGAAGGGAGTATGCCATGCAAAGTAGCTGTTCCCTTAGCCTCACTCCTTCCTCACCAAGGCATACCACTTCCTGACTCATGGCTCTCCAGCCCTGGGGAGGGGCTTTTGAAATATCAAGGGGAAAGGACACCATGTCTGGGAACCCCGGTATACTCTTCCACGTTTTTCTGCCCAGTTCTTTTAAAAACTGCTCACATTAGTGCAGTTAAACCCCAGATACTCAAGAGTGGTTAAATGCCTTTGAGGATCCGGCCCTTAGCAAAAAGCCGGTTAATCATGGAAGATTAGCCACATGGCAAGCATGGAGAGGTTTGCGTTCAGCCATTTTTGATCTATTAGTAACTTTAAAAAATTCCCGAAATAAATATTTATGTCTGTGCTAAGAAAAGACATGGATATGGTCAGCCACTAAGGGGAGCGCTTCAAAACGCTGTGAGGAAGTGAAAATGGAGGGTTATATGTCACTGTTATGATTGCATTCACCATAGCAAATATTAGAAAGTTTGTTGGTAGTGAACATTGGAGAAAAAGGAGAGAAGTAACAAAGTTAATACATTTCTCACATGTGAACAATACCAGTATATGAAGATAACTTATCTTTATCATGCTACCTATGTGCATTTTCACACCATTGTTGAAAAGTAAGACAGGTTTTCTTTTTTTCCCTGTTGCTAGCAGCCCTCATTCGGCTTTATTATGAAGAGTCAGGGCTGCCTTATTCATGTCTATGCTATGTAAGGTCTCTGCCTTAGAGTTTATTCTTAATCTTTTTTCCTCCTGACTTTGACTTTTCTGGTCTCAGTGATAAGAGGAGATGATAAGAGATGCTGATGAATCTGCTTCCTCACTCTGAGTAACAGTTATAAAGCTCCAAAGCAATTTGAAATTAGTTGAATATGGCTTAGTCACTTAGAAATATCGTGCGTTGATTGATATCAAGTGAATTCACATTTCATTTATCAGCAAAAGGAAATGTTGTTGGGAAGCAATTCTTTTTCAAGCAGAAAATATGAAAGTATGAGAAAACACATTGTAGAAGGCACCTGTAATGGCCTAGTTGAATCTTTTTTAAGATAAGAAATACACCTAAAATCCATAGAATATACAAAAAACCCTCCCTGCTTTCCATTCATGTTTCTTTTTGGGGTGTTAGAGGCAGATGGTATTTGTAGAATTTTTAAGCTAACAAACAGAAGTTTTTGAGTGGGTACTTCATTAGCCACCTATGTGCTTTTACAACACTCCAGGCATCAGACCAAAAGCTGTTTCTACTGTCATATAAAGGGCTGTCACAGAGTATTAAAAATAGTCACAATGCTTAGCTCCCCTTTTGTGCAGTAAGGCTGTAATTACGTGCAGTAACGAACAGAAAGATGCTGGCTGCAATTTAACATTAGTTACTCTTTTTAAAAAAAACAAAAACAAAAAAAAACTTGTTAGGCACCAAGTTTGATAACAACAGAAGACTAGAGCTGAGAGGCCAGGCAGAAGTGTGTTTTGAGGAGGGATTTGAATAGAAAGGGATGGTCATTTCACACATATGATCACAGATGCTGTTCCATACGTACAGAATGGCACCCAAAAAACAAAAAAGGCACAAAATGAGATGAGAGGGAAACAAAGGGAAAGATTGGACGTGAGGTTTAAACAACACTGGTATTTAAAAACAGAAGCCGATCATGGGGACTTTATGCCTGGAGCTCTTTGACAACAATTTGCCATCTTTACTTTATTAGGATGGGATTTTTCAGAAGTACTCAGTGCTGGCCTAAATCTGTTCCCACTGATGTCAATGGGAGTTTTACCACAGACGTCTGTGGTAATAGTAAGGCAACTTTTATAAACTTGTGCTACAGGAGGCCAAACACAGTCTTAACAATGTAAACAAAATTAAAACAATACTCAGCATGTGGGAAAAGGCATAATCAGAGAAAAAATTCTTCCTGACTCCTCAAATGGGTGGTTAGCTATTCCAAAAAGAAAATAGCTTAACACCCCTTCCACTTATTGGATTCTATTGTCCATCCCCATGCCAAAAACCGCTGTTGTCCAATGCTTGGTCTAGTCCAATTTTAAATAACTTAAGCAATAGGACTTCCACCGCTAGTCTTGAGAGCTATTACACCGTCTAATAAGACTCCAACAGTCTACATTTTTCTTTGTTTAATTTCATCCCATGATCTTTTTACCATCTTGGAAAAACAAAATTAGTAGCTGCTTAGTTTTGCCAGGTTTCTTTGCGTTTTCTTTTGTTTTAAACAAACCATGAAAATTAAGAGCATTATCATTAATAAAATATTGATTTGACATAATTAATAAGGAAAGGGATCTGGTAGAGCAGTAGTCTTGAATTTGAGATTAGAAACACAGGTAGAAAGACAGATAGCAGGCAGGCACAGGCTGCTAAATTCTTCCCTTAAGGAAAAAACATACAACAATAAGTTGTAAAAGTGATATGAAATGCTGAAGGTTAGTCTCTACAGAATACACTTCTTAAAGTGCAAATATATGAAGTTATTTGGTCAGTAGAGTCATCCTGGCTTGTACAAGAGAAAATATGCTGATGGATTTTTCTGTGTGTATCAGAGTTCACATACATCTGAAAAAATGTGCTAAATTCAAGCTATTAGTGCTACAGTGATTTAGAATGCCCACCAGCCAAGGCAATTAGTGCCAGGGTGATTTAAAATACCAGTCAACTCCAGATATTAGTGACAGAGTGATATTTAAAAACCAACCATCCCATGCTATTAGTGCCAGGGTGATTTAACATGCAGTGTCAGATTGTGGGCTTGCAGCTTAAGTTCTGTGAATGTGACACTGATATTAAACCATGTAGTTTTCCAGGCTCTAGGAAATAGGTTGGAATCTATTACCAACATCTGGCTAAGCACTTAAAGTCCGCCACTAATATTCTTCTAAATAATCTAAGATACTAACCTTCCATTGTCTCTTTCTTGCTCTTTTCAGGTTTTGGACTAATTAACATTCAACCTTCTCTTTGTCCTGCACCACATGCATTAAATATGTACAGAACATCTATGAACAGCAATCTATGAACAGAGGTTCTGGCAGGTTGGGTTATCATTAATATATCCATCAACATCTGTGATAAGAAGTCAAATCCACTTATGGTGATATAATTCCTACTGTATTTGCCACCATACAATCTAAATTCAGACACAGGCAAAACAAAGCAGACACCATATTTCATTCTTTACTCTCTTTTTCAACCTGAGTCAAGAGAGTCTCCAATAAACAGAAGTACTATCTTTTTGAGCCGTTATTGAAGATATGGGTGATGGGTATTTACACTTTTGCACTTTTACATTGCAAAAATTACCCACAAAATAGTATCTAGGACCCAATTGTGAAACTCCTGCCTCTAACCGGACATACACAGCTTTGAGGAAAGTAAGGGCCTGATTCAGACTTCACTCACATTGGGTGTACCAGTATAACTCTTTTGACTTCAATTAAACTACTCTTGGTTTAAACTAATTTAAGTGAGATCAGAACAAAACCTTCTAAATCTATTTTACTCCTGCACTTTGCATTATTCTCTCCTCTTCTTTGAATGCTATTAATTGTCAGGAAGCTATTCTGCAAATCACTTTCTTCTAGAGGTAGCCCTTAAAGGAAGAAGCTGCAGTAGCAGTTGCTTTTAGCTCAGTCACCTATTGTTTGTGGATGAAGTTACATTCTCATCACGAATGCCTATATTTTAAACTCACTCTTCCCTCTGAGAAATGTCTACCTGCTGAACTATTTCAAATTAAAATGTGTTGACATGGCCCATGA
Organism: Emydura macquarii macquarii; assembly: GCF_026122565.2. Taxonomy (NCBI): domain Eukaryota; kingdom Metazoa; phylum Chordata; order Testudines; family Chelidae; genus Emydura; species Emydura macquarii. The sequence goes on along the minus strand of NW_027131500.1, from coordinate 13,714,812 downwards.
GTTTTCATAAAAATGTCAATCATACTTTCATAATGAAAATGTCAAGCAAACCTTATTATAGTATTCATCAGATTTGAACAGATGAGCAGACACCTGCAAGTTTAGTCAGGCTTTAGGAAAGGGAATCTATTTTAGTCCTTGTGGTCTGCAAGGACTGGACACACACCAATAACTTTCTTTAGTTTTCTGAAAGGTGTGGGAATATATGGGAATTATTCCCAACATTACAGCAGATCAAAAACATCCTCCAAAATTATGAAAATTTAGGGAGATTTAAAAATATATTTTTTCATTAAAAAAACGAAAACTTATGGAAATTTCATTGAAATATTAAAATTTGGAAAATTTTGATCAGCTTTACCCAAAATACATTTTCTTTGTTTTTTTCCAGGTCTTGTTTGGGGTTTCTTGTCTGGGGTGAATCCTGTGCAACCTATGAGTACCATTCATATTTTAAATAGTAAGATATTTAACATGAACGGAATGCTACTTGTGGAATCACCATTCATTAGAAAGAGAAATAAAGTCTCATATGGGATTTTCTAAAAGTTTCTAATTCAGTCTCATCCAAAGACTTTCATAAACCACCTATCAGCTGCCTCTAACCTTCCAAACAAAGCAATATTATTAAATATGTCTAGATGATGGTGGGGAATGAGTTACAATTCACTTTCAGCAATGAAGTAATGTGATCAGTGCATGGAATAAAAAAAAACCAGTCTTATATCATATTAAACTAGAGATGATGCCACTTTCAAAATCATCTCCTTCTGCCTTCCCAAGCCACCTCCCCACCTCACTTACTTTAGAGAGGCATGAACTGATAAATTCAATTCAGGTATCAAAATCAAAGAGGATTGATAGGTAAGCTTAAAAATACCCTCTCTAAAAGACAGATATTTATTTATTTCAGATCAAGATTCTAAAATGAATGAATTCCATCTGTCAAAAAAATCAAGAAGAATTTGGACTTGTTTCAGATTGTTAAACTCTAGAGTTTAACAAACACACAGGGATCTTGCTGCAAATTTGGAATGATTCACAATTAATATAAGGACTAGACTCAAATTGTTTAGTTATGCACACTTTGTAAATGTTGGTAAGGGTAACTGTGAGTTTGGATAGGACTAAATTTTGAAGATATTTACAGGTCAGAGATGGTCTCAGAGCTTTTTTGATTTCAACAGCAGGTCATGATCTCCTGTCAGAATTTCCAAGGAATCATCTAGTCAAGAGATTAGATTTGCTCCCCCCTGGAGTGATCAGAAAAATGTTTCATCAGTCCCAGGAATATTTCAAGATCTCCTGGAAAGCCCACAGATTTAAGGACATCAATTGAAGGCTAAGGAATCTGCATGAGAGGATAACTCCTCTATGCTTTTCCTTCATCTGTATTGGCAATATACCTCTATTTCCAACAAACCAGATATTATGTAGACTATTGCATAGACTATTATGTACCCCACCTAAAATGTGCATGCTTGGCCTGAGATTCTAACTATGTTACTGATGCTCTTATTCAAATCAAGATTATAAACATACGTTTTGGGGTTGCCCCATATTGGAGATCCCCAACATTGGGAACCTAGAGAAGAAAATATCACATGACTGAGCATATGGGCTACCTGTTATCTCTGTATTGTGCCTATTGCAACACAGTACAGTTGTGTCAGCCAATCAGCAGCACAGACATGCTGCACAGTTAATACCTATTTCTCAGTTATGTAATTCCCTGGCCCCTGCTTAGTAAAAAGGGTTTGAACTGCACAGTGACTATTACCCACCTCCCCAATAACTCTACAAAAGCAATTCCCAGTACTCACACAGGCTAAAATATTACACGGTCAATCAAAGTTCAGGGACTGATAGTATCACAGAACGATCCTCTTTCTCAATTAAAATACATTAATTATTGAATATTCTCAGCTCTGGTTACATAATCATGGATGAATATACTGTAGGCAGACTATTACCGGAAGAACGCCAATCAACATGTTCATAATGACCTTGGTTGCCTTAATGTATAGTGCTTGGGCCCAGATTACAAATAAATCTAGATCAGTCTGTATCAGGTACCTCTCCTCTTCATTATTTGCCACTCCTCCAATCTTTGTGTTATCTGCACTTTTTATCAGTGATGATTTTATGTTTTCTCCCAGGTCCTTGATGAAAATGTTAACTAGCGTAGTGCCAGGAACAAATTGCCGGAGGACCCCACTAGAAACACACCGGCTTGACGAGGATTTCCAGTTTACAATTACATTCTGAGACCTGTTAGTTAGCCAGTTCTTAGTCCATTTAATATGTACCACATTGATTATGTATTGTTCTAGTTTCTTAATCAAAATATTTTGTAGTACCAAGTCCAACACTTTACACAAATCTGAGTATATTACATCAATACTATTATTTTTATCAACCAAACTTGCAATCTCATCAAAAAAGAGGATAAATCTTACCTGGCTAAAATAAAATGTTCAAATTCAGTATTTGAACATCAGTTTTAACCTAAAATATTGGGTCAGAGCCTCAGCTGGTATAAATTAATGAAGAATTAAGAGGAAAACATAATTAAATAAAATATGAACAGTGATAAAAAATGAAGTACAAAGGGAAATAAATGTTTGCCCCCTTTTTATGTTTCTTCATGCAGTGTAAATGTTTCAGTGTTGGTTTCAGGTGGGGGTTTTGGTTTTTTGTTTGTGTATTTTTTTGGTTGGTTAGGTGGTTTTGCTTCTTTCTATTTGTACCCTTACAAGCATCAGGAATATCCAGTCTTGCCTTACCTATTTTTGCTGAAGACTTTTGCTGAATATTTGGAAGAGGAGAGCAATGATATGGGTGTTTATTCAACCCTCAAGTGAAAAGGGGATATGTTTGAATGTTTAACATAGAAAGCTTTTCTCTTAAGTGTTCGTCTTAGTTTAAGTTAAAATTGTTTATAAAACCCAAACATAAGGGCCCTATATAGTTTGAGTCAGTCAGACATTAGTATACTTCACATGGGGAGGTATGAAAAGAAAAGAGGTTTAACCGGGAGGAGGAGGAAGGGAAAGCAACTAACAGGCGGTAAAATGGTATAAGTTAAACGAGGACTAAGTTTCACCAATTTAGATTGACTTGCACATCAGTAGATGTAAGTAAGTTTAAGGGAATCTGAGTATAAAGGAGTCACACTCAGGCTCCCTTAAACTTTATACTCCACTAAACTGAATGTAAGAAATTTGTTTATCCCACATAGTTTCTGAATTAGATCTAATGGGTTTTAAACAGTCTGAGTAAAAATCTCTCCCCCCTCTCAATTGCTCAGGTTTCAATCTGTGTTGCTGTCATGATATCACTAGTTTCCAATAACAACAGAATTCCTCAGCAAAAGCTATGTAGAAAATACCTGATAGTTCATATTTAAAAGTGAAAGCTAGAAAGAAAAGTTGTTTCATGCCTCTTTGTTCATCACAAAGCAGCAAATAAGACCACAAACTTTTATTTTTCTTTCCAAGTCACCTTTAAAAAAATAGTGAAATACAATCTTAAAATATTCAAAAATATTGTGGTTTTAGTTTTCAGTTGGGTTATTCTATTTCTCATATTTCTGTCCTCAAATAAGGAACTACATTATACATAATATAATTAAGTTTTAAACTAAGCAGTATTGCTTAGTGGTTAGAAAAAGGGCTTAGGACTCAGGATTGCTACAATAGGTTCTAGTCCGCGCTCTGTCGTAAATTCGTTGTGATCTTGGGCAAAGCTTATTAGGCCAACATTTACACACATGGCTGCCTAAAGTTAGCCACCTAAACAAAAATGGTCTCATTTACAGAAAGCTGCAATTCAAGTGTGGGATTTCATTTCAAGTGTGGGATTTGGGTGTTCAGCACTTTAGAAAAATCAGGCCTCTTTTATTTAATGCTTATATGTGAATTTAGATGCCTAATTTAGTCACAAACATGCAAATATTTTGGCTTTAATCTCTCTGTGCCATTAAGATTTTCTTAAAGTTTGTTAAATTCCTTTGATGTTGAAGACCATCAAAGAACTTTATAAATACAAAATATCGTTGTTATTTGTATCAGCATACGTCTGTGTTTTAATATTCTATTTTGTATTTACAATACTGTTTAAACCTCATCTTATCCTTTTATTGCTTAGCAATAAAACTGCATCCTGCTTTCTTACTATGTTAATATTTCACTAATGTCTATCATTCAAAATGTTTTAGAATGTGCAATACTCAGTCTTGACTGCCCAGACTGCATTTTTGCACCTTCTGTTACTGCTATTTTTCTGAACATTACTGACATCCTGTCGGTAGGTGTGCAAAAAGCACCTGTTGAGATGTGCAATCTCCCTGCTTGATTCCAGGAACATTTATGATGTGTACTGTACCCTGCATGAGGAGGGCAGAAACTGAAAAGCATCAGGAAACCACATTACACTAAACACTCCCAACTCTGAGTGATTAGCTCAAGACCATGTCACGGAGTCCTTTATAAAAATGTGGTGATTTTGAAACCACAGGAAAAGAGATCCCACTGGAATATACACACCAAACCCCCAGAGTCAGTAAGTGGAAACTTTCCTTTTCTTTATTCTGATTCTCCCTTGGCTTTCTTAAAATATGATTCGAAGTTTTTTGAGCATGTATAATGCAAATGTATTGGCATGTTTGGCTTTTTGATGGCAGGGGATTGCCTTTTGGGACTAAATCCAGTGAGGTGCTGAGCATCTCAAGCTCCCACTGACTTCAGGAGTGAGCCATTGGTTTGGACTTATTCCACTGTTCTTGCGGCTGAGGTTTTTCCTCTTACATATTAAACTTTCTACTCTACTATTGGGAAATGCTATGCTTTCCTGTGAATCTCTACAAAGATATTTTTCTCTTTTAGCTGGGTTTTATTTATTAGTGTATGGGACACTGAATTACCTTCCTGTAATAACATACATTATATATTTATTCTCAGTTATGAGGCATTTTAAGTGCTGCTCTCAAAATAGCATGAGTCAGGCTTTAGATGTGCCATAGAGAGAGGAAGCGTGAGGTTATTTACTGCACATTACATGGAGTGGGATGGGATTTGCCTTCCTCTTGAGAGCAAACAGTATTGTTTCCTTGCCAGCTAAAGTCACTCAACCAGTTTCACCAGGATCTATATCCTCCTGACTGAAAACTAGGCTATTATAGTGGATCAGATCATTCTTTTTCTACAGTATGTCAAGTAAACGTTTACATTTTATTGTAGGTGAAGAGGCATTAATAGTTCATGGAGCTGCCATTCACAAACCTTGAAACAGCTTTCATCTTGTTGGCTTTTGTCGTTGTCTCCTTGTTTGCCCTGGCTTCTATCTACAGTGACCCTGATCCAAATAATACAGGTAAATAAAATAATCCAATGTAGAGATAGTGTTCTACAATTCTCAGAAATCTAGTGCCTGATGTTCTCACTATATGTTATTTTCTGAAATTTTTTTTATTAGACCATTGTAGCAAATGGGCCTGCCATATTGTTAAATTTTCTACAAAATAAAGAGAACAGCAACCAGTCAAGGGATTAAAAAAAATTAGGATCATAGGAACTGTCATACTGGATCAGAGCAAAAGCCCTTCTAGTCCAGTCTCCTGACTCTGAGAATGAGCAATACCGAAAAGTTCAGAGTAAAATGCAAGTAATCCCATAATGGAGAGTTGTGCCACAAGGGAGGTTTCTTCCAGTCTCTAGGCAATTGACTCATGCTGAAGTATGAGGGTTTATATCACTTATAAATATTTAGTCTGACAGAACTGAGGATGATGTTATTGCACATGTAAGTGTATAATTCCCTTTTTGGACCTACTATATTCTTGAAGCCAGATCTCATTTGAACTGCTGTAGAAGCACAAAGAGGTGGATATGATTGAAAATTGTAGGGGAAAGGAGTGAAAATGTTGTGAAAAAAATTGTGAAAATGTTCTCTTTTTTTTTGGGTTGAAAAATTTTAAATTCAAAGATTTCTACCAGCTCTATAAAGGGAATGAAAGCAGCTGAGGAGTCCCTCGTTATAGTGCAGAGCAGACATAGTTAACCCTATGCCACTCATTTCCCCATACATGGCTGTAAGAAGTATCCTGGATGGGACTAAGAGCAGAGTCACAATATGAGGAGCTCTAGCAATCCTGACCAGCAAAGAAACTCCTTTAAAGACTTTAAATTGTGCTAGGAGCCAGTTTGGTCCCCGACAGCCTCTCCGTTTCAACAGGTGGTTTCAAAGGTATCAGAAAGTTACCTATAGTGCTCTACTGCACCTGGTCATCTAATCCTTAGTCTCTACAACATCTTATGGCAATGAGTTCTACAGGTTAACTTTGTGTTGTTTAAAAAATAATCTTTTGTCACTTTAAGGTATTGCTTGACAAGAAGGATTTGGGAAATCTATGGGATGGTTTTCTATATCAGCAAGCAGCTTAATAAGCATGGTCTCTTGCACAGGTCTCATAGTATTCGTGTAACAATATTAATCAGCATGAAGAGTAAATAAATGTCAAAGGGTTTGCTGTTAGCATTCGAACTGTTTTGTTTTGTTTTTTTTAAATCCATTCTGCTTCACTGGGTTTTATATAATTTCTGTACAGAAGGCAGGAATGTGTGGAAAAACAATAGACATGTCTGTGGGGAAAATGTGGTTGCCATGAGAACTCACCTCAGTCAGAGAGCATGGACATAAACATTTTCTGGGAGGAGCATGTAATGATCTAAGAGTACAGTAGCAACCCCTCAGACTCCATGCACTAAGACACTGTCCTTCCCCACAGATGAAGATAAAAAAAGGAAAGCTCTCTTGACAGCAAAGTTTGAGAGGACTACAGTTATAGGAAACTTAGTATCTCTGCTGTACATGGACATGAGCTAATGCTATTAAGTCTTGTAGGTGCCTTAAAAGGTTAAAAAGGGACTTTTTAAAAATCTTTCTGATTCTGCGATGGTGAGTGTGTGGGCTCTCACGTGGTGAGATGATGTCCCACTCCCCTGCAAAGAATCTGTTTACTATGATGTAGTATTTATCAGTGCTGATTTGCTGCTGTCTTGTAGGGTGACCAGATGTTCCAGTGTTATAGGGACAATCTTGATATTTGGGGCTTTGTGTTACATCTGTGCCAGTTACGCCTCCTCCCCCCGATTTTTCACACTTGCTATTTGGTCAGCCTACTGTCTTGTCAATGTAGAAAATGCATGAAAATGGTTTGCTTGTCAGGATTTCATCAACCTCAAAATAATATCAGCCTGGAATGAAAAATTGACTTTTTTGTTAATAAAATTTTGAATTAGAACAATTTCACTTCCATGCCAAAAGTACTGTAACTACAGCAATACACCACATGGCTAGTGCTCATATTTAAGGCAAAGGCTGCACTCAAGACACTTTACTCTCACTTTATCTTGACTGCACCCCCATAGGAATAAATCCAATTTACTATGCCAATGTAACATTCACTGAATATTCCAGCAATGTCCCCTGCATCATTCAACCACTAACCCTGGTTTTCTGGAAATTCAGAGGAAAGCTGGCAACTACTAACAGAGCCAGGCAATTATCTTTCCATTAGCTGAGTGTTGAGTAATTTATAACAAGCTCAATCTATACAGAAGCACAATACTTTGATTGAATTGTGTTCTCTTCTCTCTCTCTCTCTCTCTCTCTCTCTCTCTCTCACACACACACACACACACACACACACACCCCTTCAAAAGCCAGGGACTTAAAAGAAAGGCCAGCTGTCTAAGTGACAATGACATTCAATCAAAGAATGTGAGCCTTGCGCTTTCCCACTACTAATTTTATTATTATTACATTAGAAATAAATAAATAGCTAAATGATTGGGCACTGAACAGAAGAAGTGAGAGGACTTGTAGCAGGGACTAAATTTAATGGGATTAATGCAAGGAAAAGGAAAAGAAATAAATGTTTTGCTTCAGAGCTAGCTTGCTGACACTTGCCATAAAACGTGAAATTAGGAACCCTCTCCAGGGGGCTTTTTAGCTGTCTTCTATCTCATTCATGCTGCTGTAAGGCAGTAGGCAGGTATCCTCTACTAAACACTACAAAGCATCAGAATTTCCTTTCTGTTCCAGGTTAAATAATCTTTTTTATATATATAAAAAACCCAAATATGGAGGAAATCTTCATATATATTCCAATTAGGCAGCCAGTCTTTTGGAGGAAGGAGTTTGATCTGTTTTTCTTTTGGTATTTGCACAAAGGACATTGGACAAGGAGGTCTGGATTTTGCTATGTTTTTCCCATACACATAGAGCAAAACATATATTTTTCAGTCTAGGTGATTTATTTCAGATGAAGAGAAATCAACAAATAGAAGTATAACTCTCCATGAGAGCATAAATGCAACAACCCCTTTTAATAATCTACCTTTCAACTGAAACAAAATGGCTGCTGCCTTGCAACAGGCAAGGATAATCTGCATTTAAAGGTGCAACAAACAGAAAACAGAATGAAATCTTCTTTCAGTGATATACCTAATTACAGCCCAGATGACAAAGGAAAATGAGATATAGGGCTTTTCACCTCTATGCCCCTACTCAAAATCCAGACCTCATCACTTGTGATGCAAATTGACCCCACGAAAACAGTTTTAGCACAGCCTAAGAAGAATGGGTTGATGGTCAGTTCAACCCATGGTTGGAGCTCTGTGGGTAAACTGCCATTGCCGCTGCCTGTGCTATACCTACTCTGCACCTAAGGAGAGGATTTCAGTCTTCAGAGCCGTCATGCCATCGCTCTTAATGGGCACAACACTGAATGAAGAAAATATATTTAAGATAAAAAGGAAATTATCACTGGAACTATGCTGTATGATAGCTACTTGATTGTTGCAGAGGAAAGAAGAGCTATAAAATGCTACAATATACCTGACATGTTTTACTGGATACACCCTTCTTTACTGTCAAATACACTCTTCTGTGTATATCCTGACCCTCTTATCATGCTGGATCACAAATCTAGCATGCTAACAGACAGCACTACCTCTGCTACATGAGGTGTGGGGGGCACATTAGCGCAAGAGCTGCCAAAATACAGTGTGTACTGCTATGGTAGCTCTGCCACTCAGGGTGAGGGTGCAGCACACTCCCTTCCCACCCCCCACCCCCCGCCCCAGCCACCCTTTTTGTGGAGGTTAATACCACTGTCAGAACTAACATGAACAGTGTCTTCACTTACTAGTCACATCACAGCTGTCCTGTGAGGGGAAGGATTCCTGTGCTCTTTTTTAATCCCTCCTCCCTCAAACACAGTAGAGAGACCCAGACACATCCCAGCTCTAAATATTTGCCCTTTATCCCTTCCATGAATCCAGCCTTTTGTTTCCAGTTAATGTCCCTTCTACCTCCTTTCACAGAGTACAGCTCCTAGTGGCAAATCACAGTGTGCTTTAGAGAGTTTTATGTTGAGTGAAAAATGCTTGTGAATTTATTGTAAAAGGGCAAAAGGTGTCTGTTAAAGAGCAGAACACATGCATAGCTTATGATTGCATTCGCTGTCAAGGAGACACTTGTGGGAAGAGCACAGTTTCAAGCAGAGTTCATGCAATAAATCTCCCACTGGAGGGAGTTCTCTAGTCATTGTGACCCATTATCTGCTCTATTTATAGAAAGATTCTCTTGCAGACTCCAGAAGCAATCCATGATATTTCCCTGGCAGCCTTGTTAAAATTCCACCCGTCTCACTCTGAATTGAAATTATAAATTTGAAAATTAAGATGCCTGTCTGGCAATCCACATTTCCATAAGCGTGACAAGCCACAACGAATTGAGACAGCAGCAAGGGTGCACTTTTATTCAGTTGAGAGATTTTTTGCCACAAGGAAATTTGATTTCTCATGCGTGGGTTGAATTTCAGTGAAATAAGGCTACCATCTTGCTCCACTTCCACAGAAAAATCCAAGTGGCAAGATAGTAAAGAACCTACCAATACAAAATTGCTCTGTGACCTCGATTCCCCTCCATCTCCAAATATGCATTCTTTATCTTCAGAGAGAAAAAACAGCTAGACACATGGGGCAAGGAAAGAAAGAACTGCTTACAATAAACCATTATTAGAAAACAAGAGAATATGCCATTTACTTCTAACGCATCTCATCTTCAGTGCTTGACATTTAACAAAAAACTAAAAACGGCATTACAAATTCAACTTGTCATATGTGCTTCTTTAAAAAAGATGCCCCTATAAATCCCAAACACTGGCACAATGTGATACAAGGCCAATGCACTAGCTCCCTCACAAACTTGCTATTTGCTGCATTGTTTAGGATACTTATAGTATTTGAGATATTCTCTATGCTTGGAACAGGGAACTGTAGCAAATATCACAGTAAGCATTTAAACCATTAAATGAGGTAAAGGCAAGTTTGTAAGGACACTCATATTTTAAAAAGTAATCTTCTCAGGGTCGTGTTCTTATGGACTGTGGACCATAACTTTGAAAGCTTCAGGCATTAATGCAAAGAGCATCCATATCCGGAGGCAGGGCCAGGTAGTTCTGAATCAGTGAACGACAACCAGCATCTTGCGGTACTCCCATCCCCCCTTCCCTACTCCACCTGGGTTGTGATTGCACAAAATGGAGAATGAAGGCCAGAGCGTTTAAAGACTAGAATGTAGACAGATTCATTTGGCACCTTGACTTAAGCCTTTCATCACATTGTCTTGAAAGTCCATATAGATGTCACACAATCTTCTATTCTTTTGTTCTAACCAAAAGCAATAGAAAGGCTTAACATTCTGCTAATTCCCAGATACACACACCTGTTCAGGTCTCTGAGCAATTTATCACCATTCTCAAGCCAGTTTAAGACGTTCAAGTGGCAAGTATTCTTGTACATGTTAAATAATAAAATATAAATTAATTATAGTTAAGGTTAAGATTCTGTCACAGATATTTTCCCCTGGCACTTGACCGTGATTGTAGAATTCTGGGTCACAGACAAAAACACTAATTGCCAAACTAGAAGGCCTCTGGAAAACCTGCTTTTCAAACAAAGCAAGCCTCCTTTTCAAAGAGGCTGCCTGGAGTGTGCAAGGTTTGTATGACTTTAGGAATTGCATAAAACTAATTTGATGTTTCCCATGTTCAATTTTTCAGAGGGTTGTCACTTTGCAACTGTGTTCTTCTGTGGTCAGAAGTCTCCTTCTGCTGAATGCATGGAAAGGAGCAAACGTAGTGATTTATGAAACTCAGACCTCAAAAAAAAGGAAAACTTCCTCACACTCCAGCTACCCAAAGCCTCTCCTATTGATTGGGAATACATGACTTTGGTGGGCTATGGCTGGGCAAAAGATAGGAAACAGCCACTTTGTGCACCGTGCTCCCATGCCAAATTTACATACCTTATGTGGCAAATTGCCACATTAGGAAATGCTTTGCGATTCAGCATTAACTCTCTTTCCATGTTTCAGTTCCCACTGGTGGGGAAGGCAGCGTACAGCAGCAACTGGGGAGTCAATATTAGCATGGTACTTGAATCAGACATATAGCCCCAGGGACTGGAGGATGATCTGAGGGACAACTGCTATGAATAGATGATCCCTGTTGTTAACTTTCTTCCCACTCCTTGGGCTCCCTGTGATTGGCAGTGTCACATTTCCTACCCTTACTTAATGCCTCCTCAACAGGCTACAGAGGAGAAATATTTGCTGATTACAGAGCCCTACAGGTTTTCAAATTACATTTTTCTTTTTTCCATACATGGAAAATGGACAGTTTCCTGCATTAAAAAAAGAAAAACAAAAAACCATTGCCATCATAGGCATTGACTGGCATTCTTGTTGACAGTCTCAAAGAGGCCAAGCATTGAATGGGAATGGAGACTGTACCATCTTCTGACCATAGAGACAATCCCTCCAGAACATCTAGGAGACACTGGTGGGGCAGCATGTGGGAGGCTTGTATTTTCTGAGGCTAACAAAGGGGTTCCAGGCTAGCGGGAAGCCATTGTGCAAACCCTACATTCAGAAATAAAGATAGAAAGGATTATAAGCAAACAAAAGTAAAAAAACTCTTCTAAGGATTAAAATTTAAACTTCAGCACGTTACAATCTTTGCCTAAGCAGGTTTCTTACTTGCATTCAGTTCCCAGAGACCTCAAGCCCCATTGTTGAAGGATCCAACGTTCTGTGATTTCAAGAGCTCTAGCCCCTTTAAATACCGCAAGTGATGGACACCAAAATGGCTTTCTGTTTCTGCTTATATCTCCCAAAGTTTTTTGATTCTGTTACAAGACACAGGAAGGCTTCCTGATGTTCTTCCCGTCCCCCTGCTGATTTGTATGTAAATTTGACTTCCACTGTTTTATTCCATAATGCTTAATTTACATTGGAGATGGGTAAATAGCTTTCTTTCCCTCTTCTCTGGGAGAAAACCTGTGACTCCTGTGTCTGGTCACAGCCTTTAAAGCATAACAAGAGTATTTATCCATAATTCCTCAAAGTGTTAAGGCGTACATTTCACAATGAATCACAGGCTTTCATAAAAGACCTTACTCAACTTGTGTATAATCAGTTGATTCAATTGCTGATCGCTTGAGGCTCAGACCCCCTGTCTTTATAACCTTGTAAACCTTTGAAATGTGTTCTCTTAAAAGTGGATCGCCAAATAACGTTTCTCTCTCCTGCTGGGGTGTAGACACTATGCTGTCTTCTCTACTGTTTGTTAGCTTGATTGCTTTGTTTACTTTATATGTAAATGCACCTTCATTGTCTCCGCCTGATAACTGGTCAGACAAACAAATACACATTCCTTTGTCTGAAGCAGAATGTGCTTATGCATTGCTTGCCAAACACATTTTAGAATTCTAGCCAGTACTTAATTTGTGCCAGGGCTTAACCTCTAGGCTTGCTGCATCAGTTATGAAAGTAAAAAAATGCTTGAGCCCCAGGACCTAATTGCTTGAGCCCCGGCACCTCTTTCATTACAAATTAAGCACTGATTCTAGCACATATTTGTAACTCTTTGTGCACACCCCATCCATATGGTAGAATAGTAACAATCAGTAAGTTATTAGCTTTCCAATGATATATTACATGCCACCCTTTTGGTATATAGCATGGCGACAGTGTGTTAGGTATAGCGAGTAAGTCAAGCCTGACAAGAGTTGCTGACACAGAGTAGTGAAATACCAATAGGCTTCTGTGTAAATGTGACACCAGAAAAATCCCTGAAGTAACACTGTGGAAAATCAGGCCCTAAAGGTGCTAAATGGACAGCCCTGGGATCCCCATTTTTAACCACAGAATAAGTGTCAGAGTAAGCATTTTAAACACTAAGGAGAAATGGATCAGAGTCTCATCTACCCTTTGGGAGGCCCAATATTCAAATATTCTGTGACCTTACAAGGTTTTGTAGATGCTCTGATCAATGATCTGTAGCTGCATGAAATCAATGGAGTTACACTGGAATACAGCTAGAATAATGCAGTGATAAATCAGTCCCAAAATCCCTACACAATAAAAAAAAAAGACATGTTGGCAGCAGGGTTTGTTGCAGAGGGCAAACTGGAAACTATAGATGTTGTTTAACCTTGATGAAAGGGATGCACAAAGCTGGGAATCGTGAAATTAAATGAACCCAACATGCAACATTTGAAAGCTAACACAGTGTCTGAGAGTTGTAAAATTATTGTTAGGGTCATACAAATTGATTAGAGCTTCTGTAAAACCTTGTGAGGTAACAGAATGTCTGAATATTAGGTATTTTAGCAGGCAGGCAAGTCCCTTACCAATTTATCTTTATCATAAGAAAATGCTGACGCTAGTTAAATGGCCATAGACTTACAGAGCATCTAGAATAGAATATAATAGAACTATATCTAGAATAGTAGTGTAAAACAACTCCTCCAAAATGCATCCCAAAGAACAAGAAAGGTAGCATAGCAATTACTACTTTATAGGGTGAATGTGATAAGGACAAGGTCCTGAACCTAGCTTGAAAGAAAAATGAAACAGCATTTGGAGAGATTTAATCTGTTTTCCACCACTGATTAAATCCATTCACACTGAGGAAAAAGAAAGAAAGAGTTAATTATGGTAATATGAGCCTTCCGGCTGAATACATACCTCCAGCCACACTATATTATGCTAAATCCTGCGTTACCTACAAACAACCTCAGTATGTTTTCAACAACCTACAGTATGCCTCAGTATGTCTTGGCCATACACTTAGTGCAGAAAATCAAAGCATATAGCTAAGATAGATCTGCAAAAGGAAACCCTAGGGAATGAATGCTTAACCTTCCTTAACTCACAAGAGATTCCCTTTCACTGACTTTGTAATAACATTTAGAGTGACCTAGTTTCATCTGAAAGTTTAATATCTCTCTGTCTCCCGCAGGAGGGAAAATATCAGAATTTCTATGAATAATGCAATGTTCTATATGAGTTTAGAAAACAACTGCATTTCAAATTTTAAAGCAGCACTACTATTTTAACTATTCTGGTTAAAATATTACCTTTTGTCTTTTGAGGGGGCATAAGTCTCAGTTTCTGACTGCAGTATTCCACAGAATCATGTATTGATTTTTTCTTTCTGCTTATGGACTAAACCCTGACCCTATTAAAGTGAATGGCAACAGTAAATGTAATATATTTATTTTTAAGCATAGCTATGGCAATCTTCACCGTTGTATAGAAGCACCAAAATTCCATTGACTCTAGTATGAATATCAAAGGTTGTGTGATACTTGTTTAAAAGGACCACTTTGAATCCAAAGGTTATTGTACTCAGGCAAATACATATTTAAGATTAATACTACACATAGTAAAACTGAAAATCCATTTGCAATATTTTCAGTGCCCACTGTTAAAATGTAAATATTTCAGGCAATTATATTTTTAAGGTATCTAAAGGAACTAGTCCATTTTATAATCCAATCACTTCCCTACATTTATATTTAAAATGAACCATTTTAATAATTGTACATGACTAACACTCCAGTTTGGGAGGACTTGTATCACTTGTATAAATGACCAAACAGAATGGCCTTTCAGATTTGTTTTTAAGAAATTCCTCCTTCAGGTTAGTTTATTTGGGATATTACCGTTTGCAGTGGACTTTGCAGGTGAAATAGAAATCCTTGAAAAATCAGACTGTCTAACAGGAACAGTGACACAAACACAAATACACACAGTAGTTGCAAGAAATGGTTGAACAATTAAATGACCTAAGGCACTTTACTCTTCCTGAAACAGTTTCAATAATGCCACTGTTTGATTCTAATGTATATGCAGTTTAGTCTTGACTTTATAGACTTTGACACTGCTGCTGTCCAAATTAGTGAAAGGAATGGAGGAAGCAGGAAGAGAGAGCAAGAAAGAGAGAGAAAAGATGACAGAGGATAAGGGAGGAAGGTTTATAAATCATTTGAATCTTCATATTTGCCTGTTATTACTTGCCAAAATTAGCATCTAGATTTGGTTTATCTAGGAAGAAATACGGATTGGATATAACGTAATCTATTTACATAGAGCCAAATTCTGCCCTCTGTTACACAGAAGTTCTTGAGGTCTTTGGGGTGGGATGGTAGGGACAGAGACACACCCACCCACACCCTGATGCATTAATGAAGTATCAAGACAGGATTCCTAAAATAGCACTCCAGAGCACCAGGATGGAGGCCTGGCTATTGCACCCCTTGGCTTTAATAGGTCATTGCTGGAGATGTGGCTAAGGCTCAGACTGGCTCGCACACATCTGGAAGGCCATGTGGAATCCAGCCAGCATGCTCTTTCACTCTGGCACAGTACGAAACAGCACTCGTCAGTGCTTTTTGCCCCACCCTCCAACTCACTTTGAGCTGTGCTTCCCTGCACCAGCAGGATGGTTCTATTGTCAAACATACTGCCAATACTGTTCTGCCAAGAACGACTACATCACTTAAGGTCTGCATTTCAACTGTAATGTAGCATAATCATTGGACCATTAAAAGGAATGCACTGCAAATGATTTTATTAAAATAAAGTCAATGCCAAATTGCAAACTTCATAAAAAGCTTAGGCCTGGATGCACAAAAGGAGTTAGGCTTTGTAACACTCGGGTTCACAGCACCTAGAAAAATCACTGTGATTCACAAAGCCTGAGTTAGGTGTCTAGGCTCCTGCACAATGAACAGCGAGAGATAGGTGCCATAGACAGCAATTCTCAATAGCCGTATGCGAGGCAGGGAGCTGTCTAAATTAGCCAGAGGAAGATGCTGACCAGACAGGCGCTTGGTAAAGGCCACCTCTCTCACAGAGATAGACCTGTAAGTTCAGGCTGCAGGGAGGTGCCTATCTCTGGTAGCAATTCTCACCTGCTCCTGTAGTTGGGCCCCCATGCAGTTTTAACAAGAAGCTGAGGTGGGGGTGAGAAGCTGGAGCTCATAACTCTCAACCCAGTGGTTAGAGTACTCACCTTGGATGCAAGAGACACCCAGTCCAAGTCCTCCCTCTGCTTGAGGAGAAAATGGACTTTGAACAGGGCTCTGTCAATTCTCAGGTGAGGGCCCTAACCCCTGGTCTATGGGATATTCTGATATAGGCTCTTTCAGTCTCTGCTGTTGATGCTATTGTACACTGGAGAAATACTTGAAGAGTCATTTAGGCAAGAGCACAAGCATGAAAATGACTCTATTGCCTGGTGATTAGAGTACTCACCCAGGATGTTGCAAACCCAGGATCCAGTCCCCCTGCTCCAATCACTCTTTCATTATGTATCCATGGTGGAACAGCTTCAACAGGAAAGACTGAGGGAGCCCCAGAATATCCCATTGCTCAGTGGTTAGAGCACTCATCTGACAGGTAGCAAATCCTCCTTCTTCTAATCCTTTTGACCTCTCAAGTGGACGGGGGACTTGAACTGGGGTGTCTCCCACATCCCAAGTGAGTACTCTAACCACGGGGCTAAAAGTTCTCCCCCACCTCCCATGTTTTGTATGAACTCTCCTGAGGGGCCCAATCCAGTAGTCATGCTCAGAGGACATCAACAGGATCGGGTCCTGCAGGCGACAGAAACACCTATTTTCCTCAGGTTTCTGAATCACTCAGGGGCTTAGGCAGGAGACAGGTGTCTGGAGTCCTAGAATGTGGCAGCAGTGCACGTGCCAAGAGGCAGAAACATAGTCCCTAGGCATCTTTTACTGCAAAACCTTAGGTACCAAGTGAGTTAGGTGCGCAGAGGGTTCAGTAGGAGTTTTGCACATTGGGACTAAAACAGGAATTTAGGTGCCTAACTTCGTTTGTGTATCCCAGCCTTAGTCACTAGTAGCACGGTAAACCATCTTGTCACTTTTCTGAGAAACCTTCTGGAGAGATCTCATCAATCAGAGATTTTTCCCCTAAGAAAAGAGAACTGAAAGTCACTGAGGAGCTTTCATATCACTCCTTCTCCTCCCCAACAGGTAATTTTTTAAGTCTGCTAACTCCCTTTTGTGTCAGAAACAGGGAAGATAAGTGGCCTTTGAAAATGACTACAAGAGAAGGGAAGAGAGAGAGAGTAACAGCCATAGGTTGTCAAACTAACAATGTGGGAGTTAGAGCTGAACATCAAGTCTTTCCCAGGAACCCCCAGTGAGTTGTAAAATAGGTTTATAGGACTAAAGTCATTCCATATTGGACTCATAGGACTGCTTCTGAATTATGGGATAATAACCCTGGAGTGCCTGACTTCCTCATTGAACTCAGATGTATACAGCAGCTTTGCTCTCTCTGGGAGGTAACTGCTGCAGTTAAATATATAGCACAATAGGTGACAGAGAAATTTGGGAATAAATTAAAAAGCTAACAGTTTAGGTTTGGGAGGAGGCAGCAAATAAGGAGAATGTTCAGTTAGCTCCATCTCCTTCTGTCTCCTAATTCTAGCAGCATGATTAAAACTTTGTATGTCCGCCTGTGTGAGTAGGTGCTTAGATTCACATTGATCCTCTTTGTGGGGGAATTTGGAATCTTGGAAAATTAGGTGCCCCGAGCCACTCCACTGAACTCACTGTGTCATGTCATTCTATTCTATTCTATTCTATTCTATTTTCAAAGTTCTGGAACAACCTTCCAAGGGGAGCAGTGGGGGCAAAAAGCCTAACTGGCTTCAAGATTGAGCTTGATAAATTTATGGAGGGGATGGTATGATAAGACTGCCAATAATGGCAGGTAGCTGATCTGTGACTGCTAGCAGCAAATATCTCCAATAGCTGGTGATCAGACACTAACTAGATGGGGACAGCTCTGAGTTACTACAGAAAATTCTTTCCCAGGTGTCTGGCTGGTGGAGCTTTCCCACATGTTCATTGTCTAACAGATCACCATATTTGGCGTCGGGAAGGAATTTTGCTGTAGGTCAGATTGGCAAAGACCCTGGAAGGTTTTTGCCTTCCTCTGCAACATGGGGCAGGGTCACTTGCAGGTTTAAATTAGTGTAAATGGGGGATTCTCTGTAACATGAAATCTTTAAATCATGATTTGAGGACTTCAGTAACTCAGCCAGAGGGCAGGGGTCTTTTACAGGAGAGGGTGGGTGAGGTTCTGTGGCCTGCAATGTGCAGGAGAACAGACTAGATGATCAAGATGGTCTCTTCTGACCTTAAAGTCTAAAAGTCTATATAGGATCTCATTCCACCCCCATCAACAAATAGCATGTGAGCACCTTCCATTAATGCATTAAGTGACATGACTAACATCTGTCTTGTGTAGTTCATTCTTTCTCTCATCTTCTGCAGTGGTGTGGGCAGCGGAGTGTTGGGGTTTTTTTAAGGTACATGCCACTATGTATTTATATTAGAGAAGGCAAGGTTGAAGAAAAGCACCTCCTACTTGTAGCAGAAAATAGTGAGGTTTGTTATGGTCCTTAGTTCTTGTGGGAATTTGTTCCATGGTCTCAAATTGGCTCTGGGAAAGCTGTCTCTTTTACCCTTATGGTAGAAAGTTCCATTACCATGGTTTAGACTGTAAAACTGCATTAATTCTGTAATCTTGCATTGATCTTAAAGTTGTTGAGGTTTTTAAAAACATGTTTGGGAATCTATTTGCTGTATATTGATCTTACTCTCCATCAGTTATTCTCCCATGTGGAACAGATCCCATATTAGTGGAAAGTATATATGTTAACAATAAATCAAAAGTCTTAGAAACCAATGTCGTATGGCTGAAGAAATAGTTTTGGTTTTTTTACTAATTGTGAAGGAAAAAAAGTTATGTTAAAACCAAATTCAGGTATAATTCAATTATGCACAATTTCTGTACAATAGGAAATTGAATTTTTGAAAGGGGAAAGATGAAAGTTTTTATTGTGATCTACGTATCCCAAAATATGTAGGTCAACTCAGAATTCTAGTAACTGACTCTCTATGACATGTCATGTATATTATAAATATACAAAGACTGTTAAAAGGCATTATGTTTTAGAAAATGAAATTAACGTTTAGTATAAATGTTACTAAATAATTGTATTTAGGAAAAGGAAGATTAGATTTAGATTTAGAATTAGACAAAACTCTTTAATGAGCCTGATGCCTTATATATATTCAAAATGGCATTAGTTTAACTAAAGATTTTATATTAAACTGATTTAGTTAAAACTAGTGCATGGATGGATACTTTTAATTTGAGTTAAACCTGCCTTCTATCTGTGCAACCTAACTTGATTTCTTGTCAAGTGAAATTAATATACACCAGGTTTAAAATCAAATTAAGAGTAATCATACAAAGTTCTACACCCACTTAACTAAATCAGTTTGTTAACCAACAAAATTAAACTGGTGCAATTGTGAATATAGAAGAGGCCAGAGTAGAATTAGAACTAAAGGAAAAGAGAAGTATTTAGCTTTTGTGGTCTGTCCTGAGCTAGAACATATTATTGTAGAAAGAAACAAGATCCCTCCCTGAGATAAATTTGGAATTAAAGCTAATTTAATTTTTGAGGAATTACTCCCTAACACTAAAAATGAATTAAATAAATGCAGGCAATACACAACAAGCTCCAAGCATTAGCCCACTTGCATCTAATACCTTTTCCCTTGTGCTCACTTTCAATTCGACATCATTAGCAGCCTCACTGCAATGTTAATAAAAAATTAACCTTAATAAATGTTAATAGTAGCATAAGCCTTGCATTTGTCTACAGCCTAGATGTGAAGAGGCATCTTTTACTAGCACTATTATGTCATATCCTTATTATAAACTAGGTCCTACATTTCTATTGTCATTGACTATAATGACAAGGAGTATAAATAACTATATTAGCACAGATATTTTGCATGTTTAGATAAGGTGAACCACTATAAGCTAGAAACTGAAAACAGTAAATGTATAATTTGAGACAATTTGACTGCTAATCATTATGACACTCAAGAGGTAACAACAGAATTTAGAGGATACAGTTGCAAATCAATAATATTAATGAAAGACAGCTTTTTCCCTTTGCCTGGATATACCCGCATGTCAGACTCTGTGAATGCTATGTCATAGTTTCCTCTGCTGCTAAAAATCCTTTCAAATTGTGGTATACATTTTAGAGAACAGCATGAATATTTTATTAGCATGTAGCTGAGCTCCCTTTTGTGTTTATAAGAATAAAATCAGCTTTGTGGTCTTGTTCTGGCTGGAATTGATGGATGAGGTCAGATCTCTTTATACTTTTTTAGGATTCTATATACTAATTTCTTTTTGACAATGCTATCTAGAATCATTTGTTAGAAATCACTCAAGTCTAGCATAACACCAATTCTGATCTGTTATTACTATATTTGATCACATCTAATAAAATAGTCCACAAATATATTACAGGCATACATACCCTCCTGTGAAAGCCAGCAACTCTGTTCTGTGTCATCCCTTATATTAGCTTTATCAGGCTATTGCTATTGTGGAACTGTACTGGTTATTAAGAAGTTTGTCTCTTAAAGAAGTAAGTTTGAACTTGTGACAGAGCTATATACTAGCTCTTCTGAGATACAGTCAAGACATTTTGTGGTAGTACACTTCAGAAAATTTCAGTGAAACTACCATAGGGCATATGCTAATACATACTTTGTTTCGGTTTTTTTAAAAATGCTTCTTCGAACGTCCAGTAATATCATATGACATAACATGCTCTGACTATCTACCTCTCTCTGCCTTGAAGTCCTTGACTGGTGACTTTTAAAATGACCCATCAGCAACATTCCTTTTGTGACCTGGTTGGAACTGTAAAAATATGACTCAGAATGAAAGCATTTATTTTCAGTTCCCTATATGCTTTGTTTTGTTTTTCATTGATTGGATGGGGAGCTGTAAGATAATTAAAAATTATGCCCCAGATTTCTGTACCAATAACACTGTTACCTGATCTGCAAGGTTGAGATTTGGATAAATTGTTGGTTTTTAATAAAATTACAGCTCTCATCTCTCCTTTCAGAATATGCTGAGTATCAAGCAAGCCTGGGCTCTTATTCAGTGCACTGCATGTAGATGATTGATTACCTCTGCTCAAAGCAAGTTTACAGCTTTGCTTGTTATTCTTATTTCTTCACCATTGACCTAGTTTATTTACGTCTCTCAGGAAATAAAATAATAATTTGTTGCACTTACATAGCTCCTTTCATCGCAGCTTCTCCTTGTGCTTTGTGAACATTAATTAAGTATGCCTTAAAACACCATTATCAAGTAAGTACATACAAAGACTATTTCAAATGGGATCAGCATAAAAGGTATACAAATGACTTTGTCTTCTCCAAGAGACAATATTAATGTCCTACATGCTCATGAGGGCTGGGAAGGGAAACTAATAATGACAAGGAAATTGCAACATTGACTGTTTCTTTCCAGATTATTGTTCATTTTTGTGGTTCTCAAGTACACGTAAAGCATAATTTTAAAAACACCAGGATCCCCTTGGAGATTGTCTTGAATTTCATACAGTTTTATTATTTATCCTGTTCTGAAACTGTTTTTTCCATGAAAGGAACTAGCAATGTTAGCCCAGACTTGAAAGGACTTTTCTATTCTACATTTCACCAGTTATATCTTTATTTTTAGACCATTTTCACATTCCAAGATTAAGGGATCTCTCAATCTTCTGAGAGTCTAGGTATAAAAATTAGTATTGCAAACTATAATAGGCTGGCAAGGTTTGCCTTAAAATGTCACTATCCACAGGTGTTGATCCTGCTTAGAAAGAGTTAAGTAGTTTCTGCTGACCCACTGAGGCAGATGGTTCATTAGCCCCTCCCAAACATAAAGAGGTGGGAGTGAAGGTCTTCAGAGAAAGAACTTAGGGTGATGGTTTACCACTTCTGAGGAAGGAAGCAGCCAACTCTGCAGAGAGTTTATCTGTAAATACCAAACTGGTGGAAGGGCAATGAGGCAGGGGTCTGGAGAGAATATTAAACTCTGCACAGCGTGTGAGCCTTGGTTTTAGAGTAGATTGAGAAAGGTAGTTGCTCACACAAATGTTCAAATACAGAAATAAATATTCCATATGCAAGAGAGCTGTCACCCGTGAAATGGGATGATAAATGATATGGGAGAAATAATTCTTAGGTCCAGATACACATTGGAGAATTTGAAGCCAATTGGTAGAGCCAATGGCTATCTGCTTGTCTATGCCACATATTTACCCACACAACTGAGACTCAAACCAAACCATCATCTACAAGCAGTAGGTCTACTAGATGAGCTAAACAAAGGAAGACTTCAGCTGTCAAAACCAGTAGGAACTATGCTAAGATTTACTCAGCTGAAAATCTTAGACTAGTAGATTTTAAAGCCAAAATGGATCATTAGATCAGACTTCCTGTACATCACAAGCTATTAAATTTCATCCAGTTAACCTGTATTGAGCCCAATCGCTTCTTTTTCATGAAAACATATCTTCCAGAAAGGCATCCAATCTTAATATGAAGGCATCAAGAGATAGAGAATCCACCTCTTCCCTTAGTAATTTGTTCCAGTGGTTCATCGGCCCTACAGTTAAAAACTTGTGCCTCGTTTCCAGTTTGAAATTGTCTAGCCTCAGCTTCCAGACATTGTCTCTTGTTATGTCTTTCTAAAACAGATTAAATAGCCTTTTAGTATTTTCTCCAAACTTTTTGATAATCAAAACATATTGAGGTATATAAGCCTCTCCCTGGAAGACATTTTCTCCAGTCCTCAGACCATTTTAGACTGGATTCTGACCAAGTGGAAGGAATTGATTTGTGGCTCTTTTCTGCACCCTCTCCAACGTTTTCAACATCCTTTTAAAATGTTGAAATCTGTACTGTACACAGTATTCCAGTATCATCTTGACTTCCAGATGATTGATGAACCCTACTAGAAACACACCAATCTGATGATGATTCTCCATTGACAACTACTTTTTGAGATGTCAGTTAGCCAGTTTTTAATCCAAT
This sequence comes from Emydura macquarii macquarii, assembly GCF_026122565.2. Taxonomy (NCBI): domain Eukaryota; kingdom Metazoa; phylum Chordata; order Testudines; family Chelidae; genus Emydura; species Emydura macquarii. The sequence continues at coordinate 13,691,434 of NW_027131500.1, read as the reverse complement.
TAACATGCACTTCATTGATATTGCATAGGTGTTAATTTTAATCAGAGTGATAGTAAGTCATATGCCTTAGAAGAGTCAAAACATATTAAATTTACCCAAGTATTCCATTTATTAACCAAATTTATAATCTTATCTAGAACTGAAGTTGCGTTTGTTTAACAAAACCGATTTTCCATAAAATCATGTTGAATGGTATTCATTATATTCCTATACTTTAATTTTTAATTGAATGGATCCAGTATTAGCGGTTGCATTATTTTGCCTCGAATTGAATCATTTGTATACATTACAATCAGAAATTAAGGGAGACTCTGTGGTGCTGAAAGTAAGCATACGATACTGGGTGTTCAGGTAGCCGGACAGAGAATGAAGTGCACTATGAATGGATGACAGTAGCTGTACCAGGGTCAGATCGACCACAGCAGTAAATAGGAGTTAACCTGAGGCAAAAGGCTTTTTGGTATCTTCTGTCAAGATTGTGGAATAAATTACAAAGTTCTCACATACTATCAAAAGAAGGGAGCAGCTCAGGCATGTGGGGAATAAATGCAAGGAATATGGGGAATCACCAGGAAGAACTGGAGGTATCAGTACATAAATAAGCGAAATTATTATTTAATTAATATCACAGAAAGTTGGTGGGATAAATTTCATCACCAGATTATATACTCCTGTTCTGAGGTCCAGAAGCAGGTGAAAGGCAGGCCAGCTGAAAGTCTCTGGGTAGAGATAAAAGTGGTAACAAACAGGGGTGATGTCATAGTAGGAGTCTACTATAGACCTCCAAATCTGGAAGACAAGGTGGATGAGGCATTTCTAGAACAAATAGCAGAAATATCCAAAACACAAGAGCTGATAGTAATGAGGGACTTTAACTACCCAGACATCTATTGGAAAAGTAATATTGAAAATTTTGTGTTTTGCTATAAGTTTTGGAACATATTAGGGACAACACTTTATTTCAAAAAGTGGAGGAAGTCACCAGAGGGACAGCTGTTTTAGGCTTGATTCTGATCAAGTGGAAGGAATTAATTGCAAATCTGAAGGCAAAAGGCAATGTGGATGAAAGTGATCATAGTATGACAGATTTCATGTTTCTAAGGAAAGAAAGGAGCAAGAGCAGAAAATAAGGATAACGAACTCAAAAGTCATCTCTAACAAACTCAGAGAACTGGTAGGTAAGGTCCCATGGGAAGAAAATCTAAGGAATAAAGAAGTTCAGGAGAACTGGCAGTTTCTCAAGGAGACAATATTAAAAGCACAACTGCAAACTATCCTGAGGTGAAAGAAAGAAAGGAAGAATAGTGAAAGGCCAATATGACTCCATCAGGAGCTCTTTAATGACCTTAAAAATAAAAAAGGAAACTGACAAAAAGTGGAAATGTGCACAAATTGCTAAGGAGGAGTACAAATGACTAACATGAGCATGTAGGGACAAAATCAGAAAGGCTAAGGCACAAAGTGAGTTACACCTAGCAATAGTCATAAAAGGCAATAAGAAGAGGTTCTTTAAATACATTAGATGTAAGAGAAAGATGAAAAAAGTTAGGTCCTCTACTTAGCACAGAGAGACAGTAACTGATAATATCAAGAAGGCTGAATTGTTTAATGCCCATCAGGGATGGTCTAGGTTTCTTTGTAGTGAGCTGGATTTGATGACCTTTTGTGATCCCTTCCAGCCCTACATTTCTATGGTTCAGCTCCTTCAACTGAGAATCAGGTGAGAAGAGATGAAGACTCCTGCTGTCGTCTATCCCATCAGTTGTGGAGTGCCACTGGCTGCTAAACCTGTGGGGTCTAACTTCCAATGTGACTCCAAACATTTCCCCCCCCACCCCCCACTTCCTTAGTCTCTCCCACAGCTGTTGCCATATGAAGACAACTAACAGAACCTTATCACGCTGCTGCTAGTAATCTCCTGCCATCACCACACCCCTGGGCAGACTACTGCCATCTGTAACTGGACAGGCCTGTCTGTGGAACAGTGGCTAACAACATTTTCAATATTTCTTATGAAGTTTAAAAGCTGTCTAAAATCGTGTTGTGTTGCTGAAATTACAGTACTACTGGAAGAAATTGGAGAGTCTATTGCTCTAGGTAGATAGATGGCAGATAATTCCTTTGCCACTTCTAGGAGGAAAACAACCTTCAACTAACCTAAACCTAACTGTAAATCTAGAATTCTTTTTCCTGTTTTAGTGAAAAGCCAAGTGTCTAGCAAATAAAGATTGCAATTTAGAAATTTCTAACTGCTATCTAAGGTAATTTTGCTTATATTGTACTGGATTCAGAGGTAAATGTTATAGGAGCATGAGACCTAATTAAAATAAGTTATATAAAATTACCATATGATGATCAAGATCTAAGATGATAATTCCTTCTGCTTTTGTCCTTTATTTACAATATTTGGAATCCAAGCTACATTTAGAGAGTTTACAGATAGTTATTCCCAATTTCAAATGGGAATCAGGAAGTTCAGCTCAACAATGCATGCCAGGAGCTAAAAGCCTTTATCTGTGCTCTACCATAGATTGATGCCACAAACTATAAAAGTATCACTTATGCTCTGCAACTATAACTTTTGGTTTTGCTATCAGAAAAGCATGTTATAAGTGTTTCTGTCAATGGAATTATTATACGTTTAGAAATTGTTGCCCCAAACCTACTAGCAGTAGTGGTACTTACAATTTTCTTCTTGCTATTTGACAGATAAGTTTTAAACAGATATTCTTTTGTTTCAGGTCTCATAAGGAAGATATATTGGCCATACCTACTATTTGTTTAGATGGCAGGAGTAACATTTTTCCATACTACAGAGCAATTTTACATTTTCAATCATAATGACCTTTCCTTTTTGTTCTTCATCTTTGTATGGCTGATGTAAATGTCGAGCAATAACTATAATTTTACATTCAGATGGCTAAACCAGATAATTGTGTCTGGAGTAGCAGAGTATTGCTATGATGCCTTGTTTGTATTTGTAAATTGGGCATTGAGTTGTTTTATGTTCAATGGTTTGTTCTAGGTGACCACAGTCACACACTGGAAAGTGTTTAATTTTCCATTTGTGCAGCAAGTATCCACATCGGCCATGGTTTGTGCGGATGCAGGTTAGGGTTGCCCATAAGCTTCATGGAAGATCAAAGCCAGGGATCTTCTATGTCGGGTCTTTTACAAGATGTTCATTTGTAACTTCTCATAAACTCCATCCACCAGGACCTTAACCACCTCCCTCACCCCTCTTGAAGTTGCATAAGCCTTTTTAGACCTATGCGTTAATCTTCAACAATGCAACTTCAACCCTGATGAAGCTTGGAAAACCAAATGGAGTTTACGAGAAATTTCCTTTTTATGAAGAGAACTACAAAAGAAAAAGTCAAGTCTCCATAGGCTTCTCTTTATTAGAAAATTAGGTCATGTTAGAATGCAGCCTTGAGGAATCAGTGTTAACTACCATGAGCTAAATGTGACATTGCAGTCAATGTAGACAGGGACAAGTGCTATTTAACAACAACATCATATCAGCTAATTGTGAAGAAACCTGGGGTTTACCTCCTGAAGTTCTGAGGAGCAGTAGCATTCATGGTGCCTGTGATCCCCATCTATAAGGTCAGTCATCCACTTAACTCCACCCCCATCCTGACTCCAACCCCCACAGTGTGACAGCGACAAATCCTGTCCTCTGACCTCCCTGGCACAGACAAACACAAGAAGTAAAACTATCCCAGAACTACAGCACATGTAAAAGCATGTATACATGGTCCACATTCACTTACCTACAGTTCAGTGTGACCCCCTCTACAAGTTGTTAAGAAAAATCACTGTATTAGTAAGATTAATAAATAAATAAATAATAATAATACCTCTCTCTTGCACAGTGCTTTTCATCAATAGATCTCAAAGTACTTTACAAAGGAAGTCAGTATAATTATCTCTTTTTTACAGTGGGGAACCTGAACCACAGACAGGTGAAGTGCCTTGGCCAAGGTCACTCAGCAGGCCAGAGGGAGAGTGCAGAAAAAAAACCCAGGTCTCCTGAGTCTGAGTTCAGTGCTTTTTAATGCCATTAGTTTGCAAATGTTACTCCACCTGTTAGGAATCCAGAGCTAAGCCCCCAGCCTAAATAACCCTTAGCAGAGTTGTCAACTTTCATGCATTCTGAGGTCTGTCAGCACCACATAGTTTAACATAGTTAGCACAGTCAATCATGTGGTGTAGTTTAAATCAGACATCTGGGAATTAAAATAAAGGATGTGGTGGCTAAACTAGGAAACACAGTGGTTGCTTAATGGTTTCATTTTAGAAGTAAAAAAAGAAGCACCAGTCACTAAGGCTGACCTGAAGGACTAGGAGCAGAAATTAAGAAGATGGATAAAGAGATGAAAGAACTACTCCAGGCCAATATTATGGACATCAAAAGTGAAATCATTGAGATTAATTTAAAAAAAAAAACAGAGGTTGAAATAGGATTAAGCAGCAATTTAAAATTATTACCAATCTAGGTCAAAGATGCCAAATAATATTTTTTTCAAAGAGAGAGAATTAAAATTGCAGGATATGAAGAACAGGGAACAAAGAAACAATGTAAGGATTAAAAAGGTATTATGGAGGAAGAAATCCTCTGGAAATGCCAATGAGATTCTTCAAGGTATATTAAAATGGGGTATCAAGGCATGCATTTGCAGTGAAGAGGTATACATAGCCCTTATTCCCCAAGTCCCCTGTAGGATCAAGACAGACATTGATTGTCTGTCTATATTACTACCAAGATAGGAAAAACATACTAAGAGCTATGAGGGAGAGATCTGAAACACAGATCATATTTTCACCAACCCATAAAAATCTTTCCAAATCGGTTAACCTCAGCCCCTAAAAGAATTGCACCATGTCACTACAATTCTTAGAAAAATGGGGATTCCCATTTAGACTGTCCTTTAAATGGAGAGGCGTGTGTCTTTTTCAGAACCAAAGGAAGGGAAAGAGATACTAATAAAAATGGGAAGAGGCAACTAAGGAACAACAGACAGAATGGGGAAAAAAAAGGAACTGGACCTACATGTCACCAAGAAACAACTGGGAATCAGTGAGAACAAAGAGAAAGAAAACAAAACAAAAAGATGTGCCACCAAGAAAACAGGACAGACCTGAAAATAGTAGTAGCCCAGACACAGAAGAACAAGATTAAAGTATGGGTTGAGGAATTATTCTACGTAATAGATATATTTTGTAGGGTTCTAAAAATATGGAAACTGGACTGTACAGCACCCAGGAAGCAATGTACATAATAGATACAAATGTATGGTTAAATTAATAGTGATTTAGCTGGGGACCCAGCTCCCCTCCCCTAATTAAGAATGTTTGCTGTTAGAGTTGTCAATATGAGAATGTTTGTGATATTCATTGACGGGTCATTTACAGTGAACATTTTAAGAATATATGAGCTCAAGAATATTTTATTTATACAATTTTATAATGGTGTGCCTTATAAGAACATTTGACAAGGCATGGTTTTTCTTACCTATATAGATCCCTTCAGCAGGAAACCAGCACACCCCTGTAGGATAGAGCCCAGGTTCCCATGGATAGTAAGACCCAGCCAATAACAGAGAAAGGGAGAGAGGAGAGGGAATGGGAACAGAAAGCCAGAAGTCAAGGAAAAAATATAAATCAAGCTATGCTTCATGACACCTAGAGGCACCAATATCCTCACAGAAAGATTATAGCTTTTTTTCTAACCTGCAAATGTATAAACCAAGATCGACTACATCCAGTCCTCATCATATTTGGTAGCAAATAATATAAACTAAAATATCATACCTCAGATATCATATCCCAAGTATGGTCACAGTGGCTGTGACCCAAATTTAACATTAATAGTTACGATCTTCTAGAAAAGACTTAGCAAATGAATGATTCACTAATTAAGCATTTGGCAGTTTTGGGTTTAGTTTTTTTTTTAGGTTTGGTTTTTGGGTTTTGTTTGTTTGATGCTATCAAAACAGAAACTAAGGGATTTTTTATACTAAAGATAAAGGTCAAACCTCTATAAACATTGTCTAGTATGCATATAAAAGCAGTAATAACAACAGGGAAATTAGCCTAGCATCCCATAGGGAAAAAGAAAGGGAAGGAGAAGCAAATTATCAATGGAGATTGAAAAACTGCAAGCTTTGCATAAAAGAATGAGGTCTAGAAGTATATTTAAATGCCTCTTCTTCTTCAGAGAATGACTAAATGCCATATTTCTTGAGAACACAGAAATATATTCTCAGCTAGCTGGCACAAAGATCTTATGAGGGGGCAATAAGACTAATAAACTCCTTGCTTGTTGATTAAGAAAAAAGAATGAGAAGAATCAAATTCAGGCAATAAAAATGCAAAATAAGAAGTAAAAGACCAGGGAGATTGTTGAAGCATTCAGGAGGCTTCATACAAATCTTTATGCTTCCAGTTATAAAGACCCAATGGAGAAAATTTAGAATATATTCATGCCACCATTAACCCAGGAACAGGAATAGATTTAGAAAGATTAAGAAAGGAAGAGGAGTTCATAGAGGCAAGCAAATCAATACCAACACACAAACCTCCAGGACCAGATGGGTTCTCAGTAGAGTTTTATAACAGGACTTCAGATATAATTGTTGGTAAACGAACCACTCTGTTGAATGATTGGTTGGTTTGTTTTTTAAAAGAGTAATGAGATTTCCAATACAATTAAAGAGGCAGCTACAGTAGAAATACCAAAGCTTCAAAAAATACAAGGTGCTATCTGGCTCATGTGGGCTATTCTCACTTCTTAATGTAGACATAAAAATACTTTCACAGACTCTTGCCAGAAGACCAGAAACAGTTCTTCTTCCGTTAATACACATTTGATCAAACAAATTTCCTTACAGCAGTAATTCATAATATGCAGAATAAAAAGAAATATAGGTCTACTATTATCTTTAGACTCTGAGAAAGTCTTTGCTAAAGAAAAGTGGCCTTTCCTAAAAACACTACTATTAGAGGTGGCTTTTAAAGGTGATATAAAGACATAACACACACACACACACACACACACACACACACTTCATCAATGGTACCTCACTCCATTTAAGACAAGGAAAATATATTTAAAAGAGAGAGAATGTGGATGAATCCTTTCTGTATGTATGATGGGAATGCGCTAAGATATAGTATTTTGGTAGAAAACAACAAATAGGATTTTCAAGATAGTGATTCTATCTTTAATTATGAGTAGTCTATATGGTTAAAACCCAAAAAAGGTTATTGGCTTAGGGAAGAACCCACTAAAAACACAAATACTGCTAGCAGTCAGCTGAGTGCTAGCTTGTTTTGGAAAAAGGACAGATCCCCCAACATTAGTGACAAGGAGAAATAATGTATGGGCAATCCTTTCAATGGAAAAAATGAGACAGCCATATATATCAAGAGCAAGTAGATTTTAGAATATATGTGTAACAAGGTGTGCTGAATTCAGAGCTAACTCAGAATCCTGTCACTTAATACCCACCAGTATATATTAATTGGAATGTGTTTGGAAGACAGGTAGTTGACAGAGGGTGTCCATAAACTGAGTAGAGCTACAACTGAAGGGCTAATTGAGGGGGAAGTAATCCTAGCAACTGGGATTATATAAAATGACAAGAAGGGAGTGGTGGAGAAGAGTTGGGAGCCTGAAGGAAGGCTGAAGTTAGCAGGACTAGATGCTGCTAGTATTGTTCCCTGCCCTAGAAGCAAGCGGGGAAGCTGGCTGTGAACTGTACACATATGTAAATAACATTACAGGTTGTGGTCTGCTGGAAGAATACAGTAAAACACAGTGGTAGTGAAGGAGATGTGGCGTAGTTATGGTCTGTGATTAAGGCCTGAAAGGACTCTCAGGGGATCACCCCATGACAGTATGGTTACCATTTTTGGAATTTGAACTAAATAAATACATTGGCAACAACATGACATTGACCAAACACAAATGAGTCTTTTAAAGTTAGCAAATGCAGGTTATGAATAAGATTAATACTTGATGGAAAGTTCATGTATTTTAATAATTAAATTAATAATAATTAAAAATAAAGGGATATATATAATTTTTTTTTGGATCTAAAAGCTAAAAAAATGAATAGTTTTTAAACTTGTAATGATAATTATTTTGATTGTTTACTTTTCAAATTTTTTATTAATTTATTTTTTTATTCTGGTATAATTTATCAGACATCTGGGAGTTAACATGAAGGATTTTTGACAACAACATTAAGAGCCAAGAGAAGGTGACCATATGGTACATCAAGGCTTGCCCTTATAAACTCAAATACCATTAAACCTGTATTTTATCATCCTAATTCCATAAATGTGTCCAGCTTCTTCTTGAAGTGATTTATAATTCTTACCGCTAATACTGACATTCCATCTTCCAGCCACTCGTTGTGCTAATCAAATTCATATTTTAACATAGTATTTTTATTATGATTTTTAAAAAAGAGAAACTTTTTAGTAACATTTGGGGGAGCAGGAGAAGGGTAGACATTTTTGTCAGTAGGAAATATGGCCCATCATATAATATAAGAAATTTAAATGTAGACCCAATTAGCTGTGTAGTAGATTTTTGCCGCCCAAATAGCAAACCACTACCAATAGGGCATATGCCTTCAACTGTCGTGGCAGTTTATTCACACCAGAAAACATGCATGCATAATGGCAGGTAATGAATGATTATTCCTTAAATTATGTTGATATATAACATGAGCATTAACTCATTTTCATAGGACACCAAACTGCCATAAGATAGCTTTCAGTCCCAGATAACCTGCATTAAAGTCCAGCAAGCTCTTTATTTCATTTCCCCATCCAGTCTCTACCACTATCGTCTGTCTCTGTTTGAGAAAAGACTTTGCTTTTGACACACAGTTAATTAAGTAAACCAGTATTTGGAAAATTCAAAGATGGCCAATGTATTATAAATTATGAGGGTGGCATTTAGAACAGTAATTCTTTACTCCCTCATATCTAGCCTGAACCCACAAGGTGCCAAGTGCTTGATCAGGCTTTTACATTTTTTATTTCCTCACCTGTGACAATTTTATCAGCCTAAAATAAATAAAGAAGTAAATAAATAAACAAAGCTTCTTTACAGGAAAACTTTTGATGTAATCTAATCTCTCAAAAATATACAGATGAATGCTTTTCCAGTGAATGTTTGTTCCCATTCTTTCCAGACATGGAATGCTTCCCACAGGAAGAGGAAAGGAAAAGGAGAAAGTCCAACAAAAAGAAGACGACAACACATGCAAGTGTGGCTGAAGTGATTTAGGATAAGTATTTCTCAGACCCATTGCTGGAAATACTCCTGATAAAGGTAGATGTGGAAGCTGGGCACCTGGAGACAGTGAGATGAAGGATGTGATTGCGAGAGGAAGGAGCTGTTCATTGACCAGAGGGAATCCAGACATGACAATAACAACAGTTAATGAACCATGTCTTATGAAGCGGCTTCAGCACCTTTTTTATAACCCCACTTCATGGCCTTAATAATAATAAAACCATCAGGGCTTTTTACAGACCAAATCTGCTCCAGTTTCTGAAGGGTGAAAGCTTTAACTGCAGGAGGTACATTTAATTCCTTCCCAATATTTCACTCTCTGTGCCTATTATGTTAAGAGTACATTTTGTAGCACTGTGTTCACTTTTATATCTATAATATGCACAGAAAAGAGCAGGATTACATTTCTGTAAAGGATTTTGTATAGCGTTATTAAAGAAATTAAATATTTAATTTCTATTTATTTTAAGTAGCAGCTGAAACGGACTAAAGAGGAATAAGCACATTTTAAAAAAACTTCTCTTCGGTGAAATGGCAACTGTGTCTAAGGATTTTAACACTGGAATTGCTTTTGAGTTCAGATAGCTTGTAAGCTTTCATCTTACATTTAAAAAAATATGAAGCTGATATGTTGCTTGCGAAAGATGCCGGACTAACAAGCCTGGAGAATAATATCCTTTGTTTATCCATAAAACAGATACAGCTAATACAGCAATACAATCTTCTCCAAGCTGAGTGTGACCCACAACTGTGTGCCTCAAGCCTGAGCTGGGAGGACCAGTTCTGGTAGGGCAATTCAGTCTCCATATCCATTCAACATGGAGTCCTAAAGTTGAGAGTGCCAATTTGCTTGCCAGATAATGCCAACTGTGATGGTGGTAACTGGACTGATGACAGCAACATGCACATAGGTAACTAAAGAGTTTTTAGATGTCAATAGCTTTTTTCAACCTGGATTGGATAAGCACTTACAGGTGAAAGGTTCTGTATTACATTACCAGTTCTCTGAATCACATAGCATTAAGGGTTATATTTTACACTGAATTGACATTCAATGAAAGGAAGTTCTAATATAATCTAGACTTAAATATACACAGCTGAAATCAGAAAAGTTCACCCATTCACTGGGAGACCTCCTGGATCATCTTTCAGGATACCATAGCATTAATATAGAGTCCAACAGAGATACCAATAAACTGGTCTAGTTGCATCTCAGTGTTTATAACCATAAATTGGCCTAAAGAGCATCCAAATCCTGAAACCGTCAGGAATGCTATTTGTCATTTCTCCAATTATTGATTAACACATTAAAGAATAAAGCACTTAATTTTCCTTCCTATCTGTTGGACCTGAAAGATTCAGACCATACTTAATTGACACAGTATTAATACCTGAGCCCTATCTTCACTAGCACTTACACTATTGCTACCACCAGTGCAGCTGCACTACTGCCATACCATGAGTATTCATTTTCTAGAGCAAACAAGGCCTTAGTAATCTAGAAGCAAAAATCAATTAGGTGAAGTCAATATGTCAGGAAAAAGATCAAATGGGGGATTTAAGAAAGTATGTTTCAAAATATGTAGCATCATCTGGAAATCTCTTCTACTTACTTATACCAAAATTGTTTTACAAAACACATGATTTAGAGGGGTCTGCAACATGTAATATGGAAAGAGTACGTAGGATTAGCAGCTCATCTCAATGTGAATAAATCATCCAGAGCCAGGACAGTCACCTTTTAGAGATTCATTATTTTTAAAATTGCCTTACAAAAGACAATAGTGCAATAGATGGGGAAACACAATCTATCAAAGAAGGAAGAATTTCAGACATCACCCAAAAATATTTGCTAGAAGAAATAAATGGCTGCACTTAAAATCACTCTGCAGAGATTTAAATTGGAGACAGTTTAGCTAGCTCCTCCAACAGTTCCTCCAAAAACATTTGAAGTCTCCAGAATAGTAGAGGTATTCTTGAGGAAATTGTTCTACTAAATGTTTGTTTTCTCAAAGACCAAGGAGCCCAGTAGTGGCTGATGGATCTCAGGGATTCACAAAACCTTTAGCACTTTTTAAAAAGGTTATTAGGGTCTGATCTTTTATTTTAAAAAAATGATGCTTTGAGAAAATTTAATCTACAAACTTATTTTAAGCCAAAGAGAAAACAGCGTTGTGAATTCACAAATATTCTTGTTTGAAAGTAATTCTTGCAATGCTTCTAGCTAGGAATACACAAGATAAAAGCATGCAGCAGAGGCATAAAAATAAAAGAACATGCAGAAGCCCTGAACTCTCATTTGGCCATTCGAAGGGGGAACTGTACCTCAAAAGTTTCAAAGTATGTTCTAAATTTGCAGCCCAAAGTTTCTGCATGGATTCTAAATTTAAGCAAAATAAATTATCCTATCCTTTGGGAAATAACATGTGCTGATTGAAATGGTGAAAGTGAGTGGGAGGGGTGAAATAAAGGCAAAATTATGTGAAAATACTCTTAACAACAAATAAATTCTTATGCCTATTTTAATAGACAAACAGAAAGCAGGCCTTAAATGAGACATAGCTTTACGAAGATTTATGGCCTTGTTTTCCAAGGGTGAAATGTGGTATCATAGTTTGAGGGCTAGACCCAGCTTTGTTCCATGAACAGCAAACCTTGCCTCCTCAAAAGAAAAAGGCAGTTGCATAAAGAAGGGGTCTTTCCCTATTTGCTCTCAAACACAGTCCACACACTATGTGGCGTTGAAACTCACCCTCTTCCTGGGATTTAGCTTTAAACACAACAAAAATTAACAATAAGAGAGCAAAGTTTAACTCAAGCCCTCTTCACAGGCTTGACTGCTCTGGGTTCCTCCCTCTGAACTGCTCAGCCTACACCCTTGTTCCTCTTTCTAGAGAACCACTTCCACCTCCCTTATATCCAAGAAGGGTAATGAGCCAGTGAGCCAGCAGATACCATTTAGCACACAGAAGCCTGTCTACACAGGAAAATTACACCAGTATATTCTAAGATGTAAATTTAAACTGCTATCGTTAAACCAGTGCAAAACCCCTGTTGTATACACTCTCCTTTTGGTATAAGAGCAGGGGTTTTATTTGTTTTACCCTAAACTGATTGAGAATAGAATTAAGCTAAAATGGAAAAATCCACTCTTTAACTGAAATAAGAGTGCCCAGCCTGTGCAGTCAAGGCCTGAGTGTTTCAGGCAAATATTGCCAGGTATTACTGCAGAGGGGCACAATTGTGACCCAGAATATTACCCTACTCCCACATATACATGTTTTATACTTGCAGTTATAAAGTACCTTGAAGATTAAAAGTGCCATGCAATCATCGACTTATTAATCACCTAATCATTAAGACACACAGGAAGCAACCAACCATATATTACAGCATAGAGGAAGTAAAATTTATTAATGACATGGAATAATACTTTACAAGATTAAAATTTGATCCTCTCTTCTATTATTAAACACAGTTCTTAAATTAGTATGCCACTGTTCCATTATGAGACCATATAATCAGCTTTAACTCTGAAGAGTTCTGAATCTATCTTGTTCTGTTGCTGCATATTTATTTTCCCCTTGCCATTAACACTATGGTTATTTTATATTACATATGACCAAGTTCGTCCAGCTGCAGAGGGCCCAAGCAAAGACCTCCACAGTCCACAAATCTCTCTTAATCAAATTATTGTCCTACTGAAGTCAGGAGGGGCTCTGCCATGGAGTTCAGTCAGAACAAGACTTGGACTATGGGCCCATACCTGAAGTCCTATTGCACATAATAGGCGAAGAGAACTGTACTTTTGGGAGTGGCTTGTGAGGTACTAGTATAGTATTCTACTCTGGAATTAATTTCACCTATTTTAAATTAAAATTCCCAGAAAAGGAGTAATCCACAGAGAAGGAGTAATGCATTCAAATCAAAACAGAAATGCTGTCCATGTAAAATAATTACTCTTTTTCCAAGATTCAGTGGCTGTTGCTCTTCAGCTCTAACCAGTAAACTAATAAAATGCACAATTTCTGCATATGTTAATTTTTGCAGCTCTTGCTGATCCCTTAAGTTTAAATAGTTTATTAATAGAAAACGAGGGAATAAATAACATTCATTAACTGAGAATATAACAAAATTGTAGTGATGACAGTTTGACAAAGAAAATATGGAATTAAACCATCAACTGTAATCATGATATTAAACAAACTAGCAAGAAATTAAATAATGTATGTGCACAGTAAACAAACTACTTAAGAACAAAATGTAACAGGTTTATTTTACAGCAATATGGAATGTGTATATGGTATATATATTAATAGAAGATATCCATGTGAGATTGTTATCCATTCTTATAACTGAATATGTGTTTGAATATTATAGAAGGTATTTAATAAATTGTCCAAAATTTCCTCCAGATTATGGATTTTTACTTCTTTTTTGCTGCAGTCTTTTCATATGTGGCAACTACATATAATATATATATTCAGAGTTTGATTCTTAGCTGGTGTAAATCAATGTAGCACCAAGATTTTCAATAGCAGTGCATTAATTTGCCATGCTGTGGATTTGGTCCTGAATTTCTAAGCTAACTGTGCATCTCAGGCCTTGTCTACACTAAAAATATAAGTTCTCCTTGGGTTGGTGGAGTGTGTCCTTACCAGGAACACTTCCACCGACTTAAGGGGCAGTGTGGGGAGAAGTCGTTCCCCACTCTCTGCCAGTAGGGCAGCCATGTAATTGACATGGCTGCTAGGGCAGCAAGCAGGTAGAGAAACTACCTGACGTCTGGCCCCAACTCCCAGCTGGGACTGGGAACCAGCAGCTCTGTTTCTCAGCTTGCAGCAGCCAGGACTTCTCTCCCCACTCCCAGCTGGGAGCAGGAACCAGCCGCCTCCGGCTTTCCACTGGAGCGGTGAAATTGACAAGAATGACAGCCCCTCCACTGATGTAAGGGGATGCAGTGTCAATGTAGACACTAGTTATGCTGGCCCTACACCTCTCACCGAGATGGTTTTATTTTGCTGAATAAACAGGGCAGTTTTGTTGGCAGGTGGGGGAGTAATGCACTGTTTTGTCGACAAAAGATTATTTTTGTCAACAAAACTCTCTAGTGTACACCAGGCCTAACTAAAATCCCTATAATTTATTTTACATTGTTATACGTTAGCGTTTCTTTCTTATCTTTCCTCCTTTGCAGATTTGCTTTCTTTTTACATTGATACTTATCTTCTTTCATTCTTTTTCCTAGTTACCTTTTTCCACATCTGGCATTTTTGATCTTGCAGCAAAAGAGTTTGCTCATTTCTGATAATCCTTTATGTTGTTATGAGCTGAATGAAACCTTGTTATGGGTTGAGTTAAAACCTTATTGGGATTGATAAGTGTGAATTCACCCTTTAATTAACATAACTGTAAGAATAAACCCCCACCTAAAACAAAAGGAGTATGTGAACCCATTCAGGAGCTTTAGCTGAGTATTGTTTTGGGTAGGTGTGAGTATGAGAGAGAAAGAGAGCTGAACAGACAAAGAAATGGGAAAAACAGAGACAAGGAGACAGGCTGAAGGAGCAGCCAAAAGCACAGTGTCTGACCCTGGAAGAATCCTGAGGTAAGGATTTTGGGTCAGGAGTGCAGACTGAAAAGAGTGTTCTTGGTACTATGAGCAAAAGAAGCTCTTTTCTGATGTTTGATTCCTTCTGCATTCAGAAACACTGGACTTGTACATTCTTTGTAAATAAACAAAACTGCAACAAAGAAATACCTGATTATCACCAATTTCTCTTCCTAACTGGAACACCCTACTAGATGTCAAATGTGTGGGTAGCCACTCCGGCCAAAAGAGGTAATATTCCCTCTCTCAACCAGAGCAATTGGCTAGTTAACTGTCCTTTTGATCTTTTTCTAATGCCACTGAAAGATTTCGAATTAGGAGAGTGCCTCTCACAGCTGTCAGTTTCAATGTAGCCTATAATCACTAGGCAGAATTATTTGATAACATAGATGTTGTTTCTGTTTTGCTCTCTCTATCTTGGAATCCGAGATTCCCAACTAATTTGATGCATCAATGGAATACCCACATAAGGTTCATTTGCTTTTGGTATTTAGGGTATTATTGTGTACAATTTAATTAAGAATCTCTTACTTTCCAAAAAGGAAAGTGACAATGAATTAAAGTGGAATGGATATAGCAGAAGTCTGATGTTATACAATGATAGACACAGGCATTGCGCTGAGGAAAATATGGTTATGATAGCACCTTTCCAGAATCCACCTCTGCCCATACTAGAAACAGTCTATTGGTGGTGTTTCATAACCCTAGCATAAAATTACCAAGGTGACCAAGCCACATGAATGGATTCGTGACAGAGCACTGTATCTTCATACTTTCCCTTTACAATTAGTAGTAAATTTATATTGTCTCAGACTAGGACACAAACAGGAAGATCCTGTTTGGGGAACCCTTCCCTTGATTAACTGACAACAGCTACACTATACTGATTGCAGGTAATAGACAATCTTTATGTCTGGTAAACTGAACAGCCCAAAGTATTCATAGGGAATTCCTTTGAGCCCATGAGCACCATTTACGTGTGTTACTGGTCATTTGATTATTTGTCTTCCCAAGCAAGATCCTTTGATGTGACAAATGCCGGATGTCAGAGTCCTGGTATATGGAGAATTGATTAATTCCATCAATAGCATCTTCAAAGGTGATTTTACAATGTAATACAGAGCGTGAGCTGAATTAGTACTCACCAGAAAGAGGCGTCAGATGTAGAAAGAATCAGTCAAAACTGTCTCTAAGTAGATTCCCTGTCATAGTCCTGAATGTGCTACTTATTTCTTTTATTTCTA
The DNA here is from genome assembly GCF_026122565.2 of Emydura macquarii macquarii. Taxonomy (NCBI): domain Eukaryota; kingdom Metazoa; phylum Chordata; order Testudines; family Chelidae; genus Emydura; species Emydura macquarii. Next base: position 13,675,260 of record NW_027131500.1, on the reverse strand, counting down.
ATGTTCTTGCAATAGTTCATTCCAGGAAGTTTTAAGTCTATTTTATACATAATGTGTACATTTAACCATTAATTTATATTTTTGTCTGCTCTGTAATTTAACTTTTGCTCTCTATTATAACTTGTATATTAATCTTGTATTTATTAAGATGTAAGTTACTCAGGTAAAATTATGGAAATATCTGTTTCAACTAGCCAAAGAAAGGTGCTATTTAAAAAGTCCATCTTGTCTCCATAATGAAAAGATTTGGCTCACATCCTCAAAAGTATTTAGACACATAACTCCCATTGAAATCAAGCAGCTAAATAACCTTTGAGAATCTGGGCCTTCTCCTGAAGAATCAATGTCATAACTCCAATGGCCTTCAGCAATGTAGAATCAAACTCACACGGATGTCTTCTCTACACATAGACTTGCACTGGTTTAATTAATTAATGTATCTATTTTCACAACACTCCTGCAAGGAAGGTAAATCCTACTATCCCAATTTTACAGATGGGGGAATGGAGATGCAGAGAGACTAAGTAACTTGTGTTAGGTCACATGGAAAGTCTGTAGCAGAGCAAGAACTTGAATCCAGATCTTCCAATGCCTAAACCAGTGCCCTAGGCCCTGGACCATCCTGCCCCTTGAGAAGAGGTAAAATAAACCACTCAAATGAAAAGAAGCATCTACACAAACTACATAAACTTACATTGGTTTACATAAATGAGTTTAAATATACACCTTTAATTCAACTGGTTAATGCTCAGGCAAAGCCTGAGGAGTATTTTCAGTACTTCAGCTAGCCTCAAATGGGCTTGTGCTAAAGAGTGAACAAATGAGTAGTGTGTGTTTGCAAGCTGAGTATTTTGATAAGTTTGAGTATCCAAGTGGTGTTTAAATACAATGGGGCAGATCCTCAGCTTGTGTGAATTACATAGCTCCATTAAAGTCAATAACCTATGCCATTTTACACCAGCTGAGCCCTTAACCAGACTATCTTTAAAAATTTCAAGCACTACCCAGAGCTTTCCCAAATGGCTCTTGATAGATTCAATATAGTGTGTACTAAGAGCTTTCCAGATCTGCTTCCACAAAGACTATCCACATTCCAAAACACTCAGATCTTTAGGTTTGGAGGACACTACCTGCCCTCCCACATTTCCCTTTCAGATATATATAAACACATGTATAGTTACATTTGAGGAAGAAAAAAAAAAAAGTCATCTCTGCTGGACTTTATCTCCTTCTATTGTGGGGATGTGTTTTGTCATTTTCTGCATTTCCCTGAGAGTTAATTTATGGTAAAGAAATGTGGCCACCTGTATTCTTGGATGTTTGAGAGAGTTCCAGAGAACCACAATGACAGGAAAAAGACACCCCTCATGACACAGGACAGCCACAGGACAACCCCAGAATCACAGATCAATGCATTACTGGATGGGGGCAATTACAAGGAGATTTTGGTTGTGGGGAGGGAAAAATTAATGAGTATGACTCCATTGGGCAATCAATCATTCTTAGCCTTATATAGGAGTTGATCTTGCAAGGTGTTGAACACTCTGGCCTCAATCCAGCAAAGCGGTGATGCACATGCTGAACTTTAAGCATGTGTGTGTAGTCACATTGACTTCGACTGTGCCACAGGTGTACTTAAAATTAGGCATATGTTCAAGTTCTGTGCTGAACTGGGGTCAAAGTTCTCAGCACTTTGCAGGATTGAACCCCTCATGTCAACTGAATAACTATAATCTTCTTGTTTGCTCTGTGTTCACATGTAACTGATTGATCATGGGAATAGAGATGACTGATGTTGATTAATTTCCCTTTCTCCCCCCCCTTATTGGACTTTTTGTTTGTTTAGAAGACACTTTATGCAGTACCAAAATGCTACCTAAAAACTCCTCTAAATACAGTGGGATTGCTTGAGAGAATAAGGATTTGCAGAAACAAGTCTATAATGTACCGAATAGGCATGAAATAAGAACTCGTCCAAAGATTGTCCCAGAAGTCAAACCAAATTCTAAATGAAGCTCTTTTGAGGTTTGAAAAAAAATCTGATCATTTTTAAATGGATATTTAATTTTATTTCTACAACTCTACACTAGGTGATTTCAGATAGATCTAGAAGCAGATAAACTGAAATACCAAGGGGCAGTTCACATGATACTTCCAGGCCCTTATTGAAGGCTATGATGTTTGTATGCTTATCTGACCCTAATCTTCCACCCTTTCGAGACTCACCCATCATGCTCTGCATATTTGTTAAATAAATTTTATTTGGAAATTGATTTCACTACGACCTATTTAGCTAGAAGTGCATCATCTGTGGAGTCTGAGCTTTAAAAAGATAGGAAAAGAGTGTGTTTCTTTCCTTACTTATGGCAAGAAGAAATAGAAGCCAAAAGACTTTTCCTGAGGGTTAAGATAAGTTTGTGAGAGGCTTTCTGAAGTCTTATCAGTGTTTGCTCACCTCTGTTATTTAACAATGATTATCAGTTAACCCTCATATTGTTGTTTGAATGTACCTTTTAAGGCTTAGCGTAAAAGGTCTCAAAATGTACATTAGGGGGTTGAAAATGTCCTTAGTAATTCAGACTGCATCATTCTTTTATTGGGTGTATCATTTAACTGCACTTTAATTTGAGAATTGTATACCAAGTATGTATTTACATTTTGATGAAAGTCTGAAGATTCAAAACTATCAAACTATATAGAGCTTCTACTATTGAATCATTTTGGCTGTATGATTTTTTGTCCTAAGATGTTTCTCTCTCATCAATAAGCAAAAGAGCGCTGTGTGGTGATGTAATGTCAAAAGGATGGAGACAAATGTAATATTGCAGAAGAGTGGTGGAGCTGCACACCGACAGCGCAATGGTGGCAGGGCTCACTGAAAAATGCTAGTTGAAATGCAACCATGGTGATTATGGTGGGTATCCATCCTTTCTATGGGATAATTCCCACGGGCCTGCTCAGTCCCCAGTAAAATGATGATAGCATAGAACAATTTACTTAGGTACTGAATAAATTCCATTGGCGTCAATAGGAATCATTCCATTGCCATCAATGAGCTGGATTAGACCCTTCAGCCACTGCTTGGTTTACCATACAGACACTCTTTTGAAGCGGCTGATTTCATATTAAACAAACATTCCAGTGTCTGGCTGATCTGGCATGTTAGAATGGAGAGAGTTCATGCTGTGGGAATGTTATTTTGCACACTTTTTTTTTTTTTTAGTTTTGTTTTCTATTATAAAGGGATTTTAAAAGGTGTCATTACTAGCTCAGTCAAAGAGGATTAGTAGAAACGGACAATATAAAAAAAATACAAAGTTTATGGTGCTAAGGCTCCTGGGGAAAGCTGGCTTAGAGAGATAAAAGCATAGATCCTGATGCTTATCACTGTGACACCTGACTTCAATAAGTGCAAAATTAAGGCAAGGTGTGGGAAGCTAAACAATTGCCATTTAGTTGCTAGGCTAAGATAGCCCAGGAGATACTGCCCAGGAGATACTGGAGTCACTTTTGCCCTGTCCCCTCACTAATACAAGCCATGGCAGGTGGAAAGCTGTTTAAGTATTAGGACATGGGCCTGTTTAGTCTTGAGAAAAGATGATTGGGGGTGGGGGGGACCTGATAAGTCTTTAAACATGTTAAAGCGCTGTTAGAAAGAGCACACTGATCAAACGTTCTCCATGTCCACTGAAGGTAGGATAAGAAGTAACTAAGCTCCAGCAAGGAAGATTTAGGTTAGATATTAGGAAAACATTGCTAACTATAAGGATAGCCAAGCTCTGGAATAGGCTGCCAAGCGGGTTGTGGAATCCCCATTGCTAGAGGTTTTTAAGAACAGTCTGGACATTCCTGTCAGGAATGGTCTAAGTTTACTTTGTCCTGGCTCCTGTCCTGGACTTGATGACCCCTCAAGGTCCCTTCCAGCCATATATTTCTATGATTCTATGAAAAACCCTACAAAACTAGCTAGGCTCAGGTGACCACTTTCCCAACCAAACCACAATCTAGTTTAATTATTAAAAATTGAGCTCAGACATATTTCAGTTGGGATGGCAGTGCTTTTCATTACTCAGCCACTGGCCCTTCAGTGGAAAATAGTTTTCTATTAGGTCTCAGTTTAATGCTCACATAAGGTATTTTCAAATTGTCTGTATAGTTTTTGTGTCATTAGCTTTACACTGTTATACATTCAGAAGACAGCTGAAAACATGAGAAATGTTGGTAGTACAGGAACAGGATGTTTTGAGTAAAGTTTCCTATCTCTTTAGAGAGTACATTCAGTAAGTGATTGTTCTGTTTGATACCTCGTAAGGTTGCCAGTGTAACTGGATGATATGTTCATGGTAAAAATAGAAGTTTGTTTAAATGAGATTTGCTTGTTTTCAAGTTAGCAAAACTTTAATGAAATTTCAACCAAAAAAAAATTAGGGCCCTGTAAATTATTATTGTATTTGTGCAAAACTGTTGTCACTAGAACAGGGGACCAGGGTCTCATCATCTTAGAAGTCTCTAGAACTGCCCATTGGTCCTTGTTTTCCAAAGCTGGAGCCAAAGAAGTCCCTGGAGCACTCTGAGATGCTGAGGCCACTGTACTGGGGAGATGGAAATTGGGCCCTAAAATGCTGGCTGGTCTCCAGGAACGTTCCATAAAGAACAGCTTCTGTCTCTCTTCCCTCGGCTTCCTGGATCTGCTCTTGAAGATGGAACACACCTTACATTTTGACAGGATCCATCTAGAATGCTCAGCGCTGAGGTAGAAGAACCCGTGACAGGTCTGGCAGGGTTTGAAGGCCAGGGTTTCAGGCAACACTGAACAAAAAAGGCTGCAGGAAAACACAGGTCAAGGGCAACAAAGGCCTTGGCCCTGGGGAAAAAAAGAGGAAGGAGAATGCCCCCTCCCAAAAGCACAAGCCTGTGCTGGGAAAGAAAGGATAAAACTAATAAAATAAAAAAGGATAAAAACAGTGAGCTGCAAGAGCCAGCTAGTGGAAACTGGTGCTTTGTCTCTAACTGTTGGTGCTTGAGAAGGAACTGTAGAGGTGCCTGGGATACCCCTTCCTATATACTGCTCTTCTAGAGCAAAAGGAGGTGTAAGGCTGAGGCACAGAGTCATGGCCACTGATGACAAAAAAGAAACCTCCACTTAACAGCACTGGAGCGCATGCATGTACCTGAAGTGACGCATCCTTAGGGACAATAACCTGAAGGAGGCAATGAACTTCATAATGCACTGAGACAATTATGCTTGCAAGTGTGGGAGAAATTCATTTCTGAAACTGCAGGTGATTGACTTGTACTCTGAAGTCAGATTAGTTATGCAAACTAAATCTATAAACGTAATCTAATGTAAAGATCTTTTCAACCCAGTCACAATATCTGCAACTCACTAGCCTCCTACAACAATGAATTCCACAGGGTGCCTGTATACTAAAGAAAATATTTCCTCATTTTACTTGCATTCCTATGTTCCTGCCCCTAGTTCCCTCTGCCTCAATGAAGGGGTTTGCCTTACATCTTAGAAGTTCAAATCCTGTGGCAGTGGAGTTTTTATATACTTCATAAATTGTTTATTAGGGACTTCAGCTTGTTATGTATTCATTGAGTGTTATCTATTTCAGAACTGTTATAATCTGGGTTATAGATTTTGTCTAATTAACGTGGTGTAACACGGGGGCCTGTCTGACCCTGCAGTTGTAGCCCCTCTTCGGGCCCTGGCTTGGAGGAAGGCCACTGCGCCTTCCAAAAAGGGGAATGTTTGCTGCAGATATGAGTCTGGTGCCCCAGCCCTGAAGCAGGGCGGGCAGACAAAGCAGTCCCCCAGGCGGGCAGGCAAACAAAGCAGTGGTTTCAAATCGAGAGTGCAGGGGATGGTGCTCACTCTCTGGGTGGCAAGGGTAAGGGGGAATGGAGGGGGACGCAGGCCCACCCACCTCCACTGCATCCCAGCCCAGGGCCCTAGCAGTGGCAAAGGCATGCCACTAAGTCGGCGAGGCTCCTGCCACAACACACCGACTGGGGCTTGCCCCTGTCTCAGCCAATCCTGGGCTACTTCCTCCCCATATCCCCAGGTACCTGAATCTGTGGGTTCCTCAGAGTCACTGGGGTAGACCGCCCGCAGCATGCTCGCCACTCCCTCGGCGTCCCCAGGCAGCAAGGCGGGAAGCTCCTCGGCTAAGGAAAGTTCCCCCAGGTCCCAGGGCTCGGGGAATGTCCCATCTCGGGGTCCTGTCCTGTCTCGGGGAATGGCTCAGCCTCGGGCAGCTCCTCTAGGTCAGGTCCGGCCTCAGGAGGGGTCTCCCAGCCCTCTGGCTCAGGGAACTCAGTCCAATCACTAGAGCCTATGGGCTTGGCCCAGTCCAGGGGGCCTGTAGGCCTTGGCCAATCCAGAGGGCCCAGGGGCCCTACCCAACCCTTAGCGGATGGTCGCTTGGGCCGCTCCCGGGGTCTCCGCCCCAGGGGGCACTCGCTTCTGTCAGCGGCCCAGGCTGGTTCAGGCTTCAGCGGTAGCTGGCGGGGCCACACGTCTGCCTCTGGCAGCAGCTTCCCCTCCTCTGAACTGAGGGGCCTGCTTTTTGTATTCTCAGTCCTGGCTGAGACTTCACCCCTCTGGTGCTGGATTGGTCAGCCAGCAGGCCCCATCACGAGCTAGCCTCCCGGTTGCCAGGCAGACTGGGTTGCCGGCCCTTTCTCTGTCTGGCCCCGCAGTTGTGGCCCTTCTTCAGGCCCTGGCTCGGAGGAAGGCCACTGCACCTTTCTACACATGGACACTTGCTATCTTAGAGACAGAAAATTAAAAACAGAGACAAGATGGGTGAGGTAATATCCTTTATTGGACCAGTTTCTGCTGGCGAGAGGCAAGCTTTTGAGTCACACATGACTCTTCTTCAGGTCTTCTAGGAAAGGTACTCCCAGCATCACAGCAAAATACAAGGTGGAACAGATTGTTTAGCATAAGTAGATAGCACATATTGTAAAGGACCAGTCAAGGTAGAGTGGCCCATTTACACCTCTGCTATCATAGGACAAAAAGAGGGGGCTAATGGGTTGCGGATTATTTCAGTAAACCATAAATCAGGTCTCTGTTCAGTCCATGATTTTTAGGGCTTGTCTTTATGTACATCGCTACAGCAGTACGGCTGCACTGGTGCAGGTGTAGCACTTTAAAAGAAGACACTATTAAGCTGACGGGAGAGCTTCTTCCATTGACGTATTTAATCCAGCTCCCCGAGAGGCAAAGATCTCTCAGAAACATAGCACCCTTACCTCCCACCCGTGTCAACTACATCGCTCATGGGTGTGGATTTTTTTACACCCCTGAGCAACATTGGTATACGAGATAGGTATAGTGTAGTGTAGACCTGGCCTTAGTGTCTAGCAGAGTAATGAATTTAAGCACCCAGGTTTGTCTTCTGAAAGTGTTGTGCAGATTTCCTCTGAGAATGAGGACCGAGAAGTCAAAAGAGTGATTACTTTGTGAAAAGTTTTCACTCACATGTCTTTCATCATTTTCCTGGGTGAGTTCGTTAGAGAGTGTAGTGATTGTCTAGTTTCACTCACATAGTTGTTACTGGGGCATTTAGTGCACTGGATAAGGTACACCACATGTTGTGATAGGTATGTAGAACTCATGGATCTTGAAAGGTGTGTTATGGAGGGGTGTTGATCATTGTAGCTGTGAATGTAGCTCTGCAGGTTTTGTATCTGTTGTTCTGGCAGGGTCCGGTGTCACTTTGAGTTGGTGGATCCCGGTCTGTGAGGAATTTTCTTTGGATGACGAGTTTGGAGAGGCAGGAAGGTTGTTTGAAGGCCAAAAGATGGGGTTGAGGAAAGATTTTTCAGCATGGAGTCCTCATCAAGTATAGGTTGTAGTTTGATGATAGTCCATATGGGTTCCAGTGAGGGATGGGAGAGGACAGGTAGGAGTGGGCAGTCAGAGGGCATTTTATTTCTGTATTGAAGCAGGTTCTCTCAGGGTATGTGGGTGGCCCATTTCACGATGCAATCTACTTTTCTAGTAGAGTGTCCTTCTTTGATGAAGGCGATTTTAAGTGTGTTAAGGTGTATATTCCTGGTCTTTCTCCTCAGACCACATTCTGGGGTATCTGAGTGCCCAACTCAGATTTTTTGGTGTGTTTGGGATGTTTACTGGATCTATGAAGGAAGGTGTTGGGCTCCATGAGTTTCTTGTACATGACTGCTTGTCAAGTTCCATTGTTAAAGTTGATTGTTGTGTCCAGGAAGTTGATAGTGTGAGAGTGTTCCAGAGAGAGAGTTTAATGGACAGGTAGTGGTGCTGAAGTTGCAGTGGAAATCTATGAGGGAGTTTAAATCATGTTTAGAAGGTAAAAATATCATTGATGTATCTCAGATGTATCAGTGGTTGCATGGTGCATTTGTCCAGAAATTCTTCTTCAAGGTGGCTCACAAAGATGTTATCACATTAGGGAGCCACCCTAGTACTCTTGGCTATTTCCAAGGTTTGGACAAAATGCGTTGTTGAATGTAAAATAGTTATGAGTGAGGATGAAATGGATGAGTTTGGCAACGTGTTTGGGGTAGATATCTGAGGGTTGTCCATTATCTTGTGAATTGTTGAGGCAAGCAGCTATGCTGTCATTGTGAGAGAGATGCTGGTGAATGGGGAAGTGACATCCATGGTGACATCCAGGGAGGTTGTTAATATTGCAGTTTGTGGAGGAAGTCAGCTGTGTACTGGAGGCTGGGTGCCTTTGTGGGATGAGTGGTCTGAGGTGAAACCAGACAGACAGACAATCACTCCACTCTCAAATGAGCTCTCACAGGCTAATGATAAAAGACAAAAACCCATCACCTATGGATGAATGCTTTTCACACAGTGATCTCCCTATATCTAACCTATCAATCCTTGTACTCAAAAGGAAACCTGCACAAACACTTTCAGAAGACGAGTCTGGGAGCTTAAACTCATTACTCTGCTAGACACTAAAAATCATCGACTGAACAGAGACACTAGATTTATGGCTTATTACAACAATCTGTAACCCACTAAACCAGTTTTTATCTTATGAGGGCAGAAGTGTTAACGGGCCACTCTACCTTGAATGGTCCCTTACAACATGCTAACTACTTATGCCAAACAGAAGTTGGTCCAATAAAAGAGATTAACTCATCTATCTTGTCTCTCTAATATCCTGAGACCAACATGACTACAGGTTCACTGCATATAAAAGTAGAAAGTCAGAGGCTGGCCTAATTTTAAACACCAGCATAAGAAAAAGTGAACTCTTTGTGACAGCCTCTATGGGTATTTCTACACTACACTCTAAGCCTGGGTCTGTGGGACCTAGGATTGTGGATTCAGGATTTCCAAGTCCATGCTTGAGCATCCACACTGCATTGTAAACCTGGGTTTACAATTGCTGGATCCAGGTTTCACAGCTGTGATAATGCTATCATCTGCACAATGCAGATTTTTTGGCTTGGTTCTGCAGCTTAACCTACATCCACACTGCAGAATGATACAGCTTGGACTGGAGTCACAGTGGGACTCAGGCTCTGACCCATTCTCCTAGGACCTGTGTCCTGAGTACTTGCTGAACAGAGCCAGACTGATTTGCAGATGGGGGCTTGGACTCAAACCTGAGTCAGATCCTGGAGTGGCCAGTGTGTACATACCATGACCAAATGCTGCTGCCAGCAAGCTAAAACTGTGAAGGAAAAAGTGGGAGTGGCTTCCCACTTCTTCCTTCACTATCTTGATGCTGCAGGTGATAGAACTAGCACTGGGTCCTGAGTAGCCTCCCTTACCTGCTGTTGCTCATGGCCCCAAACACACACAGCCCTGGTGACAGGGAATGAAGGGAAGGAATAGAGATAATGTGGTAAGAAAAGTGAAGTGTGGGAGAATGAGGGAAAGGAGAAAACTAGAAAGAGGAAATAAAGACAGAAAGGGAATGATGGACAGAGAGAATGGAAGGAGGGGAAGAAGTACAGGGCGAGAATAAAGAGTGGGAGATATGGAAAAAGGGGCAAAGAGGAGAGAATTTGGGTCCAGTCTTTTGTGTTTCTCTAGGTCACTCACGGCAGAAAGAATTGGTAAGAGGAGAGCAGGAGTTTCGCTTAACGAGTTTGAACAAGAGTTAGTGCTCCATTGTGTCATTTTAATTAATCTCCCAAATTTACTCATATTTTTTTCCCCAAAATTTGTCTCAGTTCTTATGTTTTCCTCTCCTGTTTCTTGGATTTCTAAAACAAGGGCTTCTCTGCTCACTAAACACATGCAACAGTAAAAATTGTAATGCTTCCATGCTCTGTTTTTCACTAGTTCCAGCCAGGCATAACACTTCCCTGACAGTTATTGCCATTATTATCAGGAGCTGTCAGAACTGAGGAAAAACACAAATAGCAAAGAAACTTGCTTTCCTTTTTTATGTGAATACAAACAAGCTCAGTATGATCATGCGCCTAAGCAGAGCATCATTTAAAAAAAAAAATCAATGGAAATACTGACAGTGATAAGAAATGAGAGAAGAGAAAAAAATAAAAACAGAAAAAGTTGAGCATAGAGAAGGGGACACGTCGCTCGTACTGTGGATTTGATTTCTAACGCAGCCCCTCAACTCATCCCAAGTAAAGCAAAGTGCATGTTGCATTCTGTGTACAGGGGCATTTTAGCAATCAGCCAGGTGTCCAGGCCCACTGCCAGTTATTGGTATGGACTACCCATTATGCTGCTTGTTGTTTTTAGCCATTTTTAGGCCACTGCAGAAAACGAGGCATAACTAGGCAAACTGTGGGGGGATAGGGGGGTTAGACAGTCAACATGTGAAGAGAACCTGGTTCTATGCATTCTCTCTCTTTGAGGAAAACAGGAAGTATGGCTATATATCTTAGAATTATCGGTGTGGGGAAATTTAGCTATCAAACTAACGGCTTAAAACTGCCTAACTATTTTTTTTTAGTGACATGTCTCTGTAACTCTTGCTTTTGCCCAGTGATTGATCTGTTTGGTCAGCTGTGTAACATTCTCTATTGACATGTCTCTGTAACTTTGGGTTGTAAGAGGGAGGTAGTGAGTCTGAGTCAGGAGGATCGCTTCATGGACTGGACATATTGAAAAGATCCTTAGGCGCAGATGGAAGGACCAGCCATCTGGAAATCTGTGACTGAACTCCCGAAGACTGCCTCAGACTTTTGGGGTAACTATCAGCGTAGAGGACTTTACTACCTATTGTATTTGTATGTGCTGAAGACTAATAAGTGGAGATTTCTGGTAAAAACATTCTGATGGGAATTGCTGGAGACCAATAAAGAAAAAGCTTTAAAGTTAAAAGCACTTGGTTTTGACTTGTCTGTGCCAGCCACATAGCAGGTGTAGGTAATGAGTTTCCTTTGGTTTATTTCCTGCTACAGTTAGTGGGCCAAGGAACCCTGGGTAACATCTGCATGCCTGGGGAAGGTATAATCCATAGATGCAGCACAGAAAGAAAGACACCCCCTCCCTTTCACTCATCTACCTCCACAGTGAGCTTAGTGCTTTTACTAGGTATGCTACTCTAAACTTTGGACCTTATTAAAGTTGCTACCTTTTATACAGGAGATTGTTTTTGGGCTAACACTTTAGGTATGCATTTGCATAGGAGTATCATAACACTCATTATTTACCAATACAAAAAGTTTGAGAACCACTGGTCCAGATGCTATAGGAATAGAAGCAACAGTATAATTTTATAAAAGATAGTTTTTGAAGCTGAAGTTTTGAAGCTGGAAGATAGGTCCAGATATCTAAATGTGGGTATGCATTTGCTCCATTAGCCTAGCCAAGGTTGTATATACTGAACTGCACTTCTCAACCTCAGGTAGTTAAGAAAAGAAAGAGTTGGCCAGTAAGAATATACCTGCCCCTTCATTTTAGGTCTCTAACCATTAATCTCATTCCTTCTCCTCATAACATTACGGGCCAGCAACTCAGCCTCGAGGAAGGCAGATAGACTTCAAAACACATCTTCCCTGAGACCTGTTCGCACATACCAAGGATTTATGTACACCACTCCTTTGCCTCCTTGAGTTAAAGGGCCCAAACCTGCCACCAATGGAAGTTAAGAGTGCTCAGCAACTTACATGAGAAATTCAATCAATACCTCATAGGATCAGACCATAAGGCCCCAAATTTAGCAAAGCATTTAAGCACATGTCTAAGTTGATTGCTATTCAGTGAAGAACTTCAGCACCTACTTAATTGTGAGCATATACTTAAGTTCCATTGAAGTCCATAGAATTTAGGCACATGCTTAAGTGCTTTGCTGAATAGGGATGGACTGTGGAATTGGGGCTTAGGGGCCACAATTCAGGACAACTGTACCTGCACTTCCCCTTACTGACCCAGCAAATGCACTCGCTCCCTGGCTCTTGACTCTCTTGGCTAAAGACCCACATCTCGCTCCCTTCTGACCAAGGGGATGTCCACGCTGCACAGTTACATCTTCACAGCATATTTCCCAACAAAGTCAGTCTGCTTAACCAGACTTGCTTGTTTTCTCTTCAGAGATGGATAATAGAGTGATAGCTACAGATACCAGTTATCACACAAGAACACTTCCTATGCAAGCCTACTTTGTTCTTAAAGAATGATAAGGAAAACATTAAAAACAAAAGAACCTACACACATGCTAGTAAGTTTACCAGACATCACCTCAACTTAGGGGTTTCTTTGAGTTTACAAGTACATCAGAGATTTAGCTCAGAACAAACACACAGTTTTATGATGCCTCAGCAGTCCAAGTCCTTCCAGTCCTCCCTAAGGATTGGGGCCCTCCTTGGACCAGGGATCTGGTCCATTTGCTGGATCAGGAAGCAAGCCCCGAGTCAGTTTAAAACCCAGAATTTTATCCAAAAAAGTCTTTTCTTTATCTGTTGGTCTCTGGAAAATCCAGTTTGAACTAGTATATGCATATCTACCCTGGGGGGGGCTTCAAAGGTGGATAACAGAAGACACTCATTAGCATCCCCCCCTCGCTAGTAGAGAAAGTACATACAATGACAACAATACATACACAATGGCATTTTTACATTGTAATGCAAATTCAATAAGGTTTAATTGAACTCAAAATTCGTTCAAGGTATTGTCAGTCACAACTGTTCTTTTGCTGAACAGTTCCTCAGTGATAATAGCAGCAAGGGAAAAAATGTAGTAATACTATTGCGTTTCTCTCCTTGAAATTTGGGTAATATTGTACAGTATCAGATTAGAACCATTTCTTTTCTTTGTTGATTTCCTCTCTGCACCTCCAATTCTTTAAAACATTTTTTCCATCTGCCGCTGTCCTTTGTTCCAGACTCAACACAGTAGCCTGGGTTGAGACTTTGAGTTACACAATAGAGAGAATGTAAGTGTATAAAAAGTTGCAGTGAAATGACAGATCACAAAAATTAATGCCATTCCAACAGCCTGCAGTGAAAATAGGATTTTACTGCAATTACTTAAGCAAAAATGATGAACATATGCAGCATGTTCAAAGGTCTGTTCTATCGTGAGCTAAATTCTGACTGGCAGTAGCTGTGAACAGAATAAAAAAAAAAAAGTGTATTTGTTTTTAAATATCTCCAATGCCAAGCATCCAGTTCAAAGTAGCTTCAGTATGATAATCCAACCTCGGCTACTTTTAAAATATCAACCCTCAAAACCCAAAAATGTGTCAGACTCAATGTAAATTATTATTAATAAAATAATAAATAAATGAGAAGCTAAGAAGTCTTAGAATCCCAGGGCCTCCAATGAAACAAGTTAAAAAATCAGGGGGAAAAACAAATCTTGAAGAAAAAAGTTTTGCTTTGTCTTTATTGATCTCAGTGAGAAGAATGTTACGAACAGGTTCTTACCTGCATATTAACCATCTCAAAATGGCACGTTAGAAACTTGATTCTCATCCTGCAAGCTCATCCCAAAACTCAGATCCTTGTACTCAGCTCAGCTTGCACAAGAAAGGTAAATAGGTAGCCTTTACTCACCAGCAATGATTTTAAAATAAAACACAGTATTTGTTATGAAATGATAGGGGAAGCAGGTAGCCTAATTCTTTGCATTATAAAGTATTCTTATCACCTTTTCTCTGAAAAGTCTTAAAACAACTCCATTCTGCATCAGGGCCTTTGATATTCAGCAAGGAGGACCCCTTGGGCTATAGAAATCCCCTTTTTTTGTCCTGTGAAATTCCATTCAGATGTAGCTGAGCTGTACAGCATTAAATAAATCTTATGAGGTTCAACAAGACAAGTGCAGAGTCCTGCACTTAGGACAAAAGAATCTCATGCACAGCTACAAACTGGAGACCAACTGGCTAAGCAGCAGTTCTGTAGAAAAGGACTTGTAGGTTACAGTGGGCAGGAAGCTGGATATAAGTTAACAGTGTGCCCTTGTTGCCAAGAAGGCTAACGGCATATTGCACTGCATTAGTAGGACCATTGCCAACAGAGTGAAGGGAATGATTAATTCCCCTCTATTCGGCACTGGTGAGGTCACATTTGGAGTATTGTGTACAGTTTGGGGCCCCTCACTACAGGAAGGATGTGGACGAATTTGAGAGAGTCCAGTGGAAGGCGATGAAAATGATTAGGGACCTGGGGCACATGACATATGAGGAGAGGCTGAGGGAACTAGGCTTGTTTAGTCTGCAGAAGAAAAGAGTGAGGGCAGGATTTGATAGCAGCCTTCAACTACCTGAAGGGGGGTTCCAGGGAGGATGGAGCTAGGCTGTTCTCAGTGGTGGCAGATGACAGAACAGGGAGCAATGGTCTCAAGTTGCAGTGCAGGAGGTCTAGGTTGGATATTAGGAAAATCTTTTTCACTAGGAAGCACTGAAATGGGTTACCTAGGGAGGTGGTGAAATCTCCATCCTTAGGAGTTTTTAAGGGGTGGCTTGACAAAGCCCTGGCTGGGATGATTTAGTTGGGGTTGGTCCTGCTTTGAGCAGGGGGTTGTACTAGATGATCTCCTGAGGTCCCTTCCAACCCTAACATTCTATGATTCTAAAGACACCATTTTCTTTCTCTCACTTGCAGTTCCTCTGGAAAAGTTTGGCAGCGTGCCAAAAATCACTGACCATTCTAAAAAGTCCAAGCCCAACCCTGATCCCAATGAAGCAGCAGCAGCAGCAGCTACTGTACTACTACGAGTGACTGGGAGCTGCCAGAGCAGATGAAGCAGGGATTTGGTGAGGGAGAAAGACTTCTATCATTGCCTGCGCTCCACATTTCCCTCTCCACCCACTCCCAACCTAGCATGTAGATCCAGCCTCCCATCCCCATTTACCAGGGTCAACCTATGGGGCAGGAGCTCCCCCAACTTCCAAGGAGGGGAGGCAAGAAAGAGGCAAGCCCTCCCCCAAAGTAAACAAGCAGAGGAAAAGACAGAATCTGGTACTTAGCAAAACTGTGTGTCTGCAACTCCCCAGTTCACCACTGAGCTTGGAAGGAAGTCAGTTCCACAAGGGGGTTCATAGACCTCCTTTGCAAACACCATTTTAGCTTAGCCTGCTCTCAGTAACCCCACCAAAGAGTGAGGGACAGAGAGACAAAGACAGCTCTTCTTTAAACACAATGACTAGCAGTGCCAAAATCAACTTTATATCACCAACCACTGGTAACCCACCCAGGAAAACAAGTCTATACAATGGCTATATAGGAACCAGGAGGCAATACCCGACCCCAGAAAGAGGGTTTTTAATAGTTTTGTTTGGTTCAGGTTTATGAGGTCTACTGGACCTAGTCTTATGTAATGTCTCCATACAAGACCTGTACCCCCCAGGCTAGAACTTATGATAAGCCAATGCAGTGACACCAGGTACCTTAGTCCTGGAGCCAGAAAGCCACAGAAAACTGTAAAGGCTGTGTCCAGCAGCCACAACAGAGAGTTACATTTACACACATTACAACAGAGTCCTGCCTCTTCTCTATGACAAGAGAGTACAACAACGCTTACTGGGTGGGGTGATTTGTGTGTGGAAATGGAGCTTCATTTTCACTTGTAAAAATAAATATTTATTGTATTGAAAAGCGGAGATAATGACAAACCCTTTTCATTTCACCAGCATTATGAACAAGATTTTTGGTTTGGTTTTTTGCATAATGCAGATAACACCACAAAATAAAGCGGCGATTTATCCAAAATGGCTTTACAAAGTTAAATAAAACAATGACAGAGATAAGTAATACATAATAGAGAAAGAGGGAAAGGAAAAGTCTCTTCAGCTGAGATATGGAGAGGGCAAGAAAGATTCAGAAAGGCTGTTCCAGATGACAGGAGACACAGAAGAGGTTTGCCCTCTGTTATTTAAATTGTAAATCATTTTGGAATACAGAGGCCAGATTACACAGAGACACGAAGGAAAGGCGAGCAGAACTAGGAGGAGAAAAAAGAAAAAGCATGTGAGAACAAAGATCCATAGAACAAGTCTGTGGAGGGCTTTTGTAATAGAAGGCAAATTTGAACAGGAACTTGTACTGAAAATTAGTAGAGGAGGAAGAAGAGGGCAGAAGTCCCTACTGGGGCAGGGCATGTTTGTGTGCATGCATGGCCACAGAGGGAAGAGGAGGCAACCAGCAGATGAGCAGGGAGTCTGGAGAAAGAAATCAGACTTTGAAGTTATAGAGTAGGGAATTAAAATGCTCCTCGAGAGCTCCAGAGATGGAGAAACAATGCAGGTCACCCTCAACTGTAAGGCCATAGATACATCTTAGAGGTCTGATGGGATCACAGAACAGCCTTATTCAGAATTTAGATATTTATATTTTCATGGTCTGTGGGGCAAGGATTGCATCTTTATGTTTCCACAATGCCAAGCCAACTGACAGCACTCAATTATTTAGCAAGGACCTTCATGTACAATTTTAATTTTTAAAATCTTGTCTGAGACACAGTTTGATGTAGATATGATGTTATAAGAGAAACCCAGCAGATGCCTTATCCTTACATCTAATTTCCAGGAAAGTGAGAGGACAGCTACCCACCTGGATGACTAGAGTTATGACATCAAAGAGGACTGTACCAAACAGGTTATTTTTGACTAATTGATTTGATACTATGATGGTTTGTTAAAATGACAAGCTTTCGAGCTCTTCTTCAATTGGTAAAAAATGCTGAACAATTTTAATAGATCCAAACTATATTGTCAACATTGTGAAACGGAACCTTTGGTGTGGATTTTTCAGGTGAGTAAGATTACAAGATAGGGCCCATAATTAGGAAACAGATCTTGCTAGTTGTCAGTAGGATTTACATTCTCATTCTTCTAAGTATGTATTTCTACTGCAACAGTGGTTAGAGGCACCAACTGTACCAGATACTGCACACAGCTGATAAAAAAATCCCTTCCCCACAGAACTTACACTCTGTACATGTAACAAATCAACAGGTGGATAAAACAAATAAACGGGGGAGGACAAAGTAAACAATGAAAGAATCCAAGCATTTTAATAAGTAGGGGCTAGGTGTTAGGGGGCAGTGCTGGAGAATGGTGAGACATTTTGTAGTAGTGCTGAAGGAATCACATGGTGCTGTGAGGTAGAACCTTGAGAGGTTATGAGGCCTGGGAGCTCCGGTGGCAGAGAGAATAAATAGGATGCTCAAGGTTATGGAGCTGCTGCATGGCAAATAGACGAATAATACTGCACATATCTACAGCTTGCTGTGCTCCTAAGTGATAGCAAACTGGCTTTAGCTCATCAGAGTACTTAAGCCTGTGCCTAGCTTTTAACAGATGAGTAGTCCCATTGCATAAAGTACCTTCCTGAAGAGGAGACTCTAATGGGTATGTGTTCTTCTGCAGCACTCTCTCTGTATGTGTGGGGTTGTTTATTTACATTAACACTGGGTCATTAACACTTTTAGTCATATATACTTTTGAAAAGAAGAAAATACATGCAGTCCACTTAGAACTTGGATAGATTTAAACAGTCTGTTCATGAGTGATGGCAGTAGAATTAAATTAAATCCTCAGATAACCATCCCTTAACAACACTTACATTTTCACCTACTCCCATTGGGATCTAAATTCAAGATCCTGTTGTGGTAAAAACTCATACAAACGGTTACAATAAATTTAAATGGGTTTTTCATTCATTTTGTGCCAAAAGTATTATACAAATGGTTAGTCTCTTTCTTGCAATGACTTGCCTAATAAGCAAGCTAAGTTTTGCAATGTCTAAAGAAAGCACAGGTTCTCCAAAAGCACATGATTTCCTACCCATGCTGAGCATTCCTGTTTCATGTCCAGAATATTAGAGACATCAGATTATTGCAGTCTTTACTATCCAGTTTAACGTGTTTGTTCGGGTCTACTGAGAACATCTTGGACTGGTTTTGTCTCCCTCTGTATTGGTAAATTACTTGCTCTCACTGTTTCCTCTGTCTCCTGAATAGTTCTTGTCACTATCCTGTAGAGCTGTTGTAACTTTAAGAAGCACAGTGTTATAAATCTCTGTTTACAAGGCATTGCCCTTATATGAGTGTATGAGAACTGAAGACTTGGCAGGGTGCAGAAGATTATTTTCTTCATTGCTAAAGAAATAAAAATTTGAGTCAACTGTTACTCATTTCTCTTCACTGCATACCATCCCCTCATCTCTATTAGTTGCATACATCAAAGGATCTACAATAAAACATGAATATCAAATTTATTCAGAAGAGAGAGCCAAATTCTATGTGCAGTTATGACCTGTGGGCTTGGGCATAAATTCTGGACCATCTAGTCCCCACAATGCTCAGGGGAATGTTCACTACTGTCAGTAGGACGTTTGCATAAAAATCAAGAGGAAAATATGGTTGTGATGTAGCAACTAAACACTTGGTTATTATTTGTTCAGTGCCTTATTATTGCGTTTATCATTCAGTGAGGAAAAAGACTGTTACTTACCTGTAACTGGTGTTCTTCGAGATGCTCATGTACATTCCAAGCAGGTGTATGCATGCCGCATGCACAGTTCTCTGGAAAGTTTTCCCTCAGAAGTACCCATAGGGTCAGCTCTAGTGCCCCCTGGAGTCATGCCTCTAGGGCGCACTATTTAGGGTCTTGCCGACCGTCCACCTCCTCAGTTCCTTCTCGCCGGATGGCTCCGACAGAGGGGTAGGCAGGTGGGTCTTGGAATGGACATGAGCAACACATCTCGAAGAACACCAGTTTCAGGTAAGTAACCATCTTTTCTTCTTCAAGTATTTGCTCATGTCCATTCCAAGCAGGTGATTCCCCAGCTAGACTTAAGCGGTGGGGTTGGAGCTCAGAACTGCGGACTGAAGAACCACTCTACTGAATGCATCATTGTCTCTGGCTTGCTGAGTGATCGCATAATGAGCTGCAAAAGTATGGATAATGGACCACGTAGCTGCCCTGCAGATGTCCTGAATTGGAACTTGAGCCAGATAGGCTGCTGACAAGGCTTGGGCTCCCGTCAAATGGGCCATGAGCTTTGGGGCCGGCCCTTTCGCTAATTCATAACAGGCTCTGATGCACGACGTAATCCAGGGGGAAATTCTCTGGGAAGAAACTGGAAGACCTTTAATCTTTTCTGCCAGTGCCATGAAGAGCTGGGTGGTTTTCCTGAATGGTCTGGTTCTTTCTATAGAGAAAGCAAAGCCCTCCTAATGTCCAGAGAGTGGAGTCTATGTTCATGGTCATTGGTATGCGGTTTAGGATAGAAGACCGGAAGGAAGATATCCTGACTTGCGTGGAAATGGGACATCACCTTTGGCAGGAATGCTAGTTGGGGACGTAGTTGAACCTTGTCTTTAAAAAATACTGTGTACGGTGGCTCCGATGTGAGTGCTCTGAGTTTGGAGGCCCTCCTGGCTGAAGTGACAGCTATAAGGAATGACACCTTCTGTGACAAATATAATAGGGAGCACGATGCAAGAGGCTTGAATAGGGGTCCCATCAGTTTGGAGAGGATGGGATTGAGATCCAATGGAGGGACCAGTTGGTGAGAGGAAGGGAATAGTCTATCTAGGCCTTTCAGGAACCATGAAGCCATCGCATTAGCAAAAACAGAGCACCTGTCCACTCCTGAGTGGAAGGCAGAGATTGCTGCAAGGTACACCTTAATTGAAGAATGCGCAAGGCTAGATGGGGCTGCTTCGATGCCATCTCCTTCCTCGGTGCCTCAGCCTTTGTTGGAGGACGGAGCACTCTGCACTGACACCGATGAACCTACTCTCTGTCCTGCGAGTCGGAGAACAGCCTCCATGAGCAAAAACTTTGTGTGCTGGCTGAGCTTTTCTGAGTCCATGGCTTGAAATCTTTGCAGATGTTACACTTGTCCTTTAAATGGGACTCCCCAAGGCACTTGAGACAGGCTGAGTGTGGGTCATCCCTTGGCATAGGTTTCAAGCAGAAGCTGCAGGACTTAAAGCCCGGCATCCCTCGTCCCCAGAGGGAAGGGGAGGTTAACAACCTGATAAGCGGGCACTTATCCTACTATACTAACTATTAATAGTCAACTGAACAAACTACAAACTATTTATAGGTACTTAGATAAGAAAAAAAATCTGAGGGAAGCACTTGCTAGGCAAGGGCAACAGTTCCAGTGACCATCACAGGCAGCAAGAAGGAACTGAGAGACCAGAAGGTCAGCAAGCCCCTAAATAGAGCGTCAGAGGCGCAGCTCCAGGAGGCCGACCTTACAGGTACTTCTGAGGGAAAACTTTCCAGCGAACTGTGCACGTGACTCGCACACACCTGCTTGGAATGGACATGAGCAAGCACTCGAAGAAGAACCTGCTCCCCCCCCTTAGGCCCAGTGCTATTTCTGACCTTTGTTTCTCACCCTTCCCTACCCTTCTTTTTCTGCTTCTGTCCCCTTTCCCCATCTTTCAGTGTATCTTCTGTTCTTTTCTCTTTGCTTCCTTCTGCATATCAATTCCCAACCCATTTACTTTCTTTCCAACCTCCTTCCTCATTCCATTCACTAGAATCATTAGTTGGTTTGAAATGCCATTATTGGGTTATAAAGTTGATATTCCAGTCAGATTAATAGGGACAAAGGAGTGTATGCCTTTGAGTGACTGTTTCAGGCTGTCTGCAGACTCAGGCAGACAGTTACACTCACTTCACATTTGACTGCAAGGTTTTTGGGGCAGGGACCATGCTTTGTTCTGGGTTTGTACAGTGCTGAGCACAATGGAGTCATTGTCCTGGACTGGGGTTCCTAGAAGCTATCACAAAACAAACCAACCAACAAATAATCTCTGCAGTTAGAAGAGTTAGAAATTTCCTCATTTAAGAAAGTTAAGATTCTAGAGAATCTCAATAGGTCATGCAGGTCCATAAATACATCATGTGGACTAGAACAGATCCAAGGGCCGTATGTTTCACACTGTAGGCCTAAAAGATGAATGTAGGAAAAGCACCTGTAGGCAAAAAGAATTTATAGTCTGTGCATTTTGTGTAGTTCTTTCCCTGGTGCATTCAAAATATAGTTAAAGACTAAGAACTGCACAAAAGCAGTCAGAATCTGAGGTCTTGACACTGCTGTCTCTCTGAAGGCAAAACTCCCACTGACTTTAGTGGAAGTTTACCCTGCAAGAGTAAGTAAAAAAAATGAAAGCTATTTAAAACATAAATTCACAAGTGCCAGATTCTGCTAGTCTTATTCCAAAGTTACCTTGTGCTTTACACCTCAAAGTCAGGTGCTACTCATTATGAGTCAGAATGTCAGAATTCGGCCCTAAATATTGGCATAAGCTAGAACAATATTGATCCCATGGAAAAGAACTAGGAATGAAAGGCTGTTCATCTTTTGTGCGCATTAATTTATCCAACAGTGGCTTATCCAAGAGAAATGTTTTATCTAGATCCTATCCAGGATTCCACAGGTGAGGCTACATACTGTATAGCTTGATGCACAAGAAGTCTGGAAATCCAGTCTCATTTTTCATGCAGATGATAATGATGACGGGTTCCCTGTGTGAAGGGCTACGCATCTCAAGAGTTTTACATGAACAATATCTGATGGAAACTGGTGTCTATCTGCATGAACTCAGCAGAAAGGTTGTTGATTTGTCCATCCTTCTGAAATAAAACACTTTAGAAGCTGTCAGCTTTTGAAAGCAGGGTGATAAAAGTGACCAAACAGAGGGTCAAGATCAAAATCTATCTGTTGGAGGAGCAGGCAGCTTCTAAGATGAAAGAGAAGCACTTCTAAGATGAAAGAACATACTTTTCCTTAAGGATTAATCTTTTATAGATGCCTTGTCATGGGGAGATACGGATCAGCCCCAGGCATTTCTGCTGCCATCTAGCTTTTTTTTTTTTTTTTTTAAAAACCACATGAGTAAGAGAACTATTTGGCATTCAGAAAGCAAATTCTTCACAGACTGTTGTCGTCAGGAACGGTTTTCACCAAAAGTATTGTTACTTGGGATCGGTACATCCGGGGAGCAAATTAGCTAATAATTTGTAATCAATATTTACCAGCTATTTAACAGATAGTTTTTTTCCAATTTTTAGAAAGGGGTTTGTGCTCATATGCCCTATAATAAAGTCTCCATGAAATACAGTGATACATGATACACAAATTTGTGTCCATAATATGATGGAAGCAATATGAGAGAGAACCAAATCTATAAACCAAACATTTTATACATTCCAGGTGTAACAAAAATTACAAAGTCTTTGCACTGATTTGGTAAAATATGGAAACATTTGATTGAATAGTTAACTGCAAATAATATTTGAGTAATTATTTACAACCAGCTATACCCAACAATCTTCACATAAAATTACCTCTGAGATCTGATCTACACCTTAACTTTAGGTATATCTAGCTACATTGCTCAGGAATGTGAAAATTTCACACCTGTGGGAGACATAGTTAAGCTGACCCAAACCTCAGTGTAGACACCACTAAATTGATGGAAGAATCTAGCAACCACCTCTAAAGAGGGTGGATTTACTACAGCGATGAAAAAAACCCTCCCGTTGCTACAGTAAGTGTCTATATTACCACAGCTGCAGCAATGAAGTTATGGTGCTGTAATGCTTCTAATAAAATGCCTGTGGTTTTGGGGACCATACCTTGAAGGTCTGAGATGCCCAGACAGACCGATTCTGGGCAGGGCACTGTAAAGCTCTTGTTGTTATGCACAGCAGCTAGAACCCCAGACCTTGTCCAAGATCTTTCTTAAGCATTGAACACCACATAGCCTACTGTAAATCAGACCATCTGAAATGGCCACACAATCTCAGACAACTTTTGTAACCCTCTACAATGTCCTCAAAATACTTTGCACACTGTAGCCACTGTCTACTTCTGAACACCGATATCATGGGTGTAAAGTTTCCATTGCACACAATAGTGATATCTTCTCTTTATCCCAAATATTGCTAGAAGTCACACAAGTAGCATATTGTAAGCACAGTGAAAGCAAGAAGATTCCAGTATTTTTATTATATTATATAAAAACTTGATACTCAGATCTGGAACACACTGTACTTCTAGTCATGACATGGTTCCAGGGGTACAACCTGGACTGTAGGACCACTAAGCCCTTCAAATGCACCAATGCAATGTGGATATCAAGCTACAAACCTGATAGGCACGGCACTTACACAGAAATCCACAGGCAGGGACACACCCAACTGCGTTACATGAATGACCTCCCAGCCACTCATGAACCATCAATAGAGAGAGACTCCAGTCACTTTCCCCCAGCTCCCCAGCCTTGCACCCCAGAACATCTCGCACTGGTCAGAAGCCTGGCCAGTGTAAGCGGATTACCTAGTTCACCACTTCGACAAAAGGATAGTGGACATGCAACAGCCCTTGTTAACCTGAGCTGAGATTTCCCAATCACTTCAACCAAAATACACTTTTAGGTAAAATACAAAAACAGAAAAATCTATCGTTATGTAGCTAATAAGTGATTATAAGTGGTAAGTATAAAGGCCAGAGATAGTTACAAAATATATATATGTGTGTGTGTGTGTGTGTGTGTGTGTGTGTGTGTGTGTGTGTGTGTGTGTGTGTGTGTGTGTGTGTGTGTGTGTGTGTGTGTGTGTGTGTGTGTGTGTGTGTGTGTGTGTGTGTGTGTGTGTGTGTGTTGGGGAGGGGGGTAAATATTCTAAATCCCAAACTTTTAGTCTAAGCAAGAGTTGAATCAGACAATGTCTAACCCTGACAGATGGTCCAAGCAGATTACAGTTCCTCAATTCATAGGCTGGGATTACCTTCCAGCGTGGGAGCACCCTTCCCCAGTTCAAAAAGTCTGTCTTCCAGAAATTTTTCCAGGTGTTGAGATGGAGGTGGGTGGGGGAGAGAGACCAAGTGATGATGTCATTGTCTCTCTTTTTATACCTTCTTCCAACTTGCTTGAAAAGTTCTTGCTGTGATATGGGGATTAGGCAGCCCCCATTGGTCAGGCAGTCTCCACTGTCTACATGCTCTCCCTGAGAAGTCTTTGGGATGGCCATTTAGAGAGTGGATTCCTGTTAATGGGCCATCAGCATGTCCAGCTGGTCCTTTGTTTCAATTGAAAGGCTGGCTGTGGGTGCCTCACAATGTATTTCAGTAACACATATTGCAATACTTCATAACTTCACATACAATTCAACAGGCTATTAATGTTCAACAGATCACGATGTTTAAAGTGCCTCACAAGGCATACCTTGTAAAAGACATATCATAATTGTATCAGAGTGGTGAACATGGGTATTTCAGGTTGCTACTTTGAGGTACAGAGTGTCACAGTAGTAACTAACACATTGAAGAACTAGACTATCTTCCATTCTGCTGGAAGTTTGTAGCCATGTTGGTCCCAGGATATGAGAGAGACAAGGTAGGTGGGAAAATGTCTTTTATTGGACCAACTTCTATTGATGAGAGAGACAAGCTTACACAGAGCTCTTCTTTAGATCTTAAGGTTCCAAAAGGTAACAGTAGTTGCTATATATGCAAGCTCCATATGTGTTTTAGGGCTAATCCAAAATAAGAATCTTAGGGATCCCTTGCTTATGCTTAGAAATATTGCCGTCTCAGGAATTCCAAACAGCATAGTGATAAAAATCCTTGTCAAGAAAAATGATCCCTTTTCCAAAGAGCTGAAGCTGATGGGATGAGGATTTGTGCAGATCTTCATTCCATGGGAGAATAGTCAAAGTATTTCTTTTGTCCACTGATGTTCCACAATGGCTTGTTTGATGTCTATAGGCTTTTGTTGGGTAGAAGATGACATCTCTTCGGATAACTAATATTTCACACTTGGTAATGTGTCTCTGACTTTGGGGTTTACAGTCTTAGCCAACATTTTTACAGTTTTGGAGCAAACACACATTACCTTATAACATGGGATAGAGCTATAATAAGTAAGATTAACACATACAGCCTCCTACAAACATTTTTGAAAGTCTAAACCAGGGATGTCAAACTCACATCGAATGGCGAGCCACATTGAAATTAAATTTACTTAAAGTAGGCCATACCCACGTCTTACCCTCTGCCGTGAAATGTAGCTGAGTCATTCTATTCGGTGGCAGCTAGAGGCATCTTTTCCTCCTACGTGAAATCTCACTGAGTCATACCATTCGGCAGCAGCCACCAGGGGCTGCACCAAAAAGGTTGGCAGGCCCTATCCGGGCCTCATGTTTGACACCCCTGGTCTAAACTCTAAAACACATTCTAAAAACTCTAATGCCTATTTTAACAATACTAACATACAGATAAGCCAGACTGGTTTCCAACTATGCATTTGTCCAATTAGGCCCAGGCATGAGCTGGAACCTGGCCTGCCAGTGTCAGTGTTAAAGTGGAAACAACATAGAAGTTAAAGGTTCACGGCTTAGTCTTTAGGTTGTAGATTTTTATGTTTAATCTAGCGAATGCAGCTGTTGCCTTGACCATTTGTGACATTATTTCCTTCTGGATGTCCCCATTCACTTGTCTGTTGCTGTAAAGGTATGTGACTTGGCTCACCTCTTGTATTCGTTTGTCTTCCAATGTAACACTTGAGTTTGCTGGGGTTCTCAGTTATTTTCTTTATAAAAGACTATTAACCCTGTCTTTCCCCTCCCCCTTCCCCCCCCCCCCCAGTGATGGACAGCCTTATCCCCATCTATACTTTTTCTCATAATGAAATCAATGGCCATGCCAAAGGAGAAGTGAGAGACTACATCTTTGTTTGACACCCGTGCCTATGTTAAACCATCCGCCCAAATTAACTGGGCAAACAGCACATTGGTATAAGACTTGATTATGTTAATTCCTTTTGTTGGCATATATAACACTAAAAGATGCTCCAAAAGGAATCATGACAGAAGCTGTCAAATGCTTTCAGAAAAATCTCTGAAGTTTCTGACCAGTGTTTGTTGCCTTTCAATGAAAATTCTAAGGATGAAACTCATCTTCTGGACTGAAATCCAGCCTGATTTCTCCCCCCTCCTCCCCTCAGAAAAGCTAAGCATCACCATGGTTACTGATAGCACCCAGTTCCCTTGTTGGGCATGCAAGTTGAGTCTGTTACGGTCTTCTGAGATTTTTAATGGCCTGTCACCTTGCTCCGTGGCAAAGGGCAGAGGTCCATGCTGCCCAGAGTGGGGCAAGCTTCTCTTCCTCTGGATGTGAGGTGGGCGTTCACTCTCCTTGTCTCAGCCAAACATTGGCCTTTCTGCTGGGACTGGTGACCAAGGACCTGATTATTCAACAGGAGGCGGGTATTTTGTCAGACTCCTGTGGGAAATCCACACCCACTAACTGAAGAGGCTCCTGAAAGCAGCTGGGAGAGGGTGATGTGGCTGGGTTGTTCCCAACCACGAGAGCTGTACGTGAGAAGGGCTTTGTAGATACAGAGATTGCTCTGGCCAATGAAATGAAACACAAGAGACAATACCAACCAAAAAAAGCAATATATGACTAACTGCCAACTTTAAATCTGAGATTCTTGACTGATGTGTTCAAAAAGGCTTGCTTGTTAAGGCTCCAAGCAAATTTGCCAATCACATTGGTGCCCTGCTTTGCCTGTTAATGATGTATACTGATCAAAACCCAAGGTTTTGTATTTTATTCTGGGTCTCCCTTCCCCCAACAGTCTGTTTAGGCTGTTGGGCCTCTCTTCAAATCCCTTAACTGGCTTTTCCTTGCCTTGTGCTTCAGATTTAAGATATTTGTCCTTGGCTTCAGCACTCTCTACAGCCCGACTCATATACCTCTCACTTACCTGCTGAAGCTGCATGATTAACATCTCCCCTTATGACTTTCTCCATGTTTATATCCATGCAGGACCCTACACCTGGAATCCACTCCCTGAACCGGTCCAAAAAACACCTACCTTCTCCTTCCAATACATCCTGCAAACACTTCAGCAAAGCTTATGAAGCAGAAAAGAGCATGTATGTGCTCAGGCACACATCAACCATACACAGAACTAACAAAAGAGAGCCTTAACCCCAACCTTTAGTCACCTTGGTTTCATTGTTTCCCTTTATGGTCTTCCCTTCTTTTCTTTGTTGTCTAGTTACACTTTACCCTCTATACAGCAAATATGAAGACAAGGATCCCTGTCCTACTGTTGGCACTACACAACCACCACATTTATTTGCTTCAGTTTATTCTAAAATGAAATAGTTGATGAGTTCCAGAGGGGTAGCCGTGTTTTCAGTAAAACAAAGAGTTCTGTGTGAGAGGTCTGTGGCAGATGCATGCATGCATCTGACGAAGTGGGTTTCTGCCTACGAAAGCTTATGCCCAAATAAATTTGTTAATCTTTAAAAGTGCCACAGAACTCTCATAGTATTGTCTTGGCATTTCCTTTCAGGTTATTTGTAAAAAATACCCACAAGGCCCCCCCCCTTCCCCGCAACCTTTTGTTGACCTATGTCAACTTCATAGAAATTGTCTACATAGCCATTTATTAATGACTCATTTCATAGCCTCTTAATTGAAGTACAATAAAAAACCATGTGAAATACCACAAATGGGGGGAAAGCATTAATGAAATACATGCCGAAAGCAAGAGACACACAAAAAAAAGTGGATGAATGGTGATATATAATCAATGTCATGGATATACTCACTAAGCCATCTAGCAGAAATTTTAACATTTTACTTTTAAAAATAACCAGATGACATTGTGCTCTAGTAAATGCCAGAATGCATTAAAGAGGCAGAAAGGACTTGTTTCTGTTCAGGAAGATATAATAATGTCTCACTGTCTTCTCACATTCAGTGAGCTTATTTGGGGGTCTTAAATTATTGCAGATTTGCTTTATTTACTCACTGTAATTTATTTCACCATTGAGTCCATGAAACTAGAAGTTTAAAAAGAGATGAAATGCTTGGGTGGGAGAGGGGGGAGAAGAGAAGGAAAGATTAGCATGTTCATGGTGTTTATGTACCAGGACTGAGGCGCTCAGAGCTGATAAATATAAAGAATATTAAATATACAGAAAAATGCAGACTTGGCCTGGATTATGTCACCATATAGTAATTACAGTATACAGTTTAATATTAAGTCCTTTTGAGCGGTAATACAAGAGGCAATCTTCTGCACATAAAGCACTACAAGCTTGAACCACACAAAATGGTCATAAAATTGGATCAATGTCCTTCCTGCCTTCCTTTATAGATCCTTCTACACATTCATGTGTTGAATTATCATCTGCCCACCTGAATACCAAGCCAGCTTTCTCCTCCTTCAAAACACAATTCTGTAAATCTTTCAAAAGTGACCATTGCCAGATTTTTCCATTAGCTCCAGCTCATACCAGCACACATGCAGTGTGTTTGATCTGTTTTGCTTTGCTTGTAGATGAGTGGGTGCATCTATAATAAGAAAACCAGAAGCCATTTTACAATATCAGCCAGTAAAGATGAAGCTGCAGTGGTGTTAGACTGATAAGATAAATAGGCTCAGGCCTTTTAACCATATCATAAATGCCTGTTCTGAACTCAGTTTCATGTCACAACGGTAAAAATACTTGAGTCCTGACAATTGTTATCACAAGTGCAGCTGTACCACTGATGGCCATTGCTGTAGTACAGGTATTAACTTCTCTAATGTAAAAAAGACCAGTGACACTGTAAGCTCTTTGGGCTGGGACAGTGTTTTATAATGTGCCAAGCAAGTTGCAGGTGCTTTGTGAATAATATTATTCTGAATAAACTTTCATTGGCTGAACAGTAAGTCTAGGGCCATAATGCCCATTATTAGCAAATTCTGAGAGCTGGATTTTACAAATTAATCCCCCTTCTGGATCTCACCTCACAATTTTCTACTGATATATTAAGAATCTAGGGAGCTAAGATACAGACAGATCATACATGGAAATGCATACACTGTTGCAGAATATTATGAAGATTTTAGCAAGATTAAACATTCACAGGAATAAGAATCACATCCACATCAGCTAATCTAAAAAAGAACAAAGGATATTTATCATAGTATAGAATGATCACCAGCTGTGATCAAGAAGAAATCTTTATTCCATACCCTAGTGGCTCAATTGGCCAGGTAAAGCTGGTTTTGTTTTCTTCTGAAACACAGCTAAAGAAAATCTGCACTTGCAAGAAATTAGATTAGATGATGTAATAGTTATTTTCCATTTCCAAGGTTCTTCTGGATCTAGGCTATGCCTCTGTGGAAAACAGTACTAGACAGACCATAGATTTGTTCTCATATGTCAATTTCTATGACAGCTGTAAAGTAAGATGTCTTCTGAGAATAATGAATGATTTCTGAGCTAGTACAGCCAAGAATCCATCACTCCATTTTGCCAAAAATCTGAAAATTAATCACAAGCAAAAAAACCAGTGGAATTCTATCTGACATTGAGCCCTAACCCAATGTAAACTACATTGATAAAAAGCTACTCTTTAATGTGTCCATTCTGGGAGTGGTACCAATTTAAACTACATCAGTTTCCAAATCAATTAATTAAATCAGTACAACTCTTGTTTCGAGACAAAGCTTATTGGAAAGCAGTGCTTAACACACTTTATTCCCGTCAGAGATTGAGCTCAGCTGCCAAGATGCGTAACACTGGTAGAGTTTTGTAAATTAGTAAGAAAAGGAATGGAACCAGAAGAAATACAGCCACAAACTTGTTTTTTTAAAAGGTTTGAAAGAGGAATAATTGATGTTTGTCCCCTTTCTGCTTCTTTATGATGTATAAAGAATGCCTAAAAGGTTATTGTTGGTTTTACTTCATGTAATTTGGGGTTCCCCCGGTGCTTACTTTTCTATTGACACAGGAATAGCAAATCCGGTCCTCACCTTTTTGGATAGAAGCCTTTTTGGATGAGTAGGAAAGTGCACTGGAAGCTCTCTCATACCTAAGTTAAAAGGGTGGGGGTCGTGAAAGGGCATTTTCTGCCAAGTGGGGATGATAACAAGGTATTAACAAAAATAGGTTCTTAACATTCTCAATGAAAAAATGAATACCTTTTTCAGTTAATCAAGTTTCAATCCTTTGGTATCTGATGTTATCCTTCCAGTAGGGGCGTGGACAGGTGAGGACAAGCAGAGGCACACACCCCCAAAGTCTCCCTGTCCCTGCAGCCCCGGAGGGAGGAAGCAGCAGGGCTGCTGGCTTCCTGCTGAGCTCCTCCTCCTCCCACCCCCACAGCTGCAGCCTGCTGCTTCTTGCCTGCTGCTGGAGTCCCAACACATTGCCTCGGTCTACACCCTCTGACTCACCTCAGCGGGCAGGTCCAAGTGATAGATGCGGCACAAATACGTATTAAAGGATTGTCTCAGCCCCAAAACATTTACAGTCTAATTCCCCAATCCTACAAATATTTATGCACATGCTTACCTTTTACTGCAAATAAATCCATAGAACTACACACAGTATATACAATTATGTATGTGCGTAATTCTTTAAGGATGGGGCCTAAAGACAAGAGGAAAAAAGTAGGTGAAACAAATGATCGGGGGTAAAGAGGACAGAGTAATTGTGATAGGAAACAGGGGATTACTCAAAACAGCTCTGTGCATAATCAGATGTTTAAGTCCTTTAATTATTTTTAAAAATGACAGTATACAAATAAAAAATGATAGATGTTAGCAGCCACTAATACATTTGAGAACTTCTGGTCCTGTATAGAAACCTACTGAATATAATAGGGAATGACACCCTCTCAAGAATACAACTCTCTGTTTAATTCTACAGAATGGCTTAAATAAAAAGGGGAAAAAAACAAAAAACATGCCAGCACATATACAAAGGCTATTATTTTCTTTTAAAAATTCTATAGGACTTTCCATAATGGTTACCACACCACAATTTTATTCCCTGCTCCTCCCAGCCATTTGCACTGAAGTACTGTGCTATTTTCTAAAAAACAGTTTAGATGTCTAGTTGCATTGATTTATAAAATGAAGATATTTGGTACAGATGCGATAATTCATTAGCTTGAAACCAGGTTATTTTACTGAGCTGGGGAGAAGTTGGGGGAGAGAACATCATTGTTTCTTAGCATTTACAAAATCAGCTCTGAAAAGGGACACTTTGTCTAGGTTGTAAAGCACATGGTCCCATAAAGTCAAAATTTATAAGGCTGCATAAATTAAACATACATGTCAGTGGGACAAAGACAGACTGTCAGCTTTGGAGTGTTTTTTGGATCTATGAATAAAGAAGGAGCACAGACAGTGTTCAAAAGGTTACTACTGCTGATCTGTTATTATTAGCTGGAACGGTCTTCAGAGTAAATTGAAAACAGAGGCAACACCTCAAGGTTATCTGAATAGATGTCCAATGGGCTTATAGGTGGACAGGGACTAAGAAATCTTGCACAATCAAGAAGCAAAGCTAATGCTTTTAAAAAGAGATCAGAATGACTTCAAAAATCTAAGTACACAGCAAAGATGTTCATTTGAATTGATTAGTTTAGAACTATAAATGAGTTATAACTTGGTTGCCATATTATATCACATATCTATGTGTAGCACATGAAACCATTCTGAAATTATGCTCTTTTCCACAATGCTTTCCAGTTTCATAGGG
This sequence comes from Emydura macquarii macquarii, assembly GCF_026122565.2. Lineage (NCBI taxonomy): Eukaryota > Metazoa > Chordata > Testudines > Chelidae > Emydura > Emydura macquarii. The sequence continues at coordinate 13,643,299 of NW_027131500.1, read as the reverse complement.
TCCTGCAAAAATAAGACTCATTAGAACTTCCCAAAGATAAAATAAAAATACACATATTGCATGTTTTTTTTTTTTTGTTATCTGATAAACTTATTTATATAAAAAGAGTCCCCTAACCTATGTCACACAGGGTGCTGTACATGAACTCAGAATACATATTTTAAAAAACCACATAGAAACACTGAGAAATAAAATCACGCTCTTAAACAGATAACTTCAAAATCACAGTTCTGTCTGAAAATGCTTCATGCATTGTTACTACAGGAATACATAGGATTGAACTGAAAAAAAAATTTCAGTTTCTCCCCTTCCGCACCCCGCCATTTTGTTTGTGACAGTTCTCGGTATGTAGAGAGTCAGTTTGTGTTTCCCTTGTATGTAGGCCCTGAACCTCAAACAGTTATGCACATGTTTAACTTTATGTAAAGAGATATGCATTGAAATCAATGGGATTAAAAGTTTACAGGATCCCACCATATGTAGTCCATTTCTCCTGTTTGTAGGGATCATTCACACAGCAACAGGGGATAGAATAAATTTTAAGAAGTATACCAGAAAAGATAGCATGAAGGCTTAGTAACTGAAGTTACTTTTATTTTTAAATTAACAAGTTTAGTGTGCTCTTTAAAACTATAAAGGAAACAAATAGTCGGGGAGGTTCTATACATGGAGCTCAGAATTGTCATAGAACTACCAGGGGAAATTATTTTTAAAAAAAATTCTTCTGATTAAATTGAGATTTTTGCAAGAAAAATTCTGCTTGTGAGTTTTCATTGAAAAAAATCAAAACCCCAAAAGAAAAATTTAGTTTTCAGTTTTTTGACAAAAACACTCACAAAAAAATTTCACAGCTTTTTTCTGATTTAAAAAAACAAACAAACAAACCCCATACACAACAACTTTGGAATAAACCAAAAACTTTTAAAAGAAAGTAAAAATTCATTTTGAGACTAGTTCTGGGTGTTCAATATTCAATGTACACTGTACTAGTATCATCAGTTACAGTGGCACTGGTCAGACCCCTAGGAAGTTGGAGTCCATCCCCAGAAGGGTTTACAATATAATATCTTGTCTGGATTAGACACATTTACTGTATTAACCACAACAGAGTCCCCTAGCACACTTGTAACATACTTTGGGTGAAATCTGGCCTCATGGAAGTCAAAGGAGTTTTGCCATTGACTTGAATGGAACCAGTTTTCAAACTATGTTCCCAATGTTATATATATATGCAGGCTAAACATAGTTTGGATGCAACTTGCATCCTTCCAGGCTAACGTCTGTGTCAGGCCCTAGACATTGGAATATATAAGGTGAGATGGATACAAAGCGTCAAGAGAGGGTCACATCTTAGAGGCCAGTACAGCAAAGGCATTACTTCCAGCTGACTAAAGCAGCAAGTCAGATATCTAAAAAAGTCTGGTAGTTTCTGAAGGAGGAATCAACGTAAATATATTTTTTTAATTCCAGTATTTCTTGGTAGCCTCTTACTATTCACTGGGGGCAGGGTCTGCATAGTATGTCTAGGTAACTTCCATTTGCATTAAATGTGTGGTCCTGTGTAATGCACGGATGGTCAATGTCCCAGCATGTAAGAGGTAAGGCTTTGAAATCCTCAACTCTCAGTATCAGGACAGCACCTCTCCTTCCCCTCCCCCCCCAATTAAGCACTCCAGAAGATTGTATTTCTCCTATAAGTTCTCATTTAAGATTGAATTTCTTTTAACGGCTGTTACTTAACATCCTTCCTGTTTTCCTGTTAGCAGCCACTGCAATGCAGTAGTAGCTGTCAATCCAAATTATATCAAAACTACCAGACATACTGTGAGACGAATGCAAAATATCCCTTCCTAATGATGGAAATGCGGGGGTGTTTTTATATTAAGAAGCTGACATGATAAGAAATATGTTCATTGGGCAAATCTCATTACTTTCATGGCATTGCATGCATCATATCAGCTCAAAGCATAATTTTTAGGCAAGGGTACAACAAGGATAGCATTAAATGTGGGTTTATGGTGCTATTGTATGCAGCAGTCAAATCAAAAGTAACAGTTTTAAGAGGAAATCATGTAAATCAAATGTTGATAATACAAATCAATGAGCCACAACGTCAGTATGCTGGATAAAGTAGTTTTCAAACAGCCTTTTCACATACATTGAAACCTTGCCAATATCTTTTTTCTGCTCTCTCTCACCTCAATTCTGCAAAGCTCTTAAGACAGTTACAACTTTAAGCCTTTAGGGCTACTCATGTTTTAAGTTATTGCAAAGGCTTAAATGTGTTGCTGGATCAGGGCCTATGAGCTTAGTACCTGAACTACACATTGAAGTCCGTGGGAACTACAGGCATTCAGAGCTTCTTTCCATGTTATAATCTCAACTTGATTCTGTTCAGTTGCCAAATATTTACCTAGTCGTTATTACACCACTAGTTAATGTGTAACAACATTATGAATAATTTATTTTAACCAGATACTGCAATTCTAACAAATACAAAGCAACTCTTTGATTACATTTTTTATCATTAAAATTTTTTGTGAAATGGATATTTTAAAATTTAAGAAATGCTGATAAAAAACCCTTAAGCATCAATCTTGAGTTTGGATTTTAAAACAAAAAACAAATACTGATTATTCATAAGACAGATGCCCCATATTACAGATATTTCAAAATTTACCCTCACACTCTACCATAGCACTTACATTAGACCTACTGTATGTTGAGAAATATATGCTACTGTTTATTAACAAAGCTACAAGACCGTTACAGTGCACTCTTATCTAGATCCATGCAATCCCCATTGTTTCCAAAGGCTGTTACACCAGTGCAAACCCACTGCCCAGTTGTGTGCCTTACACGCTTAGCAAAACACACACCCCATCACAACAGAAAACTCTGGAAAAAATACTCAACATACTATACTATGCATAGCACACAACTTTGAAAGGCTCAAAAAACTTAGCCAAATCAAAACCAGTTTTCAAACAAATACTAAAGCATACTTTTCAATTAGGTCCATTTCTGTAGTAGGCTTCAACTTTAAATTCCCAGTTCTGACTATAGAGCTGTTCAGAAAGAAGTCACAAGAGAGATGGGTTTTTTGTTTGGTTTTGTTTTAAATAACGGAGGACATTTTCTCCTCTCCCATTTGTGCTCTGTAGGAAGGTGCAGTGGCCTTCCTCTGAGCCTGGTCCTGAGGAAGGGCCACAACGCCCAGAGCAGGCCGAAAAAGGGCCAGCTGTCCAGTCTGCCTGGCAACCGGGGAGCTGGCCAGCGATAGGTCCCACCTGCTGGCCAATCCAACAATGGAGGGGCAGAGCCTCTGCTGGGGCTGAGAGAGTATAAAACGCAGGCCCCACAGCTCAGTTAAGGACATGCTGCTGCCAGAGACAGATGTGCTGTTTTGTTGGCTGCAGTGAAGGCTGGAACCTAGCTTGGCCACAACCCCAAGTGAGTGCCTCACAAAGCCTCGGACCCGGGGCTGGCCACAGCAACCAAGTCCCAAGGGTTGGATAGAGCCTCCGGGCCCCCTAGACTGGCCTAGGCGTACCGGCCCCTGGGCCCCAGTAATTGGACTGAGTTCCCTGAGCCTGCGGGCTGGGGGATCCCCCCCAAGGCCGGACCTGACCTGGAGGAGCTGCCAGACGCCAAACCATCCCCCGAGACGGGTCAGGACCTGGAGGAGCTGCCAGAGGCTGAGCCATTTCCCGAACCCTGCAATCTGGAGGAGCTGTCCCTCACTGAGGAGCTCCCTGCCCTGCTGCTAGTGGATGCAGAGGGACTGATGAGCCTGCTGTGGGCTGTGTACCCCTGTGACACCAAAGATCCCACCGGTACAGGTACCTGAGGATATGGGGAGGAAGTGGCCCAGGGACAGCCATAGCCGTGGCTGAGACAAGGGCAAGCCCCATTAGCATGTTGTGGTAGGAGCCCTGCCGACTTAGTGGCAACGCCTTTGCCACTACTAGGGCCCTGGGCTGGGATGCAGTGGAGTTGGGTGGGCCTGCGTCCTCCTCCCCTCCCCCCTTATCCTTGCAACCCAGTGAAGGAGTACCATCCCAGGCTCTCCTGACTCCAGGAAACTGCTGGCTCGCCCGCCCTGCCTGAGGGCCGGGGCGACAGACTACCTGGCAGTCCTCAGACTACCTCAGCCTTGCCTGAGGGCCGGGATGGCAAAGTATCCAGGTGCTAACGTTCCCCTTTTTGGAAGGTGCAGTGGCCTTCCTCCGAGTCTGGGCCTGAGGAAGGGCCACAATGACGGGGCCCAACGAGCCCCTGTGCTACATGCTCATTTTTTTAAAATAAATAAATTTATCTTCTGGCAGAAGCCAACCCTGGACAGTGTATCCCTTAAAGGTAATAGTCTCAGAAAGTTATGACTAAAGTATTTTTAGTAAAATAATGGACAGGTCCCAGGCAATAAACAAAAATTCATGGCCTGTTACCGGTCCATGACTTTTACTAAAAATATCCAACTAAATCTTAGCTGCTCCCGGGGTACCACTCCTCTTGGGGTAGGCTTGGCAGCAAAGCAGCCACATTGGCCACCACAGCTATGGAAGTCACAGAGGTCGTGGACAGTCACAGAATCTCCGACTGTCCACAACCTGCACTACAGATTCACAGCCATAGTTATGACCCAATAAAAACAAGAGGTTAAGGTTAGAAACTGCTTGTGTGACCTCAAATATAGGCTTCCGCTCCAATTAACATTTCTTTGGAATCATACTAAGTTTGAAAATTATTCTAAGAACTTGCTCTTATTTCATAGCTTGAACTAAATGAAATTCATATGCTTTTACTTAGAGCTGAGGCATAATGCAAATACATTTTCTATGAATATTTGCTTGAATTTTTTTAAATGAAATAATTTTGGCCATGATCATTTTGAACTCATGTCAACTTTTTGCCAAACATTTGAACAATCCTAATTTATGGATACAAATGTTTGTGCAAAGCAAAATTCCAATTGAATTTTAGTATTTGTGCTAAAAGCGATTGCGTAAGTACACAAACAATGAAAAACAAAACAATATTGTTTGTTGGCCAGTCACAACTGAACAATGCAGTGTGAATTTAGATCATGTATGATCAATTCACAGAATTAAAAAAAAATCAGAACAGATATTTATTGAATATTCATCGTTCAAATGTATTTAAGGAAAATTGTGATCTGATTAGTAGAATTAGCCCTCTCTTCCCCCAATCATAAAGGCATATCTGTGCCTATCAGTTTGAAGGACTGGGGGCTCACTTCATTAACTAATATGTTTACTAGAATATATTTGCTCCATTATACTTGTAAAACTCATAAAATTCAATCCTGCAAGCCTCACTAATGCAAGTGGTCCTCTTCAAATCAATAAGTGAGTAAAGACTAGTCACATGGTTAAAGGCTGTAAAATCAGGCCAATAAATTGCAGGACTGAGACCATAAGTACCTCACAAAGATTTACTCACATGCTTGACATGATGCACAGTGCAAAAAAGTGGAGCGTGTGTATAAGCCTTTGCAGACTAAACATTTCTGGCATAGGATTTAATTGGTAATGGGACGTAGAGAGATGGTGAATGCAGTTCTCATATGAACGAAAAAGAAGAAATTCAGCTGAGAACAGGATTTCCCATTCTGTACAGAAAGTGTATTTCCTTACAAAGACATGTCCAAAAATTACAGTAAGGACTCAGTGTATGAATTCATACACATCTATCCAGAGAACATTACTACCTAAATGAAGAATTCTTAAAAAATATATATATATATATATATATATATGGTAAAGCCTGGCCTGAAGATCTAATGTATCTTCCCTTTTGTACTAATAGCAAATTTATCTGTGTATTTCTCAAAGATGAAGAAACCACAAATGGGGATAAGATGGAAGGGACTGCATCTCCTTTTGCAAAATACGCTTTAATTGGGACCATATAAAGTAGAATTTCTCAAGCCCTCAGGCCACACAATGTGCTGACTATTTACTAGAAACCTGCAATCTGAAAATACTTACTAGCCACAAAAACCAAACAGAACAACACTGGGTAACTGCCAAATTCAACCAAGTCTCTAAGCAATGATGGAACAGATCTCATGAACTGCACTTCCTAATGCTAGGTCAAATTTTGCCATGTTACCTGATATAAACTCCCCTCCCCCTTCCACATGCTCCTCCCCCACTTGGTCCCCAGTGCATATGATTTTTATCCTTCATTTAGTTGTTTATTTTGTAATGTTCATGGGGGGAAGGGGGGGAGAGGACAGGACCCTTTGATTAGCATGGAGACTGAAGTCCTCTCTTGGGGCCAGATCCAAAACTCCTTGCGATCAACAGAAAGATTCCCATGGATCGTCAATGGTCTTAGGAGCAGGCTGGCCCCTTATCCACAGAACAGGTTCAACATAGGCAGCAACAATACAAATTCCACCCTTCCCCCAGGGTTGCTAACTGTCCGTAAATTTACAGACAATCAGGGGAAAAAAAATGTACAATTTTCACACTGTCTGTAAACCCGTAAATAAATGAAAAGGTCCGTGAAATTGGTTAGAAATAAATCATTGTATTTTGACATTGATCGTCGTCAGAATCACTTCTTGTATCAAACTACATTGACCATGACTTCATTAATGTCCTGTTTTCTAATATTGCACATGCCCAAAGAACCCGATTGGGCAATTAACTGCAGCTAAAACGATTGCGTAATTCCAAATTCTTGTGTACTCATTCACAATATTCTGTACACACTTGTGACATTATTGTATTATGGTATTTTTAGTGATGTCAATAAAAAGTTCACCGTGTCAGTAAAAAAACATGCTAGGTTGGCAACCCTACCTTCCAGGAAAAAAAAAAAACCCCCAACCTTTTCCCTGCTAATGCATCAACTCTGGAGGAACCACTCCTAAAGGTGTGAAAACCGATTCTATTCAGGTTCTTATATTGCGCCCATCACCAGAGCATTTTAGCAGTATCTAGTTCAGTGCCCATGCTGATGCAGTTTTTTTCTTCCTAACGGAGACAGCTAACATGGACACCAGCTAGTGCCCAAAGCCACTGGAGCTTGGTTACATAGAGTCCCGATTGCCTCAGTTCTCATCAACTTTAGGGGAACTCAGCACCTCACAGGAGGGCTCAGCAGATTGTTAGGTTCTGTCTGCACTTTACTTCTCCCCTCAAGCTCTCCCTCCATTGCTACTATTAGTGCAGCTCCAGCACTCTTGTTCACTGCAGGTCTAGACAATTGGGTGGTTAAAACATTGACAGCTGCTGGTGGGCAATCTACAATAGTGTAGCTGCTTGCTACCACTGGTGGATCATTCCAATATTAGCAGCTATAAGCAATTTTAAGGAAAATAAAACCACTTCAACGAGAGACGGAGCTTTTTGCAGCAAAGTTATAATCAACAAAGTGTCAGTGTAAACACTGCACTTGGTTATGTTGCCATAAGTGGCCTCCAGGAGGCATCCCACATGCCCATCCTGACCGCTCTGGTCAGCAGTTTGAAGTCTGCTACCCAACACCCAGGCATCCACCCCTCTCCCTCTTTAAGAGCCCAAGAATTTTTGAAATTCTACTTCCTGTTTTCTCAGCATGGAGAGCTCACATCACATCTTCTCAACTGACCATGGTGACTCCATGCAGCAAATGCTCTCCCACTTGGAGCACATCAGAGCGGTTGGATCTGCTGAGTATATGGGGAGAGGAGGCTGTGGAGTCCCAGCTCCACTTCAGCTGTAGGAACTGCTATACCTATGGTCAGATTTCTCATGGCATATTGGAGAAGGGCCATGAACAGGACGCACATCAGTGCCATGTGAAGATAAAGATGCTGAGGCAGGCGTACCAGAAGGCATTGGAGTCAAACCATCACTCTGGTGCTGCTCTGAAGACCTGCCGCTCCTATAAGGAGTTGGATGCCATCCTTGGCGGTATCCCAGCCTCCACCCTGAAGAGCCCAATGTATACTTCAGTGGGGCTAGAGACAGTGGACAGCAGACACAACCTCAAGGACAAAGTCATGGTTGAGGAGGTCAAGTTGGAAAACAAGATGGACCAGCAACAGGGTCATCTACTACCATGGGGAGCCAGGACCGCTTCTTGTCCCAGCATTCTGTCTCTAGCACACATGCAGGAGAGAGGAGCTCTGGTAAGTGATGGAGGATCAAATGGAGATGTTGTAGTCCCTAATCACACTCCCAGCAGAATTCATGCATGCTCGCGCGCCCCTTCCCCCTCCCAATTCTGCAGCCAATACAGAACTGCTTGCCATGCCCTCCCCAAACTCCTCCCACACATTCCTTCCAAGCTCCCAGCCCATCTCGGTACCCCATTCACTCCACCACTTTGGACAGTTTCCAAAACGATAGCTGGACTTACACAGAGCTTTGAGTGCCTGTCCTGTCCTTCACGGTTATCTCCCTTCCCACCAAACGTTATGTGCTTTGTTAATTGGTATTTCATAAAAAAGTACTCAAAGATAATCAGTCTTTGTCTCCTACACGAGGGTTGCTGCTGAAATTAATATATAATGACAATTGGATCGCTTGCAGACTACAACTCATGGTCAGGAATCATCCAAATTTTCAAGCATGATGGCAAGTTAACAAAGCATGGCAGAGTGTTGTAGAGAGAGACACATTACTGGTGCTCATTGCCAAAAAGGTGCCTCCAGGCCTCCCTGATTCGAATATCCCCCATTGTGTCCCTATAATAGCCCTGGTATCTGGTGGCACAAAAATCAGCTTCCTAGTGAGCTGCCTCCATGCTGCAGCCCTGCAGAAACTTTTCACTCTAGCCTCACAAATATTATGACCATGGGAATATTTTCCTCAGTTAGATCTACCCCTTCATGAAGGCAGCACCAGCATGTTTTTAATCTGCAAACGCACAGTCTATGGGTTATTCTGCACCAGCTCAGCCTGTTGTTGACATGCTCCTTGCTGCTGTCCATGTTTCCCATATAAACCTTCATGAACCATGGGACCAAGGGGTAGGCTGGTCTCTATAGGTCTGATCACTATAGGCATTTCAACATCCCCCAGTGGAATCTTCTGGTCTGGAAAGTCTCTTTCAGCTCTCTGTACAGGCCAGTGATCCTGAAGATACAGGTGTCATGCACCTTCCCTGACCACCCTGTCTTGATATCAATGAAAACACCCATGGTCATCCACAACCACCTGGAATATCATAGAGAAGGACCACTTTCTATTGATGTGCTCTGTTGCAAGATGGTCTAGGGCCGCTACTGGGCTATGCATGCCATCTATCATCCTGCTGCAGCCCATTGCCAAAGCCATCCACTATTTCACACACATTTCCAAAAGTCAGTCCTTCATACTAGTAGAATGCAATTAATGGCTCTGCAAACTTGCATTAACGCAGCCCCAAAGGTGGGCTTCCCATCTGCGACTGACCAGTAGCAGTCTGGAGTTGGCAATTTTCCAAGCGCTTCTCCACCAAATGAGCAGCTCTCATTTTGGTGTCTTTGCACTGCAGTGCTGGGGCAAGCTCTGCACACAGTTCCAGGAACGTGGCTTTCCACATCCAAAAATTCTACAGCCACTTCTCTTCACCCCAGACTTGCAGAACAATGTAATCCCAGCACTCAGCGCTGGTTTACAGAACCCAAAAGCAACAGTCTACCATGTGCCACTGCTCTGTGAATGCCGAAAGTAATCTGGCGTTGTTTCGTTCCATGGCACACAGCAGGTCAGGCACTTCCGATTCCTGTTCAGATTGGAGTTCATGATATACTGCATGACCAGCTGTGATGTGTTCATAACAGTAATCACACCAGTGGAGAGTAGTGCAGGAGTCATCCTTTCAGACAGACATAGAGGGTGCACAGTAAACAGGGGCCATTGAAAACAGTCCGAAACCCATGAAATGATGGGAGAGAAAAAACTGCATCATGGGATGGTGAGCCTGCACCCGTGATGCACTGCAATCCACTCCACCTTCCTACAACTCCTAGCTGCAGAAGGTGGTGAGTTGCATGGTGGGATAGCTACCCCCAATGCACTGCTCTCACTGGCCATGCTAGAGTACCCACTGTGGACGTGCTCTGTTGACAGAAGCGATGTGTGAACATCCACAAGCAATGTAATAATAGTGCTTTTAGATCATTGGTGTAACTTCCATCAACAAAAGTCCTGTAGTGTAGACAAGACCTTAAACAGGAAATATCCACAACAGCTAACAACTAGCATGAGCTCCCAAGTGGTGCAGGGGTCTTATCAGGCTAGTTACCATGCCTTTGGTACTATCCAAATTAAGAGTGGGCAATGAGACTCATTCCACTAAACCAGTGGTTCTCAAAGTGGGGGGTGGGCCCCCCTGGGGGGAGCGCGAGATGGATCACGGGGGGGGGGCACAGAGCGGGGATAGAGCCAGTCCACCACCATATTCCCCGGAGACAGAAGCAACTGCCACCACCCACCTCCTGCAGCAAGAGCAGCCCCCTGCCGCTGCCAGGGACACGCTCCCCGCACTGCTCCTGCCACCCTTGTACTGCTGCCCCTACTCCCCGCGCTGCTGCCCATGCTCACTGCTCCCCGCGTTGCTGCTACCGCGCTCCCTGCTTCCTGCACTGTAGGCCCTGTTTTTTTCTGAAAGGCCCCCCCCTTTTCAGAAGGGGGGAAAAGGGGGCGCAATTCAGGGGAAGGGGGGTGCGATTGTTAGACAAAAGTCCATGGGGGGGATCCATTTAAAAAGTTTGAAAAAGACCGCACTAAATAAGGCTATTTAACATGTTACCTCTAAGATGCTGCTCCTTTCCATAGTAACCTATATACATATACACAGAAATTGAACTCTTTACTACCCAGAACTGCAGTTTTTGCCAGAGCCCTTTCTCTTAAATGTTTATTTTATTGGGGTCTAAATGTGGATCCTCCTTTCCTTTATATTTTTAAGGAAAGAAAAGCCTCTGCTTTTCAGTGAGAAAGGTCTCCAAAGTGAAAAATATCATACACCTCTCTTCTGCCTTCACAATTTTCTCCTCTCCTGTTGTGTCAGCAATAGAGAGTCTAACCTTCCTGCCCTTGGTAGGTAAACAAATGAATCAAACAGAAAAAAGCCAGATGTTCAGCAGTTGATCTGAGAGGACTAAAGCCAGTGATTCAATCCACTTTTTGTCAGGCGGCAGAGGTTAGAAGAAAACATCAGGATGCTACTAGTACAAACCAGGAGGAAGATTCATATGTAAAATACATGCAGTACCTTGATGTAGAGACAGCAACTGTTTGCAGGATTTTGAAAGGGTTAATATTTCAAATTGACTGGCATAGACTTTTATAGATTTAAAGTCCTTGCTCAAAATAGTAATAGGACTACACCATGCTTGACTTAATAAGAGAACTAAAACGTGTATATGTGGCTATTGTGTTGCCTTATGACAAAAAAATTCTGTGATAATTTGCATCAATATTTAAAAGGTTTCAATTAAATCTGCAAACCAAATGTCTCCTCCAAGTCAGAATTATAAACAAGCAAAGAACCTGAGAGAGTCATTTAAAATTGTCTCTCAGGTACTACCTTTTTAGTCTCTTCCTGTTTACATAAGAAATGCACTAGGAACAGCCTAACCCTTCCCCCACTGAAAGTTTGTATCTGCTAAAAGACAATTGGGGGGGGGGGATGAGGTAGCATCTTCAATTGGTAACTTCTATTGGTCCAATAAAAGATACCACCTCACCCACCTTGTCTCTTAAATAGAAAATGTCATTTAGGAACTTAGAAGTTCCAATTTAGGAAAGTAGCTGAAATTTGTAGACGTTAATTAATTTAATGTAGGTTTATTAAAAACTGTTTTGTTCTCACTGTTGTAATTATTGTATTGTTTTTGATATTTACAAAGCAAGGATTTGTAAACCTGTTAAAACTTCCTAAATAAATTTCAAATAATTACTTTGCACTCACACATCAGATGAGCTCAAGATAAACAACAAATCATTGTAAAAGTATTTCATCTTTTTTATTCTAAGCAGCCCTAAAAACTAGGAGAAAGAGTAAAAATAAAAAATCTGCAATTATTCACTGAACTTTTTCTTGGTAAATGTGAGTGAAAGTTGAATTAAAGTCTGCAATAAGCAACCCCATGTCTTAAGTGACCACATTAGAGATTTCAACAAGACAAACTTTTTGTGCTGTTCCCTTGGGTGATCATTATAGTGCAATCTGTCTTCAGTGATTATTTTGTTTTTAAAAAAACAAAACAAAAAACTTTCCCTTCTGAGACCTAAAGTGTGTATCATAGGATGGCGGCACATTTGAAGGTTAACAAGTGAGGGATGATCAGATCCAGAACTATTATTTATGCACAAGCTTAGCATTTTTCCTGGAATATTAGTTCCAAGCAACATACATGTTTGTTGAATTTGAAAAAACACTAAAAAATTATGGCTAGTACCTCCTAAGAAGCAGATTTCAGATCCCAAACCAGTGAGAGCAGAGAGTATTGCAGAAACAGACAGGTGCTCATTTTGCAGGTGAGAGAGGAGTGCTTGTTTTTTAATTTTCTTTAGGGCTTTTTGTTGTTGTTTTAATAATTATTTTGGTTTTCCTTAGAACTAGATTAAATAGTTAAAAGACATATTTGCTGAAAACTTTACAGGAACCATTGTCACAAATAAATATGGCCCCATGTATCGGTGTCTTTTCCTTAAAAAAAGGCAGGGAAAAAAGAGCACCAATACAATTCAATAGATAGTTAGGTGCATTCATAATTCATGTAAGAAACCCAAATGCCTGCACTGGAGCCCTTACAATTAAATATAAAAATATCAATTCTGCACAGAACATACAAAAGTACTAACAGCTTGGAAGGACTGTAGTTCACCCATGTTTCCTTTCCTTTATTATTTGTACTGCAGTAGTGCCCCAAAAGCCCTAGACAGGGGCCAGGACCCATTGTGAGAGACACTATACAAACACAGAACAAGACAGTCCCTGCTCTAAAAAGCTTACAATCCACATCTGCAAGAAATGTACTATGTGTAGGTTGTACCCACCTGGACTTTACATTGGTATCTTCTCAGTGCTCCCAAGGAAAGGGGAAACCCAGAGATTTCACCCCATACCTGAATCATTGCCCCCCCCCCCCCCCCTTCCCCAATTGCCATTTTTTGAACACACCTGCCTACTGCATCTTCAGTTTCAGTATTGTCACTGTTGTTACTTTGAGGGCCTGGGGAATAGCATGAAAGTGAGCTTTCCTCAGAGTAGGGCCTTAGAAAGGTGTCATAATGCCAGTTCATGGGACAGGAAATGCAGCTGACCATCAACAAAACAGTGAAACTATATACAAAATGCTTTCAATTTCACAAAGCTAAGAAAAAAATCCAAGAAAAGGGAAGAAGTTTTTTTTTTCTAATCCTCTTTGGTTAGAGTCACCTTAAGCTACAGCTACACAGAAAACTGGGGGGTGTGATTCCCAGATCACATAGACATACTCATGCTAGCTCTCCTCTGAACTACCACACTAAAATAGTAGCATTGCTGCAATAACTTCTGGCAGCTAGCCCATGCATGTACCCATGGGGTTCAGGTGGGTTTGTATGCAGGATAGCTAGCCACTGCCACCACTGCTGCTTCCCATGCTACATGGCTACACAACTATTTTTAGCATGCTAGTTCAGATGGGAACTCACTCAAGTATGTCTACATGAGCTGGGAATCACACCACTAGCTCCAAGGGTAGAAGTAGCCTTATGTGGCACTTCTGACAATACTAGGTACAATACTTCTGATGAAAGTGTAAAAATCACTCTCCATAATTATAACCAAGGAAGGAGGCAATCCTTGCTGTATTTTGCTGCAATATTTTATTCTTTGCTCCTGAAAAGTACACTGCATATACTGATAGCATAGTATTCCACTTGTATAATTTGGTGTTGTGTAAAGATCTTTGTTTGAGAAGAGGGCAATACTCCAACCTCATCCACTCCCTTCCAGGACATATTTTAATTACCTGATGTTTGGAACAACCTGAGCTATTCCAAAGGAAACCCACCTGAATTTTTAGAAGTATTTTATGAGGTCATGCCTGGCAGAGATGATTTAGTCATGATTTGATGACTTCCGGATGGAAAGGGAGACTCTATCAGAGGCTAGGAAATACCCCACTTCTCTCTTCGACTTGGTGGTGAAATTATTAACAAAAGGCCTTTTGAGATCCCCCTCCAGCACATGATTTGGCCCCATAATGTGGATAAAGCCCAAACTATTTCAAAACCACATATTTAAGATATGTTCTAGACTAGATCCTCAAGTCAAAATTCCACTGTAGAGGAGTCTTAATGTTACAAACTATGGAGGAATAGGTATATTGACCCTGCTTTCTAACTGAAGTAGCCCTTATGACCTCATCTCATCTCATTCCAATTGGCACAATGACCAGTAAAACCATGGGATAATAACCCCAATGAAATTTGTGCTGAAACCCCCCCGCCTCCACCCCCAAAAAAACCCAAAACCAAAACAAAACAAAATAAACCAAACAAACAAACAAAAAAACCCTCCACTTTATACACTCAATCACAATTCTTAAATCTCATCTGGTCAGACTTTTTTGCTGACATTTCCCCTCAAAACATCCCAAAGCAGCAATCCACAGAAAGGCCCACTGCATTTCTGTTCCCTTGTTGCACAATTCATATGCCTTCTTCGTGTCAAACAGGCTCCTCTTTACTCAATGCTTCTCCTGGAGAATATTCAACATTATATCTGATTCTTTGGTTGAATATGGTTTTTTAACCCCTAATTTTTACTCCTGTTAGCATTGCAGAGCCAAATATTTCTGTTGGTCAGTGAGGTGACTTGACTTCTAGTCTGGCTCCCACATCAACAGAACTGTTAACGGAATTCCAATTGCAAAATCTTCAGTCTTTCACTTCCTGGACTGAGAATTAGAATTTACATCTTGATGTAAACTGATAAAAATCTTGTCTGTGCCTCCAGATTAAATAAATATGGAACTCCATTTGTACACAGACTCTCTGGAGCAGAATTATGGTACTCTCAAAGTGTCCGTAAAAATCCAAGATACTAATGAATTTATCTTCACAACACCTCTATGAGGTAAGGTGATAGCCTCATTTTACTCATAGGGAACTGAAGCATCATAACATCTCACATGCCCAGAATTGAACTCCCATTCATCTCAGTTACAGTTGTGAGAGCTCAGCAATTCTGCAAATCAAACCACAGGTGTCTCAAGTTAGGCACCCAGAAAATGAGGAACACATAACGGCCATCATCCATAAGTTTGGTTTATGTGACTTGCCCAGCATCAAATAAGAACTCTGACAGAGGCAGAGATAGAATCCAATTCTCCAGGCACTTAACTGCTTTAACCAGGACGCCATCCCTTTTCTTCCTGCAATTCCCTGCCTCATTCATTACACTCCAACTTCTGTAACAGATGAGGCAGGGATCCTACAGATAACAGTCCCTTCCTTACACAACCTTGATTCATCCTCAGAGCACACTCTGTTCTGTGCACTGAATGTATCAGGGGTCTTGTGGAAAAAAATAGTATGTGATCATGTAATTGAAGACCATATCATACATATGCAAAATGGGAACTGAATTAACGTTCCACAGGTTTGAGGGCTTGACTTTTCAACCTTAACGTTCTTTAGTAGATTTTTAATGTAATTTACTAAGTTAGTTTAAAAACCAAAATATTAAATTCCATCATGTGGAACCATATTGATTCCCACAGAATAGTCCTCCATCACTTGAGCTAACAGAATAACTGTCTGCAATAGAAGGCTGGTATCTTCTATGCGGACCTGCTATTAGAGAGGAGTGCAGACCCTTTGCTAGTGAGTCTCACAGTTATTTGCTAGACAGCAAAGGAATGTTGAGACTCAGGAATAGAGTTCAATTCGAAGTACCATAGGAGTGTTCTCTAGTGATTAAAAGATCCTTCTGCACCTGTCCACCCAACCTCTCCCTGTTTCCTTCTGATCCTAATCGCAGTTTCCTCAGCCCCTACTCTGGTTCCCTCCCTTCCCTACTATTCTCCCCTACCCATCTGCTCTTCCTCTCTACTTCTATCCCTTCCCTACTGCTTTCCTCTCAACTTCTGTCCCCGACCTGTTCTCCCCTGCTCCTAGCCTCTCACAGCTCCTGTTCATCTTCTCCTCCTCCTCTCTGCTTCTTTCATCTCCTTCTCCCTGGCTTCTGCTCCCAATCCCTCCCCCACACCTATATCTCCTACCCCTAGTTACCCAACCACAGCGCCATTCCTAACACCGCTGCATTCATGTCAGGCTGCCTCATATTTGTTTTCAGTATTCTGTGGGTGACAACAGGGGGAACAGCCACAGTCCTGCTCAGCCCCTGCAAACCTGAGATGAAATCCAAGCATAGTAGGGATGGTTCCTGTTCAATCTGGTCAGCATAGTGCAGACAGAATAATCAGAGAATTTAGCCACCAAACACTAACAAGTCTCTACTGCATAGATGAGCTGAGATTTCTTCAAAGGCTGATAACTTGACCAAATTTGGGCATATGTTCATGGTAAATAATAAATAATGATGATACCTAGTCTTATGTAGCACTTTTCAGCAGTAGATTTCACAAGCTCTCTACAAAGGAGGTACCTATCTGACAGTAAGGGTGACCCCTGTCAAATTTTAAGCCCTTGCTCCAAAGCAGGAGTTGCAAGAGCTTCTCAATGAAATGCTTGTAATTTTTTTTTAAATATAGGCAAATTAACATTTTCCTCTAATTTTGTTCTTAGAAATGGCTGAAACATTTTAGCTGAAAAAAAAATTTGGGGGGGAGGGTGGGAATAAAGGGGGGGGGCAGAAGGAAGGGGGGGCGGAAGGAAGGGGGGGGGCGGAAGGAAGGGGGGGGGAAATCAGTCTTAGGCAGACACCCAAGCGTAGAACATTTTCAGCCAGAATGGTTTATGTTTGGAAAAGCTGTAAACAACTGAAAACAGGGTCTTATATTGGGAAGTGTCAGGCAACCTTAACTTTCAGCACTCTTTATAATGATAGTTGATATTAGGGAAGGTCAGAGAAAGTAAGATACAAGCCTTGTTCTTTTCTTTAAAGTAAATAAAAATGTACCTATTCTATTTTCCACTATTTAACACTAACTGCACCTTTACTTCCTGATAGCAAGCAGATAACTCCACCCATTTTTTCCACATGTGAGAACCTGCCCCTGAGCTGGAGTAACAGCAATAACACCACAGGTAATGAATGACAGAATCAACCTCTTTTTACTGCTGTTGTTTCACAACAACTAAAGGGGTTGAAGGTAGAAATCCATTGCCAGCTACTTACCCTTACTTACTTGTCCAGCTCGCCAATGTACCTTTCATTGCTTTCCCATTTATTTTGAGCCAGTTAAAAAAAAAAAAAAAAAAAAGATGGGAGGAGAATTATACCATCGTGTTTTTGTTTGCCTCTGTTCAAACACTGGATATGACAAGAGAAATAAGTGTAGATTTGAAATAAATCTAAGTTTCAAAAGATTGTACATAGAAAACTCAAACTTACCAATTTGTCAGCAATTCTGCAGGAGCTTGTCAAGGAACTCAGACAAATTTCTAGGAGAATTAGGAAACCACATTATAGTGGCTTGGACCAGATATGTATATTAATTTTTGTAAAAGTTTAGATAGTATACCGGATAAACAAAGCGGTTAAAAAAAAAAAAAAAAAAAAAAAGTTCAGAATGCTGTATATTATTTTTATTCCTCAAATATATTTCAGTTGTATCTTGAGCACTTTACTTCTGCTCAAAATATTTGTAGGTTCCATAGCCTGGGTGAATTGGCAATGGTCTATGCATCCTTTCTATCTTTAAGTATTTACAAAGTACCCATCATCTTGGAATGTAAGTGCTTTTCACCTCTAAGTTATTGGTTTGAATCAAAAGCAGGTCAGTGCTGACTGAATTGAAAAGTCATTATCCTTCAGGGGCCTATATGAAAAGGAGTTGGTCACGGTGCTTTAATTCCTAGTGAGCAGTTGTACACACCACCAAAAATGTGGTCTTGTGGATAGAGCACTGGACTGGGATTTAGGAGAGTAGGGGTTTAATTTTGATTCTGCCACTGACTTGCTATGTGATCTTGGGCATGTCATTTCCCCCCATAACCCTTTGTCTTTTTAGATTGAAAACTCTTTGGGGAAAGGACTATTTGCCTATAGGAATTTACACAGCATTTGGCGTAAATGGCCCTGATTTCAGTTGAGGTTACTAGGCACTAATAAAATGAAATAGTAATTAAAATTGGAAGTCTATTCTAAAGGATTAAGAGGATGGAATAGACAGAGACTGAACTAAACCTCTGAGGCCAAGTGTATACTTAAAAGACAGATATATTGGTCAAGGTGCATGTGTGTGTGGGGAGAACCACACAAACACACCGCGATGTAGCTATGCTGATTTAATCCCCAGTATCAATGCAGCTTTTTCAACAGAAGAATTCTTCCATCAACATATCTACTGTCATTCAGGAAGGTGTCATAGTGGGCATCATTTCCAAAGCGTAAATATGCCCTAAGTTTTAAAGGGCAATCTGGGGAAGCTAGCAATGCCTGTACTAAGCCAGCTCAATCCATCAGAGGACTGCATTTTCTACTGCAGTCAGTCTAGCACCTTTCTCAATAAGTTTCAATCATCAAATAAATTATTTTTTTATTCAATGCTGTTTACACACACATTCCTTATTCAGATCAGATCAGTAATCCCATAACAATGTCCTTTCTCTTATGGAGAAGTTCTATAGAATGCAATAAGGGGGGAAAAATTGAATAAATAGCCTTTTAAAATTTGTAAAGCTCCTAGAGAATTATTTAAACAGGGATTTAATTCTCTATTAAATTTAATAGGATGGGTTAACTTTTTTGTAGAAATGTTTCTCTCTATAAATTCTACAAGATATTTTTCCTAAGGGTCATATTTCCATTTTTTATGTTACTAGTCTCCAAGAAATCAGCAGCTTGAGAATGAATAATAAGGATTACTCTAAACAATTTTAACTCATGCCAATATTTCAAAGGTATTACATGCCTCAATAAGGGTTTTTCAGGATTGGTCCTTAGGACTGTCTTTCATCAGTAGAGCTCTGTTTTTTATTGTAGGTCAGATTGTTTCAGCAGTTTTGCTAAAGGTAGTTTACTACCATATTTAAGTAATGAATTTCTAAACAGGATTTAGTATTTATAAAACCTACCTAATCCCTTCCTCATATTTAAATTGTTGCAGCATAGTTAACAGTGGCATTTAACAAAGTCATACCTCTACCTTTTCCTTTGACCAAAAGACGTGTCAAAAGTCTTATATATTCATTCCAGGATATTCTGATCCTCTAGGAACACTTGATGTTACAAAAGCCACACATTAGGTTTAACAGTTTACAGTTTTACTTTCAATAAACACTACTTTGCAGCTAGTTTAGAAGAGATGTTGCTCCCCAATTGCTTTAAGAACCACAATGCTTTGGGGGGGTTAGGTTTGTGCTTCAGAATTCTTTCAGAAGGGACAAAAAGGGGGGAGGGGAACTTCCTGTCATTTCCATTGCTTTCTGCATGTGGGACCAACATGGGCAATGCAGAGTTTAAACAGTTGCAAATGGAGGGAGGGAGGGAACATCATGGTTGTTTTACATATTTCTCCCTGACTAGGTTGAATTTAAAGTGAAGTTGCTCCATTGTTCACAGGGCTCCTGCCCCATATATATTGACAGAGGCTACTGTTTACATGAACTTTTCATTCCCGCATTGTTTGCTTATGGAAAATAAGGGGGAGTGGCAAAAAAAAAAAAGAGAAGGGAAAGGGAGAGAGAAAAGAGGGAGGCGAGGGAGGCTCTGACCACAGTGCAGAACCACTCCAGTAACCTTGTCTTATGTGATCATTAACCTTGCAGAAAATGCAGCTGGCAGTTCACTCTGAAGCTTGTCATTAGAATGTGAGCAGAGACTCAGATACTGCAAAGGCATTTCAAGCGGTGTTTGATTTGCTGCACTATTATAAATATTGTACCTACTTTGTGTGACTGCAAAATGAGATTCCAACAGCTCCTTTGTACCTTATTTTTTCTCTTGATGAGTCTACTCCTTATCAATGGACAGAGGCCAGGTAGGAATTATGTCTTCACATTACTATATAATATATATATTTCAAATGTGTACCGATTATATATAGTTTAAGTTTGTTGCTGTGACTTTGTTCCAAACATTTATGAATTCTTAGTTACTGTACTTCTGTTGCTATTTGTTTTGCAACATTTTTAAAGCCATAGGTCTGTCGATTAGATAGATAGATTGACCGATCGACCTATATATATTAATAGTAATCAAGGTAAGTAACTGCTAACAGGTCTAAAGGAATTAAAATTTAAACCAGATCTAAAAGACGTTGCATTTCCATGCCTGATCATGAGAAAACACGATCAGACAAATGTATCAGGTGCAGCAAACGTACCTTGGTATGTAGCATCCAAAACACTTTGCTTTGATGATTGACTTGACGAGACTAGGCTGTTCATCGCTGAGTTTACGCCCTGATGAAAATCACGATGAAACAGAACCAAGCTGTTAAGTCACGTCAACAGCTGTCATCACTGTAGTGATACAGGTGAACTCGGACACTTAAGGAGCAGTACAGATGTTTATTAAAAGGTTGTGGCATCTCTGCGAGTATTGGATGGGCGGGGGGGGGGTAAGTTCTACACTTGCAGCGATGCAGTTTTGTTTACTACTTTCCACTAAAGGTAACCTGGTATCTATCTGGATTGCAGTGTTAGTGTTCCTATGACTGCTTTAAAGCAGGGCTTTGATCATATTTATCATAAAAATCGGAGTAAAAAAAAGAAGCCGTTTGCTGTACAATTGATTCTTAGTCGGATCTGAAGCAACCAACCGTTCAAAACTTCCCCACCTATTAAAGAAAATGTAGCCTAGGTTTTGAATGAACAAAACATGGAATCAAAGTTGCAGGCAGTATAATTATCATCTTTACGTTAGGCAATTGTGATAATGACACCCAAATAAAGTCATTTCGCTCTTTCCTGATCAAGGCAAAAGACAGTTGTCAGAGCCCGACCAGGGAACGTGCTGCACAGCTGGTTGCATTTCTGACTTTTTTTGGTTAAGGAAAAGTTTTCTCAAGTGGGGGGAGGCACCACGACGGAGGACACATCTCGGGTGTGATCCTTCTGGCTGTCTTCGTCGGTGCAGAAACAAACGCGGGCTGCACTACGACTCCTAGCCCGCTATGGAGCCAGATTGCTCCCTACCTTGACATTAGAAGGCATAGGAAAAAGGCTCGATATACAAAGTACGCAAGGTGGCGAGCACTATGGCCCCGATTCAGAAATGCATTTTAAGCACGTGCTCAAAATGTTTGGGGTGACGTACTTTCTGCTCCAGGAATGTGACTGCATTTTTTAAAATACGCTCGATCAGCAAGTTTGGGTCGTGGACGCTATTTCTGAAATTGGAAGGAATCCAGAGTTTTGTTAAGGGGGAGAGGAGGCTGGAAGGACAACCAGGGCGAATATGAAAGCAGCAGCAACAGCATGGTTCAATATAAAGATTTTGGTCTTTCTTTCCCTTGTTTTGCTGCTTAATATCCAATAGCACTTGCCAGAAATTCAGAAGGGGGGGGGGGTAATGTAAAACAAAAAATCGGTAGGTGAATGACCTCAATACCCGGGGTGACTCCTGGATTTCAGATTCTGTTGCATGCTCTGTGCTCAGTATAAAGAAGTGCAATTGTCGGAGTATTCCAGTTTTCGATTTAAACCCTTTGGTTTCAATTCCTTCTTCTGGCTTTCAGCTAACCTGGCCCTGCGTAGAAAGCTGCACAGACACAACTGCTCCCAGAGGAGATGTATGCCTCTCCACTCCAGAGTGCCCTTCCCCTGAGGTATCTGAAATCCAACCTTACTTTGCTCAAGTTAGGCAAGAGTATCTTCGTAAGTGTTCGGCAATAAAATCAGGCGCCAGGAAGATGTAATTATCAAAGCTTCTCTACACATGTCTTTGGAAACACTGCTGACCATGCTCTCCAGAATAAGCACATTTCCAAATTCTACTTCGATTTCAAAACAGTTTGCGCTGCATTTTACTAACCAAACCACAGGCATGATTTCATTTGGTTTCGAGTCCTTGCGCTGTTTGTTCTGAAAACAGGTCTTGGGGGGGGGGAACAGTAGAAAAATAAGTGTTTGTTTTATTTAAACTCCGTGGCAGGATTCCAGATGCGCTAGGATTATTGGACTGGATTACAGTGTTTTCAGTATGGCAGATTCTGCCCAAGAAGTTAGCTCCTTCGGATAATGTACTGTCCCCCTATTAGCTTTCTTTCCCTTACACTTCTCCCCTAGGCAAATGCAAACTTCCTTCTCTGCTGTCACGGGGCTGAAAATTCTTGAATCTGTTATATCTGAAACTTTGCTGGGCTAGAAACACTTCCCACTGTAGTTTTAAATAAACGTCTCTTTGCATGCAAAACTAAGCACTAGCCAGCACTTGCTTTTTAAACATTTGGGGTTAGAGCTTTAGACTAGTCACCAAGACTACATTAGTAAATTGTAACAACTTATAGGTATAATACTGATTTTTGCTATGTTAGATGGGGCAATTCACTTTCTCTCTTACTCTTTGCCCATCAGTAAAACGGGGATGCCATTTACCTACTTCAAAAGAGGATTTTGAAGCTTAATTAAATGTCTGCAAAAGGAGTAGAGATTCTTGGATGAAAGGCTATGGAAGTGCAAAACATTAAATGCTCCATAGCTTATTACAGAATATGCATTCAAATACATGCATATTCAAATGCATTCAAGTGACTCCAGAAGCATACAGGTAGCATATGTAAATATAGTAGGGTAGGCATCAAAAGGATACCAAGACTCCCTTTCAGGGAAGCATGCAATTTAAGAATGAATAAAACATGCAGTCAATAGCTTTGCATCTTTTAAACTCTGCTATATGTCAAGATAACGTCCTAGCTGCAGGCATTTCAGCATAATTAATAAATAATGACAATCTGTACTAGAAGGAGCACAGAGGTTTCCATTTGCTAAGCAATGGACTGTGTAAAACAAAAACCAAAGCAGAGATTCTGACAATGTCATGAATATAACTTCTATTTCTGCATAGGCAGGATTCTGGGTATTTTGCATAAAGCAAACACACACCACCCCCAAAACTAAATATCCAAGGGCATCCTTGTTTCCCTACCACCACGACCCAGTAGCAACTTGCTGCACAGGCCTATGGACACAATTGTATATGTACGACATACAAAAAGCAAAGGAAGCTGGTAAAATTGCAAGCCTAAAAAAAAATTAAGATTTCTTCAGCATAACCCCAGACTTGCTCCAGTGTTGCATTGAGGCAGTAACTAGAATATTTCAGAGTGCAGGTTTAAAAACATGCTCATATTAAAAGTGCATGAAGATTATTTGAAGAGACATCTGCCCAACTGGTGCTTCAATATTGAGCACCAACACCACCTGCATGCTTATTTCAACGGGAGACAGTCTAGACAAGATCCCTCATCAGTGTCAGCATAAACATAACCAGCTAAGCAATCAGATCAGCTCACTCAGCAGGCTGGAGCTAAGTGAGCTGAATGAGAGAGGGATAGTGGAATTTAGTCTAGGAGCCAGGGGGCTTGTTAAGTCACTCCTCAATGACTTGTTTCAGTTCTGATTAAGACAGTGGGCTCAACACCCCTTCCCTCCAACTCAGCATCTATATAGGCTAAAGATGGTCTCTGCACAGACAATCTACATTTTCTCTAATGTGCCCCCAAAATAGCATATCATTGGCTTTAGATTGCACTGTCTGGGTGATAAAAACCAGAGTAAGTATATTTTCCCTTCTTCTCCATACAGTATATCAATTTGCCAGACTAAAAGCTATTTTCAAAGTTGTCTGCTTTCATTCAGAGAGTTGATTTCTTGTAACAAAGTCACTAACAGCAAAAAAGGTATTCTAATTAATAACCAATTTTATAGGCATTTAGCTAAAGATTGTTACAATCCCGTCCTGTCAAGCTATTTAGAAGTCTACACAGCTTGATTTTTTGAGGAGGGAGGGGGATGTTCAGCAGCTGCAATTTATTTACTTCAACTGGAGCAGAGGGTGCTCAGCACTTCTGGAAAAACAACTTAAAAAAAAAATCAGGCCCAATATCTTAAAGGGGCTTTACCTCTGAGTGTGTGTTTCATTTCCAGTTTTAAGCCTTGAGTTACATGTCTGAGTAATCTCATTGATCTCAATGGAGCTGTTCAATAATTAAAGTTATGCACAGGTGCAAGCAGGATTGGGCTCAGTCCTGATCACAAAAGGTTGAAAAAAATGGGATGTAATTTTTATTACACGGTCCCATTTTGTGTCAAATTTGAAAGCACAATGAAAAAAAAATCTGTCTACATTTCAAATTTGAATTTAAAAAAATCAGTTACAGAACTAGACAAAAAACAGGACAAAATAGCTGCAAAAACTGTTGAAGTCTTTTTACCGGTTTTTTCAACACAAATTTCAAAATTTTGATGAGTTGATGTCTCATTAATAGTGAATTCAGTTGTTGTATTAGAGACAAGATTTATTTTACAAAGTGTCATAACTGACTATTTTCTTTATCCCTTCTTTTTTGTAGCAGCAGATTCATAAACTGCTTTTCAATATTTTGAACAGAGAAAAGTTCCAACAAATCAGTTGATAGGCACACAAATTTGTAGTGAATTTGTTTCAAGAACTATTGGTTTAATGTTTCCACAACAATCCTGTTAATAGCTGCTCCCTCTAAAAAAGATATTTCCAACAATTTCAAAAGATTCATCCTCAAAGACTTGGAATAAAGGTTTTTACTTGCTTTCAAGTGTTTGGGGGAGTCAAGAGGGGAGAAACCTGAAATTTACTTGGAAACACATTCAGTATAATTCTGTGAATCCCATAAAGCCTTGTGAAAGGTAATGTTCAAATCAAATGTCAGAAACCTAAAAAGGACTTTTGATGCCCTTAAATGAGATTTTTCTATGCAATAGTGTTCCTGATGATTTGTGCTAATCAGACCAATATAAAAAAAGTTAGATACCCTGTTAATTGGATGAATCCAGGATATGGGTGGGAAAGTATTCAGTATCAAGCAAAATGTTGGAAATTCCAATATAGAAAGGTCTATTTATTGTTCATATTTTCTAAAATAAATATATCTGCATTCACAGGTTACAATATATTGATATGTATTTACTATCAATGTAATTTATCATATTTATTTATTTGCAGTGGCATTTAGAGACCCCATGCACAATCAGGACCACATTGTAGGTCTACATACATACAGTAAGAGACAGTTCCTATTCCAAAAGGAGTTTACAATCTAAACTGACAAAGCAAGTAATATCCCCATTTTACAGATAGAGAATTGAGATCTGGATCCACAAAAGACTTAAGTGATACAATGTTGAGTGTTGCAAAACCTAACTTTTGGGTGCCTTGAAAAAAAAAAATAACTGGGATCCACAAGCCTCAGTGAGGCATCTAGGCTCCCTCTATAAGGAAGGGGGAGAGAGTTGCTTTAAAATGGGATTCACAAAAGCTAGCAGGATAGGAGCCACCTAAGCTAGACAACAGGAGGTGCTGACAAGAGGGGTGTGGCCTAAGCCCTGCCCCTCACAGTGTTAACTTCAGGACCTCAATAAAGCTACATGGAGGAACTCATCTCTCCAACAATCCACATCGGGAAACCGCCTTCCTGGAGTCAGACAGGTTAGGCCTTTAAACCATCCAGTTCTTACAACAGCCATATTAGGCACCTGCCTGCCTCTACACAAGATGGCCAATGGAAGAGGCAGCCTCCCTTATAACTTAGTCCCGTAGTTAAGGTACTCAACGAGGATGTGGAAGACCACCTCAATTCTCTCCTGTGCCTGATGAAAAAGGCATCTGAACAGATTTCCTACATCCCAGGTGAATACCCGAACCACTGGTCTACAGAATGATTCACTCTCTCTCTGGCCCAGTTAATATTTAATTTCAGTGGAAAGGCTTTAACAAGGGAGATCCACATCAGAAGTATCTCATAGTCCACTGGATACGGCAATGTTCTGAGAAATCCCTGTTCAAATCCCTTTTCCTCATCAGGCAAAAGGGGAAATTGAACCGGGGCCATCCAAATCCCAAGTGAATGCCCTAACTACTGGACTAATAGTTATAAAGGGAAGCCACTGCTGCCTCCTCCCCCTTTTGCATGGAGTTAGGCTGTCATCTACACTTAAAATGCTGCAGCTGCACCACTGTGGCACTTCAATGTAGACACTCACTCTCACAACAGAAAGGGTTCTCCTATTGCTGTAGTTGATCTACCTCCCCAAGAGGCAATAGTTAGATCAACAAAAAAATTCTTCTGTTGACCTAGCACTGTCTATTCCAGAATTAGATCAGCATAGTTACATGTCTAAGGGCGCGGGTTTTGTTTTTTTAAACACCCCTGAGAGATGTAGCTATGCCAATATAAGTTTCCAGAATAGACCTGCCCGTAGGGTGCACTCTGAGTGCACCATCAGATCAAGCTCTGCAGGTGAGTTAAAAGGAGGGACACCTATCTTCCCTCTGAGGATCACAGAGGGCTTAGATGGGAGATAGATAGGCACCATGCATAACGCAGCAGTGTGTATGCCCAGAAGCAGAAACTTAGGTACATAGACTTTTTACAGCAAAAATTAGACCCGTCTGAGTTTAGGTGGCAGCCAAGTGAGGATTTTGTGGCTCATAGTGGTGTCTAAAAGTGGAAGTTAGGTATTTGAATCTCTTTGTAGATCTGGACCTAGGTGAGTTGTCCATAGTGGCACAAAGGTCGGGAGCAGAACTCAAAACTGAACCCAGATCTCCTAGGTCCAGGATCTTAAGTACAAGACCATACTTCCTTCTATCTAATGAGCTGTTATTGCAAAGCCTGCCTTTTGTTTTCCGGAGACAGCTAGAAAGTATCTGAGAATTCAGTAGTTGGGATCTATTAGCTTTCCTAGCCAACCACTTGAAACATAATTATGAGACTCATCGGCTCCTCCAAGCCTACACAAACAGCAATGGCTGTTGAATGATTTACTTATTTAACAGATTTAAACAAAATGAGGCCCATTGGGTGAATATCTACTGTTTACCTGATTCAAATGAAGCAGAATAAGCAAACTATGACCACGGCATTTAAGGATATTGGCTTCCACTACAAACACCCAGTTCAACCAGTACAAATAAAAAACAGACCACAAAAGAAAATCATTGTTTGATTAACCTTGATTTTCTGTAGTAATCAGTCCCTCTAATTAAAAGAAAAACACTATATGGAATGTGGTACCATAATGAAAGAGAAACTTAAATAGAAAGAAAGCCATTCTTTCCTGGGCCAGAGGTCAAGAATGCATTTGCTTTCTTTTTTTTTTTTAAACCCACATACTCTTCACATCTCCTTGCACCAGCACATCAGCAGAAGTAAGGAGCTTAATTCATATAGTCAAAGTAATTAGATGAAATTCTGGTCACTATTAAAAACAAAAATCATGATAGTGCATTGACTTTACAAGGCTTTCTCGGTGTCAAAATGCAGGGAGCTACTGAACATCCATGAACCTCTTTAAAGATTATTTTAAATCAAGTGTGACTTTTGCCTCCCAAAACCATACTTTCTAACAGAAAGAAGAATTGAAAGAAGAGACCAGAAAAGAAAATGTGATGTGATAGCTGCAACATTCTAATCAGCGCAGGTGTCCACAAGTAAGCCAACACCACATTCAGAACCTTATCAGACTCCTATTGGAACAACTTCACAGGAGTTTCAGATTTCTCCAATTGGGGAAAACAATGGAATTGCAAATGATCCCATTCTGGAACTTTGGAAAAATCACCAGTGCCATAAAAAAAAGAGATAGTCATTCTTTTCTAAACACCAACAAATAGCCATGTGGGTAACAGCAAAGCATTGTAGCTTTGAAATTTTTCAAAAATTAGACACAAGTTATACCACTGAAAGAGCTATTATTTTAAATAGTTATTATTTGCCATTCACATGTGTCTGTGTATTTCTATTTAGATATACCTAGTAAAGAATATGAAAAGCAAGAATGGTAAAGAATAAATAACTATTTAATAGTTACATTTTATGGACAAGTATATGGGTTTTAATGTTTATGGTGGTATTGGATATTTATATGTAGCCATAATTATTCAATTAACTTTACTATAATCTTAAGAAAAGCATAATGTATCTATCAGAAAGTTGTAAGTGCATATGCATTTATGGATAGAAAAATAAAGTGTTAACTGTAAACCTTTCTCTTAGGAAGCAAAAATGTTCAATCTAGACTTTAGCAAAAGAACCTGAATGTCTTAGCTCTATTTTTAAGTCATGTTGCATACCACAAAAAAAAAAAAAAAAAAAAAAACTAAAAACATAGGTCATGATTTTTTATTATTATTTATGTTGATAATATACCTATGTGGCTGTATATTTTGTAAAAATAATTATGCAGTTCAATAGCATTAATATCTCATTTTAAATAAACTTTGTACAATTTGTTTTTAATTTTATATTCTTTATGTGTAAAAGGTCTTGCACCCAAAGAAAAATTAAGAATGTTTCTAATTTCTTTTGTAAATTTCATAAAGGATCAATGTAAAACTTTTCCTACTCAATTTCTGACATACAGTTAAATAAAAATTAGTTATTCACTTGATATTAAATTTGGGGTAAAAAGGTGCTGAAAATGTTTCTTTGCATTCAGAAAATATTAAAATCTAGTAATGTTGATACACAGAAACAATTTGAGTTACTTGCATTTAACTTATAGGAAAGTATAGTCAAAGCATTATACTGTGTCATGTCACTTGATATAACACAATGTGATCACATTGGAATGCAGACCCATAATGCAGCATCCCCAAGTTTGAAATAAATGTGAGTCTTTAATTGCCCTATAAACTATACTAGGCCTTGAAAACTGAAATTCTCTTGCAAGTAAAATGAAATGTCATTGCTCTATTTTAGAACAAGCAGCAACTCCAGCAGTAAAAAAAGTGATCCTATTTCAAGACAGAGAGCAAAAGCCAAAATCAGCATCAACTCATTCCTGGAAAGGATGAATACTACAACTAAATAACAATATGATGCTCAACTGAGTTTAAAATGGAAAAAAAATGGCAGTAGCCACTGTAACTTGTGCCGGAGAATTAAGAATCCAGTGCTGATTCCATTGAAGTCAATAGGAATTTTGCCATCAACTTCAGTGAAAGCAGAATTGGGACCAGAGGGCTTGATTTTCAGCTAAATCTCAAATCACCCTTGATTTAGGTACATGGGGCATTTGTGGTTTTGTTTAAGGTGCACTTTCACTTAGAGTATAGAATTTACACATGTAAGCCCCATTTAGACAAATGGGCTTTGCATAGGAGAGTCTATCAACTACAAGCATAGGAGACATAGGGGCCCCAATCCTGCCACAACAAACCCACATGAGTAATCCTACTGAACTGAATCAAATTATTCATTTTCTAGAGTGTTAACAGGATTAGAGCCATTGTGTGTGTATATGTGTACACTCAGAAGATTGCTCACATACAAATGGAAGGTACTGAAAATCAAACTCAATTATGCAAAGAACTAACTTAACTTGATTTAAAAAAAAAAAAAAAGACACAACCTTGACTCAAAACTATTACTTTGATTATATGGGGCCATTTATTTGACACATTTTAGCTCAGACTCAGTTTCATCAACTCTTTAAATTACATTAGCTATTTAGAGCAAAATACAAAACAACATAAAACCAAGTCAGCAAGCTGTGGAAAGAAACAGTAGAATGGTATGTTCCCAAACGATAAACGATTCACCTCTTCCCTTCTCTGGATTGCAGTACATTTACCCCCACTGTAACCTACAGCAGAATTTGACCCACGAATCCCAGTTTCAGTAAGAAAAACTCAAATATTTCAATTCTATAGCACATGTAGAACACAAACTGATACTTTGTATACCCATCTGCCACTATTGTAGAATATCTTCAATATTTATCTTCATTTCTAGTAATAGTGATAAATTAATATATTTTTGTTAACTACAGCACAATTCTGATACAAAAAACATAACATACCTTTTTATTCAGGAACAATGCCTAAATGTTTTGTTAAGGCCTGTGGTGATAGTGCTTTTATGTCTAACTGAGTGGTTAGTCTGTTTTTGATAGGCTTGTCCATCTGAATCACTTTATTCCTTGATTACTGTTCATTAAATTGGGTTAGTCCTGAGCAGATTACATATTCATATAAAGTCTTGAAACATGAGAGATTTGGTGAAAATGATCATTTATTGCAAGAGATAATTCAAGATACATTATTAGCAATATTTAGGTAGAAAATGTTTGCACTCTTCAGAAAGACATAACTGTACACCAAAATCTACTGGGGGAAATTTGTTTTGCTTTATCTACAATATATACGTGAGAGCTCCTTTGGGCAGTAAATATCCCTTGTTGAATGTGTAGAAAGAGCTTAACATATCTGAAAGTACCTCAAACAAATAAACTCATAAAATAACAAACAATAATATTAATAGAATATGCACATTTTGGTGCAACTATATTTTGTATGTAATCTAAGCAGGAGTTTTTAGCACTATCTTTTCTGGAGAAATAAAGACACTTTAAAAAACAGTAAAAAAATCCTAAAAGACACAAAGGTTTTATCAAATGCAAACCAATACTATGTAATTTACTTCATAGCCACCACTTCAATGTTAATGATTAATTCCTGTTTGTGTTCATACTGTCTTGGCTGTATCCCTCAACAAATTGTTTGCCTCAGGCCTGCAAACATTTATGCATCTGAGTGGCTTTATACATTAAACTAGTACCAACACGTTCTGGAACTATTCATGTGCATAAAGTCACTTGTGTGTAAGTGCTGGCAGGATCATGCCACACAGAGTTGGGATAAAGAGTTAGGAGATTTTTAAGTAACAAGCAGAATGCAAAAGGAAGCGGTATTTGTGATTTAGTAGATGCTGCTCTTGTTCACATCTAAACACATAAACTGTGCCCTCATACTTTTTTGTTGGAGGGTTTTCTGTCTTGGCTAAAATATTTAAAAACAGAGCATGACCAGCTGCAGTCATTAATTATCCTACTGCATGTTTCACAAGAGCACAGGTGTTCACCTGGCTATTCTGAATAAATTCTAATGAAATGCTGCCTAACCAAATACCTCCCCTCTGTTTTCAATTGAACACTGTTAAACAGTTGGCAGGTCTGAAAACTGACTGCTCTTAAATAGCAGATGAAATAAGCAGTGTGTAGTTTAAATAAGCAGGGCATTGTGGAATGAAGAGTTCTATCTAAATGTAAAATGCAACAGAAACAAGAAAAAATGTACCAGCTGATTCAGCATCAAAGCCAGGAGCTGTGAGGTTTATAAAGCAGTGAATCGGTATACTTAATATTTCTCCACTTAAGGTGCACACTATACATATTCTACAGTATTTTAGACTGTTTTCTTTTTAATCCCTCATTTGTGGTCATATTTGTATTTTTAACAAAGGGAAAGATGATTTGGTGGCCAAACTAAAGATGATCAAACATCTTGTTTTATCCTTTCAAAATGTATGGGTTCATGATGGTGGAGGGGAAAAGTGGACTTCTCCCTTCTATTGGAGAACACCAGACACAAGATTACTTTTACAGTCATTATTCTGTCATGTAGCTCATCGGGATAATATATTCCACTTAAAACCAGTTCCCCTGCTCAACTGACAAAGGGAGGGAGAAAAGAAAAACATGTTGCTGAATGCCCAAAATGATATTGAATATTGTAGTACAACTGTTCTAGGTATATGAATTCTTTGGGAGAGATAACAGCAGAAGTATAAAGCTACTGTACCTTAAAAGGTTCAAAAATAAAAAGGCAAATTAAAAGAACCCATAATGATTTTTTTAAATTTTATGACTTTCAAGTGCATAATTCATGACTTTTGAATCTATCTTGGGGTTGTGTATCTACTGTAATTTTTATTATAGAATTTGCCTTTGAGAACAAGATAGTATAGTGGCTTTAGAGCCAGATCTTTAAAGGTATTTAGACAACTCGTGGGGTTTTCAAAAGCATCTGGTGCTTTCAACCTTTAAAAATCTGGCCTTTAGTGAATGAATATTTGAACATCAAATTCTACCCACAAGTTGTAACATGTAAAAAAGCACTTGGGTGCTGGATATAGAGGCAAGATAACAGCTGACAAAAACAAGCCTCAGCAGTGGATCAAAGGAAACTGAAGAAGTTTTGGGATCACCCCAGGAAATCAGTCAGTCTTAAAGTTACATCATCCCAAAGAATAAACTTGTGCATGGAAAAAAGAACAAATATTTAGATTTAAAAACAAACAATATAAACAGGAATCCTTAAACTAGAGACATCGCGAGATGTGATTGCTGAAGCTACCAGTAACTTAGTATTTTCAGTGACTGTCTATGCACGATGATATCCATCCAACAGTAACGAAGGTAAATGATGAAGTGTTGAATAATAAAAACATTTTTAAAAGTAACCAAGTTAAAGGCGTAGAGCTACTTTTACAGTGGATCACAAGAAAAAGGCAGTCCCTCCCATTCGAGCAATCCACAGCAGCTCAGACACATTTGTGAATTGCTAGGAGGCTTCATGCAGCCACAGAAACTGATACGGGGACGCTTGTAAACATGTAAGAGGTATGAATATGACGGGGGGTGGGGAGGGAAGGAGGGATGTAAACTATTTCGCTGCAGCAAGTGCCCTTTGGCAGCTCCGTACAACACCACCACATCAGACAGGGAAGAGCTGTCCTGTCTAGGCACTAGGACGCGCGGTGCTTGTACGCACACAGGCTGGAGAGACGGGGGGGGGCGAGGAGGACTCGCTGCGCCTTGTCACGCTACATTTGCAACCGCTGCCGCTAGTTCGCCTCATCTGAGGTAACGTTTATCCCCTCTGCCGTTCACTAAGGGGGGGCGGGAGTCGCTCCGTCACTGCCTGCCAGTGCCTCACCCTGACCCCCAGCCTGCGCCCCTCTGCAGCCGCTGCTCGACCCGCCTGTGCACTCCCCTCCTGCACAGACCCCGCCCTGAGACTACAGCTCCCAGTGTGCCTCACTTCTCCACCGCACGGAGGCCACTGCTCCCGGCATGCAATGCTCTGCGGCAGGTCCGACCGCCCGGCGTCCTGCACCCGGCCCGTTGCATGCTGGGACCTGTAGTCTCCAGGGCACTGAGGTGTCCCCGTTGTTGCGACCCCCTGGCTCCTTAGGGAAAGACGTACGGCCAGGAAGTCCCGTGACTAGGGGGTTCCATCCCAGTCCCGAGCGGCCAGGCCGTTATTCGCAGATGCCGCGAGAGCTCAGCTACGCTCGTCTCCGCCATTGGCAGCTTCCGCGGCGTTGGGGCGCTATGGAGGCGGGGAGAGGGTGTATCTCTAACCTGATTGGCTGAAGGGAAGGCGAGGGGCGGGGGGAGGAGGAGGAGGAGCCCATAGTCCGGCGCCGGCTAAACCTCCGGGCGGGAGGCTGGGCGTCTGGCAGCGTCACGCGGGGCGGGGCAGGGCGGGGCGTGGCGCGGGAGAGAGCAGTTAGTCTGGAGCTGCCTATTGGGGGAGGGACGAAGGGGCGGGGAGAAGGTGGGGAGGGGGAGGGGACGGGCGTCGTTCGGGCGAAGCGTGCCATTTAGCAAGCGGGGGGGCGGGGCTACGCCTGGGCCGTGCCCGCCGCGAGGACTCGCCCATTTTAATTGAGCCGGAGGGAGCGGCGCGCGCCGTGCCGTGCCCCGGCGGAGATGGCGGCGGGAGCAGCAGTGGCTGCGCCGGGACAAGAGCGGGAGCTGGATAACGTGAGCGGCGGGGAACAGCCCGGCCCCTCCCCAGCGGCTAGGGCCCTGCCCTGCCCTGCCCGGGCGGCGCAGCAGACGGGAGCCCTCCCCGCCTCACCCCCCGAGAGGGGTCGCGGCGTGTTGCCCGTTGTGGGGGTCTCGCCGCAGGCCGGGGCTGTGCGGGGTGCTGCGGAGGGGGCGGCAGCCCCTAGCACGTGCGCGGGGCGCTCGGCGGCCAGTCAGCGAACGCGAGGGTAGAGGCAGGCGAGGCAGCAGCCCGCAGGGGTCGTTGGTTAGGGGCGATTCCCTGCCCCTGGGTGAGAAGGGGCGGCTCAGCGCCGCCGCGCACGTCCAGGCTTTAATCCCAGGGTTGCGCCTGAGCCTGCCCTCTAGGGGCCTGGGCCCGCGTGGATCGGGACTTCGCTGGGGAAGTCATGGAGCTGGAGCTGGGGGTCTTCCTCTCCCCGCCAGCGCTGACCTGGCTTCTCATGTGACACTTAAACAAATAACCCCTCCGTTTCCCCAGCTACTCTGGTAAAAGTGCTCTGGAAGCTTTTTTTTTTTTTTTTTTTTTAGAGCGGCATAGAAGTGCTTTATGATAAACGTGACTGTTGCTGGTGCGCTTCCCCCTTGGGGTTTTTTTTTTTTTTAAACTTAGTTATTTTTTTAAGAGACTTGAGAAACCTTCCTTACAACGTGGGTAAAGGGAGCACAAGTAACTTATATCCTTCTTTTAAAGTGATGTGTTGGAACACAAAAGAGAGCCTGAAACTGCTTATTACAAAGCTAAACAAATGTATTTTATATATAGGACCCTACCAATTTCGTGGCCATGAAAAAAGTGTCTCAGACCATGCCCTCCCTGAGAAATCCATCCCCCCTGTGTTGCTGGGAGCACCCCATCTTGGGGCTCCTAGCTGCTAGTCCCAGCATGTTGGGGAGGGACAGGACTTGTGCAGGGCAAAAGCTGCTCTCGGTAGGGAGAGCTGAGCCACCTCAGGAGGCAGTGCAGAAGTAAGGGTGTCTCACTTCTGTGCTGCAGCCCCAGAGCTTCCTACAGCTGGAGGTGGGTCTGATTCCCCCCTCCCTTCCCCTGAGAACAGCTGTGTAGGGGAAGAGCAAGTTCTGTCTGGCCTCAGGCAGGAGTCAGGCTGTGGCAGGGATTTCCCTAGATGCCCCGTGTGGGTGAAGGGGGAGTTTAGGGTACACCTCACCTGAATTTACCTGTCACCCCACCCAGTGGTTAGCTAGTTATAGCAGTGTTGTCCATTTAGTCATTGGTTGAAAATCTGAATTGAAATTGAAACATAATACACACTTTAAAAGCACATACAGTATATGATAAAATATTTGTACCTGAAAAAGCATAATCGTTTTGTAAAGTATGAACAAAGACTAGCTTCCTCACACAGTTGAGTTGTTTATGACAATGTCGGTGCATTTGTTTTGGCAATGTTGGCCACCCTCATAATTTCAAATTATGATTTGTAAGCAAGGTCTGAATAAACTGCACTCGCTAAGCAGGGGCTTTGGATACCAGATCCCATGAGAGAGAGAGAGTGGGGGACAGGTATTTTGTTTGGTGGTGTGAGGTCTGCCATAGAGTCACAGGTACTATTTGTCCTTCCTCTCTCTCTTGTTAAAAGATATATTCGTTGCTGTAGAGAGTCTTTTTAAAAAAAAAAAAAAAAAAAAAAAAAAAAGTGACCCGTAGAGCTGAAATCACTGATAATCAAGTCTAAGGGCTTAGACTTGCTGTGGGACAGTGTTTCTGTGGAAGAGACTGCCCAGCCTGCACTAGCAGTGAAATTACCCCACTGAGAGTTGAAATCACTGAGAGACCAACTTGCTGAGGTCACAATGGCAGGTAACAGCAGAAGCTGATGGTGCAGGGCCATTGGCAACAGAGTCATGGAGTCAATGGCAGTATGACAAACAGCAGCAGCCAGAGCGAGCGGCTGAAGGAACGGCAAATGGCTGAAGGAACGAACAAGGTGCCTCCTCATCCTCCAGGTGGGAGGTGAACTCCCATGAAAGCATTTCTGAACTCTGGGTCTCCACTGACCAAGGACACCTACTATGAGTGGAAGGAGAAGGGAGGGCCATGTTAAAAGGAATACTGTTTGTTGAACTGTGTTTTAGTGACTGCTCCAGAATGCTAGATTTGTGACTGGGAAACTTATATAAATATACATTTCCTAGTAGGCCAAGATTTTTTTAAAATTCATTATTTTGCCAAGATTATCATCTCACATCATCTTGTTGTCAGCGGTAAGCCAAAAGATGCATTTTCTAGATGTTCAGGTTACGGAAGACACGTCGGCTGCATCTGTGACAACCCACATCATAGAGTTAAATGCTTGTAAATTGAACCCCAAACAGATTGCAGCTCCATCAAATGCACAAGCAGCCAACTTCTCTGGAAGATATAGTGGAGTACAGAGAAAAGTGTAACCCTAACTTCTCCTACATACTGCAGGGACCATGTACTCCAACTAGCACTAGTGTGAACTGCAGAATCTTCAAAAGACATTAAAAAGCCATAAATTTAATGTCTTTGTTATACCTTTTTTTCCTTGGCAAGAGTCCAAAAGGACTGAACATTTGGAGGAAGAAATAGAAGATGCACTAGGACTGAAGTTCAAATTAATCCAATCTGGGAAAACCCGATGCCTTTCTCATGAGCAATCCTTGGCTGTTGTCTTAAAATTACTGCAGCTGTTTTTACTGGCTTTGGAAAGGATCTACCAAGGTGGGACAGATCTAAGTAGTGAAGCTGGTGAACTAGTTTTGCTACTAAGTTCAGAGAAAATTATCATCATTTTCTCTTGTAATCCTAATGTTGAAACTGCTCAGATCATTAAACGATGATATCCAGACATCTGCTACAACAGTAGTAGATCTCTGTCCAGCAATAGAAGCTACACTTGGATCAATCAGAGGGAGAGATCCATTGAAAATGTACTGGAAGAACGAAAGACTTCAGTCCATATGTTGACTAAAAGCACTCGTATTGGATCCTAAAGTAGAGAGGACAAAAAGTGCTTGTTAAGCCTGCTGAAAAAGTCGTAATCGCTGACTATTCCTCAATACAAGGATGATGTCTGCCGCGGGAAAATCATTGATAACACTTAGGATAACTGAGGAGTCCAATTTGTGCTCTACGGATTTTTCCACATACGTGACAGATAGTTGCTTAGAGAGTGCAACTACTGGCCCAGAATGCTGTACATTTCCTTTCTCGTCTGCTGTTTCTCAGCCTCTTGAGCAAGAAAATTCTCTTCAAAACAGGCTGAGGCTTGATATATGATGTGATGCCATTGCAGTCTGTGGCCATCCAACTCCTCTTACTTCATGGGATTGGTGCTTCCCTTCTTAAAATATACTTTGTGTCCTTGTAGCATTTCTTCTGTCCCCCAGGGATCCTCATACCATGACTAAGGTGTGAAAAAGAGGACTTGCTTTGGAAGATGAGCATCAGCCATTTGCATGCAATGATCAGCCCAGCAAAGTTGAGGCAAAGATTATGAATCATCAACACTGGTGGTGATAGATGCAGAGAGAATGCTGGCATTGGTGCAATGGTCTTTCCATCAGATACAGAGAATCTTCCTAAGGTAGCATTGCTGGTACCTCTCCAGAAGCTGAAGAGGGCTTCGATACATCACCCATGTCTCCCACCCATGAAGACAAGTGGGGATGATTACTGCATTGTAGACGGGGATCTTAGTTTCCATCTGCACGTCTATCAATAAAGACATGACAGAGCAACTTTCCGAAGGATGCGCTGGAACAATGGATCCTATGCTCGATCTCCACATCAAGGTTGGCTGCCTGGGAGAGGTGGCTACCAAGATAAAAGAAATACTCAGCGTTTTCCAGGGGTTCACTGCCAATGGCAATTTGTGGGAGAATGGGGTCAACTTATGCTGGAGTAGGCTGGTGGAGCACCTTAATCTTCCCAATGTTGAGGGAGAGTCCTAGGCTATGATAGGCACCTCACAAGAGATCTAGGATAGATTGCAAGTCAGCCTCTGTGTGTGCAAGGGTAGCAACAGTTGTCAGCATACTGAAGGTTGGTAATCACAGATAAATGTTTTATTAAGCCTGCTGGAAAAAATACATATAGATTTTTTTTTTTAAGAATCAAGTCTAACAGCAACTTCTGGATTCTACTCAGCCTCTATGCAACTTTTACATATGTTCTTCTTATAAACGCTGCCAGTTGCGTGGAGTGAGGCACTACCAGCAATGGGGCTGCTATGTGACCAGGACAAAATAGAGAATTTGAACAGAGTGGAATTTCGTACGATGAATGAATGAAGATTTGCCTTCGACTTCTTCTTTATCATCATTAGTTGTTCGACCCAATCTTTGTGCTATGTTTCCTGGGATGAAAGAAGCAGGAATTCATCTCTTGCTACTCAGTCACAATAGCTACAGCTGAGCATTCTTTTTCCTCATTGAATAGAATTGTGTTCTGAAAGAAGTTGCCTGCTGCCTGATGATGAGCATATCATGAAGGACTGGAAATACCGGACACACAAGAAGCCACCAAAGATGAACACACTGCATTTGAGAAATTCATTAACAGAGTTGGGCAAAATTACAAGAAACTAAGAAGGTTGTAGATGTAGTGCTTCATAGTATAGGCTTCAGTAGCCAACTTTAATTTGTGTGGTTATTTTAAAATGCGAGTTAAATCTAATAAAATGCTTGTGGAATATTTTTACTACAGTGCAATATAGCCCCCCTTCACCCTCACGGTCTCGCCCTTACCCCACCCCGTAAACTTGAACAGTGACACCCCCCTCACCTCCACCCCCCCAAATTTCAATTCCTGGAGAAAACACTGGGCTGGGGGCTTCTGCCCTGTGGCTCTACCAGGATTAAGGACACCAATTTTTTCAGGCCTGGGGGCCATGGCCCCTGTGGGTCCATGTGTTAATCTGCCACTGGCTGGGACTATCAGCTAGGAGCTGCCAGATAGGGCATCCCAGCAGCACAGAACCTACCATCACCTCCAGGAGCCTCCTCTGGCTTCAGGAAGCTCCTCAGCTGAAGGCAGCACAGAAGTGAGGGTGGCAATCCTGTAACCTCCCTACAACAGCTTTGCAAGCCCCCTTATGACTCCTTTTTGGGTCAGGACCCCAGGGTTATAACACCTTGTAATTTCAGATGTAAATGTCTGAAAATATGAAATTGACTAATTTTCAAATCCTCCGGTCATGAAATCTAAATATATATACATAATGTTACCAAGGTTTAGTCAACAGAGGATTCTTCTGTTTGTGGTTTTGTGTAGCCTCTCAGTTTTCAGAACACCATGTTCGAGTCCTGTGGGGATGAATGGAAGAGGGGACTGCTTTACTGAATTGAAATACATGGGGGAGGGGAACAAACAGGATTGGGAGCATTTAAAAGATAACTGTAGGTGAATGATCTAATGAGTTTTTGTGCAAAAATTGTAGTTAAACTCCAAAATTCATCAATTTAAAACTCTCTCTGAAAAAGCATTTAGGGTAGGAGTTTTTATTTGTTTCTGCATAATCTTTTCCTGTTTTTTTTTTGGTTTTTTTTTGGCTCTATTAAGCAACACTATTTGCTCTTTTGTAAGTGTGTAACTGACTTATTTTTGACTTATGATTGATTTGGATACATATGGGAAAGACAAAGAAAGCACAGAAGCAATTTCACTGCATAAACTTAAATAACAACCCCCACTTGCATCCAGACTGTAGATGGTTATGTGCACCGAACTTGGTCATGCTGCTTCCTTAAGAAGGGTTGAGAGGAAGTAGCATGACCGTGAAACTTTAGTTCTCTATTTAATACCCAAAAGACACTGGCCTTAAAAATCTAAGGTGTTGATTTAGTAGCTGTGCATGCATATCTACAGGCATTATTTCTACAAACAAAACGTAGATAACTTCTGAGTCTGGCATGGAAATGTGGCTGGAAGCTGGACGTTTATGGTGTATGAGTCTCTAGAATTAGTATAAAGAGATCCTTTTGCTCTCTTGAGAGCATAACTGCATAGCAAGCCACAAATGTGACTTCCCTGCGATCTTTCTCCTCTTGCGTGTGCCCCCAGCCCATAGTTTAACTTAGAAAGGTAACCCAGGCCAGAATAAGTAAACTGCACTGTAGTGATACCTGTTGAATAATCAGGGTATCTTGGAAGCTATTGGACTTAGCCGTTCATGTAAAAATTAAGGGTACCATTCTCACTGCAGTAGCAAAGATTAATGTCTGAAAACATATAAACT
This sequence comes from Emydura macquarii macquarii, assembly GCF_026122565.2. Taxonomy (NCBI): domain Eukaryota; kingdom Metazoa; phylum Chordata; order Testudines; family Chelidae; genus Emydura; species Emydura macquarii. The sequence continues at coordinate 13,603,167 of NW_027131500.1, read as the reverse complement.
GGTCATGATTAGCATTGATAAGAGGGGGGAGTGATCTATATTTTATGTATATTAGCTCTTCACATGAAACTTGCAAAATTACCCCCACATCTTGTGCTCAACGGTCAATTGAAGGTGGAAAGGTGAATATTTGCACATTTAATTTCATTTGTATTCTAGTAACATGGGAGTGTTGTGTAAGTACTTTTATTTTGAGCAGGAATGGGAGTATAGGAAACAGGATGGTAGCTGAAGAGATCTTCAGGGTTGAGTGAGTGTTTGGAGTCTTGAGGATTAGCCAGACTACTGCATTTTTCCTGGAGTTTGATAGGTGTGCTTCTCTGAAGGAGCTTTGACTATTTGTTCACTGGCTTTCGCTATCCAGGAGATGCATAAATCAGTTTAACAGGTTGAGGCTCTCTAATCCTTTTTTTTTTTTTTTTCCAGGGCTTCTTTAATTTAAACTTGTTATGAGGCCAAACTCAGGACTGCTGGGGCAAATAATACAGTCTGGTTAGGATGGCATTTTCTATCCCAGTTAGCCCCATATGTAGTTGGCTGACCTTATCAATGAAGTATGTTGACCTCTCTCATGGTGGCTGACGCTTAGGGCTGGGTTGACTTAGCCAGTTGTCCAAGCAGAATAGCTCTGCTTGTTTGCAGAAGTTTGTTTTGCCTCTTTCATGGGCAATGATGCAGTCGCGTAAGAGTCTTCGCTATTGGAAGAGGCTTGTGTGGCTTGTTCGTTTTTTTGGGTTTTTTTCCTTTACACCAATGATTTTCTAATCCTCTTGTTCTGCACTTCATCTGCTATGGCTCATCTGTGAACCTTGGTGATTTTCTTGGTTGATGTGGAGGGCTTGGAGCACACGTGGATAAGCTTATTGGACCTTGGCCTTGTATTTAGGTGAGTTGAAAACCTAGGGAGTTCAGTAATCTTTAGGGACAGACAAGTTTTGGTTGCTCACTGTCATGGTGGGAAGGGGTTTAACTCTGCCTGGATGAGGTGATCAGATCAGGAGTGTGTTATGTCAGTGACCTCACCAGTATTCTAGACTGAAGATAAGAGCCAATATATGTCCAGCTGCCTGTGTAATTCCTGAGGCTTCTTGGGAGAATCTTATGGCTTTCACGTAGGCCAGGAAGTCAACTATTGAGACTGTATGTGAAGGGAGAGGTAGAGCCCAAGAAATCTATGGGATTCTAGTATCCAGTTGCACTGCAGCTCTGAGGTATTCCTGGAAGGTGACAAGGTTTCCATCCGGAGGCCTGAACACTGAAGTCCTAGGTTTCTGTTATCCTTCAGCTCATAGCTTGTGGATGCACTCAGATGTCTTCTGTAGCAGAAATGGAAGGGACAAGGACTGCTACTCCACATTTTTGTGATGCATTCTGGAGTTTCTTGGCTTGTGACGTAGTGTGCTAGGAGAACTAGCTGTACTAGGGTAAGTTTGGAGACATGTCTCAGTGTTGTGAGAGAGTCAAGATGCTTCATCTGAAATTATAGCCTAGATTGTGGTGGTTTTTGTTGACAGCCAACCTTACAGTCCGCAGGAAGACCCAGGTGATCATTTACTACTTATCTATTTAAGGATGTTACTGATTGAGCATTTGGTGGAAAATGCCTACCTTTAGGATTTATCTGAATGTGGTGTTCTAACAGGGATAACATGAGAATCTACTAGAGGGTGGTGGGGCGGGGAGAACTTAGGTTGAGAACCATTGTCTACACTTTTCATCTATCGTGGGTTGCATGTGCGGCCCACAATGTGTTGTGGGTTGCATGCAATACTATCTATATGGCTTGGAGGATGTCACATGGACTGCAGCCGTGTGCTGATTGGGCTGCAAGCGGGCTGCAGATTGAGAACCCCTGGTGTAGAGTGATGGGATTCCAGATCCTTTTAATGGTGTTGGTTTCCCAGTTCTTGACAGATTTTTATTCCCTTCCCCCAGAGCTCAAGATGATGGGTTGAGTGTTTGTGTCCTTCTCCTCTTCATGGTGGGTGTTGGGAGATCAATCAACAGTCTTTTGTCCACTGATGTTCTGCAATGGCTTGTCTGATGTTTATAGGCCTCCTTTTTTGGATAGGAGATGACACCTCTTGTGATAAACTAGCATTTCACACTTGGTAATGCTTCTCTTCTGACGGTTGGGGTTTAGTTTTAGAGCAAATACTTAAGGGGTACAGGTGCTACAAGCAAGACTAATACAGACAGCATCCTACAAGCATTTCATAGTCTAAATACTAATTGCATTCTTAACTCTAATATCTTTCACCAGTACTAACACATAGGTGAGCCCCAGTGGCTTCCAGCTATGCAGTTCATTTGTGGTCTAGGGGCCTTGCTATGAGCTGACACGTGGTCTGCCAGTGTCACAATGGGGTTCTTTACCACCTTTGTCCTGTTGAATTAGATTTCCAAAGGCTGGTGGAAAAGGGATAACACAAAAGAGTTGTTGACTTAAATGCACCACCATTGAAATATAACACATCTAGACCAAAAATCTCTCCCTCCAGGATACCAGCTCTCCTGGCAAGAGTCTAGGATAGGGTTATACATCTGGGTTTTCCCAGACATAACCTTTTTTTGGAGCCTGCTTTCTCTGTCAGGACAGGATTTTCAAATAACATGAAATGTCCGGGAAGTTTGCGGAGCAGACAAGCAGGAGTTGAGAAAGAGCCCTGATTGATCTGCTTCCCAGCTGGTCCAGTCCTTTGCAAGCCACAGCTGCTGGATCCCACCCACTGTGTTGTAGTTCTTTTCCCTAGTAAAGATTTCAGTGGCTGAAGAGATGTTTCACTTTTTAACTGTTGAGGGGTCAAAAGTTTCAAAGATGCTCAAATACTTGAAAAGCATTTTGAAGACTAAAGGCCCTCTGGAATGGCTGTACTGTTATTGAATTAGCCAAATGGTATATCTGTGTCATGTCAGTTTCTTAATGACCCAATGATTAGTTTGTTTTCCCAAAAAGTTAAAGCTGGTTGACACTTTGAAGATGGCTTGCCTTGGAAACACCCATTTAAAGAGTATTGTAAACAGTTTTGTGGGAAAACTAATCTGAAACTCACAATGCTTAAATTTCAGGGTTCCTTGGAGATAACTCAGAGCACAGAAGATGATCCCCTACTCGATGCACCACTTCTTCCTCCTCATGCATTACATTCCCAACTGAGACCGAGATTCCATGCTATCCCTACTGTCTTGATTGCTAATTTTCTGTTGCTTATACATGTAAGTTTTGGGAGGAATCATCAGATTTTTTTAAACTAACTTGGGTATGAGAAGATAATGGGAAATTCTGGTTCTCCAGCTGTGATGTATTTGATCTAAAGCAGGGAATGTGGGGAGGAGATAAGTAACTTGTGTTGCATACCCCTCTTACCTTGTATTTTAAACATTCAGTCTTAACACTGCAAACTTCCCACTCACATGTATATGGCCGGTAAGCTTTAATCTAGTCAGATAGGAAGTCATTTGATGTGAGTGTGTTGGATAATGTCAGTGTTACAAAATGACAATTAAATTACAATATTGCATCAGGACCAAGAAAACATTCCTGTACTTAAACTTGTGTAGAGCTGATTTACAAGATTTAGTAATGCTTCATATTAAACACTAATCAATTATACATTTTTGACTTGCTTATCAATTACTTTCAATAAATTTAGCCTTGTCTGTACTCAACTAGTTCTAATGCCTGGTAAAGATTCTTGAATTGTTCTCCTAGCCCACCTTCCATTTGCTCAGGTTAGAAAAAAGTCTTAGGCCTCATCTATGCTATACATAAAGAAATTTGCATATTTGAAAATTGCAATCAGTTGCATTGATTGCAATGGCATTGAGGTACTTAACAGAATTTGGATAGATTTAAAGTGGACAGTGCATTTATGTCTCAGCTGTAGTATTTTTTCCCACTCTGAAATGTTTGGGTTTTTTTTTTTTAAAGGCTCAGTCTTCATACAAATTCTATCAACTAAACCTGTTTCCTAAAATGGATTTTGCTAAATTGGAGCAACCCCCTTGTGTGGAGACTCTTAAACCAATTTAAGATTGCATAATGTCAATTTAGAAACCAGCTTAGTGTGTATAACATCTGTATGTAGACAAGCCCCAAACTCTATTCATGTTGGTAACTAGAAACATTAAAATATGGCTCCTCTTTGACAAGCTTTGGCTGGTGTTCTCAAGCACAGCTCCATTTGAATTTCTCATCATCCCTTTCTCTCACCATCCAGATACTTGTCACTTGGGACAGAGTGGCCTTCTCAAGCTGTGAGAGAATGGCAAGAATCTTCCAAGGATGGCGAGCATTTGAGGGGAAAATGGCAACCTAATGAGTGTCCTAGGGATCATATCATTGAGGCAGGAGGGAAGAGGGAACATTCAGTCCCCAGTAAGCGGTACATGTAGGTCTCAAGCTGCTAGGTTCTTAAGGAGCAGTTTGTGGTGCAGAAAAGGCCGAGGGAGAGGGAAGGAACGGTCAAACTCCTGGTTGTTTGAGGAAATCCTGCTACTCCAAACCAGAGGTCCAGAATGCTTTACCTCCTGTCAAACTCAGTCCTCTTGAAATCAATTCTCACAAATGTGCATGCTTAAAACCTTGGACTCATTCCCATTGCAGCCGTCTTTTCTATTCCCCGAGACTCCCAACTCCATTCTCACTTATGCATTCATAAACATTTAACTTTTTTCTTACCCTGAAACTGAACCTTTAAACTGTCTGCATCTTTGTTACTGAGTGTGTCAAATTGATCAGTTGATCTTCTCGAATATTGATCTATCTTTTTGATTCTATTACATTAAAAATTTCTTGGACAGTATGGTATTTATGCTTGCAGTGCTCCTGTGAGATAGGGAAGTGCTATTATTCCCTTCTCATGGATGGAGAATTGAGCCACAGAGGAACTAAGTGACTTTCCAGAGGTCACACAGGAAGTTTGTGGTGGGGTAGGGACTCAAACCCAGATCTCCCAAGTCACCATAAACATTAGGCCATTCTTCCCTCTCCAGTCAATTCTGAAGATGTATGCATTGCATAATATTTGCTCAGTTTCTATCCTAATCCTGGTACAGTAATTTAAAATGTACTTCTCTGTAGCTCCATGTTGGAATATCTGAGAAACAGCAAAGGTTTTTATTTAAAAAAAAAAAACAAAAAAACACTTAAGTAACTGGACAAAATAAAAAATGATAGTGACTTTCTAAATTACAAGACTAGTGGACAAGACACTAGACTGGGAGCTGGGAAATTTTAATCTTATTTCCTGCTCTCTCTGAATTAATCTTTCTATGCTTTTTTAATCTGTAAAAGGTGATGAAGCTTGCTTGCTTGCTTGCTTGCTTGCTTGCTTGCTTGCTTCTTGTTAGCACTCAGAACTGAAAGGATTAATATGGAAATGAAAGAATGAAGAGCTATGAGTGCAAGTAATTATTATAATTGTAGGTCAGTGGGTGATGTGGGTGAAAAGTCACATCCAGTCTCCAGGCATAAAAACAATTTCTGACAGATCTCTATTAGAAGGTGTTCTTTCAATGAGTAGATTCAGTTTTTAAGTGTTGTATAAAATAAAACAAAGTATATACATATCTGGATTAACATAGTAGAGATGTAGTTATTGGACGCTGTAGTTAAAAATTCTAGACAAAAATAGCTAGCATGTATCTCTACCTCATGATTTCTAAACTGAAATCACTTGCATTATAAATTTCAATTAACTCTTGGCACCATCTCCTAGGACCTAGAAAAAGGGAATCCTTATCTGTGAAGTTTTTGGTAGGGAGGAAGACAACAAACTAATGTTAAATCCACATTCTTTTAAATAGCAAACATTTGCAGAAATCTGTCCTATTAGTTCTCTGTATGGAAAGAATGGGTTTATACTATGGAGTAATATTGTAACAGGATATACACTACTGTTTGTTTAATTTATGGCAGATATAAATCATGGGAGAAAAAAATCATATAAGGCATTTACTTTCTTCACTACAAACTTTTAAGCTCACCCTCAAATGGACCTATTAAATGGTGGCTCAGTATTGTAAGTACTTGTTGATGAAGGTTTGGAGAGCTTGGAGTCCCTTTGTGTGTGTGTTTGATCTCCTCAATTTGAAACACTCTTGTCTAGGATTGTAGTAGATCAGGGAGGCTTAGAATCAAAACCTGTCACTTTTTTTGGTTTTTAATTGTGTAGATTAATTTTGTAAGTGCCTAGGTGTACACAGTATAATCTAATAACAAACCAACCATATTTTCTCTGTATTTGAGCACTCTTATGAGATTGTGGTCCCTTCTGCTACCACTAGTTTACTGTTGACTGAGTTGACGTGTTGACAATCCTGTAAGAGGATAAGGCTGCAGGATAATAATTTAAACAGGTTCACATGCCTCCTTTTAACTAATCCCTTTAAAAAAAAAAAAAAAAAAAAGCTACTATATCCATCTTCAGCTTCATGAAAAAGCCTGAGGACAAGTCTACACTATGAAATTAAGTCTGCCTAAATTAGGTCGATGTACAGTCACCAGTAATTACATCACTTTTGCATATCCACACTATGTTACTTGTGTTGGTAGTGTGTGCGCTCACCAGGAGTGCTTGCACTGATTTAACTGTCAGTGTGAGGCATTGTGGGATGTCTGCTGAAGGGCTGCAACAGTCAATGTAAGCTATGCAGTGTCTACACTGATGCCCACTACACTGACTTAACTCCACCATCCAGCAAGTTATATCAGTTCGTGTCGACACTTAGTTAGGTTGACATAAGCTGCTTTACATCAACCTAACTCTGCAGTGTAGACCAGGCCTCAGTCACAAACTTAATCTGCAACGATGATCTTGTAGACAGTACTAGGAAGGATGTTTGCTTTTCTTAATACCCTTGACCAAAAAGCTGTGTCCTCTTATCTGACTTTTCTTTTCAGGTTCTCCAAGGCCATGGGCCACTAAACTGCTTTCTGGTGGCTTTTGCTTTTTTTTAAAATGTCATAAATAACTGGCCTGGAAGTTGGTGGTTACCTACAGATCAACTGTCCTGACCTGATTACATTCAATATTACAATCCAGAGGACAGTCCCAAACAGTAATGTATACGTGGTGCTTCGAAAGGCTAGTTTCCCAAGGCTGAAGAAAATTATGAGCAGCATGGATTGGAAAGAAAGTTAGAAAAATGGAAGTCCTTTGAGTTTATTTGGTGACCAAAAAGCCACAGCTTCACAAAGAGGACAGCTTTGGCTAAACCCCATCATGGTGCAGTGAACCCAACAATTATAAATTACAAAAGCAATATAGCAGATGGAAAGAGAAATAAATAGCAATTGATACAAATTAGAAATCATGAAATGTATACAATAAGGGAAGCTAGAGATATCCAGGAAAATCCATGGCTGATAGGGCTGAAGACAATAAAAAGTCTTAGTACTGTTTGCTAGGAACAAAAAAATTCTAGCAATGTTATTGGCCCATGAATAGGTGCAGGTGGTAAAATTAATGATGCAGAGAAGAACAATATTTGTTCTGTATTTGGGAAGAAGTGGCATGATGTACTTATAGTATAACAATGAAGTATCTTCTAGTCTACTAGTAGCTAAGAATGTTAAGAAAGATAGGGATAAACACTTAAATTGGCGAGCTTGGGTAACTTGCATTTAAGAGTTGGCTGAAGAGATCTCTGGCCCATCAATGTTAGATTTTAATAAATCTTGGGATACTGAGGAAATTCCAGAAGATTGGTGGAGGGCTTATGTTGTGCCAGTATACAAAAAGGGAAGAGAGATGACAAGGGAACTATAGGCTGGCTACCTGATATTAATCCTGGGCAATATAATGAAAAACCTGATATGGGATTCAACTGATGGACAGAATGACACTGGATGACTGAAGATGGACTGAAGGATAAGAATACAATGTTAATCAACATGATTTTATGGAAAATACATCTTGATAAACCTGATCTCAAAGATTGAGATTACAAATTTGGTTGATATAGGTAACTGCATAGATCTAATAATATATTTAAACTCTTGTAAGGCATAATACTTTGACTGACTTTAATCAGAATGTCATGTAATGCTACTGGCACTTTAGAGTATAGATTAAATGGATTAAAAATTTGCTGATAGATCTTAGAGTAGCTGTCAATGGGGAATAATTGATGTGGTGTTTCTAATGGGTTTCTGCAGCGGCTGGGAGTAGTCCTGATATTATTCAATATCTTTCAGTGGTCTGGAAGTAAATACAAAAATATGTGGTCATTATTTCCACTCTGACAATCTCTGCATTGTCAAGGATTTGACAGTCATACAGGACAATCTGGATTGTTTGGTAAATTAGGCCCATTAAAACAAAATGCATTTACTACAGCCAAATCAAAATTACCTAGCTAGGAACAAGGGATGTAGGCCATACCTACAGAATAGGGATGGTTTCCTGGAAACTTTGCAAAGGAATTTGGAATCATAGTGGGCTAACAACTGAACGTGAACTCCCAGTGTGCTGCTGTGGCAGAAAGGGTACATGTGATTCTTGGAGGTATAAACTGGGGAGTAGTGAGTAAGGAGGTGCCTTTTTTAAAAAAAACAAACAAACAAAAAACCCCTCTGTATACAGTATTGGTTAAATGATACTAGAATACTGCCTACAGTTCTGGTGTCAACCTTTTAAAAGGCTGCCAAAAAATTGGAGGGTGTAGAGAAAAACCACAAACAATTTGAGGGCTGGAGAAAATGTCTTAGACTTAAATAGCTCAATCCATTTCCCTATCAAAAACATTGAGGTGATTTGATTATAGTGTGTAAGTATCTTCACTGGGAGAAAATACTGGGTACTAAAGGGCTTCTAAATCTAACAAAGAAAGGTATATAACAAGAATTAATTGCTGGAAGCTGAAGCCAAACAAATGGAAATTAGACATGAGGTACAAATTTTGTAACTGAAGGTGGTCAAGCATTAGAACAAGCTAACCAAGAAATGATGATGGTGGATTCTCCATCTCTTGGTTTATTCGTAGCAAGACTGGATGCCTTTTTGGAATATAAACTTTAGTCAAACACAACTTACTGAGTTCAATTCAGGGGTAAGTGGATGAAATACTGTGATCTGTTATACAAGAGGTCCGACTAGATCTAATGGTCTCTTCTGGCCTCAGACTCTATCTAGGGAACTTTTTTCTCCCACTGGACCCAATTCAGAGCATAAAGCATAATAAATAGAATATAAGAGAGATTATCTAAATCTAACTGCAAGTTTTTCTTCTTCCCTTCTTTGCCAGGTTGCTTTTGTTGTCTTAGTATTTTTAGCTGGTATGTATTGTTCTTATGTAAACCCAGATATGGACGAGTGCCCTGGAAACTACACCAAGCCACTTAAGGTGCAAAGTGTTATAATCATTGCCAAGGTAATTCTGTGGATTCTGCATGTTCTCTTTGAACGATATGTTCAGCATCATCACAGTAAAGTCAGAAACAGAGGCTACTTCTTGATCTACCGATCAACAAGACATCTTACAAGGCTGCCACTCCTTATACAGTCTACAGGTGAGATTAACCTATTGTGAATTTTTCTTTTTTATGGGTTTTGTATAGACAGATGATATGAACTCAACTACTTTATGTATGCTTTATGAACTCAATCTTTAAGGTGTGGCACAGTAATTTATTTGTGAGTGCTATGCTTTGTAGCTAAATATAAACCTTCCAACTCTTGTTTCTATCCCTGGAGTAGCAGGCCAGAACTTAGCTGAGTTGAAATGGATTCAGAAATAGTAGTCACTGCATGGCTGTCTTGTCCCATCAACTAAATTTGGTAGTCGTGATGTCCTTAGAGCAAATGTGCTACATTTGGCTGCTAGTAATTTTGCCCTGTTGACTATCATGGATACGTGCAAGCCAGTGTTTTAAGGAACCAGGAATGCTTTGTGCTGACTTTACTTTCTGAAGCCATTGTACTAGCTGTGTATATACCACGTTAGGTTAACTTAACTATGGCACACAGGGCATGACATTTTTCACAGCTGAGTGACAGATTGATCTTATTTTGGGTGTAGACTGGGTCTAGGGTGCATGTTGAAGTTTCAAGTAAAATAAAACTCCTTAATTTTCAGCAGGATTTGTATTATTGAATACTACTTCATCCCTACTTTACCTGGGGAGGTGATTCTTGGCAGCTTTTTAACTCTGTACTTTTGTTAGCTTTGCTTTACCTTCCTTGTGGCAGCAAGCATAGGAGGTGTTTAACTAGCAGCAGCTGTCCAGCTTTTTTCAGAAACTGAACTTAATTCTTGTCTAAAATCATATATTATGGCTCTTCTTGAATGGGGCATCCTTTTTATAGGAAGGCAGTGACTCTGAAGAATAAAATTGAGTACATACTATGTTTCCGATAACTAAACTGGAAATTTCTTTCAGTTACCTTGATGAAGTGTGTGGTCTTGCAGTTTGATGTACTGATTTTCTTACATCAGTTTAACAATGTTCATTTTGCAAGCTTAGGACTTCTAGTATATGTAACAGTTAAAAATCTGTATGTATAAACACACAAGCCAAACTTCATTTTTGGGGGTGGAGGTCATCTTTTCTCAAACATTACTGAAAAATGAAGGTGGAAATTAAATATAATGCCAGATTGCATGAAGTGGCAATTTGGCCTTGACAGTTCAGCCATCCAACATAATATCCTTTTCATGCTCTGCTTTAAAGCAGTAAATGAGTTCTATACCTACCTTACAGCTGACAGATGTCTCACATTGCCTAGAATTTTATAAGAAGTCCTACAGCACAAAAGGAGGACATGGTCCCTACACTGAAAAACTTAATTTCTATTTTAAATATGACACGAAGTGTATGGGGGTGGGGGAATGACAAAACCGGGAGGAAAATGGGAATTCAAATGTCTTCTCTCCTTGATTTGGAACAAGGATTTGATCTTGGTATCCCATGTGCCAAGTGAGTAGCCTAACCACTAGGCTATAGGTATTCTGGGGTGGGTCTCTTTCTCCTGTTGGAACTGTTCCACTATATATAGGTAAGAAGGATTTTAAATAAATGAAGCTAGTGGCCTCATGGACTAGATTTGGGAAGCAAATTCAAGTATCACTTAAGTAGAAATCTTCTTTAAAAAATGGGCTCCAGTTTGTTCAGTTATACAACCTTAAGCTGTAAGGCATGTATTTAAAACTGCTCTGCATGTATGTTTAAAAATTCTCTCATATACTTGCAATTCATCTCCCCATAAAGTTAAACTGAAATGACACATTTGTAGTGGTAGACAGGACCATAAGCAGAGTTCTATACTGGATATGTAGAACAAGATTGATGTACTGAAAGGTCAGATATTAAACAATAAGTCTAACATTCTTGCCAGCAAGGACAACATGACTGATTCATTGTATATCTTAGCTGTCCCTGAATGTCATGTATTCCCTTGAAGGCTTCAAGAACTATAGAATGAAACATTCTGGAATAGGTATCTTCTGGAAGAAGAAACATTGATTGTTCTGTAGGATCTGTAACTTAAGTTTCACAAATAACTGCAATTATGAACTCTTATGGCATTGGGAACACAAATCAGTCAAGTTTTTCTATTACATAGCTATAATCCATCTAGCCTAACAAACATGGGTCCACTAGCATATAGATATTGGAGGATGGAGTTTATGAGCCACTTTCCATTATTAGCAAGACTAAACCACATAAATGTCATGTCCGGTTTTTTTTCTTTTAAGGAAATGCAGCCCTGCTTCTGATATGGTCAGCTCATCATTCCTTTCCTGACGACAGTAAAATGTATCTCTACCTTCTCTTGGGAGTCTTGTGTCTGGAGCTGATTTGTTCTCTGACATGCATAGTCATTTATACAGGTGAGAACTACAATTGCCTTGTTGTGTGACCTCCTTACAATAGCTGCTAAACTCTATTCTCTCTGTTCCCTGGGCATAGTACAATAACTCTTGGCACCGGAAGACTTTTTTGTAGCTGTGACTGTAAAACTGGCTTCTCGGTAAATCGGTACCCATTGCAGACAATTCATATATTCTTGTTAAAACATACTGGATAGTCATTGTCATGGCGTGAATGCTAAATGTTGCCAAATAAAAGCTAAGATAGTTGTTAGTTTGTCACTTTCCCATCAAGTTAGTGATGTAGTGAAATTGCAGTAATTAAAATAGTAGTAAATGTCTAGCACAGATTGCTAGTGTGCTTTCATGACAGTTTTGTCAAACAGACAAATCTGCTCTGTGTTTTTACTGTGACTCGAAGGAACTAATATTCTTCGCCTAATCAGAACTACTGTCCTTGGGCATGTGGAATTTAAATGTTTAAGCTGGTATATGGCATGTCTCAATCAAATTTGCAGTTTCCTTTCCAGTTTCTCTTCTCTCCCTCTTCCCTCCCATTTCACCTCATCTAGTATTGTTGAAGATTAGGCGTCCCTACTTAATTACATGAAGCAATATGTATCTCTAGCCCACATTCACTATAACACTAACAGCTAGTACAAAATAATGTAATGTAGAATACTATATAGGATTATTGGCCTGAAGGGTTTGGCTTAATCCTCCAGAATCATGTTTTGTTCATTCTGTCTTGGCTTTTTCTAGTAAACGATCACAATATAACCTAATGATCAGACTTACTGGTCCAACTAGTTTCAAATACATATAAACTATTAAAATAACCCAGTCAAACTTTTGAACTCCTGTAACTCAAGTCTAGATTGCTTGTGTGCCAGGCTGAAAAATCACATGAGTGACCTAGACATTATGAAACCAACTTCTACCCCGTCTACCACAATTAAGGAAAACAAAAGATGTTTAAACTAGTGTTTGATTTTTAGAATCAGAAATTAGGTCTCATGCTCTTATATAAGAATATGCCCTTGGCTTAAACTTCCCCTCTTGAGCCGTTGCACTCGGATTCTTTATTGCTACAGTGAGATACACATCACTTTGTAGTATTTTTCTGTATATTTTTATATCTTGCTTTTTAACATCATGTAGATGTTGTCATCCTTTAACTCCTGGGCGTCTCCATTTTTTTTAAGTGTAGTCTGAGAGGTACTGATTTGGTTTTATTTAAAACCCTAGTTGCTTTCATCAATTGTATTTAGTTCCTAATGGGCTGATATAGACAGATTAGTGTGAAGTGAGACCAATCCACTTCAGCAGGAATTGAATTATCCTTACACAACAAAATGAACGCTGACTAAAGTATCAAGTGGTTGCTAGTAGCTCAGCAAAAATACCAAAGTTGCGGAATTCAAGTCCTGGGGTTCCCCTCAGTAGTTAGAAAGATAAATTACAAAACTAAAGATATGGTGTTGACAAAAGAGGGGAAGGAATGAGAATAGGTTGAATTGAAAGGGGAACAAAGTAGTCTGTGGGAGGAGAGAGGAAACAGCTGCTGTAACATTATGCTGCTGATTCTCATGGGACAGTGCTGAAAGCCGAAGTAACTTCTAGATAGTCAGTGTTGGTCAGTAACTGACCTGTAATATCTCAACTTAAAACTCTACTCTAGGAGAATCTTAAGGATAGAAAAGCCTAGTTAGTGACTTGCTATAAAGTTGCAGAGTGTAGTTATTCCCAGTACGCTACTAAATGGTATAAAAACTTTGAATAAATACACTGTTTCAAGAGCTGACTTACCTATTTTCTTTTAACTTTTGCTTGTAATAGTACTGAGACTACCTCAAGAAGGGAAGGCCCAAATGTCCTAATCTACATCCCTTGGCTAGAATGATAGGCTCTGACGCAAGGGGTTTGTCTACTTGGGAATTTTGACCAGTATAGCTAAAGCAGAGTAAGTATTCCTGTATAGCTGTGCTGGTATAATTCCCCCATGTGGACACCTTAGTCTGGAGCACAAGTGACTTTGAAAGTGAAGTAATTACTCCAAAATAAAGTTACTCCTGTAGTGTTCACAGGATGTTATACTGAGGCTTGGTCTACATTTACCTCCATGATTCGGTGGCAGTCAATGGGAGTTACGCAAAGAACTTACGAAACTCCCGTCAACTGCTAGGCTTCTCTTCTGTGTGCTGTCTTTGCTGCACTGTGTCGACGGGAATCGCGTTCCTGTCGACGCAGTGCTATGCCACGTGCGGGGGTGGATTAATAACGTCAACTTCTGGATCGACTGAGTGGATCTTCACTGACCACTCATTCGATCCAGATAAGTCGAACTGACAGCGGCAACTTTGCCACCATCAGTGTAGACATAGCCTGACATAGCTAAGGCAAAGTAACTATTCTGCTATAGCTATGCCAGTACATTTTCTATTGTAGATATATGCATTTAGTAAAAGTGGATATTGTTGAAATGTCTTTCTCCATTTTAAGCTTATTAAATTAAATCAAATATCCTAATGGGTAGCATCTTTTGGTTTTTGCCCCCCCCCCCAGCTACAGATTGGCTGGAACAAAATTACAAAGAGACTTGCATGACAAAAACAGCCATCTACTGCCTTGAAAACGAAAGCACAATAGTATTAAAAGTACAGTAGCAATAATAAGTAAGTAGCAATAATGCCACATGCAGAATAACTCAGTGGGATGACACTGCTCCCCCCTCCATTACTCAACTTTTCATTTTGGGTGCAGGGGAGGGGAAGGGGATGAACTGTTCATTAAAAAATATCTTATAGGTCAGGGGTGGCCAACCCGTGGCTCATGAGCCGTATGTGGCTCTTCACTTATACAAATGCAGCTTGCGAGCCGCAAGTGTCTCTTTGAATGTGTCTCTTTGGTCTTTGTGGCTCTTTGAGACTGTCAGTGAAATTGACCAGTTGCTGCAGAAATTGAGGCATGAGCCTGAATTTTCAGGGGAGGGTAAGAAGTGAAATTGACCAGAGACATGTGGCTCTTTGCAATATTTACATCTATTTTTTGACTCTTCGTCTCTGACTGGTTGGCCACCCTGTTATAGGTCCTCTACTCATAATTGTTGCTGCCACTTTTGATTTGGGCTTTCCACCATAGCACTAGTTTTTCCTGTCTTCTGAACTGTCACATTCCTCAAACTTCTTAAAACTGCTTGATTAGACCAAGGGTTTCTTACTGCAAACATTGCACTCTAAACAAAGTACTCTTGCTTCCCTTGCACAGACTGATATTCAAAGAGCAAGAAATTAGACATTTCTTTCTCAGCCATGATCTGTTGTCCTAGTCTAAGTGGATAAACAAGAAAGCTGGCCTCTGTACTAGTGTTGAAGCTGAGCTTCATTCTCTAAACCTTCCTGTGCCTTAATACATAATTCATTAAAACTGAGCTTCACACCTCTTTAAAAGATGGAGTCTCTCTAATTCCATCTAATTGATGAGTTCAAGATATATAGTATTGCAAATCGGAAAAGGAAGTGAGGGCTTTTTGGGGTGGAGGGAGCAGAAGAGACTTAAATTGATACAGAACCACACCTAGAGACTTCATGTGCAAATTCTGTTAAAGGCCAAACTCCTGACACACAACTAATTTGGTATGGGTTACAGCATTGAAAAGGCATAACCTAAATGGTGGTGTGGCCCTCAGTTTCTATCTTGCTATCTGAAAGCAGAGCACTATCTAAGTGCAAGCATTAAGTTTCTCTGGCAGGATGTTGTGTTTCTTATCACAGAACTTGAGGCATTTTTGTCTCAAATGTTTGAATTCCCCCTCCAAAACACACTTGCCTGACCATTCTTTCTAATACACGGATGCCTGTTAAAGTATGTGGCTCTAAATTGAAAGCAGTGTTGACAAACATTTTGAAGTCAGTAGTTTGAGGACAGGTATAGATATAGAAATGTTGGCTGGAGGCGTGATTTTCTTACAGCAGGTATGTA
This sequence comes from Emydura macquarii macquarii, assembly GCF_026122565.2. Taxonomy (NCBI): domain Eukaryota; kingdom Metazoa; phylum Chordata; order Testudines; family Chelidae; genus Emydura; species Emydura macquarii. The sequence continues at coordinate 13,587,372 of NW_027131500.1, read as the reverse complement.
CCAGCAAACAATACTAGGGGAGATGCAGTTGATGCCAGCATAAAAATGTTTTTGCCAGTACAGTTTTTCCCCTCAAACAAGCATAAGCTAGTACAAACTTCATCTACACTAGGAGGGTTTGGTGGCAAAACCATACCAGTCACCTATAACTTCAGGTGTAGACCTAACTTAAGGAATTATGAAGCCTATGAAGTTAGGTAACTCTTATGATAAACTATTTGGTAACCTCTTCTTCTCCCCTCCAGAACTGTTATTGCTTAATCTATTGCTGGTGTAGTCTTTATTTATTTTTTAACTAATGCATTATTTACACTTACAAATTATATTATCTCAACTGAAAGATCTCAAACAAGGATGTGCCATATTTCCTCTTCTGGTGCCAGAAAGTAAATTCTCTTGTTCTGGCTCTCACTTGTTAAAGAATGGGTGGGTAGTTTTTGTATTGCTAGCAAACCACTTGCACTCGAAATAGTCCCACAGCCTAATAACTGTCTTGCAGTTATCCTCAAAACATTGGGGACTGTACCAATCCCACACATTCCCTGCCCTGAGGAGTTTACACATGTTTTATTCAGTGCTCAACGTACTGTATGCTCTAAAAGCTAAATTAACTAGAGTGGCTAAGCATAAATGTGTCTTGAATGTTGCATATTTTTGTTCTGTGGAGTTCAATTAACTATGTGCAATTCATTGCACTATTTTACTATATTTCAAGAGCTCAGGAATGAAAATTGTTTGGAAAAAGGTGAGATGAGGAGAAGTCAACATGTTCATATAGCCTAAAAAAACCAAACCCCTGAAGCCAAAAAACACCTATAAAGAAACACAACAGCATTTATTCATAATTGTCCTCTTTACTTGTATTTGTTAGATATACAGTTCATTAGTCTATTTGGTAATCTGTGAAGCATTGATGCATTTGTATGAACACAAACATTAAAATCCAGTTTTGAGAAGTAGATGTATCTATGCAAAACTTTCTTTTACTTGAAGTCTATGGCATCCCATTTTTTCCTATCGGTTGGTTCAGGTTTACACTCATTAGAGAATGGGTGGTAGCTTTGTATTGCTAGTTGAACCACTGCCACTTTTGCTGTCACTGGAGACATCTATATGGAATCAGTACTCTGACTATCTTACACTGCATAGTAGTCTGCGATATCAGAGACTCTCTTGGATTGAGATGTTCTTGATTTATGGGATGCAGTGTAATAATGTAAAGAATTCTAAATATTAGCCTGCTTTTATAATGCACTACTCTGGAGTCAAAATTCTGAAAGTTCATCTCTTTATCCCAGCAATATTAAACACTCATTTAAAACACCTCCTAAATACAGGTATTAAAAGCTTCTGGTTATTCCCTACCCACATACTACTTGCTGCACTGTTCAGTGCCTGTTCAGAGATTTGCTATGTCCCATACCAACTTCTCTACTTGCAGTGAATCTTGAAACTTATTTGTAGATAGTCTGCTCTTTGTATACAAGGAATTGTGATTAAATTTAATGTCCAAGCAGGACAAACTGGGCTGTAATATTATTTTAATGCCTAATATCATAGGCCAAGTCAAACTTCACTACATGAAGTAGTGCTTGTTCCCCTGTGACAGAGAAGATACTGAAAATCCTCTTTCAACAAGCCAGATACATCATGGGCATTGAATGCCAGCTTTCCCTTCTAGCCTGCCAGTGCGTCTCTCTTCTGGAGGAAGCACCTCTAAAGGGTGAGACCAACTTAATATTCAGTCCCATTTCCTTCGCCTCCCTGATTGCTGACTCTCACCTTGAAGGGTTCTAATAAGTACTAGTGGCAGTGGGGGCACTCGTCCACCAAGGCCTTGTCTAAACACACAAGCTGTACCACTTTAACTACAGTGGCATAAAAATCACTCCCCCTAACCAAAATAGATACATTTATGACTTATCTCCAGTTTTATGCTAGTTTCAGTCCTTAATTAAGTCATTGAATGAAATGGTGGCAACTTACTGTCAATACAGAGCCGATATCCGACACAGTGATCCATGTAGACTTGATATCTGATTCTCCGAAGTTTAGCCTTGTAGCATGGGAGGGCGGTGAGGGGAGGAGGAGATTTCAAATCTATACATGTGAACTAAAATTAACTCTTCTCTCCTCCTGGCAGCAACGGGAGGTGTGTTATGATTTGTCTTTTGTCAGCAGAGATGTAATTCTTTAAACTCCTGCATTTATTATATGGCCGAATAAAAGTCTAATCTCACAAACGAGTCCTGTTGGAAATTCCTGGTCTCTTCCTGAGCTGTTTTGTCTGTATAATACTGTGATAGACAAGATAACTTCCGAGCCTAACTTGTGGCTAATCTCTTGAGGGTCTTGCATTATTCTAGCGAAGTGATCTTTAATAAACCCTACTTTAATAAACCTTCACTTGTAAAGGACAGTTTCTTCCACATAGAGTTAAGTGCCAAAGTAGCGTGACTCATTTTCATAGATCCAGATTGTGATAACCTTATTCATGTTAGGTTGCACCTTGCTCCAAATAGTCCAAGTTACCCTAACATTACTCCACAAACAGTCCTACTGAAGTACCTCAGTCTGGCCTGTTAGGTTCAGTATCTCTTTCATATTGGTCTGCCTCTGTTCAGAATCTAATCATGCAAATATCCCACACTCCCATTGATTTCAAAGAGGATTGAGGGTGCTTAGCACCTTGCAAAACTGGACCATTTGTGGGGGATTTGAATAAAGACTTCCATATCTCGTGTGTGTGCGTGCTTGCGTGTGTGCGTGCGCACATCAGGCACGACTAATTCTACACTCTTACTCTCAATTCAATATTGTTCCATCCCCCAACTAAAGATAATGAAGATGACCATTTGAAGGGCTTATTTTTCCTTCCTTGGTGCCTGTTAATTTACAATAGTCTTAAATTTCTGTCACACACTTGAATGACCTGTCTGTTTGAGGTGGAAGCAGACCACCTAGGGACAGTCTGGTCTCATGACTTTACAACTTTGAGACACTTCTGCCTTAGTTATTCCTATGATCAGTCAGGCAACCTGCTTCTGCATTTCAGGTGGCCTAGTAAAACTTTGAGAGGTAGGGGAGAAACATCCTTTCCTGGCTGGAATAGAAGAGAATGGATTTTTACATGAAGTAAGTTTTTAGGTGTATCTTAGCCTAGAGGCTATCATCCATATTCTTTTATTTTAACATCATTTCTCTGTCCAGATATACTGTATCTCTAACACAACTATGGTCTGAGTCCACACTAACCTGTATAGCCCAAAATAAAGATTGGAGCTCAGTTCACGTTGAAAGGTGGTAGTCTTTTCAAAAAGGTCTGTTACGATTTCTAGCTTAGTTTTTAAAAATGAATGTTTAAAGTCATTTTCATGTCTCTCTATTTGTGATGGTCTCTTAGAGATTACACTGCTTCACGTGCATTTGCATGATACTGCAGTATTTGAGTTGCAAAACGGCTGTGGAATAGTATTAAAAATGTCTTTAAACTGTCATGGGAAAACTTCTACTCGTTCTACACGCTTTACTCATAAAGCAGGACTATTCTTGCACTTGAACCACATTTGAATTTGAAACCTAACTATCTTCTGAATATGTTTAGTAGTATAGACTATGGGAATGTTTTCAGTTTCCAACTGGCACCATTAATGGCGGTCTTGTCAACAAACTGAGTGTGTGTGTTGATTTAGGCATGAAAATTGAGCTACCATGTTATCCCTGTAACTGGTCTGTTAAAATCTGATTGAGGCATACTGGGCCCAACTATACTACCCTTCCCTGTGTTTAAAAGTGATAGCAGCTGCTAACCCTTGTAGCAGCCAGTTTGAGTAGGTATCTATATTTTGAAGTATTTTAAGAACGGATTAAAACCTGCTTTTAGTTTAAAGCATATTCAGCATGGATTGTGATAATGGGAACTCATTTAACTGGTGTCATATAAATGCACAGATGGAGCTCATAGTCATAACTTTTCAGGAATTGACACTATTTGAGTAGATAGTAAATCCTTAAATGTGCATTAACAATACAAAGTAAAACTCCACAGAAATATCAGGACTTTCATGAAGTTTCTTTGAAATTAATTCTTGGGACTGATTGATCATAACTTATACAACACTCCCACCAAAGATACTGTTGTACAGAGATTGGAATGCTGCAAGTAGAAAAGGGAAGTGAGCACTAATGACACAGACAACATGGCTCCTAGTCTGCTCTTTAAAGAGTTGTTTTGTAAATTTGGCAGATTTGAACATGATTAAGAACAAAACCACACAGACAGACAGGTGAGAGCAAGCAAGTGAGCTTTGTCATCTTCCTGTTTTTCAGAAAAACACTCTTTGAATGAGCCTCTTATCACATCAGGAAATAAATGTTTTCCCCTCCCTGCTCTGGAGGATGAAGAGTGGGGGTGGAAAACAGCCTTAAGTGTATGCAAAGAGTGCTGCTTTGGGCTCTCCACTAATGCAAACTCCACATTTCTCAGGCATGCCCTTATACAATTTTGAGCAGCAGGACCAAAGGAAATGCCAATTCCTATCTTGTAACCTGACCCTCTCGTTGGGCTACATGTTTGTTTGCCCTACTGCTACTTTTGAGGCAGGTTGGAACACTATGTAGGACTCTGCATTGAGGAGCCAGTCTACACTATTAAAAACTGTCTGCATTATTAATTACCTTTTTTTCATTTCAGTGAAAATAAGCAATTTCAACCAGGCAAAGCCAAGGCCTGATATAATTGAAGAAGAAAAGATGTATGCTTACCCCAGTCACATTACCTCTGAGATTGGATTCAGGTAACCTCTTCTGTTGCCTACATAAACTAATTGAAGCTAACTGTGTAAACACTTGGCATCGATTTTTATACAGAATGGCATGTGGGACCTTAAAGGTGTCAGGAAAAACAGAAATGTGGGCATTAAAATTCCTTAATGGACTTCTGTAGCATTAGGGCTGCTATATTATATGCACAAAAGTCAGAAGCTGCAAAGTTACAGTAGAACCTCAGAGTTAAGAACTGACCAGTCAACCACACACCTCATTTGGAACTGGAAGTACGCAATCAGGCAGCATCGGGGACAAAAGCAAATACAGGACAGTACTGTGTTTAAACATAAGCTACTAAAAATAAGGGAAAGCAGCATTTTTCTTCTGTATAATAAGGTTTCAAAGCTGTATTAAATCAATGGTCAGTTGTAAACTTTTGAAAGAACAACCATAATGTTTGTTATGAACATTTCAGACTTGCGAACACCCTGGGAATGGAGGTTGTTCGTAATTCTGAGGTTCTACTGTTGTCCCCCACAACAATGGTAACTTGGTAGAATGCAAAAATACTTAATCATGAAAAGGGTATGTCTTGCCTTAACAGATACATAGGGGTCATATGGCCATTATTGGTGAAATCTTACATGGATTTCCAGTATGATGGGCTAATCTGTGCTTAATCTGCTAACATAGTTGGTTTTATATAGCAGTCTGTGGAGAAATACTGATGTCTTCGATGTCATTTCAAATGTCTTTGTATAAACCAAGGAACTTTTGCCCAGAAGGAGTTGAGTTAATAGCTGGGGGGGGAAATGGATTGGGTGCTTTGTGCTAGAGGGTAAGAAGGACTTTTGCAGCTTGAGGTCAGGGATTTGTCTGTTAGGCTGGGGTCAGGCAAATCCTGTAGCTAATATAAAGTTAAAAGTATATTTCTACTTAGGGGAGAAATTCTACAGATATATTGCATATCTTGTTTTGGGGTGGGGAGGATCCTGATTAAGCCTATTTGAAGAAAACAATCATTCAGCTTGCTCATGTTAACCTGACAAACACCCTGACCCATGCATCTTTTGACTGCTACGTATTTGAACACCTTCCAGTTGCTGAAATGTTTCTGATGTATTAAAAGGTTGGGGGTACTGGTTGTATCAAACACATTCATGTATACACAGTACAACCTGTATAAAGGATCACAACTCCCCTCTTGATTCATTCTCAAATATTCTGAGAACAGTTCTGCAGCACTTTGTAGTAAGACCACCTATGCTGAGCAAGAGACTTGTTTACCCCTTGAGTAAGTTGTTTAAAGGGCATGTCTACTGTGAAAAATTCCATAAAAGGACAGAGCTATTAGAGAATTCCATGCTTTCTTGTTCTCTAGATCAAATGTTTGCTTAAGAATAACTTTGCAGGGCTGACCATCTAAATTGGGATCCGAGTACAACTGTTTCCTTCCTTCTCATACTTATCCAATGGTAAAAGTCCTGCAGGCAATATTTTGCCCTCAGTAACACTTGTGCAGTCCTATTGGCTTAAGTGGGTTTATACCAGTGTAACTATCAAACAACTCTATTGACATATAAGAAGGGAATGCAGCTCCCTTCTCAGGGCTGCACTGGCTCTGTAGGGCTAACAAGTAAAACTAGTAAAGCTTCTTAAACATTCAGTTGGTGTTTTGAATACATCTAAAAAAATGGCACCTTCTCTGCCAAGTTATTTTTCAAAGTAGAACTGTGCTCTAGGACATGTATTCTGATATCCACAAAAGTATATATTTGTGTCTTTGTGGACAAGACTGGATGTATGTTCAATCACCTCTTTCAAACTTTACCAAAACTCTATTCTTCTGTTAAAAAGTGCCAAGTTTCAAGCTTGATAGAAAGCTTAAATCCTAGAATTTGTGTTCTAATAAATTTAACTTTGAAGTGCTCCTCCTATATGTTTTAAATTAAAAAAATAAAAATAAAAAAAATCATCCTTTGGATTGCCAAAGAAGGCCTCTCTAGGCCAACAAGCATGAAACTTCAGCCAGCATGTAATCTTAACTGCTAAGTGTCTGGGGGGGGAAAAAGGCCATTGGGTGGTAGTACTGGGTTAAGGTTGCACAGCATTCTCCCTTAGAAGACCCTGGATTTAGTTATATAACTCTACCAGACTTTGCTATTTGGGCTGAAATTTTCCAGGTCCGCAACCTGCCTCTTTTGGACTCTTGGAACATTTTCAGCAAACATGGTTTAGCCATGTCCAAAGAATGAATGTGGAAAAGATTATTCACATCCACGGCTCTTAGTTGTAGGAGATACTGGTTTTTTTTAACTGTGTGGTTGACAAGATGCATGATCTGGAGCAGGGACTCAAAACTTGACACTTCACTGTCAGGTTTTTTTGTTCAGGGGAGGGGGGAGAATCCGTGTGTGTGTGTGTGTGTGTGTGTGTGTGTGTGTAATAAACACAAGGGGTCGAATTAAATTTGAACAGGTAACCTTAAACCTGGAGTACTTGACTTTGAAACTTTAATGTCTAAATATAGTTCTTTTGGATTTAATTCTTAGTGATAACCGTGTTTGGTGCTGAACTGCAAAGGAAAAACTGATTCAAGTAATCACTTAATATGGAGGACACTGCTTCTTGAAGTGTCCTGTGAACTTACTTGCAACGGCATCATCCAAACAAGTGCTCTTCATTATTAGTTTAACTGTAAATTGGAATGCATTTTCCTGGAGTCTGACTATGTGAGGCTAATGGGCTCTGCTAATGACTACTAAATTATAAACCTTGCTATCTGTTCTTCTGGACTCTTTATGGTAAATAAAGAGTTAATTCAGGGTGTTGGAAGAGGCCATTACAGCATTCTTTAATATAAGAAAACTGGCTAAAATATTCTAGCCAACAGCCAAGCATTTTACATTGATACTTTTTGCCTGTTCACAGAACCTCTTCTTAACATCAAGCCATGTAGTATATCTATATAGATGTTCTTTTTTTATTTATGGTACATGGTTTGATATGCTTTGAAATGCCTCCAAATAAATTGCTTCCATCCAGATGAGAATATTTCAATGCAAGTACACTACATGGCTTGGAGCTTAAAAGGCTTTGTGCATACCAGAGCAAATAATAGTATGCCAGCTACAACAAAATGAAACAAGCTTGTTTATGTATGTTGAGACACCAAAAAAAAAAAATTTGATTAGTACAACACCAGCATAACTTCATAGCTTTTACCAAAACTCTTCTGTCCAAATACCATTGTAAAGTTGTCATGTAACCATGTTGAGTGTGGCTGAAGATGTTTAACACTAAAGTTAAACTATTTGCCCCTGGAAGAGGGCCTGTGTTTAATGGCTAACTACCTCTCCTTTTCCTTTGACACTTGTTACAAACTGCCTTTCCCCTTAGGGCAATTCAGTTAAATTCAAGAGACCAGGTGGATTTTTAACCATTTTATTGAAAACCACAGTAAATCCAAATAAATGCTTATTTTACTTGCTGTATGGTAGCCTGGGATCCATTTCACTCCCTGCTGGGTGGCCCAGTGAGGCATATTGGTTGCGGGCAAACAAACCTTCCTCTCTGTTCAGAGTCTGTCAGTCTCCACACAGATAAATTCTTAACCCCACCCTATAGCTCTGAAGTTATGAATGTGCCTTGTAATGGTAACATGCATAGCCTGCCCAGAAAGGCCCAACTATGGCTTCCCCTCCTACCAAAAAATATGGAACCCAAACATGTACTATAACAATAAAGAAAACACATGCTAAAACAATGATGAGATGAAAATTAAAACTAAAAGGGCAGAGGAGCCTCACCTCAGGGACCCAGGAGCATCTAAGGGTGTGGCCTGTATGGCGGTTCTCCAAGCCTCGAACACCCAAAGAGAGTTGATAAAGGTTCAGATATTCCTCTTATGGCCCAAATGATTGTCTCCTGATAGGAAAGTAATCAAGAAGAACTAAATCACAGACATGAGACAAAGTTGTAGAAGTATTGTCACTTAACTCAATGTCCGTTATGTGTAGTGATAGAAAATTTGTAATATAATCCTTTTAACACAAATCGTGAATAATTTTCCTCCTCCTCTTATGTCTTCAAGGGAATGCTCAAGTTTGGAAGAAGTAGTTGAAAAGCAAGGAGATGCGATAGACTATCTCCAACGACACAATGCGCTGCTCAGTAAGAGATTACTGGCACTAACATCACAGCAAATCAGAGGTTAGAAATATCCAGGAAGCTGCTACTGAATTTCAAGAGGAATTCAAAGCAATGGAATTTGATTTGGAGGACAGACAACTCCACTTGAGTATTGTCTCTGCTGGAAGTAGAATAGGTCTGTCAAGTGGGAAGTATGAGTTCTATTCAAAGTGTAAAATCTGCAGCTTGAGATACCGTCCATTTTTAACAGACACTCTGTTCTTTGAGGACTTGAACTTCTGCTGGGCTGAAGTTGGACCTGAGCTCCCTGACTGAACTTTATTTAATTTTGTTCAGTTGAGTTTTTTGCGCTGCTGTAACAAACTCCAAACTACTAAAATCTTCTGTGCTTCTAGAACTCAAACATTTGTTTTCCAGAATGAAACATTGCAGGGTGTGGATCCTCCTGACTTTCTGGGTTTCTTTTGATAGAGGTTGAAATTAAGACTAATACTGTAACATACTAAAACAGCTGTGCTCAGTGTCTACCATGCTGAGTTATTTTTAAAGACTATTTGGTTCAATAGTCCCTAAACACACTTCTATAGTTGGAGTGGAATAGTCTGTATTTTTAATTTGAAGAAACTCAGTTTCCCAATCAGTCTCTTTTGCTGCTGTTGTGGCATTTTTTTTGTCATTTTTTGTTTTGCCCTAAAAAGGGTAACAACGCAAATGGGGAAAAGTAGCGAAGATAAAGAATCAGGTGTCTGGTCTAAAACACATCACTCTCTCTCTCTCTCCTTTGTCTGCAGGAAAAGCAGGATTTCACTTCAGTAAGCATAGTATGGAAAAACTAGGCTCTCACAAAGATGATCAGATTGCTTGATCAAGCATCTGAATAGAATTTCAGTGTAAAATGTCTAAATCAGATATTTAGAACTCTCCTAAGTGTTTTTTTTTGTGTGTGGCTTTTTTACTGAACTTTTTTCCAAAAACTATAAATAGGAATTTTTCTGCATACAAAAAAGCATCAGCATTAAATATTTACATTTGGAGAGAGCTTTTTGTAAACTATTCTCTAAACTTGTTATGTTTAAATTCTTTAGTTCAGTACATATGTATTTAGAGAAGTCTTTTCTTAGTATGGTACATTAAGTTAGCTTCTGTAAAAGGTGCTACTATTGCAGTTGCAAGTATAGCATCTTATACAGTTTGAGTTCCTTTCTCTAAAATGTTGTCATTTTGATTGAAGCCAAGGGGGTTATACCATGAATGAGAACTGAACATGCTAATTCATTACTCAAAATGTCCATAAACTTCCATCTCTTTGTACTACTTGGAGTGAATTCTCTAGAGAAGGTAGTCCTTAAGCCTGAACACCTGCCTGCTCACATGGAAGTAGAGTATATCCATTCCCTGAAACTTATTCTGCTAAAAGCAAGAGAACCATTGTCTTCTGAGTTTCTGCCACCTTGTTTTCCAAACCCTTACACTGCCCATTGTGTATCCTAATCAATATTTAATGGGGAGTCAGGATAGCCACTGAGCAAAGTAGGAAGAATTTTAGTAGAATGCTGGGAGTGGTGGTCTTCTCAGAACACCAAAGGAAAACTACCCCATCCTGTCTTGGTTCTGGGACACAACTTGGTATCCAATTCTATTGTAATCACTCAGCGTAACTAATGACATAATACTTGTAGTTGGGGGACAACATAAATATTGGAGACTTGCTGCTATCTGACATACTCTTTTCTCCAGCTGTATTTTCTTGAAAAATGCAGTGAGAATTTTATACTGAATATTTAAGGGATGTATGAATATCTTGGTTTTTAGAACACTCAGGTTTTGCTGTAACTGCATATAACCATTTGTGTATATGTATCTGTCTGAAAAGCTGAGATGTGACTGAAGTTCATGCACAATAAATGCAATTAAGGAAAAGTATAAAGTGTCTTTTATTACAATGATCATATCTACTGTTCATATATTTAAAATTAAATTCCTTAATTTAAAGATATTAGACCAGTATGGAAAAACAAGAGTATGGATATTGCCATTTAATTTGTAATGCCCAATAGCAGCATGTAGATGTTTAGGAAAATGCCCTCACCAACTGCTTGTTTCCCTTATTTTCAGGGTTTCATTGTAATCAGATCTACTCATTTATGAATACTCCAGGTGCCTGACTGTCTTAAAGGTAACATAACTTGAGGGCTAGTAAAAACTTAAAAATGTCTATATCCAGCAAGTTCCTATGAAGGTGGTGGCAGTCTTATCTGTCATGGATAAGTTCCTCTAAATTCATTCTCTCCAGGAAATAGTACGCTTGGTTGGCTTGATGCAGTTGGTTCCAACGAGAGCCATCCTGCTGAAGCTAGCTAAAATTTTACTTGTAGCAAAGTAGTAGGAAATAGCATTCTCGCTTACCTGGATGTCATTTAAACAAACTTCTCCCTTGTATCAGTGGCAGAAGCTAATGGGCCAAGTGCAATAGAGTAATACTTAGTACTAAGCTGTGTGGGAAACCTGCTTAAGTTAAGGGGTAGTTCAAGTGGTGCACCTGATGGCTTCACTTACAGTGAATCCTCGTCTACTTTCACACCAATGAAGAAACATGAATATCTGAATGCAGAGCCTGCAGATTCTTGAATCTAGAGTTGGTTCATGATTTCAGTGGAACTAAGGCTTGGTCTACACTTTGAACTTATGTTGGTATAACTACGTTGCTCAGCAGTGTGGGAAAGCCTCACCCCTGGACAATATAGTTATACCAATCTAACCCTAATATATAGACAGTGCTATGTCAGTGGAGGGCTTCTCCAGTTGACATAGCTACTGCCTCTTAGGGAGGTGGAGTTCCTACACCAGTGGGAGTAGTTCTCCTGTTAATACAGGTAGTGTCTTAGCTAAGTGCTACAGGAGTGCAGCTGCATTACTGCAAGTGTAGACTAGCCCTTGGTTTTGCTATTGCTGTCTAATAGAGAATAGAAAATTAAATTGAGATTTGGTTGGGCTATAGGTGCCTCCTGCAACCTTGATTTCTTTTTGGTCACATTCTGAGATTTAATCGGTCTCCTGGAAGCTTCCTTCAGAAGATTCCAGGAAAATGAACCATGGAGATCCTGGAGCCTTGTGTGTGGCTGGTAGCTCCCACAATGGGAGAGGACAATAAAGGACAGGAGGACCAGGTTCCAGGAAATTTCTAGCCCCCCCAGGCCTTCTGGAGTGGGATGGAGGTCTTGTGGATTTGGCAGAAGATTTGGAACCAAGATCGAAGCTCTGTGCTTAGGATCACTTACTGTTTTGTTGGTTTCTAGTAGTCAAGGAGGATCAGAGTATGCAGACCACAGGATTTCAGGTAGAAGTCCAGTAATGAACAAAACCGAAACCCTCAATTAGGCTGGGCATGTGGCTGGCCAGTTGCAGCATTGGGGCCAGATCTACTGGGGCAGCCAGATGAGCTAATAGACTTGAGGCAGCTGCTTGATGCAGAGGGCTGTGTTGCCAATCCTGGAGCAGGAGGCAAAGGGGAAAAGTCAGGAAAGCGAGAGGAAAGAGCAAAAGGCCAGGAAGGGGACCACAATCTAAGTGGCCAAGGATAGGGCAACGTGTGGAAACGATGTGCAGTTAAATTGTTTAAACTTGCAACTGTTACAGTGAAGACTAAGCAGTCTCAAGATTATACATTGTTTTTTAACGTCACTGGGTACACCTTTGTTCCCATTTAGATGTGATCAAGCACATTGTGTAGGAAAGACTTAAAAACAACTCTTATTTGTTCCTAGTTTTCAGTATACTTTTTAGATCGGTTTGGAGCCCTGGAAAACCATGCTTAAGTGCAATATGAGATACCCCTGTCCTTGCAGCAGGGTAATGTCACACACAATCTGGGCCCACTGTCAGAGCAGGGGGCAGCCCCTATTGGTATAGCCCCTCAGTGGGTATGTTTGGGGTTCAGCACACTCCTTGGGTGTGGCCACATGGTCTCAGGTGGGCAATTCAGGGGGAAGTAATCGAAGGGGTTCTGATGGCTTCAGGTTCAGGCCTGCAGGGGACCATAAGAGGGATGTGAACAGAGGGGCCTGGAACACAATGGGTGTCCAAGTATTGAGGATGGAAGAGGAGAGCCCAATGCCTGGATCCTTCAGCTTCTCAGCCAGTGGCCTTGCAGATTCTGCCATTTCAGCCATTGGTGCCTCAGGTCCCCCTCTCTCTGCCTCATGGGCTCTACTACAGCAACCCAGTGGGTCATAAGAACGCCCATATTAGGTCAGACCAGTGGTCCATCTAGCCCAATATCCTGTCTTCCAACAGTGGCCAATGCTAAATTTTTCAGAAGGCATGAACTGAATAGGGCAATTATCAAGTGATTCATCCTGTCATCCAGGCCCAGCTTTTGGCAGTTGGAGGTTTAGAGTCTACTAATGTTGGTCCGAATGCAGTCTCACATTCAGCTGCTTCTCATGGTTTGGGGGCCCATCTTCTCAAGCCAACATGTGAGATGAGATGGGCAGGCAGAGTATATGAACAGGAGCCAAGTCCACTCCGGGGCGGGGGGAGCTGGAGCCAAACAGCTGAAAAGGGCAACATCTCCAATTAACTTGGTGGTTTTAGCGCCATTTTTAAGGGATTGCCCCAAGGAGGAGAATTCCATATATTTGTGGGAGGGTTTTGTTCGGGGTTTCAGGATCCTGTATGAAGGGGAGAGGGTGCTTGTAATAGCAAATAACTCCAGATCTGTTAAAATCGCTGGCAGTGCCCTCCATGACAAGATCCAGAAAGAGGTTTGTTTGGGGAGGGTTGTGGGTCCCTTCTGGTAAGTGCCATTGCCTACTTTCCATATCTTCCTCTTGGGCCTTGTAACCTAAGAAAGTGCTTGCTGAGTGTCTCTTTATTCACCATCTCTTGAGCCCAAAGGGGAATTGGTGAATGATGTGATTAACTGCAAGCTGTGCACTGTGCCCTATGCATCAATTGATGCAGTGGTGCATGTAGTCAGCTTTTGCACCACTGAAGCCGTGCTCGCAAAGACTGACAATATTGGCATTCTGCCTCCTCCTGGTCTACCCAGTGCACTCTGACCTCCTGGGCTTTTCTTTCATTCGTCAGTTTTATGTGAACAAAGCAATGCCCATGCGCTGAGCTATTTTGTGTGCAATCTTCCAAAAAAAAAAAAAAAAAAAAAAAAAAATTGAGTACAATGCTGGACTGGGCAGTCAGGAGGTGTGTAGGAGACATCATCTGGATGACTTTGTGGGGAGGGCTGGGTTGGCTGAGGGTCTGGTTTGGAGTTTTTAGCAGTTAACAGGCAAATTGGATGTTCCTATAGCTGATGGAAAAAATTGAGGCCCTTACTACCACATTGACGTACCTCAGCATGGAGTTTGACGTGGTCTACAGGCAATTCTGCCTTACTTGGGACAAGCTGCTGGAGCTAAAACACGTGGTTATTTGTTTTGGCCCTGCCACCACTTCTGTCTGAGGGATCTCCAGTCCCTGTTGGGCCATTTAAACTTTGCATGCAAAGTCATAATCTTCCTCAGGGCTTTCTGTGTACTGTTCACTACTAAGGGGATGTGTACCCCACATGACTTTTAGATGGTTGTTATGGAAAAGAAGGAAGATATGGCAACCTGTAATGGGAGCGCTGTCGAGAGATTTAACGTGCTTGATTCTGGGATGAAGAGGGTGGAGATTTAAAGGGCAAACAGGTCAGGTTTTGGTGTGATGGTCAAGCAGATATCCACCTGATGAACTGTCTGCTTAATCTACCAGGGTAATGAGGTTGGTGTGGCCTTTCATTCTCTGTTGTCTGTAATGCAATATTCATTTCACTGCCAGACATATACCTGGGCTTAACAAGAGCACAGGCAATGCGCTCTCAATTGCAGTTTAACGGATTCCAAGCAGCGGCTGACGCCCAGGGAGATGCCTGAACAGGATGACAGCAGCCCTATGGAATCTTGGGCGCTAGAAGCAACATCCATGGCAAAGAGATTGCTTGCTGCATGCGCCTTTTTGGCTCACACGACATTTGGATGGCATTCAGGGGATCTGTGGGTCCCTGACCTATACCAGAGCTTTCTATTTGGCAGTTCACGGTCTCGCTGCATAGATGGGGGCTGATGACAGCTAAGGGGTTAGCCCAGATGTCCTTTTAAATTAAAATGTCAAAATGGGCCCTCAGTGCCTCCCTTATCTGAATGGCCCCCCCCATACTTCTGGCATCTGGCTGCTGATATGCAGATGCAAGGTGATCCGCCTCAGCAGTCCATCCAGGGGCAAACTTCTCGCTCTTAGCTTTACACAAATTATGTAGCACACAGCAGGCAGCTATGCCCACAGGAATATTGTCCTCATTTAAGTCCAGCCTGCCATAAAGGCATTTCCAGCGAGCCTTTTGTAGGCCTCAGCATGGTAATATAGGCCTGAGGCAGAGCAGATCTGAACCATGTACATGTATTTGAAACTCAGGGGTTAAGTCTCACACTGAGAGAGAATGTAACTAAGCATTATAGATAAGGGTATTCCAGACACATTGATTGTTTGTTTATGTCACCCCAGGCTTCACAGTAATAACTGATGACTGAAATATCTGAGTGGGAACATCCTGCCTAAACATTTTGTGATTTAACATTTATGACACATTGGGGCCCTGCTTGGTAAGATCTACATATGAATGTTTGGGAACATCCTGAAACTTGATTGTGGTAATTTACAAGTAAAATGCCCAATGCATGTCAGGAATGTGGTTGATGTGTAAATCATGGGGCAGTGAGGGGGCAAATAAGATTTCTTTCATTTCTTTTAGTGAAGTTAAAAGTTGTTTTAGTAGAATTGTTGTAGGTATAAGGATTTTATTATATTAGTAAGAAAGTATAAAATGGTGTACTAATGTAATGGGATGAAGAATGTAATAATTTTTAGTTGGTATGAATGAGGAGTGAATGCACTTTGAGTCTGCAAAAGATAAGATGGTGAGGAGGCAATCACTGAGGTAGTGGTTCTCAGTCTCCAAGGGCAGGCGGGAGAGAAGATGCTTTGTTTAAAGAACTTTTACAATCCCGATGGCCAAAGATCAAAATAACCACGGAAAACAGGGGAGTTAACACCCAAGGACAGGAACAAGACAAAGTGTGAAACAGGAATGAAAGAATAATGGAAAGCTGTCACATTTGTGATATCAAACATAATTGACGATTACATCAAACAAGGAGACTCTCTGACATGACAAAATCCATAGACCCGAATGGAGATGGATAAGTATAAAAATGGGGAGAAGAAACCTGGACTTTGGGCTCGTTCTGAAAACCCCAAGGAACATCGTGTCACAACCAACAGAGCCTGGCTCCATCCTCGAGTCTGAGTCACCTGGCCAGTGATTCAGCTTGAGCAACACCGAGACTGGTAACTATATCCCTCCTGCGGAACTGTGTGTGTATGCAATGTGTTTTAGGCAATTGCTTTTTGAAGTATTTTCTGTATTCATAATAAATGTGGTATCCTGACTTATCCCCTGAATGAGATCCTGCTGTTTATTTCATAAGTATAACAGTTTAACCTGCTAAATGCCCATTAAACAGTCATTCGGCACCTACTCAGCCTGTTATTGAAGCGCTCCTTGCTGCTATCCAGGTTGCCTGGGTAAGGCTTCATGAGCCATGGCATTAGTGGGTAGGCTGGGTCTCCCAGGATCACTATAGGCCTCTCGACATCCCCTATTGTAATCTTTTCATTTGGGAAAAAGGTCCCTGCTTGTAGCTTCCGGTATAGCCCTGTGTTCCTGAAGATACGAGCATCATGCACCTTTCCCAACCAACCTGCATTGATATCAGTGAAACCCGCCCGGTAATCCAGAAGCACCTGCAGTACCATAGAGAAGTATCCCTTCCTATTGATGTACTCTGTTGTGAGATGTTCTGGAGCCAAAATTGGGATATGTGTACTATCTATTGCCCCGCCACAGTTAGGGAATCCCATCGCTGCGAATCCATCCACTATGTCACGCACATTGCCCAGAGTCACATTCCTTTGCAGCAGAATGTGACTAATGGTCCTGCACACTTGTGATAATGTAGCCTCAATGGTGGATTTGCTGACTCCAAACTGGTTAGCAACCGACCGGTAGCAGTCTGGAGTTGCCAGCTTCCACACGGCGATTGTCATGTGCTTTTCCACAGAGAAGGCCGCTCCTTATTCTGCTGTCCTTGCGTTGCAGGGCAGGGGCCAGCTCCACACAGAGGTTCATGAAGATGGTTCTGCATATTTGAAAGTTCTGTAGCCACTGGTCATCGTCCCAGACTTCCATAAGGATGCTATCCCACCACTCAGTGCTTGTCTCACGTGCCCAGAAGCGGCAGTTCATGTGCAGATGCTCCATGAATGACAACAGTAATGCAGTGATGTTTGTTTGTATGTCACTCAGCAGGTCAGGCTCCTCGAATTCCTGTTCCAATTCGGAGCTCGTGATATATTGCGCCACCAGCCGTGATGTGTTAAGAATGCTGAAAGCAACAGTGGAGAGTAGCGCAGGATGCATCTTTTCAGATAGAGATGGCGGATGCACAGTAAACGGT
The DNA here is from genome assembly GCF_026122565.2 of Emydura macquarii macquarii. NCBI lineage: Eukaryota > Metazoa > Chordata > Testudines > Chelidae > Emydura > Emydura macquarii. Next base: position 13,569,898 of record NW_027131500.1, on the reverse strand, counting down.
GGGGAGCCGTTGAAAAAAGGCATGAGTTGCTACAAGCAACACAATGAGTAATGGCACGGAAACGCATTGCACCATGAGACATTGAGCCAGCACCTAAGGTGCTCTGCACTCCTTTCCCTCATCCCAATATTTCGTAGTGGCAGAAGCAGCCAAGTTGCATGGTGGCATAGCTGCCTACAATGCACTGCCGATACTACAGCGCCAAGTATGGACACTCTTTTGCAATAAAATGAGTGCTGTGTGGACGGGCGTGAGTGCTATAATTATAGCACTTTTTTATCAGGCTGACCGGTATGACTACTGTCAACAGAACTTTCTAGTGTAGACATGGTCTATATATGCATTGGCCAAAGACCATGACTACGGCCCAGTGGTTAAGGTACTCATCTGGGAGATGGGAGGCCCATGTTCAAATCCTTGCTCCATAGTGGGTCTCCCACATCCTGGCTGAGTGTTCTAACCCTGGGGGTACAGGGGGAGGGGCTGCACTACCTTCTCCTCTGTGGGGTTTAGGCATGCTATCCACTCAGCAGGCAAAATAGGTAGGGGAGCATCTAGTTTGAGAATCACAGTAGGGCTTAGGCCTGAGACAAGCAGCTGGGAACCTGGAGTCAGGCAGCTGCATGCATGCTCATGAGCAGTAACTTGGACTTTAGGCATCTACCGTGTTAGGTGGCAGCTAAGCAGGGGTTTGAAGATCCAGTGATACCTAAAGTAGCAGTTAAGCACGTAGGTCTTTTGTGAATCTAGCCTGAACTTAATTTCCATAGCCCTTTGTGCCCATTATTCAAAGTCAAATTTGTTTAACATAAAGAGGAGAGTTGAGATAATGCTGAGCACCTCTGAAATCCCATCCAACAAGCTGAGTTTCAGATAAAATATACAGAATCTTCTAATTCCTTATTTTCATAATTTAAATCTCTTCCGCTTACATTTGAGGGCCTAGTTTGACAAAATGCAAAAACAATTCATACCAGTTAAGACTTAGTATTGCTAATTGTGTAACTGAAACTCAGTGTTCAGCTTGTGCATCTTTTTACCTTTCTCCCTGTGGGTAGAATTCAGTGCTTTCAGCTTGCAGTAATAGAAAAATACATTTTCTCATTCTCCCATAAGGAGGAAATGGAATGATGGAACCTCCACTTTCATGTCATCTATGGCTTTGCTACAGAAACTTGTGCTGAGGCATGTTGTACAAAGTAAACTGCTTTCCTGTAAAGCAATCCCCAGGACCCGTCAGTCATGCCACTTGATCAGATGGGCAGTTTTCTAATTTTAAAAAAAAGGTCAGATGTGTGTGTTTTCAGGTGATGTAGTACCCATCCAGATGGTTCAGCACATGAAAAACAAACCAAAACAGGCAACACATTAAATTCTGAACACGGAAAGTTGAAATTTAGTTCTATTTACAACTAATGTGGAGGATAACTTCACGATATGCTTTTTTATTTTTTCTATCTTCCAGACACTGACGCACATCAACAAATACTTCATGATTCAAGTACAGCAACACAGCAGGAAGACTAGTGTTATACCCATGTTTAGAAAGCATATTGTGCTCACTGCTCTGGAAACCCTCACAAACTCCAATTTAAAAGCATAGATTTGCTACCTTTGAAAATAAGGTCACTTCAGTGCCTAAATATGGATTTAAGAGTCAAACTTGAGCCATCCATTTTTAAAAACTCAGCCTTAGTGTTTTACAGCACTGAGTAACTGCTTTTTTAATTCATAAATGCTACAGTGGGGTAACTGTACATTAATTTGTATTTGTTTAAATTCCCATCCACCCTATCCTACTTTTCCTCCCACTACTTGCCACCAATTTCTTTATTTCCATCTCGGCCAACTGCTATTGTGTCCCCACTTCTCCTGTCTGTCCCCAGGTTGTGAAAACAAGTTCTATAGACTAGTAAAAAATTAACTACTGCTCTCAGAGGGAATTCATTGATGAATTAATAGGAATGATGCTTCTCCTTTCTTATCATGTGGAGAAAGTGAGGGCAGTGCTTAGTTTCCCACAGGAGACTGGAATATTGTACCTGGAAAACATGGCTACATGACTATACAGAACCCTTCCTGCTGATTCTGGCTAGGCAAATAAACTGCATTTGTTAGACTCCCCCTACTTTCTTCCCTATTCTTCAACCTTCAGTAAAAACACTTTGCCCAATTGTTTACCACATTTGTTTGTTTCTATCCGTTACCTTAGTTTTTGTGTCATTTAGAGTGGAAGCCTCTAACATAAGGATTAGTTCAGCTAGGTTTGTACAGCACTGAACAGAATGGGGCTTCAGTCCTCATTCACCCTTTGGGTCACTGCCGTGTTTTCTGCTGCATAAATTAAAATGGGAAAATACAGCACATTTGGAAGTGGGAGGTCTACACATAACTGATAGCGTCTCTGAAAATTAGAAGCCATAAAGAAGTTATGTACATTATTTTAGCATAATTAATTAGCTCTATATTTCAGCATTTGACAAATTTGCTTAATTTTGTGAGTAAGGTAAAGATGTAAAAACACCTTGTTAATATATCATGACAATTTAAGAATTACTAACATTTTTAATTTTATATCTTTCTATTCCTTTTAATTAATGTGTGCTATGTTAAAAGCTAGCTAACCGATAGGTCTCAAAATATAATTTTAAACAAGAAACCATCACTGATTGGGTGTATTTCTACTGGGGTTGTTGATCCTAGCTATTTAACATTGGAAGAAAACAAAAACAGCAGGTTTGCAGCTGATACACAAATTGGGGGAGTGGCAAATAATGAAGAGGACTGGTCACTGAGCCAGCGTGATTTGGATTGGTTGGTTACCTGGACACAAGCAAATATGCATTTAATATGACTAAGTGTATACATCTAGGAATTAAGAACATAAGCCATACTTACAGTGGGGAACTCTATCCTGGGAAGCAGTGACTCAGAAAAAGAGTGGGGAGTTGTGGATAATCGGCTGAACATAAGCTCCCTGGGTAATGCTGTGGCCAAAAGGGTTAATGCAATCCTTGGATCCATAAACAGGGGAACTGAGACTAAGAGACTAAGTCAAGGATTGAGGGAGATAAATCTAAAATTGTCTTCCAATCCTCCAACTAGAAATTTAAATCCCTAATTGGATGAAGACGATACCGGCAGAGACATAGTACTTTAGCAGGGAAAAAACTGCTCTAAAAATCAGACCTTAGTTGTGGCAGTGAGTTACTTTGGTACTTTTAGACTTCTAAACTAGTCAACATTAATATATTTTTCTATATTATTTCTCTAACTTTAAAATTACAAATTCAAAATGCACACATCCATTCAGCACATATATACGACCCATGATTACTAGACAAATACATGCATAAATATGTGCAAGGCATATTTTAAAACTTGTGGGCTGAAAGCAGGCATCTAAATAGAAGTGGCCTGATTTTCACATACAGTGAGTGGCTACTGCACCTGTTTAGGTTCCCATCCTGTAAAGAGTTTAGAATGTGCATATAGAATCAAGACCTTAAATTGGAGCTGTGGGTGCTCAGTATCAGGCTGGGTCACTTTAAGTGCCAACCAGCAGGCCCTCACATTTGAGAGTTGTGCAATGCTAGTAAGTTAATGTTCTTCTTCAAGTGACTGCACGTGTCCATTCCATTGTAGGTGCGTGAGTGCTTCACACACACTTGTTGGAGATTTTTCTCAGTAGTACTCAAGCACTAGTACTCAGAGCTGCAATCTTTGTATCTGCAAATCTTCCCTCTTAGTATATAGAGTATGTTCAGTGTTAGTTTTTAGTCTGTCATGGTGTATCTGTGCATAGTTAGATACAAGAATAAGTTTAAAATATTATTGTTCTAAAGTAGGGTTCCTGGTTACCGACTGAGTAGTGGGCTCAGTACCAAACTAATGCCTCATTCTCCTGGCTTCAAGGCCTGTTGCTCATATCACAAGTCTATGCCAGTAAGCAACCCACACTTCAGCTGCCTTAAGTGTCTGGGAGAGCTGCATGTGAGTGACAAATGTCACATTTGTAAAGTGTTCAAACCCCAGAGCTGCCAGACTCAAGTACTTGCTTATGGAGTCTGTGCTTCATCACTGTTAAAATCTTCCTGCTTGCAATGGGTACCAAACATGTCTGAATCAATTAAGAGTGCTCCACCTGTTCTGAGTCCAGAGGCAGATCTTCATCACCGGCACCTAAGAGGAGGATATGCAAGTCTCCCAAGTGCTTCGAAGTTGACAGTGAAGGCATCAAGAGGAGGCAAGAACTTGGAGGTGTGCTCAAAGAAGATGCAACCCCAGACACAGTCTGTAAACCAGGAGGGACTCTGGAGCCCATAAAGGGTTGAGACGAATCCCTGAAGGACCAATGTACCTTTTGGTACCACAGATTCAGGAGCCCTTTCCTGTGCCATCTACACCTGAGGCTTGCGAGGCAGCTAGAGAATTGCTTAACCTGTCAGTGCCGACTTCCCCCACTGTTCAGGTGTCTTGCCTGGTACCAAGATTGGAAGTGCATACTCCTGTGGTCCCGACTCCAGCCCCATCCCACCAGTGGTGTCTATAGTTGCCGCACCTCTCCTTACAATTCTATCCAGAGAGAAGCCAGCTATGATTTCACCAGTACCCCCATCGCCAGACTTGGAGCTGATCTCCCCAGTACCAACGGGATCAGCTCCCCAGTGGTCTGAGGAAGTGGACTCCTCAGCAGACTCTGAATTTGGATCATTTGTGTCTCGACTCAAGCATGCCAGCAGCCCCAGTGAGATGCCTGCCCACTATGGTTCCAGCCATAGCCTCAGCACTCTTAAAGGCCAACAGCCTGTACATAGCTGTGACTCACAGCTGTGAATCCCTTGGGGCTTCCCTCCATGTTAGAGAACCTCCCAACTCCCTTCCTACCCTTCTACATCAGCTAGGCACCGGGAGCATCTGCAGCACCATCACCATCTTCTCTCCTCCCCCTGCAGTGGGACCAATGCCATGCAGGGGAACCACATGCTCAGAACACTCCTAGGAAAAATTGGGGGAGAGACCTCCTCAACAACCATTAGCCTCTTCTTCTTTGTTGCCTGATGATGTGGTAGTGACTGAATCTATTTCTTCCCCTCCTGACGATTTAATAGTTCATCAAGACTTATTTTAAACTTGACAAGGTTTTATGGCAGAAGTCATCTTCCCTGCATTCCTCTGCTAAAAGGCTGGAGAAAAGATATTATGTCCCTTCACAGGGATTTGAGCACTTCTGTAACTACTCTCCTCCTTATAGTCACTGCTGCTAATGAGAGATAGATATGGACACTAGGCCTCTACTTCCAAAAGGAAAGCAGTTAAAAAGCTAGATCTGGTCAGCAGGAAACTTTTATTCCACAGGCAGTTTACAGTTTAGGATTGAAAACTAAGAGGCTGTGCTGAGTTGATATTTCAGCTTGTGGGATAATATCCTGCAGGTCAAAGACAAGCTTCCTGATAATGCAAAGCACGAATTCACTGCTATGGTGTAGAAGGGCAAATTAGTAGCCACAAAAGCATTGCAAGCGAGCCTGGATGCAGTGGACTCTGCAGCTCAAGCTATGTTTCCGCCATCGTTATGCGGTGTTCATCTTGGCTGCAGTCATCAGATCTTCCTGAGGTGCAACAAACAATTCAAGACCTCCCATTTGAAAGCCCTTTGCAGTTTCGGCTTCATAGTCTTAAGGATTCCAGGGCAACCCTTAAGTCCCTGGGGATTTATACACTGTCGACAAAAAGAAAACTGTTCTGCTCACAGCAGTCCCAACAGTTTCAGCCCTTCTTTCTGTGTCTAAAAAGAGGAGCAGAAGTTACAAGAGGCATCTTCCTCCTCCCCTCTCTTCTGCAGCTGCCAGTTCTTCTAGGCAAACTGAGTCCTCTAAGCAATCGTTTTGACATGTTAGTTGAGTGTAGTCTACCAGAGTACTATCTTTCCCCACTCCAATTTTTCCAACTGCTTTTCCCACTTCTTAAACTCTTGGACGTGCATCATCAGTGGCTCTTAAGTACAGTGGAACTGGGATACATGCTTCAGTTTATTTCTAACCTTCCTTTCCCACCGCCTTCCCAGTCTCATGAGAGAATTGCTCATGAAAGTGTACTACTTCAGGAGATCCAGTCTCTCCTTCTCATGGGGACTGTACAGAAAGTTCCCATGTGCAGAGGGAAGGGATTTTATTCCAGTTACTTTCTAATCCCAAAGACAAAGCGGGGAGGGTGTGTGTGTCCAGAGGCCTCTTTTAAATTAAGGCTACTAAACAAGTACCTAAAGAAAACAAAATTCTGCATGGTTACTCTAGTGTCTACTATCCGTTACTTAGATCCTGGGGACTGGTATGTTTTCGACTTAAAGGACACTTATTTTCACATGGCGATCCACCAGAGTCACTGAAAGTTTCTCAGATTCATGGTGAATAGATCCCACTACCAATTTGCAGTACTGCCTGTCAGTGGCCCCTCGCATATTCACAAAATGCCTGGCTGCAGTAGCAGCATTCCTGCGAAGGTTGGGAATCTGTGTGTTCCTTTACCTGGACGACTGGCTAGTGAGAAATCGGTTCAGGTCTCATGTACTTTCCAGCTTAGCTGACATTCCAACCTTTTGGATGAGCTGGGGCTCTTAATTAACACCAAGAAATCTATCCTAACTCCTGTTCAAAGAATAGAATTAATTGGGGGCAGTCCTGGACTCTATGAAGGCCAGGGCTTTCCTGCCCGAACAGAGGTTGCAAACAACGCTGGTCACTGTTCTAGGTCTAACAGTGCACCTGGTCGCTACGGTTTGGAACATCCTCAAACTTCTAGGTCACATAGCAGCATGCACTTACATGGTGCAGCATGCCAGACTGCACTTCCAACAACTACAGGGTTGGCTAGCCTCAGTGTATTCCCAGGCCCATCATCATATAGACATGGAGATTTTAATACCTGCTCAGGTCTTGTTCTCCCTGCACTGGAAGGTAGAACCTGCAAATGTTTGCAAAGGAGTTCCCCTTGCCTCTCCACAACAGTCACTCACTCTAGTCACAAATGTTTCAGATCGAGGTTTGGGGAGTTCACTTAGCTCCTCTTCAGACTCAGGGACTTCGGTCTCCTCAGGCTCTAAGTCACCATTTCCTTAACTGTTGTTCTTCGAGATGTGTGGCATATGTCCATTTCATGACCCACCCTCCTTCCCCTCGCTACTGGAGTCTTTCTGATAGGAAAGAACTGAGGGGAGGACATCAGGGGAAGCATGGCCCTTTATACGTGGGTGCAGTGGCATGAGGTACCAGGGGCACTCACACTGGCCTGATGGGTACTGCTAGGGAAAAAATTTGTGACAACTGTGCAGCACACCCACCCCAGTGGAACGGATATGTGCAATATCTCAAAGAACAACAGTTAAGGAAATGTAAGTAACTGGGTTTTTTTTTATAAAAGCTTAGATTGCCTACACTCACTTTTGTACATATTTAAATTGTGACCTTACTGCTGCTTTAATTTAGGATTTTTTCCACTTCTTTAAGGAAAAAACAAACAAATAAATAATGTCATAGCATTCCTGTAGTTCCTGTAGGTCCATGCCTCATCAAAGGGGAGAGAGAGAGCCTGAAATAAGAGCATCCACACAGGAGTTTATTGTTACTACTACTCTGTAATAATTATTCTAGAATAGGCATTTTGATAAGCTTCCAGTTGTAGACAAGGCCTCTTGCTCTTTTCCTTTTTCAGCATACCCTAAGCACAGAACGTTCTGTAGGATTTCTGTTTGATTGGGTTTTTTTTAAGGAGGGAAGAGGAATGGTTGATTCTGTGAATGTCAATCTGATTATGATGAAACAGCTTTATTAAATGAGAGTTTCACAGCATTTGCTATAAGCAGACAAATTCTAAATTAATTTCAATTACTTTTACAGTTTATTCTACACTTAGATCTCGCCACTGAACAATGCTTTGGCGCCAACTCTCTCACACTTCGTTCTCGGTTCTTTGTCTGCTCACACAGCATTAACAGAGTTGTTAAAATTTCAATTGGAGGGACAAATTCTGACTTCAGTTACATATGTATGCAAACCCAATAAAGACAACTGAACTGCATATGTAATAGGATTATGATTTAATCTGCAGAGTCTTTATTATTGACTATGCCTAAAAAAGAGAGAACCCAGATTGATTGTCAATGCGCAGATTGAGTTTCCAGGACTGAAAATTAGAAAAACCATTTTATTAACTTTTATACTGAGCAAATTTGGTTTAGAATTAGTAAGGCACACACTTGAAACCCCTTTATACCATTTTACAATCATCCTAAACTAAAACCATGTTTTAGGGTAGAAAACAGTCATTTTATCCCCAAAATCTCATCATAATTTAAAAAACAAGTTGATACATTTTCTCAACTTGACACACACACAAAAAATCAGTTTCATCCACAAGAGGGAAAATTTTATGAAAGTCATGAATATTTGAAAGCAGTGTTATCCTCAAAGTCTAAATACAACTTTAACTACAGTTTGCACTCCTAGCAACAGTTAATATACACCATTCCACTAATGAAAAAGCCATAATAGAAACATAGAAGCATATACTCATGTGATTTTCTATACATCACTGGAGTAGTGTTTTTAAAACTTTCAAACAATGTTTAAAAAACATCATCTTTTATCAACTTACTCCAAACAACTCATTTCTGTGATAACCTCTGCTCTCCCCTTCACTCTGGAGACGAATGTGATGTCTACTAGCAAATAACCAGCCAATTCTTCCATTAGTTAAAAGGAAGAAATTACTGTGAGAAGGTCCACAAGTGTTCTAATGGTTTTGAATTCTTGCTTGTTAGGGTCAGTGTGTGGGTGCAGGGTGGAGTCAATGGCCTGTGATATACAGGAAGCCAAACTAGATGATCCGATGGTCCTCCTGGCCTTAAACGCTAGCACTAAACCAATAGATCTTCAGCCCAGAAGTGAAGATAACCTCTTTAAAATAAAATAAATAAACAAACAAAAACCCAGGATTTTTTTAATGCCTTGATTTCATTATTCCCAATCTGTAACAGGCTGGATTACCAGAGGAGCTGTATGGACTCCAGGTCAGAAAAAAGGCCGGAGTTTCTCTGTAAAAGTTTCAGTGAAAGTGTTGATGTGAGAATGGTCATTCAGATTGTAAAATGAAATCTCTGCAAGATCATAGTCCAGGAAAAGCCCAATCCGTTTAGGCATTACTCTCAACAGCAGGGGTGTGGAAGTAAGAGTTGTATAAACATCTTTATTCCACAGCCTGAGTCTCCAATAGCCAACCTCAGGTGATGGTGTAATCTTCCCATTCCTAGTCACAGAGTCCCTACAGACTCCCAAAGTCTACTGAGTCTTGTCTCCCACCTCCACCTCCCAATAATGTCTTCCTGAGACAAATCCCTCAGAGCCCAGAACAAATGGGTAATAAGTAAATCTCTCAGTATTGTCGGGTAGATCCTGCTTGGTCTCTCCGAACCTCGCACTTTGCAATCCTCAGACAGGATAAGGTTAGGATGAGCTGCGTTTGGATCCAGAGTTACATCTGCTTTGAATTTCTTTATCATTTTCTTCAAGGCGAAGTGCTGCAGTCGAAGACTGCAACTGTCCTTCTTCAGCTCAGAGGAGATGGCCTTGGGGATTCTGATGTTTTCACACCTGTGCAGGGTGCTCCTGATGCCCTTCAGCCGGTCAATGGCCTCCTGCTGGCACCTCTCCTCAATCTCTGTGATGAGCTTACTGAGACTGGTGCTGTGGTCGGCAAGTTTGGCAGCGTTCTCACGCAACCTCTGCAGGATCTCCTTCTCCTCGTCCTCCAGCCGCCACAGCACAGCCTGCTGCTTCTCCTGCAGGAACTGGTGCAGCCTCTCGAACTCGGATGCCATTTTCTGCCACCAGCTCTCAACTTTCTCCCTCAGCTCAGCGGGCTTCCTCTGCCCACTGGAGAGGAACTTACGGGCATCTTCCACCTGCCTCTTCAAGGGCCCTGGGTAGGTGCGCAGTTTCTTTTTATGGGCTAGGGTCTCTCTGAGACTGTTGAAAATGTTACTCCAGGAAAGCTACAGAATTTTCATGTTATGAGCATATGCTGTACTACTGTTGTACTGCTGATATTCTGTTCACAATTGTGCATTACTCAATTAATTTTCTCCTTAATCACCTCTATTTTCCACTTCCCAATAATAACAGATCTAGTTTTTCTGGACATTCTGCATAATTAAGTTTCCTGATCCCGTGAGTCACCTTGTTAACCTTCACTATGATCACTCCATAATTCTTCTGTAAATCCTTTTTATAAAGCCAAAAATCAAACAGATTACAAACACGGACTTACCCAATTCCTTCTACTGTATCAGAAAATTCTATTCATTTTCTGTTCAGTACTTTTGTTCATAGGCTCCAAAATTGTATTCACTAAGCACACAGCTGTCATTTGTCTGGATTCTCTTTTCCTATTTTTGGCCCTAAATTTTGCTTGCTATTGCTCTTTCTACACTGAATTGTATATGCTGCATGACAGCGATTGCTCTTGACCCACAAAAGTTTTCTAAATTTGGTTGTCTTTCTCGTCTTTATATCAAATATCATATCATCTGGAAATGCTGTTATCTGAATCCAGGTTATATGTAAACAGAACAGAATTAGCCCCAGTACAGATCCTTTCAGCACTCCACATCACTTTTCACAATTTTTAGCAGTTTCTACTTACTATTAATATTTTTTTGTTTTCAGGTGAGTTCACTACACATCTGAGTCCATACTGCTGGTGGCTTTGTGCTACCTTTACTGTCACAGCCATGCACTGATAGCAAGAGTGCTCTTAATTAAACAAAATTTCCCTTTATAAACTTTTATACCACTAGATGACCACTAGATGGCAGTATAATGATTTGTGAAATGTAATTTTAATTGAGACTATACTTATTTAATACTGACTTTAAATATAATTATATTTTATTATAATATACTCTTTTTTCCAATATAGTACAGAAAGTTATATTTATTTTTCTGCAGTTCTAACAAAGATGGTTAAAACAGTTAGCATTTTGTTAGCACTATCTTAATGAAACTTCAGAGGAGAGGCAGCTAACAGGAGTAACTTTTAGAGCGGGAGTATGAGGGCCAGGTATACCTGATTAACATTCTCTGAATTTAGACCAATAACCTCCTACCCCCACTCAAAAAATGGCTGCAGGAGTAAAAAGAATGCAGGCAGAAGTCCAGCAGCAGAGTGGAGGCTATCCAGTTTATTGCACTGAATGCAGCATGTATGATATGTGGGCAGGTGGTGTATGTGTGCATTTGGTACAGGGAGCTCATGGCTTTCAGAGATCGAGTATAGGCTCTGGAGACCAGAGTGGCTGAACTGGAGGAGCTATGGGAGACAGAGAGGTACATAAATGAGACTTTCTGGGATGCAGTAGAGTGGTCCCACCCCCAATCTGATAGCTTCTGTGCTGTTGAGGAGGATAAAAGTCTTGGGGAAGGAGAACACCAAACTGGAGTGGAAGGAAACTATCCCATAGTTGGGACCTTCCTTCCAGATGATGTCATCGTACCCTGTCGCACTCTCCAGAGGAGGGAATCCCAGTTATTAAGAAGAGACAGGTGATAGTCATGGGAGATTCGATCATTAGAAATATAGAAAACTGGGTTTGTGATGACCAGGAGAACTGCACAGTGAATTGCCTGCTGGGTGCAAAGGTTGCAGATCTCTCAAGATGTCTAGATAGGCTTAATCTGTGCTGGGGAGGAGCTGGTGGTTGTGGGACATGTAGGTACCAGTGACATAGGGAAAGATAGGAGAGAGCTCCTGGAGGCCAAATTTAGGCTGCTAGGTAAGAGATTAAAACCCAGGACCTCCATGGTAGCATTCTCTGAAATGCTTCCAGTTCCACATGCAGGGCAGTTAGACAGACAGAACTTCAGGGACTCAGTGTGTGGATGAGACAGTGGTATAGAGAGGAGGGTTTTAGGTTTATTGGGAACTGGGGAACCTTTTGGGAAAGGAGGAGCATATACCGAAGGGATGGGCTCAACCTAAGCCAAAACAGAACCTGATTGTGGCATGTAAAATTAAAGGAGTCGTACAGGAGTTTTTAAACTAAGCTCTGGGGGAAAGCTGACAGGTGCAGATGAGAACACAGTTTGAATACAGACATCCCATAGGGGAGACTCTATTAATGGGGAGTCTCTACATCTTAGTAAAAAGGAGAGGATAGAAGTTGATAAAGTAAAGGAACTAAAGAGAAGTAGTCAAATGAAAAAGAGTACGATTCAATTACATCACATAATGGCAGACAACTGAAAAGTGACACATTTTGTAAGGGCTTGTACACAAATGCTAGAATTCTAAATATTAGGATGGGTGAACTTGAGTGCCTGGTATTAAATGAGGATAGTGATACAATAGGCATCACAGAAACTTGATGGAATAATGATAATTAATGGGACAAGGTAATTCCAGGGTACAAAATATATAGGAATGACAGAGTAGGTCATCTTAATGGGGATGTGGGACTATAAGTGAAAGAAAGCATAGAATCAAATATAGTAAAAATCTTAAATGACACAAACTGTTCCATAGAATCTCTAGGGATAGAAATTCCTTCCTTGAATAATAAGAGTATAGCAATAGAAATATACTATTGACCACCTGACCAGGATGGTGATGGGGATTGTGAAATGCTCTGGAAGATTAAAGAGGCCATAAAAATAGAAAACTCAGTAATAAGGGGGGATTTCAATTATTCTCATATTGACTGGGTACATTTCACCTCAGGATAGGATACTGAGATAAAGTTTCTAGACACCATTAATGACTGCTTCTTGGAGCAGCTAGTACTGGAACCCGCCAAGGGAGAGGCAATTCTTGATTTAGCCCTAAGTGGAGCATAGGAGCTGATCCAAGAGGTGAATATAGCTGAACCACCTGGTAACAATGATCATAATGTAATTAAATTTAACATCCTTGTTAGAAGGAAAATTCCAAAGAAGCCCTCCACGGTAGCATTTAACTTCAGAAAGGGGAACTACACAAAAATAAGGAAGCTAATTAAATGGAAATTAAAAGAGTGAAATGTGTGCAAACTGCATGGAAACATTTTAAAAACACCATAAGAGAGGCTAATAAATGTGTACTCTAAATTAAAAAACATAATAAGAGGACCAAAAATGTGCCACCATGGCTAAACAACCAAGTAAAAGAAATAGTTGGAAGCGGAAAAGAATCCTTTAAAAATTGGAAGTCAAATCCTACTGAGGAAGATAGAAAGGAGCATAAATTCTGGCAAGTCAAGTAAAAAAGTATAATTAAGCAGGCCAAAAAATAATTTGAAGAGCAAATAGCACAAGACACAAAAACTAAGAGCAAATTTTTTTAAGTACATCAGAAGCCTGCCAAGCAAACAGTGGGGCCACTAGACAATCAAGGTAGTAAATAAAGGAGCACTCAAGGAAGACAACCTCACTGCAGAGGAGGAGAGATTAAAAAGACTGGGACTTTTTAGCTTGGAAAAGAGCCAACTAAATGGGGGATATAATAAATGTCTATAAAATCATGAATGATGTGGAGAAAATGAATAAGAAAATGTTATTTTCCCCTTCACATTATACAAGAAGCAGGGTCACCCAATGAAATTAATAGGCAGCAGGTTTAAAGCAAACAAAAGGAAGTACAACTTCACACACTGCACTGTCAGCCTGCGGAACTTGTTGCCAGGTGATGTGAAGGCCAAAATTATAAGTGGGTTCAAAAGAGAATTAAGTAAATTCACAGAGCTCCATCAATGGCTGTCAGCCAAGATGATCAGGGATGAAACCCCCATGCTCTGGGTGTCCCTACGCCTCTAACTGCCAGAAGCTGGAAGTAGACAACAGGGGATGGATCATTCACTAATTACCCTGTACTGTTCATTCCCTCTGTCAGAAGATAGGATACTGGGCTACACAGACCATTGGTCTGACCCAAGATGGCCATTCTTATGTTCCACTGCTAGAGTGGAGTGTTGTTACAATAAGCTAAATTTAGCCTGGGTGTAAGCAGGGACAATTCCCTAGACTTCAGTGGAGCTGCGTTCACTTTCAACAGGGTTTAATTGGGCCCTAAAACTTTATAGTTATTAACTCTGAAGACAATTTGATTTATTTTGTTTTTAAAACAAGCAAAATAAACATAATTAGATACATGAGACACTTCTACAAAACTGAATTAAACCCTTTCACGGCTAAATGAACAGAAAAACCCACAGAAGTTTGAGAGTACTTATGGGAATAGGAATGCTACCATTGCAATCCCGCTCAATTTATTATATAACTCACTAAGGGCTGGATCCTGTAAATCCTTACTTGAGTAGGTTGTAGTCAGTGGGATTTCTTCTATAAACAAGGCATATTTGTGTGAATAAAGCTTTGCAGGATAAGGCCCTAAATCTGTTCAGCAGTGTCCCTGTTTTGCTTCTCATTAATTTGCTGGTACTCATTAATTTCAACGATGGTCCCCAACTGCCACTGTTAACGTGTTTACTTGAACTGTGATATCTTTCTTTCAGAGAGGCAGTGAACTTGGGATAGATCAACAATGAACATGATAGAGTCTTTAAACAGCTCAGCAGTTCTTGGCTACAATTATCTGTCTCCTCTCATAACATCCTTTATTTTGCTTGCAAGTGCACTATATGGTGCCCAGATGCTTCATTCCATTTGCTTTTCAAAATACCCTCACCTTACCATCACCAGGATCACAGAGTAGTGAGAACCTGTCTGTCAAGCTCAATGGGTGTCATATCAACTTTTTTTTCGAGATTATGCTGGCTCTGATCAATGTTCACTGGCGACCAAGCTCATGTCTGTTAATCTTATGTCTTTACTACAGGGGTTCTTGAACTTTTTCAAAGAATAAATCACATCTTAATTGAGAGATTCGTTTTTGGATTGTGCCTTCTTCTATTTTCAATCACCTAGACTACCGTACAGTAAAACATCCTTGTGGTGCTACAGCAATTGCTTAGAGGCCCAATAATAGTAGGACAGAAATGTAATATTTTAAACTGTGTCAATGGATTTAAATTGTATTTTTACCAAAATTTCTCATAGGGGAGGGCAGGAAATGTAATCATACTTTCTCCCATTCATCTTTGTTTCAGATCTGTTTCTTATCCATCCTGATTTTTTTCTCTCTCTCCCTGCCTGCTCTCCTCTACACAAGTCTCATCAGTCTACTCCCCTTCTCCTTTGTCTGCTGCACATATATTCCTGCTCTCCCCTTGCACATTTTCCTACTGGAACGTTCTTCTCAACACTGTCCATGTTGTTGGCTGACTGGTTCTCTGCTCTGCAAAGAATCCACTTCAGGTTTTACACAGGATCTAGTGTTTTCTGGAGCAAGATGCTGGGAATTTAGTTAGTACTGAACAGATACCCATACAGTGACAGGATGATAAATAAAGAAGGTAAAAGTTAGTAATGTCAGTGTTGATCCTGCAATTAACTCTATGTGTGCAGATCCCTGTGGCTCTGCTTTCATGCAGGAGTCTGCCTGTGCATAGCCTATTGAAGGAATGGCACAGTAGCGTTTTAAGGATGACATGCAATGAGAAAAAATGGGCTTGTACCCTTTTGATTAATATATGATGGATAAAGAAAGCTTTTTGTTAAAAAGCAGAAAAATTTTAATGAGGAAGAATCTTCCAAAACAAAACTGTAATAAACACATACAATTACACAAAATATTCAGAGCAAAATCCAGAAAAATAAATTAAGCAATAATCAGAAAAAATATCATGAATAGTCTAACAGCTAGCAAGGCATGTCGGGGCTATATTTTTCATTAACAGCTGTGCACTCAGTTTTCCACCAGGATGCTACTATGTTCTTTCCTCTTGCAAGGGGCCTGCAGAATGATATAAATAGCTGGGATTTTTAATAGCTTAACTGACAACAATAAAACATTAACTATATCTTCCACATTGGTCTCTTCTTTCCATTTGAAGATGTCTCTATAATCTATCCGTCTATATTAGATATATTGCTAAGGTTTCTAACCTCATGGTAGCTAAGAACTGTGCAACAATTAAGAGGCGTTGCACGTTCAGGGAACCAGCATTCTTTTGGAACTACCTTGTCCAGTTAGGGTGGACACAGAGGTGTTAGGAGCTAGACCTCACCAATAAATTCACGTCATTTGAGCTGATTCCTTCTCTTCAAAATGGAAGCAGTATTTAGAAAGCCTTCTGGTAAATATTTCTTCAGATAAGTGAACCAGTCAATTCCCTTTATAATAAACTTCTTCAAGACTCAAGTTGTTCCCTAAAAGGTTTTGTAAAGGGTCCGAATATTAGCCCTTATGTGAACCCTCTGATCAGACAGAATCCCATCAAAATCTAAACACTTTATTTAAGGAATTATCTTGCACTGGTTAGAGAAGCCTTTAAAGCAGTTGCTCTGTCCTGATTTTAACATTGTTGGGTTTATGGTACAATTATTTTTACTTTTACAGCTCTGAACAGGATCCTGGGAGGTGGGGGGGGGAGGGGCATGTGAAGGACAAAATGGGCAATTTGCTCTAAGCCTCCCATTTGAGAGGGCCTCCAAACCTGAGTGTTTCTGTGATCCCAGGCACAGCTTCACAATGCCACTTTCTCAAATTTGTCCTGTGGCCCCTCATCATGATGGAGGAGCCACTGGGCCAAACTTGAGTGGCACGTCAACCCTGTGTGGCAGGGAGTGGGGAGCCAGCCCCAGCCCTGTAGGACAGGAGCTTCAACTGCAGGATGAGTGTGGTTCAGGCTTGTTTTCCACCCCATCCAACCTACCCTGGCCCCTCCTCATTGGTAATTTTTTTGGAAGGGTGGAGGCCTCAATTTCAGATTTTTCCTTGGGCCCCCATAAACCTCTGCGTGGCCTTGGTTCTTCATACTGCCCTTCAAAAAGTGCTCATATTCAAAGAAAACATTTTAGAATCAAGCTTTTTAAAAGTTAAACTAACATTAAAAGTTAAATTAACATTAAAGGTTAAAAATGGAGACTGAAGTGGGTCAAAAGGCAGTGAACACTGCAAAAGAATGAAAGATGTGACTGCATTGGAAATGTGAAGTAGTTCATATGTTTGCAATTCTGTCTTGTTAAAAAGGGGCGGAATCAGACTACTCTGCTACAACCTCACAAAAAGTGGCAAAGTTTTAGTGTGTACATTTAGGAGTTATGAAAGTGAGGGGTGACCACTGACTTAGTATAGCACAGCAGACAGCGGTATAGCTTCCACACATCTTTCAATGATTACGTAGCCTGATGTGGCCCCTTTCACTATGGATCTAAGGTAACCTCCCCTCCCCCTTACTGACTGCATGCAATTGGGTCATGTGATCCAGTGAGAGTAAGAATGCTCTGCCCTGGCAGATTGTGTAGCAGTTCACTTCTGCATGTGGCAACCGGATCGTCTAATGTGAGAGGGAATTGTATTAATCTAATGTACTGAAGCAAGAGTGTCCTATGCAACAGTTACCTAAATATATGCTGTACTGCCCAGAATGGAAGGAACACTGTTAAATCTGTACTTCAGAAAGCATTAATGCTCCACTTGCTAAAGATTGCCTAGCAAGCAGATTTTGAAACAGCTCTTTCAAAGCTGTAGCAAGCAACCTGACTTCTGCTAATGTGCAAACATTTCTGGGCACCTCCTGAGCATGGACAGCTTCAAAATTGTGTGGTATTTCAAAATTTAGACTGTAAAAACATGCTTGATTAATACATATGTTTTGATTAAAAAAAAACCTCCAATGGAAATTTGTTAATCCGCCCCTCAAATCTTCTATTGTACTGTTAGCAAATTAACTACCCCAGCATGGTAATGGAGTGGAAACAAAAGTAATTCCAGTGGCATTCATTGTTGAAGCAGAGAGGAATTTTAAATGTTAACAAACATAGACAGTCAAAAGTAAATTGTATTTTTAAATTGCTTTAGTCTTAATAATTTCAGGTGTTACTAGAAACATAAATAAGAAATGTTGTATCCCTCTATTTATTCTTCACTCAAGTGACATCTAACATTTTCTTCTTTTCCTTCTTCCTAGAATGTGTTCCTCTAAAGCACCCCTTCATTTTTTTTTTTTTACAAAAAGATTTTTTAGAATTAGTAAACTTTGGTCATTCGGTGAGAGACTGATTCATTTAGGATTCACTTTAAGGCAGATATTACTCTCTCACTCGGAAGGATTTTGTTTTTACAGATACACTTAAAACCTCTCAATCTTCTTAAAACCTCCCTCGTCTATTCCATTCTGAGATGCAGCAATATTTCCATTACATTCTTTTCTCTGTGTGACTTAGAGGTAAATTTCAGTGGCTTAAGTAGGCTAAAGTCTCCTGGAATCCTCCAGGTTGAAAGCTGCTATGCATAGAATCCTGGGTTACTGACAGCTGTTTGAATTAAAAGTAACCTACAAAAGATTTTTTAAAATAGGTTTATGCCCTTTTTTTTCTTCTTTATAATGTATCACATCCAAAAATACTTTAAAAGAACCTTAAGGTTGTAAGGCAAGCATTAAAAAATTAGGAAATACCATAATTTAGGAAAAAAAAGTATGTGATTATGTAATAAAAGACTATTATAATGCATACACACAGGAAGGCTGAATGAAGGTTGCCGGAGGAACCCTTAATTATTGCATTCCCTAACTTTTGAGTGCTTGATTTTTCAACTATAACATTCTTTTAATGTAATTTATGGATGTAACAGCAACACCAATAATTAATAAAAATAATCTTAATTGAAGGACTGGTGTGTTAAATATTTTTAAAATACTTTATTTCTCCAAAATGTTAATTAGTCATTTAAATGAAATAAGTGTTAACAAAAATAAATTTTAAATAGACTGACAAAAAGTTCCTTGCCCTTTCAAATATTTAACTTTCATTCACAACTCTTGTAAGTTCATCATATCACTAGTTCTCCAGATTCCATAGAGACCTTTAAGATAGGCAAGACATGACTTTCTAAGCTAAAGAGGAAACTGTTATTTTTGACAAAATCCTTTCAGACCTTCTTTATCGTAAGAAACCAAAAAGGGGCACAAGTCCAGTATTTTCCCACTTTCAGTACACACTGAAAACTTGATTTTTCAGCTATACTAAGATTCCTTTACACCTCTGCCGCATTGCTGTAAAATGCCCTAAGTGTAATTGAGAATCAGGCTCTAACTCAATACTGAATTAACTGACTTTCTTAGGAGCTGAGCACCCACAGCTCCTATTGATTTCCAACTCGAAGAGCAAATGCTCAGCACCTTTAGCATTCAGACCTGATATGGCAACATTTACAACTATCTATGGTACTTACATGACCCCCATGTAGTATCTGTAGTATCTGAATACCTCACAGTCTTTAATATATTCATTCTCACAACACCCCTGGAAGGTAGGAAGTTGCTATTACCTTATTTTATCTCCATCCCAGATGGAGAGAGGCACAGAAAGAGTAAGTCTCAAGGTCACACAGGATGTCTATGGGAGAGCAGGAAACTGAACTGAGGTGTCCCATGTCCCAAGCTAGTGCCCTCACCATTGGACCATCTTTAGTCTGGACTAGCTGTCTTGCTCTAGAATACACAAATCCCAGTGTAAATCCTAAAATGGATTATTTGGAGAAAGGAGAGGAGTGGAAAATTTGTCTTTTTCTTTGGTTGTTCCAAACTTGTATTGAGGAATTGGGAGGGATTTCTTTCCTGACATTGTCATTCTTTTATTTACGCAGCACCACTTAAGTACCTGATGCTTTACAGGCAAGTGAAAGCAATACACCTCTGACATAATCTAAATGCACATTAAAACAATATATAATAAAAATGATTAGCTTTTGGCTGTTTCTTACTGCATAGTCTAGTGGTATATGTGAGTAGCTATGGGTTTTATTTCTGGATCCACCACTGACTAATGAAAGCACGTGTAAGTCAGTTTTCAAAGCGGGCCACTTAGGCACACAGTAGGAAATTTGCATGTTCTATTTTGGATGCTGTTACAAAGTTGAGGGTGAGTATGTGAGAAGTTCTGAAAATTCAGCTCTGGGCTCTTTGGCTGTCTGAATCTGCATGATCTGATGTTTGATGAGTACTCAAGTTTCAGGGATTTTAAAAGGCAGCTGTTTCCCTAGGTTAGGATACTCAGTCTCTGGTGGGCTAATCTGTTACCAAATGCCAGAGTTCTGCACTCATGAACTCCAGCACTCAGTAAGAGGTCAGAAAAGCTATTAGCCTTTTTAAGTTGTGTAGAACACTTTTTAAGGATGTCATAATTCAGGAACTTCTTGTCTACTTTGTTTCAAATGTTGTAGAAAACTTCTTTCTTAACCCCAGATATTATGCACCAATTCTGAGATACAGCTGACTTTGAGGGACAGAACAAACATAGTCTACTAAGGGCCATTGTGCCAGCCAGAGAGACCACGGCTGATGGTGTCACACCACCAGGTTTCATGTAGTGAAATTCCCAGATCTGGCTCACTCCTACAAAGACATGAATCTATGGGGTGGCCCTGTGGGAGTCGCCAGATGGGTTCAAGGAAGGCCCCCTTCGCACATCAGAAGAGAGTTTGAGAGCACGCCGTGCTGTGGTGTTTTAGTACATCCTGGTGATATGGCTGAAGAGCATACAATGCCACTTTTGAATATAGTGAGCATTGAAGGAAGGCCAGATCTTTGAAAGATTGTGACATTTCACATAAAATCAAACCATTTTATGCTCAGGATTTGGCGCTGACAGTGCAAATGGAATGCCTTTAGCCACTCCAAGTCTGCTTGAAGAGGGTCCAGGTTTCTGACCCATATATCAATACAGGTTTGATATACCCATATATCAATATCCATATATCAATACAGGTTTGATAGATCCTGAACTTTGTCTTAGTGCAAAGACATTTTTGCATTCATAAACGAGACATGGACTTCATGCAGGAGTAGTGAGACCTATTCGTCAAAGAACATCTGGTTTGCTGTGACCATTTGAATTCTGCTTGCAGTCTGAGTAGATAAACTCATCGACTCTTTCCACAGTACTTGACCCCATCTGCACCGGGGGTTCTTGTGACCCAGCTCCAAGGTTCTGGACCTTGGTCTTCTGCTATGAGATGTTCAACACCATAGTGCAGGCAGCGATATGAAAACCTTCGAGAGTGGGGCTGAAATGGTCTGACTTCTGCATGAGTAAGACAGCGTCATCACTGAAGTTTTGATCACTTAACACTTCTTGATCAAACTTGATTCAGTGGAACAGCAAGTATTACTATCCAGTTGATAGCTTGACAGAATAGTGCTGGGATAAGAACGCATACCTGAGGTGCTGTAGAAACACGGTGAAAGCCATGAACCAACGCCTACTCTCACACCAATACAGGTGTGAAGATCATGCATCAGAGTTAGTAGAACATTTAGAACACAAACTCCTTTCAGTGAGAGCCGAAATGTTGACCTGTCACCTGAATCAAAATGCCACATGAAAGCGAACTGTTAAATTCTCTATGCAGCTCAGCCAGAAACTGGAGGGTAAAACCAGCACCTGTTGTTGACTGCCCTGCAGTGAAACGTGACTGCTGTGGATGACGATGTCTGTTAAAAAGACCCGCAGAATGTGAACCAAGCAGAATGTGAACCAAGACCTTCCCAGGGACTGATAACAATGAGATTGGCCTGTATTGCCATACTCGGTGCGAGATCCCTTGCCCTGGTACAGGGACACTAAAGTGCTGTCTTTCTAGTCTGCTGGTACTTTGCCTGATGCTCACACTTTTAAGAACTGTTGATGCAGACCGGTGCTCACTGGTTCCAAGGCACCTTTGACAGCTGCAATGGAATACCATCAGGTCCAGCAGCATATCCACTGTGTAACTGTTGGATGGCCTTTTATACTTCTTTGAATGACTAATGATCAGTGTTTGTCCCTGGAGCTATAGCTCTGAGGTTTGCCAGTTCATGTAGCTCTAGACAGTCATCAGCAGGTTCGTGCTTCAGCATGCTTTAATGTGTTTTCCATCTGTCCAGCACCTCCTCCGTTGATGAGCGGGGAGAGCCATCTGTTTTCATAATAGAGATGTTAGAAGGCTGTTTATGGCTGCCAGCCAGATGTGTGATGGCTCAGAAGGCAGGATGCAGATTGTTGCTCTCTGGCTGTCCTCTGCTTTGTCAGCCAGGGAGTTGATGTAGATCTCACGGTCACATTTTGCCATGGTCCAAAAGGCCTTTCAGCTGTTTACATTCTTGGACATCTCTTTGCTTACGTGCTTCTTCAGAAAGCCAAGGTATCTTGGTTAAGCCTCTGAAGCTGATTGTTCCAGCCGTGGAATGTAAGATAGCGTTACAAATACCATTCCAGGTCATCCCTGCATCGTCCGTGAGGGTACCGAGGTTACATATGTGATCCATGATGGCCCGTATGTATTTCATGGCTTCAACAAGATCCTCAGAAAGATGCTGGACATTGTACTGGTGGTGGAAATATGGCTTGCAAGAAGTTGGAAGATGCAGTGAGAGCTGAGTGACAACCAGTCTGTGGTCTGAGTTTGCTGGTGCTTCTGAACCGCCAAAGACTCACAGACAAGTATGGGAGGACTTTGTGTGTGGGGGTGGGGTACAGAGGGCATTGTCCCCCCCAAACTGCAGCGCTGTAACTAGAGCGAAACAGTCCTGTGGCAGCTCCACTCCCCCCACACCTCCTTCTTGAAGCCTTGCCCACTGGCGCCATCTGGAGCAGGGCAATGCAGGGTGGCTGCTGCTCTAGCTGTTGCGTGGAGCGCGGCACTCCCCCATCTGCTGCTGATTTCCAGGGCTGCAGCTGCTTCTCAGCTCCCCGCCCCCTTTGACTGCTCACGAAACTGGTAAGAGCTGCGCAGGTGGGGGGACCTGGCTCTGGGGCCAGCAGAGCCCTCGGGGAACAGCGACTGTGTGTGTGGTTGGGGGGGGGCACCCTCCCGGGAGGGCACCCTCCTCTCCTGGCACTCAGCCCCTAGTTACTCTCTCCCTGCACCCTGAATTATCCCCTGCCCACACTCAGCCCCTACGTACCCCTGCTGCACTCTGAGCTACCCCCTGGCTGCACACACCCCTCCCCGTGCCCTGAGCTACCCCCTGCCCATATACAGCCCAGAAAGGGTGTGCTCTGCATGTGAAGATGGGCATGACCCAAACACCATTTAAGGAAAGTGCCACCCCAATGACCCCAACTTCCTGAGAGTCCAAACCAGACCTTTATGGAATGTTCTAACACTTTATGGAACGTTCAGTCAGGTCAGGTTAGAATTGAGAACCTGCTACTGCTATGACCATAAGCAGTACAACCTGTATTGGTCAACACCGAGTGCTGGGTGGCAGTTAATTAACCCAGAACATTCAGGAAACGCCAACGGCTTTGGGCAGAGGAGTGCCTGAGGAGGGTAGTGGAACCCCTGATGGAGGAAATGTCGTCAAAAGGCAGATGAGCAAGTTCACTTAGTGTATTTGCCAACAGCATCCACACAGGACAGATTGGCCTTTCAACCATAGCTGATAACCAGTCTAGGAGTGGAGCCCTGAAGGTAGGCAGATGGAAAGTCTCCTCTGCACTGGCAGCTCCTGCAGCATAGCTGGTTCCAAATGTATTGACTTCTGTCCCTCCTTTGGTCCAAACCAGTGAAACCGAGAGGGAGATGCTGACACATGGGCAAAGCAGTGCCTCCATAATATTTGCCCATGCTATTGCAGCCATATTATATGGAGAGGACACTCCATCCTTTCTGGCAGCATGGACACAACACAGAAGGTGGCAGATACAGGTTCAGCTGAAAAAAAATAAGAAACTAAGAACTATCTCGCTTTGAAACTTGAATGTTAGGACCATGGCCCGAGACTGACAGACGATGATGACCTAGAATACACAAGCAGCATATGAAAATCAGCTTCAGTAGACTGTGAGCTATACAAACTCAATGTTGACATTGCAGCACTTCAGGAAACAAGACTTGCAGATGCTGGTTCTGTTCAAGAGGCTAATTATACCTTCTTTTGGCAGGGTGAAAGCAGCGAAGAAAATCGTCTGCATGATGTCATTTTCACTCTGAGAAATAAGTGGCTAAAGCTCCTAGAAAGACCTATTGGGAAGTCAGAGAGCATTATCTCATTTAAATTTCAAACGATTATTTGCTTTGTGAACATCATTAGTGCTTATCTACCAACACTCAAATCTAGGCCCAAGGAGGAGAATACATTTTATGATTCTTTGTATCAAGTTATCAAAAGAATACCATCAACTGAGTAACTTTTCCTCCTTGGTGACTTCAATGCAAGAATTGGCCAGATTGCCTAGGATATTTTGGCGTTGGCAAGATGAATGAGAACGACTTCTTGAATACTGCGCCTAAAACCAAATGTGCATTACCAATTCATATTTTGCAGGAAAAGATTGCCACAAAATGTCATGGCTATATCCACGATCAGGCCACTGGCATCAATTAGACCTTGTCACTGACAGGAGGAAAGACCTACCTTCAGTGCATAACACTTGCATGTTTCACAGTGCTGACTGGGACACTGACAACTCTTTGATCATTAGCAAAGTGAGGATTACAGCTACAAAACTATATAGAGCAAAATTTGGGAGCAAGCCCAGAATCAATGCTTCTAACATCCAGAGGAAACGCCAGGCGTTTGTGAAGGCTTTTGAACTCAGGATGCATGGGAAGTCACTACCAGAGAAGGCAGAGGAATCTTGAGAAGATTTAAGAACAACAATCCATGAAACCACTTTATCTACATTTGGGGGAAAGAGATAATCAGACTGATTTGAAGAAAATTAAGTGGAACTATTACCTTTTATTAATAGTAAGAACACAGTGTCATGCTGGCTGGCATTTATTATGTTGTTTAACATCAACACATCAGAATCATAATAATTCATGTGAGATATGCCATGTCAGGTACTGTTAGAAAGGCTGTAATGTGCTAAGTAAGATGATGATGTTTATGTTCATGTGTTATATCTGTAATGGAAGTTATGGATATGGTTGATATATCTGTATTACAAATTGTGCTGTGTCTGGGCGACACCCCAGACGGGGTGGTTGCAGCACGAGCCTGCTTAATGGCCCATTAAAGAAATTCACAGGTACAATGGGCCCAGGGGGAAAAGCCAGGGATGTACCTGATGAGTCACCAGGACTGACTCATGTGACTCTGGACTCCATCTTATTCCTGTAAATTTCCACAAGCAGCATGGCAAAGGCCAAAGGACATAAAAGGCAGCTGCACCCAGGGCTGTATTATCAATTAGGCACAATAGACACAGTGCCTAGGGCCTACAAAACTTTCAGGGCCTATGAAATTTTTTTGTATATATAATTTTTTATTTTTATTTAAAACCCTATTTATTAATAGCTTAAAATCAAATTAGTTATTTCGGTCAGGGGGCTTACGAAGGCAAGTGTGCCTAGGGCATGCAAAGGTCTTAAAACGGCCCTGGCTGCACCACATCCATTTTGTCTTCAGTCTACCTGTGGATCAACTCATCTACAACTGAACTGAAGCTTTGAAACAAAGGACTGAGACCCATCTATGTACTGGATGTACACCAAAGGGACTATACAAGCCTGGAAACTCCACAATTCTACTAGAAGCCTGATATATATGGACTTTCCAGTTATTTGTATGTATGTGATTGCTTTAATCCTTTAACATTTCTCTTATTGTTTCTTTCTTTCTTTCTTTTTATAATAAACATTTAGCTTTAGCTAGTAAAGGATTGGCTGGCAGCGTGGTATTTTGGGTAAGATCCAAACTTATATTGATCTGGTCCTGTGGCTGATCCTTTGGGGTCAGGAGAAACCATTTTAGCATAGAGTTTAAATAACTGGTCTCTTTACTGGACCTAGTGGCTGATTGGGAGCCAGAGACTGAAATGCAGTGAAAGGGGCTGTGTATATTTTTATTTTGGCTCTTGATAACCAGTGTGGGGAATCAGAAAGCACTATTCATGGCTGGTTGGGAAGTCTGACTTCAGTGTCACCCACCAGTGTTGGGAGAATCTGTTCTCCTTTTACAACCTGCCCTGACCTTAGCATTTTCAAGTGGCTACCCTAGGCATGGACATGTTACACACAGCTTATCTGGAACACAATAAAAAGCCAACAGAGGGAGCACCAAAGTGAGATTTCGGAATGGAAAACTAAGGTACAGCAAACAAGCAGACACTGTGCAAATCATTACTGGACTAAGCTCGGTGAAGAGATACAGACAGCTTCAGATACAGGAAATCTCAGTCATGTATGATGGCCTAAAGAAAGCTCTAGGCTCCACTGTCAATAAGGCTGCCCCTCTTAAATCGCAAAGTGGTGAAATTATTAGATAAAAGTAAGCAGCTGTCTCGTTGGGTTGAACATTATTCAGAGCTATATGCGCAAGAAAGGAACATCACCAGTGAATCACTGGATCAAATACCACCTTCGCAGGTCATGCCAGAGCTAGATGTGGAGCCCACTGTAGAAGAGCTAAGCAAGGCCATTGATTTGCTATCAAGTGGCAAGGCTCCTGGAACAGATGGTATCCCAGCGAGAAATTCTTAAGTGTGGGAAAGAAAGCCTACTACCATATCTCTATCAATTGCTACTTAAATGCTGGAAAGAGGGTGAGGTGCCACAAGAGATGTGTGACACAAACATCATCACTCTGTATAAAAACAAAGGTGAAAAAGGCAATTGTAACAGCTACATGGGTATCTCGCTACAAAGTGTAGCAGGAAAAACTTCAGCAAAAGTCATCTTAGTGCACCTATATCACAGTTCAAAATCAGGGCTGAAAGATCAACTATAGGTATGATATTTTCTCTGCATCAACTTCAAGAAAGCAAAACTGATCATTGTACTTAGCCTTTGTGGACCTAACCAAAGCATTTGACACAGTCAGCAGAGCAGGTCTATTTGCAATACTAGAAAAGATAGGATGTCCATCAATCTTGAAAGATGGAGTGTATCACCACACAAGATCAGACGGGAAACTCTTCAATTTCTCAGGATTTAAGGGAAACTAAAGTAAAAAAGGTGTTAATCAGGGAACTTCTATTCGCTGATGATGCTGTCCTTATAACCCACGATGACGATGTACAGGAACTCATGGACTCAAGTGCTTGTCAGACATCTGCTCTCACCATCAGCATTAAGAAAACAGTTATATTAGGATAGTGGATTTCACAAGATCCTTTAATCACCTTAAATGCAAACCAGTTAGAAGTAGTCCAAAAGCTCAGCTATTTAGGTTCTACAGTAACTACCAACCTCTCATTGGATGAGGAACTAAATGCTCGCATTGGAAAGGCTGCCACCTTGAGTAGAGTAACCAAAAGAGTGTGGAACAACTCAAAGCTTACCATCAAAACCAAAATATTAGTGTACCAAGCTTACTTCCTCAGCACTCTCATGTATGGTGAGGAAACATGGACAACTTACGCTCATCGGGAGTAAAGATTAAACTGTTTCCGCTTACGCTGTTTACACTATATACTCAACATCAAATGACAAGATAGATACCAACACAGAGGTTTTTCAAAGGGCAAATGTACCAAGTGCAATAGCCCTGCTCAAGCAAAGATGACTGTTCTGGCGGAGTCCTCTGAGCAGGTTGAAAGACAAACACATACCTAAGGATATACTTTAAGGGGAGATATCAGATGGCCCTTCATGATGTGGGCAGGGGGTGCCTCCTGCACCTTCCGCCCATCATGAAGGGCTTGTCTGGCGCCCCGCACTTATCCACCACTCCAGCCCTGCAGCTTGGCGCCGGCTCAGAAGGGGAGGCCTCACCCCCTCACCCCCTGGCCTGGGGGGGCTGAGCGCCAAGTCAGCCCTTCACGATGGGCTGAGGCGCGCAGGAGGCTGAGGAGCAACTGATCCCGCTTCCGCTCCTGCACCTTCCCCGGTGTGTCATAAAGGTCCTGCCTGGCCTGTCCTCCCCCTCACATGCCAGAGGGGTGAGGCCGCCCCTTCCAAGCTGGTGCCACTGGTATAATGTGAACTCAGGTGCAGTCTTAACTATTGAAGGCCTGCTGTTGTCCCATAATACGTATAAATTAGTTTTTAGATTTAAAATGTGGTTAATGATGAATCTTGCTAATTTTAAAATTCTCTTCTGTGAGATTTGTCTCCCTAAAAATCCTTAGTGACCTTAATTGTTGCTGGTTATGTTTATTATATGTAATTGTTCAGATAAATTAGTTGTGCTGTTCATTTATGTTCCCTTGGAATATACTTATTTATTATAGTTGAAACTTGAAAAATCATGACTCTTTTTAAATGGGGATAATACCCACCTTTTGGAGATGCCCCTCAGAAGGAATCATAGATTCCAAGGCCAGAAGGGACCACGGAATCATCTAGTTTGACCTTCTGTATATACCGGCCATAGAACTGCTCCAGAATAATTCCTAAAGCTTAAATTTTAGATAAAACATCTTATCTTCATTTAAAAATTGTCAATGATTGTGTCCCCTGATCAATTGTTCCAATGGTTAATTACTATTAAAAAGGTACACCTTATTGCCGCTCTGAGTCTGTGTAGCTTCAAATTCAAGCCATGGGACTGCGTTACACCTGTCTCTGCTAGAGTGAGGAGCCCCTTATTTTATAGCTGTTCCCTGTACACTTGTAGACTATGTAATGGTAAGCAAATTAGCACGAGTCTGTCATTGGGCCGCATGTTTTGTGAATCCTTTAATCATTCTCAAGGCTCTTCTCTGACCCCTGGCCAATTTAGCAACATCCATCTGGAACTGGAGCCTAGTCCAACAGTCCAGGTACCCGAGGGAAGGATCCTGGGAAAGTGGAGACCTGTTAGCTTTTGTTGCCGGAGGTTTTTGCCTTCAGGGCTGAGCCTGCCAGCGGCCAAGCAATGAACACAGGGCTGTGCCCGGGCAAGGCTTGGTGGGGGCCCGCTGCAGATCCACGCCCGCCTGTACACCTCCCCCGCACAGCGCCCCTGGCTCCGCACTGCGCCCCGCCCCCCGTAGAACCCAGGCCCTCGCGCCCCCAGGCCGGCCGGCCGGCCACGTGCCCCAGCTCCTCCGGCGATTGGCCAGGACACGCCACGGGGGGAGGGCGCGAAGCTTGCGAGCGCGCGCTCCCCGCCCGGCCAGCTCACTTCGAGGATGCGCGCTGACGTTGCGCCGCCGACGCCGACGCCGCCCTCCTCCTGCTGGCTGGAAGCCGGAAGTGGGCTGAGCTTGGCGTCCGGCAGGGGCAGGGGCAGGGGCAGGGGCAGGGCGGGCAGCCCGGCTCTGGCAGGCGGATGGGAGCTCGGCTGCTCCTGGGCGGCGGTCGGGGGGCGCCGGGAGGGGAGAGGAGCGGGCGGCGCGGGGGGTCCCGGCGCGCGCGGCTGGAATGGTGCGGGCGGCGGCGGGCGGTGCCTGCGTGCTGAGGAGGGAGGAAGCCTGCGCCGAGCCGCGATGGAGATGCTGCTGCTGCCGCCGGTGTGAGTGCGGGCGAGGCGGCGGCGCGGGGGGGGCTCGGGGATGCCCCGGGCGAGTCCTGCTGATGACGTGGGGAAATCCCCAGGGGGGTGTCTCCCCCTCCCCCCCCCGGCCTCCGGGCTGGGAAGCAGATCCTTCCTCTTCCCCTCCCCCCCGGCTGGTCTCCGGCATCCCCTGCCCGGGGGGAGGCGGCAGCTGTGGTGCGGGGTCCCCCTCCTGTTGCCCGGGCTTGTCCCCCTGCTCCCGTCTCTCGTGTCAGCCGGATCCTGGCAGGGGAGCTCCGGACGCCGGCAGAATGCGCCTCTCCCACCAGCCAGCTCTGGGTCCCCTCTGCCCTGTTGGCGATAGGACACGTTAAAGCCTGGCGAGAGCTACAGCAGCAGCTCTGCTTGATCGTCTTAATGCTGCTGTCTATCCCCCGCTCCCTCCCCGCCCGTGTTAGCGGGATTGGTCTCAAAACGGGCGCACCCAACAGGTAAAAGATAGTAGTGGGCAAGGGGTCGGCAGGATTTTAAAAATACTTCTTGCTTTGCACTAGTACTGGAAGGTGTGTAGGGGACGGAGTGTCTCGTTGTTCCTTGTGCAGCCCCACGCATGGCAAGGTTTCATAAATAATTCTTAAGGACTGTCGCAAGCAGGGGTAGGTGAATGAGGGAGATTGCGAAAAAGAGTTAAAATCGTGAGCAGAAAACATGGTAAAATGCATTCCCATCCCTTAAAACCAGGAGAGGAGATGCGAAGGAATGCCTTTCAAATCTGTCTCCAAAGAGGGTAATAGCACCCTCATTAAGGAAGCCTTCAAGGCAAATATGTAACCATCCTGTTAGATCTCTCTCATTTTGAGTGAGATTCTGTCACTTTTGCATTACCTATGGACATTTTTATAGCATCTGTTTTATGAAGAATGGTTTTGCTGTGCAATTCAATAAAACAATTAAAATGTCATCCATACTTGAGAAATCTGCCTGCCAGCTCTGTACATATGCATGTACACCTGTTAAAGCATGTACTGAGATGTATCATTACACTAAGATATTTCTACAGTGTTCAGGGCATGTGGATGTAATGGCTTTTTTAAAAACCAGGGTTGCTAAGCGGTAAGCATTTACATGAGTGGGTTTACGTAGGTATGTGTATTTTCTGCTTCTAAATATTTTACACAACGTTACCAGTTCCACAGTCCCAAACTTCCTCAGATTTGAAGCACGACTGTTCCAGTGATTGAACCATAGTATTATGTATAGATGTGTAACTCTTTCCCTGCCCATGGTCCTTGCAAACCCCTTTTCCTCCCTGGTGCAGTAATTTTACTTTTGGAACTAACATGTGTTTTCTTTGTCCTGAAGGTATCCCTTTTGTGCACACACTACTTTATACCCATGGTTTGGAGTGTATAACCTCACCCACCTTCCTCTGTAAAACCCAGGATTTGCCATTTATCTAGGCAGTTGACCAAAAAATTGCTATAGGCACCTTCTCCCCATCACACTGATATGCATAAATGGGAAAAATACAACCTGCTGTTCCTTTCTTTGTAAGTTATGGTAAATTTGTGCTTTTCCAAATTGCCTTCCAAAAAATGGCCTGTCTTTAACAAATCTTGCAGCTTTTGCTGCTTTTAGGAGGCCAGATTTTAGAGGAGTTAGCAGGAGATGGAGGAAAGAAGGAATTAACTATGATGGGTTGGTGCATAGGGGATAGTGGAAGTGATTATACTTATGAAACCTACTTCAGTGTATGTGGCAGCACTTTCTGCTCTTCCAAGATCTGACAGGTCAAGACTTGGACATATGATGTTAGAAATGACAACTGTCTCTCCCATCTGTTGTTTGCTGGTATTCACTAAATGTGTTGCATACCTCCATACAGATATAGACTCCTTTTAAAAAAAAGAAAAAAACCCACTGCAGGCATTGGTTGATGTGAGAGATCCTGCATCATCATGTGTGTTATAATCTGACATGCAAGTGAGGTTATATATTGTCCATGAATTATTCAACTTTAGCTACTCCTCAGGATGAGCCAAAGTATAGCTATAATAGTCCTGGAATTTCAGGAGGAGCAAGGATTATCTGAGTCAAATGGGGAGGGTTGCATGAATAGGATAGGCAGAGTAAAGGTAGTTTGAGTTTGACCATTCCTTTGATTCAGCCAACTACATTATTTTCACCCTATTTAGTTAAGCATGATAATCAGGACAACTGATCTTTTATAGCATCAGTATAGATTCAAACTACATGCCTCCACCATGCTTACATTAAGGTTCACTCCAGCTGTATACACTGGAATGTGCATGCATCATACCCTCCTTATTACACTATATTCTCAGATGCCCCAGATACAGAACCATTAGAAACAACTAGAGTCACTGTCAGAAACAACTGTAGCTCAGCTGAAGATACCACTAAACAAATCTAAAGTAATTTCAAGTATGTAAAAGAGTCCCCAAAATAGGATGCATAGTAAGGGTTTTTTTAAAAAATTCATTGTGGTCTTTACAACATCACAGCCAACTTATGACACTGCTGTTTTGTACCTTATAATGGGACAGTTTCATCACCTCCTTAGGGATTTGTGGTTCATGTATAATCAACCCCTCCACCTTAGCCGTTGTGTCTGGAAACCCTCAAAGGCACTCGGAACAGTCTTAAAGGTTTTAGAATGTGGTGTATTGTGTTAGAATGTGAGAAGTTATGGTAGAAGAGCTGTTGCTGACTTGGATGTGTGTTGTAAGCAATTGGAGAAGTAAAAGGGTAAATGTTTACTTGCAGTTAATTATCTTCTGGTTCAATATATATTGCTTAATACATGTAGTTTCAGTGTATCATTTTGATTGCTTGCTTTTATTTCTGAATGATGATCCATATGTACAGCATATAAATTGGAAAATTCAAATTCACTCTAAAAGAAATGCACTATAGATATATTTGTTATACAAATGATGCTGTATTTAGGTGTTTTGTAATATAGTGATAGATGTAAGGAAGAACTACTTCCTATTGATGTTCTTTTTGGACATTGATGCAAAATTTTTCTATCTACCAATTAACCTCCAAGCAACTTTTAACTTGAAT
The DNA here is from genome assembly GCF_026122565.2 of Emydura macquarii macquarii. Classification (NCBI taxonomy): domain Eukaryota; kingdom Metazoa; phylum Chordata; order Testudines; family Chelidae; genus Emydura; species Emydura macquarii. The sequence continues at coordinate 13,537,368 of NW_027131500.1, read as the reverse complement.
TGTATCTGTTTGTTGAAGACACTTCCCGGAAGTTAGCTGTAAAACAAACTTTTTAAATTCATGGTTTGCTAGAATGTAGCAAGTGTTAAAGTTGGTAGTGGTTTGAAATCGTAAATAATACTGCTGACATCTCTCTTCAATAGGTGATTCTCTGTTTCTTTGTGGATCAATGCTTTTTGTCTTTCTAGTGGTTTGGCCCAAAATATTATGTTGCTAGACCTGAAATCGTGAACAGTACAGTAAACGTTGCTTTGCTTTCCTATTTGTGGTAATGCATTGCATCTGGAATTACAGGTTTAAATCTTAAATTCAGATAGCCATTATCCTCATGTATGTGCTGTCTTTTTAAAAACTTTTTGCTTTTAAAGCTACCCTAGCAGATACGATGGAAAAAACAGATCAGAGTTCCAAGTCTCTAAATCTTATGTTGAATTTGACCCTCCTAATTTGGCCAAAAATTTAAACAAGACAAATTATAAGCAGCGATTTAATCTCCACTTTAATACATTGTAAAATTTTAAAGTATTTGCATCAGAGTGAACTGTTATTGCCAAGTGATTTAAATGCCAAATAATCATGCTTGATTGTTGCTAATTTTGAGGTTAGGAAATAAAGTTGTGTAGTTCAGGTGAACACATGAGGACTGGTACATATTGTATAACAAAGTGAAACTGTAGTTTGGTGTGCTTTGTGGAAATAGCAGCACAGCCTGTAGGCATTACTGACGATAGCATAGCTTGAAAATCTGCTTGCCTACTCATTGCTGGCTAGCTCAACCAAGCAAAGGGGCTGGTATAAACGATTTTTGTAGAATTTAAATAGTCTTTTAAAAGTTAAGTGTTTTTACCTTTATGGTTGTGAGATCACTTGCCAAATATAAACAGAAGTGATGCTGTTCTTCAGACAGCTTTGCTGTCTCTGCTGTTACTCTGAGACTTTTCAGGTAGCAGCAGCAGAGACCCATTAAGAAAAGTCTGGTCATTTTCACTACTTATCTTCAGAAGAGCCTTGTGGATAATTGTCAGTTTCATGTTGCTGATGTGGAAAACTGAACATTAGCAGGCACTGGAATTTTCAAAGGAGAGGATGACCTGAAAGCTGTGAGAGATGTAGTGTTGCAGCAGCCAGGGGCTGGGAAGAGGGCTCTTCCAGCAGACAGATAAGGGTATGGGAGATTGAAAATTTATGAGTGCTGGGATTACCCTGAGATCTTTTCCACTCAGTTTCTCACCTCAGTCCCTGGAAAAATCATGGAACACAGTCCTCAAGGAACCCATTTTGTGGCACATGGAAGAGAGGAAGGTGATCAGGAACAATCAGCATGGATTCACCAAGAGCAAGTCATGTCTGACCAACCTGATTACCTTCTATGATGAGGTGCTGGCTCTGTGAATGTGGGGAAAGCGGTGGACGTTATATATCTTGACTTTTGCAAAACTTTTGATACGTTCTCCAACAGTATTATCAGCAAGTTAAAGAAGTATGGGTTGGATGAATGGATTATAATATGGATAGAAAGCTGGCTAAATCATTGGACTTAATGGGTAGTGATCAATGGCTCAATGTCTAATTGGCAGCCGGTAATGAGAGGAGTGCCCCCAGGGGTTGGTGCTGGGGCTGGTTTTGTTCAACATCTTCGTTAATGATCTGGAGGATGGGGTGGATTGCACCCTCACCAAGCTTGCAGATGACATTAAGATGGGGGGAGTGGCAGATACGCTGGAGGGCAGGGATAGGATACAGACTGACCTAGACAAATTGGAGGATTGGGCCAAAAGAAATCTGATGAGGTTCAAAAAGAGCAATTGCAGAGCCCTGCACTTAGGAAGGAAGAATCCCATGCACTGCTACGGACTGGAGACCTCCTGGCTAGGCAGCAGTTCTGCAGAAAAGGACCTGGGGGTTACAGTGGATAAGAAGCTGGATCTGAGTCAGCAGTGTGTCCTGGTTGCCAAGAACGCTAACAGCGTAATGGGCTGCATTAGTAGGAGCATTGCCAGCATATTGAGGGAAGTGATTATTCCCCTCTATTCGGCACTGGTGAGGCCTCATGGAGTACTGTGTCCAGTTTTGGGCCCCCCATTACAGAAGGGATGTGGACAAATTGGAAAGAGTCCAGTAGAGGGCAACAAAATTGATTAGGGGACTGGAGCACATAATTTATGAGGAGAGGCTGAGAAAACTAGGCTTGTTTAGTCTTAAGAAGAGACGAATGGGGGGAGAGGGAGGGAGAGATTTAATAGTAGTCTTTAAGAACCTGAAAAGGGGTTCCAGGGAGGATGGAGCTAGGCTGTTCTCATTGGTGGTACATGACAGAACTAGAAGCAATGGTCTCAAGTTGCAGTGGGTAAGGACTTGGTTGGATATTAGGAAAAAGTTTTTCACTAGGAGGGTGGTGAAGCACTGGAATGAGTTACTTAGGGAGGTGGTGGAGTCTCCATCCTTAGAAGTTTTTAAGGCCTGGCTTGACAAAGCCCTGGCTGGGATGATTTAGTTGGGGTTGGTCCTGCTTTGAGCAGGGGATTGGACTAGATGACCTCCTGAGGTCCCTTCCAACCCTAATCTTCTGTGATTCTGTCTAGAACACTGTCCAGTTCTGGGAGAACACTTCATCTAGTTCTCAGTTCGACTCCAGATTTCATCACTCAGGTTCTTTTATTTGGCACTACATTGAGTTGATGAGCAAAGCTACATTGAGTTGATGAGACTCAAACATAGGTGGGTATGGTGATTACCACACAACCAAAGTTACACAGAAAACCTCTTCATTTACATATATTTACACATTACATTGTATCATGTATTTTTGAATTGGCTTGGTTACTTTGCAGGAACCAATCCCTGTGCAGCATGTTCTGTCCGTGTGTCCATGTTTGTCACTAGTGCCTTAGCTCATGGAGCTTATTGGGCTAACATTCTTCTTTATCATCAACCTGGCTGGTAGATGTAATCCTCTGACTAGTATTAAGTGTCTAGTACATTTTCCAAAACACGTACTGGGTGTTGGTAATGTGGAATTTGAAATCACCCTAAATAAAAAGTAAGTTGAAATACATTTCTTGCAGATTGGCAAGAAATTGAGACAGAAATTTTCAGCTAAACAGAAATGTTAAATAAACTTTGTTGTCTTGTTTATTCACAGATGTACAAAACTTTGCCATCAGAAACCTGTGGATCTGAAAGATGATAATACTGAAAAACACTGCCCTGTTACAGTGAACCCTTGGCATATGAAGAAAGCTTTCAAAGTTATGAATGAATTAAGAAGGTATGTATTGTGTTCATTGTATGCACGTGTATAGGGTCCATCCATTTTTAGTTGTTCACAAGTTGTTGTTTTTTATTTTCTGCCATCAATATGATGTGTAATCCCATGAATGTAGCTTTCCTGGTAAACCAATAAGATCAGTTATATAACTAAAACATGAGTAACCATAAAGTAATTTGATGGAATTTGTACTATATATTCGGATCTCCCGTGACAAGCTACCAAGAGCTATTGCTTGTGGATTGGCTTGGCAGAATGCATTTTAAAAAAAAATAATTTCAACAAATAATATCAGTTTTTATTTTAAAGCATTTTTTCTATTTTTCTGGATTTAAATTTTTACAGTAGCAGGGGTCAGACAATAATTATTTAATGACAGTAGATATTGAGATTCAAAAGTTAGTTTATAACCATTAAACACACACATTGTTAACATCACATCAAAATACACAAAGTAAATATCCTTAAATCAAACTCAAAGTTTTCAAGCATTATTTTTCTTTCTTTGCCTAGCTGTAAATTTCAATTATTATTGATGGAAATATTAATTTGTCGGTTTGTGTGTGTACATTGAAATCAATGTTTACTGATATTTACTGAAAAAATCTAATCCTTCCAAGCCTGCTTATGGGGTATGAAAAACATTTGAAGGATCTTGTTTGTGTTTCAGTGACCCTATCTGTTGCACAATATATTCCATATAAGTTCAGTTAAGAAGTCACTTTTCACATAGGCCTCTTATGTACTAGGAAAAGTCTTTTGTCAAGTTTCCAACGAGTGCAAAACTGGAAACCTTGTGTTGACAATGTTCTTACCATCATGTCAGTTAGACATTTTACTAAGAGGGTTAGTGATGTGGTAATGAAAATAGTGTTTATAACTAGGTCTTACAACAGTTGCTAACAATGATTCAGCTGAATAGGTGTTGACAATGATGCAGAATTTTTGCAGAATTTTCCTAGTGTCGACATGACCTGAGGGTTTAATCTTCATATATTCCCATCTTTCTTCCCCATCTTACCTAAACATATTAACCTCTTTTGGCATAAAACAATGGTCTGTGTCTCTTAGTAAAGTTAGCCTCTATATTTGATCTTCACTTGTTGCATGTGGCTGTCTTCTTGCTGCTACTGACACTATGGCCCAACTTATTTATTGAGCTTTGACAGCTTGTGCCACTCCGGACAAATATGGAGATAGTCCCTGGCCCAAAAAGATTGCACTCTAAATCACAGACAGTATAGTTAAAGATACTATACATAGCTTGAGAGCAGCTATGCCCTTCTCCCAAGGATTCCTGCCCCATCTTGTGCTGCTGGATAAACTGAATTTCTGTCACATTACATCCTGCCACATTCCTTTCTCCTCCAAGGATTACGGTAAGCAGATTCACAACCTCAAAGAATGTGACAGGGATGCAGGGTCAAGTGACTGATTTTCTGGAGATGAAAGAGAGTGTAGAAATAGAGGTCGTATAAGAATGAAGAGTAAGCTGTATTGTATCATGCCCAGAAGTAACAAACCTGATCTCAGTTTTGCTGTTGTGTTGCAGATAAAGTGCGGTGACTTCTCAGCAGAGTTCATTGTTGAAGGCCTGGAATTATTATTATTAAAAATATACTTCAGTTTCCAGGGCTTCTTAAAGTTAGGATTGCTGTTGAGAGAGTATAAGCAGTTTTTGTTTTACATTTGTAAACAGCTGAGAAGCTTAAATGGGAATGGTGCCAAGCAAACCTCAACTTTAATTGCAGTTAGTAGCATAGCTGCCACAAATGTTTACTGATAATACTAAAAGGTGGCGTCAGTTTGAGTACATCTTATATCAAAATTTTAGGACCTTGTCAAGTCACGTTATATTTGTATTGGCATTCCCTTTAAATTTGAAATAGTTAACTGAATTATTTTAAGTTAGACTTCAAAGCAGTTGGCTTAAATAAATTTATTTGACTGTTTCCTCTATACTCTAATAGAAAGTATTAAAAATTCCATTATTAATGTACTTAGTTTGATTATATGTTGCATAACAAATTTCCTTCAGTTTTAAATTTGTTGCCTTTTAACTTAAGATCTCTGTTTTTGTATTATGGGAACTATTTAATAGGCATTTGATCAGTGACCATTATTGATTGCTATACCTCTAGCTTTCCCTTGCTCATCTTTCCAAATTAAATTATCCTAAACATTTTAATCTTTCTACAGAAACCGTCTTCATTTATCTGACTGCTGTTAAAGTCCTTCGGTGGTCTTGTGCATCATCTTTGAGGATGAGTTGAATAAAAGAGATTGCATTGCTCAAAATGAGGCAGTATTTAAAGTAGATGTGTATTATTTAGTATTTTTAGTATTGTCTCCCAACTCACTTTCTTTAATTTTTGCAGCAATCTAAGCAAATATCTTTGAGATATGCACACCACAGTAGACATTTCCTATAAGATTAGAGCTATTTAAGAATCCCTCAGCATGAACACTTAAATTCTTTCCAATGTGTATAACCTTTCACTTGCCTACATTAAATCTTGGCTGCTGTCAAATTACCCATTTACCCAGTTTTGTTATATCTTACCAAAGGTTTTCACAGTCCTTGACTAATCTGAATAATTTTGTCCTTGGTAAATCTTGCCACTTCATAAATCACAATCTGCTCTAAGTAGATGTCAAATGTACTTAACATCACATCTAGTATTGATCACTGGGACACCCAGATACTAAACCTTACACACCAAGGGTATGTCAATACTGAAAAGGCTTCAGCAGCACAGCTGCAGCAGTGCTTCAGGGACCCTGCCTATGCTGACAGGAGGAGTTCTCCCATTGGCATAAGTAATCCATCTCCTAAAGAGGTGGTAGCTAGGTCGACAGAAGAATTGTTCTGTTGACCTAGCACTATCTACGCTGGGGGTTAGGATGGCATAGCTACCTCTCTTGGGGATGTGGATTTTGCACACCCTTGAGAGAGGCAGCTTTGCCGATGTAAATTCCAGTGTAGACCAGCCCTAAGAATTGTTCATTTAGTCCTTGTCTTTACACCTCATAGTAATCTGTTTTTTATCATGATGGAACTTCTCTTACTTATGTTTATCAAACAGCTTTAATAGCTTATAAACAAGGACTTTCTCAAAAGTCTTTTGAAAATCTAAATAACAACCTTATTTTGTTAACTTTCAAAGCATGCTATCTAATAGGAAAATGGTTAATATTCCAAAACCTATACTGGTTTCTCATGTTGCATATGTACCAAGCTACATTACTGCCAGAGCCCCTTTCTAGACTGTGATTCTACAGCTGAATAACCTGTCACAGAATTCCTTCAGAATATAACCTTTCATTTAAAAAGAAGTTTCTAGTCTTTTTGATCATGACATGAACCTCCCAAAGATAAGCTGAAAATAAAGCAATGCTCTAATATCTGTACTCATTCTGAAGCGATAGTTCTTCAATGGATCAAGTGCCCCAGTGGTCTCATTACTTACTCCATAATCCCAACCATCTCTCAGATCTCAAACCTCAGTTGTCCCTGACTAAACTGCCAAAATAAATAAATAAAATCCACCTTCTCCTTACCCCTTGGGGCAACTAGCACAATTTTTGTGTTAAGTTATGTGTTAATGTAAAAATCTGCAGCATGTTGAAAACAAATGTAATAGCAGTGTAAAAGTGAAGATAAAAATGTAATGAAATGGGATACAGTACTGATTGTATTACTTATTTCATGTTTAATTTATTATGAACTTTCATTTTTAATTGTTCTGAACATGCAGAATTTTCATCTGCTGCGCTGCTGTGGAAACCAGCAGGCTTTACTGAAGAACTCAAGTTCAGCTTGCATCAGAGTATATTTGGCCTATATTTAAATCTTCAATGTCTTAACTCTTTTTCTTGGTACCAAAGCATAAGGCACACTGTTCTATAACTCCCAGGATAAGCCTTAGCACCTCTTGAAAAATGGGTGTGATTCTGGAGGGCTCTTTGTTGGTGGCTTGCTGCACCAGCTCTTGTTAATAACAAATTTACATTTATTCTCCAGCTCTTTCAGAGCAATGAGAGTCCTCTGGGCATGGTGATTAATTTAAATAATTTATTGATAAATCCAGTTTATGAAATTGGGCTAAAATCTGAGGTTGAGAGAGTTGATGAGCACAAAATATAGCTATTAAATTCTCTGACGTTGTCCTACTGAAATGTATTCTGTCTTCACATCTTATTGTAATTTCCTCTGCCGTGGTATGCATTGGCTTGCAGAACTCCACATTCCTTTATCCAAAACAAACACGGTTGTCTTGTTTTCTGGCTACTGTCCACTTCATTCTGTTGTATTGGTGACAGAGTATTGCTCTAGGGAGAGACTGGAGCTGGCCAATGATAGCAGCTGTAGGAAAAGTATGCAATTGATCACTCCAACCTATCAAAAATGCTGAGAATAGCCAGATTTTTAACTTGCATCTTAAGTGATTTGACTGTAAAGAGTAATGGTAAATTGCAAGGGATCAAACTGGACACAGGCATCTAGGAGTGTGCTGAAAAGATCTGGATCAGGCCAGATGAAATGAAAAACTTAATAAAGAATTTCTCTGTGAAAGAAGAGGAAGGAAACAGTATACTGTAAACACTCAGGAGAGAAATGTAAAAAGGATCTAGAGAAATTACTAGATGAGTGAGATATCTTTTATTGGACCAACTTCAGTTGAAGAGACCAGCTTTTTAGATATGGGAAAGATAATCAGAGTGTCACAGCTAAATACCAGGTGAACAGATTAAGCCTAAGAAGTTAACACATGTTGCAAGAGACCATTAGAGATGAAGTGGCAATTAACACCTCTACAGTCACAGGACAAAGGAGGGTTAGTAAGTTAGAGATTGTTATGAGCCACAATACCAGTGTCTCTATTGAGTTCATGATTTTTAGTTTCTATCAAAGTTATGAATTTAAGTTACCAGATTTGTCTTTTTGAAGGTGTCATGCAGATTTCCTTTGAAGACAAGGACTGAATAGGTCATATATTGTGTTATCATTTTGTGAAAAGTGTTTGCCCACGGATGATAGGGTGTTTTTGTTATTTTTCTGTGTGAGTTCATTCAAGAACATACTGATTGCCTCTCAGGTAGTTGTTGTTGGGGCATTTGATGCACTGGATAGACATTGATAGGACCCATGGATCTTGAAAGGGAAGTTGTAGGGCGTACTGATCATCTGAGCAGTGGAGATATGGCTACAGGTTTTGCATCTGTTGTTATAGCTTCTGATGGTGAGCTTGCCTAGTTTGTGGGGTTTGAAGGCCAGAAGAGGTGGTTTGGGAAAGATTTCTTTCAAGATGTGGTCCCCATCAAGAATGTGTTGCAAGTGTTTGATACCCCACACAGATTATAGTGTGGAGTGGTAAGTGATAATTAGAGATGTGTAGTTGGTGGGTGTTTTCCCTTTATTGAAACAGATTTTATATGGGCATTTGGGTGGCCTGTTCCATGTGCGGTGATCCATGGGTTTCTTGTATACATCTGTCTGTACGGTTCCATTGTTGAAGCTGATTATGGTGTCCAGGAGGTTGATGCTGCTGTGGGAGCGTTCTAGAGAGTTTGATGGATGGGTGGCGATTCTCTAAGGAGAAAGTGTGGGATATACTCCTTCACACACTTAAAACCGCCTTAACCAAACAAGGACACTCCAGTGGAGAAGTAGATTGCATCATGGAAAGGGCCATCCAAATATCCAGAGAGAATCTGCTTCAATACAGGAAAAAAAAAAAACCCACCGACTGCACACTCCTAATTCTCACCTACCACATCACACTGCAATCCTTAGGGGGTATCATTAAACAATTACAACCCGTACTTGATGGACACCACATGCTGAAATTAGTCTTTCCCAAATCCCCTCTTTCACCTTGTCTCTCTCATATCTGGGGACCAACGAGCTTTCAATGTAATACAACAAAGAAAGCCACTCTGAAATCAGGGCTCATCACTGACTAAGAAGGTCATAGTACTGATCTACATGGCAGTAAATCTTAACTTTTAAAGTTTTTAACTGTCTGTATTGATACACTAGTATATCCATTGGCCTGGAAAGAGGATTCCACTATAATATGTAGCCTCAAACTCTTAAAGGCTGATATAAGTTTTGGTTGTTCTATGTTTGGCATTTTCTATTATCCAAGCAAGAAAGCAGAATTTATTAGTTTTCTCTTAGGAAGTTCCATGAACCCAAGCATCAGCTGTAAGAATGCAGCTATCTGTTTTTGAAATAGTAAAAAATTTTGATTTATCAATATTGTCTTGGAAGGTTTTTGTTGGGGAAAACATGTTTACTGTGAGATAGATGTTATGTGCTTTTCTACTATGGATTTGCTTATGTAAAACTACTCTTCCTTTGATATTTTTTTCAAAACAGTCAAAACTTGTTGTGTGATGTGACAATAGTAGCTGAAGACATGGAAATTGCAGCTCATAGAGTCGTGCTAGCCGCTTGCAGCCCTTACTTCCATGCCATGTTTACAGGTATTAAATATTTTTAACACTTGTTACTTCTAACTATCAGCAGACTATGCTGAAGTGCACAGGCAAAAAAGTTTTGGTTTGCTATGTTTTATATGTAAATAAGACTTTAAAATTAGAGGAACCTTGTATATTTCATGTTTGTTCGTTCTAACTTTAAAGGGAACTAGCAACTTGAAATCTGGTCTCTTCGTATAAAAGGAGTTGGGTGCTTCTTTTTCCTCTAAGTCCTCCTGACAGTTCTTGTTGTTTGTCTCTTGTTTTATTTATTTTATTTTTCTATTCCTTTTTCTGGGTCAAAGATGCACACAAACAGGGGAAACAGTAGAAAACAACTATGCAAATTGCGGTCATATGTTCCAAGTAAAGGAGAAAGAGATAATTCTCCTACTTTTTCAGCAGTAATAATCTTCTGTAACTGTAGGTTAAATCACTTTTTCTAAACTTTAAGTAGGTTGTGTTCCTTTAACATCTCTTCTTTCCCCTAAGTACATTCCGGAGTCCCATAGTGTCGTAAGCTGTTAGACATGAAAACTTTCAGTGGCTTTGGCAGCCTGTAGCTGGAGTGCATATTTTGGTATTCTTTGGATAATTGATTGACAGATATGCTGTGCACTGTTGCCATAACTTTTCTGTACAGGCTGCATGCTGCCTCCTCTCAATCCATGCTGACCAAATTGCTACTATATTCCTACACCTGGAATGCTAGAGGGCTTGTAGGGAGGGCTAAATTAGGTTCAGATCCTTAATGCCTCTCAGTGGATTTCCAGTGTTGTGGATTTATTTCTTCGTTGGCTGTAAATTACTTTGAAACCCTCTCATGGAAGGTGGTGTCAAAATGAAAATTATTATTAAACATGGATGTATTATTTTATTTTAAAATTTCTTGGTTATTTCCTCCTACCCTGTGTGACAGTCTGGCCCCTAATGTTTCCTTAATTTTTCTTGATGACATGGGACATAAGAAATAATCACTATTGTATCCATCTTACAACTTCAGTTATATTTCTGAGATGGGACATACAGGTAAAGAATAAAAAAGATTTTGATAACTAGGTTTCAAATTAGGATCAGAAGTTCTAGGATATACTATTATGTATTGGGAAACAGGAATCACTTTACTGAGATTAAGATGTAAATTTAGGATAGACTTGATTTGTTTATGATATAGAATTGCCTGAAATCTATTAACATTTTTTTTTTCTGCTAGGACTGATTCATCTTCAGTTTTGTGGTTCTTTCCCCACCCCCTGTTTTTGGCTAAATATCCACTTAGTGCAGCATAGAAATCACATTTAAAGAATCCTCCAATTATTAATTCTTAAGTGTACAGTTGTGATTGATACTACCAGTGAGTGTTGATATTTTTATCAGATTAAAAAAAATCTATCTGGTTTTCTGTTAAACTCAATGAAAGCAACTTTTTCTGTTATGTTTTTTCCATCTGGTTGATAATGCAGAAATGCAAGCCTTTTAAGCCAGCTCTGTTATAAATGCTGAGTATTATTATCTCACACATTCAAAATGTCTGCATGTAAACAGACTAACTGTTTATTCAGTGAATCAGTTGGTGGGAGTTTTAAACCCAACACCAGTCTTGCTTCAAGGATTGGCAGACTACGAACTACAGGTGAAAATGCTTCCTTCCAATAAGAATCAACCATGCTGCCTATACTATATGGCAACTCTCCAGTGACAATGTCCTACATTTAATCTTTAATTCCTATTTATGTTACACTTCAAATAACCCACATTTCCACCTGTTGAGCTGCAAGTTTCAGTCACTTAACTGGTTGCAACCAAAGGGAAGAATGAAGAAATTTTCTCCGTTCTTTCTTCATCCAGAGATATAATTGTAAATGCTAACATTTTGGAAGATGTTAAACCTTGCACTTCAGGGTTTACACCAATCCCTAATTACGATGGATTGGGAGGAGATATAATGTGAAGGACAGATTAACCTACATTTCATAATGTGAGGTTGCATGCATCTTCCTCTGAAACTTCTGGCACTGGCCACAATCAGAGACAGGATACAGGGCTAGATGACCAATGGGTCTGATCCAGTCTTGTATTTCCTATGTTTCCTCTAGGGCCTAAATTCTGACAAAGAGGAACTCAAGAGAAGAGGCAGGAAAGGAGAAGCTTCATCCTTCCTAGCCCTGGCCTCTCTAGTGGGAGAATTATTCCCCTGTCCAAAGATGGTACCTGACGAGTGGCAGAAGCAAGGAGCCCTGATAAAGAGATTTTCAGGTTCTGTGGTGATAGGGGCCACATAAGTACCTTAGATAGCTTTTTAATAACTTCAAAGAATCTGGGTTACTCTACCTTTAGTCTCTCTGTGTTGGAGAAGCTTGGACTAGGTTATGTAGGAAAACTGAATTAATTCCTTTCTCTCCTACCACCAACTTGGTGAATTTGAGCCATTTTGATGTTGCTTTCCAGTTACAGACTGAACCTCCAAAAAGTTAAAATCTAAACAAAAGATGCATAGGATGTGACTCCTCGTCAGGCTATCATTGATGGTCAAGTGTGATTGTATCATCATCCTACTGACTGGCCCACAATAGAGAAGATTGTTAGTACGGCTGACAGCTAAAGATTCTCCTTTAGCTTGAGGGAGAAATATGTTTTTGAAGCTGAAAGTCCGAGTTCTATTATTATTAGATTATACAAAGCAAGGAAAGGGGAGGCGGTGCCTAGCCAAGGTTTTAGGAACCCCTGCCATAAATTCTGAAAACAAAACCAGATTGCCTACAGAACATCAAACTCCCTGCGCTCCCACGTCTGTTTCTCTCAAAAGGACCACCTCCACAGTAGTCTGCATAAATAGATGCATTGTGCAGCTTGCTTTGAAGATCAGTATTCTTGGGCTATTTCAGCTCAAGTGTCTACCAATCACAACTGTTTCAGGATAGCAAGAAGAGAGATACAGGCTCTTAAGTAGCCTTAAATTCAATTCAGAAGCCAGCAGGTGGCCAGTGCTGGTCATGGAGCACCAATGGCATGTGGAGACTCCATGTAGAGCCCACTTCAGTAATCCACTCTTGAGGTGACAAAGGTAGGCATGGATCACAGCAGATCCAGTCACAATCTTCTGGCCAGCCACAGATGGCAAAAAGATTTTCTGAACACTGTTGCTGTATATGAGCATCCAACAATTGCTGGAGAGCCAATACAAATCCGAGACAACACACCCGGAAGCATGGTGGAAATGTACCCTCAATCAAATGGAAGCATATCAGCTTTGAAATATCATCTGATCGCATTCCTTAGCCTACAAGCATTACCACAGTCTTACCTGGACTGAGTTGAGACATCTAGTCCTCATTCATGCCCCATTACCTCTTGGACACTGGGCTAGATGGTCAACAGCACTGGGTGGGTCAGGAGAGAGAGAAAGAGCTGAGTGTCATCAGCACACTGAAAAAACTCCACATCATAGTACCCAAAAGGAACATAAGTGACTTCCTCCCATTGCTGTCTGGAAGTTTTCAGCCAGGAAACAAAATGAAGCTATCCAAAAGCAGCACCATCCACGCATGCAGTCTGCAGGCAAGCTAATACACTTCATGATCAACAATATTGAAGGCTGCTGATGGAGCTAATAGTAGCAGCATGGACACCTGATCTTCATGAGTTGTTAAGAAGAGAGAGTCTACCAATGTAAGCAATGCAGTTTCAGTTCCAGCCCCAGATCTCTAACCAGACTGACCCAGGTTAGGTGATCTAAGGCAATTAGGTACTCAGTTGTTTCATGACTAACTTCTTTATGGCCTTAATTCATAATGGAATCCCTGTTTTGTCTGGGATTCTTCTAACCATGAAACCAGTGTTCTACAATATGGTGATTATCACAGAAACAAATACTTGCATTGTGAGAGACCCCAATTTTCTGTGTGTGGATACTTGCCCTGAACCCTTCCAGGAAGATTTGTTCTGGCTCATCAAATAGTTTTCATGATAAGTATTTCAGCCTCCTTAAGTTGAGTAACATACTGAGCCCAGTAAGTTTCTCTTCCCTTTCCATTTTATCTCAGTTTGAGCTCCCACTGTTGGAGGAACAGATCTGTAACAGAGGTAAAACTGCTTCAGGAATGGTGAGAAGGTGATCAAAGGAATGTTGCTTATGTTAATCCTCTTGGGGAGGCTAATTTTTTTTTAGTGGAGTTTCCACTGCCAGCATTTGAAACAGCATTTGTGCCAAGGAGTTAATAAACAAAGCAGGAGTATCATAATGATTTACCTTGTTAGTGTGTTTTGTATTTGTGTGTGACAGCGAATAGTTTAATCTAACAGCCATATTTTCAGTAATTACCTACATTGTGTAAACCATGTTTTTTGAGGTAAAAGCATTAAATCACCTATCATTCCATTTACGGTAACTGTAAAAACTTTATTCCTTTTTTTTTTTTTGAGAGAGAGTTAGGAGCTTGAATATTTATTTCTAAACGCAATAAATGATGAATTTTTAACTAATCAGGCCTGAAGTGTTTCTGCTGTTGGAAATGCCAAGGGTTATCACACTGGTGTAACTTGTGATAGATCTTTGTCTAAATTAATCACACTACAAAATTTTATTGCAGGTGAAATGAGTGAGAGTCGAGCAAAGAGAGTTCGAATTAAGGAAGTGGATGGCTGGACACTGAGAATGCTTATTGATTATGTTTACACTGCTGAGATTCAGGTTACAGAAGAAAATGTACAGGTAAGAGAGTAAAGACTGCTAATAGCAGTTTCAGTGATCTGATATTTTTGTGCTTGCAAAATAACGTGATTTTTTTTCTTATACTTACAAAGATAATAGGATTTACTGTTAGAATCTTAGTCTTAAGGAAGAGATAGAAATATTAGACAGAAATTGTGTGATCACAGAACTCTTCTTTTTTCTAAAGTGCAAAATCAGTCTCCCCAAGAAATCACCTACATTCATATCCTCAGTATTGCATGTGCTGCAAAGAAAACACCAGTTACTAGTTTGTAGTGTCTCTCAAAAGATAGAGGGACAGTAATCTTTCTGCCTTGCAGAGAATGTATCAGCAAACCCTTAAATGAATAAATAAAAGAAACAAAGGGATTTTATACTAAAATCGTGTGTGTGTGTGTGTGTGTGTGTGTGTGTGTGAGAGAGAGAGAGAGAGAGAGAGAGAGAAATGTGGCTGTTCCTTGCTTGTGAAAAGTACCATTACTGCAAAGTGAAGTCCTCTATCCACAAAACAGCTACACCAGCTGTAAGATCCTCTGCACTGCTAATGAGTCTCAACGCTGACGTGGAAAATTCCCCATCTTAGTTATGGAAGGGTAGTTCACGCTCACAAAGCAAGTAGTCACACATCCTGTACTCTGGGCCTAATCCAAAGATCACTGAAGTCAATGGAAAGACTTCAGTGGGCTTTGGAGCATGCCTTTAGTGCAGTAAATTGGGTAGCCCCCATATTCATCAATTTGCTACAGGTCTTTACATGCATAGCTGACTTGCAGTTTTTACTCTGACTGTGCTAGTTTGCACTGAGCTTTTTGTCTTTAAACAAACAAATAAACCTTTCCTTTTAAATTAAAGTTTAGTTTATTGAACATTTCCTTTACTTGAGACCACTAAGACCTTGTCTACACTACAGAGTTTTGTCGACACGAGTTATGCCAACTATCAAAAACCATAATAATTACTTTGCTTGTGCATGTTCACACAACTCTCCTTCTGTTGGCAGAGTGCTGCCACAGTTGATGCTCTAACATTGACCAGGAGAGCACTGCATTGTGGGTAGCTGTCCCACTGTGCAATTTGCCACCTTCTGCAGCTAGGAGTTGGGGGAAGGCAAAGTGGATCGCAGTGCATCATGGGTGCGGGCTCAACGTTCCATGATGCAATTTTTTCTGTCCCATCATTCCATGCATTTTGCGCCATTTTTCAATGGTGCCGGTTTACTTTGCACTTGCCATCTCTGCCTGAAACGATAGATCCTGCACTGCTCTCTACTGTTGTGGCCAATATTATGAACAGAATGTGGCTCATCATGCAGTATATCATGAGCTCCCAATCTGGATAGGAATCAGAGGTGCCCCTCCTGCTGCATGCCATGGAAAGAAACAATGCCAAATTACTTTTGGCATTCATGGAGCAGCTGCACACAGTGGACTGTTGCTATTGGGCTCAGGGAATAAGCACTAAGTGATGGGATCTCATCATTATGCAGTTCTGGGATGACAAGCAGTGGCTACAGAACTTTTGGATGTGCAAAGACCCTTCCTAGAACTGTGTGTGGTGCTCCCCCAGCACTGTAGTGTAGGGACACCAAAATGAGAGCTGCTCTTTTGGTGGTGAAGTGCATGGCAGTCGCTGTGTGGAGGCTGGCAACTCCAGACTGCTGCCTGTCAGTCGTGAATCAGTATGGAGTTGCGTAGTCCTTCCTGTAGTGTGGGTTGCATTAACAGGAATGTGTAGGACCATTAATCACATGCTGTTATGAAGGACTGTGACTCTTGGAAATATGTGTTAAATAATGGATGGCTTTGTGGCAATGGGATTCCCTTCCTGCGGCGGGGCAATAGATGACACGCATGTCTCAATTTTGACCCTGAACCATCTTGCGACAGAGTACATCAATAGAAATGGGTATTATGGTATGGTATTGCAGGTGCTTATGGATCACCGTAGTCGTTTCACTGACATTGATGCAGGGTGGTCAGAGAAGGTGCATGACACGCATGTGTTCAGGAACACTGACCTATACAGAAAGCTGCAAGCAGGGACTTTCATTCCAGATCAGAAGATTCCACTGAGGGATGTTGAAATGCCCATAGTGATTCTGGGAGACCCAGCGTTACCCCTTTGTCCCATGGCTCATGAAACCTTACATAGGAAATGATAGCAGCAAGGAACACTTCAACACTAGGCTAAGCAGATGCAGAATAACCATTGAATGTGTGTTTGTTATATTAAAAGCACACTGGTGCTGTCTTTAAGGCAGGTTAGACCTAGTCCTGGTCTAAACTGGCAGTGGATTTCAGCAGCAGTCAACTGGAGATATGCAAGCTACGTAGAGTAACTTGTGTATCTCCCGTCAACTTCCTAACTTCTACCTACCGTGCTGTTCTCACAGTACTGTGCCAATGGGAAATGCCTTCCTGTTGACGCAGCGCTACTCTTCTTGCTGGGGTGGATTAACGGTGTTGACTCTGGGTTCAATTGAGTGGTCTTCACTGCCGCTCAATTGACCTGCAAAATGATTCTGCACTGCTAACAATGCCACCGGCAGCATAGACATACCCCTAGTGAGGAAAATATTCCTATGGTCAGAGCAGCTTGCTGTGCACTGCATAATATTTGTGAGGCTAAAGATGAAAAGTCCACCATTTTGTCCTTGGGGTTGATTCCGCTGTATGCTATCTCCAGCCCACCCAAAGTATCCAGAGGTCCCTTGGTGGCGGTAGTGGGGTTGCCACTGAGAATGGTGTCAAGCTCCTTATAGAATCAGCATGTCTTTAGTCTTTGACTTCCTTACCTTCTGGTACACATGCCTCAATTCCTTTCTCTTCTCATGCCACTGATGCATGTCCCATTCATAGCCCTTATCCAACATGCTACAAGAAATCTTACTGTAGATATCGAAGTTCCTTTGGATGAAGTGGAGCTGGGACTGCACAATGCCCTCCCCCACAGAGCCAGCAGATCCAACAACTCAAGTGTGCTACAAGCAGGAGAGTGTTTGCTGCGTGGAACCGCCATAGTCAGCTGGGAAGATGTGATGTGAACTCTCCATGCCGAGCAAACAAGAAGTGGAATTTCAAAAGCTCCTGAGCCTTTAAAGAGGGAAGGACGAATATCTGTGTACCTGGCTGCCTGGCAACAGAGTTCGAACAGTGGATCAGAGCGGTCAGGATGGGCGTTGGGGATGCTACCTGGAGGCCATTTACACCATCATAACCAAGGGCAGTGTCTACATTGACACTTTGTTGATCCAACTTTGCCGCAAAAAGCTCTGTGCTGCTTGTCACGGTGGTATTTATTTTGTGGGCAAAGCAGGAGAGTTTGTTGGCACAAGGAGCATTGTAGTGTCTTCATCTTCACTGTTGTTGATCCAAGCTTACTTTTGTTGACAAAACTCTGCAATGTAGACAAGGCTTAAGTCACCTATTATTGCTTGGTCCAAGCTCCTCTGTTCCCACTCTGCCAATGGCCTACTAAGTCTGGGGTGTTTTCAGGTCGAGTGGACTTTTGCTAGTTAGCTGTATATTTATATCAGTCAATATTTAGCATAATGACTTTTCCCATCCTACTCACTCAGTCAGTTGGTCTTACCTATGATTCATTCATGTCAGACACACTCACTTCAAAGACACTAGAAGTGTCACAATGAAAGAGTTTCACCAACGATGAAAAGTACAGATACAAATTTAGCTATCATTCCTCTTCCCCAATAATATTTTCTTACTATGTATCATCAAATTCAGTCCTCCCCTCTTCTTTGCTTCTGCTGCTTTAAGATTTGAAGTATCTTTTTTGGAGAGTTAATGCTGGTTGCTTAATAGGAGGTGCTGTTTAGTAAGCTGCATTATTTAGTTCTCTTGTTGCTCTTGTTACCCTCTAGCTTTGTTTCCACTGCCCTTTTTACTTCCTCTTAGCATTAAGTTACTAGCCATTCACACATGGTGTACACTGAGGGGAAAAATTGTGCATTGTTATCCGTGCCACATACTTGCACTTCAGTCTTTCATGTTCCCATTCTGAAATGGTATCTTCACATCTTACTAACTAGTTCTCTTTGTATGTTTGCTTATGGTGTTACTGTTTGAGGGCTCTGTCAGACATATAATAAATCTTTCATGATGTTGTGCTATATCCTGCCAATCTAGCAGTAGTACAGATCTCTTAATCTCATTGCAGAGAGTTCTTGCGCTTTCAAAATGACAGAGGTTTCATTAATGCTCTTCTCATATGTTCATATCAGCTCCTTTTTGCCCATTCAGGAAAAGCTTTATTCTTCAGGGGCAAAACTTCTCCATGTACACCTTGATGACACTTGATGACTTCCCAAGGTCCCTTCCAACCCCGTGTTTCCATGAGTCTATAACTTTCTAACCTTCAATGCTTTACATCAGGATGGATGGCCAAACTTCAATTAAAAATGAAGTTCTTCTTGTAAGGGCCTTTGTACACAGACTTTTCTGTCTGACTCTGCAAGCAACCTTGTGTGTTTTGGATGCTAGTGCTGTCTGAGAGGACATATTTTAGTCTGATGTTGACAGTGTTGGCTTCCTCTTCTGTTTATGGGCATTAGAAGTAAAATTTCTGTATTCTAATAGTAGTGTGAGGGATGATAAAAGGCCAGAAATTCACAGGCTTAATGCTTCTGAGTCTGATGCAGCTTTCGTTTTCACAGCTCCAGATTACCTGGCTGTTTGAAGATGTATCTAATGATGTTGGGGTTGGTAATTTATATAATGTGACCTGGTGAGTGATCTTACAGTTTGTAGTTACTTGTATATTGAAAAGACAGTCTAGCTTTGATTTGGACTATATCTACTGAAATAAGAGTTGCAGTATTGAATATCATGTTATCACATGCATTTGTGTCATGTAACTGGGTATAAATGGAAATATATTCCTCTGTCACCCTCATGTTGATTTTAGCTAGAAATATATTTTATTTGTATTCTGGTAATACTTGGATTAAGTGCTGTCCAAATACACTGAGTGCAGTCCCTCCCCAGAGACTTAGAAAGCTAAGATAAAAAAGGCTGCTCTGACTCTATTGGAAGGATAATCCAGTGGTTAGATCCCGAACATAGGCAGTATTAAACTTGTTTTAATTTGCTGTTCATATATATTGTGCTAACGTGCACTGTTTACTTAGACTTAGACATGGTCATGAGCAGGAGATCCCTTTCTTTATTAAAAGTTCTGTATAAGAACTATGTGTTTTAGGCTTTTTACAGTCTCATTTACCTGGTTTTCAGAAAAATCTTTCTTTTGTGAGAACATGCTCCTTTAAACGTCAGACTTGGCAAGAAAGTGAACCAAAAAAGGATCAGTTTCTTTTCCTGTAATGTGTAGAAACTCAATTCCTGCAGAATTACAATGCAGGTGGATTAAAGAAACTAGTGGAATACTTTGTGCACTCATTCATAGACTGTTTCCTGCATGTAAATATAAGGCTTCATTGGCCTGCCAAAATTTCCTCTGGTAAACTTAGATCATAAGCTAAAGGTAAAAGATGGCTCTTGCTAAGATTTTCTGAGTCCCTTATTTTAACATCAGTGGTAGACTTTATTTAAAGGTAAAATGTGATCTTACAAGAGAAACAAGAAATAAATCTTGAAATGATTCTAACAAAAGGTAGGAGGGAAAACGGATAAACTTAAGATTTTTGTCATGGTTTTTAGTAAAAGTCAGAGACAGGTCACAATCAGTGAACAAAAATTCATGGAAAATTCACCTGTCCCTGACTTTTACTAAAAATAACCATGACAAAATGGGGCTAATGGGGATGAGAGCCCAAGTCCTGCTTCAGAAGAGTAGAAGGGGGGTGAGATCGAGCATCCCTATCCTGGAAGCTCAGAACTCCACCATGCGATCACCTGCCCCCAGGGCAACTTGGAGTTGCAGGGTCTCCATGTGGGATCTGCTGCCCCCTGAGAGCTCCGGAACCACCTGAGAGCTCTGCAGCCCTTAGAAGCTGACAGCTTCTGCCCTGCTGCCCCAGGTCATGGGGCAGAAACTGAAAAGGATAACTTCAGAGATCTCTGGAAGTCATGGAATCCATGACTTCTGTGACAGTCTTATCCTTAATAATGGATTTCAAGAAGGCAGATTTAAGCAAACTCAGTGTGTTGGTAGGTAAGAGCCCACAGGGAGCAAGTCTAAGGGGAAAAACAATTAAAGCGAAATGGCAGTTTTTCAGAGACATTATTAAGGGCACAAGAGCAAACTATCCCACTGCATAGGAAAGATAAGAAATATGACAAGAGACCACCCTGGCTTAACTAGGAGATCTTCAGTGATGTGAAACTCAAAAAAAGAGTCCAACAAAAATGGAAACTAGGTCAAATTACAAAAAAAATAAAAATAAACAAACAGTACACGCATATAGGAACAAAATTAGAAAGCAAAGGCACCAAACAACATTAAACTAGCTAGAGACAGGAAAACATTCTGCAAATACATTAGAAGCAAGAGGAAGACCATTGACAGGGTAGGCTTGTTACTCAGTGCAATGGGAAGGAGCGTGAACAATAACAGAAAATGTGGAAATGGCAGATGTACTAAGTGATTTTTTGTTTCAGATTTCACCAAAAAGTTTAGTAGTGATTGGACATCTAACATAATGAATGCCAGTGAAAATGAGGTAGGCGCCGAGCTTAAAACAGGGAAAGAATAAGTTAAAAATTACTTACACAAGTTAGATATCTTCAAGTCACCGGGGCATAATGAAATACATCCTAGAATATTCAAGGAGCTGACTGAAGAGATATCTGAGCAATTAGCCCTTATCTTTGAAAAGTCATGGAAGAGGGGAGAGATTCCAGAGGACTGGAAAAAGGCAAATATAGGGCCTCTCTAAAAAGAAGGGAATAAGGATAACTTGGGAAATTACAGACCAGTCAGCTTAACTGCTGTACCCAGAAAGATAGTGGAGCAAATCATCAAGCAATTGATTTGCAAACACTTAGCAGATAATAAAGTGATAAGTAACAGTCAGCATGGATTTGTCAAGAACAAATCATGTCAAATCAACCTAATAGGGCAATAATCCTAGTGTGGAGGGGGGGCGATAGATGTGGTATATCTTGAATTAGTAAGGCTTTTGATACTGTCTTGCATGACCTTCTCATAAACAAACTAGGGAAATACAACCTAGATGGAGCTACTATAAGGGGTGCATAACTGTTGTAAAACCATTCCCAGAGAGTTGATATCCGTGGTTCACAGTCAAAACTGGAAGGGCATATCGAGTGGGGTCCGGTTCTGTTCAATGTCTTGATCAATGATTTCTAAATCATAATGGCAGAGAGAGTATACTTACAAAGTTTGTGGATGATGTGACCCGTCCGTGCCTAGGGTAGCCACCTGAAAATGCCAAGGTCAGGGCAGGCTGCAAAAGGAGAGCAGATTCTCCCAACACTGTGGGTGATACTGAAGTCAGACTTCCCAACCAGCCATGAATAGTGCTTTCTGATTCCCAACACTGGTTATCAAGAAGCCAAAACAAAAATATACAAAGCCCCCTTCACTGCATTTCAATCTCTGGCTCCCAATCAGCCACTAGGTCCGGTAAAGAGGCCTGTTATTTAAAACTCTATGCTCTTTACCAAAAAGGTTTCTCCTGACCCCAAAGGGTCAGCCACAGGACCAGATCAATATAAGTTTGGATCTTACCCAAAATACCACGCTGCCAGCCAATCCTTTACTAGCTAAAGCTAAATGTTTATTATAAAAAGAAAGAAAGAAACAATAAGAGAAATGTTAAAGGATTAAAGCAATCACATACATAGAAATAACTGGAAAGTCCATATATATCAGGTTTCTAGTAGAATTGTGGAGTTTGCAGGCTTGTATAGTCCCTCTGGTGTACATCCAGTACCTGGATGGGTCTGTCTTTTGTTTCAGAGCTTCAGTTCACTTGTAGATGAGTTGATCTAGAGGTAGGCTGAAGACAAATGGATGTGGTGCAACTGCCTTTTATGTCCTTTGGCCTTTGCCATGCTGCTTGTGGAAATTTACAGGAATAAGATGGAGTCCAGAATTACATGAGTAAGTCCTGGTGACTCATCAGGTATATCCCTGGCTTCTCCCCCTGGGCCCATTGTACCTGTGAATATTTTTAATGGGCCATTAAACAGGCTAGTTCTGCAGCCATCTTGTCTGGGGTGTCGCCCAGACACAGCACAATTTGAAATACAGATATATCAAACATATCCATAACTTCCATTACACACATAACACATGAACATAAACATCATCTTACTTAGCACATTATAGCCTTTTTAACAGTACCTGACACAGCATATTTTATATGAATTATGATTTCGACATACTGATGTTAAATAATATAATAAATGCCCCCTGAATCCAGCCAATGTGACAGATGATACCAAGCTGAGAGGGTTGCAAGTGCTTTGGAGGATAGGATTAAAATTCAAAGTGATTTGGACAAACTGGAGAAATGGTCTGAAATAAACAGGATGAAATTCAATAAGGACAAATGCAAAGGACTCCACTTAGCAAGGAACAATCAATTGCACACATACAAAATGGGAAACGACTGCCTATGAAGGAGTACTATGGAAAGGGATCTCCAGGTTATAATTGGTCTCAAGCTAAATATGAGTCAACAGTATAATCATATTGCAAAAAAAGCAAACGTTCTGGGATGCATTAGCAGGAGTGTTGTAAACAAGACACAAGAAGTAATTATTCTGCTCTATTCTGCACTAATAAGGCCTCAACTGGAGTATTATGTCCAGTTCTGGGTGTCACATATCGGGAAAGATGTGGACAAATTGGAGACAGTCCAGTGGAGAGCAACAAAAATGATTAAAGATCTAGAAAACATGACCTATAAGGAAATACTGAAAAAATTGGGGTTGTTTAGTCTGGAGAAGAGAAGGCTAAGGAGGACAGTGTACATGTTCAAGTACATAAAAGATTGTTACAAGGAGGAGGGAGAAGAATGTTCTTGTTAAGCTCTGAGGATAGGACAAGAAGCAATGGGCTTAAATTGCAGCAAGGTTTGGACATTAGGAAAAACTTCCTAACTGTCAGAGTAGTTAAGCACTGGAACAAATTGCCTATGAGGTTGTGGAATCTCTGTTGTTGGAAATTTTTAAGAGGAGGTTAGATAAACACCTGTCAAGGATGTTCTAGATAATATTTAGTCCTGCCTTGAATGTAGGGAACTGGACTAGAGGACCTCTCAAGGACCCTTCCAATCCTACAATTCTGATTCTAAGAATTTAAAAAAATATATTAAGACAGCATTCTATGCAAGGATGGAACTCATGTGATGCTTCACTGAGAGGGACAACAAGAAGCCAGTAAATCTAGGTGGCATGGGGTTAGTCTGTGAAACTTTCAGTGAGTTCAGTGCTGAGCCATGATAGGAATGTGGATGTTAAGAGCTGCATGAAGAGTGCTTGATGTAAATGGAGGGAACTGATGGGAATTATTTGCGATAAGGTTGTGCCAAGTAAACTAAAGAGCACAATGGATAAGATCATGATGAGTTGAGCCATGACCTATGCACTGGAATGCTGGCTAATGAGGAAGAGAAGAGAACTGCATTGTGCTACCAAAATGAGACTGCTCAGGTAGACGATGGGTAATATGAGAACTGATAGCTTATGCAATGAAATGGTAACAAGCCATGACAAAAGTAGCCCCTATCATGGAAAAGCTGAGGGAGTATCAGCTGAGATGGCTGGGTCACATGACAAGATGTGGGATATTTTGGCCAGAGAGTACAAGAGCTAGTATTCACAGGACAAAGATTGTGAGGAAGACCTAGAAAAAGGTTGTTTGAGATGCCGAAGGAGGACAAGAAGGTTGGTGTCAACTTGAAACATGCGTTTGACAAGAATACTTAGAGAAAAACAACAAAAGCCACTAATCCAAATTGATAGGACAAGGCAAAGAAGGTTGTATAAAAGGGAGATGCATAGGAGGAAGTCAAGAACACAGCTTACACAGTGCTTAGAAGGGGTCATTCTTTTATTGCCCATCTCCTAATAGCAGTCACTATTTATAAGGTTATTCAAGTATTTCTATCATAATCAGCTTTTTTTCCCCCACATGTTCAACTTTCTGAATGTTTTTTTTTTTAAATAAGGAAATTAAATATTAAACTCTTAATGCAATATTAAGGTTACATATTTTAAGACAGAATACAAAAGCTAAATGTTCTCAGACAAATTAACTTGCTCACAGCCAACTTTTCAATTCCCAGTTAAGTTATTAAATATTGTGATATAGCGAGGGCAGAAAGCAGTAGGAGAGTGCTCGAAGGGAGGTATGTAAGCCTCAGAATGCTCAGGACTCTGTTCCCTGCAGATTAGCTGAGTCATTAGGGGGCAATCAAGAGCAGCTGAGGCCAAGTAAGGACCAGTCAGGTGCTTCATAAAAACCCTCTGCTCCAAACAGACAGGGTGCGAGTTGGAGGAGTAGGAGTGCCGTGCTGTGTTGGGTTGTGTATAGGAGTGCTGAGTTCTGTGGAGGAGCAGACAGGAGGAAGGTACCAGGCTCAAGAAGCCAGAAGGACAGAAGGAGGGGGAAAATTAGCTTAGGGGAAGAGATTGCAGTTGGGAACACGGTGCCAGCAGCACATAACTGCTTCTCTTAGGGCCCCTGGGCTGGGACCTGGAGGAGCAGGTGGGCTCAGGTTCCTACCCCCTCCTCAGGGAAGATGGTGTGACCGGAGACGCCCTGGCCCACTACGAGCGGCAAGAGCGTGAGACCCACTAGGGTGGAGGTGGCTGTTTGCCATAGTATGTACCTAAATATTTAGTGTGCAATGTGGGAGAATTAGTTACTATAAGAAGCTTATGAGTAACTAACTCACCCACACTGTAGCATATGCATTTAGGTACATATTTAGTCAGGCCTCTTGAGCACAGACTTATTAGGAAAGGAGCTCATGGAGGTGGTCTTGGACACAGCCAAGGGCTACTTCTAAGGGATTTGTGGGGAGGAAAAACCCACAAAACCTATCTGCCCCTTTGTCAGAAGGTGCTGTAGGGTAAGTGATTTATGGAGACACATACTCAGACCAATTTGTGGACATGCTGTAGTGTTTTATGAACAAGTTGCAAGCAGCAGACACAATGCTGGAAAAGAGAATCACAGATAGTTGCATGCATACTTTTCATCACTCCTGTTTTGTGATCACTGGAAGACAGTGTAAGTTACAGCCTGCACAAATCACACAACTGAGACTTTGTAACATCTGACTTCTGTCCATAAATGGACAATAACTTAAATAATGTAAACAAGCACAATGCATGCATAACAAGTATATCTTGTGTAACCCTCACCACTCATCCATCTCAGAGTAGGATCCTGTCCTCTTTTGACTGCCTCAAGTCCAGGTTTCCTGTGTAACCATGACATCAAAACCCATCGCATGGACAGCCCATCATCATCAACTTCATCAAGATGACTCCTAATTCAGTTCCACTTATCTGTACTCTCCAACAGATGAGCTTTTCTTCCACCAGAACACCTGATACCATACTGATTTGGAGAACTAAATTATTTAGTTAACTCTGCCTCAACAAATTCTTTTACAACAAAGATGACAACACGACTCACAACTACCACTTCCCCATTGACAGTCCCAAGAAAAAAGAATCATGTGACTGGATACACTGCAGCAGATGAAACCACATATTGATCTTACTCTGATTGCTTAAGGATATAAAAAATTGATTGTGAAATCTTTAACAAACATCACATCCACCACAGTCTTTCCACTGCCAAGAGAACAGCTATATAGTCCCTGAAATCCAGCCACCAGATAGCGATCAAACCATCGGACAAAGGGGTACCATCATAGTCCTCATCCGTGATAACTACATCAATGAAGCCAACAGACAACTCTCCAACACCACATACTATAGAGAATTCAAAGAAGACCCCACACCACAGTTAACCCAGTAATTTCAGGATATCATCAAATCCTTCCCCAAACAACTCCAAAATAAGCTCTACAACATTTACAACCCATTCCAGGGATCTTCTAAATGCTTCCCAAGATGCACCAACAAGGGAGCCCAGGCAGACCCATCATATCTGGCTACGTCATTCAAGGAATATCAGTACTCATAAAAACCATCTTCCAACCACTCACCACACATAGAGCCAGTTTCTTCCAGGACACAACTGACTTCTTCTAGAAACTCCGCAACATTAACAACCTCCTTCAGAACACTGTCTTCACCATCGTGGATATCACCTCCCTGTACAACAACAATGATGGAGTTGCTGCCTGCCTCAAATATCTACGAGGCAATGGACAACACTTTGGCAGTGTGTTTGAGGTCAATATCCCTAACTCATACATTTCATCCTTACACATAACAACAGTGATGGATGTTAGAATGGCTCCTTGATATGCCAGCCTCTTCATGGCTGTTGAGAAAGAGGAATGTTGAGGAAGAATTTCTGGAAGAATGTATATCAGGCATGCCATTTGGTTTTATGATGCATCAAAGATATTTTTGTCCTCTGGACAGAGGACCTCACAGATTTCCACTAGAACGTCCACCACCACACAATCATCAAATTTTGTTGAGAACACTCCCACACATCAGCATCTACTTTCCAGACACTATGATCAGCTTGAACAATGAAACCCTACAGGCAATTATATACAAGAAACCCACAGATCACCACACTTACTTCTGTAGATCCCAAACACACTAAGAAATCTGTTATCTACAGCCAGGCACTCAGATACTACAGAATATGCATGAGGAGAATATATGAGGGATATACACCTTATAACACATTTTAAAGCAACCTTCACAACAAGGAGATTCCACTAGAGAAGTAGATTTGTATCATGGAACGGGCCTCCCAAATACCCTGAGTGAACCTGCTTCAGTAAAGGAAAAAATCCCCACCAACAGGTTGCCTCTAGTTGTCACCTGTGACATATTGGAACCCATACAGGGTATCAACACACAGTTACAATCCATACTTGATGGGGAACCACATCCTGAAGGAAATTTTTCTGAACCCCCCTATTCTGGCCTTCACACAGCCCCCAAACTGGCCAAGCTCATCATCAGAAGCAAGCTCCCCACAGACCAGGACACGCTAACTCAAATGGCACCAGACTTGCAATAACAACAGATGCAAAACCTGTAGACATATCTCCACTGCTAAGTGGACCAATGCCCTCAGAATTCATGGATCTTTTCCATGCCTATCACAATATGTGGTATACCTTATTCAGTGCATCAAAGGCTCCAACAATTATGTGAGTGAAACCAGATAATCACTATGTTCTCGAATGAACTCCCACAGAAAAATTATAAAAGACAAAAGCACCCTATCACCCATGGGCGAACACTTTTCACAGAATGGTCACTCAATATCTGCCCTCTCAGTCCTTGTTCTCAAAGGAAACCTGTACAACACCTTCAACAGATGAGCCTAGGAACTTAAATTTGTACTCTGCTAGATACCAAAAATCATGGACTGAATAGAGATGCTGGTTTTATGGCTCATTACAACAATCAGTAACCTACTAACCCTCCTTTGTCCTACTGACTGTAGAGAAGTTAACTGCCTGCATCACCTTGAATGGTCTTTTGCAACATGTGTTAACTCCTTATCTGTTCCACCTTGTATTTAGCTGTGACATTCTGAGTACCTTTCCCAGACCTGATGAAGAGCTCTGTGTAAGCTTGAAAGCTTCTCTTTTTCACCAACAGAAGCTGGTCTAATAAAAAATATTCCCTCACTCACCTTGTCTCTAAAGTACCATGGACACTTGTGCTGCTGTATAACAATACTGTCTTTCCAGAGATAAGGCATGATCACAGATTTTGCCAAAATAGTTAACCTGACCTACTCTCAAAACAAGGATTGGATAAAAGGGTAGTGAACTTTGTCAACAACCTCTTCCCATCAGTAAGACTTCCTCTGGTTGAGGATGAGGTAGCTCTGCTATTCAACTGGTAGTCTCAGCTGAGCATTCTTCCACAACAGAATCCATCTGTGAGAAGAGATGTTTGTGTATTTATATACTGATGATACTTCACCACTGTTTAGAATCAGAAGTCAGACACAGATTCCGATGCCTATTCAGCGCTTCTGGCTTGCATTGTGAATAATCCACTTTTTTCTAAGAAAAAGTTGATTTGATACAAAGGACTATATTATACTGCAGCTAGGTCAGAGAAGGATGCCTGAAAAGAACAAAATCAAAGCAACTTTACATTTTCAAGATCAAGTATTTGGTACCCAAGCATTAGGTCTCATCACATATTTCCCCTCTAGTGTTGTTCTTGTTAAGCGGCCTTTGGACAGTTGCTGGGGTATCTCTAAGTAAAATGAATATTATTGGTGATAGAAAAGAAAGTGGAAACTCATCAAAGATGGATGTGCCAGACTGCCAATTAAAGTTGACTTTTAGTCTTTGAAGAGATGGTAAACATGACAACATAGGTTCTAAATTTGTGAACTTTTTGGTAACTAATTAAGACGAATAACATTTTTGCAATTGCTACCCATACAAAGTGAATCTAGGATCAGATGTGTCTTATGCTGTACTTGTGAAAATCCACGTGAATTTGATAGTCAAAAGCAGGGTGGATTGATTTAAATTTGGTGGGCTGGCTTAAGTACCGGGCTGGGAAAGCTGCCACTCAGGTCCTGCTGGGTGGTCCTCTGGTTGGATGTCAGCCTAATCCTCCTGTGGTGATGTGGAGGCATGGTCCCAGGTTTTAGCCCTGCAAGTTCTTACATCAGAGCCTTTACACTAGATATGGTATATCTTTTTGCTACCAAGGAATATACATTATAACGATACACATTTATTTAAGCCAGTGGATCTCAACCGGTGGTACGTGTACCACCGGTGCTACTTCACAGAAGGCTGGGTGATACGCGAGCCGTACCGTGCCGCCAAAAGTGCCCACCTGCCCACCTCTAGGAAACCCTGCCGCCGAAAAGGGGCAAACGGCGGAAGGGTTTCGGCGGAGGGCATTGTTCCCCCCATGTAAGCCCGCCGCTGCGAAACCCCGCCGCTGCTGAAATCCCCCCCCCCCTCCTTTTTTTCCCGAGTGGTACTCGGGTCAGGTACAGTCAGGTCAAGTGGTACTTGACCCGAGTGGTACTCGGGACAAAAAGGTTGAGAATCGCTGTTTAAGCAGTTATATAACTTAATAGTTTCAGATTCTTACTAATGATACGTTTTTGCATATTAGACAATGATGAATGATATTTTTCTGTACAAATATTTAACTTTTTGCTCATGATTTATGTCAAGCTGCCTTAGGCAGTATCTGCAATTTAATTAAACCTGCAAAACAGCATAAAATTTATTTTTACTAAACAAAACAAGCCCTTAATACAGTACATGACCTATTGTACCATATTTATAAAGCTTGACCTCAAAAGTTAGATGTTTTTCCACTGACTATGTAGAAAAACAGCCTTTAATTCAAAGTTTTTGATAGTGGCTCATGGATTCAGCATAATTATTTTTTAAGAAGTTTAGGCTGTAATGTATTTTATAGTAAATTCAGATTTCATTTTCAACTTTTTTTAAAAAAAGAAATGAATAACAGAATTTTTTTTAAAGAGAATTGATTTTTATCCACCCTGGTTAAAAGCTTCTGAAAATTGCCATTTGCACACATTCAATAGAGGCTTATTTTAGTGAGGTAGCAAAATTCTACGACCTTTGTCTGCACTGAGCTTGCTCTACCCCCAACCAGCTCTATGACAATCACACAGAACAAGTTCCCCCTTTTTGCCTTTTTGGTAAGGTAGAAATATTTATCAGAGAACTTATCAGAATGAAACAATTTTTAGTTTCAAAATTTTAGATTTTATTATTTAAATTCATGTGCCTACATTGTAATAAAACAAAAAGTTACAAAATAATGTGACAAACTAATATAGAAATTACTTGTTCCTAGTGTCTAAAGGAATCCTACTCTCTCTGGCAACCAATTGGATTAGTATATTCTCTGACATACAGCTGAGCTTGAGCCTGAAATAGACTCTCCAGCCCATTCTGCTTGGTGCACATGAAGGTTGATCAATGAAAAAACCAAAAGTACACCACTACTTGACCTGGGCAAACTAAAATACAGGCACTATATTTTATCTCAACAAGACTGATTATAAGCAGCATAAACATTCATGTTTAAAAGGCTAGATTTCCAGTGAATGTAAAAAACATTTAAAAAATATTTCACATCAAACAAGGAATTTTTTTGTGCATGATTGCTCTAAATTTTGTCGTGGTGCTTTTTGGGGTTTTTTGTTTGTTTTTAATACCCAGTTCATTATCCATTGTTTCATGCCATGGCAGAATCGTACTGAATCTCTATTCCATAAGAACCCTTCAGAATTTAGCCTCAGTATGTCTACCTCATTGCCTTTTTTGTTTTATTTTGGTGCCATGCTTTCCTTCACTTGAGCCATTACTCTGATTCCTGAATTAGAATCAGTGGCTCCAGAGATGTTCTTCAATACTTACATTAATGTCCTCTGCAGCTATTCACCTGCCTAATCTGTCACCCACTAAGTCTTGAGGAAAATTAACCAAATGTGTTCACTACCCTCCATGCTAGTAAGCATCCTCTTGTTACTGCACCAACTTTTATTTAGAAAAACAATCTTTACTGGTCATAAATGAAGGAGCAGATGACAAAACATTCAGATGAAATGGTGTGAGATATACACATGCATGCACAGGTCTAATCTCTTGCTTTCATACACACACAAACATAGCATTGGGAAAAATCCTGCACCAGATTGTAAATTTTTAATTTCATTTTTTTATATTTCACCAATAAGGACAGTTACAATAACCAGTTTGCATACCAGCTGAGCAAACAAAACTAATTACCAAACCAATACCTATTACTAAGCCAATTTGCTTGCCATTAGGTGAAGTGATGACTGCAGGTGCAGTTTATCAATTCCATTTTCTCAGAAAGCACTGCTTGGAGTGAAAGAACTTAGTTGCTCTACTTACTGTCTATTTGAAAAAAGTTGGCAAATGACAATGAAGCAATATTCATGTTTTATGTGTACATTGATTTTCTGATTAATGTTTTGGATAGAATTTTATTAAAATAGCTGTCACTTTACATAGACAAGGTGGGTGATGTAATCTTTTATTGGACAACACTGCATATTCACTTTACATGGCTTATGATAAAATTCTTTCATAAATAGCAGCAATGAAGATATAAGAATCTTTTGTGCTAAAATTTGTTAACTTTTACTTCCTGTGGTTTAGGTTTGACTTGCCAAAAACTCAGCTTAATATCTGGTACAGCATGTAATATTTTAAAAAAACTGTTTGGCCAAATGTTCATTAAACCATACAGAATGTTTCAAGCTGTTATCTGCCTTGATAGGAAGTTCTCACACACAGATAACATTCTGCTTTAAGCTTAACAGTCTGGACCGTATCAGTTGGTGACACTGGTGAAACTATTAAAAAAAAATCAGTCATCTTTACATTTTAAGTTTACATAACTTCAGATATTTGAATGGCCAATTTCTTAGGACCTATGAAAGTGATCTTGCACCAGTTTCCTTGTGCATTTCACTGTGATCTAGCATAAACAAAACCGGCTGGTGGTGTTTTGGCAGATGTTAAGACTTGCTAAGTGTCATGCCTGTTGCATAACACTCATATCTGCCTTGTCATACTTGCCCACATATCAGGTAAAATTGCATGCATAATGACTCTCCTGTCCACCCACTCCTTGTCCTCTCCCAACCATCACCAAAATTAAAAACCTTTAGCGTAGGTGTAAAGGGCTGGGAGCTAGAAGACATGAGTTTTGATCTCCCATATTCGTTTGATGGCTGTTAATATTTGTGCAGTTCCCAATGCTTATGTATTGACCAAGCCCTCATTTCTACCATGCAGGCAGGCATCATTCACTTATTTCACAAATAAGGTGACTGAGGTGTTCTAATGCGACAGACCCAACTTTATCACTTAGCGACTTTTCCTCTCTGAATGACTGTGCCCCATCTGCGTTCTTGGTATTCTGTTGATAACCACGGCTCTGATGATTAGACCTCACTCTGGTCTCAAAGCCAAGATTAGAATCTTGAGGTGATACCCATTGGCAAAGAGTGTTTAGTATATCCATTAGGGGCTGAGCCACACAGAAGATAAAACAACCTACTTCTCTTATCTTTTGTTCCTTTAACTCAAGTGGAAGAGGTCTGTGGTGTCTATTTGAAGGTTCTGGGTTCAAACCCTGATGACAATCCATGGGGGAGAGGGGGAGTTTGATAATGTAATTAAGACTATCAATGCATATGCGGAAGGATGGCTCAATTAAGGTTGCATAGGTAACCTCAATTCTGACATTTTCTAACCTAAGTGATTGACTTAGCAACCTTAACATTCCTTTATCATAATTAGACACATATTTTGCAATACAAATAAGACCCTTTAAGTTGGGGCTGAATGCTTCAGGGCCTTACCAGTGAGCTACAAAGTCTTTAACATTGAAGTCACCAATTTTGAATACAGCCCAGCTTTAAAGGGATTAAAAGATGTTTCCATTTAATGGATATTTGACAGCACCTGTATGAGATAAGTTTGGGGTTTCAGTTCCCAGCATTCTCGGCACAAACTCATTGTCATGCTTTGGACTATTTGGTAGAGGTAAAACACTGAATGGCTATGAGGACTGACCTATCCCTCTTGCCTGTAGATGAAGTCTGTCTTCCTTGTGATCAGGATTGAAGCATGCTGACAGAACAATGATCCCTGCTGCCACCTTGTAGATAAACAGGAGATTTCATTCATCCAGGATGTCAGTCAAATGACTTTTACCAGCATTAAATCCAAACTGCTTTTTAAAGGTGAAATTTATTATATGCAAATTAGCTCAAATTTGCATGCAATGTCAGACACAGTGTGCAAAACTTGCCACTAAAAGAACATGCCACTAAAATGTCTTTGCACATTAGGCTATTTTAAATTAAACCTAATAATATTCCACTGATGAAGTCACTAAGTGTCAAACCCTATTGGTGGCTGGTGTTCTCTTTCTCCACTGCTTACCTGATTAGCTTTAGAATGTCATTTAAATTAAAATATTTTAAAAAAAAATTACCTGTCCCTAATGGCAATATAGATGATTGAAATTGAATTTAAAAGAAACCCCTCATTTATCTCAGTTTGTGCTCTTTGCAGCTCACTCAGCTTGAACAATGACGACTGCTCACTGTCATTTTCTCATTCTTGTAAAACCTTTTTTGTTGCAAAATCTGCAAAATATTATTTTTGCTGTTGAATATATTTTATATGTTGTGCTTCCACCAATCATCTGTATACCTCTTGCAGTGTAGGTCTTGGTATTTTTGATGACAGCTTTGAGAATTTAAATAGTGTGAGGGCCTAACTTATATGCTGCATATCTCAAGGAGAAACAGTGGCACACAATTCTAGAATTCATATACATTTTAAGAAATATCAGGCAACAGTAAATGATCTAACTTTCCAGTGAATGAATCTAGTGTGTTGTGCATGGTACTCTACCCCTCATCTGCTATACATAGCTGCTTGTCATTGGAGGGTGATGGTCTTCCTATAAGCAGATTTCATTACAAATACAAGCATCTTCTTCAAATGAACAAACGTTATATTTTAATGTAACTACACTTTTGGATATTTACAGCAAAATAACATTTTGTTGGAGGTAATGGTTCTTACTGATAAACTAATAATTGGTCAAGGAGCAATTGGGTATAGTTGATGTATTTATTTTTTAAAATATGAAGTTTTACATATTCTAACTATCCCTCTCCACCCTGTATATTATTCTTGTCTAAAGTTTTGTTTTATGGGTCAGGAACATTTTATTGGTGCCTGTAAACAACAACTGATACATTGGGCACTGTTATATATATTTAGATGGAATATGGGAGCCCAGAGAGTTAAAGGTGTTAACATAACCCACTCACAGTCCAACATTAACCAGTGTTAAACAGTATTTGGAGTTTGGTATACAGAGACCTCAGCCTGCTTGGTAACATGGCAAAAATCATGAAAAATCCTTTTAATCATTTATAGAAGACAGAAAAAGAAGGAAAAGAAATTAAAACATTTGATGTGTAAAGTGTTAAATAAGGCTTTTAACAATATCTCTTGTTCCCTTTTCCTTTAGCTGGAGAGAGTTATAATAAAGGGAAAAATCCTTGTTTGACAGTCTCTTAGATGATATCAACAATGGTAATAACTGTCCTTTTAGGGGAGAAGTAGTAGTTAGTTGAGATGGGCTGGAGCTGTCGCTGCTGCTGTTAGAATCCAATCCCGTTTCCTAGAAGGCAAAACAATACAAACGCACACATGGGGAAAGAAGAGAGAGAAAATGCAGCTTCTGTCTCTGGTGTTGACTCTCACTTGCAGCCTCACTGATAGAAAAACACAGGCACAGCATGTGGTCTTAACAGCCCTTCTCAGTTGTGGCAAACCTTGTAGCAGCACTGTGCTGTTGAGAGCTTTACTTTTAGTTGCCTCTCCATTCACAGGCTTCCAGAGTGTTGTAAAATATGCAGTCTTGGGTGGCTAAGCCAAACTTTTGTTAAACAGAAGGCAAAAGGAGAGAGATAGGAAAGAAAAGAAAGAAGGTTGGGGAGATCAGTATGGTTGCTCAGAGTTCCAATATGAAACTGGAGAAAAGCCTGTTGAGAATCTGTCTCTGGGTTAAGTTTAGAGGCGAGAGAAAAAAGGGTGATGTGGTGGGTGTCTGCTATAAATAAGACCAGGAGGATAAGGTAGACAAGGCTTTCTTCAGACAACTAATGGAAGTTTCCAAATTACAGGCCTTGGTTCTCATGGGTCTTCTGACATCTGCTGGGGGAGCAATATAGCAGTGCACAGACAATCCAGAAAGTTTTTGGAGAGTGCTGAGGACAACTTCCTGGTGCAAGTGCTAGAGGAACCAACTAGGGGCTGTGCTCCTCTTGACTTGCTGCTCATAAACAGGGAAGATTTGGTAGGGGAAGTAGAAGTGGGTGGCAACCTGGGTAGCAGTGACCATGAGATGGTCAAATTCAGGATCCTGACAAAAGGAAGAAAGGAGAGCAGCAGAATATGGACCCCAGACTTCAGAAAAGCAGACTTTGACTCCCACAGGGAACTGATAAGCAGAATCCCCTGGGAGGCTAATATGAGGGAGAAAGAGGTTCAGAAGAGCTGGCTGTATTTTAAAGAACATTTACTGAGGGCACAGGAACAAACCCTCTTGATGTGTAGAAAGAATAGCAAATATGGCAGGCGACTAGTTTGGCTTAACAGAAATCTTTGGTGAGCTTAAACACAAAATGGAAGCTTATAAGAAGTGGAAGCTTGGACAGATGACTAGGGAGGAGTATAAAAATATTACTCGAGCATGCAGGGGTGAAATCAGGAAGGCCAAAGCACAACTGAAGTTTCAGCCAGCAAGGGACGTGAAGAGTAACAAGAAGGGTTTCTACAGGTACATTAGCAACAAGAAGGTCAGGGAAAGTGTGGGCCCCTTACTGAACTGGGGGGGGCAACCTACTGACAGATATGGAAAAAGCTGAAGTACTCAATGCTATTTTTCCCTCTGTTTTCATAGACGAGGTCAGCTCCTAGACTACTGTACTTGGCAGCACAGTATGGGGAGGAGGTGAGCAGCCTTCAATGGTGAAAGAACAGGTTCAGGACTATTTAGAAAAGCTGGACATGCACAATTCCATGAGGCCAGATGCAATGCATCTGAGGGTGCTGAGGGAGTTGGCTGATGTGATTGCAGAGCCATTGGCCATTATCTTTGAAAACTCATGGCAATCAGGGAGGTCCTGTACAATTGGAAAAAGGCAAACCTAGTGCTCATCTTTAAAAAAGGGAAGGAGGATCTGGGGAACTACAGACCAGTCTTACCTCAGTCCCTGGAAGAATCATGGAGCAAGTCCTCAAGGAATCCATTTTGAAGCACTTGGAGGAGAGGAAGGTAATCAGGAACAGTCAGTATGGATTCACCAAGGGCAAGTCATGCCTGACCAAACTGATTGCCTTCTATAATGAGATGACTGGTTCTGTGGATGTGGGGAAAGTGGTGGATGTGATATACCTTGACTTCAGCAAAGCTTTTGATACAGTCTCCTACAGTATTCTTGCCAGCAACTTACAGAAGTATGGATTGGATGAATGGACTATAGGGTGGATAGAAAGCTGTCTAGATCAGGGGTTCTCAACCGGTGGTACGCGTACCACCAGTGGTACGCGGAAGCCGGCTTGGTGGTACGCGAGGCAAACACAGCAGTTTTGGTTCATTAATTTCCAGTCCCACACTTCTCCTGCTTACCAGGCATGAGCTTAACAGTCCTAGAGTTATAGCAGTAGGGCTTTTTGTTTGGACTAACTCAGTCTTTCTGACTCCCTTTTGCACCTTTTCTCATCAACATTTGTTATAGGTTATTGTGACACTTTATGAACTTGTATCCAGTTTCCCACAGTTAGGCTCAGAATTGTAGTAAATGTGTAAGCCCAATTATTACAATGGTGCTGGTAGAATATGGATAATTAATACTGTCACTCTCCTGTCTATTACCGTTTGTAAAAGAATTTGAGTAACATCTTACTAAAGGAGTTTGGGTGTTTTTGGTGTGATGGTGAATGCCAATGCTGAAAATAACCCCAGCTCCCTCCTAGCTGGCTGGTGGTGAGCAATTTACTTGCGTGCATAAAACTGTTACTCTTTTTACTTTTGCTTGTCCAGTGACATAAGATAGGATGAAATAATCTGAAAAAATGTGCATTTGACATGAGGAAAGCTGACATGCTCTTGGGTATTGCTGGAATTTTTTCCACATTGTTTTGGGCTACTCTCTTAACAAGTATGTGGAAATGTTTGTCTGCTTTATCCTGTAGGGCAAATAATCAAGGTTTCTTATGCAGTGTGGCATCAGACCTTTATTAGGCAATGAGCCGATCATGTTTCATGCAACAATCTGTAGAGAATTCATTGATTTACTGAAGAAAGTCCTAAGAATGAAGTGTGTGAGATACTAACAGAAATATGTAATCAGTGGTTAATATCAGCTACTATAAAGGACTACAGTAACCAGTTTGTATCTAATTTTAAGGAAAGCATTACAGGTGATCCTAGAAATTAAAGACAAGTGAGCCTTCTTTCAGTGTGAAATATACTAGTGGAGAAGAGAATTTAAAATAGAACTGGGGCAAAAGGATGGGGGCAAACTCAAACAACTTCTCTACCAAAAATGGTATCTCTGAAATCTACTAGAATTCTATGAGTATATTGTTGAAAGAGTGGATAAAAAAGAACCATCTGAAAGAACATTTCAAAGAAGCCTCTGACAGTGTCTCAGAAATTGTCATGGGGTAAGAAGTAAAGTATTGTCATAGATAAAAAATTGACCAAAACAGAAGAGTAGGAATAAATAGTCATTTTCATCATAGCAAAAGGATAAAGCAGTGCCAGGTGGTTTCAAAGTAGGACTAATTTTTAATATATTACACTTGAAAAAGTGTGTGCACGGGGAGTGGCAACATTTGCAGATGACAAAATTATTTAGGTTAGTCAAAAGAGAAAATGGAGGAACTTAAACGGGTACCTACTAAAGCAAGGTGTATGGGCAACATGATGGCAGACAAAATTCAGTGTTGAGAAATGCAAGATAATGACTGTTGGAAGCAATAATTTGAATTATTCGGAGGTGCGTTGCTGGGTTCTGTATTAACTGTCACCACTAAGGAATAAACCTGGGTGTCATTGCAGACAACTTAATGAAAACCTCTGCTCAATATGCAGTGGGGGTTTAAAAAAAAAAAAAAACAAGGCAGGGGGGAAGATAGCAAGCACTTAATTTTATAAAATCAGTCAATCTTATGACCTCACTTTGAATACTGTGTTCAGTCGTGATAAGCTGATCTCAAATAAAATATAGCATGTTCATAGACTGGTGATTAAAATGATTAGAGACATGGAAGGACTTTAAAATAAAGACAGATTTAAGATTAGGAGCTTTTTTAAGTTAGAGCGGAGATGAGTAAGAGCAGACTTGATAGATACAAAGTATCTAGTATAATGTATCTAGTATTGAAAAAGTACATTGAGGGCTCCTATTTACCCTATCATGATATGAGAATATTTAATTTAATGAAATAGAAACACAAGAAATTAAAAACTTGAAGAATTTTTTTTTAAACAATGTATGATTAGCCTGTGGAACTTTATTGCTGCAATATATTCAGGCCAAGAGCTGTTTAGAATTCAAAACTGTAGTAAATGTATGGATAATGATCCCATCTACTGTTACATTAGGTAGAAAGAAGATCCTTTTAGAAATAGTATGAGGCCTCATGCTTCAAGGCAAAGCTCAAGTACATGGTTTAGAAAGAGACTTTCTCAGTGGGCAGATTATTCTGTAATACCTTGCTATGAAGTTGCATGCATCTTGCTCTGAAGTATGTAGTACAGGATACTGGATCAAGTAGACCATTGGCTTGATCAGGTATGGTTATTTTATGTTGTTGTCCAGTAACATCTTGATTTATTCAGACCAATTAAGATGTGTTGAACTCCTACAGTTGGATGTCAGCCTCCTAGCAGTGATTTAAAAGTGGGTGTAAGTGGAATAGTGGGTAAAAAGAAGCTCCAGATCAAATGAAATGGCACTTTCCCACAAAATGCATCAGTAGGAAGCTTTCCTATCAGCAGAATGATGTCCACGAGGCAATTTACCAGGGAGGAACAGCTTTAATTGTCAGACCAAAGGCAGATTTTAGCCATTTTCTGAGAATGTTTTACTGAAATTAAAATTATAGAATAGCTTACAAAATCTTTTTCTAACTGTCCAGTTATTTATATTACAGTAATGCCTAAAGGCCCCAACCAATATTAGGACCCTGTTGAGCTAAGTGCTGTACCAACACTAGTGAGAAACAGTCCCTGCCCCAAAGAGTCTTCAGTCTAAATAGACCACACAGACAAAAAATGAGAGGGGAGGCAGAGATCAAGTGACTTGTCCACACAGTAAATCCTGCAGTAGAGCCAGGAATATGAACACAAGTCTGACTCCAGTCCAGTGCCCTATCCATTAGACATGCCACCTTTCTGTTACCCAGTTGCTATTTAACCACATACTGTTGAAGAAGACACCTTGTGTGAGTAATCTGCCTCCTCAGCTAAGAGCATTAGTCCACCCACTGTCCATGTGGTCTTCAGTCTTAAAATATTACTAGAATCATCATATTCCCAAATTGCATTGTCCAGAATGCCCATATCTGCGGCTGGCTGAAAGATTGTCTTTTCATCTCCTCTGTGAACCTTGCCCTGGGCATCCATACCTTTTTATCCCATTCTTGGCAATGATTCTAGGGGTCATCCTTGAAGGGCCACCTTTGGAAAATTTCAAATACAGAATGCAGCTTCCTGTGTTCTATGTTCGTACCAATGAGCACATGCTAAAACTGTGCTTCTCACTCTGCACTGACTATCTACTTCCAGGTGAAATTCAAGGTGCTTGTTAGAATGGTAAACTTAGATATACAGAAGAGAACATGTATTCTTCTCTGACCCACCACATCACAGGTATTAATCAACATTGCTTATCTATGCCAAGGATTAAGCTCATGGAAATAAGAGGAAATCCCTTTTCCATAATGGTTGCTACCTTTGGAACTTAATCCTGCTTTAGATGAGGATAAATGTATTATAACCAGCTTGCATTATTTTAAATTTTCATTTACTTATGAGAATTTTCAAAGGCACAATGGGAAATTAGACACTCAACTCCTTTGAAAATCCCAGCCTTGGTTATAGATTGTTGCAAAACGATACCTTGATTTTTAAATAACCCTTTACTGTCAGTGAAGTATCATTAAAAAATAATCTTTTCTAGAAATTTTACAAGGAAATGTTTCCAAGAAGAATTTAGACACAATTCATGGCAGATGAAATTCAGTGTTGATAAATGCAAAGTAATGCACATTGGAAAACATAATCCCAACTACACATATAAAGCTAAAATCTTTCCTGGATGAAATGTAAAGTACTGTTCTTAGCTTTGTGTGCTGTGGTTATTAACATGTATTTTTAGCCTGCTCAGATGTCATCCACCCACTATTACAGATGTTGATCTTGACTCATTCTTTCTGTATTGAAAGACAAGCAGCATACACACAAAGTATTTCAGTTTTAAGCACTTCTTCTACTCTGCTTTTTGGATTCTGTATTACTATAAAATGGGAGATTTAGAGACTGATTCATCTGCCTGTGGGTGTGGTGGGGGAGAAATGTACACCAGCTAGCGCTGGTGCTGTACTCCACTGCTTGAGTTAACTCTGCCTTGTGTTTTCAGTTCAGACCTTGGGGTTTGCTGGCTATTGCTGATGCTTTTTTACTTAAAGGCTTATAGCAAATACTCAATTATAACAGCAGAAAAAACTTTATTAATTACAACCAAGTCTGTCTAAACTATAAAAATAACCATGTTTGAAACATACTTTAAGACATGGTTGTGGACTTGCAATGTTGTGTTGGCTTTTGCTCAAGTGGGAAAAATATAACCTTTTTTCCCTATGATGATTTGCAAAACATTTGGGGTCTCAGATTTTAAATACTTAAAAAAACAAAACTTCCATCATGCTGCCTGTTCTGAATTGTGTTTATTTGTATTTGAAACTACCCCTTAATCTTTGTCTGTCCTTAGACCATGAGGTCCTTTGGGCAAGGACTACTGTTCTTGAACATCTGAGAAGCACCTAACACAGTGTAAGTGCTACCATAAACAGATGATAAAAGTTTTAACTGCTTTATCAGGCTTTCTAGCCCTTAGAAAGGATTATAATTAGGCAAGCATAAAAATATGGTGTTAGCAATAAGTGTTAATATAATCAAACCCAGTTGGGTCATTAGGAAGGTTTGAAACTAGGACCTACAGCACTGAAAGCATGAGCTTCTAAATGACTAAACCCATTAGCTGGATGCCTCAACTGATTCAGATACCTCTAATGTGGATCAGCCTTTAGAGAGGGACAGAGATACATACTGTTAGTACCCTCTCAATCCGAACTATATTTTTAGCTCTTGGGGAAGCGGGGAAATTTCCACATGATTGAGAATTTTAGCATTTTAGGTCCTGTATTTATAGGATGGAATTAATGGAACCATTACAATCTCTGGTTGAAGAAACCCTGGTAGCAAGTGGCTCCATTCAGACTGAATTTAGTCTTAAATCACCCTGTTCCTAAGGAATTGCAGGGACTTATTACAATAGTGTAATTTCAAGTATTGTAGTCCACTGTGAGCAAGGACTGTGAATTCTTGCTTTGGGTGGCCTACAATGGACTGTTAATGTTACATGAATGTATTTTAGGAAATAACTGAAAAGCAAGTATCTACACTCACTTTTTTCCTTAATACCACGATGGCTTTTAGTTTCCAGCTTAGTCAGATGAGATTTATCTCCAAGTCTTAGGTACCTTAATATTTATTACAGCATTTTGTGGTTGTAATTTCTTTTATTTTGGAACTTTGCTGAATGCTTATTTACATCTGAAACAATAGCATGTTATAAATGCTGTGGCTGCTGTATAGGGAAACAGTGTTGGGAAATAAGGGATTGTACACAACACCATAGTGCAAATTAGAGGGGTGTGAATTGTCAAGTGATAGAACATGTTGTGCTCTAGCTGTCCTGTGTAGATCCTGCTGGCTTGTATTAAAAAGGTATCTGGTGTGCATTAAAGGGCGCTACATAGACAAGCCCTAGAACTGTATTTTGTCCAGTTGTCTGACACCTCCACTGATTGCACTTCATCAGGCTGTTGTCCATTTTTAATTTCATAAGGCTGTGCAAGCTGCATGGAAACTTTTTAAAGGCATCATAATGGAGGCTCAATTTGAAAGTATACCCCAAATTAAAAAACATAGAAGACCAAAAGAGTGCCACTGTGGCTAAACAAAGTAAAAGAAGCAGTTAGAGACAAAAAGACATCCTTTAAAATGTGAAAGTTAAATCTTATTGAGGAAAATAGAAAGGAATATAAACTCTGGCAAGTGAAGTGTAAAAATATAATTAGGAAGGCCAAAAAAGAATTTTGAAGAAGGTCATTGTGGAGAAGCTAAATGAATTTTTTAATCAATCTTCATGGTTGAAAATATGAGGGCGATTTCCAAACCTGAACCATTCTTTTTATGTTACAGATCTGAGGAACTGTCCCAGATTGAGGTGTCAATAGAGGAGGTTTTGGAACAAATTGATAAATTAAACAGTAATAAGTCACCAGGACCAGATGGTATCCACCCAAGAGTTCTGAAGGAACTCAAATGTGAAATTGCAGAACTACTAACTGTGGTATGTAACCTATCACCTAAATCAGCTTCTGTACCAGATGACTGGAGGATAGCTGATGTGATGCCAATTTTAAAAAAGACTCCAGAGGTGATCCTAGCAGTTACAGGCTGGTAAGCCTAACTTCAGTACCAGGCAAATTGGTTGAAACTATAGTAAAGAATAGAATTATCAAACACATAGATGAACATGATTTGTTGGGGAAGAGCCAACATGGTTTTTGTAAAGGGAAATCATGTCTCACAAATCTACTAGAATTATTTGAGGGCGTCAACAAGCATGTGGACAAGGTGATCCAGTGTATATAGTGAACTCTAGATTTTCAGAAAGCCTTCGACAAGGTCCCTCACCAAAGGCTCTTAAGCAAAGTAAGCTGTCATGGGATAAAAGGGAAGGTCCTCTCCTGGATCAGTAACTGGTTAAAAGATAGGAATGAAAGGATAGGAATGTATGGTCAATTTTAAGAATGGAGAGTGAGAAATAGTGGTGTACCCCGAGGGTCTGTATTGGGACCAGTACTATTCAACTTCTTCATAAATGATTTGGAAAAAGGGATAAACAGTGAGATGGCAAAATTTGCAGATGATACAAAATTACTCATGATAGTTATGTTCAAAGCAGACTGCAAAGTGTTACAAATCTGGGTGACTGGGCAACAAAATGGCAGATGAATTACAATGTTGATA
Organism: Emydura macquarii macquarii; assembly: GCF_026122565.2. NCBI lineage: Eukaryota > Metazoa > Chordata > Testudines > Chelidae > Emydura > Emydura macquarii. Next base: position 13,493,861 of record NW_027131500.1, on the reverse strand, counting down.
AATGCAAAGTAATGCACCTTGGAAAACATAATCCCAACTCTACGTATAAAATGATGGGATCTAAATTAGCTGTTACCATTCAAGAAAGAGACCTTGGAAGTCATTGTGGATAGTTCTCTGAAAACATCCACTCAATGAGCAGCAGTACTCAAAAAAAAAAAGCTAACAACGTTGGAAATCATTAGGAAAGGGATAGATAATAAGACAGAAAATATCATATTGCCTCTATATAAATCCATGGTATGCCCACATCTTGAATACTGCGTGCAGAGCTGGTCACCCCATCTAAAAAAAGATTTTTTGGAACTGGAAAAGGTACAGAAAAGGGCAACAAATTGATTAGGGGTACGGAACAGCTTCCTCATGAGGAGGACTTCCTCACGAGGAGGACTGGTCAACTTGGAAAAGAGACGACTAAGTGGGGGTGTGATAGAGGTCTATAAAATCATGACTGGTGTGGAGCAAGTAAATAAGGAAGTGTTATTTATTCCTTCTCATAACACAAGAACTACGGGTCACCAAAAGAAATAGGCAGCAGGTTTAAAACAAATAAAAGGAGTTATTTCTTCACACAACGCACAGTCAACCTGTGGAATTCCTTGCCAAAGGATGTTGTGAAGGCCAAGACTATAACAGGGTTCAAAAAAGAACTAGATAAGTTCATGGAGGATAGATCCATCCATGGCTATTAGCCAGGATGGATAGGGATGCAAAACTATGCTCTGATGTGTCCCTAGCCTCTGTTTGTCAGAAACTAAGAATGGGCAACAGGGGATGGATCACTTGATGATTACCTGTTCTGTTAATTCCCTCTGAAGCACCTGGCATTGGCCACAATTGGAAAACCGGATACTGGATTAGATGGACCATTGGTCTGACTAACTATGGCCATTTGTATGTTCTTAAGGCTCCAGAATTTTAAAGACACATTTAGGGGCTATTGTCCAATTGCAATTAAAATCAGTGGGAGCTGTATGACAGAACCCAGGCAACCCTGTAAAATGTGTCCTTTAAGTCACATGTTCTAACATTTGTGCTCCTTGCACTGCTCTAAGTCTAATGCTGCATTTTCATACATGAATTTTGAAAACCATATCAGTGCATCCAGTACATGGGTCACATCCTGAAAATATTCAGTAAAGATGCTAGGACAAATTGACATAAATACTGAAAGAGATGAACTGCGAAGTTTGTAAATCTTATGTTGTTTCCATAGATGCAGCTCTTAAATACTCTAAGTATTTCCTAATGTTTGCCTAAGTATACTTGGCAGCAGTGTAATTTAACTGCAATATCAAAATGTGAATTGTGTGTTTACCATCCATTTCACTAAATTAAGCTTCACTGTAGGTTTCTCTAGATTAGAATAAAAACTCAGGTTAAATTGGAGCTAGTTTATGTGTATTAGGTAACCTTGGCCTAATCTTAACCTTTTTTTGTACTTCCTAGTCTTAATGCAGCTCTTTTTTCCTTTTCATATGTCAGAAATAGTAACGTATTTCAGGCTAAGTTTAAAAAAAACCAAAAAACCGTTTGCTAAGCTTGTGTCTATTTACACATTAAAAGTACAGACTTTGAATATTTTAAGAATTAGTTTTTGTAGGGTTTTTGTGTGCATTAACATTTCTTGTCCACTGTTCTCTGTAGTGGGTCTCATTTCAATACTATATGAATGCTGTAAAACTTGAAATTCAGAAGGTTTTCCTTTGATCAGACCAAACCATTATTTTTACCTAGGAAGAGAGTTTCCTGGCAAAAAAACTTCACTTATGTTTTGTTACTCACTATGCTATTAACCCCATAATCTCTAATTCTTTGCTATCACCTGTGAAATACATGTGGATCTTGGGAGTTAAGAGGTTAAAGCACATATGTAGAGTTTGAGAATATTTAGCCAACCTAATGAGGTTAAAAGATCAAAATTCCCCCTAAGTAGCTTTTCAGGTGAGGACAGGAGTCAGTGGAAAAATCCTGTATTGATTCATTGTTCAGATGTGGTGCAATCAACTGTTCATACAAACACTAATTAATGTGAATCGCGACTTGAGTCCTGTCTTTAAAGGTAAATGCTATCTCATTAGCCGCAGTATTGTCATCATGAGTATCTCTTCATCTGAGACTGCAAGGCATGTGATCCTGTATGTAGGGCTCTCCTGTTTTGAGCTGTGGAGCATTGGGACTCAGATAAGATAACTCTTCTTCTTTAGTCTTTCACCAGTGTTGCTGATGCAGACCTGTCTCCCTCATATGGTGGTAAAAGAAAGGATGCCATGTTTTTATTTAGGCCTCTATCATGCTATTCTTTTGTCAGCATTTTAAAAGTAAAAAATAGGAAGCCTAGGTTTGACTTTTATTTTAAGACCTGTATTTTGTGTGTAAGACACTTTTAAACGTGTCTTAAGCAAAAGAACGGTGCAGATAAAATGTGCCTAGAAATGGGAGGAATTTAAATTGTGAAAAAAATCAGAATTTGTTCCCAATCCCTGTTGCATTTCCCTTTGTCATCTTCAGTGGGAGAGGCTATCCAAATGGCCCGAAGAACATCATGACTGATCTTACATTTCTCTGTTTGCTTCCCAAGTATATTTGAGTGTTTTCCTGTGATAGGAAAGTTAAAATTCATTTTGATCCTCCCCAAGGATCGTTACCTTGTTGTGGTGGAGGGGCTTGCATGTTCCAATGAACCTCAGGGCTATGTTGTCTGGAGTTTAGGGCTCCTGGTAGGGTCAGCCTAAGCCAATGGTCTCCAAACTTCTTATCCCGTGCCCACCCTTACTCCTGTCTGCACCCCAACCCACTCCTAATCGGGCTGGGAACAGTGCCACAGTCGGGGCTGGGGACAGCAGCAGGGCTTCCGAGCTGGGAGCCCTGTTGTGGGGACTCCCATGTCTCCCACAACATTCCTCCACGCCCTTTCAGGGGGGCATGCCCCATACTTTGAAGACCTCTGCCCTAGGTGAACAAGTCTGGGGGGAAGGTTCCAGACAAAAACAGTCCACTCCAAGACCCTCATGAAGACCTAAAAATGACTACATGAATCTCACCTGGATTAGGGATATCAGGATCCACCCCTGGAGACAGACCTGGAGGTGGTTTAAGGTGAGTGTCTGGTGGCCATGCCACTGATATAACCCAGCTGAGGTCAGCCCGAAAAAGCAACATGGACCTGCTTCGTGGGCCCACCACCCACAAGGCGAAGGGTGAGGGCTGGGTGTGATGCCAGAATGGCAGCAGGAGGGATGGACCACGATGGACTGGTCTTCTGCAATGGAAGCTGGCTCTAAGGACATGGAACATTAATTCATTGACAGGGAAAGAGCCAGACAGGTGGAAGAGGTGGAAAAATACTAGTTAGATATAGTTGACCTCCCCTCCACATATAGCAGGAGTTCTGGAAACAAACTTTTCGACTCAGGTTCGACTAAGACTTTTTCCTACTCTGGAGTGGCCCCACAGGAGAGGCTCCGGGTGAGTTTGAGGATACTCACAAGTACCCAGCTCAGTGCTGTGCAGTTGGAGTTTGTACTGGTAGATAAGAGGGTTGCCTCATTGAGACTTTGGGTCTCAGAGAGGAAAACCCTGATCCCTGTGTGTTTTTAAGTGTTGTGACAGGGTCAGACTAGATGGCTACCGGAGAGTGCTAAAATATATCAACCCCAGGCTCAGCAAGTCCCTTTTCCCCTGGTAGCTGAGCAGGGGTTACTCCAGGTTAATTAACACACATGGAGCCAATCAAGGCCCTGCCCAGAACTTGTTAAGTCTCCCCTCCAGAGAAAGGGTGTGGCTACAGTTTTGTGAGTGAAGCAAGCTACCAGAATGTGTGTGAGCAGGCAAGATGCTATCAGAAACTAGGGGGGTTTAGGAGGAGGAGCAGAACGCTGGCAGAAGAGAACCCTGCAGGTACAAAGACTGGGGGAGGGAAAAACCCTGCACGAAGAGCGCAAAGGACCTTTCCCAGGTCTGGAGGCCTGAGGGAAAAGAATCTGCCAGAAGGAGAAGATAGCACTGGACATTTGGTTGGCACGACCACGGCCAGTGGGGCTGTCAGAGGTCAAGATCCTCCCCTGCCAAGGAGGCCAGGAAGGGCCCCAGTCCAATCAGGGTCCAGACATTAAGTTAAGGGGCACGGGGAAGTGACCCAGGGAAGCTAGCAGCTTTCCTGAAGCCACAGCACAGGCTGCTACTTGTAGGGTCCCTGGGGTCTGGAGTCAAGGGTGGGACCGCCCTCCCATCCCCACCAGCCATTCACTGGAGGGGCAAGAGCCACAGCGAAAGAGGCAAGGGCCTCTGAGAACCAGAGACAAGACTGGGACCCCGCAGCGAGCGGCCATCTTAGAGAGGCTGTATTACCCTCCCCGACAACTAGAAGGTGAAAGAACATTAAGGAGTGAAGCAGTTCCCTGACCTACCACTAGAAGGAAGTGCTGGACCCACCGAGGTAGAGGAAGAGCTTTGGGTCAGTGCCTAACAGCAGTTCAAAGTACTCAGCCTTTTTGGAGATGTGGGATTGGTGCTTGATAGAGTGCCATCTACCAACTCTGTTGTTCTACTGGGGGACTTCAATGCCCACATAGGGAACAATGGAGATACTTGGAGGGGAGTGATTGGGAGGAACGGCCTCCCTGATCTGGGCCCAAAAGGTGAGCTGTTGTTCGACTTCTGTGCTAGTCATGGATTGTCCATAACAAACACCATATTCGAATACAAGCTTGCTCATAAATGTACCTGGTACCAGAGCATCTTGGGCTGAAGATCAGTGATTGTCTTTATAGTTGTTTTATCAGACCTCAGACCATACATTCTGGACACCTGGGGGAAGAGAGGAGCAGAGCTGTCAACCGATCACTACTTGGTGGTGAGTTGGATCCAAAGCATGAGATGCTGGCCAGATAGACGGGAGGTCCAAACAGTCAGTGTGGGTTGCCTGGGAACATGTGGTGGAGGACCCTGTGAGGAAACACTTCAATTCCCACTTCTGGAAGAACTTCTCCTGTATTCTGGATGAGGTCGTGGACGTTGAGTCTGAGGGGACCGTGTTCAGGGCCTCAATTGTTGAGGCAGCCATGAAAAACTGTGACCTGAAGGCAATTGGTGCCTGTCATGGTGGCAACCCTAGGACCTGCTGACTGTCACAGTAAAGAAGGAGGCCTTCTGAGTAATGCTTGTGAATCGGACTCCTGATATGAGTGAGAGGTACCAGCGGGCTAGGAGCGCTGTGGCTATGGTGGTTGTTGAAGCAAAAATGCAGGCCTGGGAGGAGTTTGGAAAAACCATGGAGACTGACTACCAGATGGCCTCAAAGGTGTTCTGGCAAACCATTTATCACCTTAGGAGGGGTCAGCGGGACATTGCCCAGGTTGTTCTCAGCAAGGTTGGTGAAATGCTGACTGAGACTGAGAAGATTGTTGAGAGGTGAAAGGAGCATTTTGAGGAACTCCTTAACCTGCTGGACATACTCTATTCTTCTTCGAGTGCTTGCTTATGTCCATTCCCAACTTAGAGGTGTATGTGCGCCACATGCACTGGTGCCGGAAAACTTTTTCCCCTACTGGTACCCGTATGAGCTGGCTCTAGCGCCCCCTTCCGCGGCACACACACGCCCGTATATAGGCGCTGCCAGCTCCCCCTCCCTCTCTGTTCCTTCTTGCTGCCAGTGACGGGGCTGGAATGTCTCTTGCCTTTGCAAGTTCTCTCACTAAACCTAGTGGTTTATTCTCTGTTCCTGGCAATGTCAGAGATCGTAACCCGCATTTCGGCCCACCCCCTCACAATGGCAAGAGTCTGCCTCAGCCTCCTGGGCCAGATGGCAGCCTGTGCCTATGTGGTTCTCCATGCCAGACTAACCTCAGACCCCTCCAGATGTGGCTGGTGTCAGTTACTCTCTGGCCAGGCACCATCTGGACAGGATACTTACAGTCCCTCTGGAAATACTTACCTTCCTTGTTTGGGGGACAAGCCCATGCCAAGTGCTCTCAGGAATGCCCTTCGAAGAGCCCTAGCCATTGGTAGTTCTGATCTCTGATGCCTCAGACCTGGGATGGAGTGTTCACCTGGGTTCCCTACAAATCCAAGGCATATGGACCTCACGGGAACGGCTTCTACACATCAGTATCAAGGAACTCAGGGCAATTTGTCTGGCCTGTATGGTTTTCCTTCCGCATCTATCCCACAAGATGGTGCAGATCCTCACAGACAATTCAGCCTTGGTGTACTATATCAACAGAAAGGGTGGGGCCCAGTCCCTGGCCCTGTGCAAGGAGGCTGTGCGTTTCTGGGATCTTTGCATCACTCATGGTATTTGCCCAATAGCAGTGCATCTCCCTGGAGTCCACAACTCTTTGGCGGACCATCTCAGCAGGTCTGCTCTCACCAGGAGTGGTCCCTCCATCTGGAGGTAGTGACCCAAATCTTCCAAAGGTGGTGCAATCCCCGAGTGGACCTCTTTGCCATCAGGACAAACAGGAAGTGCCACCTCTTCTGTTCCTGTCAAGGACTCAGTGCAGGCTCTATCACCGATGCCTTTCTCCTTTCCTGGTCAGGGAGTCTCTTGTACGCCTTTCTCTCAATTCCTCTAATTCACAAGGTCCTCCTGAAAGTGAAGAGAGACAATGCTTGGGTTATTCTTGTGGTACCAGTGTGGCCCCGACAACATTGGTTTGGGATGCTGCTGGAGCTGGCGGGACCCAGGCAATGGTCCCTGCCTCTGTGACCAGACTTCCTGTCCCAGGACCAAGGTTGCCTGCTCCACCCGGATCTGGCCTCCCTTCACCTGATGGCATGGCTGCTCCATGGCTGAGTCAGGAGGAGCAGGCCTGCTCATCAAAAGTTTAGTGCATGCTCTTGGAGAACAGGAAACTAGATCGGCTACCAAATCGGCTTATAGAGCTAAGTGGAAACACTTCTCCTGTTGGGCTGCCAAGCGTGGCATTTCCCCAGTGAAGGCATCGGTTCCAACTATCTTGGAGTACCTGTTCCATTTGAAGCAAGGGGGTCTGGCCTTCTCATCCATCAAGGGCCATGTGGCGGCCATATCTGAATTTCACCCCTGGGTAGGGGGTAAAACGATTTTTTTGCATGAGATGACAGCCAGGTTCCTTAAGGGATTGGAAAGGCTTTTCCAACCAATAAGGGAGCCTGTGATCCGTCCGTGCCTAGGGTAGCCACCTGAAAATGCCAAGGTCAGGGCAGGCTGCAAAAGGAGAGCAGATTCTCCCAGCACTGGTGGGTGACACTGAAGTCAGACTTCCCAGCCAGCCACAGACAGTGCTTCTGATTCCCCACACTGGTTATCAAGAAGCCAGTATACAAATACACACAGCCCTCTTTACTGCATTTCAGTCTCTGGCTCCCAATCAGCCACTAGGTCCAGTAAAGAGACCAGTTGTTTAAACTCTGTGCTCTTTATTAAAAAGGTTCCTCCTACCCCAAAGGGTCAGTCACAGTACCAGATCAATATAAGTTTGGATCTTACCCAAAATACTACGCTGCCAGCCAATCCTTCAGTAGCTAAAACTAAAGGTTTATTATAAAAAGAAAGGAACAAACAATAAGAGAAATGTTAAAGGATTAAAGCAATCAGATACATACAAATGATTTGAAAGTTCATATATATCAAGTTTCTAGAAGAATTGTGGAGTTTGCAGGCTTGTATAGTCCCTCTGGTATACATCCAGTAACTGGATGGGTCTCAGTCCTTTGTTTCACAGCTTCAGTTGCAGATGACTTGATCCAGAAGTAGATAGGTGGCTGAAGCTGAACAGGAGTGAAGACAAAATGGATTCCAAGGCTTCTGCCTTATATATCCTCTGGCCTCTGCCATGCTGCTTGTGGAATTTTACAGGAACCAAAATGGAGTCCAGAGTCACATGGGCAAGTCCTGATGATTCATCAAGTATATTCCTGGCTTCTCCCCCTGGGCCTCTTGCACCTGTGAATGTCTCAATGGGTCATTAAGCAGGCTATTGTTCTGCAGCCATCCTGTCTGAGGTGCCACTCAGACAGCACAATTTGAAATACTGATATACCAAACATATCCCTAACTTCCATTACACATATAACACATGAACATAAACATCCTCATCTTACTTAGCACATTATAGCCTTTCTAATGGTACCTGACATGGCATATCTTACATGAATTACTATGATTTTGATGTACTGATGTCAAACAATATAATAAATGCTCCCCCCCAATCCAGCCAGAGTGACACCCCCAACGCGAGACTGGTGTAGAAGGGAGTAATCAGAGCTCCTGAATAGACCTCAAGGGCCCCCCTTATCCATCCAGCATCACAGAGCTTTCTCTTCAATGAGACTTGAATTTGGTCCTCTCCAGACTCACTGGGCCCCCCTTTGAACCCAGGGCTTCATGCTCCCTTACACACCTGTCCTGGAAGGTGGCCTTCCTGGTGGCTATTATGTCTGCCAGGCAAGTTTCCGAGATTATGGCATTAACATCAGAACCAGGATAAAGTCAATTATGCACACACCCAGCCTTTTTGCCTAAGGTAGTCTCTCACTTCCACCTTAACCAAGATATTTTCTTATCGGTCTTTTATCCCAAGCCTCACATCTCCAGTGAAGAGAGGCATTTGCATTCTCTTGATGTGCGATGGTCCCTGGCATTTTACATTAACAGAACTAAATCTTTTCGCCAGTTGACGCAGCTCTTCGTGCCGGTTGCAGACTGAATGAAGGGGCTACCGGTTTCTTCTCAGTATCTCTCAATGTGGAGACCTGTATCCGGACCTGCTATGAGCAAGCTGGGGTTGCATCTCCGATGGCCCTGACAGCCCACTCAACGAGAGTGCAGGCATCACCTGCAGCCTTCCATGTGCATATTGGATATCTGCAGGGCAGCTACCTGGTCGTCGGTGCATACCTTAGTGTCCCACTATGGCTTGATGCAGCAAGCTCAAGACGATGCTGGCTTTGGTAGAGTGGTGCTTCAAGGGTCACATCCATGAAATCCTGCTCATCTCCGAAGACACTGCTGGTGAGTCACCTAAGTTGGGAATGGACATGAGGAGGCACTTGAAGAAGAAAGAACGGTTACTTACCTGTAACTGTTGTTCTTCGAGATGTGTTGCTCATGTCCATTCCAAACCTGCCCTCCTTCCCCTCAGTCAGAGTTCCAGCAAGAAGGAACTGAGAGGGGGGGGCCAGTGGCGCCTATTTGAGGGCACCACAGCAGGGGGGACTAGGGCTAGCTCGTACAGGTACCAGTAGGGGGAAAAGTTTTCTGGAACCAGTGCATGTGGCGCACACACACACCTAAGTTGGGAATGGACATGAGCAACACATCTCAAAGAGAACAGTTACAGGTAAGTAACCATTCTTTTCTGTTGATGAGATCGCTGTGGTGGTGAAATGCCTTTGCAGTGGTAAGGCAGCAGGGATGGACAAGAATCACCCGGAGATGTTGAAATCACTGGACAAAGTCGGGGTGTCATGGTTAATGCACCTCTTCAATGTTGTATTGAAGGTGGAGGCAGTACCTCGGGATTGGCAAACTGGGGTGGTGATCCTGATCTTTAAGAAAGGAGACCAGAGGGTGTGTTCCAATTACAGGGGGATCACACTTCTCACCCTCCGCAGCAAAGCCTATGTCAGCGTGTTTGAGACGACGCTATGCCCATTAGTTGAACCTTAGATTCAGGAGAAACAATGCGATTTCCATGCCGGATGTGGAACAGTGGATACAGATACTTGAGGGTTTGTGGGAATTTGCTAACTTGGTCTACTTCGTTTTGTAGACTTGGAGAAGGCTTATGAGCGCATACCCCAAGATGTCCTGTAGGAAATGCTGCAGAAGTATAAAGTGTTGGTGCTGCTGTGTGCTATCCAGTCTCTCTATTCCTAGAGTGAGAATTGTGTCCATATTCTTGGCATTAAGAAGAGTTCATTAAAGGTGGGCACTGGACTCTGCCAAGGGTGTGTCCTGTCTCCATTTATGCTTGTGATCTTCATGGACAGTCAAGGCACAGCCGAGTTGGGAAGTGTGTCCGGTATGGGGACTTGGAAGTAGCATCTCTGATGTTTGCAGATGATGACGTCCTTGGTTCTTCAGACTGTGATCTCCAATGCACACTCGAACCCTTTGCTGCTGAGTGTGAAGTGGCTGGAATGAGAATCAGCATCTCCAAATCAGAGGTCGTGGTTCTTTTCCGGAAGAAAGTGAAGTGTTCTGTCCAAGTGAAGGGGAGCAGCTGCCCTTAGTGGAAGAGTTTAAGTATCTGAGGCTCTTGTTCACAAGTGATGGTAAACGGGACCGTGAGATTGACTGGTGGGATTAGTGCAGCGGTGGCAGTGATGTGGGCACTGTACCGATCCATGGCGGTGAAGTGGAAGCTAAGTTTTTGGACAAAAAGCTCTTGGTTTACAAGTCAGTCTATGTCCCCATGCTCACCTATGGTCATGAACTTTGAGTAATGACCTAAAGGATGAGATCGTGGGTATAAGCGGTGGAAATGAGGTTTCTCCACAGGATGGCTGGGCTGACTCTCTAAGATAAGGTGAGGGTCTCAACTATTTGGGAGATCCTTGCAGTAAAGCTGCTGCTACTCTGGATCAAGAGGAGTCAGCTGAGGTGGTTTGAGCACCTGAGAAGGATAACCCTTGGTAGGCTTCCTTTGGAACTACACCGGGCATGTCCCACTGGGAGGAGGCCCTGAGGCCAACCCAGGACATGCTGGAAGGAATGCTTGAGAATCCCCCAGGAGGAGTTGGAACCTCTTGCAGGGAAAAAAGGAAGGTCTGGTCCTCCTTACTCTCCATGCTGCCGGCACAACCCTCACCAGGAAAAGCACTATAAAAGGAAAAGAAGAAGAAGAAAATTCATTTCGATGTGCTTCATAGCTTCTAAGGCCAAAAATGATCACAGTGATATGACCACCTGCATAACACGGGCCATAGAATTTCCCTGAAATAATTTCTGTTTGAATTAGAGCTTGGAAATATTAAATACATTAGCTTTAGGATGAGAGCAAAGGTGGGGTGGGAATCCACAGGAAAAAGCCTTAAACTAAAGGGTAATTAAAAAGCAATGGAAATGTGAGTACTTAAATGTAAATTAGTACATGGCTGCTCTTTGGGGAAGAGACTATATTCTTGTTCTGTGTTTATACAGCATCTGGGACAATCTGGTTCTGGTCATTAATGTGACTTCTAGGTGGTTTCTTATACTTATCCCAAAGCATCATTGTAGACACAGTGAGCAATACAGCATAACCAATCTTTCCTGTCTATGGCTTATTCCTCCATTAAGACCAGCTTGGTTCTATTCATGCATACAATGGCCTGCCACTTAGGTGGTGGTCAGTTTCTTGATCTGACTGACCTTGGCATTTATTTTCAGTCCAACTTGACAATACCAATCTTCCGAAGTAGTGAGGAGAATCATTAATTTAAATCTCTCAGTTGTATGATGTCATGTGCATAAGCTAAAGAGCTTAATTGTAGATCATCTAGTGTCATGCCCTACAACTCATCTACCATTCTTAACTTCAATATAAGAACATGATGGAAAAGTGACAGTGATTCCATGTCGCCTTGTTTTACACCAAACTTTGACTTGAACTAGTTGCTTAATTTCTCACCAATTCTTACACCACTACAGGGGTCTTGGAACTTAACTTTCATAATTGCTGTTATGCTATCTGGAACTCCATATGATTTTATTCCTTTCCATAATGCTTCCCTGCAAACCAAATCAAGAGCTAGTGCTACAGTAATACAAACAATACAGTGGTGACCGAGTGTTCTTAGTGATCTCAGATGCCGGTATTGTATACATGAGGGTGGAGAGCACAACATAAGCCAGGATTCAAACCATACAGTGCTTTTAACTTTAAAAAAACAAACAAACAAAAAAAAAAAAAAACCTTCCTGTGCAGCATAGTTACATTTTTTTGGCCCGGATGATATGGCAGTTCAGGAGGAAGTCTTGTAATGCACAGATATTTCCCAAATCTTCCAGTCTGCAAAGACAGACCCCTTTCTAAAGCCCCCCCCCAACCCCAAAAATATACGAACGATGTTAGGGCTGTGGCAACACAACATTCCTAGTGGTAGTCCTTCTGGTGCTCAAATGGAGAATCAAGAGGTGTGAACAGGTTGGAGTGGATGGGACAGAAAGAAGAGTCTATGCCCATTAGAGCACACTCCCCTTCAGAACCTGAAATGGAACCCAAGATCTGAGTCTCATCATTCTTTTGCTATCAGCAAATCTCTGTGGAACCCACTGGTAAAGTGTTCCTTCACCCTTTTGTACTGGTCCAAATAGTATGTAACCTACTACTGCTATCAGTCAATTAGCTTAAGTGACAGAGGTCTGTGCTGTGGATTTAAAAATTCCAGTCCTGCTGATGACTGAGGTAGGTTTCAGTATGATGCTACATGATGCAATTTTTGTTTTCTGAGTTAGCTTTCTTAAAAATCTAGGAAATTGCACACAGAAAATAATATTAAAACAGTATTTAAGGTTGCAAAGTCAAGCACTCTAAAGTTAGGAAATGTTAAAATTAAGGTGGTCTGTGCAATCTGAATTCAGCCTTTTGTGCATATGCATTATGATACAGCTTTAACGACATGATCATGATCATACTATTTTTTCCTCAGAACCCCTGCCTCATTCAATGTTTTATTTTCTCCTCATTGTTCAGTGTGTGGCCCCAGTCTTGTTTACTGTATGCTGTTGAAACCCTGTTTTGAAGACAGAATTATTCATTTCCACAAGGGCATTTTTATGGTGTTCATCACTATAGTGTCCAAATGTTCACAGACATGAATGAATTTATTTTCAAAACATCTCTGAGATTAGAGGGCAGTGGTAGTATTATCCCCATTTTACAGATGGGATACTGAGTCAGATATTTGGGTTAAAAATATCAACCAATTTTAGGTGTCCAACTTGAGATGCCTAGGATCTGATTTTTCAGAATACTTAGCATTCAAAGCACAGCTCCCATTGACTTAAGTATATCAAACTCCACGGTCTCAAGTTTGAGACCCAGAAAATGAAGAACATGCAATTTGTGACCACCTGTGAAAAACTGGGTTTGAGAGACTTGCCCAGTATCACACAGGAACCCTGTGGCCCTGGCTCCAGTTCTCCAAGGCAGCATTCAACTGCCTTAACCATGAGACCATTCTTTTTCTCCTGCCTCTTCCATCCATCTCCTTCCTCATTTGCACCTTCCAGGTACATCCTGTGCACTACATGAGGCAGGGGAAAATAGTATGTGGAAAAATTTGATCATGTAATTAAAGATTTATCAATACATTTGCACAGAGGGGCTAAATAAGAGCTGCAAAGACATTAATTTTGATGTTTTCCTAATTTGTAAGTGCCTGAATTTGCAATCTTAATACTGTTCTTTGAATATAGTTGTGTGTGTGTGTGTGTAAATTCTTTATAGAGAGTATAAAACAGGATATTACAGAGTCAAGGGTAGGGTACCTAGTGGTAGTGTAACACAGAATTTAGATTCTTAACTTAACCCTGTCCTGCTGGATAGGAGTACTTTGCCCCTAATTGGAAGTGGAAAGCAGTGTCCTACTTGCAAATACTTCTAGCTGTTTGAAGGAGCTTTGAAGGGCTCCAGAAGGAGTGTCACTGCAAAATGAAGTGTTTAGGAGGGAGAATTAAAAGGAGAGAATCAAGAAGTTTTTTTCAGTGCGCTATGGCTATATGTTTTTTTCATTCAAATGATCTGTTCCAAGACAACTTAGAGCAATTTTAAGTTTCAGCACTACAAGATGCATGTTCATTTTCCTACTTCATCTGCAATAGTGCTTTTTGTTCAGATACTAGGATAATGGGCTATTAAAAAAAAAACCCGAAAGTAGATGTTTCCTTATTATAATCTTCTCCAAAATTTTCCAAAATGCACAGGATCACTTGAATTTCAGAACGGTCCGCTTATTAAAGAATATATACTGTGTGATCTGTAGAGAAAATTAGTGTGTCCTCTACTGGTTATCACTTGGAATAACATCCTGAGCGATAGCAGTTTGGGCAAGAACCAACTACTCTGAATGTCATCCTGGCTTAGGGTGACCAGATAGCAAGTGTGAAAAATCTGGACAGAGGGCTGGGGGTATTAAGCACCTATATAAGAAAAAGCCCCAAATATCGGGACTGTCTCTATAAAATCGAGACATCTGATCACCCTATCCTGGCTGCAGTTTATCATAGTTAGGGCCATAAAACTTTTTACCCCCACTTGTATCCTCTATCCCTTGATTTAACAGAGCACCATCTTAATTTTTCCTCTTTTGATGAAGTTATATCTGTATCCTGAACCTTTTAAACATGTAAGACTTGGTAGCTTTAGGACCAGTAATTCTACAAGTGCAAAATTGCGAAGAGCTACATGTAATTATTGTTCATGTTGCCTAGTAACTAGAGCGGACCATGTAATTCTAATTGGATAAATTTGATTAATTTAGCCTATTTTCCCCCCTGCTGGTGGAATGTACATGAACCCATTGAGACTTCCATGCATTTATTTCAAATAGAACTAAAATGTCTGAATCTTTTACTGCACAAACTCATTACAGATATGCAAAATCTGATTGGTATTGCTTAATTGTGGTCAGTCTTCTACCTTTCATAGCATTTCTGTTGTCTGTTTGGATAAATGGGCAAGTATTTCAATATGAATATTTATGCATGCGAATCAAAAATTCAGTTTCGTCATATAACTCTAATATAATTCACTTTAATATTCACTTTAAGTTAACAGTCATTCACATATAAGTGGAAAGAAAACACAAGGAGAGAAAACATGATTAAAGCAAGTTATTTAAAAATGCTGAGAAGTATTCAGAATTATTTGCTCAGCTGTGCAGATAAACATGCAGAGAACTTCCTATGAATATTGCAAAATTAAACACATGTGAAGTGCTTGCAGGATCAGGGGCTAACTCTCATAAATCAAGCATGTGCTTAAAGGCTTGCAGGAGCGTAATCGTAAATACCACAGAATTCTAGTGCCATATCTTATCCTAAAAATAGTCATCAAACCATCCCTTGTCATTAAATGATGTAGAACTACAATATGGTTTTGCTATTAATAGAAACTGTTAGAAACCTTACTCCAGTTACTGTAATTTTCTCATTTCTATGTATATATGTTGTATGTTAACATAAAATGAGCTCATTATAGTCTTTTAATCTAGTGATTAGTGAACATTTCTAAGGATGCTGAGGTGTATGACTTTAAATGAGATTTTTTTTATACCTGATGACTGTGTGTAGATCTCCTGGTCTTTTTACTTAGTCAGCAGTTGTTTTTTTGTAGTTTTAGGCATTTTAGGCATTATCTAAGATTTATAGTTTTGATTTAAAGAACAGGTGGTTTCTCAGAAATTTAAAAAAAATAGTGTTTAGCAGAAGTGTATGTGTAAATTTTTTTCCCTTTAATTGTTGATAGCCCTGCTTGAAGCCAGACTTTGGTTCAAGGTCTGATCCTTCGGTTTATTTCTCACTCATCATGATACTCCTTGGATTAAACACTTGGTTGGTGAGGTGATTACTTTGATATTACAGTGGATTATTATGTCAGGTGAGAAATAAATCTTTTGAGGAACAGAAATCTGGTCTTCAAGCAAATTACCTTTGACAGACCAAAGGAAGAGGAAAATAATAAGTTCAAAGCAGGACTGAACAACAAATGTTCAAAGTTGTCTGAGGCATCAATAACTCTAAAGGAATGAATGAGAATGATATTCCAAAATTATCTTAAAACGCCACAGTAACTGAAGTTTTTATCTTCTTAAGCTTATTTTGTGTCTTCAAACAAAAAAACCAAACAAACCTAATAATAGACTAGCAATAGCGCTATAAAATTCAGGTTCAGAAATGTTTGTCATTGTCTTAGTATTTGTCTCCAGAAAGACATTTTAATCTTTGTAATTATGTTTTAAAAGTTTAAAATGGAAACTCCACAATATAAAGAAGGAAGCCAAACTAAACAGTGACATTTACTTCCTGAGCAAATGCAAGATACAAGTCATCATTCCCAGAGGACTCACCACCTATAACCCTCTGAACGCTACATACTGCTTCATATGTGCTGGACAGCTTTGCAGAAGGACATCTGAACAACTGAGGAACTATCCTCCTGCACCTCACATACTCCAGAAGGGACCACCTCTAATAAGAAATCATCACCAGCTCCCACCCACTGGAAAGAAGAAAAAGAAATATTAGGAAACCTACTTGGAGATCATGCAGGAAATCCAAAACTATCAAAAAAACCCCAAAACCTGACAACCATCCAACACAAAAACAAAAAGTGGAACCAACTACTACTAAGAGAACACAGCCTCTAGGAGAAACCAGGACTCACTGCATAGACACTTCACAACACCCCAACATCAACTTATCAAGACTACTCCCGACTAGAACTGAATTATCTGTGCTGTCCAAGTAACTGAACTTCTGTCCCATAACAGAAACTGATACCATACTAACAGGTAGAGAACTAGAAGAATTCTTTTACCAACTCTGCCTCAAAAAATTTCACAAAGATGACACCATCCACAACCACCATCTCTCCACCAACAGACATAAGAAAAAAGAATCATCTGATTGGACTCCCTTTCCTCCCCCCTGTGGATGAAACCACACATTTTATCACTAACAGCTGCTGTAGGGAAAAAATCAACTGTGAAATCCTTAACATTATATTCACCACAATATCTCTGCCATTGAGAGGATAGCTATGCAGTCCCTGAAATCCAACCAAGTAGTGATCAAACCAGCCGACAAAGAGGGCACTATTGTAGTCTTCATTCGTGATGACTACATCAACAAAGCCAACCGACAACTCTGATCAGCTACTGTAAAGAACTCAGTAAAAGATCCCATGCCACAGTTCACACAGGGGTTTAAGGATGTCATCATATCCTTCCCCAAACAACCCCAAGAGGAACTCTACAATTTTGTCCCTCAGAAACCCGTCTCAGGGACCTTCTACATGCTTCCCAAGATATACAAACAAGGGAACCCAGGCAGACCATCATCTCTGGTCACAGCACTCTTACTGAAGGAATATCAGGATTCATAGACACCATCTTCAAACCACTCACCATACAAAGAGCCAGTTTCCTCCAGGACACAACCAACGTCCTCCCCAAACACATAGTCAAACTCATCCATTTCATCCAGTCCCATGGTAAAGAACAGAACTGTCAGAAACATTGATGAACACAGTTTGTTGGGGAAGAACTGACACAGCTATTGTAAAAGGAAATCTTGCTTCCCAATTTATTAGAATTCAGTGAGGGGGTGATCCAGTGGATAGAGTGTACTTGGACTTTCAGAAAGCCTTTGACAAGGTCCCCTGCCAGAGGCTGTTAATATAGTTGGTAGGAAATCTTTCATCAGAATGATATTGAAATGTTCTGTGGGAAAATGTCAATTTGCCAATACAAACAAACAAAAAAAAAACCCTTCATTTCAGGACCCAAGCTGGAATATTTAAGTTTATTATTATTTGAAAAGTTTCATTTCAAGTGAATTGAACATTAAACTCCATTTCCCTATTGTGGCGCATTGCCTCATTGTAGTTCAGATTTCTGATGCCCCCTTTCTGCTTTATGGGCTGGGCTTTCTGGTTGGCCTACATTGGGCTTAATGCAACACAATCTGACCAGAAGGGAGATCATATTGCATCTTGACAATTGCATCTTGAGGGCAGACCCTCAAACAACAACAGAGGCATCAGGAATCCAAACAACAACTCTGGTGAAGTGATGCACCACAAGAGGGAAAAGCAGTTTAATGTTGAACTGACTGAAAATGAAATATTTTGGGTCAGATCAACAAACCAAACTGAAACATTTTAATTCAGGAATATCAATGTTTTATTTTGATTAAAAATGGTGAAATCCCCCTCCCCCCCCCCCCCCCCATTTCTGACTTGAAATATGTTGGAACTTTTCACTTCCCTATAAATTTCAAGTTTTCATTTAGATTAGAGATAAAAACAGATGTTGAAATTTGGAATTTTTTTGTAGGATGGAAATTCTAGTATTTCTGAACTCTGTTGCTACATCTTCTGTTCCGGTAGTGAGAACTGAACTTTGGACAAAGGTAAATGTTTCTCAGCTACATATTTTATCTCCAACATATTTTAAAATAGTTTGATTAAAAGCCACTCAACATTTGAAACAAAGCCTGTTGCAGTAAGTCTCCTAGCTAAATGAACAGCTGGCTAACTGTAACATAATGAGATCTTGTAAATAAAAATATTATTTTTCCCCATTTTCCTGTAGTCAAAATAATAGGCACAGCACAGCTTGTGGGATACCTGCAAAGTAGTTGCTGCCTAATATACTAATACACTAATAGAACAAAGTTTCAACCTGAAAGCAATTTGGACCTGTTTCCTATAACTCTTCAAACAGTGAGAATTAAACATTGAGATCTTTCTTCACTTTGACTCTGTTCTTTTCAGCTTTCTTCTTGCCTACCTCTCACTTGATAACCATATCATCTGAATGCCATCTAAGAATTTGCACAGGGAGGAAAAGCTCTATGTAAGATAGAAAGCTTGTCTCTTTCACCAACAGAAGTTGGTCCAATAAAAGTCACCCACCTTGTCTTTCTGATATCCTGGAACCAACACAGCTACAGCAACATTCTCCAGAATCGCTTGGTTAAGATAACGAAGGGACAATATAAGCAGTGTGACTGGCATCTTCCTTATCTGCAGGCTGAACATATCTGTGGTGTCCTTGTTCTCCCTTCATATGACATACAATTGCCAGTCCACTCTAGATTTTAAATTTTTTCCAATTGCTGCTGCTGCTGCTGCTAATGTCATCGCTTATAGACATGGTTTAGTAATCATTTCACGCTTACTTATTTTAATGAAATTTCTGTTTTAGAATATTATCAAAAGCAGAAGAAAAAATAAAAACACTTCATGAAGAACCGGTAGATGGTGGAAGAAAATTTCACTCAAAAGGCACAATTCTAGTACAGAATAGTTATGTTCAGTTTTACTATGCAAGAACAATGTGTGCGTAATGGCATTATTTCTTCTTTGCCGTGCCTCTGAAAAGTTGAGGTGACATAAACACATAATAACATTTCTCTTATTGTTTTCAAATAGTTCATTTTTTATTGCTAAATATTGTTTTTAAAGGGATAGTGTTTTCAAGGCCCAAATGTAGAATTATCTGGACTGCTTTCTTTTTCAGAGAATCTACCATCTGAACACCTTTAGGAGCTTGATAAAGTCCTTTTTGCCATAAAAATACATACCACTGATTAATAAAAATTGGATTGGATCCTATATGGGTTCACTCAACAAACTTACACAAGCTCTGCTGAAGGATTGTCACTGAAAGAGTTTGATCTAGAAAGTTGTAATATAGTATATGTAAGCTAACAGTGTGCTTCTATTTATTATGGGAGTCTTCGATTATGATCTGGTGGGAGGCAGCTCATAACTGGAACAGTTTAGAGTATGTTGGTGAAAAGAAAAAAATGTAAATATGACACTAGATAGTTGTTTATTATTTACAGAGCTGGCTATTGTGATTCAGCAATGAACAATGTGTATGAAAGTTTTTGGATTAACATACAAACAGAGATCATCTGACCACCAGGACTTGGGAGAGTGAGAAATCTAAAGTACTAAGATAACTCAAAATGTTCAAAACCGCAGTGTACAGAATTTGTAGGGGAATTTGTACTGTTGGGATAGCTGAGTAACAAATGCAATAAAACATACATCATAAAAGAAATTTCTAAATTAAATGGAAGACAGTTTTGTGGTCCAAAACATAGACTCCAATCAGCGGAAAAGCCATCCTGGATCAGCTATTTATTGTTGGGGAAGAACTGATCAAGAACATGAGGAGAGAAATAGGGAGATTTAGGTCTAGTTGCCATGTCCTATGTGAATTCAGTATAGTAAAGAGGTTTCCTCCATTCCCCCACTACATCATACATGTGCAGTGGTGTTAGATTTTAGGAAAATAGAGTTGGAGAAATTCATGAGTGAAATGCAGTGAAAGAATTAAATTCTACGACTGTAGAAGGAAGCTTGGCAATCCTAAAATACCATAAATAAGTCTCATTTGACTGTAATTCCTCTGAAGGAGAGAATAACAATTACTTGGCAGTGGGGAGAATTTTATGATGAAGTAAGACTAGAGTTTAATATCTGAAATGTGGCTAAAGGATGACTAAGAGGAGGCATAAGTCTACAAATACTTCTAAGGGCATAATTCCCCATGGGGAAAGAAGTTTCTGGGGTAGTGAAGAGAAGTACAGCTAGGAGGAATAGGATGGGAATAAGAGAAATAACATAGGCTGAATGTTATGAAGAGCTTACTTACATCATGATTAGTCTGTGGAATGATTTCCAAACGGAAGTGGCAAAAGCCCCAT
This sequence comes from Emydura macquarii macquarii, assembly GCF_026122565.2. NCBI lineage: Eukaryota > Metazoa > Chordata > Testudines > Chelidae > Emydura > Emydura macquarii. Next base: position 13,473,448 of record NW_027131500.1, on the reverse strand, counting down.
TGCTTGTGAACCTTAAAACTATACATCACCAAACACTAATAAATGTATGTTTGCAGGGAGGTGAATCAGAAAGCCCTAGTAGGTCTTTCTAGCTCTAACTCTTATAGTTCTGATATTTTTCCATTTTCATTGTAGTGTTAAATTTGTATATTTTTCTTCTTTGTCTTACAGATATTGTCAAAGTACTGTAGCATAAAATCAGATGGAATATTAACTAGTTTTTACTTCTTACAGGTGCTTCTCCCAGCAGCTGGTCTGTTACAGTTGCAGGATGTGAAGAGGACTTGCTGTGAGTTTTTGGAATCCCAGCTTCATCCTATCAACTGCTTAGGGATTCGTGCGTTTGCTGACATGCATGCATGCACAGATCTATTGAACAAGGCCAACACATATGCAGGCAAGTCTAACAGCATACAGAAAATAATCTTCTCTATCATTGGTTTTTAGGAAGGTGCTTTTTCTTGTGTGCCCTAACGAAAGAGAATTTATCCAAGATGCTGGAGAGAAGTAAAAATTTTTTTTTGACAAAGTGTAGTGGGATCTATAAAATCTATCACAAGAAAAAGTCTTCTGGCCAAAACATTGGTTATGAGGACAAAAAGTTGCCAACCTTGCATTTTACTTTTTACTCATATGAAGATCTGCAGTTGATTTTTTTACTGACATGGTAAACTTTTTACTGACATCACTAAAAATACCATAAACAATATAATAATGTCAAAAACTGTGTACACACTCATGATATTCTGTACACAGGAATTCGGAATTATGCAATTGTTTTAACTGCAGTTAATTAATCAATTGGGTTCTTTGCACATGTGCAATAATAGAAAACAGAAAATTGAGAAAGTCATGGTCAGTGTAGTTCTATGATATAAGAAGTGATTCTGAATGATGACAATCAATGTCAAAACACACAATAAGTTTTATTTCTACCCAGTTTCATGGACATTTTCATTTATTTAAGGGTTTATGGACAGTGTTAAAATTGTACATTTTTTTTTTTACTGACTGTCCATAAATTTACAGACAGTTGGCAACCCTGAGGGGACACAAAGGGAAGTGCATCTTCATGTTCTGTAATTGTCAGGATCAGAAGCCAAGAAATTTGTGATCCAGCAAGAGATTTGCTTAGCTTGTAACTGTTGATACTGGTGGCTTAGTGATCAGTGTGGCTACAAGTGAGACACAGTATGCCCGATTTGTAGCTCAATAAAGTTTAATGTGCAAGGTTTTCTATAAATATACTAGTTAAATACAAAGCCTAAAATTAACTACAATATATGATACTCACTAAATCTAGAGAGCTATGCAGTCGCTCCGAAGGCTGTATACAGAAACAATTTTTTTCAGAGGCCCCACCAGGGAATTGGTGGATCCTTTGGTCCGACTGGTAGCACCTCCAACGGAATCAGGTGTTGATGGAGCGCGTCCCTTTGTCTAAGTGGCGACTTCTTATACCTTTCTATACACAGCTTTCACCTAATTACCTCTTTACTAATTATTACATATTCTATTACCTACATTGGTTTCTCACTCTTGACTACATTCCATTCTCACCATGATAATTGGGGTCGTCAAAACGACATCTGGTGATAGGAGGGGTGGTGAGGAAGTGTATGCCCTTTGGCAGTGAAAAAGTGTACCCCCAGATGTTCAAGGATAACTTGTTATTCACCTCACCATTATCTATGTGCAGCTGCAAGCATACATGTTATGTATTTTATCTTATTATATGCTGTGATATGCAGAAACTGAGAGATCTGCAAGGTTACTCAGTATTCCTGTTTGTCTCTGCCAACCGGAAGATGTCAGGCTGCAGAGGCCAGAATAATCAAGCAAGCAACTTAAACTATGCTAGGCCTCAAAACCATGGTCAAGCAACTCAAATTGCCCTGGGCCTCCAACAGTAACCCTTGTAGTTCAGGGTTATCTTGTGCACTGGATTGATAAATTGGAGACTCTTTTGGGCTTATCCAAGTCCCTGTTAACTGAGCCATTTTTGGGTACTCTGAAGAAAAATATCAACTTTCATTTATTTTTTTAAAAGTACGCTTTTAGTTCCCTTCCTTGTGGAGACAATCTTGACAGCATAAACAGTGTAAAACGATGTAAGCCAATTGCTGAAGCTAAAAGGAAAAAGCATATGGGCTATACTTCTGTAGGAAGTGGCTGGGAGGGACCTAAAGGTTCCCTGCACCAAACATATGTTGTATGTGTAAAAATGGGTCATAAGTCAAAATAAGTTTGGAGTGTTTCCCAAAGAATAACCTTACTGTCTCTCCCCAGAATTATTGGCCAGGTGTTGTTGAGAGTGGTGTGGGGGGGGGGAAAGGGACAGGAATCTGTTGTATTCAGGGGTGCGCACAGCAAAACATTCTGCTGATCTTCTTTGAAATTAACATTAAGGAGAATGCTGCTCATTTTAGCAGCTGCCTCACTGCAGGTGTGCTTGCTACTGCTGTGGTCACATCAGCTGCCACAAGTGGAACTCTGGTTTTACAACTTCTACTAGCATTGTTGCAAGCACACTGGCAACATATTGTGTAGTCTCTGTACCCTGCTGGCTGCTCCAATGACATGGAAAGGTGATGAGGTGAGGCAGAGAAGGCACTGGATGGGTGTCCTACTGTCTGCTTCTCTTCCCAAAATCTTTTCTGTCCATCCCAAAGTTTTTGAAATGCCACTAAAAGAGTGCGTGGAGTGCCACTCTCCTACCTCAACACAAGATAGAAAGGGGCCACATTTCCGAATTGATAATGTAGCTTACTACCACAGGAGACACCCCAAGGACTACTACCATGAGGAACATCTGCTGGGTAGGGATGCTTCCCTGAGGTGCTGGGGAAGGTTAGAACTCTCAGCTGCCCTATTTTTTCCTCCTACTAAATTTTGTGTAGATCTTAATAAAGGCTAATATAATATAATTAATATAATACAATGCAATAGTTTTGATATTCTAAAATGAGGTTTTAATGCTATCCCTCATTTGTAAATACATTGATATTCCATAATTTTTCTGCTGTAGATTGTAAATCTACCAGGGTTAATATAGCTGAGATAGAGGTAGTTCCAGAATCCATCATCAGATCAGCAATTGGCAGTCTAATGATTTTGTCTAATATACTTGGATATGTATATTGTTGCTCTAAGGCAGTTACTTTTTTACTTCATTACATATTTTCCTGACACAATGTAATTGAGAATTTCTTAGAATTGCAAATTGTAGAATAATAAAAAGATGTCCTAAAAGCACTATGAACTTATTATACCATCATAAAACATAGGGCTGGAAGGGACATTAATAAATCATCAAATCCAGCCCAGTATGTTGAGGTAGGGCCAAATAAACCTAGACCATCCCTAACAAGTGTTTTTCTAATCTGTTCTTAAAAATTTCCAGTGATGGTGTCGGGGTGCTCTACTCACCACTGAATGGTGTCCCCTTTGGCCAATTCTGGGGATTAGTTCCACCTGGTTCAGTGCTCCCTTTCTTCTCTCACCGTTGCAGCTCTCTTTCTGCTCACGGGATTGCAGTATGGCTGCTTTGTGGCTCAACCCTCCGACCAGGTCACACTGTGATTTCCCCTTCTGGGAGAGGTCTTCAATATCTTTCTGCTCAAGCAGCATCAGGCAGTCTTCATGCCCACTGCCCTGGCTATGTCACTCCTGCTATATTTCATGTAGTCTATTCAGTCACTGCCCCAAGCAATACCATTCTGCCTTGGATGGTAGGGAAACCCAGGCCCACCCTCTGCTCTGGGTTTCAGTTCAGGACTCTATAGCAAGCAGTTATGTTCTGGGTCTTCACCAATCTTATTGCTCTCTTTCCTGGACTACTTCCTGTCATGCTCCTTTAAGCTGCTCCTTCACCAGCCTTCCTAGTCAGACCCCTCTCTCTTTGGCGAACTAGGTAAACCTTTCTTTGTAGATTCCTATCCCTTTTCTCGGGTTCATATCCTCCCCTTCCTTCTCCCTTACCTCAAGAAGAGAGACTGCAGTTTCATCCTCATTATTGCCAGCCTCCTGGCTTTATAGAAGCCCTGTCTGTTCCCTCACAGTTGAGCTTCTTCCACACAGCTTAAATCTCCCCCATTACAGCTGAATTGGTTGATTGGACCTGCCTGGTCTAACTCAGGTCTTTCAGGACTGAAGTGGGTGTATACCCCATCACAGATGGGGATTCTACAACCTCCCTTGGAAGCCTATTCCGGAGCTTAACTACACTTATAGCTAGAAAGTTTTTCCTAATGTGTATCCTAAATCTTCCTTGCTGCAGATTAAGCCCATTATTACTTGTCCTACCTTCAGTGGACATGTAGAACAATTGATCACAATCTTCTTTATAACAGCCCTTAGCATATTTGAACATTGTTGTCCGGTCCCCCATTCAATCTAGTTTTCTCAAGACTAAATATGGTTCTTTATAGCTTTCCTTATAGATCCTGTTTTCTAAACATGTTTTCATGTTTTTTTGTTCTCTTCTGGATTCTCTCCAGTTTGTCCACATCTTTCTAAAGTATGATGCCTAGAACTGGACTCAGTACTCCAGCTGAGGCCTCACCTGCACCAAGTAGAGCAGGGATTATAATCTCCCATGTTTTACATACAGCACTCCTGTTAATACACCCCAAGACTGTTTGCCATTTTTGCAACTGCATCACATTGTTGACTCATATTCAGTTTGTAATCCCCAGATCCTTTTCAGCAGTTGTAAAAAGCAAGGTACAATCTGGACTGATGGACTACTGTGTCCCCTCAATTCTCCAACCTGGGGTGCCATTTACACTGCGTCACACACCCACACACAGCCTCCAGCATGTAAATCATTCCCAGCTATACTGTCTGAGTGCTATAGCCAGCCACCCATGGATTACACTGCAGGGCAACACCCGCAATTTCCAGTCCCAGACTTTCCTCCAAAAATGTACATCTTGTATTGCCTAGCCCCTCCTGGACAATACAAGCTCATATAAAGTCCTTCATTTCATTAACAGAAAATGATATGCACAAATCCTGTTATCCCAAATGAAATTTCTTGAATCTGAACACATGCTGGTTTAGGTAAAACTATAAAATAAGTTTAACAACTACAGAAAGACACAGATTTTAAATGATTACAAGTAATGAGGGATAAGAGTCAGAATTGGTTACAAGAAAATAAAAGATAAAACACAATATCTAACTTAACAAGCTAAATCAATTAAAATAAAGTCTCTCTCACCACATACTCTAGCAGTCTTACTGGCTGAATCTTTCAGCCAGGATCCCTTTCCATTCCAATGAACTTCCTTTGTCCTTCAAGTGTTATCGATGCTATGAGTAGAGATGAAGGGAGAGATGATTTGGGGCATCTGTTCCTCATTTTTATCCTTTTTCTCTTTGAGAATCATCTCTAGATGGGGTTCAGAACACAGAAAGTCTGTGGGACAGTAACTTCCAGTTGTTTCCAGTTCATTCTCACCCTTTTTCCGCCCAAAGAATGGCCACTTAACCAGGTGATAGATAGTTCATCTGATTTTGTTGGCACCAAGTTTAGGCTTGGTTTGCCTTTTATCATTGAGGAACTGATTTGTGCTTGCTTTTCTAAACTTGGAATTTGTCTCAGTAACGTTATACAGTAGAATCTTATAACTTTACATACAATGTTGCCACACACATTTTACCAGGACAATAATGATCAGCACATTGAGTTTTCAAGTGATACCTCACAAGGCATACTTTGTACACAATACATTATAGTTTTGTAAAAAGGGTGAACACAGGGATGCAGACTGTCAGAGCAGTACTACTATCTAGCCAGTTATTCTCCATTTTGTAATTGTTCTTTTGATTTTTCCTTCCCAAGTGAAGTACTTTGCACTTATCTTTATTGAATTTCATCTTGTTCTGTTCAGACCAATTCTCCAATTTGTCTCAGTCATCCTGAATTCTATTCCTTCCTCCAAAGTGCTTGCAGCTCGCTCCCTGAGTGGTGTTACCTGCAAATTGTATAAGCATAGTCTCCACTCCATTATCCAACTCATTAATGAAAGTATTGAATAGTATCGGACTCAACACTGACATCTGTGGGCTCCACTAGATATGTCCCCAGCAGTTTGACAGTGAGCAATTGATAACTATTCTTTGAATACGGCTTTTCAACTAGATGTGTGCCCACCTAATAATAGTTTCATGTAGACCACATTTCCCTAGTTTGCGTATGAGAGTATCGTTGGGAGTATGTCAGAAGCTTTACTAAGATGAAGATATATAATGTCTATTGCTTCCCCCCCATCCACTAGGCCAGTAACCCAGTCAAAGAAGGAAATTAGGTTGGTTTGTGTTGATTTGTTCTTGACAAATTTATGTTGGCCATTCCTTATAACCCTGTCATCCTTTAGGTGCTTACAAAGATGATTGTTAAATAATTTGTTCCAGTATCTTTCCAGATATCAAAGTTAGGCTGGTTGGTCTATAGTTTTTTGAGTCCTCTTTGTTTCCCCTTTCAAAAACTAGGTAGTATGTTTGCCCTTCTCCAGTCCTCTGGGACCTCACCCGCCCTCATGAATTCTTAAAAATAATTGCTAACAGTTCAGAGATTGCTTCAGTTAGATCCTTAAATTCCCTGGAATGAATTTCATCAGACTCTGCTGATTTGAATACATCTTACCTATCTAAAAAATGTTCAACTTGTTCTTATCCTATTGTGGCTTGCATTCATTCCCCCATGTTAATATTTATTGCTGAGTATCTGGCCACCACAAACTCTTTTAGTCCTTTTAGTGAAGACTGAAGCAAAATGGGTATTAAAGCAGCCTTCCGCTCATCATCAGTTACTAGCTCTCCATCCCTGCTAAGCAGAGGACCTTCATCGTTCCTTCGTCTTTCTCTTACTCCTAATGTATTTAAAGAACCCCTTCTTATTGCCATTTATGTTCTTTGCTAGGTGTAACTCATTTTGTGCTTTAGCCTTTCTGATTTTGTCCCTACATGTGTGTGCTATTCTTCTGTCCATTGTTTCCATTTTTTGTAAGATTCCTTTTTGATTTTCAGGTCATTAAAGAGTTCCTGATGGAGCCATATTGGCTGCTGCTGCGTCTTCTTCCTGTTTTTCCTTTGCATCAAGAAAATGTACAGTTATGCCTTTAATATTGTATCCTTGAGAAGCTGCCAGTCTCCTGAATCCTTTATCCCTTTAGATTTTCTTCCCATGAGTCCTTACTTACCAGTTCTCTGAGTTTGTTAGTCTGCTTTTTTGAGGTTCATTGTCCTTGTTCGGCTGCTCTCACTTGCCTGGAAACTGTAAATTTATGCAACAGACCTATTTTAATAAAACAAACATTTCTATCTAGTTGGGGGAGGGACTGTCATATCACTTGTTGGTACTGTGTATTGCACAATGGGGCTCTGACTTGATCTGAGGCCTGTAGACACTGCTGAAATCAATGAAAAGTTGCTATAGTGATCAAAATCTCTAGTTGGGTTCCAGTTCACCTACCAGTTGTTACATCAGTACGCTTCAACAAATAGCATATCCAAATACCTGCTGTGATAGGTATTTATATATATTACAGTTGTTATGAATTGTAAGGAAGTCCCAAATGTACCTCTGTACCTGGAACTTTCACTACCTGTCCAGTCACAAATCTTCCCTGTCTTTTCAGTGTCTCTTGTATGTTTCACTTCCACTTCAGGTTCAACATGTCTAGAGCTGAGTTGCTTTCCACTAAAAGGAAAAAAAACAACCCCCCCCCCCCCAAAAAAACAAAAACAAAACAAAACTCCCCTTTTCTTCCACGCACATTCCTTCCATACACATTGTCCATCACTGCTCGTGATTTCAGCATCCATCTTGTTGTTCAGGTTCATAAACTTACAATCTTTAATTCCCTTCTCCCCTCCCCACACAAACAAGCTTTTGCTGAGTTTTATTGCTTCTTCCCATAAATTGACTTTTCTGTCCCTACTGTATCCACTTTCTCTGATCCTCTTATGCCACTTCTCCCCTCTCTGTTTTATTGAAAACTCTACTTACTGCTCAGACCACATCATTACTTTCACTATCTTCCTTTTCCTTCTGAATCGAGTTCAAGTGTCTCAGCCTCACCTGTAAGGTTCAGCACAGCTCTGGCCCAACTTGCATTTCTTTTTTCATATCCTCTCTAACTACTTTCGTTTATTTACTACTTTGTTTTGTGCTTGGAATATCCTCCCTCTCCCCCTAATCCAAGCACCTCCATTTCTTTTGAATTTCTCCTTAAAATCCACTTCTTTCATAAATGTGGTTTTCTTTTTGGCATCTAATTATTGGAATCTCACTGGGCCCCCTTCCACTAGCTCCTAGGCCAAACCAGCTGGTTGTGCTATTTCTGCGCAGTGGGTTTTAAAATGGAACACACAAATATCTTTGCCTTACTCTTCAATTAAACTAGAAATGTACTATAAATGTTTCACAAAGACCATTTACTGCTCTATTTTGTCATCCTGAAAGATGCTGCCTATTCTTCCACCTTTACAGAGATTGCAGGCATTGTGGTTGGTTTTTAAGGCAGCAGGGAATGTCATTAGATAGGGAGGCAGAATGAAGAGTCAGTCTTGGAAGTGATGATCTATTTTATGTATGATCTGGTCAGTGTCAATGTAACTAGTCCATGCCTTTGATATTTCAAAAAAAGGTTGCTAATTGTTTAACTGTCAGAAAAATGTTTAAGCATTGAAATGCCTTAGATGTTACCTATTGAGTGTTTGTGGCAGAACTGTGCATTTTATTTATTCTATTCTTACTCATTGCTTGTTAGAATAAACACTGATAAAAATTTGCATCTTGGATATCAAGAAATGAAATGGTTCATTTAAATTATACTATTGTTTTTATGAGCCTGAAAAAACTCTGCATTGATAGATGTGAAATGGCTGTTCCTCATCTTATGCCCTTTGATTATTCTGCATTTCTAATATTCCTTGAGGAGACTTTCTTTAAACCACCTAACAGGAAATGGAACTATTATCTAGATTAAAAATAAATTAGTGCTATTGCCATACTATCATGCAGTGGCTTTACTGTAGTGGGAGATAACAAGCTCCTGACAATATTTCTTGTTTAACAGTTATCACCATTTATAACATATTACAACTATAGACGCTAAGGTTAAGTACCTTTACAGTGCCTGAACTAATGCAGAGGAGTTATGAAGTTGAAGAGTAGAATAGTTTTAGAAGTTTTCAATATTAACAATAAGACTAGAATTGAGTGACATGTCCAGGAAATTGCTGTATTCACACGATGACATATATGGTGAGGCTTCTTTTAAATAGCTGACATAGGTATAAATCACTTGGAGTTAACTTCTGTTGCACCAATATTTTCTCTCCAGTAAAAAATCCAGTTGTTAGTCGGTAGTCAGTCACAGCCATGCTGGAGTTCCAGAATGTATTCCTACTCAGACTCTCATAACCATCAAAGGGCCAGAGAGTAAATACTGTGGAAACAATTCATCTCTTTTTCATAAAGAAAATACTTCACTTGTCAACAAACCTATTGGCTAATGAAAGAATGTAGTTGATGGGAGCTTTCAATGGGTGTTTTCCTGTCACTTTCAGTGGAGATCAAGGAATGAATGGGCATTCAGACTGAAAGATTTTCTCACTCTAGAAAGTGGTCATTCCAGGTTAGGGATTAAGTGGATTGGTAGGGCAATCTGAGAAGTTTGTATTGTTGCAGCATGTGCTATACTGTATTGTACCAGCTCTGTAGGTCAAAAGACTTCTGATTCCAGTGCTATCAATCTGCCACTTTTCATGAGCACTGAGTGGAATTGAAAATGTGTATTTCTAAATAGACTATTCTTGTGTAAAATCTGGAACACTTCACTTAAAGGACACGTTTTAGCAAAAACATTTTTCTAATTCTAGTTTGAGCAGTAATTTCTGTTGCTATGCTGCTTTTATCCTTGTTGCTATGATTTTGTAGAGTGTTCCAAAATGCAGTTATTTAAACATAAAAAAATCACATAAATTAGATTTTTTTTTATTCACCTGGAATATTTAACATCTGACTGTCCAAGTTGGCAGAATAAGTCCTCCTTACATCAGTAGGATGCATTATTATTTAACTAGTTTATGGCCATCAGCTAGGCCATCACCTAAACCTTTTTGTCCTTTATGGTAATGGCATTTTGTACTTTATGGTAATAATATAAAATTCAGATAATCAATTTAACAACTAACTTTCACCAGCTGTTGTATTCTTCATCTGCTGTGACTGATACTAAGAATTGAAGAGACTATTTAATCTTCAAATCTAGGATATTTTAAAAAGGGTCTTCTATCAAAATGAAAAAAGGCAGAGGTGTCAAAGCTGTGGGGCTACCCATGATACTGCCAACATCTTCATTTGAGAAGAGATGAGTCCTACAGCTGCAAGAGGTCCATTGATAATCCATATGCTTGCTAAAGAGAAGTGTGATTCAATTGATTTAATTCATGGTATTTATCATTGTCATTCAGATGAACTTCTTCAAAACTGCATTTAAGTAGAATTATCTATTTTCTTTCCTGGGGTATTGGGTAAGCCAAAGCATTACCAGTATATTTCAGTGAGCTTTCCTTTTCTTTCATCAGGCTGGCTGTTCATCCAGCTGAGGTGGCCTGGATGTGACTTCCATCAAAGCCCATCACCAGGGTTCTTGAGCTGACCTACAGAGTTGCTAAAGAGATGTAGGTTGTTCCCTTTCCCAGAGGTTCACGTACCTGTTTCTACAGCCTGTCCAGACTCTGCTGGCTTCAGAATGAGGCACTGACATAGTTTGAGTTCCCCAAATCACCTAGCTCATTGTATCCCAAACTTTTGAAAGTAGTACTCCCTTTAGGAAATTGAAACAAATTGTTCCCCCTCCCCTGCAACCTTGCCATACATGAGAAAGTTACAGATACTTTTAATTTTCTGTGCAGCATACCTCCCACCCACACATGCACACTCTGTCAGCAGCTCTTGTGGAGATCTTTTTTCCTACATGCTTTGAGCAGTTAAATATTTTTTAAATGTTGACATTGTTAACTATAATCATTGGCATCTGAGTTAGCACGTATTGAAATGAATAGTTCAGACCTCTGAGTAATTGTTTCAGGTTTTTTGCAAACACAGTGAGACACCATAATATATTTTATATTCATTTCACAATTTGAAGGTATTCTTTATAAATATAACAGCTAGATATTTCTTTTCAAATGACAGCTGAGGCTCTGGGGAATAACTGAGGTCAACCCTTGTCCACCTGATCAGTTCTTTCTATCCCCACCATGGAGCACACCCTACAATTTGAGAAGCACTGATCTAGCATTTCTCTTAAACTCTTAATGCAAATATATATAAAGTGAACTGTTGTTGGTAAAGTAAAAGGTTATGCTTCTGGAAGAACAGAAGTGCATCCTCCTAGCATTGTCAGAGGAAAAGCTTTGAAAATAGCACTCCAGCTAGGTTAGTAATATTCTGTTTGACTGGAAATACTACCCAAAAATGGTCAAAAGATATGTGAAACTTCAGATTCTGGTTGCTGTGTCTTGCTCCACAGGCCAACAGTGATAAAAGCATACAAAGCCTTGAGATGGGATAGGGAGCTACCATAAATGGTTCCTCAGTCGTTATTTTGTGTCTAGTGGCTTTGATGAGCTCTGTTAGGAGTCCTCTTCTGACAAGTTTTCTGGGGTGTGCGGGGGAAGCCTGTGTGTGAAGTCTCCTGAAGATTTACAAAAATCTTAAATAAGCTTGGTGCTACAAAGTTGTGGTAATGCCTTCAATTTCTGAGATATATTTTAAAGATGCAAATACAGAATCATATAAAATAGCCATAAATGGTTTAAATCAGTTAATGATAGAACATGTATCTATGCTGTCCTGAATAGCAGATCACACATGGAGACAAATTTAGGAGACAAACAGTAATTTTCATAAACCAAGCAGCAGATGGGCTATGCTAGCCTCCAAACCACTCTTCCCACAGAGATTCTGCAAACCAATTTTCAGCCAAGAGAGGTTCAGTAAATCTTTACTAAACTAAATACACATACAGAGAAGTAGTTAGTCAAATCATAAGCAAAAAATTCAAATACCACAAAATATGCAAATATTTGTTGCATAATCTGTTTCTTGTGTAGCTTTCAAATACACAGTTTCTCCTGGGAAATGGGACTGCTGATGTCTATATCCCTAAAGTCAGACGTTGCCAGTGGTGACTTCTGGCAGGTACAAATAACAGGGCAACTGTTGACTGCCCCTGGATGTGGAATATGCAGGGCAAATGGCACTATCTCTAGCAGATGATGCGAGGAAGAGGATAGAGCCTAATAGCAGCTTCAGTTCCTCTCAGGCTTTGCTTTTCTTATCCTCAGTCCCTGCTCCATTCCCTCCAGCTTTGGCTTCTATACTTCCAATCGTTCAGCTACTACCCTTCTCCATCCTGCTAGAAGTTTCTTGTTATTCTCCTTCCTCTTAGTTTCTCCCTGAACCTGATAAGCTTCAAATCTTCCCTGATTCTTACACCGCTCTTGAAGTGTCCCAGATTATTGGAACACTTCAGAAGAGGCTATCCTCATGACACGGCATCATATGAATATCAGCAGAGTACCTGCCACTAGAGCTGGGTGGACAATGGTAATTCCATTTTGTAGAGGATTTCAGATTTTGTTTTTGTTCTGATTAGGAATGAAAACAAAACATTTCAAAATGACCAGAAACAGAAATTTGAAGAAAATTGATTTAAAAAAAATCCAAAACGTTTAATTTTAATAATTTCAAAACAAATTCTGCCTGACAGCTGACAGGGAGCTGGAAGGCCTTGCTCTGTGACAGTCCACCAAGCAGGGTGCTGAGGAGCTGGGAGCTTGGGAGCCGAGGCTTTTCTAGCGCCTGAGCCAGTTGGCTCCCCAGGCAACTCAGGTTGCTGGGCAAGCTGGCAGGAAACTAGAGCAGGTTTCAAATGGAAATTCATTGAAATCAACACATCTCCATGGGATGTTTCAGTTTCACCAAATTAGCATTTTCTGATGGAACAGTGCTCCCCAGCCAGTTCTACCTGTCACTCTAGAAGCAGGAATTTCTGGGGAACCTGGAAGGGTAGAAGATTGAGGTAAAGCTTTACAATGAAACCGTTAAAATCAAAACACAGCCGAGTTATGGTTTCATGCAGCAGTTTTACAAGAAGTATAGACTATTCCTTTGAAGTAAGATTAGGGCTAGTGCTAGAGTTGCCAACTCTTGCAATTGTGTTGCCTGTTTTGTGATATTTGGTGTTTAAAAAGCCCCAAATCCTGAAGTTAGTGATCACATGAGAACCTCAGCTTTCATGTTAGAAAAATAGTGCTTTTCTAGCCCTCATAGTTGCAGAGAATCTTGAAAATGTGAATGCTTAAAGACTCAGAAGATAGAAAGCAAATAGAATCTCCAACCTTTTTTTTTTTTTTTATCTCAAATTTTAATCCAGTCATACTTTTGGGACATGGCTTATTATTTTTTAATGGTTAGGGATGGAAATATGGTTCACTTAATTTCAAATTAAGATTATGCTAACCCTTTGTGGCTCTGTTCGTTAATCTGAAGCATACAGACGGTTTGGTTATAGCAGTACCAAAGAGATTTCTTAAGCATCATATACTATATGAAGGCAGTTATGTCTTCTATCTTCAGCACTGTAGCATCTTTAGATTAAATTATTGTTGATGAACTATTAAAAGTGATCCCATTCACTGGGTTCTTCCTATTTTGGTTTCTCATTATTCTGAATAATTCATTTAGCTGCAATTTCACTTGTTTTCTCCCAGCAAGATACGTATCAAACAGTTGACAAGATCTCCTAGGCAACCAGCTAACTCTAAAGAGGCAGCAGATAACAGCTTTTCCTTTTTTCGTAGCTGTAGAATTTATCCACCTCCTGTGCTGAAGTTCTCCTTTGTCACTAGTGCATCAGGCTGCAGGTTCATAACTTTTCTCTGCTACCAGCAGCACTCCAGAACCTGAATTCTTGTAGCTATTGACTGTCTTGTGGGTTATTTGTTCTCATTTCTCCTTTCTTGACTTTTATCTGCTCATTTTTGGCTTTATGCCTTATTTTGTGTCTTACTGCATACCAACCCCTTTGCTTAAAACAGTTTCCCTCTTCTTCAAGCACCTGCTTTCTTTTTGTCCAGCTCCTTTCTAAAATCTGTTTCTTTCCTTTAGACTCCTTTCTACATTGATTTTTCTCATCGATAACATTTCTTGAGTTCTCATTCTGTGCATTTTATCTTTTGTTCAGATTGTAATCTTTCTTCTGAGCAAGGAACATGTCTCTTCCTATTCTGTAAAGTACTAAGTAAATCTATGGTACTGCGTAACTCCAGATCACTTTTTAAAAAATTGTTTACATCACACTATTGATTATAGAATAAATTGGGTACTTGTATTGCATGGATGCTTATTTATCTTGATTGGTTTTATTAGGAAAGGATGAACCAGGGCTTCTGTACCTAACCTTTCTTTAAGGGTTGGATTAGATTCATTTAAGGATAGCCACTTCGCCTGCTCTGCTTCCTTCCTCTCCCTTGCAATCTCAATGCCTCTTCCCCACCTCTTTTATGTACATCTCCACGACTGGCCTGTGCCCCAGATCATTCCATAGGCCTTGGCTGCCAACCCTTTTATTCTCTAGGAAGTCTTGGGATTCTATAAACTCTGTGTATATCCCTACATGGCTTAAAAAACGAGGACAGGAGAGGTGGAAAATTTCTCCATGCCCTTACTTTACTTTGTGGGTAAATCTATCAATTTGCTTTAGAGCCTACTCATGGATTTGCACATTAGATTTTCTTGGGAGCAGAAACTTTCACTGAAATATCTACTTGAATCCAACCAAGATATTTTGCTAGTAAAGGATTTGTTTCAAATAGCTTTGTCAAGCTTACTGCTTTAAATGACAAATATGTTCACACAAAGTAACTCATGCAATTATTTTGGTTCAGCTTATTTACTAGTTGTGTATGGAGAACATTTTTATTTCAATACTCATACACCTTACAAGAGTCTAAATTAACTGTATCAGCTCAGGAAAGGGACCTGGGCATTGTTGTGGGCACCTCAACCAAGACCTCTGCTCAATGTACAGGTGCAGTCAAAAAAAGCAAACCGCGTTAGGCTACATAAAAGGATGGAGAATCATAGAGAAAACTTTGTAATATTGTTATATAAATTAATGTTACAGCCCTGTCTGGAGTAATGTGAGCAGTACTGGTCATCCCATCTCAGGAAGGTTATTGCAGAATTAGAGGAGGTTCAGAGAAGGGTGATGAGAATGATAAGGGGCATGGAAGCACTCATATGATGAGACATTGAAAAGACTGGGGTTGGTTATCTGAGACAGGGAAAGCATAAAAGGAGACATGAGAAAAGTATATAAAATAATAAATGGTATAAAGAGGTAGATCAGGAGCTTCTATTCTCTTTATCTCATACCACAAGAACTAGGGGACATTCAATGAAATAGAAAGATGGCAGATTCAGAAATTATTAAAAGTAATACTTTTTCACTCAACATGTAATCAGATTGAAGAACTCATTGCCCCAGGATGTCACTGAGGTCAAGAATTTAGGGAAATTCCAAGAGGGATTGGATGCTCTTATTGATGACAACTCTGGATGTTTTTGTTATAGTTAATGAAACAGAGTATAGAAGGGAAATCAAATCTCATGCTTCTGGATTTAAACCAATCTCTAACCACTGAGGATTAGAGTGAGACCATCAAATGTGGGGACTGGCTATGTGGGGGAAGGAGAGCAGAGATTATCCTACATCTGCTTACTGTATGGTTTCTTGCACCTTTCTCTAAAGCATCTGGAGCTCCCATGATCAGAGACATCATAATGGACTAAATGCCATGATCCAGTATGGCATTTCCTATGTTTTATAGTCACTTGTTTTTGTTAAAATTTGTTTAAATATTCATCAAAAGATTTTAGCGTAGGGAGTTACTGAAGATGTGTGTATGTGCTTTACTGAAATATCAGACTTCTCAACCTAGAAACCTTCAGCATTCTTTATAACTCTGTCTTAAACATCTTTATCTGTGGTAATGTATGTCAAGTATGAAGAACTGTATCATATAATACTAGAAAAGGCTTTAAAAATACAACTTTGTTTTTAATGTTTGTCTACTCCTGGCTGGTCTTTTTACTTTCTGTCACTTCAAAGTGAATTTTAAATTCCTAACATCAAATTGTCTCTTGTCTGTTAGGCATAAGTGATGAGAAAAATTCCAGATGATAACCCTGAGGCTATCCTTTATACTTATTTATAAGCGACTGTGTTGCTCCCATTCGTCTCTTCAGAGATCCTAAACCAGTTTTTTCAATGCATTTAGTGAACAATTCCATCTTCATGCTTTTTTAATAAAGGATGTTCCAAAAAAAAAAATTTTTTTTAAATCCATCAGCCTTCTCTTCCATACAGAGGGACGAGACACTTTTTGTACCAACTGCTGCACCTCATGGCAGAATCCAAATCTTCAGGGTGTAAATCCTGCCTATCCTAGCCTATGATGGGCTGATCTCCCTGCAGGAGGTACACAGCTGTTGCCTCTTCTGCTTAGGAGAGAGTCACATTCTGGATAAGTGCTTTGTGCAAAACTTTCTCTCTCAGTTCAAGCTTCATCTGCTTGAGCAGGGCACACGTCACTTCAGAAGTGCACATCAAATGCAAGTCACTGTGATCACTTCTAGAATGCTGACTGGGCAAAACTACTGTTAATGTTGAGAATTGTACTACAGGCTTTAAGTATATATTCCAACAATCTCTAAATGCACATTCATGTCGTATTTGTTTGAAATATTTGTATACACTTTCCAATATAAAATTAGTAAAAAATGAGCAAGGGATCTTAAAATAAGGCATTCTCCACGGGCAAGTGGTGTGCTAACTTGACTTTCAAAGAACATCTTAAAGTGATACTGAAAAAAATCTGTTTAATCACTATGAAAATTGCTTCTAAATTTTAGTGTCATTACTGTAAAACATTAAAAGTTATTTTTACAAAACATTTAAATTTAACTTTAAAAATAACTTTTGCCTCTGTGAAAATGTATATAAAAATTGCCTATTCTGCTTGTGTGAAGGCAATGATCAAAACTTGAGGTGCTAGAGAATACTGCATAATAAGGTATTGTTTATAGACCTTACCAAGTACCATGTATGCTAAATCGGTCTTGCTTTTCATGCTATTGTTTTATTGCTGCTTACAAACTATGCTCAGTGGTGTATGTTAAAGAGAATTGTTTTCTAAACAGAACAGCATTTTTCTGATGTCATACTTAGTGAAGAATTCCTCAACCTTGGTGTAGAACAAGTGTGCAGTTTAATATCCAGTGACAAACTGACGATTGCGTCAGAGGAGAAGGTAAGGTTCATCTATCGAATTTATTTCTTCATTTTGGACAGTCAAAAAATATTGGCCATTCTTCACAGATCTTATGTAATTTTTTGATGGACTTTTTTTTGTTAATCCTTCATTAAAATGGTTCATTCGGTTACACACATATGGTGTCCTCTGCACTTAAGGAGTTTTACAGAAATTCTGTCAAGGTGTTAAACCTTTTAATTAATCCCTTGACAGATTTGAGCTTTTAAGGATTCTAAGAATGCATTTAACCAGTTGACTCATAGTTAAAAAATTAAAGCTCCCATCTTTGGGAGTACATGTGTGTACAAATCAGTACATGTGTGTTAATACAGGAATGTGTATGTAGTAATTGGCTAACAAGAGGACATACAATAAATTGGTCGGGTTTGCTTTAATTTAATAATTCAAAAGAGTGGTTTTGAAGAATCTATATATACCTGATACCTTTAAGGTAAGAGGTACCAAAGTGGACAGCTGTCAAGCCAGATTGGTCTTCAGATTTAAGAAATAAATATCCCAGTTGAAAAAAAACCAACACGCTAACAAAACCAAAAATAGGTTGCAAAAGGGATTGCTAGATAGCTGTATATATAACGTACCTTTATGTTCTCCCATGCAGCCAGATCTTGGTCCCGTTGAAGTCAAAGGCAGAACTCCCACTAATTTCACTGGGACCAACACTTGGCCTTTAACAAACACCTGACTAATTTGATTTACAGATATTTTCATTTCGAACCTATACATACGTTTTTTCCATTCAAATGTGATCTCTCTCAGGAGAGCTGTGGCCATCCCATAACATCTGTTCCCAGAGGAGGCTGAATCTCCCTGTTCAGGCACACTTAATACATCTAAGCATATTTGAACACAAGATCTATGGCCAAATGGTCACACATGCTTTATATAAACTAAAAAAAAAACATTTTAAAGTCTTTCTGAGCATAGAAGGCACAGCCATCCTCTTAGAACTGATGTCATGTTGCTATTCCCATGGTGTCCTGAAATTGTCTAGTTTTCTCCTACTCAGAAGTGCTTGGTTTTAATATACAAAGGTCTGTCTTTAGAAAGACACTTAAAGTTTTAATTGCCTGATTTTACACAGAGAAATACTGTGCCGTGAGGGAGAAATTACACTTGCCTTGCCCTGATTGGTTGGTTCCAGACTCTAGTGAGAGTCTAGTATGAAAACACCAGCAAGATGTGGGGGAACTAGTTATGGATGGTAGTTCCAGATTTTAGGACCTGAAGAGAAAGCAGGGCAGGCAAATATGTTTACTTAGCTGCTGTATTGCTCCCTTACAGGTTTTAACTGAGTTTACAACACTAACTAAATTAGTTCCTATGGGGAAAGTTCAGATTAGGTTTGTTGACAGATTTCCTAATTTCCATTTTGACAATGTCTGAAATGTCTGAATGTTTGAAAATGTTAAATATTTTGAAAGGATTGGAGTGGCCAACTATTTTTATGCTTCAGGAGCTTTAGTTGAAGTGAAAGTTGGCTTTGGGGATACACTTGTACTTTCATACTGATGAATTTGTAAAACAAGTGGGGACTCATGGCAGGTGTTTTGTTTTCTGGAAGGTATTTGAAGCTGTGATAGCATGGGTAAACCATGACAAAGATGTGAGGCAAGAGCTAATGGCACGCCTGATGGAACATGTTCGGCTGCCTTTGCTTTCCCGGGAATATTTAGTTCAGGTAAGCAAAAAGAATAAGAATTATTGCGAGAATTTACACACACTCGTTTTACTATGATCCTGTATGCCAGCAGTCTAATTCTAAATTATAAAGGCAGTGTAATTATGCAAGTCAACAAATAATTGGAAATAAACTCTCATTGAATCAAATGATGGATAGCAAAAATTGATATCACATCAGAGTAATTTAATTGTGTTTTAGTTTAATTGTAATGCTGTACAAATAGTTTCAAATGAATGCTTCCTTAATACATAGATTAATATTCATATATTTATATTGACTTTAGGTTTGGGCTTTCTTTTGTAATGTAATCCCTTATATAGCACATCTATCATTTTTAAATGTGTAGAATTCAGTGTCAAAGTAAGTCCATTTTATGTAGGATAGATATGCCACAGTTTTTCAAATTTTGTAAGGATATCACTTTGAGCATAAGGTCTGATTAATGGGCATCTTGGTCAATTAAACGTTATTTACGTTAGAAATATAATCTTTGGTGGTCTGAATGTCTTCACTCTGTTTCTTTGCTATTTTTCTGTGTTTCTGTTTAATGGGATTCTCTTGATCAAATAGTTCTTTTTAACTGAGTCTCACATTGTGATTTGAAAATACTAGAAATCTGCTTGACCATCAGGAAAATGACTAAAATTATATCTTCCATTTAATAATTAGAAAGGTCTGTATTTTCCCATGTTTTCCCCAGGTACTTGACATATAAACATCATGGTGTTTCCAGGTTCTCCCTGGCTGGGCTATAATTTACAAATTCAATGATTCATTTTTTTTTCCCTGTAATCTAGGTTTATTTCTCTTCAAAATTATGATTTGTGTTTTACTTTAACATACCAAGACCGTGTCAAACTTTAATTAATGCACAGAGAGTTGAAGAGGAGACGTTGGTTAAGAACAGCAGTGCATGTAAAGATTACCTCATTGAAGCTATGAAGTATCACTTATTGCCAACTGAGCAACGAGCATTGATGAAAAGTACTCGAACCAGACTGAGGACACCTGTAAGCCTTCCAAAGGTAAGATCTATAATTTCTAACATGTTGCCTTCTTTGTAGCCAATTTTGTCTAAAGTCTGGGGTGAAAGTGGAACACTGGACTGGGCTGTAACTGGGGTTCTCCATTACACAGTCTTCCTACTAGAATTGTTAACCATTGAAAAAGGTTCAATGTGGTAACAGCTTAGGTCCTAAACTGACTGACAGAAATGTATTGTGGACTATAAAACTCAGACATGTCTGTGGTATTAATGTGTTTGGCTTCTCAAGGAAAATACATTATAGAACTGTACCATTTTGAGCCCCACAGAAGTTATGGTGCTGCTGTAGTATCTTAGGAACTGAAGTTATGGGTCTTGGGTGGAAGCAGGGAATGTAAGGCTGGATAAAATTATAGTATGATGTCTACATCTGGAATATTTTAAATAATTTCATTAGTTTTCAACTAACAATATTGTTGTTAAATACCTAGGCTCCTTTCACCCAAGTAGAGAAAAAGTTTGATCACAGTACTGTTATTCCAACTCTGCAATGGCAGAATAGTAGCTAGATGTCAGGGCCATTCCTCTGACTTTCGCACATTCAGTGAAGCTTTACAACTAGTCTTTCCTCAAGAGGACCAAATCAAAGGCTAGATTCTGCTCTCAGGTGCACATTCACAATCCTTACTGACTTCATCTAGAGGCTGGATTCTTACACTTGAGGGCAGAATCTGCCCCCAGAAGTTGCCAGAGTATCTGTATCCTGAGCTTCCTTCAAAATATGCTTACCACCACTGAATGTGATGAGTGATGAAGAAAAGGAGATGGGGCTCCTGTCAGAGTCCTGAGCACTTTTGGCTTATGAGAAAGGGGAAAAAGAGAGTGGAGCCAAGGGAGGAACAGAAAGTGGCCAGACCAAGTGGGAGCATTTACCCACCATGTCCAGAGAAGGGAGGGAAGGTATTTATACCTCATGCATTCTGGAAGGAACTCTCACATCATAACCAATCAGCATCATTCACCTGCCCACCCACCCACGAATCAGAGTCTAACCAGGTTTTTATTATCTGCTGTTGGCATTGCACTAGTAACCTTTTTTCTTTTGGGCTAGGAAGGAATTTTGTCCTCACTGCCAGATTGTCTGACGGGCTGAATTTTTATCACTTTCCCTGCAGCAGGTCTGGGACCTGGTGGGGTAGGTAAGGTTAGGTCAGGATGTTGCAACTTAGTAGATGGCAGGTGTCCTGTGCAGGACTTGTTACGGAGGAGATTTGATTCATTGATAATCACCAGTTGGAAGTGGATTTAGAGGAAGGCAGCACCTAAGGAAACTGGGAAAAGAGGAATTGGGGTTCCTTAATGCCTGGTAGAGTGGGGAGAAAACTCCACCTTTTTCCACTCCCCACCCTCCCTCAACCTTCATATGAGGGGAGCATGGCAGAGTCCCAGCAATGGGCTTAGAACCAGCTTGGGAAGGGCTGACAGCAGACCTCTCAAATAGGTGGAAATGATTAAGGAAAGAATAATGACCTGGACTGTATGATTTAGTTCCAGATATATTAAGTGACTAAAGTTGTGGTTTAATTAAACCATAGTTTTTCAACCTGTGGTATGTGTATCCCTGGGGGTATGCGAGACATGGGCAGGGGGTACTCGGGGGAAAAACAGAGTGAAGGGGAGGCAGGCGGCAGCTGCTGTCTTCTGGGGAAGCTGGGCTGTAGGTCCCCACTTCCCGACCTGTCACAGCTCTCAGCTGGGAGGTGGGCAGCAGCCGCTGGCTTTTGGGGAAGGCGGGCGGCAGCCCCCTGCTTACTGCCTGGTCACAGCTCCTAGCTGGGAAGAGAGCAGCAGCCACCGGCTCTGGGGGAGGCGGGCAGCAGCCGCCCACTTCCTGCCAGGTCCCAGCTCTAAGGTGGGAGGCAGGCATCAGCCACTAGCTTCTGTGGGAGGCGGGCGGCAGCCCCCTGCTTTCCACCCAGTCACAGCTCCCAAGTGGGAGCCCGGTGGCAGCCTCCTGCGTCTCGCGAGCTGGGCAGCAGCCACCCGTGCCCAGACTCCGAGCCGAGGGACAGCCTCCAGCACCCTGGCTTGAAGATGGGCAGCAGCCACCTGCCCACATCCCTGGGTTCCAGCTGGCGTGGAAACCTCCTCTGCCCCAGCTCGCATTGGGTGGCAGTCGCCCACTGCCCGGGCTGGCAGCCAGGCAGCAGCCGCCTGCAACTTGCCCAGGTGGCAGCCCCCGTCCCTGACTCAAAGCCCAGTGTCCAGAAAACTTGTCAATTTCACTGCTCTAGCTGAGCAGTGAAACCGAGAACTATGACAGTCCCAGATTTACCAGTTATCCTTTTCCTGTCTCTCTCTCTCTCTCTCTCTTGCTCTCCTTCCCTGTTTCTCTCTCACCCCTTCCTCCCCTCAAATCTATGGCAAAAAATTTGACGCGGTGCTTTATGTTCCCCGGCATTGGCATGCCGCTCAAAGCCTCTTAGCTTTTGCCAACATCACCTCTAGCCTAGGTACATACTTGAGTTGTGCACCCCTGCTGTAAAGTTGATAACCCTACCCAGACTAGATCTGACATGTCATATCACAGCCTTATATACTCAGCCCTTCTTCCAACATATGGCTCACATTAGTTGGTAAATATAAAATCCCGTGGAAAATTGAGTGTTGGGGTACTTATTAAAATGTTCAGAAGTTAGAGGGTACTTGCTTCTTAAAAGGTTGAGAAACACTGAATTAATCTACATCCATTGCATCTTGTCTTTGTTCCTGTGTGGTCAGGTGTAGGAGTAGGCCACGGAAGATGTTGTGACACGCTGGCGATAGTGACATGGTTTGGTCAGGATTGGGTGCACGGTAAACAGGTTATAGGACTGGTTTCACAATCCGTTATGTAACTTGCTTTGGTGCCAAGGAAGAGGATGAGGGGGGAGGTTGTGTGTTGTAACTTAGTCAATGCTTATTGTTCCCTAGAATAAATATGTTTTGCTGTATATAAAAGTTTAAATTGCAAGCTATGCAAGGAGACTCTGCCATGAACCCACTTGAATTGCTTGGCATTCCCCTGCAGCCGCTTCGCAGAGCGTTAGGGTCTCCCTCTGCTCTTTGGAGCGTAAGACGTGATTAAAAATAAGTGTACCTAATTGGTGTGGGCATGTTTTTATTCCTTACCTGGTATCCAGAACCTGCAGGCAGCTGTGATTAGCTGTGCCTGGCACAACGTCAGGACAGTCTGAATCTTTCCCGTATAATATAGCATTTATAACAAGGCCCCAACTCCTTTCTGTCTTCTTGCCTCAAATGCTGGAGAGATCACAAATTGCAAGTTTCAGTATTTTTTCTTAGCTTGTAAGATATTATACATATATTTGTATGAAATATCTTTTGATTTTGAGCTGTACAGTGAACTTATTTTCTTTAGCTAATGCCTTTCAAATATTCCCATATATGCAAATAAGCAGTCAGGGTTGCTTCCCTTGTAGTTGATGATGGTGGTTGGAGGACAGGCACCAAAGGCCATCCGCAGTGTGGAATGCTATGACTTTAAAGAAGAGCGCTGGCACCAGGTGGCTGAATTGCCTTCCAGAAGATGTAGAGCAGGTATGTGATGTGTAACCTAAGGGCTCTGTCTACAGCAATATTTGAAGCCATGCTTATTCTTTCTTTACTACTTATTCTACATGCCCTGAAAAGTGCTGAGCATAGATTTCAATGGGAGCTGCAAGTGCTCATCACCTCTAAAATTCAGATCACTTACTTAAATTACTTTTAAAATATGGATTTAGATGCCTAACTTTAGATTGTCCATGTTTGAAAATTTGGTCTTTGTCTCTTTGTGCCTCAGCTCCCAATCTGTAGAATAGAACTTGCAGTAACATTATAAAATAAACAGCAGGATCTTATTCAGGAGATAAGGCAGTATGCCACATTTTATTATGAATACAGAAAAGAGAAACATTAAAAAAAAAAACAAACAATTGCCTAACATAAAACACTCTCTCATTCACACACACACAGACATACACAGAGTTCTGCAGGAGAGATATAATTACCAGTCCCTTGTTGCCCATGCTGAATCACTCGCCAGGTAATTCAGGCACAAGATTGGAGCCAGACCCTTGTTGGTTGTGACACGATGCTCCTTGAGGTATGCAGAACATCAATTATGTTTGAAGATGTAAGTGTGACAGCTTTCTCATTATTTCTTCGTTCCTGTCTCACACTTCAGCTGTTCCTGTTTTTGGGTGTTAATTCCCCTGTTTTTCGGGGGTTCTCTTGATCTGGCCATCTGGGTTGTAAAGTTCTTTAAACAAACACTTCTTCTCTCCCTCTGGTCCTTGAAGCAGCAATTGTTTTTCTCACCGTTTTATCTCAGCACTCAAATTGCATTCATTCCTCATTCATGCTTACCAAAAATCATTACATTTTTTAGTTCTTTACATTAGTACATTATCTTGTACGTACTTACTTACTAACATAATAAAATCCTTATACCTGCACCAATTCTATTAACACCAATTTTACTAAAAGAAAATATAAGGAATCTTCTTTGCCCTCTCACTGCCCCATGATTTACACATCAACCACATTCCCGATACGCATTGGGCAATTCTCTTTACTTGCAAATTATCACAATTAAGTTTCAACATTCACTTAGGGATATAACAAACAGCAGGGCCGAATGTGTCATAAATGTTAAATCACAAAGTGTTTAGGCAGGATGTTCTTATTCTTTTTCTCAGTGTAAGAGTTAACCCTTAAGCTTCACATAGTATCCATGGTTCAGGTTTGCTTTGGTTCAGGCCTATATTACAGTATCCCAGCGCAGGGCCTGCTGGGGCCTACAGTAATGCTGAGGATAAATCCATTAATTTATACGAGATGTTCAAATACTACAGTGGTAAGCATCATTGTTTTAATGTTAAATAAGATTAAGAATATGGCAAGAACCATTAGATAAACATATTGTTTTTTAAAAAGGCATTTAATGTAATATACTTGAGGAGCTGTAAATGGAGATGAATCCAGACTACACAACATTTTTGTATGTGTCAATATCATGTAAAATGTAACACTTAATCTGAATAAAGTGTCATTAAAAACCTGATAATGTAAGAAAAAGCATATTATAAATTATTACAAATTAAACACTGATGTACTCAGCACAATACAAAAGAGAAAGTCCATGGTAAAAGAAAATAAACTTTTGTTTTTTCAAGGCATGGCATACATGGGTGGACTGGTTTTTGCTGTCGGTGGTTTCAATGGCTCTTTAAGAGTTCGTACAGTAGATTCCTATGATCCAGTGAAGGACCAATGGACAAGCGTTGCTAATATGCAAGATAGGAGAAGCACCTTGGGAGCTGCTGTATTAAATGGACTTTTATATGCTGTAGGAGGATTTGATGGGAGTAC
Organism: Emydura macquarii macquarii; assembly: GCF_026122565.2. Lineage (NCBI taxonomy): Eukaryota > Metazoa > Chordata > Testudines > Chelidae > Emydura > Emydura macquarii. The sequence goes on along the minus strand of NW_027131500.1, from coordinate 13,447,943 downwards.
AGGTATTTGATCTTTAAATACTAGTGGTTGGTTATTACAGTTTTGGATACTATGGAAATAATCCTGCCAGATTTACTTATGCATCTTGATATTGTTCCTGGCATTTCAAATGAAAAAGACCAGGAAAGCCACGTAGCCTTTTGTGTAGTTGGACATTCCCTGGGAGGTGCTGGTCCTAGCACCAACCATGTACTGAGTGGGAGCAATGATCTACACTCCCACTTGCTAGAATGAAGACACAAAAAGACTAAACAGCATCCGAACGACCGCAGAGCAAAATTTCCTTCTCACTGTCCTACTACAGTCTTCTGACAGGTACCTCATGAAAGAGATGAGCAGAAGAAGTCCCTTCCCTGTGTGCACATAGAATAGATTCTCTATGTTTTCTGTAATGTAAATATGCATACTTATCCTTAACTCTTAGTGACTTCTGAAGTGCGTGTGCGCGCATGTGTGTGTGCATGCGCGAACATACTTATACGTGTTCATGAGCAAAAGATGGTATCGAATAGTTCATAATTTAAAAAAAATAGAGAGAAAATTTTCAGGCTCCCAACAAAGACTTTATTCACCTGACTTTCTCCAAACATCACAATATGTTGTGGCCTGTCCAGATGATACTGCTCAGGCCACATGCATAGCCATGAATTGTTCTTAGAAAAAACTGACTTTGCAAATCTCAGCAGGGAGAATTACTGAAGACTGGATACTATGAAGATGTCAGTCACAGATTTATGTAGAATAAGGATGTTCTGTTTTAATAGGTTTATCATCTGTAGAGGCTTATAATATGAAGACTAATGAATGGTTTCATATAGCTCCAATGAACACAAGAAGGAGTAGTGTTGGTGTTGGTGTTGTTGGAGGTAAGTTCTTATGTTCTCTGATAACATTAGTCCTCCGCCTATTTCACTGTCTATACGTTTGTAAGATTTTTTTTCTCAACCAAATACTACATGTACAATAAATATATAGAATGGAAAGGTTTTTGCAACACAGGCTAGTACTGATTGCAAACATCCAAATGTCCTTGTTGTTAATTAAGAATAAGAGGAGTACAGTTCTGAAAGTCTCTGCCTTTTCTCTCTGTTAGTGTTCAAAAATGGGTAGGGAATGGGACATTCTCAATTAAAAAGGATGGATTAGTGGCATGTTCAGTCAGTGACAAAGTAGAGGAAAAGGTGATCTCTGCAAGTAGGGAAAAAGTTTATGCTATTTTCTGCCATATTAGGGAGCAAACTTTAAACTTTGTTTTTATTTTTTCAAAACTCCTCTGGGAACATTGTTGTTCAGCTTGTGTGGACAGGGCATAACTGTTCTAATTGCTTTTTAAAAGCTGTCTGAGAATAGATAGTATTTTGGTCACTAGACTAGAAGATGGGTTTATTACCTAATCTTAAATGACCTTTAAGAAATATGTAGATGATTATATCTATCCACTGTCACTGGCACAACTGTTAGCAGAAACTGCTTTTGTTATAGCTTATTTTTTTTAAACAAAATATAAACTGTTCTGCCATATTTGAATACATTTTTAAAATAGTGTTGCCAGGGCCTGAAATGAACTCAGATTTGTACCCTGCCTATTTAATTGTTAATAAAGATAAAACCCAGAAGTAGAGGGCTCTCCAGAACCTTCTAAAATCTGACGTTTAAAAAAAAAAAAAACGAGACTCTAGGCCACATTTTCAGAAGGACTTCAACTGAGCCCCTGGTTGTGCACAAACACAATAGCTTCTTTGAGTATTCTCATTTGGACATGTCAATGAAAAAATTTACACACAAACCATCATTGTTTACGCAAGTGATAGTACTTAAACTTGCCTGCAGAAGTGTGACAAAGATATGTGGAAGCCACATATTGAATAGTTGGCCCAGTACACCTAAGGCAAACTGAAAAACTTCCATACATTTATAATTAGATGCTTTCAAACAAAGCTAGCAAAGTTTGATGCAAAAAAGAGTCACCTCTTTGATAAATCTTCACTGATGTAACACAACAGTTTGAGCTATTCTGTCAGAAGTGTGGTTTTAATAGTAGGGGAGCCCTCTGCTGTCTCTGTTCTGAACATTTAAACTGTCCAAGCAATCTCCATCCTGTAATTTCCCAAGAAAGGAATTGCTAGCTTACAGTGGCACACACGTCTGAAATGGTTTTCCTTTGTGCAATTCTTTTATTAAAATCAGTGGCACCTTGTACTTCAGTTGAGCAACCCAAAAGTTTTTGATTCATAGTTACAGAATCATGCGAACTCTTATCAGTTTAAAATAACAGGGACCAGAGACTAGTTCTTTAGACTAATTGTGTTTATGTAGGACGTCCCCCCTTATAACTGCTCTAAATCAGACTATGAAAAACAACAGTAAAGAGCATGTAAGTTTGTTTTGCCTGTCTGCATATATAGCATATAAGAACCTACATACCAGCGTGTATCTTAAAATATTTAAATTAATCTGTGTATACTGGGGGCGGGGGTTGGCGATTGCCTTTCTAGGTATGCTGTATGCTGTTGGCGGCTATGATGGGGCGTCACGTCAGTGCCTTAGTACGGTAGAATGCTATAATTCTAGTACAAGCGAGTGGACCTATGTGGCAGAAATGAGCACTAGACGGAGTGGAGCAGGTGAGTGAACAAGAATTAACAAAATAAAAGCAAATTATTATACAACCACAGAAATGTATTCCTTAAAAATATAAGATATAGGCTGACTTTAATAGGACACTTCAGAATATTTACTTTTATTGTATGGTGTAGGTGACAGAAGTACTGTAGGTTACAAATGCAAAACTTTCCTGTACAGTAAAATTAGGCGAATGTTAAATGTGCAGGGGTTGTCTTCCCCTTTTTTGTACCTTTCATATTTACCTACAAGACCTTTTAGGCTCCTTGGTATCATCATACAGAGCAATATACATGGCACGTCACATCCAGTGCTATTACATTTCCAACTAAACTCCATTAAGCAGCTCATCAAATCACAGAAATCAGATGAGAGAGGCCTATGTCATCCAGATCATCCCTTTGCCAGTGGAGGATTGGTTTCTCTAATAGGGATTTCAGTGTACCTTTAACTGTGCAAAGTGACTGGGCTTCCACCACCTCCTTTGGAAGACTTGTTCTGCAGTCTAGCTGATCTCACTGTTAGGAAGTGTTCTTCTTATACTTGTCCTTAATTTTCCATTCCTTAGTTTAATCCCATTATACACCCTTTGTTTTATCTTGAATAACCCCCCCCCCCCCCTGCTGTTTACACCCTGCAAATATTCATAGGCTATCATGTGCTTCCATCCCCTATCATTTAGTCAAGCTGTGCACATTTATCCCTCTTAATCTTCCTTCATAAGTAAATCTTGTCTATCCTTCTTTGAACTCCCTTCAGTTTTTCTTTCTGGTATTGAAGTGCCAAGAATCTAAAGCAGTAATCTAAGTGTAATCTCGCCAAGAGCCATGCATGTGGTTTGTTTGCTTTTAATATAACTCAAAATGCCAGAGCAACATCCACTTCTTGTTCATTGAGATGATACTTCTACAGCCCCAAAATGACATTAGTACTTCCTGAGGCCTTGTTATATTGAAAACTAAAGTCTAGTTTGTTGATCATTGTCACCTCTCTCTTTTGGTATTCTAGGTTTTTCCAATTCATTGAGTAGTTTCTTATTTCTCCAGGTGTTTTCACATGGATTTTTCCAAATCAAATTGAGTTTTGGTATTTTTCTGCCTATATTTCTAGTCTCTTCACACTTGTACTGTGGGTGTCTTCCATGGTGTTCCTAGGCATACCTAATTCAGTATCCACTGTGAAATTGCATTAATGTGCTGCTTTCTCCTTTTCCTGATGATCAGAGAGATACTGTTGTAAATAAGACCAAAGGGAACTTGGATTTCTAGGTACACCCCAATAAATTTTCTACCACTTCCCCAATATTATACCTTGCCCTCTATCATTACTGTTTGTTTATTGTGTTCTATCAAGTTTTAATCTGTATAGCAGTACTTAAATTCAATCCAAATAAATTATTTTTGAGTAGGAATTCATGACATTGTATTAAAATATTTACTAAAATCCAAATATTTCATCTACAGATTTGCCTTCAGACACCTGTTTTGTAATTCTAGTTAAAAACAAAAAATTGATTTGTTTCTATCATAATACTGGCTTAAAGTAATAACTTGGTTGCTTTTTTACCTAAAATTATAAAATTAGTGCATGAAGGAATATATGTAATATCTGAATTCCTACTAAAGCATTTGTTAGTATTTCATAAAACACTTCTAACTAAACTAATACTAGCCTGGAGATGAGAAGCAGATTAAAAACTGACCAAAGTGTTATAAAAAGGACGCTAATAAATGTTAGTATGATATATAATCTTAGTTTGTAATTGAATTTTATGATTTGTAAAGGGGAATATTTGCACACAAGTAGGCTAATTATTTGAGGCATTAACAAGAGTAATAATTGATGAATTGGAGCAAAACCTCACTTTTCAATCTGCTGTCATATCCATTTTATCTAGTGATACAAAGGGAAGTTAGAATTTGTTTTTACAAACTAATGTTGCTTATTGCCCATTGGCTAGCTATCCGCTAGGGGCTAGGGTCACAAAGAAATGTAAGTAGGTAACACTGAGCATCGTCACTCCTAACTTTATTAGGTGCTTAGTTACTGGGATTCACAAAAGCCTGAGTTTGGAGCCATATACAGCGAATGGATGGAGGTAGGCACCTCAGAATGGGATTTACAAACGGCAGCATGTTGACCCTCTTCAGCTACCCAGGGGGAGATATCGAGGGGAGGGGTGTTTCCTGAATCTCTCCTGTTGAAGCTTCTCCACTGTGGATAAACACTTAAAGGAACTGGACCAGGGAGAATGAGTGAGCATGAGAATGATGCTGTAATCTAGTGGTTAGAGCATGCTCAAGCTATGGGAGTCCCAGAATCCAGTCCCTTGCTCCAATTAATGTTTTAAATTATTTATTCCTAGTGGAATAGCTTCAACAGTAGAGATTGTGGGAGCCCACATCAAAGTATCCCAATGCCCAGTGGTTAGCGCACTCACCTGAGAGGTGGCAGATCCCTATTCAAATCCCCTCTTCCCCTCAGGTGGTGGGGGGACTTGAGCCAGAGGTCTCCCACCTCCCAGGTAAGTACCCTAACCACTGGACTAAAAATTACGAGGGAGCTCCTTCTTCCCTCCCCTCTCCCCAGCTGTTTTGTGGAAGCTCATCTATAGGGGCCCAATCTGGCAGATAAGCTTGGAGCTCACCTACCAGATTGGGCCTTGCAGATGCATTAGGTAAAGGAACACCTCTCTTCTCCTGGTTAATGCATTGATCTGGGACTTGGGCATCCAGATGTCTAGAGTGGGCTGCAGTTTGCATGAGCAGAGACAGATACATAAACACCTAGGAAACTTTTACTGCAAAAATGTAGGTGCTGAGCTAGGTTAGGCATATGCACAGATTGGCAGCAGTTGAGCAGAGGTTTTGTGAATCCCAATGGGACCTGATTATAGGATTTAAGCACCTAAAATTGTAGTTAGGCACCTAAGTTCTTTTGTGAATCTAGCCCTGGAAATGTTCAGATTTTTTCTCTTATATTCCATTATTTTATTAGGGATTGAAATTCAGTTTACCAGATGGTAATTGCCAAGTTTAGTACCACGTTTCCTTTTTTCCCAGTCTTCTGTTACCATCTCGGTTCTCCATGATTTCTAGAAGTAGTCAGTGGTTCAGTGTTTTATTTGATTCCCTGCAAGTAAAACGTTATTAACATAATTCAGTGAGCTGTATATAAAGTAGTGTTCAATACATGTAAAATTATATCAATATTTGGGGGGTAGGGGGTAAAGTAATTTTTGCTTGCATTACTGTGCTTTATTTCAATATGATCATAGTGATATCCTGATTTACCAGAATGTTTCAATTTTGGGATTAGTCCTATTGTCACAGTAGGTTTTATTAAAGTAGGAGTTTGTTCTTGTTTTAGATAAGTCCCCTGAATATAAGGTCACCCCAAAGAACTTCTGCCCATCTCATTCATTCCCACTGCATGAATGTGTCGACTTCACACAAAGATTGACTTTCAGCTGCCCTGGCTGGCCCCTTAGTGCCAGCTGCCTCTCAGCTGATCAGCATGGGGACAGAAGTCTCATCTGCTCCGGGCTGCAGCTGAGAGGAGTGAGCTGCAGTACACAGGGATGATGATCTTTAGCCCCATATCCAGGCCTTTTGGGAGAGGGTAAAGGGTAAGACGAGGACCAGAAAAATGGGCAGGGGAAGAAAACAAAAGAACAGAAAATGCAGAAGGACAAGAAGAAGAAGATACAGATGGAAGGAGCAAGAAATAAGGTAGGACTTGGAAATGGAGGTTGGTGGAGAGGGGGGGGATAAAGGACAGACAAAAGGGGAAGGAAGTAGATCCAGTCTGGCTTCACCTGTTTGACTTCCTCTCTACAGACTGATAAAGTTGTTCTTAACATAACGCTAAATATACACTAAGATGTTTAGGTTATTTGACACCAAACTGGGTTCTCTACTTTGTAAGTATGGAATCCTTTGGGGTTTTGAGCACCTTCAGGGTTGGTTCAAGGAATTTTTAGTGTTATCCACCAGTCCTGGTGGTTTGTAGCAGATGCCCACTGTATTTTGCTGTTTGTTCATTCATTGTATGTTCATGCCAAGTAAAGTGTTCCATAACGTCATTGTCAACTGGTTTCAACTATCATTGAAAATACTTCTGATAGATAAGTAGTGCCATTCTTGCACCTCTTCTGACTTTTCTTTCTACTGTGTAGATTGTACCCAACTCTGTTTCAATTAATTTATATGGATCATCTTGCCTGGTTTCCATTATGCCCACTAGATCATGCCCATAATTTAGCATAATTTCTAACTGGTGCTTACTTCCAATACTCTGCATTTGCATAGATATTCAGTACATTTCTCCTTTGCTTATTTTAAATCTTCTGTTGCAGAACAGCTCTCATCTTTGTATGCTATGATATGCACACACCCGCAAGGCCTCTAATCAATGTGTTGCCTTTACCACTTTGTAATCATTTCTTTATCTTAATATGTTCTGACCCAAATTTCTCCTGAGAGGATTTTTCTCAATGTGAAATAAGGATTGACATTTGTAAATGCACGGTGTACTGGCTCTCCCTAATATCCAGTCATAGCCATTCTTCAATCTGATTTTGCATGTTTTTGTATTTTTGCAGGTGTTGGTGTGTTAAACAACTTATTGTATGCAGTAGGTGGTCATGATGGTCCTTTGGTTAGAAAAAGCGTTGAAGTATATGATCCTGCCACCAATACATGGAGGCAAGTTGCAGATATGAACATGTGCAGAAGGAATGCAGGTATATACTGTAGTTAAGAAATATTGTACTTTAAAATGCTATTAATGTGGCTAGGTATCTATTCTATACATGTTTTTACCTCTCTTTAATACTTCTGCTTCTTTACTAAAATCAAAATGGAAGCCATGATTTCACTATGTAAGCAAGCAAATAGGTATGCACTTTCTGTAAACTTCTGTCTTCTTACAGCTATTTTCCTATTTTTATTAGGGGTTTGTGCTGTAAATGGCCTGTTGTATGTAGTTGGAGGAGATGATGGTTCCTGTAACTTGTCAACTGTGGAATATTATAACCCAACAACTGATAAATGGACAATTGTGTCATCTTGTATGAGTACAGGAAGGAGCTATGCAGGTAATGGGTATATAGTTATTTAAACTATTCACAACTGATTTGAAAGTAGCACATTAAGGTGAGAAGTGTGACAAAACATCCAAAGAGTAAAATGTCCCAGTAAAAACCTACTGCACTGAGACCTATTTTTTTAAATCTATTTTTGTACAGAGCCTGGTCCTGGTGCAGGATTAGGGCTTCTAGGCACTAACATAATAGAAATAAATATTATTTCTTAAATTCATTTAAAAGCAAAATATTGTACTAAAATGGCATGAGAATTCTTGTTGTTTGGATAGTACACTTTATTTTCTTTTTGATGTTCACTAAAACGTATAATTTACGCTAAAAGTGGCTGGAAACTTACTTTAGGATATGACTTTGGGGGGAGCAGGACACTCTTTAAAGGAGCCTGATCTTTAGATGTGCTGGGCATCCAGCAGTGAAAATCAGACCCATTTAAGGATCTTGGCTTACATTTTTGAGAAAACAGACAAGTGCATGACAGAGCTGTTGTGCTACTGATAATAAATTGAGTTGATGTTGAAAGGTTAATCGGACCTTGGGAATTTTCACAACTTTGTGCTGAGTAACACTGATTTAATTTTTTTGGACACTGGCGTTAGGATGATGCATACATAGATATTTTTGTGATAGCTGTAAATCACTAAATGAAGTCTTGCTTTTTTTGGTAATACTTTCGGAATTTGTTTTTTCTGAAAATATAAAGCCAAATAACTTGCACTTTAAGCTTATGATTCTCTTATTCTATAGGTGTTACAGTTATTGACAAACCATTATGAACAGCGAAAAGGTTTTCAACTTAATTATGCTCTAAGGGCCAGCTTCAACAAGTGTTTTTGAAGTGACTGAGAACCAAAGCACTTCTCTGCTTGTAGCTGCATATTGAGTCACAGTTGAAGATGTGACGGTCTGCAATTATGTATGACAGATAATGAAGATTACTCTAGGTAGAAGCAATGTGTAGGATTATTCTGCATTGAGCAGCAGCTGAATGAATTTTTATAAAGGCTGGTAGACCAGAGTTTTTATTTGCAAGGCCTTCAAACAAACAAAAAAATCACTTTCAAAAGGACCAATTCATGTCAGTCATGACTGATAAATGGATTATTCAGTGAAGAATGGTAAAGTGATGTGTATTCTGGTGAAAGTAAATTTTTGTCTTATTTTTTCCCAGAGACTATGTATATCCATGAAATGTAAGCCTTCAGGATGGGTATTGAATCCCACCTCAGTACTATAAGCTGGCATGGAAGTAAACATGTTTGCTTTTATAACAGTTTTCATTACATGAATATAGTGTGCATACGTATGTGTGTGTAGGTTGCTTTCCATTACCACTCCTCAGAACTTGATTATTTATAATTGGCAAAGTACTTTGAATTATGCCAGTACTATGTTGTAAAACAGAATTGTATTTTTTTTATACCAATGCTTAACACTACTAAATGCCACTTAAAGAGAATGGAGAAGGCATAGCATTTCTTGAACAGGTGTAATGCCAAAATCTTTTTTAATAAAAGTTTAGTTGTCTATATTTATTTGATTTTTCTTTGTTTAATCTTGGTCATGTTTAGGTGTATTCCTTTATTGCCTTTTTATCAAAAAGTGATTTGGCATGACCATAACTGCAAGTTTATAATGAATGTATGGAACTCAAATGAGCTTGCATGGTATTAAGAACTATCTGTGTGTATAATTTAGCTATTAACAAATATGAAAGCTTACTGTATGTGGCCATGTTTGTAGAGCAACTATCATTTTTGTTTGTTCATGGATGACCTTTTAAATGTGACCAAAACTATTGTAATCTCTGAGCAATTTTCTTTAAATAATAAAAGTTTGTATATTTGTTTCATAATGTCAATGAGTTGGATAAAACTTGTTTTGAGAAATACAAGTTTCACAACTAATACCTTTCTGAGATCATCAAAGAGTGAAAAGTTGTCTGGAAAAACTTCTGTTGCTTTTATTCTTCTATTTAGGTTAAGTGATTTGAAGTGACTACCAGGTTCAGGAAATAAGTTCTGTAATATAGAACCTTTCATTTTGAGATTATCAATTCAAATCCATCCCAGGTAAGTAACTGAGGATATGTCTACACTGAAGAGTAAAGTTGATTTATTTTAAATCGACATTCTCCTGCCGAATTTTAGGAGTCGCAGGAGCGTGATCACACCATCCTCCTTGCATTGGGCTCTTGCATCCCCACTCACCACGCTTGGGTCGACATTCAAAGCCGTGCACTGTGGGTAGCTATCTCACAGTACAACTAGCCGCAGAGGCTTTTGGGAAGGTTGTCGTCCTCCCATGATGCAACATGCTCCCTCCCCCTCCCTTCTTGTCCCAAACAAACTGCAAACACTTTTTCACACTGTTTTTCTAGGCCCCACACATGCCATTGCTGGAGAAGCATGGAGCCCGCTCAGCTCTGCACTATCATAGTAAGTGTCACAAATACCTCACAGCTTATCCTGCAGTTCTTTCAAAGGCGAGACAGGAGCCGCAACATGGAAAATAGCAATGTTACTGAGGCTGCCCTGCTACAAACCATAAAGCGAAACAATTCCTGTTTGCTGCAGGCTATCACACATCATCTTCAGTCCGTGGAGCACCAGTTCTGGTCCTGGAAAACAAGCACAGACTGGTGGGGTCACATCATTATGAAAGTGTGGGATGACGAGCAGTGGCTGCAGAACTTTCATATGTGAAAGGCCACTTTCTCTGAACTTTGCACAGAGCTGTCCTGAGCCCTGAAGCATGTGAATACTCGATTGAGATCAGTTCTGGCAGAGGAGAAGTGAGTGGCCATCACTCTGTGGAAGCTGGTAGCCCCAGATTGCTCCCGGTCAGTTGGGAATCAATTCAGAGTCAGTAAATCCATGGTTGGAACTGCTGTGATGCAAGTGTGCAGGGCCATTAACAGACTTCTCCTACGAAAGGTAGTGACTTTGGGAAACATGCAGGACGTAGTGGATGCGTTTGCCACAATGGGGTTCTCAAATTGGGAGGGGACTATATTTGGCACGCATATCCCTATCCTAGCACCTGACCAGCTTGCCACAGAGTACATAAACTGGAAGGGATACTTCTCAATGGTGTTGCATGCCCTTGTGGATCTGCATGCTGTGCACTCCATAATCTGTGTGAAACAAAGGGTGAAAAGTTCCCCCAGGGTTGGGCCATGGAGGCTGATAGGCTGGCCACAAATTTTGAGCAGCCAGATTCCAGCGCTACGCTCAAAGCCGACTTCGGAGCACTCTGTCTATGGGAAGCATTGAACAAACAGTTTTGCAATGAACTGCAGTAATGTATGTCTCTGCTGTGCCTTTCCTTACCATCCCCTACCCTCACACCAGCAGCCCCATCCTCTTCTTTTCCCGCCCAAGCCACGTGTTTTTTAAAGCAGCAAAGTTCTATTGTGTCCTGTTTCAGTGCGGGGCACAGGAAAATAAGTTAACGTGGTGAAGTGTCACTGTGCAAGCAACTGTGGTTGCATGCAGTTCTTAAAGAGGCCGTAGTGTTCTTCTGCTCGCCTCTACCAGTGTGGAATGCAGCATGTATTGCACCCTGCTTAGCCTCCTCCAACAGCACTTGGGAGTGGGGGCTAATAAGAAAGTGGTAGGCAGTTGAGCGTTTTGGAGGGCCTGCAGAAGGAGTCTGTCCTGCCGCTGCTCTTCCTGGAGCTCTACCAGACACCTCAGCATGTCGGACTGATCCCTCATAATACACAACATCTCTTGTTGCGTATCACGTTCCTGCTCCTGTGCTGATCTTCTGTGCTTCGTGTCCATATCAAGTTTTTCAGACAAGGATATCCTCCAGGCTCTGAGCTCTGTGTCAGCAGCCGCGGAGGTGTTCATTAGTTCGCTGAACATGTCATCTCGTGCCCGCCCTCCCCTCCCCCCCTTTGCTAATCTGGGAAAGTCTTTCAGTGGGAGTTCTCAAGGTGGCTGAAGGCTGAGGTGTCGACTGTAAGAAAAGCAAAGCACAAAGTTGCCATTGGTAGCTGACTCAAAGTAGTAAAAGAAATGTTAGTGTAAAAAGAACTCCCTTTCATGTTCAGAAGGCAAAGCCAGACCCGCATCCCAATCTGTACGTATTGGATGGGTCGGAGTGGCATTCCAGATATGGTAAGTAAGGGGCTCTTGCGTCCATTATAGAGAGGTATTATTAGCACTAAATTCCACAATCCACATTTGAGCAAGGAGAGGGATCCCTGGCTTCCCTGCAACATCCCAAGAACCCGTTTGGGAGAAGGGGGCATAACAGATTAGAGAATGCTGTGGGTGAAGTGTAGCAGCAGAACACATAGGGCAACCAGTGTCCTGACCCATAATATCCATGGCAACAATACCATGACTAGGAATTGTCTCATGTAGGTGCCCAGGGACACCCTCTACAGCAGAGGAATAACATGCCGTGATTATATTGATCGGGTATTGTAAAATTGCACCATCTTCCCTAGGTGACCATGTGTGATATCAGTCTCCTGAGGGTAACGCAGGAAGAAAGGGAAGACTTGCTGCAAGCATTGGGGTACAAGCCTTTATGCTGCTATGCTGAGTTTCATGATGATGCCTGCTCATTTAATAGCAGAGTGGCAGGGAAAGGTCTCCTACCGTGGCGGAAGAAATAAGGCTGCCCTCCCCAGAAACCTTCTGCAAAGGTTAACAGATTACCTACATGAAAATTTCCTTGAGATATCCACAGAGAATTCTCAAAGTATACCTCTGCACATAAATAGCCTGTTCCAGGAGTAATCCTCCAGTGAAGTTTGCCAACACCCATGAAGAACATCCCTCTTGGAAATAACCAAACAGGTTGTCCCTGGGGCGGATTGGGGAGACCGAACCTCGACCGTGAGTGAGCAACGAGGGGGTTACTTTACAGTCCTTTTATCCATAACAGTATGTAAACGTATACATTTTCAGCAACTCCCCATAGACCTTTATTTGGTTACATTGACACCTATAAAATGAATATTAACAACTACATGATGAATACAATTATACCCGCCCCTGTTTGTTGTTTACAGGATTACCATACAGAGGGCAGGCCCAGCACCTTAAAACCTATTAATTTTACACTAACATTCTTTGAAGTAAAGGCATACGGGGGGGAGGGGGGGGGGAGGAGGAAGATAATGCTTTCTTCCCACCCTGGCCTTGTGCAGGAATGGCGACAGTTATTTTGTTTGTGCAGATGGCCAGGAAGGAAGGAAAAGAAGAGAAATAACAGAGATTAACTAGAATTCACACCAATTAACAGAGACAAGATTTGCCCTTGCCATGACCCCATTCCCTGTAACTTAGGCCTGACCATTTGTCCAGCTTTTAACTCTTTATTCTCCTACAATCCCCTCAAAAACAAACTCCTTTTAAGAAGTTGGACTGGGGACATAAGCGCAAAAATAAGATTTGCCACACACACTCACCAGATGTGCCTTTCCCGGCATCTTGATCGGTCAGCTGTGCTGTATGTGGCTGGGTTGCTCTGGGGTAACAAACAGGTCCTGGCTCTCAGGAAGAATGGATACCTCACTCTCCTGCACCCTGCTCACCTCATCCTCCTCTTCCTCAACCACAGAGTCGTCCTGGATTGGGATTCTTCGGAGCTATCGACGCTGCGTGGTGGCACAGTAGTGGGGTCACCACCGAGAATTGCATGCAGCTCCTCATAAAAGCAGCATGTTTTGGGCGAGGAGCCAGAATGGCTGTTAGCTTCCCTAGTTTTCTGATAAGCCTGCTTCAGCTCTTTGATCTTAACGTGGCACTGCTGCACATCCCTGTTCTGCCTCTTCTCTAACATGCTGCAAGATATCGTCTCATAGATATCTAAATTTATTTTGCTGGCTTGGAGCTGAGCCAGAACAGACTCGTCACGCCACAGACCAATGAGATCCAAGACCTCTGGTTGACTCCATGCTGGGGCGCATTTGCGCCATACAGTCGCCATGAGTGGTTCAGCTACAAAGCTCTCTCCATGCTGACCAAACCGGAAATGGGAATTCAAAATTTCCCAGGGCTTGAGGGGAGGAGCTATTTCCTGTTTGCGTGGCCATATTACAGCAGAGCACAAATGTCCAGAGCAGTCACACCAGAGCATTGTGGGATACCTCCCAGAGGCCAGTGGCGTCGATTTACATTTCGCTCTGCCTACACTGATGCTAATTTGACCCATGGAATTCGACTTCAGCGCTACACCACTTGCGGAGTGGTTTTATTAAGTCGACTTTTACCATGATTTAGGTGGGCAGAACTGACATGCTAGTGTAGACGCATATTTTAGGGGGTCAATGTAAGCGGCGTTACGTCGACCTCCATTGCCAGTGTATACCAGGCCTGAAAGTTACCACCCACTACCACCCTGGAGGGTTTTTTTGGCCCATGCTCACTCTAAGGGCTTGTCTACACAATTAGTTTGCAGCAACCTGGGATGCAAATCTGCCCCACATTAGCTTGCTATGGACTGTTTGTGTGGACTTTGCAGACCTATATTAACATTGGGGAAATGCGCATAGATCCCAGTCCCGTATCAAAGAGAAATAAATCAGAGTGAATCAATTAACTGTTAATACACGTCAGCAAAGTCCACATGGACAGTCCAAGTCAGGCTAATGTGGAGTAAAGTTGCACATCAGTTTGCTGTGAACTAAATGTTCATCTAAAGAATCCCTTAGTTGGTGGTCTCTGTCCAGTTCGTAGTGGACATGTTTCCATGTGTCAAAATCACCACCAGAGTTGGAAGTAATTAGCTTGCTTTTTGGCAGTGTCAGTAGAAATGACAAGGATTGAATGAACCATGGAGAGAGAGTTTTACCCTCTCATTCCTAGAGGTGATTCTTTGTGAACTTAGATGATAAACTCTGTGGAGGCAGATACTTCCTCTTTGTGTCTGCACAGTGCTTAGCACAAAGGGGTCCTCGTTGGTGACTAGGCTTCTTAAAAGAGAAGATAGAGTAGAACACAAACTCCTCACGGGACGATAAAACTGATTTGATAAGGAATGATAAAATGGGATACTACATTTTTACTTGCAGCATGATTTTTTTTAAAGCTAACATAAAATTCTCATTCTTGAACTCTGACAGACTTGAAGTCGCCTAGCTGAAAGATTTTTTTTTTCCAGTGCAATGGTAGTGGCAGCCACAACATAAGACTGACCTTTTCAATCAGCATGTGCCACCAACTGCCATTACCTCAGTACCTAACATTAGTTTATTCCTCTTGGATTTCTGTCAACAAGGAGTCTTGCACCATGGACTGCATCAAATTTTTGCATCAGTTGTTGCTGCTCTGATTCTCACCAACCCCACCGTTTATTTCTCTGGGTATTGTCTTGTTGACCAGCCTGCCAGGCAGCTCATAATAAAAAATATTTTGGTCTGTACTGGCTCTCAGTGCTCTAAACTGCCTTAGGCCACATCCACTAGTTCTCTTTCTAATTTCAACTGTATTATTCAACTCAGAATGTGTTGCAAGTGCTTGTCTTTTTTTTCATCTTTCACTGTTGGTGCACATACACTCCCTATAGTCAACCAGAGATGTTTGGGTAGCAATGTCATTTGTGGTCACACATGCACTTTGACTGTCTTTCTACCCCACATTGAGGGCATGAAGGTCAGAGTGACCACTACCACTCAGTTCTTTTTCATCAGCTGTGGCTGCAAAATAGACATTGTCTCCCTGGGTCTCGCTATTTTCTCTGTAATTATTACCATAAACCCTCTATATATTGTTTGTTTAGATGATAGTTAGGATTAGTTGCCAGTTCCCCCAGCATGGGAAGAATGAAGCTCATTATAAATATTTATTTGTAGTTTTGTAACTGGCAAATAGGTGCCAAGATAAATAACACCAAATACTACTCCCTGCATTGTGACAAACTGAATTGTAATCAACAGAGGCAGCTGATTTGTTTACCAGATAAGTACATCAGTGAATCATAAGGGAGTAAAATTCAGGGCAGAAGCAGCACACAGGATGCCTGAAGGCAGAAAACAGTTTAAGTGGTCACACCCTGTGAATTATGTTAACTATCCCTCTCAGAAGAGTTAAACAGACCAGGCCTACATCAAGATACCAGCTTTGGCACAGACAGAAAACATCAGGCTAAGGCAATGTCTACACTAGCACTTTTGTAGGTCGGGGTGTGAAAAAAAACACACCCTGACTGACAAGTTTTACCAACAGAGGCATTGAGATGGACCGTGCTAGGGCAGCATCTTCCACCGACAAAGCTAGCATGGCTTATTGGAGGTGGTTTAATTATGCCGCCCAGACAGCTCTTGCGGGTTGGCATAGAGCGGCTACACCAAAGACCTTATAGCAGTGGAGCTGCGCCACTATAAGGTGTTTAGTGTAGACATAGCCTAAGTCCCCTCCTATATGGCCTCAGCTGCACTAGCACAAGGCGGGGGTAGCTCTCCATCCTTCAGCTAGTGGACACAGCTGTTCACCTCCATGGCGGAGTGGAGGGTCCCTGAGCCTGCTGTGGGGGGGACTGAACCCAGGGGGTGTTGGAATTACTAATATTTGAAATGAATATTCAGAGGGGAGCCCAGGCACTGATTTAACCACACCTCCCTTTATTAAGTGCGCAGGGTGTTTTATACCACGGCTTTAAACACGCCTAACAGCCGGCCCCGCACGCGAACGGAGCCTGCACAGGGCAGGGGCGCTCCCCCGCTCCGAGAGGCCAGCGCCAGGGAACAGCATCTCAGCCGGGGTGCGCCAGCGCCAGGCTCTGAGGGCCCCTTTCGGCTAACGCGCGCTAGCAGCAGCCCCCAGCGGAGCAGCTGAGGCTGGCGCCTTTCTTCCCGCCCCGGCCCCGGCCCGGGCCCCCCTTCCTCCCCCCGCTGCTCGCCCCCCTGCTTCTGTTCCGGGCGGCCCGGGCCTTTCCTCGCCCGCCACCAGCCGCCGCGCCCCGCGCAGACCCACAGTCTCTTCCCAGGCCCCCTCACACCCACGTGACTGAGTCCAGGCCGCAGCCCCCTCCTCGGGCACTCGAGGGAAAGAGGAGAAGTAACGCCTCGCCACGGTTGCCTCGGTAACAGGCCCGCCTCTTCTTCCCACCTGCGGCACCGTCTCCTTCTCATGGCGTCTTCGCCGTCACCGGGGCTCCCTCCCTCCTCATTGGCTGCGCTCCGAGATCTCACTATGCTCACTCCATCTCTGCAGCCAATCAGCGTCGGGTGGGGCCTCTCCCTTCCCCGTCCTTCCCACGCCTGACAGGGGCCTGTTCCCGCCCGGCAGCCAACCCGAGCGGCTCTGGGGCCTTGTGCGGCCAATGGGAGAGCGCTTCAGGAGTCGGAGGCTCGAGCTACTGCCGCCCCGCCCCTGTTGTTGCCGCCGCCGCCGCCGACGATGATAGGTGAGAAGCGGCTGCAGGTGCCGCTCGTGCCCTAGCTGAGGTAGGTGAGTGAGCGAGCAGCTGCTGCTGTCCCGTGCAGGTGAGTGAGCCCCGGGGCTGGGCGCGCGCGCTGCCCTGTGCCAGGAGCGGCACAGCCAGCAGGGCTGGTCGGTGTCAAGCCAGCGCTCTTGGGGTTGGCTGCTCCGGGCTGCCGGCAGCGCACGCTGGGGACGCTGGGCGCTGGTCGGAGGCCGGGCGCTTGCAGGGCTGCTGGTAGCGTTGTGATCTTTGCCAAACAAGCGTGGGAAGGGGGTTGCTTGTGAAAATTGCGGGTGGCGGAGCCATCCAGCGAACCCGTCCAGCAGAGATGTAGCAACGTATTTAGAGAGAGCGAGCAGCATCCTTAACAGTAACCTCTCAACCGGTGATACTCCCACTGAGCCTCCGAGCCTGCTCTTCCCAGCACATGCTATTAAAACACGCTGTGATTTAACTAGGAATCCACCAAGATGCTTCGCCTACGCTGCTAACCAGTTGTAGTTGATAAAAATAATTCTTGCTTAGTCATGTTGCTGTGGGTTTTGTGTGTGTGTGTGTATGTAATTTCCCCATCATATTTTTTAAACATTTTTTAAACATAGTACTATAGTCAATGAAACCAGGAATTCACACTACTGTGGCTCTTTTGGGAAATGTAGATCACTAATTTGGCTCCTGAACCACTGAGGTCTGAGTATCATTGCTCTAAACTCTACCATTCTTTGAATGCAAGAGAAAAGAAATTGTGCTTGGGATCTAGTGAGTACATCCTAATTTAACACACAGGTCTTCTTGCCATTGGCTTCTAAATTATATATATTGTGGGGGTGGCCAAATTTACTAAACCGCCCCCCCCCCGTCCCACTGGGCAGAATCCTCTCTAGCCCCAGCACCCTGTCACAGGGCAGAAGCTCTAAGCTCCCTACCCATCTGGTAGGCAGAGAATGGGGGGAAAGGGTATAGGGGGGCTTTGCGAGCTGCACTTTAACTGTACAAGAGCCACATGCAGCTCATGAGCCACAATTTGGCCACCCCTGATATATTGTTTGGCCTCTGAGAAGTAATTAATCTTGCAGTTTGAATCCTTTTGTTCTGCTGTATGGAAAGATGCACTGTGTGTCTGCAGTAACACACAAAATCTTTGTGTTCAGGAGTCAAAATAAGTAGCAGCTTCAAGCAAGTAATTTTTCTATTACATGCCCTACTTAAACTGTACCTAATATGAGAGCTAGATGGAGTTTTTCATTGAAATTTTAAACTGAAAATTTTTCTGACATCTGTCTGGCCAAAAATGGGGAAAAAATGGTTTTCCAACAAAAAATTAAAAATTCTTGAAGAAATAAGGTACTTCCTGTGAAAATTCTTGTTTAATCAAACACCCAGTTTTTCCCAGAATAATAATTTGATGGAAAGTTGTTGACCAATTCTACTGAATAGTCTGAAGAAAGACACCTGTACTTAGTCTCAAAAAATTCTACTTTTAGTATATTGAACTTCTCTTATATCAACCTTCCCAACTGCCATTTTACTTACCTGGGTGTTTGCTGAGTGGAATTGTTCAAGATTGAAATAATCAGATTTGCTTTACTCAGCCTTCGAAAAGAACCCTCCTTGCTCAGTGAATGAATAGAATTGTATAATGAAAACAATGAGAGTCCTGTAGCACTTTAAAGACTAACAAATTTAATTTCTGTAGACATAAGCTTTCGTAGCCTACTTCGTCAGGTGTAAGGAATGGAAATCAAATAGGAGGGGTGTGTGTGTGTGTGTGTGTGTGTGTGTGTACACACATATCCAAGGGTAAGGAACAACAATGAGGAAGGTAGATATAAGCAAAGTTCATTCAGTTAGAGTAGTTGAGGCCTATTCACAACCATTGATTAGGAGGCAAGAATGTATGGACAGTGACAATTACTTCTTGTAATGAGATAACCATTCCAAGTCCCTATTTAGACCCAGTTTATTGTGTCAGGTTTGCAGATAAATTCTAGCTCTGCAGTTTCTCTTTGAAGTCTATTTCTGAAGTTTTTTTTTTTTTTTCTAGAAGAATGGCAACTGTCAAGTCAGTTACAGAGTGTCCTGGGAGATTGAAGTGCTCTCCAACTGGTTATTTTTTATGTCTGATTTGTGTTCATTTATTCTTTTGCATAGTGACAGTCGGTTTGGACAATGGCAGTGAATGAGAGCATTGGCATCCTGAACTCAGCTTACCTGGCTGTGGAATACATTGATTCTTTCTTGCCTGACAATCCACTGCAGCAACCATTTAAAAATGCTTGGAACTATATGCTGGACAATTACACCAGGTTCCAGATTGCAACCTGGGGATCACTCCTAGTTCATGAACTTGCATACTTCTTGCTCTGTCTACCTGGATTTTTGTTTCAGTTTATACCTTTTATGCAAAAGTATAAAATTCAGCAGGTAAGACAGACTTGTGAATTGCAGAGATTTGTTTGCTTTGATTTATGTAAAATTACATGATATTCTAACTTTGTATTTGACAAGTGGTCAGAAATCTTTTAAGACTGTAGAAACATCTGTTCTTGATATGCTCATCTATATATCTTATGGAGACTCCCGCACCTCACTTCCACCTACACAAAGCCACAGTTTATTGGACTTGGTGAAGGAACTCAGCTTTGTGGGAGCTGAAGAGATCCATTGCTCTCAAACTGAATGCAAAGGACAGCTTTGCACCATAGCCTCTTCAGCCAGTGTTCCATTACATAGATTGGAATAAAGGCCATTTGTCTGTGTGTGGAAGATTTGGGCTATTGGCTAAATATAAATCTGGATCCTGTAGCCCAATGATACTCAGATCTCAGTGGTTCAGGAGCCAAATCTGCAATCAGCATTACCCAAAAGGGCCAAAATAGTGTGAATTCATTGTTTTCTTTACTATTGTAATAAAGTGTTTATAGATTTCAACAGTATAATGGGAGAAATATTTAGTTTATATATAAAAACTAAATATTTCTCTCTCTAATTCTTACAAGTAAGTTAATAACTTAGTGCAAGTTGATAACTTAATTGACTAATAACATAGTAAATGCATCCTGATCAGTTAATAACTAATATGTGCTGCAAAGAGCTGTAAGAGACACATTAAAAAGCCACTTGTGGTTCACGAGCCTCTGTCTGAGTATCACTGCTGTAACCTCTGCCCTTGCCTTGTCCCTAGTACTGTACTTCCATATGTCAGCTTGTTAGGTGCCAAGATGGGGCCCACACCTTTGCCTTCCCTGCAGGAGATCTCCATCCACATCCCCTTGAAGGGACAATGCATAATTTCTGTAATACAGAAAATGTTGAGCAAGCTGTTCACATCTGAGTGAATTTAATTCTAAAATAACAGGTAATCTGTTGCCTATCCAGTGCAAACTGGTGATTGTTTCCCCACTTTCTTGACTTGCATGTTCATACTGGCTTTAAAATCAAATTTGTTCTAAAACATACTGTAGTGAGTGCTGAAGAATTCTTGTGACACTCAGGTGTATAAATGCTTAAATAATTTGGTTGGACAATATTAAGTAAATATAGTTGTCATAGCTGTGACTATTTAATGGAATGATCTTCCAACACATCCCTGCAACTGACTTCAATCCCCAGCTTCTCTCTGTACCCTTGCAGTCAGCTAAATATATGTATATGATGGGATGGAGATTAGCATATGTTGTAATGGTATAGTTTTTATTTGAATGAGTTTTGGATGATAACTCTTGCAAGTGGTGAAATCGTCCATGAGTTGGCTTTGTAGTCATACCAAACAAATGCTCATAAACACTTATTATCACTTTATAGAAAAGCTGTTTAGGAGAACTTGGAAGTTACTTTTTTTTTTTAATTAATTGGAACGACTTGTGGCCAAATCCCTGTAAAATCAGGTTACTTTAGTTCATTTTAATATACAATCTCCAGCAAAACCAAGGGTCTCTTTTATGTGGTTTAGAAACGTTCATGGCCCTCAAATTGGTGGGATGCTAAATTTTAGGTGATGCCTCTCCCTCCCCCAAATTATTGTAGTGATAGAGTTAAATAGATGTCAGCAAAAACAAATAGGTTGTCTTAAGCCACTGTTCATCTCAGTCTTTTTTCACTTGATTGGGTACTGTGATGGCATCCTGCCAGTTCTCTAGTGCTCCCTAATCTTTCGGTGTAGACAAGACATGACTTGTTTTTGCTTTTGCTTTTGCTTTCTTTTAGAAAGATAAAAAGAATTATGGGAAACCCCACTTTCCTTCAGGCCTTTTTTACTTCTTGTTTATACTTTTTCCAGGTCACATTATTAACACATTTGTCCGTTAATTTGCTCCTCTTTCTTTACAATGTGGTGAGTTGACTTAAACCTACTAAAATGCAGTGAAAATCACCTAAGGATCCAGTTCATCGTAATTTACACTAATATTTTTAGGTGTTAAAGGTACATATGCAGTATGTTGTTTAACAAATGTAACCACCTAAAATTTTACAATTGTCACTGTTACGCACACACAGGGTACTTAGAACTACTTGGTGGTCAGAACTTTCTCCAAAAGCACAGGTCCTTACTACTGAGCAAAGGAAAATATTTATCAGCTGTTAGCAGTATAGTACCTATCAAACATAGTTGAACAGTCCCATCCAATAGAGACAGTGGTAGATATAAACACTAACTACTTCGTTATAGCAGTACACCTCTATAATACTAAAGCTTAGCTTGGCAAGATAGGAAATTCAGTCAAGCCTTTTTCTCTTTTGTAGTTTGACGTCAAATCTTCAGTATTACTTCTAAAATGGCGTTGTATGGTAGGTCTGATGATTGTAACTGTCTTTTCCTAGGATAAACCTGAAACGTGGGAGAAGCAGTGGAAGTGTTTGAAAACACTTTTCTTCAATCACTTCTTTATTCAGCTTCCTATGATATGTGGTACCTATTATTTCACAGAATACTTTAATATTCCTTATGACTGGGAAAGGATGCCCAGATGGTAAGTAGAAACAGTTGAAATCTTGTTTGTGTACTTCTGTTTTAACTGTCCATGTTGGAAGAACAGATGACAGAACCTGTGAAATTTTCCCAGCTTCCAGGCAACTTGGTCTGCTGCACGCGCATTCATGTGATTGTTTTGAATAAATGTATAGTTCCTGGATCCAATCCCACTCTTAGTGAAGTTTACCTAGTTGCAACAATGGGAACAGGCTTGGGTCCTATATTTGATATTGTTCCTAATGCCTGCAACATAGTTTTTCAAATCCTCCCACAGGATTTGAACAAAGTCCAAAAAAGGATACACAGTGGCTGGAAGTGAATACACCATCTGTGGGCCCCTGGGCAGCCTTGTATACACAGGTATCCAATAGTTTTTTGAGCCATCTGCCTCATCTCTAGAAATAACATGATGAAACACTACCAACATGCTGCATCATGTACCTTAGAAAGAGACTGTACCATTGCACATTCCTCTGTCTCCAAACCAATGCATTTTTAAATGGCATCCCTTATGTTTTGTAAGTGCCTCTTCCTAGTTTTAGCGTCAGGAGAAATATTACATAATTTCCTATATTTATTTTTACAACAATAGAGGTGGATAGTTTCTTGCAGGGTACTAAGTTGTCTTATTTCTAATGCTGGTGCTGCTTTCTCTCTTTCTTTATGTAACCGCAGCATGGTTTATATATATATATATATATATATATATATATATATATATATATATATATATATATATATATATATATATATGTAAGCAGATCAATTTAAAGAGTTGTTAAATGAATTAACATGCAAATCAATAAGCTTATCAGTTTGGCTCTTAGCACATGTGCACAAACTCTTTAAATTGATCTGCTTACAAATACCACTGAGTATAGTACTTAAAATTGTGCATATATTTCTTTGCTAACAAAACATATGTATATATAAAATACATGTGTAATACTTGAAACATACATGCACACAATTTTATTTAAGTATTATACATGTTTTTTCATTTTTTTTATATACTGCTAGCAAAGAAATATATGTACAATTTTAGGTATTTGTTAGCTGTAGATCAATGAAAGAGCTGTTTAATGTGCAGTGTGAGTACATATATGTGCTGTTATCTGGTTAGTAAAATTGTCCTTAAAGTTAAATGTACATCCTAAATTTCCAGAACCTCTGCCTGCATGCACACATCCTGATGAATGAATGGTGTGTTTCTTAATAAAAGGCTTCTAGATTTTGCTTGTTATGAAAGCAACGGTCCATTTCTTTGCTATATTTTAATCTTGCTATAGCTAAAAATATATATATATTTTTAAAGGTACATGCTACTTGCCCAGTGTTTTGGATGTGCAGTGATTGAAGATGCCTGGCACTATTTCCTGCATAGACTCTTGCACCACAAGAGAATATACAAGTACATTCATAAAGTGCATCATGAGTTCATAGTACGTACTTTTTAAATTATTTCAATCTCCTGTGTTATGTATTTAGTATAACCAGAATGTTTACAATAAATACTGTATTAATATAGCATATTTAAATGGAATTTACACCCATTTGGAAATTGGGAGAATAGCAAAAATTCAAAAATATTTTTACATCTAGCTAGTTTTTTCTTATATTAATTACTCCTGTATTTGTAACTATGGATACTTCCTAGTAGTGGTTAAACAACTCTTTTATTACCCCAAATATCACAGACATAATGCAATGTGTCTTTTTTAACAATTCTTTGTCTGTTGTCTCCCTTTCACTCAAAAGGCAGCTGCATTCTGAGACGTACGTTATATTATCTGACAGGACGGTGACTGTCTACTTGATTATTTGTTGAATTTAATGGCACACTGTCAAGTTGACAATCACATTTGTTTGAAGATTTTAACCTGTTAAGTTTTAGCTAAGATTATAGTAATTTTTCTATTTACTATACCAGAATCTTTATTGTACTCTAAGATTATTAAAAACTTTCAGCTAAGATTACTATAGGTGTGTAAAGTTGGTTTGGGCAATAAATGTTCTAAATATAGTCGCTTGATTTGTTTGTCATGTATAGTCCTAAAAAGTCCTTTTACAATAAACAGCATTAAAGCAGCAAGTGCCCTTATACAATCTAAGGATTAAAAAAAATTTCAGGATACATTAGTTGAACAGAGCTTTATTCCAAAAGTAGTCTTAAAAATTTCAAGTTCACAGTGTTCTTTGTTGTATTTTCTGAACTTAGGTGTGATCAATTAGGATATTTTATCTATCATTCTTATTTGTAAGGATTTTTCGGGATTACCAACCAGGCCCATAGGTTACATTATGAACCTGGAAAATAGACCATCATTGCTTGGTGCATTAGAGAAAAGCCACTTGTGAACATCCAAATTCAAATCCAAGGAACAGGTTTATTTCAGCGTAGGTACAGAATGCGACACCTGATAGTTTAATTGGGTGTGACAGGCCAGTGAATTGGCTGCACATACACAAACCTCTACATAAAGAAAGGCAAACGCTTAAATCTCAGGGTACGTCTACACTGATGGCGGCAAAGTCACCGCTGTCAGATCGACCTATCTGGATCGACTGAGTGGTCAGTAAAGACCCACTCAATCGATTCAGAAGTCAATGCAGTAAAACCACCCCCTCAAATGATGGCATAGCACTGCATTGACGGGAACGTGGTCCCCGTTGGTGCAGTGCAGTGAAAATGCTGTGCAGAAGGGAAGCACAGCAGTCGATGGGAGTTACGCAAGCTACTCTGTGTAGCTTGCGTAACTCCCGTCAACTGCCGCCGAATCACAAGGTAAGTGTAGACCAGGCCTCAATGTATTCTTTTTGTACCCAAGAGAATATCCTACTTTTATTAATTACCCCACTCTGATTTGTTATATAATAAATAATTTCTGACCAAATATGACATTCTGCCTTATAAACTAGATGGTATAACATGTTTATCTACTTATTAGCAATAACAAAGCTATTAATCTTATTATTTGACAAGGACTTTTGGGACTTTCCTTGTTTATCCTTATTACATCTGGCAGGCCTACTTTGTACCCAAATCTGAGACAGTCCAAAAACTGAACAGGATATCTAGCAAGCCAAAAAGGCTATTTCTGCACTCTTCCTTTCCAAAAAGGTTATTCGAAGGTCTTATTAACTACATTAGGTCAACAATTATATCGCTTATGAATTTGCTTCTATGTTACTAGCTAATGTGATGTATATGATCCATTAAATACAGTTAGGCCCTTACCATCTTACCTCTGGTAAATTCACCTAATCATTGTTTTAATTCCTTAAATTCCCCCCACTTTAGACTTCGTTGGTCCCTGAGGGACAAAAGGGGGTCTCCCATACTTCCTTTGAGATCTGCTTTCATTTTCCAGTACTGATTCTGGTGGGCAGTCTTCAAATTATGGTTTTAATCTGGCAATACGTTATGAATGTTAATAAAATTACAAGATGAAGCACTGTTCATATATATGAATTTATACAAACTTATGGATGTGTTCATCTGTTGAAAATATTTACAGTTTTACAGGTTTTTAAAAAAACCTGCTGTAATGGTCTTAATGAGATAATTGACTTACTACAAATGTCTGGTTTATGGAGGTTGATAATGGACAGGGAAATGGGGAAATAACTGTCCTATCGCTTGCAACTCATATATAGGAATGACCAGCTGTATTTATTTATATGGCAGTCATTACCATAGTACTGGAGTGACTCAAGATCATTAATGTCTTTTATCCTTCCTACTGAGGTAGGGGAACTAAAGCACTTGATAGACCATATGTGCCCTTGGGCAAGTCACTTAAAGCCAGTGATTGAACCCAGGTCTCTTGGGTGCTCTGTTAGCAAGACCATCCTATTTACACTATTCTCTCTATTCTAAATTGGTCTGATTCTTGGTTATTTTGATATATTACAGAAAACAGTTGTTTATGGCGTTGAAAGTGCTGACTGTATGTATATGTGTTTTTGTTTCCTCCCAGTCTCCATTTGGGATGCAAGCAGAGTATGCACATCCTCTGGAAACGCTTATCCTCGGAGCTGGTTTTTTCATTGGCATTCTTGTTTTCTGTAACCATATGATTTTTCTGTGGGCCTGGCTAATGTGTCGCTTAATGGAAACCATTGATGTACACAGGTATAGTTCTCTCATTCCATGTTAGTGATTTTTCCATATGTGGCTCTTCCACCTATCTTTGTGCTAATATATATGATACTAGGAGGCTCTTCACTACACTGCAAATAGAATTTTATATATAGTGTAGACTAGCCAGAGAAGGATTGTGGTGGTTCTTTCATTTCAGTATTTTAGGGGGCCATTTATCCTTTTCAAAATAAATATTATTGTTCTTCTGTTTCAGCAATGTTAATAACAAAACTCCTTGGGTGAGAGGATAGGGCATTTACTAAAACAACTTCATAAAGTATCATCTAGAAATACAGCTTGTGACGTTGGTGGCAGGATTATATGTTTTGTGATCTCCTTTTTTAGGAATGGTAAATCTCTGGTGATAGTGAAGCTCACACATATCACTCTGAACTTAGAGCCTGAAAGATATACTGGATGTTCAGTACACAAATTAGCTCATGTCTGCTAATATATGGAATAGGTGACGTTTTATTTTACTAAAATGGAGGGACCTCAAGGTCAGATATCTTAAACTTCTCTGTCAGTAGGCTTGTCCTTGCAAGAAGACTCGTCTTAGAGAACCAATGCTCACTTAACCTAAGTGGGCCCCGTTCAGTTCCCAAGAAAAATTGAGTGTAGTAGGTGATCCATAACGACAGCCTACACCTTTCTAAAGCTGTCTAAATCTTCTCTGGGACTCGGAGGACAACTTTTACTTGTTAACCTAATCTCAGTGTAGCAATGACATACTTATGGGCAAGAACTTGAGAGCTCAAGAATGATATAAAAACATTATAGATTAGAACCATGACCCATTCTTCAAGTGCTCATATAGCTTTTTATGGTATCAATTTTAACATTTTCTGTGATTCACTTTACTTCCATTTGAGGAAACGGTTAAATGCCTTATTAACTGAGGAATGCAACACTGCATCTGTGTAAATAAAATAAAAATGGCTAAAACTAAATGTAAGTAGTGCACTTCCATGTCAACAGCAGACCGGAAACCACAACTGTCGGTGGACATTTTTCCCAAAGTGTTTCTACTAACCTTAGAAAAAGTTTGGGATAACAGGAATATTCTAGCAAAATTAAACCTAGACAGTATCTTGCCACTAGGTGGTGTAAGATGCTTGCCATTACCAATAAAATATGAGCATGTTGAAATCCTTTAATATCACTACCCTTCCCTGTATGCAGTATTTCTTGCATTTGGTATTTTTAGCTACACTTAATGTGTTCTTCAACCTGATAATGTGCATGCTGGCTCAGATGCCACACAAGACTTTCTTCTATATCCTTCATCACTGTACTAATGATTTGAGTGCTTTGGGTTCCAATTTTCAGTCTTTTAATTTAAAAAAAAAAAAAAAAAAATGTTGATTTGGAAATGGAATAGACAGATAACAACATCTGACAATACAGGACCTTAAGCATTCCAGGTCCATAGGTATTCTACAATCTCTAAATTGTGGCCCTAATAGATGAGTGTTTCTCTCTGTCACAGGGAATACATTTCTTCATTCAACTACTTCAGAGAGTTTTTTTTTTTTCGCTGAAGTTGATCATCAATATATTTATTTTAGCAGCCTACTGAAAACCAAGAAGTAATCAAAGTGGTGCCTATCATTGTTTGTTTCTAAACAAAATGTCAAAAGAACTTTTTGATTTAGAATTTTAATATTTTTTTGTTTTTTTTCCCCCTCTAGTGGCTATGATATTCCTCTGAACCCTCTGCATATAGTGCCCTTCTATGCTGGGGCTCGTTTTCATGATTTCCATCACATGAACTTTATTGGTAACTATGCTTCAACCTTCACATGGTGGGATAGACTCTTTGGTACAGATTCTCAGTATGTTACCTATCAGGAGAAAGAGAAGAATCGGGAACTGTTGACAGAAAAGAAGTCCAAATAAATTTCACATTTAACCTCCCACAAAACAAACTGCTTCCATAATTCTTTTGGGCTCAAACTGGTAACTAACATTTGATCACAAATTGAAGCAATATTTTGCTTTTAAGAAAAGCAAAAGTTAAGCATATACCTTGTCCCTTGGCTGCTAAGTGGTAGGGAAAATCATTAACTACATTGCAGTATCTTCCTAAGGGGAATGCTTTTCTATTTTATACATAAGTACTGCATATATATTTAAATTACAGAGTTAAAAATGAATTTAAAATGACATAGGTGACGTGAAAGTTTTGTCATCTATTCCAAGAATTTTATTAAACTTTAAAAGTATCTATAATGCTGCCCTACTTGGATTCAGGTAGAATTATGTACATTGTAATACACTGAAATTGGACTTAATTTTTAATAAAATCATATATATTCTTAAATTTGTAATATCAAATACAGCAGTCCCATTAAAACTGTGGTACTGGCACTATATTTAAACTATGAGCAAATGGGCAGAATTTGCTTTAGAAACCAAAATGCCATCAGTTGATAAGGAGCTTGGACCAGCCATTTTCACACTGAATAATGCAAATTATTAATTCCAAAAGAGCTGGCTATATGTTCAGAAACATTCCTGCTGTGGGTGTAATACATTATTTTAGATGGGTTATAAAAGGGTTTTGCTTTTACTTGAGAAGACTTTGGTGGTGCTCTTTAAGTTACTTTGTCAGTGTACTTAGCATTTACATTATATTTCCTTCTGTGTTGTAATTTGCTAAACTGACTTGTTGCTAGATTTGCACTTGTGGATTACAAAATAAAATAAATGTGTTGATTTGACATAGTGTGTTGGTCAGTGTGTATCTTCCATGTTTTTAATGAAGAATCACCCTAGATTGCCATTTACTTTTTAAATATTTTTAATAAATATTTTAAAATATTATGAGCAGAGTTATTTCTAAAACTAATTGATTCAAGCAGTGTGGGGTAACAACTGTACAATACATCTGAGGAACTATCTACACTATAACAACTGGAGGACTTGTATACTATCATTGTCTCCCAACATAGTTAAAACACTCTTCCCTCTTGTAGTGTATATGGACCTAACTTTTCCTCAAACCAGACTATAGCTTTGACAAACTAAGGCTGCAGCTTGGTTCAGTGACAGAACGTAGTTAGGTCTACTTTGTACAGCACAGAGGAATGATATTTTAACAATGGTGGTGGTTATATAATATTTAAATATTTATATGCTACCCAGTGTACTATCACAAGTGAAGAGAACCATGGAATTTGCCTCTTAAGAGCTAAATGCAGAACTCTTCGACTTAAATTTTCTTCTCCCCTCTCCTCCCCCCATAGACAAAACAATCAAAACACTTATAAACCAATCAAGCTAATTTCCTACAGGCCAGGCAAGGAGAGAAAGAAACAGATTGATTTCTATTTTTAAATATTTGGAAAATGCTCTGAAAGAGTAATATCATGGGGATTTTGAGGAACCACTTATCTCAGAAAAACAGCCTGTCCTTAAAATCACTTCTGGAGATGAACTGCTGGGCACACAGACCAACAACAATGCCCACTTGTTATCTGACAGCTGGTTAGAAGAACAAGGCTTGCATTAAAAAAAAAAATAAAAAGGCTAGATCCTGGGATTGGCATTTTAAATTAGAAATAAAAATTAGCAAGTTACCCCCCAGGTGAGCTTTGTAGATTTAAAGATCTAAAAATGGCAGGGTATTATGGCTACAAGAGCTTTCTCCAGCCAACTCCCTGCCTTCCTGAAACTCAGCTACCTCAGTCCTAGCTAGGTGAATGAAGGTGAGGTGATCTGAAGATTCTTTTATTCAGCTACCTGCTGGTTCTGAAAATGCATTGCTCCATTATCTTTACAGTGCAGATTTCTGCAGTTTTTTCAGATTTTAAAACTAACTTTGAGGATTTGCATAGCTTTATTTCTCTTGGAAAAAGGAAAGTGCTGTGTTTTCCCCAAGGTACTGTTCTTCTATATTCTGGATGTTCAGTTAACGCTGTAGTGCTGCTAACACTTTTTATTCTTTATAGCACCAAAGAAAATGTTGCTTGCACAAATCATTAAGATGAAATTTTGCCTTCGTGTAAAATAATTCATCCCACTGCTGCTCTAGTGAGCAAATCATTTGCAAATTAAAATCTGAAAGTGATGTTTCTAGTCCTTTCACACTTCCATGTTCTAAATCAGTAGGATAACCATCTCCTTTAAATTCAGTGTGGCATACACCACCACTTTCAAACTGTCTCCCACTGCACTGAATTGGCACATCAGAAAGATGTGCCTCCTTGTAGCATGTGATTACTTATTTCTAAGGTTAAGGTTTTGTCAGTTTTTAGTAAAAGTCAGGGATAGATCACAGGCAATAAACAGAAATTCACAGTAGCCGTTGACCTGTCCCTGACTTTCACTAAAAATAGCTGTGACAAAATTAGGCTGATGGGGAGAGGGCATGAAGGCGGAGTGGGGATGAAAGCCTGAGCCCTGCTGCAGAAGGGGAGAGGGTCTAGCACAGGGCTGCTAGCAGTGGGTGCAGGGGCTGCCGGCGGCAGCGGGGAGCTGAGGCGCTGGTGGCTTGGAGTTCCAGGACTCCCTCCAGAGGTTCAGATGTGAAGGCACAGAACCATTCCACTATCTGAGAATTTTTTTTAATTTCAACCCCAACCAAAAACCATCCTGAATCTCCACAAAAAGCTACAGAAAAAGTCAGTTTACAGTCAAGCCTCCTCCTTGCCATGCTATTCAGCACTGAGCCCTACAGGCAAGATCATTTCAGCTGGGATCCAGGAAGAGTGTGTCCCTGTCCCCCAGGATCCACAATTCTTCCTCTGGCCCAAGCCCTTTCTTTAAAGGCCTACTTCTTTAACAAGGTCCAGGTGTGAGAGAGAACAGCTTGTGAAATTCCTTTAGTGTGTGGCAAATAATACATCTCCCTGAAAGGGAGGAAAAATGAACACTTCATCTTCTTGTGTGGTAACTGGCATTTAGAAACATTGTGGTGGATGCTTCATATATTAGAAAATAAAGGAAAATAAAAACTATACTCTGCTTTAAACAGTGCAATATAATATGCTTCTAGGATCATGATTGTGCGGTGACCTGTCTATGCCCAAGGTAGACCACCTGAAAATGCCAAGGTCAGGGCAGGCTGCAAAAGGTGAGCAGATTCTCCCACCAGTGGTAGGTAACACTGAAATGAGATTTCCCAACCAGCAGCAAACAGTGCTTCTGATTCTCCACACTCGTTGTCAAGAAGCTACAACAAAATATACATAGTCCCCACTACTGCATTCCAGTCTCTGGCTCCCAATCAGCTACTCCGTCTAGTAAAGAAAAAAAGCTATTAAAACTCTATGCCCCCCAAAGGTCAGCCACATTAGCAGATCAATATGAGTTTGGATCTTACCTGAGCTACCATGCTGCCAGCCAATCCTTCAACTAAAAGTTTATTATAGCAGGAAAGAAACAAACCATAAGAGATACATTAAATGGTTAAAGCAATCAGATTCATACAAATGATTTGAAAGTCCATCTATATCAGGTTTTCATTAGCATTGTGGAGTTTGCAGGCTTGTATATTCCCTCTGGTGTACATCCATTACCTGGATGGATCTCAGTCCTTCATTTCACAGCTTCAGTTGTAGATGAGTTGATCCTAGAGGTAGGGAAGTAGGAATGAGGCATGAAGACAAATTAGACAATATGGATGTGGTTCAGCTGTCTTTTATGTCCCTTTGCCACGCTGCTTGTGGAAATTTGCAGAAATAAGATGGAGTCCAGAGTCACATGAGTAAGTCCTGGTGACTCATAAAGTGAAGCCCCTGGGTTCTTTCCCTGGGTTTATTGTACCTTTGAGTTCCCTTAATGGGCCATTAAGCAGTTTATTGCTGCTTCCCTCCTGTCTGGGGTGTTGCCCAGAAACACAGCACAAGTTGAAATACAGATACATCAAACATATCCATAACTTCCAATACAAATATGACACATACACATAAACAATATAATCATACTTAGCAAATTATAACCTTTCTAATTGGTACCTGACATGGTCTATCTCATATGAGTTGTTGTAATTTTGAAATATTGATATTAAATAAATCATAAATGGTCCCCCTAATCCAGACAACGTCACAACCTACTTTGTGTTTTGATCAGTGTTGTGGGATACTGCGTAAGGGAAAGCAGATGTCCTCTGAGTTACAAAAGTATATTATACCACACTAATGGTACTAAATATAGTGATAATGATATCCGTTAAATAGGGAAGAATCTCATTTACTCACATCATTGGATCACCAGGAGTGTAACATGCTTTGAGATCATTTAAATAAAATTTCTTATATAACTACAAAACATGATTGTTGTCATCACATAATAATATTGCTATATTACATGTCCCTAGGATGTTACCTTAATAGTATGTTCTCAGGAGGGCAGAACAGGGCAGGGAAGCTGATTGTTTTTGCTACCTTATGATGTAAGAGATTTACACTGTAAGTGTGACAAGAGAAGCTGAAATGCATCCACTGACATAAGTAAACCTTATACATACAAATAAATTAAGACACACTTTTTCTTAAATTCTTAAATGCTTTTAAGAACACAGCTGGAAGCTTTACTTCATAGCACTGTACTGCATACTAGATGCTGGTAAAGCAGATATAGTATAACCAAGAGAGACTTGGTGCTGGATAGTTCTAACCTGCAATCAGGATGGGTATGTGATCTTCTGCATAATTACAGTTCTAATGTTCCAGAGGGGTAGCCGTGTTAGTCTGTATACAGCAAAAACAATGAGAGTCCTGTAGCACCTTAAAGACTAACAAATTTCTGTGGGCGTAAGCTTTCGTGGGCTGCAACCCACTTCATCAGATGCATGAAATGGAAATCACAGATAGGAGGTGTATATATATACATCCAAGGGTAAGAAACCACAATGGGGAGGGCAAGTGCTAACAAAGTCAATTCAGTAAGAGTAGAGGAAGCCTATTTACAACCGTTGATTAGAAGGTGAGAATGTGTGAACAGTGACAATTACTTCTTGTAATAAGATAACCATTCCAAGTCCCTATTCAGACCCAGTCTGAGTGTGTCAAGTTTGCATATGAGTTCCAGCTCTGCAATTTCTTGCTGAAGTCTGTTTTTGAGTTTTTTTTTGTAGAAGTATGGCAACTTGCAAGTCAGCTACAGAGTGTCCTGGGAGATTGAAGTGCTCTCCTACTGGTTATGCCTGCAGAAATTTGTTAGTCTTTAAGGTGCCACAGGACTCTCGTTGTTTTTGGTTTTTTTAGTTCTAATGTATTAAGCCACAAACTATTATGTATGTTGAAGTAATGTTAAGGGTCAGACAAACCTGTAAAATATGGACATTTCAGCATCACAGAGATGAAACTCTGTAGTTAGTTCACCCCGTTGAACTAGTTACTACAGCACATGCAATATGGTTTTGTAAAATATGCTATTTGGAGACTCCTGTAATGTTTAGTACAATAGGAGTCAAGACCAGGGTTTAAGTTTTAACTCTGACCCTTGTTTTTAACTGCCTAAAAGTCCTATTCCATGAGTAGTTACAATAGATGGTGGAATCTGATTTTGCCTTTTATCTCTGACAGTCTTTCCTTCTAAAAAGAATATATTCAGCAATGGTATCTATGCCTTACATAGTGAAAATGGACCCAAAGGAAGGATGGTTTTGTGCTTACAGCACAAGAATGGGAGTCAGGAGACTGTACGCAAGTCACTTAGGCTACCATTTAAAAACCTGGATCCTATGTACCTGAGTTTAGGTAACCAAATCCTTATTTAGATATTTAAATAAGTGACCTGATTTTTGGCCTGATCCAACACAACAATGGAGGAGTCTCGCCATTGACTTCAGTCTGCTTTGTATCAGGTCCTTTCAGAGATAATGAACTCTTGCTGCTCCCACTGAAATAAATGGGAGCTGTGGATGCTCAGAACCTCTAAAAATCAGGCCATTTTTATTTAGATGTTGAAAGGTGGATTTAGAGGCCTAATTTTAGGCACCTAAATTTTGACCTTAATATCTTATGTGCTTCATCATATAGATGATGAATCTAACGCTTGCCTCACATGGGTATTAGGTGGGCTGATGTTTGTAAAGAGTTTTGAGTTGCTTCGATAGAAGGAGCTGTAAGTGCAAAGTTTTATTAACTCTATTCCTGAGATAGATAAAAAACTGAAGTTAATTTGTTGGCAAGGAAATGAGGTCTGATGGTATTTTAGGTTTTTGATAGCAGCGCTGTACTGCAGGGAAAGAAATATGAATGGAAGTTAATGAGAACTGGTATGAAACGCAGTCAGAACTCTCACTGGGTGACTACAAGTTAACTCAGGGGAGGACATAGCCATCTACACATTTTTGAAGGAATTTAATTACTTAGTACCTGGTTTGAGGTGTAACTAGGAATGATGAGGATGAAATTAAGAAAAGAATAACTTTCTGACAATACATTTGGTAAGGGGGAGGAGGTCTTATAAATCCAAAGTGATAGGAGTCTCATCTCAGAGGGCATTGAAAATAAGACTAGGAAAAAACAGATATTATACTGGAGGAGACAATCTTGCATTGACAATTCATGTAGTTCAACCCTCTAAGAGGTCCTCTGATTTCCATGGGCCATACTGTGACTCCTTAATCACATTGGTGAGCAGTTACTCAAATGAGGAGTCCCACAGAACATGTGTAAATGCTCCTCCATGTGAGTAAGGGAATCACAGTCTTTTCTTTGCATGATATGATCCATCAAATATTTATTTTTAAAGATCATTAAGTATTTGGAAGTTAATAGCAACCTGGCTATTGCTAGAACAACTTAATCAAATACATTTAAATTTTATATATTTTTTTTAAAGTTTGGTATTTCATGCCCCAAATCTATTTGGGATCCAATAGAGAACATTCTACATCACTGTCCTCCCTGAGATCCCCCAATGTCCTCAGCATTCTGCACAAAGGAGGGCACAATGTAGTCCAATATCTTTTAAAGTGTTGTATAAATCCCTTGTTGGGTTATTCTGATGTTACCCTAGATGTGGATATTGAAAGCACTTAATGAAAACAGGTTACTGGATTGTGCAGGCACAGCACAGTAGGTGGTTTTTCAACCATCAATAACAGCTGCTCTTATGACCAAAATAGCTTAGTGTACACCCTGCAGGACATTGTGGTCAGCAAAAAGGAGACATTTCTGGGATGTTGTTCAAGTATGCACAAAATGCATGGAAAACCCACAAATGTTCTATGGCTCCCAATCTGCATTTATCTTGTGCAAATAGTCCCCAACATTGTGTTGAGAGTCAATGGGACTACTCCTCTGAGTAAAGTGTTTAGAAGATCAGAGCCAATACCACTTTGATCTAATGGGGTGTTAAGATTGCATTAAACTAAAAAAAACCCCAAACCCTAATAAATATACCTGCGAGGCTCAGTCTCTGTATGGAAAGGTTTGATCTTGAATGAATTTTTATAACCAAATTGTAAACCTTAACTGTGGAGCAGTATAATGATTACTCCTGCTGGAATTCTGTGCCACTGTGCATTGCAAACTTGCACAGTATTAATGCTCCCCACATCATTTTATTTTTTCCTGCAGAATTTGTGATTTCCTGCCAGTGCCTGGCACAGGCAGCTGAGGCTCCTGCTGTCAGCCCCTGTCTGTGGGAGCCCCAGCCTCCAGGGACTGACAGCAGGAGGATGATTATTATTTTGACAAATAAAATATGCAGAATTTGAAAGAAATTGCGTGCAGCTTTTTACATTTTTCGGGGGAGGGGGGGTGCAGAATTCCCTCAGGCATAAATGCTGCTGGATGCCTCCATAATAAAAAACACCCCCGTCTTTGTAAAGGTCTCGCTGTAACCTGTTTGAGTCTGAATGCAACAGGCGGTGACCTCCTCCCGTCTGCTTGATCAGTGGTCATATAGATTTATATTCTTCAGAAGCACCATGGGCCCCAGGGTGACTGTCCCCCCCCCTTACCCCCATCCCTGCATGAATTCACTCCATGCGTCTCCTTCAACCCCCGGCTCTGCAGCAGACTGCTCCTGCCTGGCAAGGCCACCCCCGCAGGGGGGTGCGCTGTCTCCTTCCCTGCTTGCGGCGGTGGTATCTCCTGCCTCTCCCCGCCGCGCTGCGGAGAGTAGTGCAGCCTGCGCAGGTTCTGCCTTTGCCTCTGCTTCCTGGCCGGCTCAGGTTGAGCTGGCGGAGAAGGTGTGAGCGAGCCAGGCAGCCGGGGCAGAGGCTGGGGAGGAGCGCGGGGAAAACAAAAGAGGCAGCTGCAGCCGCTGAGGGGCGAGAGGCTCAGCCCGCGGCACAAGAGAGGGCAGAGGGATGGCCGGGGCCAGGGGCGCGGGGCTGCTGGCGCTCTGCGGGGTGCTCGGTGCCTGCTGGCTGCTGGGCGCCGGGGCTGAGGAGCTGGAGGCGGCCGGCGGCGCGAGCCGGCGGCGGCGGCTGAGCCAGGAAGGCGGCATCTCCTTCGAGTACCATCGCTACCCGGAGCTGCGCGAGGCGCTGGTGGCCGTGTGGCTGCAGTGCCCCTCCATCAGCAGGATCTACACCGCGGGGCGCAGCTTCGAGGGCAGGGAGCTGCTGGTCATGGAGATTTCGGACAACCCCGGGAGACACGAGCCTGGTAACAACGCCGCCACCCACCCCCCAGCCCGCATCCCTCTCCGCCCTGAGACCCCCTCCCCGCCCCCGCCTGAGCCAGCATTAGTCCTGCGACTAGGCGTGGGAGGGAGGGAGGGAGGACGGGCACTGCCAGGGCCACGGGGATCATGTCCGTACCACTCGCAGGGCAGCCGGAGTAAAGGCAGGCTTAGCCCTGGCCGGAGGGGACACGCGTCATCCCTCCTTAGCCCTGATAAGGCGATAGGAGCGATGCACTCCTTAGCAATTCGCAGGCCGGAGGAGCGCTGTAATATTAGTGCGTCGAGGGCAATAGCGATCGCGTTATGTTACCACCATGGAAATAGCAATTAGTATGTCAAGGCTACCTGAATCATTGACCAAGTATGTCTTACAGGGTATAGGAATCCTAGCCTGGGCATAATAGCACTTGGAGTGCCACAGGCAGAATATAAAGAGACTTTCAGTGCTTTCCATTTTCAAAGCTCACTACAAACATTATTGCTAAAATCTTCTTCCCTTTACCAGCAGGGATAGAGCTAGGGGAGCTTCTCCCAGCATTTTAGCCCGGTATGTTTTTAATTTTATCGTTAAAATTAAGACCATAGGATTAACATCCACTAAGAGCAATATTAGGAATCCTAGAAAACAATGGGCCTGATAGGGGCTGAAAATTCTGTTTTGTGAGGGAAAACCTAGTGCGGACATTTTGGAGAGGTTGGAAATTACTCTATTTCCTGATGTAAGGAAAATTACAATTTAAAATCTAACATGTCTGTGTAGAAATCTAGGTCACCTTTGAGTTGTGTAAAAATGTTGTATTGTCTGTCGGAATCATAGAAATACATATTATTTCAGCTAATGATTCGGTGTTGCACCAATTAGATTTCGGGGAGAGAAACTAACACCTGGTTATTTATCTGTACTTACCTTTTGAGATAGTTAAAACAGGTGATTCCAACTGACACTTATAGGAATATCGTAAGGTATATACAGTGTATTTGTATTTCTAATCAGTGCAAGTGTACTCATTGGTATAAACATTTGCTGTCAAATACTGTGTTTTTAAAGACCTAATGCTGAAAGATGCTAAGCAGCTGAGGCCTGATCCACAGCCCTTTGCAGTCAATAGGAGTCTTTCCATAAACTTCAATAGGTTTGGGCAGCCCACATTAGCACTGATTTCAATGGGAGTTGTGGGTGCTGAGCGCCCCTCAGGTTCAGGCTCCACATGATTTGAGCTTTATCTATAATTGTCTTTTTGACCTCAGGTAACCATACCCCTGTCTGGCATTCTTTGGAAATTAGATGGCTTTTGACAGCACCATGACTACTGATAACAGTGTTAAAAATGAGAGGTGGTAGGATATCGGATATAATAAAAAGGCAAAATAAGGGAATATACAGTCTAACATTAGCATAATTTTGGAATGAAATGTGAATATTAAAAGTGGAAGTGAGAAAGTATTTTATCATTGGGGTCATTTTGACAGCAAGCATGATATTTAAAATCAGAGGTAAGTACAGTTTATTATTATTACTTAATATACACATTTGAATGATGAGCAGATGTTACTGTGGCTTTTCTGAGAGTTATTACTTTTTATTTTTATGTATTTATCCAGCATTCATTCAATCTATTTAAAAAAGGAAGAAAAAGACAATTTTATATATTGTGGGGTGGGAGAATATGATTTGCACGGAAGCTCTGATCCTGTCCCCTTTGAACTCACTGGGTGCTTTACTAGTGATGTCAGGGGAAGCCTGATCAGGCCCTATGTCAAGAAATAGAATTCATTACTTTGTCCTTTAACAAAAATGTTTTAATGGACTATGGGTAAGGAGCTTTCTTTGCTATTGATTCTGTAAATGACTGCAATGGACACCGAGGATGTTCACCACCTCACAGGAGGATCCCCTTGTTGTAATTAAAATGTTTACACTCAATATATTGTTTGATAACCTCTGATTCAAATCAGACCTTGTGTAATATGATGTATCCTAGCAATTTGAAGCAGCCAATGCTGAAAATGTGTATTTTTTTTTTCTTAAAGATTAACCAGGATTTAAACTATGTGAGTTCACTGTTGGATAAAAATCTTAAGGTCTGATCCTGCAAGGTGCTGTGGCACCTCTTGAGAGGTTCTGAGCTCCCTTTACCTTCAGTTGCACTCAGGAAGTACTCGGCATCTTGCAGGATTTTCTTAAGATGTCTAGAGAATAATATCTTGTGCTTGGATATAAACAGTAACTAAGGGCTCGATCCAAAGCCCATTGAAATAATTGGATAAACTACTAATGACTTCAGTGGGCTTTGGATCAGACACTAACTGCCTAAATACTATTAATGGACATTTTAGAAATGTGTTCAGTAATAATTAAAATGCTAGAAACTTTCTTTTTTCAGTTTAGTAAACAATGTCACTTTTTATTTTCCTATGTGTGCTTTTGTGATATCTGTAGCAAAAGAAGTGGAGCCATGTTTTAACCCTGCCAGAAAATGTGAGTAAGAATCTGCAACCCTAACCTATGAGAGTAATCCTTGCTCATATCAGGAGTCCCCACTGAATTCTTAGAGGGTGAAGACTACCACATGAGGAAGGATTATTCATGTAATTAAGGCTTGCAGGGTCAGTCCCTATATGATTTATTTTAATCTGTCATTAAATTATGATTTACAGAATTTTGTGGCAGGCTAAGGAGTTGTGATCTAGCCTGTTCTTACAAGAAAAATACCCTGAGTCATTGGTTTTTTAAAACACAGTGGCCAAAAGGGTAGTAATCTGCAGAGAGCTGATAACTGTAGAGACTGATAAGAATACTAGGCTGCACTTTGAATTATCCAGTCAGCTGCTGCAGCAATACAAACATTTTCAGTCTGGGTGCATACTTCAGGAAGTTCACATTTCTTAAAGAAACTCTGATTATACCCTTGAATTGCAAAAGTAACATCTTTTTAAAAGTAAAAACTGTACAGAATCTATTTGTGTTGGTTTTAATGACTGTGAAGGAATAAAGCAGCGCAAATCAGGACACCCTTTGATTTCTTGTGCGAAGCTGAACCAAAAGGGTGGTTCTAATCAAGTGTGTCCTTTGCTTACTTTGTCAATGTTTTATACGTAGACACACACACCACACCAGCAGCCAGCTGGCACGTAAAAACATGTGTATCAGTATATGTGCACAGGTACCATGTGCATAAGCATGGGCATCAACCTGTGGTTTTAGGGAATTATTCATGAAAGGAAACAATTTAATTTAGGTGCAGTATAAGAAAACATGAAAAATGGAAAGGATATTTATGTAAGCATGTATTACCCAAGCAACTGGAATGATTCTTTAAGGCCTCATATTTGCTGGGATAAATATAAGTTAACAGGTTTTTTTAAAAAACCCATAATATGTACATTAGAAACAAAAATGACTTTTTTGGGAACAAGTCTGGTTTCTTGCATAAGCGTATAAAGTATCTTGGCAATCTTTAAAACACAGATTATACACTCAGAAAACAAGAATGGCTTTTTCTGAGCTGTTCCCATAGATCTGCTAACTATTAAAGGTCAGAGTATGCCAATTTTTACTTTGCCAAAAGTTTTTGACTGTGCATTAAACACTAGCAGAATGTGTTCAATTTTGTACAATGTTGAATACAGTACAATTTAAGAGATTGAGTGAATTTTTTTTCTCTCTTGTAATCCATGACCATAAGATTGGATTCTGAGTAAAAAGGAATTAAATGTACTTTTGATGGGGGCAATTCCTTTTTGATTACTACAGAACTCAGAGAGGAGAGGAGAGCCCATTGCCACTGACAAAAAAGTGTTGAATAAGTAAAAGTAAAACCAGGAGATGAAAATGCCTGGAACTCCAGGAAACAGTTTTGGATAGAGAGGGGTGTCAATACTGGTAGCAAAGCATCAAAACCAGCAATGAGGTCAAGGAAATGGAGAAGGAACCAGATTCAGCTGAAAGCAAATCATTAATCTCACAGGGCACTTTTATTGCTGTTAAGGTGATGGGAGCTGAGTCCAGTCTGGAAATGATCAAGGACATTATTTTGGGAGAACTGGTTAGGTGAGAAAAGGCAACTTTCCCCAAGCTCTCACTAAAAATGGTAAAAGTGAAGATGGGACAGTAGATGGTGAGGTGTGGGAAATTCTGGGGCAGTGGAAGTCGATTGACTTCAACAGGGCTAGGATTTCACCCGGTGTTTCTTTCCTCTTTTTTAAAATGCTTTGGGCTCTTCAAATGAAAGGTGCTATATATGTGTGAAAGGTACCTATTCACTATCTTTATTATATAGAAGGCCTTGGCTGAGAGGCTAAAGGGGTCAAGGTGAAAGAAAAAAGTATGGCATTGCTTTTTGTTTAATGACTGCATGTCCTTTCTCCATCTTGTATATGTTTGTCAGTTCAGTTAATACACAGAATGCTTTCCTCAGACAAAAAACTCAACAGTATTTTGCTGTAATTCAATTGCAGGATAAATTTGCCTATTGTTCTAAGGATTTTATGGGATTTCCCTTCAGTTTATAAAGAAAACTATATGGGCTCAACCTCCGGAAATATGATTTCCCTGGAACAAACACACAATAGATGCTGATGGACACTTTGTGACTGGTCCTATGTGTCCTTTGTGACTGGCCAGATCCTATGCAGAAGGTTTTATCTGGTAATAGCAATGATACAGAGGAGTTGATCTTGTGCCACTGAAGTCAATGGGAATTTTGCCATTGATTTCAATGAGAGCAGGATCAGGTCCATATCATCCAACTGGTCCAAGAGAATAGGTTTCTGGGCCCTGTAACCACAATTTATACAGTTAACTAATATATTACTACAGCATTTTGTGACTAAAATGTAATGTTAAAAAGTAATCAAAACTTATTTTCACTGGTTTCTCACAGATTAATCTCCTAATCCTCATTGAGGCAAAGCTTTTAGTGATTTTTACCATGAAATTTTGCCTGAGGAAGGAACAAGAAAGTGCAGCAACAGGAACTAACTGTGTACATTATTGCTGT
This sequence comes from Emydura macquarii macquarii, assembly GCF_026122565.2. Taxonomy (NCBI): domain Eukaryota; kingdom Metazoa; phylum Chordata; order Testudines; family Chelidae; genus Emydura; species Emydura macquarii. The sequence goes on along the minus strand of NW_027131500.1, from coordinate 13,406,121 downwards.
CCTTAGTGCACCTGAGGAAATGGGTAGGATGGGGTAAAGGTGTCTCTGTGCCTTAATAAGTGGCCTGATTTTCAAGAGCGCTTAGCAACCAGCAGATCCCATATAGATGCTTAATTGTGGATTAGGAGTCTAATTTTAGGCATCCTTTTTTTGACTGTCTTGGCATTAAATAACAAAACCTAAATGTGGGCACTGCACCTTCACAATTCTAGGTACCAAAAAAAAAAAAAAAAGTGTTTTGTTAAAGCTGGATGAAAAATCAGCCCTACAATATATTTTAACAAACAGCAAATAAAGCTACTTCCAGCCAGTGAAGAAGCTTATACCTGATGCTTAAGATGTCACCAGAGAGTCTATTTCACAGCTGTGACATCAGCATAAAATACAACATTTTCTCCTATAAGATTGTAAAGTTAATAGTGAGTGGTAGATTACTTGGCAAAATTACCTGTGACATTAGAATTTCACTGCCTCATAATGACCCATTTCATAATGTTTTAAAATCAATTTGTAAATTTAAAAGACTCTACTCAAATTTTAGAAAAATGGTGAGAAGTTTTATCATACAAAAACCAAGCAAATATGGGGGAGGAGTGAATGACCTTTAGCATACTGTGTGGGCAAGATTCTGTGCTGTTTCTCTTAAGAGAAGTAGCACAGGAGGAGCGGGGGAAAAGGTGGCTTTATGCCACCTTTGTGCCATCTGTGCTTCTGTGGGGGCTAAAATGCACCCAGCATAAATTAGAGCAAATTGCTTTAATTTATGGGAGCCTTTCCCCAGTCTGTCTATGGGCTGTGTTGCATCCAGGAATCCTCATAGCCTTGAGTGTTACAAGCACACACATTCTTGCTCCTGGTCCACCATCTCCTTTTTCTAGGTCCACCCTACTTTGGGGCCTTTGAGAAGGGGCACTTAAATTGGCTTTATGCTGCTTCTCTATGAAGGAAATTCTCTCTTGGCCCATTGTGACCTGTTTAAATCTGCTGTACACTGCCGAAGTGGTGTATAGGGGTCAAGGCAGGGGCAAAATTTATGGCAGATTCAGCAACATGAAAATGTTTTGCAAATTCATTAATATTCCACCTAATTGTTCATTTAAATGTCCTGGCTCTCAAAATGTTCCCAATTTTCCATTTTTTTGGTATGAAGTGACATTTTGTTTCAAAATTTTCTTCAATGTTTTATTTTTAAAAAATTCAAAAATACTTAAAAATTGTCAAAACTGAACTCAAAATGATTTTTTAAATGTTTTTTGATTCACCAAAATTTTTGACAATCTTTGTTTTCAGTCCAACCTTGAATAATTTTTTTTCCTGACTTTTCAAAATTGCCATGATTCAGCTTTAGCAGGGACTAGAATCGAACCTGTGAATTTAATTAAAATATTTCTTAAAATCTTGAATGAATTGATCATAAAACATCTTAAGGAAAACTCTGAATTAGGCAATACATCATTTCAGCTTAATGTAGACATTATAAACCATTTAAGCTTCTTTTCCTTGGTTACTTTGAAGTCATTAGAACATCAGATATTATTATTTATAGCTTTATTGTTTACAGCTGAGTGCACTTAATTGTGTAGTATTTTGTTCCTTTCTGTGTCTTTTTCTGTCCCTCTGTCTCCACCTAGGAATAGAAATCCCATGTGTTATTTGATAAGATTTATTATCATCACCTTTTTTGGTGAAACCTTAATGCAAATTGAATATGGCGAGTGACTTGTTTTTAACACTGGACGTTAGAGAGAGGCTAATTTTATTATATTTTTAATGTTTAAGTAGACAGCACTTTTTGTTAATTGATAGTGTTTAGCATTATCTTGCTGCAGAGAGGTAATGGAGAACATGGGGCCAGTCTCTCATGTGCAAGATCACCGATGATGGAAGCTGAGCTTATATTTCTCCAAGTGCACTGAATAAAGCTGGGGAGTTTACAAATACAATAAAGAGGAAAATACTTTGATGTTTCTAGAGTATAAGAGGTGCTACAGAGTCATCAGATTATTCCATATTTTCTCTAATCTGTTGTTCAGTGTCATAGAATCGTAGGACTGGAAGGGATCTCGAGAGGTCTTCTAGTCTAGACCCCTGCACTAAGTATTTATCTGGACCATCCTTGACAGGTGTTTGTCTAACCTTCTTTTAAAAATCTCCAATGACAGAGATTCCACAACCTCTGTAGGCAATTTATTCCAGTGCTTAACTACCCTGACAGTTAGGAAGTTTTCCTAATGTCTAACTACACCACTCTTGCTGCAATTTAAGCCCATTGCTTCTTGTACTATCCTCAGAGGTTAACAAAAACAATTTTTCTCCCTCCTCGTATCAACCTTCTATGTACTTGAAAACTGTAATCATGTAATCTTCCCCTCTCCAGATTAAACAAACCCAGTTTTTTCAATCTTCCCTCAGAAATAATTTTTTTGGTCCTTGAATCCTTTTTGTTGCTCTTCCCTGGACTTTCTCCAATTTGTCCAAAATTTTCCTGAAATGTGATTTCCAGACCTGGATACAATACTCCAGTTGAGGCCTAATCAGTGGTAAAGTGGAAGAATTACTTCTGATGTCTTACTTACTACATTCCTGCTAATACATTCCAGAATGGTGTTTGGGTTTTTTTTTTTTTTTTGCAACAGCGTTACACTGTTTACTCATATTTAGCTTGTGATCCACTATGACCCCCAGATCCACTTCTACAGTACTGCTTCCTAGACAGTCATTTCCCATTTTGTATGGCCTGGTCTACAACTGCCAGCGAAATTTGGCAGCAGTTGACAGGAGTTACGCAAGCTACTCTGCGTAGTAGCTTCGTAACTTCCATGTAGCATGCCATTTCCACTGCGCTGTGCTTTTTGAGGAGGTGGTTTTATTAGATTGACTTCACTGCTACTCAGTCGAACTGGATAAATTGATTTAAATGTTGGTGAATTTGCCGCTGTCAGTATAGATATAGCCTATGTATGCAGCTGATTGTTCCTTCCTAAGTGGAGTACTTTACATTTGTCCTTATTGAATTTAATCCTATTTACTTCAGACCATTTTTCCAGTTCCTTCAGATCATTTTGAATTTTAATCCTATTCTCCAAAGCACTTGCTACCCCTCCCAGCTTGGTATTGTCTGCAAACTTTAAAGTGTACTTTCTATGCCATTATCAAAGTCATTGATGAAGATATTGAACAGAACTGGACTCAGAACTCATGCCTGTGGGACCCGACTTGATAGGCCCTTCCAGCTTGACTGATCATTACTCTCTGGGAATGGTTTTCCAACCAGTTATGCACCCACCTTATAGTAGCTCCATCTAGGTTATTTCCCCAGTTTGTTTATGAGAAGTCATGCAAGACGGTATCAAAAGCCTTACTAAAGACAAGATATACCCACATCTACTGCTTTCCCCCTATCCACAAGTCGTTATCCTGCCAAAGAAAGTTATTAGGTTTGTTTGTCACAATTTGTTCTTGACAAATTCATGCTGTTACTTATCACCTTATTATCTCTAGGTGTTTGCAAACTGATTGCTTAATTATTTGCTCCATTATCTTTCTGGGTACTGAGGTTCAGCTGACTGGTCTGTAATTCCCCGAGTTGTCCTTCTATAGCAGCTCCTCATTTGGAATCTTCTTTACACATGTGTCAGCCTTCAGCTAACCTCCCCCACAGTAATTTTTTTCACATTCCTGTTTCTTAGTTCTGATCTTCCCTCTTCTTAACTGGGAGACTATTTTTTTCCCCATTCTCTCCTACTTTCACTGAAAATTATTCCAAGGCAAACATTTTTGTTGTCATACATACATACATGCTCTGAAAATGCCAATTACTATCACTGCCAAAAGTAACCCATTTTTGTTGTCATACATATATATCATTCTCATTTAAAAGAAAACACCTGGATGGTCTGGAAAATAAAAAAGGGGCCAAATACTGGGAGGTGTTGAGCACCTGTACTTCCCAATTAAATTGGAGATTGGTTTTTATAGAAATAAAATCCCATAGTAATACAGGGCCAGATTATACGCAAGGGTCCTCACAGAGAAGTGATTCTCTGTACATGGATCTCCTTTGTATGTGTGGAGAAGTTTACTACCCCTGTGTAAGTCCTCTCCTCTTTCCTACCTACCCCTGAAAAGCACTGTTGACAGTTCCAGGGAATTTGTTCATTGTGAGGTAGTTGAAAATGCGGAGGGCTAGGTTGTAGCTAGGCCACCCAGCACTCAGGGGAACAGCCAGTGGCTGTATTAACTTCTGTGTGAAACTCCCTCTGTGCTGGTGAATAATTTGCATTATAATAATAAACTTTAGCTTACAGTCAGTCCTCCTTGCCCCAAATAGTGGTGAAGATAGGTCATGAAGCAGCACAGAGTTTGTCAGCTGTAGCCATAACTGGGGTAGGTGGGTGGATGCTGGAGAATGGAAGGGGCCCATAATGAGCCTTCACCTTCTGCCAAATCTTCTGCTTACTCCTGCTGCTTCCTTCTCTTCTGGGGCTGGCTGCTTTTCTCCTGCTCAGATCTAGCAGGGGAAGCAGCAAGAGAGAAATATGGCTGCCGTGTTGCTTGCGTAGTAGGCACCACCCTAGTTGCTCACAGCAATTCTTGGTCATTCTCTTTGCTCAACCAGATGTGTAGGATCTCAGCTGAGCTGCAGAAATGTGTGACAGGACCACCAAGTGTTTGTGTGACATTGCCAGCAGCCCTGCTATTCCATGGAGTGCTCAGTCTTTCGGCTTGATGATAAATTAGGACAGAAAGAAAGAAATTCACTTCCATTAGGAGGAAATGGCATTCTGGATGCTTCATTTAGCTAAGCTGGACTCTGCACTGAATTATTTTTTTCCATATGTATCTATGTTTTTGTTTTCTGCATAGGCAGATAGCAATATGCAGCCCTTACTCTAAGACTTTGTGCACCTCCAGCCCTAGTTCCCTTTTCCTATATAGCACAGCACAATCCTCCATCCACTTTCCCTGCCTGAAATCTCTAGATGGTCAGTTGGTGAGAGAAGTAGCTAAGGAAAGCTTTAAGTGTATAGTAGATAGAAAGGGGGAGATAGAGTTGGAGGAACACCAGATTTGTTGAGGAATATTATTTGTCTTTTTAAAATCCTAAACATCATCTGCCTATGAAGAAAAATGGTCCCCATATGTGGCATTGGGAAGGAATTTTCTCCCAAGTCAAATTATCAAGGTCCTCGGGAGTTTCCACCTTCGTCTGCAGCTTGTAAGTGCTGGTCACTTGCTAGATTATGTCTCATTTAAACAATTCCCTGGCATTGCTGAGTCCTCAGGCATTGGGGTGCCTCACAACCCCTGTTCTCTGCCAACAGTTTGGTCTCCTGAGGACTTTGGTCTACTTCTAGATGTTAGCTTGGTGTGGGGTTGGCTGGCTTGTGTTGGTGGCTTGTGATATACATGTGGTCATATTAGATGATCTTGTGGTCCCTTCTGGCATTAAACTCTATGACTAACAGACATGCTTAAAGGAACAACCAATCTACCCTCAGGGGAAAATAATCAGGAAAGATTCTAACTTGCTTAAAATCTAAATATCCAGAGTGCTTTGTTTTTCTTTTTGAACCTAATGGTGAGGGAATTTGTTCTTGTTCACATAGCAAAATGACTGCCTCCATATGCTGAGTGAAGTGGGGTTTTTTTGTTTGTTTTTGTTTTTTTTTTAAGTTTTTTTTTTTTTCAACTTCTGTGCTGAATGTAGTTTAATTTTGTAAAAAAATGCCAATTTAATTGCTTTGGAAAAAACATTAAATATTTTGAAAATTTTGTAAATTCAGAGGCATTTTCCTTCAAACAAAAAGGAAAACAGTTTTACCAGAACAAAAAGGGGAGTTTGATATAGAGCTGGCTCAGTTATACTCTCCCTTCAACAACCCATCAAGCAAAGGGAGAGGGAGCTAGACATTGCTAACCATTATTTTACTTTGTTTTTTAAACATTTGTGAATTCATCCAAAAATTTTATCTTTTGCAGTTTAAGAACACTTTTAAAGTCTTTCAAAAGTTCAATTAAAAAACAAAAGTATGTAGTACGCTTGATAATTTCAAGAGCCGAACTGTGGGCTTGGATGGCCTTGCAGAATTTCCACCAAAATCCAGGGGCCATGACACGCATATTCATGTGCAGAATTTCAATCGAAGTGAGCAATTTAGGGCCCTGATCCTGCAAAAACTTACACACGTGAATAACTGTAAGCCCTAGGAGTAGTTCCACTGAAGTCAATGGATCTGCTCACCACGTGTAAGGTTAGACAGGCACATAAGTTATTGTAGGATCAGGGCATGCTATTTTTATTTCAGGTTGTACTGCTAGTCAAGGTATTTAATTACCTCAATTTTTATTAAGATCATAATAAAACATGGATCATAGAGCCATACTGTCAGTTCTTTATGCTACCTGGGAAGTCTCTAGGCCATGGTATTTTTCAGGGGCTGAATCCAACCAGTTTACAGCCCTTTTATTCTGCTGGAGTAGCATAAAGTGGGGGAACAGACTGTAGGCAAGAATCAGGGCCCAGATCTCCATAAAGGGCATTATCCTACACCATTGACTTCAGTGGGAATTTTGCTATAATTCATAAAAATCAGGATTAGGCCCTAGCATACTATGGAGTGCTGGTGAGTTCTCTGTTCAGAATCTGTTATTGATATGTGTTTTTTTAAAAAGTTGTTTACATTGACTTGGTTTCTCATGGGCAGTGCAATCATCATTACTTCCCCATATCTGTGGAATTCATTAGGAATTTTTAACAAAAACAAAAGGCAAGCCTGTTGTGTCACTGGCTTGGACAGTCAGAACAAACCTGGTGTTGTATTGTGGTGAGACTAATGTGAACTCCAGGTCATTAGTAGCATGAGTTTTATAAAGTCTGATGATTTTCTAAGGCATCATGAAGCATTTCATGAGAAGCAGCAAAATACAGTTGTGTGATTCACAAAATATGATCTTGCTATTGTGTTAATTTTCCTTATGTGAGATATTTACTGCTATAAAATTAATTCCTTTTATCCATGAACAGTTCTGTATTCCATAATTTCTTCCCCAGTTTCTTGATGCTTTAATTAAGGCATGTGATGAGACATGAGGTCAGTGCCTGAAAGGCTTGCCTTAACTTTTCCTGGCAAGAAAAAGGGGGGTACAAATTTGTGTCTGCAAAAATGGAGGTCAAGTTAAGTCAGACAATGCAGTCTGTAAATTTGGCACTACATGTATAGTCATGCAATACATTTATGGTGAGGTAAAAGAAACAAATAATATTGCTTTATGTGCTTACTTTGGGCTGCATACTACTAATAAACCATGTATGGTGCTTTCTCACTGGATTCTCTATATGGTAAATTCTTAAACTTCATTATAATATATCCTAGGTACTTTTTCTCAACAGGCTTTGTTGCATCACTCTTTTGTTCACAGGATCTCTTTAAACAAAATTATCACATGCCTGGCACTACAGATCTCTAGCAAAGGTGCTCCTAAAGATATACAATGGGGGAGGTGGAGTACACTGGGCAAGGGGATTGTAGCCACCAAATGTATGTGGAATCAAGAAAAAGAAGTGAAAAGGAAAGTGTGTAACTTACGGCTGCCAATTCAGTTAAGTAATATGATGATTAGAGGTACTGGGCATCGGTGAAGAGGATGTATAATAAAAGAGGATCATAATAAAAAATGGATGGTAGAGCCATATTGGCAGTTCTTTATGCTACCTGGGAAGTCCCTAGGCCAGGGTGTTTTTCAGGGGCTGAAACTGCAAAAGATAAAACTTTTTTGGATGAATTCGCAAATGTTTGAAAACAAAGTAAAATAATGCTTAGCAATGTCTAGCTCTCTCCCTTTGCTTGATGGGTTGTTGCGGGGAGAATATGCATTTTGGAACAAGTTCCTGGGGTGAAATCCTTGCCTGACTGAAGTCGATGACAAAATTCCCATTAACTTCAGTGGGAGCAGGATTTCATTCCCGGTCTCTGGGAACCAACTTCAGAGTATCCTGGGTTGAGTGAGGGCATCAACAAGAAGACAGTGGGGACTTGAAGGGATTGAGACCTGCACAGTACTGAGCCCAGAAAATAGAATGGTAGCAGGGTCTGTAGGTATCATTGTTCTCTCTTATGACTTAAATATATATGTTGAGTAGGTACTGACATGTGGGTGTGGGTGTGGGTGTGGACTCAGGAGCTTTGGAGGATCAATAGTCTGAGAACATACTAGCTGACTTACCCAGGATGCCTCTAGGGTTACTGGAAGAATGCATCGTGGAGTAGGAGCTTTTGCCATCCTATATTTGGTGTAAGAGATTGAAGTCATGACCTTGCCTCACCCCTTTGAGATGTCTAGTACTGGCAGGGGTGCTAGACTAACTCAACTCCCTGCTGCTACTGTGCCTGGTCCTGCTCACTGGAGAGAAGGCTCCTTTTTATGCACAGGGCCAGCCACATCTTGTCATTGCTGTGGCAAATGACAGGATGTTTGTTTGAGTAAGCACTGCAGTATTGGATCCAACAGATGGCCAGACATTAGAGGTAAATGTATGTAACGCAAAATTGTCAGAACAGATCTGTAAATAGTGAGCCCTGTGTAATGCAGTTCTTGGACAGTAAAACTTTGTTTTAAAATTAATTCAACAAGGATGCTGTTCAGTCTTTTCCCAAAGCCAGATGGGCTTTTTTATAATCGTATAAGCCATAATCAGTTTTTAGTCATCATATTTAATCTGGCCCAAGACATGGCCTGTTTGTTTACTCAGAAACTAAATCCTGTGATGTAGCTGAGATAAATTAAGAGGCAGCTTTTATGTGAAAACATTCATTGTCATGAAATACAAGCCGCTTAATTTGCAACTGTATACAGCCCTTGCTGTTACTGCAGAATGTGCATATGATCTATGTACTCATCATATGCTGTAGCTGTGGATCTGCATTAAAACCAGATAGAAAGAAGTTGTTTGTTCTGGTGAGATGTTGGGCCCTTTGTCTAAGATTTAATGAGGTTACAGTTTAATAACTGACACACTTTCTTTGGCAGGTATGTCTTTGCAGGAGTGTGAACTTTATGTCCTCATAGGTTTTTCCATATCTAACTGTGATCCTGTAACACTAATTTTTAACTGTTGGTGACCATTTTTCAGATCAGTTCCGCATTAACCCACCATAAAAAAAAAATGTAAAACAGAAATAATTGGGTATTTTTACTCTAAAAATAAAATTAATGTTGAAAAAATAGAAAAGAGGGCAAAAGCTTTTAATGTTAAGAACTTATTTTACTTTCACATCACATTAATGACTGATAAATAACAAGTATGAATTGTTGAATGTTTCTTTCAGGAAGTTTCTAGATGTAAATCATGTATATCCCACCTTCATAAAGGAACGGGTGCCCACACTGCACTGGTTCACAGGCCTGAACTGCATCTTCCCAGCACATTTATCTTTTGTAATGAAGAATTTTAAAACTTTTCCAACAGGAAAAGCTGAAAGCACTTTACTTATTTTGGCCAGTTCTACTTTTTGGTAATGCATAGTGCTGGAAAAAACAGCTCTAGGAAGATAAGCAAAATTCAGGTGAATCTAGAATCCAAACTTGTACTCCTTACACAGGCAAAACCTCTTATTTTAATGGGAGATTTACCTACTGGAGAAATACATGATAAGGTCTTTAGATGCAGATGTTAAAAATGGTCCTAGCTACAGTCTGATTTTCAGATAAATTGAGTGAGCACCTACAAGTCCATTGCGTGTCAATGGGAGCTGCAAATAACTAGTACTTTTGAAAATTGGGCCAAAGACACACATATACAAATGATGAAAAATGAGACCTGTGTGCCTGACTCAAGGGTATCCTTTTGAGAACATGCCTCTTTGTATATCACCGACAAAGGAAGGTTTGAAGTGACTTGGATGATTTACACAATTTCCTTTAACTTTATATTAATCTTTTTCGTAGATAAAGAATTAGCAGTTCATGTCCTTTCATGATAAGATGCTTGTTTTTCCATAGTTGGCAGATATGATATATTACCTATTTAAATAATTCTTTAGATGAGGAAATAAGTTGTTGAGTTAGGCTTGTGTTATATCCTGCTAGAGAATTAGATAATATCATTATAGGAAGTCATTCCATAGAGAGGAAGGGTGGCCTTGTGGTTGAGGCAATGGGTCTGCAGATATCCAGTTTCTCTTCCTGGCTCTGCACACATTTCCTATGTGTTAGGCAAGAACACCATCTCTCTGTGCCTCAGCTCCCCCTCTGTAATGCTTCCCTACCTGACAGGGCAGATTGTGGCTTTGCCATAAGCCCTGTGTATGGGACGTTGCTGAGTAGCTGTGCCACCTCTGAAAGCCACAATTCTCTTCCCATTTGCTGCAGTGGGGTGGGAGTAGTAATTTACTCCTGGCCTACACTAGCAGCAAATGATGACAACCCTTGTGGTGGCTCAGCTACATTGATAAACATAGTATCATAAAATTGTAGGACTGGAAGGGACCTCAAGAGATCTTATAGGTCAAGCCCCTGCACTTAAGTCAGGACTAAGTATTATCTAGACCATCCCTGACAGATGTTGGTATAACCTGTTCTTAAAAAGCGTCAATGACGGAGATTCTACAAGCTTTATAGGCAATTTATTCCAGTGCTTAACTACCCTGACAGTTGGGAAGTTTTTTCTAATGTCTAACCTAAATTGCCCTTGCTGCAATTTAAACCCATTGCTTCTTGTACTATCTTCAGAGATTACGGAGAACAATTTTTCCCTCCTCCTTGTAACAACCTTTTATGTACTTGTAAACCGTTATCATGTCCCTCCTCAGTCTTCTTTTCTCCAGACTAAACAAACACAATTTTTTCAATCTTCCCTCATAGGTCATGTTTTCTAGACCGTTAATCATTTTTGTTGCTCTTTTCTGGACTTTTTCCAGTTTGAAATGTGGCACCCAAACCCGGACACAATACTCCAGTTGAAGCATGATCAGCACAGAGTAGAGCTGAAGAATTACTTCTCATTTCTTGCTTACAAAACTCCTGCTAAGGTTGGCTTTTTTTTTTTTTTTTTGCAACAGTGTTACACTGTTTACTCATATTTAGCTTATGATCCACTATGATCACTAGTGCCCATTTTCATAGTACTCCTTTCTAGGCAGTCATTTCCTATTTTGTATATGTGCAACAGATCGTTCCTTCCCAAGTGGAACCGGGCTTTTGCATTTGTCCTTATTGAATTTCATCTTATTTATTTCAGACCATTTTTCCAGTTTGTCCAGATAATTTTGAATTTTAATCCTATCCTCCAAAGCACTTGCAGCCTCTCCCAGCTTGGTATCTTCTGCCAACTTTAAAGTGTACTCTCTATGCAATTAACTAAATCATTGATGAAGACATTGAACAGAACCAGACCCAGAACCGATCCTGGTGGGACTCTACTCCACATGCCCTTTCAGCTTGACTGTGAATCGCTGATAACTACACTCTGGGAAAGGTTTTCCAACCAGTTATGCACCTACCTTATAGTAGCTCCATCTAGGTTGTATTTCCCTGGTTTGTTTATGAGAAGGTTATGTGAGACAGTATAAAAAGCATGTCTAAAGCCTTACTTACATGATGGAGAGGAGTCAAGCTTTTTCCCACCCTGCCCACCAGCTCATCAAAGGGGATTAACGTGTGCACAGCATCCTCTTGAACATGTCTGTATAGCTTGGACAGGAATGTAAGGGAGGTTCTTCTTCTCCCTTATGACCTGTATGAGCAGGTAGGCAAAGTCACAATCTATCCCTTTATGTTTGTGGAACATTCAAATACTACCTTGATGGGCACCATAGAAATGCCTACAATTAAACAAATCACTGGGTGGAAAGACCAAAACTTCACCCTGGTGCTTCATGTTATGAGCAAAGTAAATGAAATTCTGCAGCTGTAGCCAATGCAAAATGAAAATGTACCTGATTGCATCAGACCCCTTGCTAGAGAAGTTTTAGAGCAGGCAGGCTCATTTGACTTGAAAATTGAAGAATTGTCTGAAATAGATGTTGCCATGGTGACAGAGAGGATTAGCAGTCTGAGACTGATTTCATTGGTCTGTTACTAGCACAAGTTGCTTGTTTGAGTAGCATTAATATGTTGTCTCCTGCTGCTTTATATGCCGAGACCATCTGGTTTGGTTGTATTTAAAGGTGCAGTTCTGTGGCAAAAAGAATTGGCTGATGTGATTTAATTTGTGTTTAAAATGCAGCTTATAAGAGTAAAGAAGTATTTAGAAAGAGTACTTGTGCCTTAAACATATTCTAGAAGTCACAGCACGTACAGTGATAGAGAATGAAGTGCCAGTTCTAGGCAGCAATACAGGGGATTTCTGAGATTTGTTGAATATTCAGTCAATGCACGTTTTAAATATTCACTGCATAAACATGTACTCTTGCACGTTTCTTTAGGTCCTGTGCATGTACAGCCACATTTCCCTTTTCAAAAAGAATTCTTGTCAATGTACACTGGAAAGTAGCTTGAGAACTACAGATAAAAGTCCTAAATAAGTGCTAAGTGTTGTTATTTTATGTTATAGTAAAGTATATCAATTATGGGTTAGTTGAATTTTAAAAAAAACCCAACTTAGTGCAGGATTCATTTTTCAAGAAGGAATTGACACCCATTTTATTTTGGAATGAATCTACGGTGTTCAAAAACACATTTTAAAATATTTTTTAGAAGACAAGAAAACTAAGATAAAATCCCAAATATCATTGATCTATTAATAAGCATCTTCCTTTGCCTTTACTGATGACTGCACACTCTACCATGGGAATTATTATCCTCTGAAGTGCTGATTTATCCAAAACTTATTTATAGTACAATACCAATTTACATAGGATCCTTCTGAATTTCGATTGATTTCTTTCCCTGCTGGTTTATGGTATAGTGTTTAATTATTCCCAACACTGTAGGACTAAATGAAAAAATAAAACCGTGTCAAATTCAAAATAAAAGCAGCTTCCATCAGAAAGCTTAAGCATTACATTTTTGAAATGTACTCTTTGGACCAAACGTTGTGTGGTTTTACACCCTTGACAGCAAAGTAGGATTGCAGAGGGAGTAAATCAGCACAGAATTTCGTCCTCTGTAGTGTACTGAAACCAATTTCAATCTTGATTATGAAAATATGAGGGGTATTGTATAGTATGATAGAAACATTATTCATATTCAAAACTTATTAACAGTGAAACTTCATAATGCTACTTTGCACTTATATATCACTTTTCATCCATGGATCTCAATGCATTTTACAGGGGTAAATCACTTTTGGCTTACTGTGCAAAAGTGCAGTTACATACAGAAAGGGGTCACAGATTTACTTCACAAATCCTTATTGTTAAGCCTTCTTGCTGAAGTTTTGGATTTAGTGCCAAAATCATTTTTGATTATAAAGTACACTTGAAATACAAGGCTTTATAGTTAAGCCTGTTGATGCTTTACATAGTAACAAGTACTCTGTTTTGTCCTCGGAAGGCTTTAAAAAGATTCATCTTTGATCCCTATTGTATTCACAACTCAGCCCTAGCATTATTCCTACTATATTAATTATAATTGTTGATTTCCAGTGTATAATAGCAGAAGGAATTTTTTTGCTATCTGAACTTAATTTATATTTAACTGCTGTAGTTCTGGAGCAAACAACCTTGCATTGCTGATTGTCATGATTGAATTCATATTGTGCGTATTTTTGGCCAAATGCTAACGTATTTCTTGTAAATATATTTGTGGTGGTGGTTGTTTCTGATCTCAGGAATCTGCTATCAGGATATTACTATCTAGAGGTTAGGAATGAATTGTAATTTTTTAACCAGTGGCTCAGTTCTACCACCTTTTATTCTCAATGAGTTGTCTCTTATTCCTCAAGTAGTCCCACTGAAGTTGATGGTGCTGTTTACAGATTAAAGTACTACTCACTGTAAGGAAAAATGGGCAGCAAATAAGGAGCTTAAATTGTAATTTGTCAAGAAATAAATTGGGCTAAATGAAAAAGAACAGGGCCGTCAGGCTGTCTGCCTGCCTGGAGCTTCAAGCAAGCTTTTTAAATTCATTGCCAACATGAGTTGAAGTTAAACAGGTTAATTTATCAGATATTTGTGGCTTCATTTCTAATCTTTTTGAATAGTGATAATGAAAATTTATGACAGCAAAATCTTAAATTGAAATAATATACCATATATGAAGCCATTGCATTACATGTGTAAGTATATATTTAAAAATACATCTGATCTATATATTGCATTACTGTGTTTGGTGTCAGTCCATATTATGGAGTTGTTATGGGTCTAACCACAAACCCATACTCATAGGAGTAATCCTTACCTACCTAGAGAGAAATTCACTGTTAAACCAAGGGCCAGCATAGGGCCCAATGTCCGTTAAAAGCATTATAAGAATTTATATTGGGTTTATGTGAGAGTATTATTTGTAGTCCTTGTGCTGGGTGAAATTCATCTTTAAGCAATATCCAGTGGGTAGTCCCAGTTAGTAAAGTGGCCTTGAAAATCAGGAAATAGTCCAGCAGTTAGGATGTTAGTCTAATACTTGAGAGATCCAGGTTCAATTCTCAGCACTGCCCCAAACTACCTTTGTGATCTTGGACGAGGTACTTAGACTACCTGCTTTACAGTTTCTCACCTTAAAATAGTGATAATAGCACTTCCCTACCTCACAGGAGTAATATGAGGATAAATACATTTAAAGATTTTAATGTGCTTGGCTGTTAAGGTAATGGGGGGTCATGTAAGTGCAGTCCAACTGTGTTTCTTTCCCTCTTCCTATACTGGGCAGTGGAAACGGGGCTGGTTTAGAGCCTTAAACTAATTTTACACAGTCCAGGATTATTATAGGGGATCTTGTTCTGCCCCATTTAAAGTCCCTTCTCTGCTTCCAGATCTGTGTAAAGGAGTCTTAGTGTAATTGAAAATCAGGCTCTTTGTATGTAGAGGTTGCTTCTTAAAGTATTATTACCTTTTTCTCTGTTTTATGTACTGTATCATTTTCATGTAGTATAGAACACAAAACCTCTCAAAAGCCCTTATTCATTTTAGATCAAAATATACTTTAACTTGATTTAGAGTTATTTCACAAATCCCAGAGCCTTGCAGCATAAATTAGGTTTTTAGTGCTACATACTAGACAAAGCCTTGAATGTTATTTTTAAGTGCTTATATAAAAATTCTAGAAGTCTAAATACTAAAATGGGTGAACTTGAGAGCATATTAAATGAGGATATTGATATAATAGGCTATTGAGTTCTGAAGGAACTCAAATGTGAAATTGCAGAATTACTAACTGTTGGTATGTAACTTATCATTTAAATCAGCTTCTGTACCAGATGAATGGAGGATAGTTGATGTGACACCAATTTTTTTAAAAAAAGGCTTCAGAGCCGATCCTGGCAATTATAAGCTAGTAAGCCTTACTTCAGTACCAGGCAAATTGGTTGAAACTATAGTAAAGAAAAGAATTATCAGATACATAGATTAATATGATTTGTTGGGGAAGAGTCAACATGATTTTTGTAAAGGGAAATTCGTGCCTTACCAATCTACTAGAATTCTTTGAGGAAGTCAACAAGCATGTGGACAAGGGTGATCCAGGGGATACAGTGTACTTAGATTTTCAGAAAGCCTTTGACAAGGTCCCTCACCAAAGGCACTTAAGCAAAGTAAGTGGTCATGGGATAAAGATGGAAGGTCCTCTCCTGGATCAGTGACTGGTTAAAAGATAGGAAACAAAGGGTAGGAATGAATGTTTTCAGAATGGGGAGATGTAAATAGTAGTGTCCACCAGGCGTCTGTACTGGGACCAGTACTGTTCAACATATTCATAAATGACCTGGGAAAAGGAGTAAACAGTGAGGTGGCAAAATTTGCAGATAATACAAAACTACTCAAGATAGTTAAGTCCAAAGCAGACTGCTAAGAGTTACAAAGGGATCTCACAAAACTGGGTGATTGGGCAACAAAACGGCAGATGAAATTCAGTGTTGATAAATGCAAAGTAATGCACATTGGAAAACATAATCCCAACTCTACATATAAAATGATGGGGTCTAACTTAGCTGTTACCACTCAAGAAAGAAATCTTGGAGTCATTGTGGATAGTTCTCTGAAAATGTCCACTCAATGTTCAGGGGCAGTCAAAAAAGCTAACAGAATTTTGGGAATCATTTGGAAAAGGATCGATAATGAGAAAATATTGTATTGCTTCTTTATTAATCCATGGTATGCCCACATCTTGAATACTACATGCAGATCTGGTCACCCCATCTCAAAAAAGATATATTGGAATGGGAAAAGATACAGAGAAGGTCAATAAAAATAATTAGGGGTATGGAAAAACTTCCATATGAGGAGAAATTAATAAGACTGGGACTTTTCAGCTTGGAAAAGAGAGGACTAAGGGTGGATCTGATTGAGATCTATAAAATCATGACTAGTGTGGAGAAAGTAAAAAAGGAAGTGTTATTTACTCCTTTTCATAACACAAAAACTAGGGGTCACCAAATGAAATTAATAGGCAGCAAATTTAAAACGAACTAAAGGAAGTATTTCTTCACACAGTGCACAGTCAACCTATGGAGCTTCTTGCTAGAGAATGTTGTGAAGGCCAAGACTATAACGGGGTTCAAAAAAGATAGGTTCATGCAGGAGAGGCCCATCAATGGCTATTAGCCAGGATAGGCAGGGATTGCTGTTTGCTAGAAGCTAGGAATGGTCAATGGAATGGATCATTTGATGATTACCTGTTCTATTCATTCCCTCTGAATCACCTGGCATTGGCCACTGTTGGAAGACAGGATACTGTGGTAGATGGACCATTGGTCAGACCCAGTATCGCCATTCTTATGTTCTTGTTGTTTTTCTAGCCAAGCAGTGTATTAACAAGAATTGTACTTCCCCAGTGTAACACCAGCAGAAGGTGAAAATTAAGAATGAATTTTTAGGGGGAATAGAAGAGATTCCTCCCTGAACCATAGCTGATTTCTAGATGCAGAATCTTATTTAAGATCTTACATGGTCAGGTTAGGGACTTCCAGCTTTTTTGTCTTCTTAAGATGGAAATGAGAAGTGGGGAGAGTAACACATCCCTGTACTCTCCCACAATAGGAAGACCTGCATGGGAGTTGGGATGAGGGGCATGTGGAAGGATTCTGGGGGATGGTTGTGTGTTATGAGGAGGCGAGACTGCAAAAAGATGGATAAATATTCATATCTGAACTGTTTGGGTTTTGCCTATCCCTACCTGAACTATTGCCTGAGCACTCTCTAGTAACAGTGAGAATATAATTAATCTTTCGATTCAGTGGCTGAACCGAAAAAAGGTCGTTTCAAACTGAAACTGAATATTTTTTGTTGCTGAAATAAAAAAATCAAACAAATTTGTTCTGGTCAAACAAAACATTTTGAATGCTGCTTCAAAATGACATTTTCAAAACAAAATGTTTATTTGACGCAATATTTCGTTTTGAAGAGGTTGTTTTGAAACAAAATGTCGAAACAGTTCATTTTGACATTTCTGAAATTTTTGTTTTCATTTTTTTTTGGGGGCTGAAACTACTTGCTGAATTTTGTCCTCAATCCCTGAGTAGTTTCAGTGCCTCCAGAATGTGTTTTTCAGCAAACACTATTTGCTGTAAATATTTCACCCACCTGTGCTCCCTTTGCTACTGTGTAAATATAAAATGGTAACTACGTGAACATTGAGTTGAACAGACTCCCAGTTCCATTTTTAAATTAAGTGTTGCACTGGCTGAAAGCCTCTTTTCTGCATGAATTTCTTCATGGGAGGGAAGGTTTAATTTTTTTAAGTAATTAGAAAGTTTTCTATTCTTTTTTTCCTCCCATTTTTTTCTCTCTCCCCATTGCTCTTTCATAACTCCTCTTTTACCCTTTCTCCTCTTGTTCTTGTTCATAAAGAAGCCTTTCCAAAATGCAGATAAGTTGGGACAATGGAAAAGAAACAGAAGAGATTAAAAATAAGATGTTAGAAGCATTGCTGTAGATTCATGGGGCCCTGATTTGGACTTGCATGCTACAGTATATGGTGGGGAATGGAAGAGAAGTCCAGACCCTTTGTCAAGAATTCTAGAAGGAAGCTATAACTATAGTTTAGAACAAGAAAGAAGAAAACTAAAAAGCAATCCATTTTTAATATTGTAGTTAGAGCAGAATGCACTCTTTCTCTAAGGAGGCTCATTAATGGATTCTGAGGAAAGTCAGAGCAGCTGCGAGTGAGCATTTTAGAAGGAAGTGTAAATAAAAAATCTGGAGAAGGGAGCCAAGAGATGCAGTGATCTAACATCAATAATAGTCCTGTTATTAAAGGCTCTATTCATATCTCTGAGCAAAGAAAAATCACACCTGTACATTTAGGTAGATACAGGAAAAAGATAGAAATAACAAAAATAGCTGTTCAGATGATTACAGCAGTTTATAACATTCCAGAATCTGTTATTTTAGTAAGTACTCAGACAGAAGCTGCCCCTCACATTCCACACTGAGTATATGAGATATCCAGGGCATACCTACTATGCACCCACTGGAAGAGTGAGTTTTAAAAAACAGCAATGGGCTAGCTTTTAGGGTATTGGTTTCTACAGGAAATGTTGGTAAAGATGGCACTGATTTGTTTACTGTGAATTTCTTAGAAAAATTTTACTTGAGTAGGGAGACTACTTGGATCCACCTTAGCTGAGGAATTCTTTGACCTTATTGCTGTAACCTTATCCTCCATCACCTTTTCCCTTCTCTGCCTTTGTTATACTCCTTTTCCTCACATCACATCTAAAATGCCACTGAAAGCTCTTTGGGGTAGGGACGTTTTCTTTCTATTTAAACTGTTTGGTGTGTACTGTAAGATGCACAGTAAAAACAATACATATTAAAAGTTCTGCATTTCAGTATTTTTTCCAGCTGTGGAAATGACTGGTTACTATTCAATTTCTCATAGATTTCAAGGCCAGAAGGGACCATTGTTGTCATCTGGTCTGACCTCCTGTATCACACAGGTCCTAGATCTTCCCCAAAATAATTCCTAGAGCATATCTATTAGAAAAACATTCAGTCTTGATTTAAAAATTGTCAGTAATGGAGAATTCACCACAACCCTTGGTAAATTGTTCCAATAGTTAATTACCTTCACCATTAAAAATTTCCACCTTATTTCTAGGCTGAATTTGTCCAGTTTCAAATTCCGGCCACTGGATCATTATACCTTTCTCTGCTAGACTGAAAAGTCCATTATCAAATCCTTGTTCCCATGTAGGTATTTGTAGGCTGTGATCAAGTCACCCTTTAACCTTTTCTTGTTAAGATAAATAAATTGAGCTCCTTGAGTCTATCACCATAAGGCATGTTTTCTAATCCTGTAATCATTCTCATGGTTCCTCTCTGAACCTGCTCTAATTTTTCAACATTCTTCTTGAATTGTGGGCACAAAACTGAATGCAGCACTTGCACCAGTGCCAAATACAGAGGTAAAATAACCTCTCGATGCCTACTAATGATTCTCCTGTTTCTGCATCCAAGGATCAGATTAGACCTTTTGGCCACAGCATTGCACTGGAAACTCATATTCAGCTGATTATCCACCATGACCTCCCATTCGTTTCCAGAATAACTGCTTCCGAGGATAGTGTCCCCCATCCTGTAAGTATGGCCTACATTCTTTGTTCCTAGAAGTATACATTTACATTTATCCATATTAAAACACACATTCTTTGCTTGTGCCCAGATTAGCAAGTGATCCAGATTGCTGTGTCAGTGACCTGTCCTCTTCATTATTTATCACTCCCCCAATCTTTGTGTTGTCTGCAAACTTGATCAGTAGTGATTTTATGTTTTTTTCAAGGTCATTAAGAAAAATATTAAATAGTGCAGGACCAATAACTGATCTCTGTGCGTCCTCACTAGAAACCCACCCGCTCAGTGATGATTCCCTGTTTCCACTTACATTTTGAGACATATCAGTTAGCCAGCTTTTAATCCATTTAATGTGTGCCATCTTATTTAATATTATACTATATTTTTATTCAAAATGTAATGTGGTACCAAGTCAAATGCCTTAGGCAAGTCTAAGTATATTACATTAACACTATTATCTTTATCAACCAAATTCATAATCTCATAAAAAAAAAATCAAGTTAATTTGACAGGATTGATTTTCCTTAAACCCATGATGATTGTCATTAATCGTATTATTTTCCTTTAATTCTTTATTAATCAAGTCCCGTATTGGTTGTGCTATTATTTTGCCTAGGATAAATGTCAGACTAGTAGGCCTATAACTATCCAGGTCATTCTGTTTAAATATTTTACCCTTTTAAATATTGGCACAACATTAACTTTCTTCCAATCTTCTGGAACTTCCCCAGTATACCAAGACTTATTGGAAATAAACATTAATGGTGCAGCAAGCTCTTCAGCCAGTTCTTTTAAAACTCTTGGATGCAAGTTATTTGGGCCTGCTGATTTAAAAATGTCTAACTTTAGTAGTTGCTGTTTAACATCCTTCTAAGATACTAGTAGAATGCTAAGAGTGTTATCATAATTATATGATCAGACTATCGTCTGTTTTTTTCAATACATTCAAGAATGGTAACATCCAAAAACCAGTAGGAGAGCACTTCAGTCTCCCTGGACACTCAGTAACAGACTTGAAAGTTGCCATACTTGAACAAAAAAACTTCAGAAACAAACTCCAGCACGAAACTGCAGAGCTGGAACTCGTATGCAAACTTGACACTATCAGACTAGGTCTGAATAGAGACTGGGAGTGGCTAGCCCACTACAAAAAATAATGTTCCTTCTTTTAGCATTCACGCCTTCTCATCAACTGTTGTGAATGGGACTCATCCACCCTGATTGAATTACCTCCTTAACACTCGCCCTCCTCACTGTGATGTAACTCACCCATCCTTGCATGTGTATATATACCTACCTAACTGAAGTTTCCATTTCATGCATCTGATGATGTGGGTTTCTGCCCACAAAAGCTTATGCCCAAATAAATTTGTTAGTCTTTAAGGTGCCACAGAACTCTTTGTTTTACTTTTAGAGTTGTGGAATACTTGAGGGCTATGCATTCTGGGTCCTTTCTTTGATTCACCTCACCCAGTTTTGAAAAGCTCCACCAGGAGCAATAGATCAGATAAAAGAGAGGCTGTACAGAGGGATCATTAGATGCTCACTTCTGACTACACCGTCCCACCTCCCTGAGAGGCTTCATCAACTCATAAAACTCATATTATAAAGATGTCACCTGATAGGTTATGACAGACTTTGATTGTGAACTATGCATTGCCCAAAACACATACTTGTTATGTGATGAGGATGAAATAGGAGGAGCGCTGAAAATATTTATATCAGTGCAGCAATATGTCTTGAACAAACATTAGGCAGTTATAAAGAAACAGAACATTTAGATTTATGAAATGAAAAACCAGGACATTTGGGATATTTGAAAAGACATTCTTAGGATACTGGGACATCATACGAAAAGCCAGGACTGTCCCAATCAAACCAAGAGGTATGCTTAGTTTACTGCGGTGCTGCATTGGAATCCAGTAGCACTGAAGTCAGTGGGGCTTTGCATGAGCTCAGGGGTCAGCTCATGTGGAGTAGCTTACAGGATCAAGGCTAATGTATGCTGTAGTATGGAGAGACCTAGTTGAAGTCAGTGATCACTAAAGAAACTACCAATTTCTTTCTAAAATAAAAAAATTACAGGGTTTTGAGCTTCAGTCCCTTCATTAAACCTTGGAATAATTTGACTTCCCTAATTCTTTGAGTGAAGCTAGAGGTTTCCAAATGCTAAATAGAGTAAACCATATTTAGATGTTCCTATTGCCTTTGGTTGTGATTATAGCTATTTTTCTCATATTATGGCCACTGCTGTTAATCGTGGATTTTTTTATCCACAATGTCCACACTCTCAGGAGACTATGCCTCCTTTCCATGGCAACAGCGGCAGTGCTCTGAGAAGTAGGTGTCCCTAGACATGATGTAGATGCACATAAGTGAGGCACTCTCTAATTAATGTAACTATTTCCATTTAAGTAACCGTTTGGATTCAGTCTTGAAACTTTGTTGCTAGGCTTGATATCTTTTCTATTTTTCCACACACCCTATGTCTCAGAGTGACCCAATCTGGCACAGTGTGCCTTTTCGTGCTTGGTAATTTTTTGTGAAAGGCACGCATTATAAGTAATTCCTGTAGTGGTCATTGCTCAGGCAGTTCTCAGTTGTCATATCATGAAGACTACACATTGCGTCTCATGCTTTGGATTATAAGGTTCACATTAATTTTGTAGATGGAATCTATTGAGGTAAAATTAACACTCAGCTTTTTATTTGGGAGGACACATTTGACCCTCAGGTATATATGCATTGGTAATCTAAAATGGTATGATATAAAGGATCTCTATAAAACAATAAGGGTTACCTTAAAAATTGTGTAAGGTCTGCAAGCCTTTAGAGGCAAAAAGGAGGTCAATCAGGATATGTTTGAAGACTCAGGTATGGCTATGTACCTGTAAGGCTACATCAGGATAAAAGTAGAGGAGATAGTATGTCAGTAATAATACCTTGCTCTTATATAGCTCCATATGAAGTCAAGGGAGTAGCAAGTGTTTAGCACTTCTGAAAAGCACTTCTCCATATTGTAAAAGGCAATGAGGCCACAATCTTGCTGGAGTCTCGAGGTATCACTAAAATACAAATAATTAATAAAAATGGAACTGATTCCAGGAGCTCATTCAGAACTCAGCCTGGTGGAAATACATGTAATCACAAATAGAAACAAACCAAATTCCAAGGCTAAAATTTAGCTGCAACTGAAGAGTGAACAGAAGAGGAGGCACAGTCAGCACCATTCAAGTGAATGAGAGATAATGTTCAAACTACAGTTTAGCAGATTTAGATTAAATCTCAGGAAAAACATCCCAACTATAAGAACACTAGAACAATGAAACAGACTGCCTAGGGAGGTTGTGGAAGCTCCTTCACTGGAGGTTTTCAAAAGGACCCTAGATAGCCATCTGTCTTGGATGGTTTAGATACCACTAATCCTGCGTCTTGGCAGGGGGTTAGACTAGATGACACTTGCGTTCCCTTCTAACCTCATCATTCTAGGATTCTATAATGTCATGAGTGAGTGAACACAGGCTGCTTGATGAGCTGGAAGCCATGGAACACATTGATGTGAATCAGGGATGAGGGTGCTGATCCAGTGCCGAGTTAAAGAGTGGTCTTTCATTTACTTCAGTGGATTCTGGATGAGCTACTCAGGAAGCAGGAAGTAATAAAATGGTTTAAAGAAATAAACAAGATGTTGCCAGGTGGCAGAAAGGGGACTAATAAGAATTGGAATTCAAATGTTCAGGTTGTGCCTAAAAAGCCTTAAACAAAGCACAAACCATGTTAAAGTCAAGAGGTTTGTATGTAATTTGGTGATTTCAAAGGGAAAAGTGTGGCTAATTGCTGGAAAATAAAAAGGGGGCTTAGAGAATGGGAACAGAATGTCAAAGGATAACTTTCTAAAGTTTTCTCATATGTTGAAGGGGTAAATGTAGAATGTGTATCTTGAATAAGCATGTAGATAGGTTAAATGTATAAGGTGCTTGAATAAGCATTTTGTTTATTCCTGTATAATTGTTAGTAAAAAGAAATAAAACAACATATTTTAAGGTTTGAAGACTCTTTAAATTAAAAACAAACAAAAGAATTCAACTGAGAGTGTTAGTGTGTAGCAACTGTGACTAACTGTAATTTAGTAATTGAAAGTGTTTACTAAGTACTCGCTGTTCTAAGGGTGATTTCTGTATGGAATATCAGAGGATAAGGAATAGTCTTTCTGATACCTACAAAAAAAATCTGAAATTTTGTTGGAGAATATTTGCTTTGAGTAAGTCAAGACAAGCATACTTACACAGAGCGGACAAGATCTTTCAAAGCTGCTGAAGAAATGTTGACAGTTTCATTATGTAATTGAAGGTTGCAACAGTTTTAATATTGAATCAAACTTAAAATATATATGGGTAACTATCCAATATCAAGGTAGTTTGATATCAAAGGTTTGAAAGAAAAAGGCAAATCCTGTACAATTGAATGTTTAAAGATTCATAAAGATAGAAGTTACTATTATTTATTGTATTTATATATTTCAAATTTATTAGTACTGAAGAAGATCAGTTAGGTTACTAATCCATCCCATTGTGTGGGATTGTTTTCTACTGCTATTGCACTGTTCTTCGGTGCTTAATCCTGACTTTTTTAAAATGAGTCACATGCAGGAGCTTTCATCTCTTCCCTTAGGAGACTCTTCTGAAGCTGAATAGCAAATTAGATTGTCAGACAATTTTTCCTGTATGTTCAGTCTCAGTCATTACTTTGGTTTAAATCTTTATGCATTTTGAATAAGCCCTTTGCCACACCATATCTAGGCATCCGGATAAAACTTTCTAAAGTACCTAAATCCCATTTTCAAAAGTAACTTAGGCAATTAGAAGCCTAAATGTAGGCTTGAAATGAAAATATATGCCTAAATCTCTGTCTTCCTCTCAGTAAAATGGAGATATGCTTACGTACCTCAATAAAATTTGTAAAGCATCTTGAGATGCTTGGAAAAAAAGTGATACAGATATGTGAAATATTATATAAAAGAACAATAATTTTCTTCACCACAGGAATGCATAGGGTGCCACAAAACAGGAAGTCTTCATGCAATGTGATTGCTCAAAGTAGAATTTGGACAGAAGACCAGAGTTAATATAATGCTATTCTTGTGCAAAGTGCTATGGGATTTTTCATGAACACAGATGGTTAATTTCTTAGGTCTACAGCTTATCTGAAAGGTGTTAACTCCAGTTAGAGTGCTCCCATGCAACATGATTGGTTTAAAATTTACTCAGTGAAAAGTGTGATCTACTGACTTATTAACACTTCTTATTGCAACACCCAGGTATTCTTTGGAAGCATTCCAGTTTAACCAAGTCAAACTCTGCTTACCTTGTGAGAGCTGATGAGTTCATTGCCTGAGATGGAATAACTGTAAACCCTTTTTGATTTTGTAATATTAACTCTGGATAATATCACAGAGATACTATGGAAGAGCCTTGATAACTTATTGGTGCTACACTACTGCTATGTTTTTACAATGGACTAGTCAAAATAAATATTAAAATATGATTTATTTCTAGTTTTTCCTTCCTCTAAGGAAAATCAAAATTTTGGAAACTAATACACAGACCTTACTCATATTAATTCCATTCCCCCAATTTAATTTTTTTTTATCATTGCACTGGTAGGAAAGTCCTGCCCTTTAGATTTTGCATTTGATGACTCAACAAATAGACACATTTTCAGTTCCAAACACGTCTCCTTAGGATTTCCTGAGGAACCAGGAATCCTGAGCTGCAGTTGCAGATATACTCTGTGGAATTACATTGCACTGACATGTTGAATGTAAGTAATGAATTATGAAGTGTTTAGAGTAAATTGTTAAGCACTATCATTTCTGGCACAAACCAGAAGAGGAAGACCTGGAAAAAACTTTTTATAGTTTTCATAATGATGAAATCACAGTATACACAGTGTGTTGATTAATTTGAGCTTTTAAAGTGCCCCATAAGTGAAATTTGGTGGCACCAGTTTAAAGGAATATTTGACGTGATTGTTAGATATATGGGACAATTTGTCTAACTCATATTACTTTTACCTGTAAATGAGGTTATGTACCAAAATGTGACTGCAAAAATATATCTTCCTACTAAATATACATAGGCCCTCTGTGTGATCATGTCATACCTGCTTACCTATGACAAACAGATTTTTGTTTTTGTTAGCATAGCAGAGAAAACCCAGCTATGGAAAAATGAGCTGGGATCTACTCTGGCTTGTGGAACATCTACCAAAGTGCCAAACTTTGATTGCAAAATGTTCATTACTGCTAATGATACCATGGTGATGAGTGTAATATGACAACGCAGAGACAGATTAGACAGGGTGAAAAGCAGTTTAATTTTTAGATTCCAGTTTGTCTGCAGGCTTGGCAGTTAGGAAAATTTCATCTTTTGATACGTAACCTGTGCAACACTTTTACAAATCCCCACCAAAGTGTAAATTATACCCCAGCAATCCCCAAAGTCCTTCACTGGGAGTTCACTGGGGCCTTGTGGCAGGCCCAGTGTTAGTGATTTTCAGTGCTTTCCCCTCCAACAGAATTCTGTGGGCGCTGAAGTATTTACCAGGTTTATCCCAACTATTGGTCACCTGATAGTTGTTGAGCAGGTAGCAAAAGTGACACCTTTCCCCCTGTATGTCCAGTAGGCATAAACAATGCAGGGGCAACTGAGTCAACTGGCAGACTCAGTGAGTAGAGCAATACAGCACAGTATCTCTTCTGTATGTGAGGGGAGAAGCAGCACACACTGATTGAGGGAGGAGTTGGGGAGAGACAGAAAAGAGACTAGGAACAGATAGTAGGGGTACTTAAAGGGGAGAAAAAGTGTAGAAAACCAGAGATAGAGGCTAGTGGTGAGAGGAGAACGGTGCTGAAGCATGCGAGGAGCCCACAGAGGAGTAAAGTGGATAACCAGCGAACAACAAGGCCAAGAGTAAGCTGTCAGCTCATTATGGAAACCAGGTGGATGTTAGGTTGTGGGTTGTGAGGTTGCAAAAGTCAGATAATAAAAAAGGGTCCATTTAGAAGTCTTGTAGCACATTTAATCTTGTGCTTCATATGCCACATATCGCTATGCTCCTGAACTTCATAACATTTCTATGGTCACTTTCTAAATTTAATTGCACTTTCCATATTACAGTGCTGCATCCCCCTCCTCCTCCCCAATCTTGGCTAGAGTCAGATTAAAACAAACACTTGACTTTCTGAAAGACATAAGTAGAATGAACATGTACTTTTTGTCACCTGAGGCATGCTCCACTGCCGACTAAATAAAGAATACCTGTAATCATCCACAGGCTATCAGACAATAGAGAATTTCACAAATATGTTATCTGCTGTATTAGGAGAGGCAGCACATATAAATTAGTCTATCCCCAAGGCACTAATAGCCAGTGTGATAAGAAGCCATAGTTTTCTTTGAGAAAAAATATATTTTTTGAAATTATTGCATTTGAATTGTATTATTTGCACCACAGAAAAGTAGCCAGTAGAGTATTACTGAAGAATACTGATGGTGGGGAAAGTTTCAGATACCCCCCTGAGCTCTGGAATACATGCTACTTCACCACTGCTCTCCATTAAGTAGACACTAATTACTGTGCCAAATGCAGTATTTTTCCATTTGGATAAATCACAACAAAAGACTAGGCTGAGACTGTGGTATGATCACACTTGCACACTACTTTGAGTTCTGAACACCCTAATAACAGCAACGTGATGACAAACTGGTGGAAATTTAGACAAGAGTAGCAAAACTAAGTACAAAAATATTGGGATGAATTTATGAGAAAAGATTGAAGGAACTAAATAAGCCAAAAACCAAGTAGGAGAATGATATGAGAATTGTCTATACATATTTGAAGAGTGTGACTCCAAGGAGGCAATTAATGTAAGGTGGTACAACAGAGCATGGGTTTGCTGAATTTAGTGTGCAGGTGCTGGGTGGTGGCCTGTGATATACAGGAAGTCAGTGTAGATGATCTGGTTGTCCTTTCTGGCCTTAAACTCTATGACTCTGTGAAGTTGGCTCTATAGCTTTCAAAATCTCTTCTATCCCTACCTAGAGCAGAGCAGTGGGGGAACACAGAGAGAAAGGAAGAAAGAGAATTACAGTATTAGTAGGCTAGGAGTTGGAACATGAATAGGGAAGTAGCAGGAGGGAAAGAGCTCTCTCTCCTTGCCTTGGCTACTGTTGGATTCTAGAAAGCATAAGATTCTTCCACTGGGCACTCTCTCTCAGCACAGAGGGGTGCTCCCCAGTCTTGTATTATGGAATAGTCTCTCAGGATTAGTGATGGAATCTACAGTTCCGTCTCCTGGTTTTATGATTCTGTGAACCACTATGTTTGTTCACTTGTAAACCACAAGGCAGAATTGAACCTACACCATCTGGAGCCTAAAAGAGTGCACACTATTTCCTCCTCCACTTCACTCTTCTCTCATTTGGTCACATATCCCATTGTTCTCTAAGCCACTTTCTTCACTCCCTTCATAACTCTCTTCTCAGTTGCTCCCATGTGAATACTTGAATTAGCTCTCCCTGAAGTCCAAAGCCCCATCTGAAGCTCTGCTTCCTGGGAGGAAAGCCTAGGATTTCCCAAAGCCAAGCATGAATATCTTTTGCATCATCTTTTACCTTCAGGAAATCCTGACCCTCAACACTGAAGAGTAAAGGTGGCATAAATTTGACATTGACATTTTGATTTTATTGTTTTCTACAGTAATTTCCAGAGGAAAATGTGCTTTGTAATAACATGCATAATTATTTGCAATCCAGCCCTATAAAGCATTAATATATTTTCTTCAGTTTTAAAAGGTGCTCCTTAAGCAGTTGCTTCTCCTGTGCCCTCAGTTGGTAGTTTAATTACTCCTCTCCTTATTCTCCTCATTTTAAAATATGGATTTATTTATTTAATTTTTGTAAAATGGAGAATAAATTGAAACATGACCAGGGTAATTCTGATGGTGGGTGGGTTGGTGGGATGTGCGAGGAGGTGCATAGAAGAAACAGCTATTGTGTTTAAAATAACAATGTGTAAATCAGTTTAATTCTGAATTAAAGACTGGTGACAATTCCATGTTCCTAATTCCTAATGGATCAAAAGGTATATCTTTCCATACCCATTTGGGCCCAGCCTTGCATTCCTGGTCTATTCAGAACTCTTATGGAAGTGAGTGGCGTTTTGAGTGCGCAGCAATGCAAACTTGGGTCGACAGAGACCATGTAACCTTCAGCAAGGCAGGGTGGGTGTGCTGAATTCACCCCCTCACTTAATTGCCTTGTGAATGACTGTACGTGATTCCTGTACAGCTATGAATACTCCAGCCCTCAAACATTCACCTGTGCAGATCCAGTGGGATGGTGGCTATGTTAGAAGTCAGCATACATTATGCATTGTACTTGGGAGATCTTTTAGACCACAATCCAGATAATCTCCTTTCACTGTCCTATCTCACCTTTCCCAGAGTTGTGGGTGGACTACCACTTATATTGTGCAAGATATGTGATTAAAACCCCTTTCTTCTCTACTATATGTCAGTTTTCATAGTTGTCAAAAACTTAATAGGCTCTTGACCAAAACAAAAAGGCCTGATTCTACCCTCATTTATATGGTGCAGCTCCCTTTAAAGACAATGGAAGTTGCACTATGTAACTAAGGGCAGAATTTGGTCCACATTTCATACACACCCTCCACTACATATCTGTGGGTCAAAATTCACAAAATAATTAGAAAAATATATACACTATAACACATTCTTCATGGAATGGGATCAGAGTCCCTCCTATGAAGAATTCTAGATCTGACTTGGTCCATCTCACCTTCCAAAATACCTGTGTGGATTAGTGGGCTTCACTTTGGTTCTTAGTGCATCTATCCAGGTAAGTGTTTCTGAAAAAAAAAATTAATTATGGGACCAAGCCCGCAAAAAATAGTGAGCACAGTGCTTTCTCAGGCTCACTAACTCTTCATGTTGTTGCAAAAGTACATTGATTCAAAAGCAGAATCTAAATTCTGTATATATGACAGAAGGAAAATATATTTAATGTATATAACATGTCCTGAAAGGATCTATCTTACTTCTTTATTGTTCTGAAATTAAAAAGTCACTGAAGATGTATTGTTTCGAGAGTAAATTATTTAGAAGAGAAACATCTGTTTTATGTACTTAACTCCCTCACATTGTAATGTTCCACACTCTGCGTGTGCTGCCATCTGAAACCAGCTGAGACTCTTTTTTTTTTTATGCCTAATATCTCTTTAGATTTTATGTATATTTACAGTCATATCTGACAATAACAAAAAATAAATAAACCCCTCAAAAATAAAACCAAAACAGAAACAAGGCCAGCAAAACACAAACCAGATCAACCAAATAAATAAAACAAACAAAGCTTCTTTGAATATAAACTAAGTGGTTGCTGCTGTTATGGCAAGGAAATAAAAAAAATTGGTAAAGAATAGAGAGTATTTCTTGTCTTCTGCCCTGATTCACCGCAGGACTTAAACACGTGTTTTATAATTAAGCATGTGAACTGGGGGGGTTTTGCACCTTTCTTTGAAGCATCTGCTACTTGGTACTGCGGAAAATAGGATACTGGACTAGGTAGACCACTGCTCTGATGCAGTATGATGGTTCCTATCTGAGTTGTCCCATTGGCTTCACTGGAACGACTCATGCTTAAAGTTAGGCTCAGACTTAAGTACCATGCTAAATCGCAGCCTTAATACTTCTATTCTCCTTCTTCATTTACAGAGGGCTAGGAGCAGAGTTTGAAGTGAGCTTGGCTAGGCAGGAAATCTATCCTGCCATCTCTCTGATGTGCAGAGTTCTCAATTTCTGCAGAATTTGAAGGTTTTTACCCCATGGGGGCATCCCAGGGCTCAAGGCTTCAGCTGCAGGAGGCGTCCCAGGGCTTGGGGCTTCTGCCCCATGGGAGATGTGCCAGATCTCCCACACGTTTGAAAGTATTTACCAGAGCTCTGCTCCAGATGGCTCCAGCTGAATTTAAGCCCTGGATGTAATAGATATTAGCTTTTATCTCAACATGGAGTTAACTCTGAATCCTAGTGATGAGAGTTTAAAAACAATCCCTGTTAATTGCAGGGTTGTGGCCATGCTGTTCCCAGGATATTAGAGAGAAAAGGTGGGTGAGGTAATATCTTTTATTGGATCACTTTCTGTTGGTGAAAGAGAGAAGCTTTCAAGCTTACACAGAGCTCTTTGTTAGGTCTGGGAAAGGTACTTAGAGTGTCACAGCTAAATCTCCATTGTTAACTATGGTACTGATGATGATGATTTTAGCAGAGAGCAGCTAAAATTTGTAGGAAATTAAAAGTACAATGATAGAATCTAATGTATTCCTCCTCCATTGATAAACATTTGTTTGGATACTGAAAGTCCAGGATGAACACAAGCTTTTAATTTGTTTGTTCATGGAATAAACAAAACCCTCTTTATACTTTGGATGACATCCTCAGCCCTGCTCCGGCCCCGTACACCATGGAAAAGAGCCAGAGCAGAGAAAAGGAGCCCCAAAAGCCCTGTCTACAGATGCAGGGAGGATTCATTCAGCACACGCTTTGTGGAAGGCTGCCTCCAAGGACACGGTGGCAAACCATGACATAGGACAGGGGTTGGCAACCTTTCACAAGTGGCATGCCAACGCAAGTCTTCATTCCCCCTGCCCCTTCCCCCTCCGTCACCACCCCTCTCCCACGTGGGCCCAGCTCCCTGGCCAGGAGGAACTGCTCCCAGCCCCAAGCAGCGCCGTACGGTGCCTACTCCCCGCTCCCAGCCCTGCCACTTCCACCCCCGCCCACCCCTCTCCCACCTGATGTGGGTCCCTTCCCCAGCACCCTGCCCTGGAGTTGCTCTCGGCCCCAAGCAGCGCTGTACAGTGGCCAGTCACTCCTCCTGGCCCCGCCCCTTCTCTCCCCACCCCTCTCCCATGTGACGTTGGCCTCTGCCCCTGCACCCTGGCCAGGAGCTGCCCCGGCATCACCAAAAATTATAAACAACCCTGGCGCCAATGGCAGTGTGAGTGCCACTCACAATCATCTCGCGTGCTATGTTTGGCATGCATGGCATAGGTTGCTGACCCCGGTATAGGAGGTATGCTGGGTTGGGAAGGCAATGGTGGCTTAAAGTCACCTCAGTCCATTCTTCCATTGGGCTGTGAGTTCTGTGCAGTGCCTCTTGCAGGTTCACTGAAGAATTTCACTCTTTATCTGTACATTTTAGATTGTAAAAACAACCAAGCTAGCCACAATTTTATGTTTAACTCTCTGGGCTAATGTTCACTCCCTCTGTTTATCCATGCAGGCACACAGACCAGGCGTGGGCGCCTTTGGAATAATATCTCCATAGTGGCATCATTTTTTTAAAACGTTATTTATGTCCCTTCTCTTCTGCTTTCTATTTGTATAAAATAGTTTAGCTACATTTATCAACTATTTGTTTTGAAAAGGGGAAGTCCATGCCCAACACTGCTTTGAAAGGATATTGATGATAATAGTGTAATTGGGTTAGATAGGGTGTTTGGTTAGAATAGGAAGAGGTTACACACAGATGTTAAGATCAAACAGACTCTTTATCAGTGAGACTTATGCGTGGAGATTAGGCTCACAATAAAACAGACTTGTATGGCAGCAGAGAGCTGAACACAAGAACTGTTTGCCCCAGTGAACGGGATGCATCCTACACTGCAACTTACAGAGAGCCAGATTCTGATATACTTATTTCCACTGATTCACACCTTACTCTCAAGCAGCCCCAATTTAATTAATGGGGCTATTTGTGGAATTATTTATGTAATCAGAGAGTCTAGCAACCCTAGTCGTGGAACAGGACCCCATTGTGCTAGGCACTCACCAGAACAATATGGTACTACTCAATGTGAGTAAGGGTGGTAGAAAGCGGCCCGTAAGTTTTCTTGGTGGTTCAGTTTTCGCCAGGCTGGCCCATCACTGTGTCTGTTGGCTCTAGCTGGCAGATCACCAGCTGTGTTCTAGTGAAATTACTGGTTCTACCAGGATCCCTTACTAGTACATGACCAGTATTTTCAAAAACCACATACTGTTACTAAGAATGATGAGATTTCTTCTTTCTGTAGCACGGATGGGAATGCCTAGAATACTGTTTTCAGTTCTGGTCACCTCAGTATGATAACAGATTGGAGGGAAATCAGAGGAAAGCAACAAATATGATTAAAGGGCTTGTGTTTGGGTTGGCTAAATGACAACTAGGGGAATATGAGAACCATGTTAAATGATGCAAATGCCAAGAGTGGAGTCAGAGGAATTGTTTAGAGAGGTCAAAGGAATAAAGGAAAATATCCTGCCAAATCTATTACACTGTTGAATAGTCTCCCAGGGAAATTATTAGAGCTCCACAGCTAGTCATTTAAAAATAGACTGGAGAAAAAGACTCTTGAGAATACTTTAGGAAAGAATTCTGCTGTAGCAGGAAGATAGACATAGTGACCTAATGTGTTGTTCCCCTCTCTAGTTTCTTGATTCCTGTCTTTTTCATTCACTGAGGCTTGGTCTACACTTAACTCCGCGATTCGGCGGCAGTCGATGGGAGTTACGCAAAGTAAGCAAAGAACTTGCGTAAGTCCTGCTGACTGCTGTGCTTCTCTTCTGTGCGCCGTCTTCACTGCACTGCGTTGACAGGAACCGTATTCCTGTCGACGCAGCGCTACGCCACTTGCAGGGGTGGTTTAACAGCGTGGACTTCCTGATCGACTGAGCGGCTCTTCACTGACCGCTCAGTCGATCCAGATAAGTCAATCTGATGGCGGAGTGTAGACATAGCCTCAGTGTCCAAGAAGAACTTGACTTGGTCTCACTCTCCCTTCAGGAGGGAAGGGGATGTGTGTTGGGATTTAGATCATTCACAGGGTGTCACACAAAACTGTGCAGCAAGGGCTCAGTGAACACAACAGAACTATTCTTTGGTTTAGATTGATTTACCTGGAAAAACATCACTTTGCAATGACTCACTTGTGAGTTCTGTTGAGCAAATGACATTGCTTCTCACATCATCTGCCTTGTGGGATGTAGGTGAATATGTGTGAGTGTGATTACAGATCAGAATCCTAAAATAAACCTGTTCATGATAACACCTTTTTCTTCCTTGCCATAAAGTATCTATGTTCCAGACTGGATTTGTCTGGGTCTGAATAAATAGCTACATTTTAGCTGTAAAGACTAATGAAAGAAAACAGCAACTGCAACCTCACAAACAATCCTGCTTTCACCTGCGCACATCAATGTGCTCTCAAAATGTCAGTTCTTAGTGTATTTTATTTGTGAAAATCTCTATAAGAAGTCAACAAAAGCAACAGAAAATGGCTTAACAGTACAGTTGTTGATCAAATTTGTAAATGAAATAGGCAAAATAATAACTTTAAACCTTCGTTTATAGAAACAGT
The DNA here is from genome assembly GCF_026122565.2 of Emydura macquarii macquarii. Classification (NCBI taxonomy): domain Eukaryota; kingdom Metazoa; phylum Chordata; order Testudines; family Chelidae; genus Emydura; species Emydura macquarii. The sequence goes on along the minus strand of NW_027131500.1, from coordinate 13,371,977 downwards.
GTTAATTTTCTTTTCAGAAGCTGCTCTGATTCCCAGAGGTAAATACAGTATGGTAACATGAAGTGAGTGCTGTTACAGAAAGCAAGTTGGTTCTCTCCTCAGTAATCACCTACTTAGTCTCATGTAAATGAGAGTTCTGCTTAGGTCTCTCTCTGCTTCCATAGGCAAAACTCCCATTGGCATCAGTGAAATTTTGCTAGAGTTTTGCAGCACAGCTTTTCAGTCCCAGCCACAGTCTGACCCTTAGGAAAGATTTGTCCATTCAGTTCATTTTGTCTGTATTTACACTTATTTCCTTTGTTACATTGGTGTTTTGTTTTGCTGTCCCCTTATTTTTGTGTTTTCTTTGTGTCCCAATGTAAAGATTTAGACCATCACTTGGGTTTGGGACTGGAGCTGGCTGCTGGTGAAAAATGAATTGCCATTTTGCCTTTGGAGACATATTCAGTCTTGTGAAAAGCATACAAAAACTTCAGTTTTTGCAGACAAACATTTGCAAAGTAAAATGAGAGAGAGCTTGAATCACAGCGGACCAGTTCATCACTCATGTAACTCCTTCAGCTCAGTGGAGTTATAGTTGGGTGAATTTGGACCAGAATATCATTATTCCAGCTGAAAAGACATAAATGCAGTATGATAATTTCATACTTGGACAATGTGCATCCCAGAAATCCCTTACATTTAGTTGCATTCTTGTTTCAAGTTTCAAGTATCCTGTTTGATTTCAGTTTTAATTGGAACATTATTTCTTTCAGTGAATGCAAATATTGGCTGCTCCTCACAAAATGTAGTTATCTTCTTTCTAAATATGGTTTCAATAAAAAAAAATCCTGTTTGCCCTTTTTCACATAACCATGTTAACTCAGATTTTCCTACCCCAAAGATTAGAGTAGTACAAAATGCTTAGAAACAGGTAAAGCCAAACCAAACATCCTCCCTTTCTCTGTCTCATCTGTTTCCATTAGAAACTCTTCAGGGACTGTTTTTTACTATGTGTTTGTTCACTGTCTAACACAAAGGGTCCTAAGGCCCCGCAACTGTCACCTTTGGGCACTTCTGCAATTCAGATAATTCATAATAATAATCATGGTTTCCAAATTCTTGGTACACTCAATCAAAATCGGGGATTTAAGAAGGTATGTGTTGATAAGTTTTTTTCCCCCTCCTTGACCTGTCAGCAGCCTCACACAAAATCCCAGTCTTTCTTGGCTTCCATGACTCTGTCCTCTCCTGGTTCTCCTCCTGCTTCTTTAAGTGTTCCTTTAACGTGTTCTTTGGAGATTACTCTTTATTCCATCTCCAACTTTCGGGGGGGATTTCATAGGGCTCTGTCCTTGGTCCCTGTCTCTTTTCCTTCTATACTATATCTCTGGGTAATCTCAAAGCAACATCTTTGTGCCTTCCCTGATGCTGTGGCATGCTTGGAAGGAACTCCCTGTAGACATCCATAAAGCTGCCTTATCATCCTCCTTCAACTCCTCCTTAAAACTCTCCTTTGCCATGATGCCTATAAAAACATGACAGCAGTGAGGCTGCTCTTGCATTGAGTACATTGCCTATAATGCTGACCAGTATTAGCTCATTAGTACTCCCCCTTATGCCTACTCTATACATCTGGTGTCTCTTGTCTGATACGTAGATTTTAAGCTCTTTAGGACAGTCACCATGTTTGTGTTCTGTGTTTGTACTGTGTAATGGGGTCCTGGTCTAGGACTGGGGCTTCTAGGTATTACAAGTAATACAAATAAATAATAATAATAACACTGAAATTATCACACTTTAGAGTGGCAGTCTTGGGAGGAACATAAAATATGGTGCCAGAGTACCTGACATAGCTGTCTGTGTCACATAATTGTGTGTGTATGGGAGTCTGGGCAGTTGGATAGGTCCGCTATTTCAAAGAGCACATAGTTTACATAGAAATAAGAGAAGCACTGGGTATGTCTACACTGCAAAAAAAAAAAAAACTCCTGCAGCAATGAATCTCAGTGCTTGGATCAGCTGACTTGGGCTTGTGGGCTCATGCTACAGGGCTAAAAATAGCAGTGTAGACATTCCTGCTCAGTCTGGTGCCCGGGCTCTGAGACTTACCCCCATCTCTGGATTTCAGAGCCTGGGCTCCAGCTGGAGAAGGGACGTCTGTTACTTTTACAGTCCATAGCACAAATTCCACAAGACTGACACTCTGAGACTCGCTGCCACAGGATTTTACGTGTAGACGTACCCTGTGTTAATTCATATTTGTTCATATCATTATTTCATCCCCAGCTTCCAACTAGCAATTTTTGAGTTGTAGGAAAATATCCTGATCTGTCTGGTGAATGATCTATATGTTTGCCTGGTGCAGGGAGCAGTGAATAATTTCAGGTTTGATATCTCATGAACAACCATGCATAAAAACTAATACCACCTCCCACGGGAAGGCTGGTATATAGTATGTTGCTTGTAGCCTGGTGGGTTACAAGATATTCGACCTCAGTATAACACATTCTGATGAACCAATGCTGTACATCATCTATACATTTCTGATCCCAGTTTTCAGCCTTCATCTCTGACTGCAGCAAGACAGTAATAAGAATGACCTGATTTTCCAAGTCTGAGTGTCATCTAATATATTAGATTTGATGCTTATGCTGCTGCTTCTGGCATTATAAGCAGTTCCTGTTTCCATATTCAAGAGGAGCTACAACTGCTTAGTGAAGTTAATTTGAGAATATATTCAGCATTGCAAAAAGAAAGTGAATGAAGTCTGCTTTACTTCATAGGACTGCTATAGCTCTTCTTGAATGTGGAACTAGGAACTGCTTATGATATCAGCAGCAAAAACATGGCACTCAAATAGATGCTCAGACTTTGCTGGTACGGGCAACCAGCTGAGGGAAAAATAACTTTTCTTCTATTTTTTATAACTGTTGAAGTTTTTTTCATAATTAATGTTCAGTAACAGCAAATTATATTTGACAGTGGTAGATGGAGCTGTAGATGTTAAGTGCAATACCAACTGTAAAAGAAAGAAAATGAAATTTAATTTGGAAAAATAAAAGCAAAGAGGAGACTCTGAATTAAAATTAAACTAAGCTTTAGTTTTGAAGTAGCTGGAGTATAATTTCTGTATACTAAAGATAAAAACTTAGTTTTAAATTAAATGTAGGTAATTTTAAGTTTCGGTTTTAAACACACACAAGTCAGAAGATGCCTGAATTAAAGTCGTCACAATGACCTCATGCACACTGCAGATACAGAGAGCTCAATCCTGTATTCCTAGCACACCCATTGACGTCAATGGGCTTTTTGGGTATGCTATGAATGCAGAAATATTTATTTAGATTTATACACAACCAAAACACACAATACAAAATAGAAGGTAGAGGACTGCTTTGCCCCCACCTTAGCACAGAAATAAATGTCTACCAGTTATTAATAAACCCAAATGTCAGATCTGCTCCTCCACAAAAGCCTGATAGAAAAAGATGGAGTGTGCAGGATACCAAGCTCCAGCAGACCAAGGGGAGAGCAGTTGTAAAGTTCAGGATATTTTCTGGAGGACATAGCTCCCTCCTGTTTATAAGAAAGGGAATAAGGCTCCTAGGAGTTAATTTTGCCCTCAGTTGCATCTATGCTACTTCTTTTGAAACTGGTTTGAGTTTGCTTGTGCATATCTGAGGTTAGAAATAGGCCCCTTGAATATTATGGAAGATATTTAATGGCATAACTAGCAATTTAAAAAACACTTATAAGTCAAGTTCATTGCCTGTTTTGCTTCAGTGACATTAGTGGAATTACACCAGAGATGGGTTTAGCCCAATATGTGCAATGTAGACGAGTGAAGGTTACCATACCATATTCATCCCTGGTATAGATAAATTAGCTTAACTGGGAATTCACCGGGAATAACTTTGGTGCCTTACATTTTATATTTCATAACTCTGGAGGGTTAAAATTGTCAGCTCAGCATGGCAGTGATATAGGATTTTAAATATAATTTCCCATTTTTTTAATAACGGAAGAAAAACAAATTTTAGTGTTTTCAATCACTTTCAGCTGATTTCACTGTGCATTTCCACAGCTGATCAGTAAAAAAATTCACAACTATAGAAAGCCACAATAAAACAGGAGCACAAAAGGAGACTGATGTAAGTAATGTTGCTATTTTGTACGCACATTAATCCAAAGTCCTGTAAATAGTATCATGCCTGTAAATTTCATACCATGTGTGTGTAATCCATAATAAATCTGTTGGTTTATAACTGGACTGGAGATTAGCGCTCAGTGAAAACAAGACACCTGGAAAGTTTCAGCTTGTGACGTTCAGCTGTTTCCTGAGTTCTGCATGTACAAAGAAAAGGTCTTATAATATTTTTTTAATAGGAATCTTATTTTTTCACCCTCACATAACTGGGTAAACAGGTCCTGATCAAGCTTTTTCCTTAAAATAAACATAAATAAGTATTTTTAAAATCACCTTTGGATAGAGACCAAAATTCCACCCAAAAAAGAATCTTCTGAAGTAAGGGCCTGACCCAAAGTTAATTGGTATCAGCAGAAAGACTCCTGTTGATTTTGATGAGGCCATATGCACCAATCTAGCAAAATACTAAGCATGTGCTTAACTTTTTCAGCCTGAGAGTAATCCCATTGAAGTCAATATGTGTGCTCATGTACTTAAACACATGTCTAAGGCCCAGATTTTAAAAGCTATTTAGGCACTGTGGCACTCAGTGTTGGAATGCTTAACTGATTTAGGAGCCTAAATCTCATTTTCTAATGGGATGTAGGCACTTAGGAGCCTAAATCCCATTGACTATCGAGTGCTTTGCTGGATCAGGGTCTAAATGAGCATGGGAAAATGCAGTTATAATGGAAATCTCCATATAATTTTAATTATAGCTTTTGCTACTAGTAGAGTTATAATAAAAAGTGTGGCTTTACTAGATACGCATGCAGACCTTTGCAGTTACCATTAGAGAAAGAGTCAAGTCAGTTCAAGGAGCAGTGGTACATTTTTGGAAAAGGAGAAAGATAGAGGGCATTGTCACTGCCAATTGAGCTAACATAGTATTTGGATAAGATCTGTGTTGATTTTCCTTCATAGGTTTGTGATATTCCATTCATTACTGGGCGTAATGGACAATGTGGTAATCTCCTGCCCTTAGCCATGTTTCTGTATTCCTATAATTTGAATGCATTTTTTAAAATTTTATTTTAAATTTTGAGCCTAAGTTCTCTTTTCCTTTTGTGGCTTGGCAGACATCTGGAAAAAATATACTGAAACATGCTTTTGGCAGTCATCATAGATTTAGTCATAAAACTTAAGCTCAAGATGAGAGAAATTCAAGTAAAGTGCATTTTAAAAAAGGGAAAAGAAATAAAAATATGTCAAGATCCAGATTTATAATATTGTATAAAATGATCCCAGCAGTTTTAAATTAATTATTTACTAAAACAATAGCTTGATTTGGAATGTAGGGCTTTTCTTTTACATTGTGTAATTAAATAAAAATGAATCACTGGATCGGAGGGCATAAGGGGATTAATGAAGACCAGTAATCATGGGGTTGCTTCCTAAAAGAGTTCTGTTTCTTTCTCTTTTGGAGTCATGTGGTTTGCATTCAGTTTTCAAAATGTTCCAATTTTTTTCTTTTACTTGTGATTTTAAATATCTGTAAATACTATTCCTTTACTTTAAAAGTAGACGTTTGTTTTATTATGAGTACTTAGAGAACAGCGTGGCATGCAAAATATTTACATGAACTTGGAATGACCTTCCTAACTCCTGAGTAGCAAGCAGAGTGAAGGATATTGGGTGTGTGCACTTGTGTATATATAATACAAAAATCCAATAATATATAAACGTGTATCTAAGACCCAAGGTGGTAGAGAAAAATATGGAGTTCAGTTTTCACACTACTCCACAATTTTTCTTTGTTCTATAAATTATTGGCTTTGGCTAAACAGTTAGTCAAATATGTATTTGACCATACCTCTCACCTTTCCTCCCACTTGTTCTAAGCAATATTTTTGTAAACTCTCTCTTCAACTCACATTAGGAAGAGAGTACTTCTCCCATAACCATGTCATTCTCTGCCATAATAGTCTGAAAGAAATAAAATATGGGAAAGAGAGTGAGACGGCTGGGTTTGTGCAAGTAATGGGGGTGATAAAGAAAAAAACTGCACTGGAGTAGACTGAGAAAGAAGCAGTGGCAGAATGATCTATTAGATCATCTCATCCTCCTCCTGCTAAGGTGGGATTGTTCCGAATAGTGGGTGAAATCTTGGCCCCATTGAAGGCAATAGGAGTTTTGACATTGATTTCAGTGGGAACAAGACTTCATTCATTATATTTATTAGTGCTTTGTCCAGGCTAGATGCTGGGATAAGATAGAATGAGAAGTGAGAGAGAAGGAGGATGCAGAAAGAGCCAACCAGGAAAAAAAGATCACTTTTATTTCACCTGGCACTCCATCATCAGAGGTACCAGGGTTCCTTCTAAAACTACCTAAGATGAGTCTTAGCATAAGTACAATGCTGTTTGGACGGCATCACCTCCTCAGTGCTCTCAGCTACATGCTGAGAGTCCTGAGCTCATTTCCAAATGTTTATGCTGATTTTTTTGGTTTTGTATTAAAGGAACCTAAAAAGATAGTGTGTGGGGTGTGTGCGCGTGGTGTTGCATGTACTTGTGCTTTTAGGCTTTAGAAGTATTTTGGTAAATCTACTTGGCCTTTAAGCTGTCTCATCCAGATTGGATTTCTGCAGCTTTCTCAGAGTTATATCCTTGTGTGAAGAAATTGTTCATGTGGCTTTGCTGAATTTACACTTTTGCTTACAGAGATTATTTGGCCATCTGCATACTGTATCACCTTATCTGTGTATTGAAGTTTTAGCTACAGTTTACACTTCTCTTTGTCTCCTGGTGCTGTTTGACATTTTCCACCCACACAGGTTCCGGAGATGCGTCATCTCTACTAATTCTCTTCTGCTGTTGTGTACAAAAGGTGCAATTGGAAAAGTTGTTCAGAAGCAAGGTGATTAATGAAGTTGGATTAAAAAGTTAGGGCTCTTAGTGCTTCGCCTATTCCTACTCTAAATATTTTAACGGTCTTTACCATTTTTCATTTGCTTCTTAAAGCTACTAATTTTTTTAAAAAAGGACAGAATAGGAAAACTTGCAAAGGACAATCATAAAAAAAAATCTGCATAAATCACAATGGTTACTGGTTTGCACTTCATCCAGTCCCTGTTTTAATTATAAAAAAATTACTGATATTGTCATCTATTTGAGACTCAGGTAAAAGAGGGTGGTCTGTGTATCTCTAGAAATCAGAGGAAGAAGAAAATACTATAACCAGGGAATAACCATTTCTAATTTTCTTTTCAATAAACAGGTGGATAATTAATTATATTATTCTATTGAACAGGGTTGGTCAAAATTTTTCCATCAACACTGATTTTCAATGCAAAACTGAATTTTCAATTAAATGAAATTTTTCATGAAAAGTGTCTGCTTTCAAGGGATAAATTTGGCTTTTTGTCAAAAAAAACCAAAACACCTGAAAACCAAAAAATGTTGATTTGAAATGCCACTCTGGTGCTTCATAGGAGTTGTAGTTCAGCTGCTTGTGGCCCCATCCTTTTCAATGACCAGGTTTCCCAGCCAGACTACATTGGTTTTCAGCTGAAAAAGTTTGATTTTTGATTTTTCACCAATAAATCAAAATTATCTGTGGGGAACACCCTTGCCCCATTTTCCAACTAGCTCAACTATTGAATATTTATTAACGTACGCAGGCATACAATACACATCACACACACACAAAAGGGATGTGGCCCTAATTTTTCATTGCCTTGCACCTTGTGTAGTCATTTATACCTGTGTACCATGAGTGTAAGACACTATCAGATCAGAATGGAAGGGCACACTTGGCCTCTTGCTTGCAGTGATTTTACTCTGGCACAATCCCATTGACTTCAGAACTTCTGATTGAGACGAGCACGACAGGAAAATCAGGGCTGTAGTGTTTTGTGTCAAGCCCAAAGTGCCTGATTCTGCTGCCATTGAAGTCCAGTGGCAAAACTCTTCTTGATTTTATTGGTGCAGGATTGTGCCCTTAGATCATGGAAAAGAAAATGTTAATTCTCACCAACCTGACTTGTTTTTTCATGCATTGGCAAGAAAGAGCCTCTGTGATGAGTTGCTAATACCATAAAAGGGACAGAAAAGTTTGAAAGAGATGAAAGAAACCACAAAATAAAGATGGATTTACTGCAGCTCTTAATGTTTCTCAAAGGAATTAAAAAATGAGACGGTGCTGGGAAGAGATCCTGCTGTTGTCTGAACTTTGATATGCTTGGTCTAATGGAGGCAGACTGGATAGAATTGTAGGAAATGGCTATTATTCATCCTTTGTAAAGAATATGCCTTGTTACTTTTAACTAGGTCTTCTGCCTTTCTGCATTCAGGGGTATGAATCATCTAGATTTATATTGTATCAAATTGCATGAAACAGCATTGTCACATGGAGAGATCATTATACAATTGCCTAGTTATAAATTTCAGGATGTTCATCCTGCAGTTCATTCACTGCCTTCTTACGGTATGTGTATACTGCAGTGTAAGCCCAGGTTAGTGAGACTTGAGTCAGCTGACCTGTGTTAGGGAACCCTGGGCATGAGGATCTACACTGTATTTTAACTTTACATTAAGACTGTTCTAGCCAATGCTGGAACCTAGGGCTCTGGTCTCCACACCTAAGGCCTGGTCTACACTGGTGACTTAAGTCGACTTAAAGTCACTTAAGTCGACTTACTTATACCCACGTCTACACTGACACCACTGTTAATTCGAATTAAGGTGTCTCTAAAATCAACTTAATAAGACTACCTCTGCAAGTGGCATAGCACCTAATTCGAATTTGTTAAATTGATTTAGTGTCAGTGTAGACACAACGGAACTTAAATCGAATTAATTGACCTCCAGAATGTATCCCACAATGCCCCATTTTGACCGCTCTGGACAGTTGTGCTGTGCTGCTCAGTGGTCGTGCTAGCAAGAAAAATCCCCTCCGCTCAAGCCCCAGGAAGATTTGAATTTTCATTTCCTGTGCTGCCAGTGTGGGGAGAGCTTTGTCACTGTTCTCCAGCATGGAGTCGACCAGAGGTCTTAGATCTCATCGGGCTGTGGGGCGAGGAGTCCATTCTGGCTCAGCTCAGAGCCAGCAAAAGGAATCTGGACATTTATGGGAAGATATCCCAGGGCATGACACAAGGGACACAAGGGGGATGCTCAGCAGTGCCGCATGAAGATCAAGGAGCGGTGCCAGTCGTATCAGAAAGCCAGGGAAGCTAACAGCCGTTCTGGCTCCTCGCCCAAAATATGCCAGTTCTGTGATGAGGTGCATGCAATTCTTGGTGGCGATCCCACCACGGTGCCTCCCCGCAGCATTGATACCTCTGCTAGCTCACAGTCCATGATCAATGATGAGGACTCTGTGGATGATGATGATGAGGAAGCTGAGGATAGCAGGGTGCAGGAGAGCGGGGTGTCTGTTCTCCCAGAAAGTCAGGACTTATTCCTGACCTCCGAGCAGTCCAGCAGCACACAGAACAGCACAGATGATCTCGAGGAAGGCACATCTGGTGAGTTTTCTTTCTTATTAGAATTTCTGTCCCTTTACATTGGTTGGGGGACGAAGGGGATCTCAGGCATTTCAGTGACTGTACTGAGGTGTTACCCAGGAATCAGTTTATTTATGTGATGAGAAATGCTACGTTTATCATCAGTTGATATAGTAACTTTCATGTATGTCATCTGTTATCCTTCGCAAAACTTTTCAGGGGAGGGCTGCCTTGTTCCCCCCTCCACGGTAGGATACTTCGCTGCAATCAAGATAGCCAGCATCATGGCGGAACACTGCTGGGACCCTGCGGGGTCCAGAAAATATGTGTTTTAAACATACCCTCCCCCCCCCCCCCCAACGCGATCTGCAGTTCCTCTCTGTAAGAGTTTAAAATACAAGCAGAGCTTCCCCCCGCACCCCCGACACCACACTGTCTGCAGTTCCTCTCTGTAAGGGTTTAAAATACATGCAGAGCTTGTCCCTCCACACCACACCACGTTGTCCTCAGATCCTCTCTGAGCAGACCGTTCTGGGACGTCAGGAATGGAATGAGCCTCTGTGTTTGCCCTGTGCACTGCATGGGCATTATTGTCTATATTGTAGCAGGGGATCATTTTCTACATTGTATCCCAGGAATCATTTGCTACATTTTTTCAGGCGATCATTGTCTAAATTGTTACATTTGTATCATTTTCTTCACAATGCTAACTGTGGCTAACTTGTTATTTTTCTTTCATTCTGTAGACACCTCTGCATTGGACTGACCCTTAAGAAATGCTGTGGAAAGACTGTCTCAGATTAGAAAGAGGAGGGGGGGGGAGAAGCAAAGATGACATGTTTGGCCAGCTCATGAACGCCTCAGCTGCCGCACAGACGGAGCAAAGAGCGTGGAGGCTGACCTTGTCCTAGAATATGGACATGGACAGGGAGAGTCGCCAAGAAATGATGGAGCATGATCGCAGTACCACGTAGGAAATTCTGCGAATCATGCAGGACCAGGCAGACATGCCGGTGGCTTATGGAGCTTCAGGAGGAGCGGAGGCAGGACAGAGTCCTGCTGCAGCACTTCTATAATGCTCCTCAACTGAGGGCTTTGTCCCCCTCCCCCGCCCCAAAGAGGTCTCGGAGGAGAATGGTCAGGCTGCAGTACGTGCTTGCCTCCACCCCGGTGGAGGCAAGCAGAAAGCTGCAGTGGACACGCTGACAGCTGGCCAGCAGGCTACCAACCTACCCCTTGAGACAGTGAATGAACCCTCCCCCCCCTTCCCCCATTACTTGAATGTTAAGAAATAAAGTTTTGCATCATTTCAACACATTTCTTTATTAAATCGTATCTTCTTCAGGATGGATTTGGTGGGCACAGATATCGTTGCGTGAGGGGCGGTTCACCAAGGCAAACATCATACAGGAACAGAAATCAGTCCTGCATCTCATTGCAGAACCTGGTTTTCAAAGCTTCCCTAATGCAAAGCGCTCCGTGGTTAGCTCTCAATGTACTGCTGGCAGGTGGCTGCTCATAACTGGCGGCCAGTCTTTCTGCCTCTACAGTCCAATCTTGGGGGAACCTCTCACCCTTCCCTTTACATACATTATGAAGAACACAGCATGCAGATATCACAGAAGAGAGGTTCTTCTCAGTCATGTCCAGCGTAGGGAGGAGACTCCTCCATCTGTCCTTTAAACGCCCAAAGGCACATTCTACAACCATTCTGCAACTGCTTAACCTCTTATTAAAACACTCCTTGTCACTGTCAAGGTGATCGGTGTATGGCTTCGTTAGCCAAGGGAGCAAGGGGTAAGCAGGATCCCCCAGGATCACTATTGGCATTTCCACACCCCTGATGTAAATTTTTTGCTCAGGGAAGAAAGTGCCCACCTGCATCTTAGAGAACAGTCCCGAGTTACGAAATACATGAGTTTCATGCACCTTCCCCGACCACCCCACGTAGATGTCAGTAAAATGACCCCTGTGATCCACAAGCCCCTGTAGGACCATGGAAAAGTACCCCTTGTGGTTTATGTACTTGGTCGCTAGGTGTGCAGGCGCTAAGATAGGGATGTGCGTCCCATCAACGGCTCCTGCTGCAGTTTGGGAACCCCATCATGGCAAACCTCTCCACTATATCCTGCACATTTCCCAAAGTCACTATCCTTTGTAGCAGAAGTCTATTGATGGTCCTGCATACTTGAATCACGGCGGTGCCCACTGTAGATTTACTGACTCCGAATTTATTCCCAACCGAGCGGTAACAGTCTGGGGTTGCCAGCTTCCACAGAGCGATGGTGACTCTCTTCTCCACCGTCAGAGCTTGTCTCAAGTGAGTATTCACGTGCTTCAGGGATGGTGCCAGCTCTGAGCACAGTTCCAGGAAAGTTGCCTTTCACATACGAAAGTTTTGCAGCCACTGTTCATCATCCCACAGCTGCATAACGATGCAATCCCACCAGTCTGTGCTTGTTTCCCTGCACCAGAACTGGCGCTCCATTAACTGCAGGTGACTTGTTACAGCCTGCAGCAATCGGGAATTGTTCTGCTCGATGGCTTGTAGCAAGGCAGCCTCGGTGGCATTGCTGTTGTGTGTGCTTCAGATTCTTGCTTTACTTCGAAAATACTCAATGACAAGCCGCGATGTATTTGTGATGCTCACAATGATAGTGCAGAGTTCAGCTGGCTCTTTGCAGCAATGGTGAGTGTGTGGAGTAAAAAACCTTGTGAAAATACTTTTCCTGTTTGTTTGGGGGGGGGGGGGGAGAAGGAGGGGGAAGAAGGAGGGGGAAGCAGCGTTGCATCATGGGACGATGACACTCATCCCAATAGCCACTGCGGCTAGTTGCACTGTGGGATAGCTACCCACATTGCACTGCTTTGCAATTCGAATTAAGAGTCAGTGTAAACGCAGGAGACCTGTGCAAACAGCATACTGTATACACACTGCTGCGACTTCTAAAAATTGGCCGCTGAAAGTCGACGTAAAGTAAGTCGACTTCAATCTGCAGGGTAGACATAGCATGTCAAAGTAACCATATTCTAGGATCCCTAGCACCACCTCCCCGAAATGTGGCCACGTGAGCCCTAGGACTGTGATGTACTGTGGTAAAACTTTACTGCCCACCCTGCATGTTACCAGACAGCAATTTTCTCTGCAAAAGGCTTGAGTGGTTCACTCTCCATTGCAAACCCAGGAGGTTCTCTAATAGTGTGCTGGCAGACTGGTGATCAGAAGAGAATGGGTAATGCTGATCTGAGCTGCTGCTGTTAGCAAATGGAGGGTGGCTTCTATTTTCAGTAGAGTGAATTGCAGGTTTTTGCAAGAGAGAGGACTAAGGAAGTTGTCCCATGGAATTGTGGAATATTTCTGGTTGACTCTGCGTCTACACTGCAAAGCAATAGGGTTCGGACCCTGGGTCCTAGATTAACTTGAGCTCGGGTTCTCCAGTCCTGCAGAGTCCTGAGACCCTGTGTCCCTGCCCTGGCTTGGCACAATTGCCGTGTAGATGCAAGAGGGGTTAGGCTTGAGCCAGGGCTCAAGTACAGGCTTACATTGTAGTTTAGACATACCCTTAGGTGTGACAGATATTGCAATTTCTGCTGTGGGTGGGTACTTGGACTATACTCCCATGCCTGACTCAGCCTTCTCTGAGTTCAGAACCCCCCTGATTGCTCCTCTAAAGGCAAACTCCAATGGAAATTCTGTGAGGGAAACCTGAGAGCATTTACCAATGCCTTATATCTTTTCCCATATAGCGAACAATCTGGCTAGTAGCAGGTCATTGTGATGTGTGTCCCTGAGCAGACGCGAAAGCGGTTACAGACTGTTTGTTAAGCAGGATGAAATCTATATACATTAATGAACTTTTGCAAATGCAATGCTGTGTCTCAGCTTCCAGATCCAAGGTCACTGTCCATCTGGCATTCTCTGCCTGGCAGTCCCCTGTGTGGGGAGGAAAAACAAACCAACCAACCTCTAGAAACATCCCTTTTTTTCCATTTGCTATTGAGGCAAAGGGTTTAGCCCACTAAGTGGGCTGATGTTGTTATTCTTGAGTCAACAGCAAGTAGTACAATTCACTTCTTCCTCTTACGCACTAAGCTTGATTAGGTTAGCTTTTACATCAAACTGTTTTCTTCTCTTTATACTTGGCTTAAATTATCATTTCTTTTCCTGTTATAGGAGAGCATTTTATAAGGGTTTCCATGTTTCTAACAAATATGTAAGTAGGGACATATTGGCCCAGGGAGCATTGCATGCTGGTCTGGCCATACGTGTGTGTGTATTTGCCTGGTTTGAGGGATGAATAACTCTTTGAGGAAGGATATCAAATTAACCAAGAGATTAAAAACAAATGCTACATACAATTAGAGACTGGGAATTCTACTGTTGCAACGGTGCACCTCACTGGATATTTGGACCTTAAAATCAGATCATTCTGATTACCATTTTGCCTCTATTTTCCTTCCCTCACAATTCTGGCCTGCTGTAGTTGTTCCTGTCTCAAGAGCTATTATCAAAGCTGCACATGCTCTAAAAGTTTGTAAACTCAGGCTCCAGAGAGCATAAAAACATTCATTTCTAACTTCAGAAGTTTGTGAGAATATGATCTGCTAAAAGATGCTGAAATGGATCACAATGACCTGCTTTAAGAAGCAGACATTTCACCTAACTTATTAGGTTTGAGTCCTGCACTGCTGCTGAGGTTTTGTCTCCTGAATCAGAGTCAGTCAACCTGCAAGGATCAAAGGATTCTGATTTTGAAGCTTTCTTCACTTTTAAACCAAAAAAAACCTGCAGATGTCATTGCTAGTGACTTTTTTTTAAAAGATATGTTCTGGAGTGAAGACAGGAAGAACGAGACCTCTGAAGTGGTTACATGACACTGTTTTGTTATCTGAAAAGTGTGCAAGAGACCACTCTTATTAGGTGACCTCCTTTTTAAAGATATTATCACAAAGTACCTTAAAAGATATTGGGTGTTACAAGATGATAACAACTTACACCTCAGTTTTTCTTGGTCACTGTGTATACTGAAACACATCAAATCATAAAACCTAATATTCTGATGTAATTTGTGTCCCTTGTTAGTACTCATAGGTTTGTGTTTCATAAAGGCAGGTTTTCTCACCTGGTTAGCTTTTGCTCTTTGTCAGCTTGCTTTTCCTATTATTGATCAAATAAAGATTGCTTTTCACTTTAAAAATCCTTTCACAAACTTCCTGGCTAATAACAGTAAATATAAGCAAAAGTTAATAAGTATTAGGGCTTGTCTGTATGGGGAAAGCAGAGTAATTATTCTGGAAAAAATCACTTTTAAAAAGTCCATTTCCCTGGATAAACAAGTCCTTAGTCATTGGCAATTTCCAGAAATAGTGTCTTAAAATGCATCCTGCTGCTGAAATACAGAGTTACGATAAGGCAGGAGAGAGAGGAAGATAGAGATTATTTTCAAGAAAACACATTTAATTGCCATAGGGACAAATTGCCATCATTGCGAGCAAGGATCCATCCATGATCAGGTCTGAGGCATATTGTTGGGGCAGTGTCAGGAAGCCTCCCATGCTGTACCTGTACTGTAGGCTTGTGCTTCAGGATTCCAGGGCTGTCGGTCCAGCCACTCTTCAATAATTACAATTCACTTAAAAAGGTGCTTTCCGTGTGCTGCTCTGTTTTTATCTCCTAGGGCCAGATTCCACACGCTCCTTCTACAGGGGCATGGGAAGCAATGGAAAGACCCTGAAACCAACAAAAGAAAATGCAGCCAAAGCCAGCAGAAATCCCACTGCACTAGTACTTGGAGGCAGGAGCCTTGGGTGTGATGGGGATGAAGGAGTGTCATGGAAGGTGCAGGCATAAAGCTGAGGAGCAGCTGCTCTACTCGCAATGCATCCCTGGAAATGGGATGTAAACTGCAGGGCAAGCTGCTGTTAGGTCCAATCAGCATTATCTCCCCAAGGACAAGGAGGATCACAAATGTGCTGCTACAGTGAGGCACAAATGGCATTGTGGTTCCTGAGGAAGCCACCAGGGAAACGGGGGAAGAAGTCTGGAGAAAGGAACAGAGGATTTACAGTGGATGTCCCTGGATCCTCAGGCTTGGAGTCTATTTTCACCAAGGATCTGCAGGATTTCAGGGCTGTTCCACTTCCCTGGGGCCACAAATTCCTTTCCACTAAGGCTGTGTCTGCGCTATGAGCTAATGGTGTGATTCCCCTGCTCGTGGACACATACTTGCGTTTGATCTCATCAAGCTAGTGCAAGTATAAATAACAGTGTAGCGGCTGTAGCACTGGTAGTGGCAGTGGAAGGCTCAGGCTAAAGCTGTCCTGAAGGCTGCCATAACTTGCATCTCTGTTGCAGTGATGCCTATGGGTCTGTACAGGGGCACAGTATTACTGAGGCATGAGACTACCCTGACTTTGTGCCCTCTTCCCTCCCTGTGTTCCCTCTCTCCTCTGGCCCCCCTCCTCCAGGTGCTGCTGCGGAGGTGGTGGTGCAGAAATTCCATGAACTGGGTTTATTCCTGCCCTTTTGCCAGCCTCGCTGGTACAAAGAAACTGCTGAGCAACGTTGAATTGGGCCTATACCACTTCCTGGTCATGTTTCCCTTTCTCAGGGTCCTTCATGGAAAGGAAGTATTTTGGTCTCAGTAGTGATTTTCTTTGTTTTCAGTGAATAACTTACAAAAAGAGTAGAGAGAGTTCATTTAATTTCTTGCTGTTTTTCTTTGTCTGTTGTCTTATTGATGCCTCCCTCAGATAAGATTGCATCTGGACCAAATGGACTATTTCAGCTTAGTGTTTGCCTCATAAACTCAATGAGGGCAATTTATTCTCTTATCAGCCATTAATGCACAACAATAGGAAAACGGACCCCAAAGTTCTGAATGTCTCCCCGCAGATTAAATTATTTTTCTGGCAACTGGCAAATCCATAAAAAATCTGGCCAGGCCAGTCAAATACCGGCCAGGTGGTAACCCTAGTTGTGTTCCGCAGCTAATATTCATGGTGGTATGCAAACACTTGCTCATACAGTCCCTGCACGACCAGCATCTACCTCCAGAGAAGGCAGTCTTGTTTAGCAGTTTAGAACAAGGGAGTGGGAGACAGGAAAGCTGGGTTCTACTCCCAGTTCTGCCACTGACTTGTGTGTAGACCAGAGGAAGTCACTTAACCTCTCTTTTCCTTACTCACCTTATCTTTAATGTGGTGTTAATAATACCTGCCATTGTAAGGATATAATGGATAAAAAGTATGATATAAGTGTAAAGTATTGTTATAATTTTTCTTTCTAAAGCACTTGGGAAGAATTTGAATATGATAAATACAATATAGAAACCAATGATTAATCTAGTCTCTTGACCAAACCCATCAGAGAGAGATTTATTGCTTTTAAAATTTTAATTTAATTTTCACTCATTATTTAGCTGCTTTGAAATTGAAATGACCAATGCTAGCCATATCATTACTAAACTTCTAAATTTTTAAGAAACCAGGACTTTGTGGATATTGAGTTATACCGCTTCCTATTTGGATGAAGTTTTTCAGTAAATGAATGAAGCTAGAAATTATTTCAAAATAAGTCATAATGTGAAAGCATGGTTATTTATTTATTCATTTACGTAGCATCAGAAGTGTTCACAAAGCAATATGGCCTTGTCTTCACTGCTAAAAAAAAAATAAAATTCATACCTTGTACCTCATGGTAAATAATATGCATGAGCTATCCAAGGTAAAAACACAGTGAAGACTAGGCACTTCAGTTTTACAATATGCAAAGCTGCAAAGTAAACAGCCCTTCACCCCTTTCAGGGGTTGACCTCGGTTCTTCTTCATGGTAAATGAAGTGCCTGGTCTGCACTGCGAGGATAGCTCACACGTATTAGTTACCCTGAGGTAAAAGGTACACCTTTATTAGCGGTGAAGACAAGGCTTATGTGGACATGTAATAGACATATGGCTTGATCCTATCATCCTCTGAAGTTAATGGTTAATGCCCACAATACCTAACAGTCTAATTCAGATGGGTACATCAGATACAACTGAAGTGTAAGTACCAAAGGACCCATCATGAGGGAGAGATCAGCATTGGAATGTTCATGAAAGATGAGGTCTTAAGGAGGGATTGTAGAAACGGAGAGATAGGATGCTTGGTCCACATCATGTGGGAGGCTGTTCCAAGCATAGTAAAGACTTGTCTACGCATGGAGTTATTCTGAAATTTGAAAATGGATTAAGCTAAACAGAAATGAGGCACTGTTGGAGATAATTCATAATAATTATTAGTTCCAAGGCCCCTTAGTGTTGGTTACATCCAAAATATGAATGTAAATATATACATCTGTATATCCTATACTCTAGCAACAATACAGTTATAAGCATTGGCTGAATATTCACAACTGGATCAGGCCCGGGGGATGCTTTCCCACCATGGTGTAGCACCAGAGGGGTAAGGAAAAGTCCTCTTGAAAACTTTGCTTTTTATACACTATAACAAACTAATGAGGTCATTACTGGTTATTGAAGTTAAAGTCAGCTGAAGCAGTTTAGGGATACACTCTGATTTCTTCAAGGGTTTCTTCTTATCTTATTTGGCTATATTTTCTCCTAGCTGCTGGACTACACATTTCTACCCAATTTACTACACCTAGTGCCCAGTTGACCATGTTCTCTTTATTTCTATTGCTTAGCCCAAACCCCCAAAATAAGATAACACTGCTATTCTGAGGGTCACTACAAGTTCAACACGAACAATTCTTTCTCATAAATTCATTCTTTTTGGTCACATCTTCGGGCCTGTCACTTATGTCAAAATCCAAACTCAATTTAAAACCATAATTTACTCAGGTCTAATGTGGTCCTATAGGCACTCTTATTCTGGAAAAAGAGTGTCCACAAATGAAGTTATTCAGGAATATTATTGTGTCTTAAATTTACATTCTATTTTAATCTGAAATAACATTCAAGAGAAGATAGCCCTTAGTAGTGGATGACGAGAGACAGAGAAGAACTAACGGCAGAAAAGCACAGTCATGAAAGCCCTTTATGAAAACATCTTTATGGAGATGACTAGCATGAATACGAAGCACAATGCACCTCTGCATTTCCTGGTTTTGTTCAGGAGAGAAGGAGATGGAAATACCTGGAGAACAGCTAATCTTGTGAGCTTCATTTCCAGATCAAAGAGGTTTGGCTCATGTTTCAGACACCATATTGCAAGCATAATTAGATTCTCTGAACTTTTTGCATGTTCATTAACCCAGTAATTCTGAGGTGGCCTCTTACCTTATAAATGCCAAGGTGAGCTGTAGAAGTTCAGCTGTTCTATAGGTTTACCTCAGAATTTAATATGCTACACAAAGTTAATGGTTCAATTTTATATTAATTTATTTTAATAATTACTTTTCAAATTCAGATAAACTGTTTGGGACCTGTCTTGAATGGATCTGTTGCTTTGCTTCAAAGCAGCCATCTGCTAAGGGCTTCATGAATTTTTATTTCTGTTGCCTTCTGATCTGAGTATTTTCTGGTAATTAATTGACAAGAATGTAAAGGATGGGATTTTTCAAAATCTTTCGATGTTTACTTAATTTGGCTCTCACTAACATAAATGGTAACACTCCTGTTAATTTCAATGGGAGCAGGGTTAGGCTAAACAACTCCCTAAAATTATCTGTGGCTGCTAATATATAATGATTTAGAAAATAATATTGCAGAACTTAAATTAAACATACTCGGCATTGACTTCACACAATGGAGAGAGAGAGATCAATGCTTCCACTGAAATGCTAGTAAGTCAGATTGCAGTCTTTTAGTTTCCAGGGTAATAGAAAGCTATATTTTCTCTTTTTCTCCTCTCTCTAAATCTCTTCCTTTTGATCTCATTTTTTTTCATATGGACCAGAGAAAACCATTACATAATCCCCTGATTTTTCATTTGATTGATCTCCAGAGAATTTCTGTTTCTGTGAACAACAAACAAAACCATAGGTAAATGGAAGGAATCAAATACATTAACCCTTTTACCTCAGGAATATTGCCAGCATTTTCCTAGGAAATATGAGAGAGCAGAACAAGGATCCTGTCTTTTCTAAAGTTATTTCCAATTCACTTGCAAAGTCTTTATATAAACCACTTTAACCTCTTATAACCACTTTATAAACCACTTTAACCTTTCAGCAGTTACTCTTCTTCATATGATTTTCCCCCCATTCCATGACATGAGTTATTATACATTTTTTTTCTCGGTAAATTCTTAACATTACAACAAATGTATCTGATTTGTATAATCTTGACTCATAATACACTTGGCATCTATTAATCAAATATATCTGCCCACATATGAGTTCAAACACTTTAATGCTCCAGGAACTTCCCGCACCAATATTTTAAAAGCAATATTGCCTTTGAACGTGCATTCAAAGAATTATCTGGATGTGTTATTTTTTAAAAAACTTGCATTACAGATATAGCCTTATTTGAAAATATAAGAGGTTATTCTATAAGTTATCTTTAGTTGGACAATCTAATGTTAGTTATGTACGTTGTGTTTCCAAGAAATAATTGAACAAAATCTTAGGTGACAGTGCCTTTAGAAGTGGTTAGTGATATGTAGCAATGCTTGTCTGTTTGTCACCAGAAAAGCTTAACATTTTAAAACACTTCTTCCTTAATCAGCCAGCAGGTATCTGACTTTGGAGGTCAGTTCAGGATCGATGTAAAAGCCCTCTGAAAGCAATAGCAGCTGAAGAAGTTTGTGCTTTACCAAAGATATTAAGTTATTTTAGAAAAATTGGGTACTGGATTAGCTGCTTGTTCTTGCCAATAAAAATATTGTCACCTTTTCATTCAGTTTTTACTATCAAGAGCCAGTTTTAAAAAAAGAGGCTTCTCTAGAAGCAGAAATAGAGAGAAGCTGGTTCTGTTTTTTGATGACCTTGCTAGCGGATGATGGTAATAATAAGATATTTTAATAATAATAGCATTTATATAGGACTTTTCATCCATAGGTGAAACTGAGGCACAGAGAAGTAAGGCCCGTGTTTTCAGAAGTAGACTCTACTGTTGAGTGCTTCTAATTCTTTGTACTCAGCTTCAGTTATCTCAGGGTCTAAGATTAGACATCCAATCACTGAGCACTCAAACTTAGATGCTGCTTTTGAAAATTTGGACCTCAGAGACTTGCTTAAGGTCTCACCAAAAGTCATTGGCAGAACTGGGAAAAGAACCCATGTCTCCTGATTCTGAATGCAATGCCCTAGTGACTAGACCCTAACTCAGGTCCCATCCCTTGACTTCTTTTCTCTTCTACTCTTGAAGGCTGCCTCTGAGCTGCCATATCCTCTGTGGGGCCTGTATAAGGTTGGAAAAGTGGCTAGCATTCACAGAAGGGTGGTCAGGGAAGAGGCAAGCTCATTTGTTCAGATCCCAGTTGCAGACCATCAGACCAACCTGAACACCTGCAGTGTTGGTCAAACAAGTGCTAAGCTCCTTTATGTGGGAAGAAAGGATCTGTTTGTCCCTCAAGATCTGGCCCAGTCTATGGTGGGGAATGGGTCGTTTCCTAGGATCACCTGGAAATACCTCACTACATCAGTTCTCTGCCACTGCAGGGGCCTCAGACATTGGTGCACCTCGGTCCCTCCTGTTCTCTGTCTGTGGCACACTATAGTTTAGTCTCCTGGGCTGTAACACTTTGATTGTTGGGTTGGAATGGCTGAATGGTCTTAGTGGCCTGTACTATACAGGAGGACAGACTAGTTGACCTGGTAGGTCCTTTCTTGCCTTAAACTCTATTAATTGTGTAAACAGTTAAAATGTCTTTCTCCTGTAATAAATGTTCTTTCTTAGAACAATATGTTATTGTGAAAAAGACATGATCATTTTCAAATCAGAAAATTAATTTCTTTACCTTTCTTATTCATAATAGTTTAGATTGTTCAAAATATAAAAGATTGAAATGACTCTTTTGGATTTCTCTGATCCTGAGCCATAGGGATCAATACAGTCAATTTCATGTTTGTTTTTAGTCTGTTTCACTTTTAGAGTTCTGGGTTGCAAACACTGCAGTGGAATTCTTCATTGAAAACTTGTCTGCAGATTAAAAAAAAACCCCACAGCATGGAAACATTTATACTGGTTTTGGCAAAGCTTAATTTTTGCAAAAATCTACATTTGGCATCAAATTTGAGTTGATAGTGTCTTTTCACAAAAATATGATGTTATACGAAGAGATGATAGTTGTAGTAGTCGTATTCAGAAAGGGAGCATGTGATACTTTCACTTACTCTTCAAGTGCCTTATATCACTGACAAGTCACTTACTTCTTCCTGTTTTAAATTATAGGGAAAATAATTATGTTTCCACCAGGTAAACTGAATGTTTATGTGCCTAATGTGAACGAGCTCTGCAGCTGAAATGCCAAAAGTGTAATATTGAGTAAACTGCAAGTGTATGAATGAATGTTGGTTTGTTACAATGTCACATAGAAAAATACTTTGGTAAATGGAGTGAACAGACAGAATGGGAAGAGCATGTGAAATCTGATAATTTCAGTGATTGATTTACTTCTTGTTGGCCAAGTGAAGTGTGTGTCTGCCTGTAAAATGATAATTTTTGAAGACCATGTTCAATTAATTCCAAATTATCAGGGAATGTTCTAGGGCTAAATGGGAAGAACTTTATTCATTTTGGTGACAATGGGAAAACTGGAACAATGGAAAAGCCTAATTTTCCCCTTTGGTGCTGCAGGCAGAGGCATGTTGTGACATCGGAAGTAACTCAGTCATCACTCCCTCCCTCCAGTTCATTTGCATAGTTCAATCCCATTGCTTGAAATGAGTCAGCAAATGAAACTGCAGGTCAGGACTGAGGCGCTTTGAGGGGGTTCAGGACAGGAATAGCAGGGCTTATTTCAGATCAGGAGCCAAAGAGGTGGAGTAGGAAAGAGAATAGAGATTTGCATTGTGGCTCCCTCCACACTATGGCTGGTTCAGGCAAGATCATTTACCTTTGCCTAGCCAAAATTGTCTTAGTTCATCTAAAACCGTGCCCACCTAGTGCTGCAGGCAGAGCACCAAATGGGCATTGTTAAGGGGAGACATAACCAAGGCGGGCAGCAGGGGTTAGGGTTATTGGAGGGAGTGAATGATAAGTAGCTGAATGATAAGAATTACCTCTATCACAGTGCTACTGCTCACGCTCCTATGCTTGCAGCACCAAAAGGGTACTGTCAAAAGGAATTGGTTATGAAACCGATAAAACATTGAAAAGAAGAGGAGGAGTTGCTTAGAGGGTTTAACAATAACATTTAGGTTTAGTGGTAGTAATCTGTAAAATTGCTACATGATCAGGGAAAAGACTGCGTTCTTGTCCCTTCCACCACCCAGCAGCTCACCTTACATAAGCAACAAAGAGTATGACCCTCCAGTTGGAATATAACTAGGTAATTGGCTGAGAAGCAAGGTCCTACGCTTCACTGGTATTTCTTTGTTTGTCTGTCTATAAGGCAATAACTTTTGAAAACTGCACTGATTGATTCCAAAATTTCTGGGAATGGTCTAGGTATCAATGGGCAGAATCCTATAGATTTTGGTGAAAATTGGCAACCCTCCATGGGGGCCCCTCACTCTCCAACTCTAGTCAGCTCTCCCTCAGGTAGGCTCCTCAACTCCAGTTCAGCCAGCCCTTAACTGGGATTCTCACCCCATCCCAGCTAGTCCCCTGGCCAGCTCCCCCACCTGGTCCCAGCCAGGCCTGTCAGTTATTGGTCTGTCTATTAGTGTAGACTTCATTGTTCTAGAAAAAGATTTAACTATAGTTTAAACAACTTTAATTGATGTGCGAAAGGTCAGCTTGAGTTGCAGTTTTCAGTCTAATTCAAGGTAGAAAAACATAAATGCAAATTAAGGTCTTGAATAATTGGAAAATAGACTCAGTAGATGCTAGCCTGTGGAAGCTCCTTAGGCCTCTCTTGTTGTAGTGGTTCTAATCTCTGTTCCTCAGTGGAGAAGTCATGGTTTTCGCAGTATTGTGCACTTTTTCAGAACAGAACCCCTGACTTTGCCAAAGAATGCCATTCACTTCATTGGGGAACCAAGAGTGAGTATGCTGATAAGAATACTCTAGATAGTAGTAGGCCTGAACCACACAGGCCCCACTGAAATAAACAGTGAAATTCCCATTTATTTCCATGGAAGCAGCAGCAAATCATAAATGTGGGATGGGCTTTTTCATCTAGCTCACATAGGAAATGCACATCACTGAACTGAAGAATTATGAAGTGTTGCAACAATCACAGGGTGCAACACACTGACTCTTTAAGAAGGAACCTTGTGTTTCTCCTGCATCTTAGAGACAAGGAATCAGGAAGTGCTATGACACACTAGAGAGGCATCTAAAGCTGAAAGTCAGACTAAGCACAGTGAGCAGACCCCTGGACCTCAGAAATTCTGTAAGGGATGAGAGCACCTTAACAATATGCTTGACCTAGGTATCCTTTGTGTGTATGTAACATGTCTGAATCTCAGGAGACTGTAGTAATGTGCATTCAAGGACTTTAGTAAATGGGAAATCTGCAGACCACTATTGGGGTTTGTGTGATCTGTGGTTTCAACAAGAGGATCAGCTGTTTATAAGAGGCTCAGTCTAACTCATGATGGCAGGCAGAGTCTTTCATGACTGGGACGTGCATTTTTCAGGTCATAGGGAGGAGACATTATACAATGCATGACAGTTATGCCTCTGATTCCTATAATATTAAGAGATGTGATTGGCTAACATTTAGCTACTCTATTTGGTTGACCTTAAGAGTGGATCTCTGAAATAGGGAGAGTAAAGGGGCCAAAGATATCTTATTTTTTGGAACAAACAAATACCAAACAGGCCATTGAGAAGGGCCATCTGTTGCTCTATCAGTTCTTTAAGATGATTTGAATTATGGAGTTTGAGAACTAACAGTAATTAGCAATCTTTTATCTTCAAAATGCTTTGCAAACATTAACTAATTAATGCTCACAATAACTATTTCAGGTAAGTATAATTGCCTCTATTTTTTAATGAGAAAACTGAAGCACAGTGGTAAAATGATTTGTTCATAACCAAGTGGAGACCCATTGTCCATACTGGGATTAGAACACAGCAGTTTTTGATTCCCAATATGATGTTTAAAAGTAGAACACTAGACCATGCACCTCTCTCTGATGTTTATAGTCCTGGTGTATGTGTTATGTAAAGAGACTCATGTGAGCCATGAGAAGAAGAGGAATATTTATTAACGTTTGTTATTCAGGTTCAATTCACTCCCAGCCCCATTATCCTGCTCAGATCACCCCAGATCACCCACCCTGCTCTCTTTTCTGGAACAATCCATACTTGCAGGTATTTGTGCCTGAATCAGATCTATAGTCCATCTAGTCCAGTATCCTGTCTTCAACAGTGGACAGCACCAGCTGTTTCAGAAGAAGGTGCAAGAAACCTGTCAATAGGGAGATGTGGGATAATCCCAAAGGTCTCATCCTAATCCCTGCTCAGAAGAGATTGAAACAGCTGTAATATGCTATGTGACCTGATTCACACATTGCCCACGCATGGACTTTGTTGAATATTTTTTGCATCTGTCTAAGGGATGTTCGTTCTTTGTGTTGCAGGGGAGCCTGAATTTAAATATGTTGGGAATATGCACGGGAATGAAGCTGTTGGAAGGGAGCTGCTCATTTTCTTGGCTCAGTACCTATGTAATGAATACCAGAAGGGAAATGAGACCATTATCAACCTGATCCACAGCACACGCATCCACATTATGCCATCCTTTAATCCAGATGGTTTTGAGAAGGCAGCATCTCAGGTTTGTAAGTCAATGTACATAAGAATAGTGATCACTACCTGTGTCTACCTTAAACTCAATGAAAAACATCACTATATATAATAATATATCACAATATATCACAATATAATAAGCTAAAAAATATATGAATTTTCATCAGCACTGCAATGATTTTGACTAGTGTAGCTTAAACACTATTTTTAATAGTACAATACCTTGTAACTGTCCTCTTTAATAAGGTGTATGATACAGCTAAGAAAATAAAGCAAAAAGTTGTCTGCAAATATTCATTTTAGTTTTTTTAACCAATTCACTTCATTCATGATCTTTTTGTTGTCACTTTCCATAAATATTCTGCCAAATAAGTTTACAGACCAGAATGTTTCCCCCCAACCAGCAAAATTTAATGGAATATTGCAAAATATTGGTGGAGGAGAAAGTTTAAGTAATAATTAAGAGTGTTCTCACTTTAAACCTGATCGAAACAGAGCTAAAATTGTATTAATGGATTACTTGTGGATTTTTCATCCACCAGTTCTGCATTTATGCACACTTGTAATTTTACTCTATGAATATACCCATTGAAATAAATGGGACTACTCACATGTTTAAAGTTAAGCATCTGCAGAAGTGTTTGTAGGACAGGGGCTTTAGTGTATGGTCACTACTGAAAACTATAATTGCACCTCATTATTATGATTTATATTATAAAATAAAAGAGAAATCAGAGAACTATAGTTTAGGTTTATAGTTGGGGTTGGTCCTGCTTTGAGCAGGGTGTTGGACTACATGACCTTCTGAGGTCCCTTCCAACCCTAATATTCTGATTCTATGATTTTAGGTCACTAACAAAATATATTTTCATGAGATTTTGAGTATATTCATTTGAATGATTACTCCTATAGTAATTTTGAAACTTACTACATGAAAGTTGTATATATTATTAAATAAGCCAGATTCTGTTTCTTTATTTATTGTTAAACTCATGGAAATGAAAAGCATGTTTTGAATCCTTACCATCACTGTTTCTCAAAAATGTTCAGTATTAGAGCTCCCTCTAGTGGCAAGGAAATGGAAGTAATATTTTCCATAAATTACCAAATGGTGGCAATACATTTTACTCATGTTAAAACACTTTTTGTAAAGCTTTGTTTTAAAATGGAAGGGGATCTCTTTCCTGTCTTCAGAAATAAACTGGTTTTTACAGATGAACTTTCAAAAATACTTTACATGGTTTGTATATAGAAAACAATTTTGGTTTAGTGTTACTTGAATTTTATTTGTATAATGCTGCTGTACACGGAGCTTTCTGGCAGGTTTGATATATCCCTCGCATTAAACCAAAACAATGTCTTTGCTCTGAATTTTCCATTAGCTAATGTCATAATGAGAGAGAATACAAATAATCATCAGAGAGTAGTTATGTACATGCTATCACTGGTCAGCTTCAGGGATATGGTTTTTTTCATGCAAACTGAAAGCATCATAGCTAAATCTGGATGTCCTTGCTAATGCAAAACTCACATTGTTCCTGATCCCTGAGAAATGCTAAACAGCTGCAACTTTTTTCTGGATCAGGACCATTGACTTTGATATGAGTTTGTCTGTATAAGAACTTCAATATTTGGTCTTTTAGAAATAATGTGACCTGAAACAGGATCAGAGGAGGATTAAGATTTATTGGGGCCCTGGGCACAAAGAAAATTTGGATTCCCCCCACACCCCATTAAAAACCCATGTTCACCTACTTTTTAACATGGGTGTAGTTTGGGGGGCAGATGCGGAGCATCGCTGGCAGGGGTTGTGTTCATGGCAGAGGAGCTGATAAGGTGATCAGCTCCTGTGAAACGCAGCCCCTACTGGCGGCACCAGCCTCTTCCTGGTGTGGGGGTTGAGAGGTGTCTTCACCACGAGGCCTAATCCCTCCCTGAGGCTCCATGGCCTGGTGAAGCCAGAGCTGGGCTATGGTAAAAGCTGCACAGGCGCCCGGGCTACTGTGGGGAGCTCTGGACCCTCCCCTTTTCCTAGGACGGGGACACGGGCCAGGGGCTGCTCTTGGGCACCCTGGCTCCCTCCCCTGGGCAGGTGGAGACTCCAGGGCTCCCCACAGTGGCCTGGGCTCCCTGGGCGACTCTTACCACAGCCCAGCTCTGGCCTCTAGCCTGGATAGGGGGCAGGCACTCTTAGAGGGGTGGGTCCTCATGGTTCCCCACCTCTACCGAAGTTCCCATGCTCCTGCCAGGAGTCCCCAAATTGGCCAGAGACCCGTGTACGGGCCCCATGGGCCCATGTGTTAATCCATCATGAGCAGGGTAATAGACATTTGAGCTTTCTGCCATGCAAGGCTGCCCTTCCTAAGAGAATTTGCCTTTAACCTCAGCATTAAACTACTAACACTTACTGCTCTGCAAATATCCAACTCTAGGGCCAAATCCTGAAGTGCTTACACAATACAAACTCAGGTAAAACACTATTGACTTCAGTGGGAATTTTGCCTGAGTATGAACTGAATAGAAAATGAGTGACCACTAAAGCATTTGGTCCAAGGTGTAAGTTTATTTTATGTTTGTGCTGATTTTTTTCTGTATGACATCTCAAAGATACAGCCTTCCTTACCCATCATACAGCTAAAACTCTCATCCAAGCTGTCATCATCCTGCTCTCTGGCCTTGACAAATGCAATCTTGCCCCCCTCATATCCATTCAGAATGCTGCTCTTTAGATCATTTTCCTAGCCTATTGTTTTGTCCATGTCACCCCTCTTTTTGAATCTCTCCACTGGCTCTCCCTTCTCTATCACATCAAATATACGTTGCTAGTGTTCATTTTCAAGGCACTTCATAGTCAAGCACCACCCTACCTATCATCTCTCATTCACTATCGACCTGTTGCTGCTTTCCTCTGGCCAATGATGTCAGCCTTCACTATCACCCACCTGTATTTTGAGACAAGCAGTTTCATGCCTTCTTCCATGTTGTCCCTCATGTTTGGGACCTGGTTCCCTTAAACATCTGCAAAGCTCCCTCATTCTTTACCTTCAACTCCTTACTCAAAACTCTCCTTTGCTATGATGCCTATAAAAAACATGACAATGGTTAGGCTCCTGGTGTGCAAATCACCTATTGTCTCATTGTTTACTTGTACTCCCCTGTCTGTCTAAATCCATCTGTTGTCTTTTCCTTATAATTAGATTGTAAGCCATTTGGGGTAGGATCTGTTTTTGTTGTTCTGTATTTGTATAGTGCCTAGCACATTGGCGTTGTGGTCTAGGACAGAGGCCCTTATGTGCTACAGTAATAGAGATAAATAAATAAAAACGTGTGTTTGTCTGTATAGATGGATGGCCTGAATTACTTTTGCTTTTCCTTTCTGTTCCCTTTCCCCTTTCAGCCTGGTGAACTCAAAGATTGGTTTGTTGGTCGAAGTAATGCTCAAGGAATAGATCTGAACCGTAATTTCCCTGACCTGGATAGAATAGTTTACGTTAATGAGAGAGAAGGTGGCCCAAACAATCATCTACTGAAAAACATGAGGAAAGCTGTGGACCAGAATCCAAAGGTAAATAATGTCTGTAATTTCCACCAAATCATTGGAGTGCGTATTTCATTCTTTTCCATAGAGAGGCTGTCTTGCAGGCTCTTACATCAAGAAGCCTATGTTTTTGAATAAATAAGACAATGATCTGCACTTGGGATTATTTTGTTACTTAAACTGATCTATTTTCTGGTCTTAAATCTGTCAATTCCGAGTGTACCATAATTTTCTTCTAGTGAGTGTTCACAAACTGGATTCCTCATTTTGTGTAGAAAGTCTTCTTTGGTCCATTCTGTTAGTCCACAGTTACTCTCCTTAATTCCAACCTTAATTTTTTTCTAAGACCAGAGCTCATGGAGTCATCCTTGACTTCTTTGTCTCCTATATGTCCCTTATCGGTAAGACAGTCCTGGAGGCATTCTGCATATTGCCATGTGTGGAACACTGCCAGAATTCTTGTACATTGACATTAACTCAGTTCTTGTTTATATACCCATATTCATCTATCTATCTATCTATATGGGTATAACATGTCGATAGGTTCTGCCTACTTCTGATCTCCACATGCAGAATGCCTCCAGGAACTATTACTGCTGCTCTGACACACACCCTCACGTGGCTATGACACTAAAAGCCAACTTTTGACTACAGATTTTGACAATCTGTTGATGAAAAATGACTAGCAGCTCAGCGCAGGCTTAATTTTACTATCTATCTGTTGTAGTTACCATATAGTATAGAATGTACAGTGGATGTCATTGAAATCAACATTTATTTGTCATTGTTTTCCAAATTACCACAATATTTGCAATTTCCTATGCTATGTGTAGCAGGATAAAGTCAAACACTGAGATGTAGTAAATACAGGGTCTGATTCTGATCTGATTTACACCAATTTTATTCTGATTTGAATCCACTGAAGTCGGTTGAGCTACTCCAGATTGACATCTGTGCAAGGGCTTGATCTAGCTTCCCTTGTAGCCAGTGGAAAGATTCCAATTGACTTAGCTGGATTTGTCCATAAGTGAGATCAGAATCAAGGCTGTAATGTATATTTAAAAGGCATTAGACTACTGAATATGTTACTACATGGAATATCAAGGTTAATTGCTGTATATATATGTTTTGTTGTAGCTTGCTCCTGAAACGAAAAGTGTGATTCACTGGATTATGGATATTCCCTTTGTCCTCTCAGCCAATCTTCATGGAGGAGACCTTGTTGCAAACTATCCATATGATGAAACTCGCAGTGGTATGTATTATACATTAGCCTCATATGTCCAAAGACACAAATAGCATGTATATGCTATCCCTACATGGCTGCTAACTAAGATTCACATTGTAAATCATAGAAGTGTAGGACTGGAAGGGACCTCAGTAGATCATCTAGTCTAGTTCCCTGTGCTCAAGCAGGACTATGTGATAATTAGATTATTCCTGATAGGTGTTTGTCTAACCTGTTCTTAAAAACCTCCAGTGATGGAGATTCCACAACCTTCCTAGGCAATGTGTTCCAGTGCTTAACTACCCTGACAGTTAAGAAGTTTTTCCTAATGTCCAATCTACACCTCCCTTGCTCCAATTTAAGTCCATTGCTTCTTGTCCTATCCTCAGAGGTTAACGAGAACAATTTTTCACCCTCCTCTTTGTAACAACTTTTTATGTACTTGTAAACTGTTATCATGTCCTCCCTCAGTCTTCTTTAGACTCAACAAACCCATTTTTTTCAATCTTTCCACACTAGTTATATTTTCTAGACCTTTAATCATTTTTGTTGCTCTCCTCTGGACTTTCGCCAATGTGTCCACATTTTTCCTGAAATGTGGTGCCCAGAATTGGACACAATACTTCATCTGAGGCCTTATCAGCATGAAGTAGTGAAAATACCATGCAACTATAAAGTAATGACCCATTCAAGTAGATTATTCATTAATTAGTTACATTTATTGGTTCACAGGTAGTTAACATGTAATCTTGCTCTCTAGTTTTGAAGACACATTTTCTACAATTACAGGGCCTGATTTCAGTGGAGTTACTTGGCATATAATTGGTGAAATAGAGTGGAGAAGCAGGTTCAGAAAATTGTATCCATTTGCATTATAATTTTAGTGTGATATGTAAATATGAATTAATTGGCAAGAGCCTGAAATGGTTACCCTACATTATATCCTTTTAGTCAGATACCAGATTTTCCTAATCAGGGAGAGGGGAATGGGTTTTGAGGCTTTGGATACCTGTAGTGAAGAAATGGTATTTATATATTGAGTCATAGTCTAGAAACTTCCCGGCAAACTGACTTTCTAGATAGTATAATAGCAAAAGCAGCCTGTGTGAAATCCTCGTTCTTTTGAAGTCAGTGGGACTTTTACCATTGACGGCTGTGGAGCCAGGATATCAACCCTAATGACCATGATCTTTAACTCTCCATATCATCATCCTCATCATCTATCTGAAGTATAATCCACATATCTGGTTATTACCTTTAAATATCCTATCACCACATGACAACTAACAAGTAGTTATATGTACAATAGCTGACATGTAAGCAGAGACTGTTTGTTTGTGGCTTGCAGACTAAGAAATTAGTGACATACCTAGTGGAAAGAGTTCTTTATGATGTCAAGATTTAACTATTGGTACTTAAAAAAATGCAGTCATGGAAGGAATATGTATGCTAGTGAAAATAACGGTATTGTAGTTTCTCCTTCACTACTGCTCGACAATATGTAGTCTGTTATAAAATGGTTCACACTGCTGCAGAATCATTTTGTCAGTTTGCACATAGTATTATTATTGTGATATTATTTCAGCCATTAACATGTGCGCAGGCTTAAAATGAATAATGATCTAATCTTATTGTTTGTAACCCTTGTCCTCCTTCAACCCATTTTCTCCCTATTGTTTGCTTCTTTCACTCATCATATCAATTAATATTAGATTTTAAACTCTTGAGGGAGAGACTTTTTTGTTTGTTTGGTCTGTAAAATGCATAGCATTACTTTGGGGGTGTTTGTACTGTAAAATTAATAACAACAACAATATCAATACTGGTACATCTATAATGAATAATATTAACATTATTGATATTATTTTATATAATAGTAATACAAACAGTGTTAACATATTAAACTTAATACCATTATTATTAAATATTAATATTAATTTTACTCTGCTGTATGTGCACTTGGTACTTTACAGAAAAGTAAAAGACACATTCCTTGCCCTAATGCATTTATAATCTAGGATGTAGTCCCAATCTGTATGACTAACCTGATAATCTATGTGTCCGACTTTCTATTCCAGGTAGCACTCATGAATACAGCTCCTGTCCTGATGATGCAATTTTTCAAAGCTTAGCTCGGGGCTATTCATCTTTTAACCCAGCTATGTCTGATCCAAACAGACCACCATGTCGTAAGAATGATGATGACAGCAGTTTTGTAGATGGAACAACCAATGGTGGTGCTTGGTACAGTGTTCCTGGAGGTCAGTGCCACTTTATGGTACAATTTCAGTTGCTGTGGAGGATGGTCAGTATTTGTGGTTACTTTAAAATCAGATATTCAGTGACAAATTAATAGAATGAAATTGCAAAAGTCTTCCATTTTTGCTGGTGTAACACACACTGTATCTAAGATGGATCCTTTAGGGAATATTTTCTTAACTACTATAGCGGTAAAACTCCCATAAAGCCAATGGGTGGTAAGCATGGAACTCCTTATGTACTCAGCTCAGAGCGTACACAAAGTAAAAAGGGAAACTGACCATGATGCGTGTTAAAATATTTGTTGTCTTTCACCCTACGTACCTGACAGACTCAGAATGTTTAAGCAATTCAGTTCTCAGACAATTCAAATAAGCCATTTTCTACAGTTGCTGGGCAATTAAAAATTATTTGCTTTTTTTTTTCATAAAAAGGTCTGAACACTGTTTAATCTCCAGAGTAACACATCAGATAGGTTTGTAACAGATAATTCAGAGAATAAATGTTAAAAAATAATGGATGTATAAAGAATTGAAACATTGGGTTTACACGTGCACAGTAGAAAAATGTCCACTAAACACAGAGTTACACTATTACTTATGGGCGTATGGAATAATTTATCATTATTGACAACATAAGACAAAAAAAGAAAGACACCTGATGAGGGATGGCAGACTAACTGCCATTCACTGTGCACCCAATCTGGAAAGGTGCAAAGTGCCTTCTTGGAGGTGCTTAGGGCCTCATTCTGAGTCACTGCAGACAATGAAAGTTTTCCCATCAATTTCAATGGGAGCCCAATCAAAATCTTAGATTCCTGCTTCCTGTTCTCACTTCTTGTCTCCTTCTTAACAGTGGATCCCTAGACTCATGCAGAGCTCTCTGCAGAGTCCAGGGGGAGGGGAGGAAGAAAGGGTACACTTTACCAGGGCCTGGCCCAGGCTGCAACCCCCATTACTATGAGGAAAAAATTGAGACTAAATTGTAGATCATGCCCTGAGGATATTTATATAAACTTATTTCTCTGTATCTATGTCCCTATTGTCCAGATCTTGTGAGATTTGCTGGAGCCAATCAGAAGCAGTGTTAGAGCAGTCTCAAGCAACATTCTAAACAGCGAGTTGCTGGGTCTGCTGGCCCAGCCCAGGCCCTTCTCTAGAATAGAGTGTGTGCTTGTGCAGTTAAACTAGGACTTGTAGTTTGAGACTGAGAGACAGAGAGATTTATGCTCCTCTCTGTGACATGGTCTATCATATGAAGATCAAGAACTACCAGTCCCAGAGTTCCTTGTGCATAGACAGAAGGGAGGGACAGCTGGTAGGAGGGGCAAAGCAAAGCACCATAAGACAGTGGGAACCAGTGCTGCTGCTTCTTCTGGTAGAATTTGCAGGCCCAAAATATATGTAAGTGTCTAACTAACACACACACACCCCTTACTGTCATGTCTGGTGGTGGCTATAAATACAAATCAGGCAGCCAGAAACGTAAGGAGATAAAAGAAAGGGAACTGAAAGAAGCTAAGGAACACCAATCTATACTCCAGTTTTTCAAATCAGACAAGGTCTTCCTGCAGTCAGGCAATATACTAACTAGGGAAGCAGATGAACAAAATCAAGAAGAAAATGATTTCAATATAGAGACTGTGTCTGTGGCACTGGCAATTGATGACAAAGAAAAGTTGCCAGAACCATGCATCATGTGACTCCAATTTAATGCTTAAAGATAGTCAGGTAGTATCACCTTTAGCACCACCACATTCAGAAGGTTTACAAGAAGCTGGAGAGAGTAGTGTTACATTATCTGATTCTTGTCTTTTCAAAGATCCACTTATCTTATTAAATGAGATTTACAAAATACAACTGCAGCTAATTTTCAGTGAAGTGTGCGTAGCCCTATGGATTTTTTGCACACTGCCAGTGACTGTGTTAGAAGCTGAAAGAAGTTTCAGCAAGCTAGCACTCATCAAAAACTGCAGGTGTTGTATAATGGGTCAAGAACGGTTAACCCACCTAGCTATCTAGTCTATTGAGTGTGAACTTGCAAGAGAAATTGACGTTGGGGGGCTAATTCATGATTTTGCAATGAAAAAGGCCAGAAAAATAAAGCTTTAAAGTTAATTGGCCTAATTATAAAATGTTTGCAGTCACACTGGTCCATTAGAATAAAAAAAAATCCAGACATTGACAGGATATAATACCTTTATAATGACCAAAAAGTTACAAAATAGTCAGCAAACTTGTAGCACTCTCAGGCTGATTGTTATGTTAAACAAAAATAGCAAAGGGGGAGCATTTTTCAGAAATGTAGAATATGTAACAGTAATTTCAGAAATCAAACTTTTTTCATGGCTCATGAGATTGTATGTATGGGATGAGGGATTGTATGTGTGTGGGAGGGAGCCCGTGTTACAAATTTGAATTGGGCCCAAAAAAATTATGCTTGGGCCCTGTCCAGGAAAGGTGGCAGGACAATGTGGTAGAGGTCGTTGAACCCCTTCACTACTTGGGGAAGGGAAATATTTCCACTCATCGGCTTCAGGGGCATGAACTAGATTTCAGTTTTTAACTCAGTTCTTTGCTCAGACAGAGCTCCCATTTAAGTCAATGGAAGTTGGAGTTAGTTAGAAAAATTCCAGTGAAACTTTTTTTTTTGGTCAGAATTTGCTAATTTATTGAAATGTTTGGCAGAGAGGGTACAATTTTGATCAAGTTCCCGTGGAAACCAGACAGCTTTCCAATGGAAACCTGTCTAGTTTTGTGTCAGCTTGCCTGCCCAGTTCCCTGGCAATTCCAGG
Source organism: Emydura macquarii macquarii (assembly GCF_026122565.2). Lineage (NCBI taxonomy): Eukaryota > Metazoa > Chordata > Testudines > Chelidae > Emydura > Emydura macquarii. Next base: position 13,336,731 of record NW_027131500.1, on the reverse strand, counting down.
GTTCGCAGCTCCAGGGCGCCCAACCAGGCAGACTGCCTCAGAGTTGGGGATCCCAGGGCTTCCAGTGTCTGTAGCTTTGGAGCACGATGGGCTCCAATTTGAGTTGGGTCTTTAGGTGCAATCCCAGTACAAATAAATGATGATACTTCAGTTGAAAAGGGGCAGATTCAAACTTGATGAAAGATAATGCTTTCATACAACACACACAGTTAGTCTATGGAACCCAATAGCATAGCCTGATACAGTAATGGCAGTTCCTACGAGTGTATGAGGTTTGAATGTTGCTCACTAGGAACTCTCCCGCTCTGGGTGAATCCTCATCTGGGGAAACATGGCTAGTTTCCACTCCTCTTTGTACTTCCTGGGTGGTGCAGAGGAAGTGGAGTGGATGTCACAGAACCTGGTCCAATGAATATAATGATTCACGGAGTTCTGGGAGATGAACATTCAGATGCGTAGCTAATCAAAAAAACTACTTTTATAATATTTTTAAATTCTTCTAATTAAAGTTGCATTAATAATGTTTTTCATTTAACACAGTCAAATCGAGTCCCCATTTCTTTTACTCTGGTGCTGAGTCTGAAAAGACAAGAAATGTAAATGCTATAGCTGATTGAAAATTACGGCCCTCCCCATCCCATTCCTTTGGAAATGTCAATGAAAATGGGGAAAAAATTTTTTTTCTCTTTTTCCCCCCCCCTCCAGAAAATCATTGAAGATATTTTCCATGGAAGACAGATACTGAAAGTTTTGTGATGAAAAACAATTTTTCATTGAAAATCAAAATTTTGACCAGCTCTAATAAATGCCTCGTTCAAAGTATTTTTGTGATGTTTTATTTGCTTTGTCATTCGCTGTTAGTCACAGGTTTACAGTGCACATAATGGTCAGTTTCTTTTTTTCATCTGGAAATAATTGAACCACACCTGATAATTGTTTTCCATTTCCACAAAAGAAAAAAAGGGCTTTCCATGCCAAGTGTTCCATAGGAATATGCAGACCAGATGCACGGTCAGATTTGGTACAATCATTACATGCAGTCATGACTGCCAAGAAATTCAGAGTTTTCTGTGAAATGAGCATTTTCAGTGAACTCCCTTTTTTTTTCCCTCCTGAGAAACAGTATATTGGCCCTGATTCACCTCTCTTATTCTGGTTTAGCTCCAGTAACTTCAGTGGAATCGCTCTAGATTTACACCAATAGGTGAGGAGAATCAGGCCCATTGTGTTTAGTACAGATTTCTCCTAATTCCCTACAGCATCTCATAAGTCCCTCCTTGCTGGGAATTCTACTTTCCCCTCGGACACTGTATCTTACCTCAGAGCAATGCAAAAGTGTCAACATCTCTCTCTGCTGATATTGCAGGAATGCAGGACTTCAATTACCTCAGCAGCAACTGCTTTGAAATCACAGTGGAGCTCAGTTGTGAAAAATTCCCACCAGAGGAAACTCTGAAGAGCTACTGGGAGGACAACAAGAACTCACTTGTCAATTATATTGAGCAGGTAAATGGTCAAAATAGAGTTTTGTATAAAGTAATGCAATAAAACAGAAACTTCCAATTGTGTTAATCTGATTATATATGGTAGTTACGATTACTTGACACACATCTATGGCGTAAATCTAGAACTAATAGGTTATTAAAATTCAAACCTATCTAGATCTAGATTAGATTTTGGCTAGATACGATATAGTTAAGAAGTATATGCTTGGGATTAAGATGTGAGAAAAATAACCAGCAAGTACAGCTGTAGAAGAATGGGACACATTTATTCTTGAATAATTTATTTAAGGAAAGATGTTAAAGTTTGCCAAATAAAATATTTGCAGTGAATAAGTCACTGAGTTTTGCCTGCTAGTTTTATGTGGGATGGAGAAGCAGTATATTTGCACTTACAGGATTTCACCTTTTTGCTATAGAATCCCCCTGTTAACTGTCTAAAAAAAGCTTCAGCTTCTTTGCACATGGATTAATTTTCCAAAAATCATTGAAAATATGGTCTGTCATGGAATTTTCAGGCCGTAGATACCATGGTACCTTAAATTTTCCATTTCTGTAGAATTGCAAGCTCGGTCACCAAATTTCAGTTGTTCTCAGCTGATAGAGGATTTTACCCACCTGCTTGACTTCACTACATGATATTTATTGGCTAGATTCCCAGCTATGGCTGAGGAGTGCACAGTGTTACCCAGAAGAGGATACACACATGGCCTTTCTGCTCTCCTTGTGCTATGTGCCAGGCTAATCCCTTGGCATAAATTAGAACAGTTTAAAGGATGTTGTAAATTATACCAGCTGTTCATGGTGCCTAAATAGAGTATACGGAAGCCTCAGTTGCACACCCTATCCCCACTCAGACCTGCTGCATCTGGCAGCAGCTATGCCTGCTAAATGCCCTATACTGGTTGCTAATGCTGGTTTTAGAGCCACAGTCCAATCATAATGCAACACAAAATGGCTATGTTGCACCAGAGGACTGGGGTACAGTCTCCAAATGAGGGTTCATGCTCTACTGATGTTAATGTGAATTTTACCATTAGCTACAATAGGAGCAGAATTGGATCTTGTGGGCTCAGTCCTCCAAGGTGCTGAGTCCTCATGTAAAGGAGCTGATTTTATGGGCAATAAAGGCTGCTCACATCTCACATTAAATTCTTAATGCCTTGCAGGATCAGACCCTAAATTCTTAGATTTGAGAAAACGTAACAGCTTGTGGGAAAGATAGGCTTCAGGCTGCCTCCCAACACCTTTCATCGAATGTGTGAATACCCAGTAACAAAAGGATTCAAGGGACCGCATATTTCCCTTCATAGTTTGCTGCATATTCGTGATGAATGCTGCACAGCACAAACAAATTAGTCATATCAACAGCTGAACTCTGTTGGCTCAATCACTTTGTAGTATTCCACTGTGAGGTTTAGAAATTATTCTTGCTGCTTATTTTCAGCCTGGAGCTACGGGGTGGATAACATGCCATCTCAGATATTTTGCTGACTAAAACAGCTGTCTTTTCTTTAGAAAACATCCATACATAATTTCCCATGTATCTCTGGCTTTTTCAGATACATCGGGGAGTGAAAGGATTTGTTAGAGATCTTCAGGGAAATCCAATTGCAAATGCTACTATTTCTGTGGAGGGGATAAACCATGACATTACATCAGGTGGGTGTCACACCTTAGGTAATTAAATAACAAGGAATGCTAGAATGTATTGCTATGCCTTTGTAGCATGCAACATGGAGTCACAGCGTTTCACATCTAATCAGATATTATTAGATAAGCATGGTCAGGCTGCATCAGTACTTAGATGAGAGACATCCTGGCGTTAGGAAGAAATTTTCCTTGTGGGCTGGATATTTCATATCTGCCATCTGCAGAATTTCTTACACCTTTCTTTGAAGCAGATGATAGTGGCTGCTGTTGGAGACAGGTCTGGACTAAACAGATCACTGGTCTGACCCAAGTAGCCAATACTTTTAGTTCTAATCTCAGGTGCTACATGAAGTATTATTGGTGGCTCAGTAGGTGACACCTTTCCCTCTGACGATATGTCTAGACTGTAATCACGGGCTGTGATTACAGCTTAGGCTGACACCCCCAGCGTAGATGCTGTGGCTTCACTGTTCTTGGATTCTAGCTAGCAAGATAGTTTTAATCTTGGGTATGTCAGTTTCAGCTGCAAACACACCTGTGATTCCAGTCTAGCCATACCGTGAGTCACCATGGAACTATGTTATTGAGCAATGTACTTTTGGAAGTGCCATGTTTAGGATGAAACTTAAAACCAGGTTCAAATCTCTTGTGAACATTAAAGATTCCATTGTGCTTTTTGCAGAATTAGGAGTGTTAGCCCACTGTTTCAGTTAGATGTATAATAGATAGAAATTCTGTGCAAAATCAGTCCTTTTAAAGAAAAAAAATATGGGGGTACTTTAGTTTGATGCCTCCTGAAGCCAATAGTCTTTAAATTAAGGCTTTTTGAATTGGACTTTCATGAATTCTGATTGTATTGACACTGTCAATTGTAACTTGTGAGCAATTAAATAATATTCCTCTCTATGTGTACAAGGTTTTTTTTTTTTAAGTGCCTATGTAGTTGCAGAACTGCTCAGCAAGCATTTAGGAAAATACTGCCATGGCAGTGACTCTTTTTTAGCCTGGTATAATTAGTTTCATTTCTGTGGATTTAATGTTTTTCTCTCTCTTCAGCCAAGGATGGGGATTATTGGAGATTGCTTATACCTGGAAACTACAAACTTACAGCCTCAGCACCAGGCTATCTAGCAATAACTAAAAAAGTGGCTGTTCCCTTTAGTCCCGCCATTGGGGTAAGTAGTCCCTCCTTGTTGGTTTGTCATCCCTTGTGAAAGAGGGATAATGGAGTATGTTTTTTATATTATATGCATATACATATGTTTCATAAAAATTATTAAGTCTAAAGCAAAACCCTAGCTGCTCTTCATTCATAATTACACACCCTCCCTCCCTCCCCCCAACCTGGTCAGTTTAGAAAATGAGTGGAAGTCTACTCAGACTGCACACTCTCTAATGCTTGTTGGCTTCTACCAAGCAAAAATAATGTCGTTCGAAAGAGTCTCCTTTATTTTGGTACTGGTCCTGTCTGCAACTGGGAAACACACAAGTGGGTAAAAATTTACCTACACGGATGGATGGACATTAATGTTTTTATTTAGATTTGATATGCTTTTACCCAAACTGGCAACTGAATATTCAGTTAGGATGAAAATCTCCTTCACCTCTGTGCAGAGGGCCAGCACTAGAACACTACCCTAGGTGAGTGCTAAATAAATTTTAAAAGTACGGATTTTAGTAATGCCTAGGTTTTGTTTTGATCCTCTGCACAGGAGTAAATTTCCCCCTTAAGAACTGTGGATGTAAAGCCATAGACTATGCCCTAGGAAAGATTTTAGTGCTTGTCTTTAAAATTAGGTCTCAGACACTCAACAGTGAATCAACAGAATGTGACACCATTAATTAGGACATACTACAGAACATGGTATATTGTAGCAGGGTCACCATTCACTGAATGCCGCCTCATAGCCAGAAATGCCTCTGTAGTGTCCTGCTTCCAATTTCTCCTCCCTTCAGGGCTCCTCAACAATGCACAGGTAATTAAAACATTCCCCTCCTGGGCTCTCATTTATTGAGTCCTTACATACTAACTCTTCAGCTTCAACTTCAGTCCAGTAAGTCTCCTTTAGGTAGAGACACCCCAGCCCTTCTTCCCAGAGCTAAGTCCAATTCAAAGTCTCTCAGGCTTTACCTGGCTGGAGCTTTGCCTTCCTCAGCACCTTTAGCTTCCAGGGCCCCACACCCTTCTCCCAGTCAGGGTCTCTAGTAAGAGCTGGGCCCATTATTCTTGGGCTTTACCTAGCTGAAATTCAGTCTTCTGGTCTGGCTTCTAGGCCCAACCCCTTCTCTCCCTCAGGCTTTATAGTAGGAGCTAGCTGCTCACTGCAGTATCTTTTTATCAGAGCTCCCTTATTCTCAAGGTCCTCTCTACAGGATCCTGTCATATTCACTGCAGTCCCTTTACAGTTTATTGCCTCCTGCTGCTGTTTATAGGGCAAGCACCTAGTCTGCCCCAGGTGTGTCCCATTCTGTAATCAGGGCTGGCTAGCTCCAGCCCTGAAGAGGCAAGCCACCCAATTACATACCTAAAACAATATGTTGTACCTACTGATTGGGAGTGGGAGGGGGTGATAATGCAGAATACTTGTTTTGCCATGCAGCGGACAACCACCTGAATTCTGAGCTTGGTGTTTTACCCCCCTGTATTGGTAGGTGGTGAACAAAAGCCACAATGGCAATATATATCATTGCATGCTAAAGGAATAAGGTGCCCAACTGTCACTGAATTTCAGTGGAAGTTGAGCACCTAACTCCTTTAGAGTCTTTTGAAAAATCCAGCCTAAAATGATGGAGCATGCCCTCAGATTTCAATATATATTTGCTCTCTAATAATTCCTTTCAGTTAATTAATCCAAACATGGAACTCCCTTCCCTCCCCTACATTCCCTGCAAGATGGGTTTAAAAAGTCACCTTTTGGATTGTTTCTCTGACTTAGGTTGATTTTGAGCTGGAGTCACTGTCTGAAAGAAAAGAAGAAGAGAAAGAAGAGTTGATGGAGTGGTGGAAGATGATGTCAGAAACTTTAAATTTTTAAGTGAAGTCTTTGAATTTACATCTTTTAATCTATTACGTGTTGATTTAGTATAATGTGCTATGTCAGACCCTATATTTTAGATCTTGTTCACAATATTTAACTTTGATTTTTTTTCCCAGTAATCTTTTGATTAGTAACAGCACTATTTAAAAAATCTACTAGGCAACTTGCTAGACAAATAAAAATTATTAATTTTTATTTCATACTGTTAAAGAAAATTCACTCTTCTACATATATGGTACACAAAAAAATGAGTGAATGTCTCAGCAGCCTAAGTGGAAATACAATCTTATATGTGTAATTTGCAGGTCCAGAATGTGTAGGTTAACTCTGGATTTAAAAATACCCATAATTTGTAGTCAGTTTCAGATACTGCCAGAAATATCTGGCAATACATATGAGCAGAGGATGTTCTGTATTGAGTTATAATGAATGTAGTTAAAAAGGTGTATAATAACAGTTTGGTGTTGTAAGTAATGTTTTACAAGAATTAAAATCCAGTATGAAATTCTCTGTGTCCTTGATGGGGAAACTATTTAAACAAACAAGAAACATAAGTACATAGCTTCATTTTAGTAATGTGGAAGGAACTTATATAAGCATTTTTACTGAAGAGGAGCCAAGATTAATAACAGGGGATAATGCAACTTTATCCCTTAATCTGTTACTGATACTGCAAAATTGGATTTGGGGTTTTTTGGCTCCTCACTAACCAAATTAAAATTCTGAATGGCTAAAGAAGAAATGCTGCAAAGTGTGCATTTTGCTAATATGCTTCTTGTGTTTGTGGGGTGGTGTTCAGTATTTCAGATGATATATAAATACTAGACACCTAGCTGTGGAAGAATTGCTAAAGGTTTAGTGTGGTTTGGATGAGCAGCCAAAAGTTCCAGTCCTCATCAAAAGCTATCTGAATCTCTTCAATTTACAGTATGAGCTGGAAATCTACTAAGGAGAGGCATTCTTTCACGTGCTCAATGGTCTCAGTTAGGCAGTAGTAGTGTTGTTTGAACCTCTTGTTTGTTCTACTGTTGGTCTTGTCTAAATCTAGGAGAAACACAGGTGGGTAAAAGTGAAAAATACGTACTAAAATTTTACCAAAAGATTTTTGATGAAAAATATACATTTCAGTCCTGGACAGATTTCTGGTCCTCCAATTTATTTTTAATTATCTGAACCAGTTCGTTTCATTATTTTAGGCAATGAAAAATGAAACTTTCAGAAGTCACAGTATGCATATAGATCCTACCAGTTCCTCAGCTAGTGTAAACTAACATGATTACATTGAAATCAGTGGAGCTATGCTGCTACATACCAGCTAGGATCTGGCTGAAAGTTTAGAGTGTATTGCTGTGTATCATTTCATTTAGAATCAGGTGTTTGACTTTTTTTTCACCAAAGTGTGGAACAGAAGAACTAGAATATTGTATCCTCTCTCAAATAAATCTGTACCTGCCTGTATTTTCAGTCAGTGAGGGTTGCAGGACTCAAAAGCAGGTCATCAGTGCCCAATCTTGGTGCCATTGAAGTCAATGTGGAAAATACCATTTACTTCATGTGTTTAGGAACAGGCCCTAACTTGATCTGCTTCAGATTCTAGCTTGACATTCACAGGAAATGGTGTCCTTGGACTTCTTGCAGTTCGGAAACAAACATGGCTCTTTGACTTTTAAAATAAAATGTCCAAGGTACTGTGTGTGTTCCTACATTGAACATTAATAAAAATGAATAACCTGATTCCTTCTGAACCAAAAAATGACTGTGCAGCATGCAGATCAGTGCCACAGTAAAGCAATAGACTGTGGTCTACAGATCCCAAGGGAACCCTTCTAGTAAGAGTTGTAACAATGGATTAAGCAGAAACTCAGTGAATTTTGTAAGTATATCTCAGTCATGCTGAACAACCTTTGTCACAAACACAAAGTAAGACATCTACACACAGACGCTGATAAAAAATGTAACCTCCCTCTCCTGCCCCAGTGTGTGTGTTAAAGGTACAGGACACACACAAACACCTACTACACAGTCGCTTAAAAAGTCGAAACATTAAATTCAAACCCATTTGTCTGTATGTTTATATGTATGGAACTGTGTTCAGATAAGATGGACAAATAAAAAAAAATGGTATGAATTAAAACAGAATAGTGCTGGCATTTGGCAATTGGCTACGGAGTTGTTTTCAGCCTGTAAATTATTGTAATAAGGCATATGTACATTTGTACAAAAAACAACACAAAACAGCCTAATGTTAGGCCAGAAGATGCTGTTATATGATGAAACTCCTGTCATGCGCCCAATTTTTCTGCATAGGGGATTCTGAGGTATAGTGCAGACATTACATCAAACTGAACCTCATAATGTATTTCTAAGCCTTGCTTGCATTCCATGCATGTCATTTTCTGATCTATTGTTTCATGCATTTGTAAATTAAATGTAATGTCCCCTAAACTATCTTTGTTTTACTTCAGATGTCTGCTTGCTATTAGTTGTACTGAAACAGGCTAAAGTAATTAAATATTATAGCACCAGAACCACTGCCACTGTTTTTCCTGTAAGTAAAAACACTTAAGAAAAGCATAACCAGGACTGTCAATAAATAGTTTGTTATCTCACTTCTCTAGCTGAACTGGTCTGTGTTGTAGGATTGTGTATATTGCAGTGGAAGATTAAACGTGTTATGTGATGCAGAGTTATTTGGTTGAAAAAGGCACATACTGTACTATTGTACAATAAATATACAGGTCTATTTAAAATGTAAAATGTATAAGTAATTTAAAGTGCAAAGTGCGACTTTTTTTGCACGTGTATTAGTAAAGGATGCCATATACATTTTAGTGACTTGTGTGCCAATGCATCCACTATTTTAATAGAGATCAGTGATGGGATTAGAGCCTGTATTCCCTAGGGAGCAATCTCCCAAATTCCTAGAATATCATGCCAGAGCAGACTGTTTTATGCTTTGCTGCACATGGTTCCTTACATTACTCCCCTGCCCCCATATAACCTCTATAGCCCATGTGGGTGGGAGTAAGATGGTCTGGATCTGTATAGGGTAGCCTTGGGAATGTGTATGTAAAGGCAGGGAATTCATTTTCATTAGTCTCTCCCGTGGTGCTTCCAATCCTCTTCCACCTTTCTCTACCTATTCCCAGGATTGATTGACCCAGCGCACAGCCTGTTTACACAGCCATGTGGTGCTACCACATCTCTTATAACACCAGGGTCAGGATTTTATCCTTTAGTATTAGAAATGAAGCAAACATAATAAATTGAATAAAATTACCACGTTTCTATAATGTGTTTTCCCCCCTTTACATGGATATTGTCCTCACATAGAACTGTCTGAAGTGGAATACAGTGTTGATCATCCTCGACCTTTTCTGAGCTGACAAATAAGATGAATGAAAAATTAAACCAAAAAGCCCATGGTATTTCTTTCAAGAGGCATGTCTCGTGGGGGGTGGGGGAGTTTTCCAGTTTTCTCTCTATGATGTTATTTTTTAACAGCTCCAACAGGCGTTGGACTCTCACTTTAAATAAATGCCCCGTTACAAGAAAGGTATTGATAAACTAGAGAAGATAAACAAGAATGATGCAAAAGATTAAGAGTCTGGAGAAATGACATTTCAGGGAAGATTAAAAGAGCTAGGTACAGTGAGTTTGATTCTGTCCTGCACCTGAGCTCTGCTCATCTCAGGATGCAGAGGAATGGGAATCAGAAAGATGATTTCTGGAGCCAGCCCTGACCCCAGTACAAGTTTGAGTTGCTTTCTAGCGGCCCTGTCTAGCACAACCAACACAGAGTCCTTGATGGATTCTATGCCAGTGGAGGATTGCCTGAGTGGAGCAGAGTCTCCTACCTCTTGCCTGCCCCAACAGGTTCTGTGGGTGAGCAGGAAGTGCAGGCCCAGATCCAGCAAATCCTGGACATTCTAAGATGGTCAGCTATGGCCAATTATTAGCCCCCTTTCATTTCCTGAATGCTGCAAGGCCCCAGAATTTGTGCCATGTTTCAGATGTTTACCTTTCTGCGGTATTTCTAGGAATCCCTTTATTTAGAATGGCAGATACCACGGTTAACAATACTACAGGTAATAAACGTCCAGTTATTAAGATGCTCATTGTTTCTATATTGCCAACCCCAGCATTTAAAAATCATGAATTTTAAAAGTCCTGAAATTAAAAAAATACATGCTGGGTTCTTTTTCTTTTGGTTTCTGAGTCTCTCGTATGCACTCAGTTCGTGTTTTCAAACTTTTTCTATACAAGCATGAGGTCTAGAAATGTACTTTTAAAAAAAAATGAAAATCAAGGTTCTCACGTAATCCTTTGCCTCCAGGAGCGAAGGCTCTAAGAAAGACATTACACACTGCAAGACTTGCAATAAAATTGCAAGAGTTGGCAACATTGCTGTTTATCTTTGATAATAGTGTTTAAGGGGATTGTAGTAACTGTACTGGGTGCCCTTCAGACACTTATATCTGCTTAACCTGTCTCCTTCAGTTTCCCCTCAGAGTCCTAGATATTATATTTCAACATTCATTTTTACAACCTACTCATAAACAACTTTTATTACCGTTCTAGACCTACACTGAATTAAATGTGAGACTGAAGAATGCACTCAGTATTGCATCATTATGGTCTTTAGATGGTTTTCCATTAAATCAAGCTACCACAGATCGTTGCACTGAAGACATATGAAAGAAATCATCCAGGAGAGAAGCTGGAGGTTTTAGGAGCTGTGTAGGGACGGTTGTGGCTGTCAGCACCTAGAAAAGTTACTGGAAACAGTTCGGCAGTGTGCTATAAGTACATTAGCTAGTTCTTTCTGCTAAATATTCAGCCGTAAAATACTACTGGCAGATTGGAGCCCTAGAATCAATACAGTTCACTGTCTTATCTGTACATTTAGGGCCTGATATAAAGCTGGAAGAAATGCAAGGGTTTAATTAGGCTGCAACTTATTAACTTAATGCATATGGGAACTAATTAGCAAAATCTCATATAGCACAGGTCATGATTCCTTCTTTAATCATTGCCACCTGTGGAGATCTGCAGCTAGTCACCTCCCTTGCCACAGTGTCTCCCAGCCCATTGCTGGAACCCCACCATGCTCCTTCATAAGAGGGTTGAGAGAAGAAGAGGTTATTTCCTTGCTCTACTAGACATTAAGAGTTTCAAACCTGTTCCCTAGGTTCTTTAGAGATGCTTTCTCCTAAGTCCATTTTCAAGTCTAGTTCATCGGGGACCTGAACACCTACTACCGGCTAGCTTTTTGTAGGGTAAGCAAAATAAATACATGCCTTTTCCTTGGCAACAATTTGTTGAATTTTATATTGAAGGGAGGAGTGTCTCTGGATTGCCTCTTCTATCTTCTCAGTAGTGGTCTCCCATTTATTCCTAATAATAATCATTCTTTACAAACATTGGCTAATTAACTATTGCAACATCTTTCTTAGGCAGGTATTGTCTGTGTTTTACAGAAGAGGAAACTAAGTCAGAATGGTTAAGGGCTTTATTGTGCTCTGAAGGTATAGTCCCACAGTGGGGGCACTGTGGTGGTATACTGCCCTAGTGGGAACTCACAAAGACAAATGAAATACTGCTAGAAGTGAAGTCACTGGCAAAATTCCCATTGACTCTTTGGGGCCAGGATTTCATCCAATATACCTGAAATGGGCATGGTATCTCCTAGAAGCTGGGGTTAGGGGCCATGGTAACAGCAGAGAGAATAGGGCTTTGGTCTTGGCATCTCCCCATTCACTTTGGGTTCTAGTTTTGTATTGTCCTTGGGCTCAGAGGAACATAAAAACCACTCTGAGCCTGGAACCACACCCCCCCCCCCCCCCTCCGCCCAGGGTCTCGCTCTTCCTTTAGGATAGGGCATGCAGCCTCAGTGCCTCTGAGAATGAGGCTCAAGCACTCCTGTTTCACACTGTGAGCTTTGCCCAGTGAGGCCAATGGAGATAGATTCTTAGTCAGAGGCTTGTACACACTTCAGGGTCTAATGCACCTCTGCAATTATTTGCTGTGCCACCAAGGCAGTGTTTTCAAAACAGTAGGATTTATTATTCAACTGAAAGTCCTTGGGTTCAAATAGAGAAATAAAGGTTAAGATATAGTCCATCTGGCCAAGCCAGAGCATTTCACTAGCCACGCTGTAATTGACTCCATTTAGGCTCTTCCAGAAGGCCACCATTTATTCCCTGCTGGTCACCTCTCAGTCCTTGGTTTCTAAGCTGGTTTCTGCTCAGCATCCTGCTGAGAGGTGGGGAGGACATTCTTCTGCTTGGTCATTGATTGCTAGGGCTGAATGTTCTGGTCATTGGCCCTTCCCATGGTCTTGTTTGGATTCTGACGATATGGATCTCTTTCAGCATATTCCAGTCAGTTCCTTAATGACTCATTCCTTGTGCCCCAGAGAGCAAGACGATACACCCCCTTATGTCTCCTGTGCTGCACCAAGAGCAGACTTTAACTCTTTCTTCCCCTGGATAGCAATGTAAAGTACAAAGGAAAAACTCGGGCACACACAGGATTCATCAGAATATTACAAAAAATCCCCACTTTGTTACACTTGGGTGCAAATGGAAGGCATCTTGTGCCCTGTCTGCTCTTGAGCATCAGCACAAGGCAGTGCATAATCTTTACCTCTTCAGCTTTGTTCAGTTTCTTAGGTCGTCATTGTTACATGGAGCAGAGCACAAGCATTCATTAATTTAAATCCTATGCAGAGGCCATTAGACCACTTCTTAGAACATAAGTGCCTTGGGGCTTTCTCTTTGTATGTGTTTGTACAACACCTAGTAAATGGGACCCTGGTTCTGTGTGGGGCCTGTGGGTGCTACTTCAGTAGAAATACTTAATAATAGGAAAACCACATTGCCTCACATTACTGGACTGTAAAATAGGCAGTGTAAATAATCAAAAAGTTACTGTCAAATAGTGAAAGGAAGCAAAAGCAGCACTCTTGCACAGACAGTATTGTTGGACAGGCTCTCGCTCTGTAGTCAGTGTATTCTGTGATTAACTATCTAACACATACGGTGCAGTATCAACAAACTTCATCCACATTCCAACAAGATTAGCACCCCAGGTAAAGTAAACAAACTCCAAACACTAAAGGACTGGAGGTGATAGTAGTATAGGTGATAGGAATTTTGCAAATGAGACTAGTTTATTAAAGATAGTCATCTGAAAGGTATGCTTGTGTGATTGCCATAGTTAGAATCACATTGGTTCCAATCCAGCAAAATGCATTGACTTCAAGGGGACTTCTCTTGTGTGTCATGTTAATTATGTGCGTAAATGCTTTGTTGGATTGATACCATGATATTCTGAAAAGGAAAGCTTTGGACTACAGGTGAGGCTTCTGACTTGGCCTGCCAGTATTAGAACTTCCTGCATGTCTCTATTTCCCATGCACCTGTGATCAAATGGAAAGCAGAAAAATAAGGCACTGGTTTTGAATTATGAAAAGGAATAATTTTCTTGAGCCTTCTGCAGCAGACTGCAAGACTGAGTGAAGAAGGAAATTACTGTCGAACCATATCACAACAGGATAGGATACATTCCTTTCCCAGTAAAGACAGAAACTCTCTGTCTTGAGCATTCCCATTCCATCTTGATCCAAATATACACTACAACCCTAACACACTTTTCAATTCATCACAACAACCTCCTGTCTTGAGACCTTCCTAAAACAGCCCCAAGCATGTTAATTATAGTTCTGCTCACATCTTAATTCAACAACTTTCCCTTGAACAATGCCCTTTTGTATATGTGATAATATGCTATCTCAGTTTCAAGACATGAAATATTTGCACAATCTTGTGATCATTTTTGTACTGTCTTAAAAGTTGGGCATAGCTTGAAGAGGATTTTTTTTAATAAGGTAAACACAATTTTTTTTAGAAGGAAAACCAAAAAAACCGTACTTATAAATTAGGTCAGTGGATATTTGTTTGCTGATGGTATTACAAGATGCTAGGATAAACCCAAATTAACAAGACAAGTATTCACTAGTGTTAGGTATAGCTTTACATAAATTTCTGGCATATTATCTTACAAGTGTGCTTAGTTAATAGTTTCTTGGAAAACTAAACCCACAGCAGTTAAACTGAAAAACTTCCTCATAGACTTCTGAAATTAATTTCTCTCCTTACTTTAAATATGAGCCATTTATAGCCAAGATGAAAACAGAAAGCATTGTGCTTTCTAAACTACAAATAGTCCTAGGACACAAATACACAGATATGGGGTAAATGTTTCTAAAGCATCTAAGTGAGTTAGGAGCCTATGTCCAATTGAAAATCCACTACATTGGCAAACAAATATTTGCTGTAGTGTATATTATTAAAAGGCAATGGAACTTAGTCTCTTTAGTGTCATAAGTGCTTTTAAAAATGGGACTTATGTTTGTAAGTAACAGAAGTGCTTTTGAAAAATTTAGATGAGAACTATGCAGTTCTCAAAGATCTTCACTTTCTAACATCACCATCAGTCTTTATAGTACGTATTTCCCTGTATTTTAAGTATATAACCTAGGTTAGAGGGATAGACTGTTAAATGACTCACTGGTCTGGTCTGTACAAAATAAAATACCCAATTCCAGGGGTAGTGCTGGGGGGTGTTGCAGGGGCTATAGCCTTAGCCCAACGTAGCCACCCCGCCCTCTGGCCACCCAGCTCTGAAGGCAGAGTGGATGGAGAGGCAGCTGCTGGTTGAGCACCCAGCTCCAGCAGCAGCATAGGACTGAGCCTGGGTGAGGGGCAGGGGTGCTCAAGAGCAGCCCCCTGGCCTTTGACCCTGCCCACTAATGCACGCTACCCAGGGCAGGTGGAGTCTGGGGCTCCCCACAGTGGCCCAGACTGACCTGCTCTGGCTTGGGCTTCTGGGTCCCAAGAACTGCGAGGGCTCTGCTTGTCCTCAAGCTGGTTACCCTGCCCAGCCTTGTACCACCTGCGAGCAGCCAGCTTGCACACTGCCTGGCTACGGTTTCCAGCTTCTGAGCTGGCCAGGGGGTGCAGCTTCTGGGAAGGGAGAGGAGGGGCGGGGGCCTCATGGCAAGGGGGAGCTAAGTTCTACCTCATTCTGCACCTCCCCTCCACCCCCACTCGCAACAAAGAAGAGCTAGTGCTGCCCCTGTCCAATTCGCTTTCAACTTGACTCTTCATTTATTTTTAAACCACCATCTGAACTTTTAAAAAATGTTCTGAACTGTTAGAGTATAGTGGTAACACTTAATTTTCAAACCAGCAAAATGTTTTTTCATTAGGGTTCTGTCCGTGTTCCCCAGTGTGTGAATGGAAATCTCTCTCTAACTAACAAAGCTTTTAAAGCATAGAAGAGGGCTCTT
This sequence comes from Emydura macquarii macquarii, assembly GCF_026122565.2. Taxonomy (NCBI): domain Eukaryota; kingdom Metazoa; phylum Chordata; order Testudines; family Chelidae; genus Emydura; species Emydura macquarii. The sequence continues at coordinate 13,321,183 of NW_027131500.1, read as the reverse complement.
CAGTCTAGCAGACAAAGGCATAACAAGATCCAATGGCTGGAAACTGAAGATTGACAAATTCAGAGTAGAAACAAGGCACAATTTCTTTGCACTGAGGGTAATTACCTATTGAAGTAACTCATCTAGGGGTGTGATTGATTCTCCATCACTTTAAGGCTATGTCTACACTGCCAATGGCACTGCTGGCAGTGCAGGATTGATTTTGTGGGTTTGATTGAGTGGCAGTAAAGACTGGCTCAATGGAACCCAGAAATCGACTTTGCAAATCCAACCCAGCAAGTAGCGTGGCGCCGTGTCGATGGGAGGGCATTTCCTGTTGGCACAGTGCAGTGGAGACACTGTGGTAAGCAGATGTTAGGAAGTCGACGAGAAATATGCAAGTTACTGTATGTAGCTTGCGTATCTCCTGTCGACTGCCGCTGAAATCCGTGGCCAGTGTAGACGAGGCCTAAGTCTTTTAGAAAGACATCCTATCTTGATTTAAAGATATGCTCTGGCCTGGCCATTAGTTATAGACTTGATGCAGAAGCCACTTAGTGAAATTCTATGGCCTGTGTTACATCATAATGGTCTCTTCTGCATCTAAAATTTATGAGCTGTAGCACCTGTGCCAACTGTAGTGGTGAAAATTCTGGATTCCAGCTGCTCAGGTATACAGCTGATATGTGTCTTGCTAGTGACGCATTTAGCATCTGAAAGGTGGGATAGGCTGGCAGCAGAAGCAGAACAGTCACAGAACATCCACTGCTCAGCAGTTATAAGAAGCAGCCCAGTATTCTGTGCCTTTGTGCAGGAATTATTAAAGGGATAATGAATGAATGAATGGTTTTCATATTTCATATTAACACAGTTTTTTGCTACTTGTGATTATATTCATTAACATTTTAACAAACAGTTCCAGTGATAACTAAATTTTCTACTGAAAACTGGCTTTATATGTAGCTTCTTCCAGCACAATTCTAGATTCTTGAAGAGCTATTTTTCTGTAAATTTAGAAATTCAGTAATTAGCACTAGAACAATCTCTCACAACTAGAAAAATAACTGAATATTTTCTAGTTATGCCGTTTTTCATTCAAATTTGAAAAATATTCACCTTCTGCTAAATCTGGATTATCTTGTGAAAATACATGCACAGTTGCATTTCTTGAGCTATTGTTCAAGGGAAAGTTGTTGAATTAAGATGTGAGCAGAGCTATAATTAACATGCTTGGGGCTGTTTTAGGAAGGTCTCAAGACAGGAGGTTGTTGTGATGAATTGAAAAGTGTGTTAAAATTATAAGCAGTCACTTTAAGCATAAGGGGTTTCCTGGTCTTGCCTGCAGGCTAGAGGACTCTGAAGGGAAGCATGCTATCAAGTCTTATGCCGTCTTTCTGCAAAAAGCCAGCCTAGAGCAAAGTGGGGTGAGTTGTGCAGCCTGCTTTGTCTTGCTCTGTTTTGGGTTTTTATGCATCAGGGCTCTGGATTCTAAGGAAAAAAGTAGTTAGGTTGCAACCTTCCAGAAAGAGTATTTGTTGTTTTTATTTAACAGTTCCGTGTTTATGCTATGAACGTAATAGTTGCCTAATAAGGCTGACCTGTTGGATAGGTTTCATTATATTCCTGGTTTATAATGAAAAGAAAGTTCAGTTAAAAAATCCTGATTTAATCAGCTGTTTTTCCCCCCTGGGGGATGGGGTAGCTTCTCTGGGATGAGGAGGTGCAGATGTGACGGTAAGTAGGGGCTTCCTTCATGTGATTACAGGCCACTGTGGATCCCCCATTTTGTCTCCATTTACACACAGTTCAGTACACCATCAAGACTCCTATGTTATGGCAAACTATAGTATATGATTGTGTATAAGAATCTGGATAGATAAATAGGTAGACCATATAGTAATAATTACCCAAGGATGGCGAAGTTAAGGTCATGCATACATCCTTAACTTCAGCTTTCTGCAACTTTGAGTTCTTCACCTTGCAACCTAAATGTTCTTTTAACTTAGTGTTTTGTGTGGAACTGAAAATAAACAATAAATCTGAAGTTGAGCCTCAGAGCTTCTGTTCTTTGTTTGGGCAGCGATAGGCTCATTGACTCACACATCCTCCTGACCCTCGCTGACCCAGCCTACAGAGAAAGGGAGGGGTCCTGTTTACAAAAAGGCCCTGTGAGAATCATGATGCCAACCATTTTGAAATGCTGCCTCTTTAATTGTCTAGCACTTTTCATTCAGGAGTGGATGACTTAGCCTTCAAAATGTCTGTCTGACACTTCCCAGCTTAAATTGCATGACTTATTTGTCTCAGAGAGAAAAAGCCTTTAAAAAGGGCCTCCATCAGCCCCCACTAGTCTCTAATTCACCATCCTCTTCACCTAAGGAGAATAATCCTTCAGGGTAGTTTAAACTCCTCCTTTTTTCCCCCTGGGCCTTCTGAATAATTTGGATCTCAGGTCCAAACCAAACAAGTTTTCATAGGGGAAATATTAGGAGACTGTGCACTAACTCAACTCTAATGTTGAGGGCCTGTGATGGGGTATCCACCCCATACAAGCCCTGGAAAGATTAAGGTGGTTACTTGGGCCAATTAGCTCCACAGGCTGCACCTGGAAGAGGAACCAGGGCTTGATTAAATGAAGGGCAGCTGGATAGGAACCAGTGGGGAGGTTGTGTAAAGCCCAAAAGCTGAGCACAGAAGAAGGTGCAGAGAAATAGTCTGCAGCTATGCTCTGAGAGAAGGAAGGTGTGTTTGGGATTATAGAGGGGAATTCATTGTTACTGCTTTAGAGGAGGGAGTCTGAGCTGGCAAACTCAGAGTAGGGAGAGCCAGAAAGGTTCAGGGAAAAAGCAGCAAGTTATGGGATAGGGCAGACCTTACCTACTGATGAGGGTTCCTCCGCTGGAACCCAGAGTAGAGAGCAGACCAGGGTTCCCTTACCAGCCACTGAGGAAGTGACACCATCTATGCAGTGAATGGGAAGATTGTCTGAGACTGTGTAACCTGAAAGATTTTGATACACTAGAAGGGGTAAACAAGCATTTGGCCAGAAGGCCAAGTCATGCAGAAGGAGTACCTGGAATTGCAGAGTCAAGTGGAGACACCACTAGAGGAGGGTACAGCAACTGAAAGGAGCTAATCCTCATAAATGGCCAGGAGGAGGTGCCTGAGTGGTAAGTGGACCCCCATGACAGGGCTCTAAATATAAAGCTAAAGAAAATATAAGGTGGTACTATATCTTTAATCTGAGACTAATTTTTTTCCTTAAAAGAGAAGTTCTATTCTGGGTCATCCAACAATCATGTCATGAATTTTCACAGCTGACTGGAATATTAGTAGGATATGTCATTTTCAGAATGGAGTTTTTAACACCCCCCACCCCCCCAAAAAAAAATTGCATCTACAAACTTCTCAATTTACTGACTAATAATTCTCAGCCAACTTTCCTAATTCATAGGTCATAACTTCTATCATTTAGTAGCTACCTTTTTTAGCTCATATTTTCTTTTTAGGTAAACATTTCTTCAGAATAAACTGCTATTGTGAGTTACAGGATAAAGATCCTCAGCTGATGTAAACAAGTGCTTCTCAATAGAAGTCAATGGAGCTACTCCAATTAATACCAGCTGTGGATCTGGCCCAAGTATACTGTAGTTCCACAGTGACAAATGAGGAACTGACCACAATAGCCCTGCAGAAATGTAATTAGAAAGTTGATGGCTGATATTATTTAAAACAAAAAAAGTCTATTCTATTTCTGAGTAACACATGTCCACTGTTAACCACTTACATCCTTGTAAAGTTATAGAGGGAGGGAGTTAGCCATGAGGAGGTGTAGGGTCCATCTTTTCACAGCTTGCAAACGCCATCAGAATTTATAAATCCACAGGTGTATACCTTAACTACATCTCACTTGGGACATCAGAGCTATGATGGTGAGAGAGGAAAAAACCCAACTTGACTTTCTGATCATGAGTGTACAGGGATGGCAATTAGGATACAAAACAAAGCGTCTTACTTGATTCCAGTCCATTTTTAGAGAGTCAAAGAAAAGTACAGTTTCTATTATAAAAGGCAACTATCTGTGCTTTCTAACTCTGAGAGTATAGGAGGGTTTTTTTTGAGGAAATCATAATGCCTTTAAGGGCAACTGATGTAACTAATGAATCTTTAAAACCATAGCTCTATCTTAACTTTGTTTTTATGGAGTGTGTGTGTGTGTGTGTCTAGGAATGTATTCAGTTATCTAAGATCACGTGGGAAGCTGACAAATCATAATTTGCAATGATATGAGAAATTTAAAAATTGAATCCTTGTAAAAAAGAATATACCAGTAGTTAAAAAGATAAGGTCCAAATTTTGCAAATCCTCTCTCACATGGGTCATCCCTATACACATAGTCCTGTTGAATGATCACTAAATTTCCAATCTTGTAGGCCTCAGTTAGCTAAAAGTTTTTTCATCTCAGAAGGATGCTTCACTGATGCATAATTTTACAATGACATTTTAGAAATGGTTCCAGAACTGTTCTCAGCATTTTTTTCCAAGTTTTGTTTGGCTTTTTAAAATCGGCCAGGTTATGCTTCTTTGTTTTAAACAAGCATGAATGACTTTTTTATAGCTGTAGTGCCTGTGGCTTTTTTGAGGCTTCTAGTGAGGAATATTCTTTGATTATTGAGAGTGAGACCAGGAGCAGAGTCATATCCTTAGCAGACAAAAGAAAAAGCTAGAGTAATAAAGACTGACCACTCGAGTTCTTTGTGCTCTGACTAGAAAGAGGGGTCATTCAGGGTCTTATAACGGTGCATCCATTTTCCTAGAATTCTGGGTATTGCTCAGTTACAGAATCCCCTGTATATGCAGCTAACCATTTGGACACTTTTATTTAGGTAGGGGTATAGTTGCGTATGTAAGACAAAGCTCTTTATATTGGGATGGTCCTGATAATATTGGGACATCTAGTCACCCTACCCGTCATCGTTTCCTGTATCTTTTTCCATCAGGGTCTGAAGTTCCACATAATTAACTCTGTAAATATCATGGCTTTACATTTATGGGAAAATGTTTTACTGGCATAAAGCATTTTCTTCACAGCCTACACACTGGGGATGTTACTCATGTAATTCTTTCAGTTATGGGAGTGAGAATTAAATCAGTACAAAACCTCAGATTTCCTGAATTGCACGTCAGACCCTTAACCACAAAACCATTCTTTCTCTCAGGCGTTTTCTAGACTAGGATTTAAAAGTGTAGTTAACACACACTATCGTTAATGTGCTAACCAACACATTTTAAAAGTCTTTAGTATAGACAAGGCCCATTACGTTTAACACAGGCTAACCTAGTCAGGCTAAAGCCTGGCGGAAGCCTCATGTCATTTGTAGGCCCATTAGACACTAGATGGGAGTGAGGGCCTATATCTTTACTTGACAGCGTCCAACTGTAGTTGATGTACCCGTGATGAGTGTCTGCTTGCAGTACGTGTGGCTCCTCTCACAGCCTGGGTCCCTTTGGTTGAGGCCTGAGGCTCAGTGCTCTGTTCTCCAAGTTTTCTAGCCAGGAGCTTCTTCCTGCTGGACTCCGTATCCAACAAGCTCTTCTCCCCTGCAGGCAGTGATTAAAGTAGGATGATTTGCTCTCACTGCATGAGCCAAGCAGGAGTTTGTGGGGGCCAGCTGCTTCCCCAAGCCAGAGAGAGGAGGGGGAATGCTCCCTCTGCTTTTAGCAAAACAGGGGAACTGTGCGTCTCCCTGCTTGCTCTTACACCCACCCCTTTAGGTGGAGGTGTAAGTATTTCCTACAGTGTGCCTGCCTTCAACTCAAACCTCCCCTTGAAGCTCCTAATGTCAGTGCACGCATGGCTGGGTGAACCTATCATTAAACTCTCATAATGTCTATTAATGGCAATGGAAACTAGACATCCACATGAGAAGGCAAATTAACCCTTCTGTGCAACCAAGTCCATAGCTTGCTTCAGACAGTCTTTCTGCAATGGTAAAACAATCATTTTAATTAGGTACACTGTACATTATCATGTTAACCCTTGCAGTAGCAAATGTTATATATTCAGCTGAGGCTGCACAGTTTTGTTCACTGTAAGCTCCTGTTTACTTTCAATTCCCTCCTCTTCCCCCTCCCACACACACACACGTCAATGGGGATAACGTATCTTTTTTTTTTTTATAAGATGTTCAGAATAATACTAAGGTTTGAAATTCAGTGCCAATTAACTTGATCTGAAGGGTACCTCCTTAATCCTTTACTGCCAAGATACTTTAAATGCCACTCAAGGTGAAATGGAATGGAAAGGTGGGGTTTCAGTTTCCCTTCTGCAATATTTCCTGACTGTACTAAGACTTTTTTATTTGACATTGGACTAAAGTAGTTTACAAACAAGCTGACTTGATGTAACGCTTACTTCCTCATGTAAAACAATGATGTCCCTTGGGATTCTAATTCCTCTTTAGCTGCTTTAGCTGATGACATGCAAATGTTAGGGGTTTTTTGGTTCTGATTTAACATTGCATAAATGTATTACCAGAAGTTGTTCATATAGAAAAACAAAATTAATTTTGCTGAACTAAGAAGTCTTGTCTTCCCTATGTGGGCATGTAGTTTCTATTGTTTCTAATGGGGGTTATAGAAGCAATCAGAAATAGGATGATATCTCTATATGACTATTATAATTTGAGAGTGGATTTTATTGGGTCAAAATTTTGCCTTCTAAAGTCAGAAACAGAAGAAATTTCCATGCGTGATTATCAACTAACGCTTCATCAAATACATATGTAACAAGAATACCCAAGTGTTTATATATCGGCCTCTGTTAGAATGGTGGTTGTGCTTATAGACCAATGTGATAGGTGTCATCTTATTACTTATAACAGAGGGGACCCAATTCCATATTTAATTAGTCTGTGGACCAGCATATACATTTACTACTATGGTAAATACCACCCTCTATCCACAACCAACTCACTTTAATGGTCTTAGTGCACACTTTCCCATTGACAAGTGTAGATTTTTGTGAAAGTAAACTTTCATTATTATTTGGTTCTGTACTTTATTGTCTCAGCATCACTCAATATAATAAAAAGAAAAATGTGTAGTTATCTGCATGTGAGGATGACTTCTTCTAGTAATTGACTTCTTAACTCACGATAGAAAAAAGGCAATATTAAAGTAAACCAGATGTGGCTCACTTCTCCCAAAATGCAGTGCTCCCCAACTCCCACTGAATTTAATGGAAGTTGAGAGCGCTCTGCATATCACAGGACCAAGACCTATGGTCCAATCAAACTCCCTTCAAAGTCAGTAGCCAATTTTTGCTCTGTTTCTATATGTAAATCCATCAACTTGAGTGGAATTTCTCTGGATTTAGAATGGTGATATTGAGAGTAGAAAATGACTGTGTCCCTATTTTTCTCCACAATGATCCCCTTTCCCAATTTTCAGATGTTATTAGGCATGGCAATTTGGCACATAGTACTACTGCATATTTCACTCCTCATTACCTGCTTCCTCTTGGGTATGTATATCTGGCCTAATGTCATGTTCCAAAAGTGCCACATATATTTGAAAGAGCATGTTCCAGAAACATCTGGTTATGAGAATCAGTTGGCAGAGATACTGGAGCTGTGTGAAAAAATTCACATTGCCACAGTAAAACTGAGATATTACACTTGTTTTCCTAAATATTATTGTTTTGCCTCAAATTTGACTGTTTCCCTTATAAAACAGAAACATACAGTAAGTACATGAAACACTACAGAAGGACAGCTTTAAGATTTATTCCTAAACATTTCAATTTAGAATATCCTAGCTATTTTAATAAGGGGTTTCAACTTCAAATTTCTTTTTTTTAAATAGGTGAAAAATCTTCCGTTTCAATACAAGACTTTGTTTTCCCAGTTATGGGTCCAATCCTCTATTCACTGAACTCAATGGAAATTTTGTTGATTAAATAATGACTTTTCTGAAAATGGTCAACTTACACCTAGAACAAATGTGTGGAAATCATGCATTTTGTTCAAATTTTTACCATTAAAAGGTGTCTTACTGGTGGAAATAATGAAGTTCTTGTAACATGTTTTTTTTTTTTTACATGCCAGAATCTATAAAGTAAAAATTAATTAGAGTTGTGCAAAACTAATAGGTCCTTTTCAAGTGCAGGCGTGTGAGTATCAGCACTTTAGAGGGGCTGAGAATTTTCTTTCTTGAATCCAGTGGAAAAGTTGGTGAAAGTGGACATACAAAATTGATACATAAAGGTGCACTTGGGGTCAGTTTTCATATCATGCTTTACCTGTCTTAGAACAGATTAAGCAACTATTATCCTCTTAACACTGAGAAGTGTCTTGCCCTAATTCTTACTCATGAGTGTCACACATTCTTACCATGCTCACAGAGTACTGTGAAATTGCCTACAAGTGGTAAAATTGGTTGCCGGTTAGAGTGCCAAATAGTGTTGTTACAATTACCAACCTTAACTAGCCTCTAATAATTTACCAGCATGCTAGTGATGTCTCCATATCATTAGTCACCTGACCAGAGAAGCTAAACCTTCTCAGACTTTTATACTTAGCTTCACATTATCCTCCCCTTTAGGATTTAAAAATAACTGTTAAAGGATCCAATTACGCAGTTGCTACTTTTCCAATTGACTAGTTAGGAAATACTTTATTTTCTTTTAGCAAAAATATGGCAATTAACGCTTGTTACCCATATTGTTTTCTTTCCCAGTGCCTCAGTATTCAATTCTCTAGGTGAACATGTAATTACTATATCAATAAGCTAATCATTTGTGAGTGGCTTTATTTAATTAAAAGCTGGCTAAGTATTTGCCTTTTGTTTTTTCATAAGATTATTGCTCGGATACAGTAAGATACTTAAGCACAAGTCTTATTTTATGCATGCAAGTAGTCCCCTTGAAATGAATGGGACTGTTAAAACATTTAAAAATGGGCATGTGCTTATGTATCTTGCTGAATCAGAGCTGAACACATTTGGTACACAAGAATTAGCTTCTATCCATCTTGAACTTAATTTACAATCAGGATGTTTTACTCTTGTCATAGTGCTATATCATGCTATCACAACCAATGCAGAGCTCCCCGTTGATTTGGTTCTCCACCTCTGAAAGTCGGGGCACTTCAGTGTCTAAATAGAGATGTTAGTACCTAGCTGAAGGGCATCACGTTGAAAAGTGTTGGCCTAAGTGACATGCCCAATGTCATACAAACAGATTGTGGCAAAAACCACAAACAGAATGCCAGTCTCCTGATTCCCGCTCCCGTGTCTTAAGCACAAGATCATCCTTCCCATACAGAGGGTGTAATGTAAATGGCTCCTGTAGTCTAGTGGATTGGTATTAAAATCACAGCATAAATTGTTTTACACTAATTTTATGAAGCATAATTAAAGCAGTGTGTGCAGTTGAGTAGTAAACTGTAATTTAAGTTAGGTAAGGGCAAATATTTTGAACATTAGTTGCAGTAACAGCAGATACAAATGGGATGACTGAGCAACCCAGTAAATTCAGAAAACAGGCCATGAAATAAATATCATGATACTGCAGCCTCTGCAACAGCTTAAAGTAAACAATTAAAATGAAGAAATAAAATAGTGTGCTAACAAGGCAGACTATTAGTACAAAGCCTTAAGAGCTAGAGGTGAGATAAAATCCACAGGTTATAAATTAATAGTATTATATATATCTTGTTAAAAATGATGAGGCACTAAAAAGTTGCTATGAAAGTGTACATATGTAGTTGATAGTAGAAACTAAGTGGTGGAAGCTTAGTAAGTTCTCTGGCTCCACAGCCAGAAAATCTGACTTTGATTCCTTGCTTTCATTTTTAAAAAAATTCTCTTTGGCCATATGAAGCACTCTTTCTCATTCCCCATCTCCAGTGCAGGATATGTTTCTCCTTTAGGTCAGTTGCCCTACAGGGCAATTGGGCAATGGTCATTGACTTGGGTAGCTCAGTGAATACTGGAGTTCAGTGAAGGTCCTAATATGAAGGTGGGATCACTGCCCAGGCTGATTCTGTAGGTTGAGTAGACTACATGTAGAATTGGAAGCTAGGAGCTCTTCCGTTCTAATCTGGTTCCTCCATTCACTTACTGGGTAGCCATGGATAAAGCATAACCCTGACTCAGGGTTAGATAATTTCTTCTTTGAAACAAACTAGTCCACCCACCCTCATAAGTGAAAAAGGAGAAACGGGTTGTCGTGAAGATTAATTTAAGGTTGAATGATCTATTCAAACAATCACAGAACTGTGTGCGCACTATGGGCCAGTTTTTTAAAGGTATTTGTCCACACAGTGTTGCAAGGCCTTAAGTGATTTAGATGTGTGATTACATTGGTTATTATACTTCCTGGGTTTCACAATATACACAGTGATCACTAGATGGCAATACAGCACCTGTTGAAATAAATTAGTACTGACTGACACCACACATGAGTTCTTTTTCAGGTATATTCCAGGAAGTTCTTTTGAAGCTGTAGTTATCCCTGTGGTATTTATCTTCTAATGAGTCACATTCACCCCTGGCATAAGAAGGTGCAACTCCATTGATTTTGTTGCAGTTGTGCCTGCTTGTGACTGGGTTAATGTAATTCTATCTGCCTAGTTCTTTTCAGAACGATCTATGCTGGTCATGTCTATTGGCCCGTAGTAGTTGTTCCTCATATTAAATGCTACCGGTGTACAGAAATTTAGCCTAACGTCCTTCATTTAGGTTTGTATTCCATACTCCTATTTGACACTAGCTCAAATAGCTTTGTAACATCCTTCCTGTGTATTCCCTTTAGAATCTTTTATACTTAACAGATGTTCTTTTCATTTCCTCTTTTCTGATGAATGTATGTCTATTTCATAACACAGTAACAGTTTGGGATATAAGGAGGCTATGTGGCTGATATACTCTCGGTCCACTCACCCTTTTTCTTAGGCTTGACTGTAGTCTTCTGAGCCGCAGGCCGAATCCAGTAAAACAGAATTTTTTTTAACTTAACACACACCATACCCTACCTATTGTTGAAATAACCACCTCACTCAACTGACTGAACTTTATCACAAGTTTTGGTAGAAAGTCTTACATATGTAACTATTCAACGGTGCTTTATAATGTATTTAGAAGTTTCGTTTGCCCATTTGTTTGATATTAAGGGCTATCACTCACTATTTAAATGCTATTATAGCATGATCTGTTACCCTGTGGTTCACAGCAGAGCACTTGATTATTGCCCAGATAGTTCTGAAGAGCTTTATAATATCAAAAAGAATCAGTCAGGAAAACCCTTCTATCATAGCACTTGTGTTATAAACTCAAGATATACATTTTAAAATCATAAACATGATAGAGTGTATGCAGTTTCATTGTTTGTTCTGTTTCAATACATACCTTTTTCCATGGGTGGCATTCTTATTGCATGATCGATATAAAACATCTTTTTTAAAGAAAAATGTTTTAAATTTTCAATGGTTACTTTAAAGAAACAACAAAATATACTAGATAACACATCTATGCGTAGTATTTTACTTCTCTGGTAGCTTCTGGTATGAAGATACACTGTACTCTGAGGCAAGCAATAATCACTCCAAGCGGCACCCTGTCAAATGCCCTTCTGCATTCTATCCCTTTGCTTAATTTTATCTTTACTTTCCAAGTGTTCATTTATTCTGTCCCTGATTAGTTCTTCCAGTATCTTCCCCAGTAGAGAAATCTCTTCTGCTGTTTGTTATTTCCGCCCTGTCCACCCATCTGCTTATTTTAGCTACTTCTTTCTTCCTCCCTGCTGGCTTCTGTATGGAACTTACAGGGACCAGGGACTTGCATATCAGATTGATTTGAGGGAACCCAGACAAGAATTCAGTCATTTTCTTCCTTCAGGATTTGGTGTGCCTGTTGAAGTAAGTGGGGTGACTGTTTGTTTGCCTCTGGTGTGGGACCAAGAGGACATTTGTTTCCCTAAGCATCTTCCTGAATATGAATCTAGAGATCAGTATAAAACCTATTGTAATACCATGCTTAGCACTGAATCCTAATAACTGAATATGCTCCTGGACTTATCCAAACCATGTTTATTCATTGTCTTCTAATATAATGAAAACTCACTGAGCCATGCTTCATCCTTAACCTCAACTCATTGCAAGGTCATGCTCTTATTGTTGGTTCTAAATACTGTATGAACATGAGCCTCCATTACAAACCATCATGTATCAGTGCATTACTAGGGACTAGAGAGACACACTGCACACTTGGTTTAGAAAGCTTATTGAACTGGATTCTAGAGTTTTTGTGCAGCATTATCCCATTGTCTCCTCTATATAACCCCTCATCTTACACCATTTCAAAGATTGACCTCCTCCTACAAGTATAAACTTCTTCAATGGTTATATGCCCCCCAAAACAAAGTTTCCTTCTGTTTTGTGCCAATTATTCAGCCATACATTCAGATCTGATCTTCAGTCCTCTCTTCAACATAATGCTGGTCAGGGCCTGACTGTCTGGATCACAGACCAGAATGCAGTGCTTTGTACATATGACACATCTGATGTGCTGATGCTCCCCTGACTCTGCTGTCTGACGCAATATTGAAAACAAGCCCTCAGAATCTGCTCTTTACTCCGGTTTCCTAATTCCTCACATCTATTTGCTGTACCTATAATCCACTTCAGTACTACTACGACTACTACTGTCCATGTGATGTCTGCCACTCTAATATCCACTCAGATTGTACTGAACATTACAGTATCATAATATTGCTGCTTCCTTTTTTTTTTTTTTTTTTTTTTTTTTTTTAATGGTGAAGTACAAGGCAAAAGTGAAAACTGAGTTAAGCCAGTAATATTTGCTAAATGGCTCCCCTAACCAGGTGGTGGGGCATAAATTAAGCTACTTTTAAAAGTCTCTGTGAGAACCCCCTCAGAACTTTGATTTGCTGAATGCAATGGACCCACTTGTGGTGTCACAAATACCGTAGGATGCATGGGTTGTAACAACATTTCTGGCATTTGTGGTATTTCATTTTTGTGATAGTACTAAGGGAATATGAAGAAGATGGCACAGACAAGAAATAAGAATTTTAAAAAGCCTTATTACAATTTATTTTTGGTTTAATCCTACGCAGCCTGGTTAGAGAAGGTATTTTGCACATATTTCTGGGCTTAATTCAATTTCTGTTTGCTTTGGTGATTATTTTAATGTTAAGAAATGAAGGTTTGTCCTCTTACTTCTCCAGATTAAAGGTGTGCCTAAGAGATTATTTTGATACAAGATTCTCTATCTCAAAAAGACATCTTCCCCAGACCTGTAAATAAAATAAGATATTTATGGAGTGGAATTACACTATTTCACAGGTGAGTAGTGATCTTCAGTTTGCATGTTGTCTTTTTCTTCATACCTATTGCGTTTGGCAATATATTATAGATAAGGTTGGGGAGGAACCTGAAGAAGAGATCAGTATATAGCTTGAAAGCTTGTTGTTATCAGCAGAAGCTGATCCAATAAATGATATTACCTAACCCATCTTGTAGTCGTGTTGGTCCCAGCTTATTAGATAGGCGGCGACAACACTGCAAGCAATGGAGATACAGTGTAAATACTAGATAGCACATAAATTGTGCAGCTTGTGCTTTGTTACACCATAGGACTACTTCTTGACAAAAAATAGGAGCTGTTCTGTATGTTCTTTGCTTTTTAAAAACACAGCTGTAGGTTAGATTAAGGAGCAAGAAGTACTTGGTTTAGCTTCAGAGCAGTGGCTGCAACATTAAATATTCCTTTGTATATATATAAAAAAAAAAAACTTTAACTGGTTCATATTGACAGATTCTCCAGAGGGGCTTCCAGAAACAACTCCAAAGGAGAGAGGAAAATCACTGTTGAAAACTTGTTCTAGTGATGCATTGATTTGGCTCTAAAACGGCTGAATTTTGGGGCAGAACCAAAACACATATATGCACATGTTCCTCTATGTCCACAATTCCTTCAACACTCAGTGTTAGAAGCATCTATTTAGTTCTGGATGGTTGAAGTGCTAAAATATCTAACACTTTTGCAATGGAATTTAAGCCAGCTTGGGACTGTGCTACAGTTACAGGCTTCTACAGAAAATCTTATCCCATTACTCCCCTTGGATTTCCATCTGAAATTTTGTTCTCATTGCTCTGTTTCCAAAGCATTATGTAAGGAGTAACATTTTGCAGTTTGTCTCTTGTGGGCTTTATTTTTCTGTTCTTCTTTGCTTTAAGTTAGTCATGCAGTCTGATTCTCATCTCAGTTACGCTGGTATATATGGAATAACTCATTGACGGCAACGGAGTTGCTCTAGATTTACAGTGGCCTATAATGTTGTGAAGTAGGCAGTGTTTTTCTTACTTAATAGGGTGGGGTCTAAGTTTTTTAAAAGGTTTCCTTTAACTTAAAGGATGGGTCTATAATTAAAAAATGTAAATCTCTAAATATTTATTAAAATCATCCATAGTTTTAAAATCTTTTTGCACCCAGTCAAGTCATCTAAGTTCTCCTTTCAAGCAGTTAAAACTTGCAGGTCAGACTCCTGTCCCATCTGTTTTTCTGTGCCTGGAGAAACATGGGTCAATTCTGGCATTAGTGCAAATCTTGATGAGTCTAGTTACTAATTCCTTGGTTCTAAAGGTGATCTGTAGAGGTCTCACTAAGCATTTAAAAAAAAAAAAAAAAGCAGCTTTTTTGGAAACATTCCAAAGAAGAAAAAAGTTGTACAGTTATTGATTAAAACAAGTAAAAGTACTGAATTTTAAGAGTTGAAAAAATCTCTCTCTCACTCACTCACTAATCCGACTGTATATGTCAGGGGAAGAGCCTGCAACTTTCAAGCAATTCTGACTTGTGCCAGTAGTCCCTTTGATTTCGCGTCTTAGTTAAATTCACCAGGACTACCTTGGTGAATAAGGGTTAAGAGTTTAATGCCTGGCCATTACAGTGACATTACTAACACCGTACTGTAGGCTAGGATGGAATACTGGGGATATAATTGGTATCATTTATTAGTGGTTGAGATCAGATGTTTTGGAATTGAATATAGGAAAAAAGGAATTGTTCTCTTTAAAGATTTTTTTTTTTTTTTTTTTTGGTACTTTTGTTTAGAAGAAAATCCAAGTGATTTTTTTCAGATTTACTTGTCGTGGACTTAAGGCCAAATTTTTAAAGGCATTAGGTGCCTAGAGGGAATTTCAGAAATGCCCAGGCACTGAACT
Source organism: Emydura macquarii macquarii (assembly GCF_026122565.2). Taxonomy (NCBI): domain Eukaryota; kingdom Metazoa; phylum Chordata; order Testudines; family Chelidae; genus Emydura; species Emydura macquarii. The sequence continues at coordinate 13,305,956 of NW_027131500.1, read as the reverse complement.
CCCATTGGTTTCAGGGGATCTGTAGGTGCTTTTGACAACCCCAGTAAGCACCTAACTGTATCCTTAGGTATCTAAATACTTTTTAAAAATCTGGTCTTTAGTCCTCAGTGAAGTTCCTTTGACATATCTGAAAGAATGACTTTTTAAGAAGTTTTAAGTTATTGAAAATTACATTCTGGCCATGTGCAATACTTCAATTTGTGTCTTTTAATCTCTGCTGGAGAAATGAGTGCTTCATTGGGCAAAAGAAGTGGGAAAGAAGTCTTTTTAAAAAGAGTCCAAAACCAGGATGACTTCTTTGCAATCCAGGGGGCCTGCTGGGTTTCTGAGTTGGTGCTGAGAGGAAATAGATAACGATTTTGTACTGCAGCTGGGCTAGGCCAGGCCATGACAGTCACTGTTTGGGGAGAATAGGCATAGCCAGCTTGTTCGCTGATTATTTTAATGGAGGGAATTTCAGAATAGAAATGGTCAATATCTGTTGACCTCTGTAATCTCAATGGAAAATTGATTTTTCTAAATTAGAAAAATAAATGGGAAAAGTTTTGATGAAATGGTTTTTTCTCTTCCCCCCCCCCCCTTCTCTTAGAATCATAGACTATTAGAGTTGGAAGGGACCTCAGGAGGTCATCTAGTCCAACCCCCTGCTCAAAGAAGGACTAACCTCAGCTATACCATCCCAACCAGGGCTTTGTCAAGCCTCAGCTTAAAAACCTCTAAGGATGGAGATTCCACCACCTCCCTAGGTAATCCATTCCAGTGCTTCACCACCCTCCTAGTAAAAAACTTTTTCCTAATGTCCAACCTAGACCTCCCGCCCTGCAACTTGAGACTGTTGCTCCTTGTTCTGTCATCTGCCACTACCGAGAACAGCCTAGCCCCCTCCTCCCTGGAACCCCCTTTCAGGTAGTTAAAGGCCACTATCGCGTGCCCCCTCACTCTTCTCTTTTGCAGACTAAACAAGCCCAGTTCCCTCAGCCTCTCCTCATAAGTCCTGTGCTCCAGCCCCCTAATCATTTTGGTTGCCCTCCGCTGCACTCTCTCCAACTTGTCCACATCCTTTTTGTAGTGGAGGGCCCAAAACTAGACACAATATTCTAAATGCGGCCTCACCAATGCCGAATAGAGGGGAATAATCTCTTCCTTTGAGACTTTTGTTAGCAGAGACATCTTTAGGATTTCATAGACTTTTAAAGCCAGAAGGGACCAGTGTGGTGGTCTAGTCTAGCTGCGTGTGGAACTCAGAAGTAATATAATTTCACCCACTTTTCAGTCCCCACTTGGAGGAGAGAGAAGGAGGGAGAATCTGAGCCCATTGCTTAGTGAAGCCCGGCATTCACATTCTCCTTCTCCAGCTGACTTGTTGAGATAGAATGGCTCCTACCATTAGGGGCCATTCTATCTGTTCTGCTGAACAGACAGGAGACTGCTTTCTGGAGCCACAACTCAGTGGCTGGTCCCTTCACCACAACCAGCTATAAATACGGAGCAGGGGAGCCCAGCTAGGCAGGCGCAGGGGGCTGCACTGCCTCTAGAGGAAAGACTGATTCTTGATGATTTGCCCACAAGTAGCTCCTCCTCCTTTTGCTTCCCACTCCAGGAAGGAGGTTCAAGTATTAGGACAGCACCAGAACTCAACACAGGAACCTGGGGAGAACCAAAAATGGCAGGGAGCTGAATGGAGCTCAGGTTCAGGAGTGAGTTTTGTGGGGGTAGGGTGGTGGGCTTACTGGGAATTCAGTTTTAATGACGTATTTTGAAGAGGGGAGTTGCTGAAGACACAACCATGGGGGCATTCTTAGAGGGAATGCACCATGGGCAGGACACAAGATTCCTTTGGGGGATACGGACTTGGGGGAAGTCTTAGGTTAGGGAAGATGAGGTGTGTTATGAGGGGGAAGGGGGGGATTTTTTCTGAGGGGGGAAACTGGGGTGTTGGGGGAGAGAGGGAATGGTCAGCAAAAGGAGTTTGGTGGGAGAGGGAAGGGAAACTGGAAACTTGAAGGGAGGGGAGGAATATTTGGGGAAAGATAAGGTGGTAAACACCGAGGTGGGGGGGTGGGTAGGAAGGAAGAACTATATTTGGGGGGGGTAAGCAGCGGTGGAGAGGCGCATGGTACTGTGAGCTTCAGTGCCACTTCCCTGACTCTTCTGGCAAAGTTACTCTGCTGTTTGCGGCTTTAAGATAGGAATCTAAAGAACTCTACAGTATTTTTACACACACGGGAGGGGGGGCTGGGACTGGTCAACTTCTGCTATCCAAATCTCCATAAATGCTCCCAGGCATTCAGAACAGCAAGGGGTATGACAATGGGCAGCAGGAAAGTTATGAAAAGTTATAACAACAAAACATGTACTACAATCACATGCAATTGCCTAAATCTAAAATGATACATCTTGTAAGCAAGATCTTAAATTTCACCTGATGATGGATTCTTGTGCTGCAAAGGGCCGTGTCCTAGCAAACTGTATTGAACTTAGAATGGTATAAAAGATTAACAATGGAAAATATCCAATACAGAATGCTGAGACAGCATTTACAAAGAATGGCTAGTGGCATTGCCAGGCTTGGTGATTTACAAGCATGTAACATTTCTTATGTTTTTTAATCTTGCTGCAGCATTTATGCTATTGATCACTGAAATTTATTGCCTTACCCATGCACATTTGGTCTTTGTGGAATTGTTTACACAATCTATCCTCATTAGACTATAGGAGGATTTATGCCTTGTACACTATGCCAATTCATATCAGTGTAACTACATCAGTGTGCAAAGTGGGAGTTTATACAGGTACAGTTACACTAAAATAAACAACACCGGTGTAAGCCCAAATTAAGAATTTGGCCCAGTCTAACATCAGTGTGGTTACCCCACTCTGAATCCCATTAATGTAGACTATAACTTAGTTTTAAGAGGAAATATATAGATGAAGAATTTAAATGGTTATTTTCGAGTACTGAATACAAGAAATAAACTTCAAGTTGAGGTAGTAAAGATCAGATAGAGAGTGTCACATAGGTATTTAAGCATCATCCAAAACTGAGTGTACAAGTCCATAACAAAAATGGTGTGAAATAAAGTACTATATAAAAATATGGATAAATTATTAAACATAGATTATGTTCAGAATAGTGTAATAAGAATAAAAATCTCAGCATCTACTGAATAATCTTTTGTGCTATGTGTAACATATTGTTTAAGGCCCCAATTCAGCAAAGCACTTCAGCATATGAAGAGTTCTATTGAAATCAGAAGGAGTTGGGCACCTAACATGCTTAATTTGGTTTTGAAAATTCTACTAGATGTTTATCTGTATCTTTAGGTGCCTAACTATCTTTGAAAATATGGCCCTAAGAGCTTTGGGCCAAGGTACATAGAGGCTCCAATTTAACAATCTAGCAACCGGTCTCATACAGCCTTGCAACTACTACCAGCTAGCAGAATTATGACTTTAGCACAAGTAGTAGAGGGCTGCTGCCCTCACAGTCTCATTCCCTGGACTTTGACCTTCTCTTGTCCCTTGTGTGTCCATCTCGTAATATCTAAGGGGCCACCATCTTGACTGAAAGAAGTTTGATATTTAACCCCACTGAAAACCTTGGGAGATGCTGGCCTATTTTTTTTTTTCCTGAGGGCAGCCTCATTTTCATCTGCAGAGGTTCAAATGAGATGGCAGCCATCTTTCGGAGGGAAGCAAGTGGGATCAGTCCCATTTCAGGTAAAGGCAAAACTTCCCCAGACTGAAGGCAAAAATTAATGACCCTTAAAATGTCTGAAATATTGGGAACACAAATTCTTGTGATTTAATTGTGAAATAGTGTATAGACTGCTCCAAATGAATAACTAGTAAAACCAAACCAATGGAGTGAAATTTCTTTAAATGCTGTACCAGATGATGAATCTATTTAGGGGGGGTAATAACTTTATATGCATTGCCTTATATAAATATTTACACTTTCATAAATTATAGTTAATCCCATTGCCTCAATGAATACCAATTACAGAGGAAGTTAGTTCTTTCACATTTTTGGGATCAAAGGGTAGGCAAAAGAGGATGAGGTGTAATCATACACTTCACTGATTTGACTTAAAAACGTAAGTGGCATTCATCTCTTTTCCCCTACAATTTCCATTTTTTAATCCTGGTTTTAGCCCTATAGCTATATTGTCCCACATTCAGATTAACTGCCTGATTGTGGCACAGGCATAAGTGATCTTCTGTAAAGATGCTATTAGTGAAATATTCTATTTTGTTGTAACTCCTAGGTAACCATAATCAATCTTATTTATCTAGAATAGACACTATGCATTCTGTATATGCAACTCTACATTTGCAAGGGGGGATACACCTTTCTTATATTTGGTTAGTACTGTAACTGCTCGTTTATTTTTCTTGTCTAAGACAAGTCCGGAGAACAAAGAGACTCTTGCATCTTAAATCTACAAGGATTAGAAAAACTCGGATCTACAGAACAAATGTAGAGAAGGGACTAAACTTTCAGATAATAGCTGTATACTTCATTTCTGTATGTAGCAAAATCAGAGTACTTGATAACAAATGTCAAGCCATACAACAGAGCTGTTAGAATAGCTATTAATTTGAACACTGCATGGTGCATTACTGTTGTTAAAGTCAAGGTCACTGTAAACTGAATAAGGATTGCCCTTTCACCTGCTATTTGAGAAGTAATGCATTTTGGAGATAAGATAGCAGAGTACATTTTCTCAACTAATGAGTATATCAAAGTATATATCAAAGAGGGAGAACAGCAGGTCTTGATCCAATAACCAGCTAACGGTTGTCTAGGTGTTTTTTCATGATGAATCAATATTTGATATGGTCAGCAAAGGCTTTTCAAAGCAATACTCTTCACATTCACTGTGAATGGTGACTATTAATCTACAACTGGAGCTGTATGTTTTTCTAAAATAGCTTGTTACTTCGCCTACCTTAACAGGCATATTCAGTAGAGACCGCTTTAATTAAACGTGTGAAGAATAAAAGAAAAAGTCCGACGGAGGTTTTGGCATGAGGGATCAAGAACTGCTAGTTTTTTTGCATAGAAACATTTTGGCAGAAATAATAATGCACAAATGTTAAATTTGTTGAAGGCCAGTGTTCAAGAAATTTCAACAATAGCAGAAGATTTAACACTCAGGTTTGAGAACATTTAGAAAAATTATATACATGGGTCATTTTTCAAGTGAGACTAAAAGTAAAGTTAAAATCAGATCCAGATTCTTGAGGAGAAATTGTATGCCATTTTGGGCTCCTGTTATGTGATGCAGTGACATACGCTTGGCAGTATGAAAAGTAACATTTTATAGAATTGAGTTCACACTCCTATTAATTCCAGCTCTAGAACTGGGACAACGTAACTGGCAAAGAAAGATGGTTATAATGGATAGGATTGAGAGAAGGCAGAGATTAATCATGTCAGAGCAGAGAAAGAATAAGCAATGAAGAGAACTGGGGGGAGAGGGAGAAGGTTTATGAAACTTGGCATAGGGTTGATCCTGCATTCATTGAGGTCGGTGGCAAGGCTCCCTTTGACTTCAATGTGTAGCATCACGGTCATAATTTTGCAGGGCATCTGGGCAAGGAGGAGGAAAGTACTGAGGGATAAAATATTCAATAGGAGCAGGGAAACCTGGGAACCACTAATGCTGAAAAAGACACAGGTTCACTATGGGCAGCCAATTGAACCTGATTATCTTTTAATAATTCACTTACAACACAACTCCTCGAGCAAACTTTATTTTTGTGATTAAAACTTGCAGTGACAGAGATCCAAATGAGGTAAATTATTCTCTTCCATTTGTCCATCTTCCTATCTGCACTTGTATAAATGGTATGCCAAATCCTCAATTGGTGTAAATCAATGGAGTTTTGGATTTGGCCAGTATGTTTGTGGTTTTGTATTTGTTGTATTGACTCTATTTGGTGTTCAAGAGAGACTTTTTTGTGGAAGTAGCACTTTCAGAGACAATACTTTTAGAAATTATGAAAGATACCACCCACTTGTTTGAAGCCAGATGAGATAAACACCGGTGCTTTCCTTGCCAGTCTTTGAACATTATTTGGAGATCCCTGCTCTGAAGTGAATATATATGTAACCCATTTTTTTTTAAATCCAGTCAATACTTTTCTTTTACTAAATACTTTAGAAGTGGCTGCAGGCCATCTGTGAGGAAACAGGGTTGGCTATACCTTAGCACACTTACTTGCATTGCTGTGCTAACGCAACTGTGGTAGAGTGAATAGGCTTCAGGAATTCTGGGAAATCAACACTAGGATTTGATTCAAAGTTCATAGGTTTAATGACTTGTTCTAACTCTGTGTTGAATGTGCCGTTAGAATACTTTCACCCCTAAATTATGTCTCACAGGGTATAAAGTCATGCACAATTGTTTATACAGATGCTGCAGCAGTAGCAAATTTGGAAACTTACTACTAAAGTTTAATTTGTACATTGGAAAGCAGTACAATGCTAGTCACAGAACAGTTTTGCTTATACAACAGGGTGAAAATACAGTGAAGTTTGGAGCCAAATAGCTAATGTATTCCAGAGCTGAAACCACTCATACAATAGATGTTTTCTGTGGATAGTAAAAAGGTGGCTTTGTCTTGTCATAACTTCAGTGGCATGGTCACAAATTTAGTGATGTTTCACTAGCATCTTAAAGGAAACAAGTCTGGAAATAATAACAGTATGATCTACTAGCCATAAACCTGAATTCATGCTGTTTTGGATTATTTGTTTCAAATATTAACATTTCATGGACCACTGAAGCCCTGTTTGATTTTTTTAAGAGAACATCCACTGTTACACAGACGTCCCATCGCATCTTCGCAGCTTGAAGAACAGAAAGTCTGAAGCATATTTCAGTTACATTCTTAGAACTTGCCATTGATTATATCAAAATTGAATTGTCTCAGCCAGTTTGACGCCCAGGGATACTGCATAGATACCAAACAAAAACTGACGATATTGCATTTATACAATTCCCCGCCTGCAGATTAGATGAGTTTGCCTGGTTAGCATGACTGCAGTTATTTCTCACCAACTATACAATATGTGAGTACTTACTCTGTTGTTAACCAGAATACAGAGGTTTGTCTAATTACATTCAGGTATTAACTAATACTAATTATGTATATTTCTATCCTCTTTACTATATGCCCTTGCACAGTGATTGACTTTTGCCTTCAAAACCACATGTCCACAACATAGCTGGCCTTCTTAATTCCTGTTCCCATTTCACACCTTGCCTAATCCCAGATATTGATTTTTGAAGTGGCTACTCTTAGTGGAAGATGAGAGCCTCGGCCTTACTGAAGAGGCAAGAAAAGACAGAGGAGGATGGTAATGAAGATCTTGATCTGAATGTGATGGATATCTGAGGTTGAGGGGGCCAAGCTTGCTGGGGGCACATTGATAGCTACTGAAAACTCTTCTGCCCTCAGAACACTCCAGGTACAGCGTGGGTTTGAAAGGAAAGAAAACACTTTCATGTTGTTCAGGATAGGTATTAGACTTACAAGAATGTGTTTGGACTCTGTGGAATACTTGTAAATTGAGGCATGGATTAATGTCACTTGTAATGTCTGTATTCCATGCTATAATGTATAAATTTTGCTTTATATCACAACTGTAAAAACATTTGCTTTGAACCTGTGAACCCAGTCAGGAGGAATGACCCACCACCGATCAAGGAGGACTAACAAAAGTAAATAGGCCATTGTGGCACATCACAATATAAAGACTTGGTTAGTGGCCCTCTCCAATCCATGAAGGTCCTATGTGCAAGGCAGCCCATCTCATCAGCTTGAACACTGGAAGAAGGGGGTAAAACGGACGCAAGAACATTTTGTCTCCCTTTTGCAGTTTGGACTCTCTCTCAGCACAGGAGATATGAAACAGAAGCAGAGATCCCCAGGGTCAACCTGGATTAGACTTAAAAGACATTCACTGCTGACTGGTTACTACAACTATCACCTTCTGGAACTATAGACTGTAATCCATTTGCGTATCTATGTTGCCTGCTTTTTAACCTGTAAATTGCTCCTATTTTTTCCTAGTTGTTAAATCCTATAGTTAGTGCACTATAGGATTGGCTACTAGCATTGTCTTTGATGTGAGATTTCAGGTACAAATTCACCTAGGGAAAGTGACTGGTCTCTTGGGACTGGAAGCAACTGAATCTTTTGTGATCTTTGGTGTATGGCAACCAACAATCACTAAATCCAGCTTGCCTGGGTGGCAAGATAATCTGGAGTGCCCAAGAGGACTGTCTGACTCCATGGTAAGATTGTTATAGTGCTTCAGGAGTTAACACTTATTACTGGATTGATGAAATCGAATTATAGAACATACCACCAGTTTGGGGTGTGTCTCCTGCTTTTTGATGATCTGCCTTGAGGCTGGGCCTCATGGTCATGAATCACTCCAGACAGCATGACAGTGTATACTAGTGTTTGATAATTACACTATTAGCTAAAGGGTTGATCTCTGTGGAGCTCTCCTCCTCACAACCTCAGGAAAGGACTATGGATTTCAGATAGCCAGCTGTCTACAGCACTTACAAGACAATGACAGGACTGCTCCCTTTGATGGTCTACCTCCACACCCTGGTTTGCTCAGGAGGTGGGTTTGGCAAGGGGAAAGGGTCCAAGCTTGTGGACAAATAACAAAGGGGCCTATCCAGTTTTAAAAATGCATACTCCCTGAAATTCAGGGGAGAGACAGTGTCTGGAGAAAAGCAGACTGTACTCCCTCCCCAGATATTGGGGTGTTTGGGTAAACTAGGTCTACCTAAATGTTAGCTTATGCTATTGTGTGTGAAGCCGTTTGATTGTTTTAACCTTTTTTAACTCTGGTTGCTCTGCTTCTATGAATAAATACTTTTGTTTTTGAAGAAGCTGTTCCTGAGTCACTGCAGTTACCTACTGACCACAGCTCCTGAAGAGAAATCTTCTGCAGGTGTCCAAACCAGTTGGGCCTGCTAAAGAAACTCGGTTGATAAACAGGGGTGCTATAACCTGGAGACCCAATCTAAAAGTATGGTGGGCTGTGGGATTCCATTCTGAGAAAAGTGCATGTGCTGGGTCTGCAACTTGAGAGGAGCCTCTCGGGAGGACACAGAGAGATGTTTGTGACAGAATCCTTAATTTTTATGGGAGTATCAGAAAAATATTGGGATGACTATGAAAAACTGAAAAGACAAGTTTAGAGCCTGCCTATTATTCATTGGCATAATCTCATTGGAGTCAATGGAACAACTCCTGTTGACTTCAGTGTGCTTTGAATGAGGAACTAAAGGCTATATCCATGAAGATATTTAAGTGTTGCAATGCCTAACCCCTAGACACCATATCATTTCAGGGAATCCTCAGCTCTTAAGTGCCCAGGCTCTTCCTCTGAGGGAGAGAGGATTCTCAGCCCAGAATCCTCTGCTGTAGTTAGGTGCCTAGGCCAGATCAGCTTGTGCCTTAGCAGATGAAACCTAGACTTCTCTTGTGGAAAAACCAGAGAGAACCATTCCCACCCCCTACAGATTATAGCCAATAGCTCAGTGGTTAGGGCACTCACATGAGATGAGGGTTCAAGTCTATGCTTCAAATCAGATGGAGCAGAGACTTGAACTTGAGTGAGTGCCCTAACCATCAGGTCAGGACATACTAACCAGTCCCCAAAATTCTTGACCTGGTTGCCTTTTATGCAGGGTCTGATCTTGTAGGCATGACCTGAGAGTGCCTATGGGATTGAGCCCCGCAAGTGAGATAGATGGGGAGACACCTAGTTTGAGAATCCTGCCTTTGTGGATCCAGCCCCAAGTGCTTAGATATTTTAATGTAATTCTAACTGCCCTCACTGCTCTGAATATTTTGGTATTGTAAGGCTCAGCTCAATGAACAAGACTGTTGCAAGACTCTCTCAATCAAATATGGACTATAGGACTGACTCCATGTTTCATTACTAGTTGTGTTTACAGAGAGCCATGGGTATTAAATTAAAGGAGTCTATTGTGAAATCTTTAATCTGCAGCACCTAGATTTGCTTGAATTATGGGCCTAAACTGAAATTAGTATGGTAAAAATGACTTGGTTGCAATGGAAAGAGCAGTGAATTTTAGTGAACTACCCATTTCTACAGACATTGCTATAATTTTGAGCAGATATTTGTATACATTCCATGTCACCTGAATCACTTCTAGACAGAAATGACGAAGCTACAGAAGGCTTTTGTCTCCTTTTAATAAAGGGAATAGTACAATGATTAAAGCTCTTAATTCTCAGCATCCTCTTTCTAAAGGTATCTTATATATAGATGTCTATGTTGCACTTAGTTTTCTTCTCTGTCTAAAGCAAAGGAAGAAAAGGTGTGTGTGGTTTTTTTAAAGTCATGCCAGTGTTTACTTGATATACGTACATTTGACATATCCTGTGTCGATAACTTGTGACAATGTAATATTGTCCACTGTTCAGGAATAAATCTGAAAATGTGCTGATGGCAGTTGTAACAGACCACAACTTAGAAAGTGCTTACTAGTACACTTTGTATTGACCCTACTTCTGTTTCTAAGTAAACACACCAGTTCTGCTCTGCCTGCCTCAGACCTTATTTCGCTGATCATAGTTTAACAGAGTACAATAACATAAAATGACATCAAAGGGCAATAGCTTGCACTCTAAAGCAGCAGCAATTGTACCAAAATAAACTATAATATTCATGATTTATGGTCAGGCAAACTGCTCCTCTTCGATTTCAGGAGATCTTTTCAATGGCATGATCTCTCAGTATAATCTTCACAAACCAAAACCACTTTGACCTTCTATTGGCTGCAGTTCCCTGCTCAAAGCAAGTAGTCCTTCCACATTGTAAGGTCAAAATGTTGCATCAGAATTCAGAAAACTATTTAAAAATATTACAGTAGGAATCTTATGGAAACAACAGTTTTCCCTTCAGCATGTGCCAATGTTAGAAGTCCTAACATTTATTACTAGGCCAATCTTTTGCTATCTTAACTGCCTTCTCTGTCACCCACGTAAAGTGTCAGCAATAACCATCTTATTTGTATTGTCACCTAAAGGCCCCGGTTGAGATGGGAGACCCATTGTGCTAGGTGATGTACTTGCATGTAGTAATTGATCATTCCTGACCTAAAGGAAAGAAATATACAAAATGGACAGAGGGCAGGAGAAAGGGAAGATTATTACTATCTACGTTTTAGAGAGAACTGAAGCACAGAGATGGAATGACTTGCCCGGTATCACACTAACAGTTTGTCAGAATTGGGAAGGAGAACCCAGATCACCTAAATCCAGGTTAGTGCCTTCTTCACAAAACCCTCTTGCTCATTTGACCACGTGGTGAATTCCTCTTCAAATTCAGTGAGAATGAGAAGAGTTTTGTCTCTTGAGTTTGGCAATTTAGAACTAATACTAAATATGTGTATAGTGGTAATCCAATAGCCTCAAATAATTTATTACTTTCCTCCGTTATCAAAAATCCTTTGACCTGAACTTCCTTGTTTAATTTCATGTAGACTGAACATTTTGATACATAGATATTCACCTGCTTGCTCATTACTGGCAAGAGAAACCAATTTTGAGCCTTCTCTTAGCACATCTCCATTCCGAAATCTGCTGCACATAATATTTCTAACATTTCCTATGTCTCGGTACTAGGCACAATTGCTCTTTATCCTTTACAGGGCAGATCAACATACACAGAAATCTTGTCTGAACCAATATAGTGACTTGATTCTGTGGTGGTCTGGACCTGAATTATAGCCATCTGTGTCTCACTGCTTTAGCAAGTTTCCTCTGTTTATTGTCAAGTATTTCCTGCACTCTGCTTTATACTTGGAAAAGGGCAATATAGTTCTAGTGCCTCATCTAGATTATTTGTTCTATTGGTCAAGTGTATGTTCAATTCATTACCAGGTGTGTTTGCTGCTCGATTCCTTACTCATGTTATGGTGAGGCATGTTCCCATCCCAGCATGGAAGGGTTTAAATAGCTCTTCTAGGCGCAATCTGCTCCTACCAATGCACCTGTGGCTGTCAAACCTGGAGAATGGCAGCTCCTTAAGAGAGAGAGAGAGAGAGAGAGATAGGAGCACATTATAAGGAGGCAGAGCTAGAACTCTCTAGGCTCCTGAAGCAGGGGTGTCTTCATGAGGGAAGCTGTTGAAGAGCCTCTGCTATCTGGAGAAGTAGAGGGACTCTATTTTGTTTTTCTTTTCACTAGAGCTCAGTGCCCTCAGCCACTCAGGGTTAGGATCCCTGATCCCCTTCAGAGAATATTTTACCTTTTGCTTTGTGAGGAAGAGTGGCCTTGAGGCCTGCAGGCTCAAGAAATCCAAAAGACACATCCATGCTGGCTATTCCTTATAACTCTACTGTCCTCTCTGTGCTTACAGATTGATGAATAATTTGTTCGGGTATCTGTCCAGGTATCAAAGACTGGTCTATAATTTCCAGGGTCCTTTGTTCCTGTTTTTTAAAGTCAAGTAATGTTCACCCTTCTCCAGCCCTGGAACCTCACTTGTTTTCTGAGATAATTGCTAACGATTCAAGATTGATTCAGCTAGGTCCTTACATATCCTAGGATGAATTTAATCAGGCCCTTCTGATTTGAAAACATCTAACTCATCTAAATATTCTTTAACCTGTTCGTTTTTCTATTCTGGCTTGTGTGCCTTCCCCCTTGTTAATATTAATTGCTGAGTATCTGGTCACCATTAACTTTTTTTTTTAGCAAAGACAGAAATGAAATAAACATTATGACATCAAGAAGGCTGTGTAAGCTTTTAGGTCTCCTTCCCTGGTAAATAGAAGATCTACATTTCCTTTGTCTTTCTCTTGCTCCTAATGTATTTGAAGAACCTCTTCTTATTGACTTATGTCCCTGACTAGGTCTAACTCATTTTATGCCTTGGCTTAGACATTCTGATTGTTTCTCTATGCTTGTGATAGTCCTTTAGTTGTCCTCCTTAGCAATTTGTCCATGTTTCCACTTTTTGTAGGATTCCTTTTTGATTTTCAGGTCATTAAAGAGCTCCTGATGGGGGGGAGACTTGCCTCTTACTATTCTTTCCTTCACAACAGGATAGTTTGCAGTTGTGCAGATCTTTCTGTTCTTCAAAATAGGCTCTATCTAGTTTATGCTTTTAATAAAGTGTGAGGCTGATAACTGCTGCAGGTGCAGTTGGAGTTTTCTTGATGATCACATAATTATTTTCAAACAACTCCATCACAGTATTCACTGCCAATTAGTTCCACTGGCAGCTATAACTTCATAACTGTGTCAATAGTACATAATGATAAGGCTTTTTGAGAGCATCTTTGACATTTCCTTTGCTCACCTCATGTATCAATTTTTTTGACAGCCAGTTTACAATAAATTAGTTGCTTTGATATATTCTTCTTTCAAACTTGTGGACATGAGCAGTCCAGTCAAATTAAACTTTCATTAGAATTGCTTGATTGTGAAACCACAATACTGCTGGATATATTATCTTGCTACTTTATACTGATGAGTGAAGGAGTCTCTTGTGGCAGTAATCTAGCTCTCTGGCATTACATTAGTAGTTAAATTCATGTCTCTGTACCATACATAGTATGAAAGCACAACTGAGTTGTACATTCTGATATGCTTGCAAAAACAATTAATTGTTAAGAATATAAGAATGGCCATAATAGGTCAGACCAATGGTCCATCTAGCCCAGTATCCTGTGTCTGATAGTGGCTGGTGCCAGATGCTTGAGAGAGAATTAAAAGCACAGGGCAATTTCAAGTGATTGATACCCTGTCATTCAGTCCTAGCTTCTGGCATTTGGAGGTTTAGGGACACACTGAAGCTTGGGGTTGCTTCCCCACCTGAACATGTAGCCAACCAAAGGCACAATGAGCTTTCTACAAATGTGATTCAACAGGACTTGCATAGGGTCTATTCCAAGGTCCTATGAAGTCAATGGGAGGCTTTCCATTAACTTAACAGGACTTGGATCAGACTTTTAATGAAACAGCTCTCCAGTAAAAGCTCCACCACTATTACTGATTCTCCCTGTATGTAAAAATAGGAATTAATATAATTCTGCTCACTTCTAATTTTGTCATAAATGCATATTTTTTCCTCTGTGCATAGGTGCTGGAACTAGAGGTCCTGGGAGTGCTGCCACACCTCCGGCTTGAAGTGGTTTCCATTATGTACAAGGTTTACAGTTTGGTTCAATGGCTCTCAGCTCCCCCACTCTAAAAATTGTTCCAGCACTCTTGCCTCTGCATATGGACACGTGTTTCAGAGAAGAACGCCAACAGGCATAACTAGTGCTCCATAGCAGCTGTAAGATCTTGGGAAAGAAACTTACAAGGCTGGTTCACTCTGTGGCCTTGTAAGCAAAGCATCCTGAAAACTTGGTATAAACAGATTGATAAGTGTTGCATAGTTTGAAAAATACGTGACAAAACTGCAATTCTGAAAATCTACAAATACATTTTAAAATGTTCAATATTTAATTTATTGCGGAGCAGAAGTACTTCATCTCCTTTTTAATGTTCTTTATTTTACTTAACTGCAGAACATCTGCATTTTATTTTGTCCACAAGCATTATAAATTACCTGTATTTGATTCACTCCAAGAATATCTGCAGTTGTATTGAAATCAAATTGCATGAGCCAGTCAGATCAAAGGGGTGCTGTATAATTATTGATTCTTTTGTACAGTTATTTCTGTTATACAATTTCCTGCACTGGCTGAGGAGATCTGACTTGCTTAAATTTATGTGGTGATTTATCACTAATGTAAGACAGCTGTAATTAGCTAATGAACTATACAGTAACTATGCAAATTCTTCTGCTGTGATTGGCTGCTCTCACAGACCTCCCTACGTAAATTCCCAAAACAAATATGGTTGCTTCACATGCTGACTCCTTTGAACCCCGGTTATTAAGCATTATTTTACAAAGGAATTACCCAGTTGTGATGGATATGGCAGTCTAATCTTTATTTAAGGGCCAAGGTAGAACAGTGAGTTGACAGTGAAAAGCCTGGAATTGGCTGATGAAATGGTGGAGAAAGAAGTAGCTGTGGCCATTTGGTGGTAAAATGATTCCTGAGGAAGAAGCCTATCAATGTGCGAGTCTGACAGGTTCGAGAGCACGGTCCAGTATAACAACTCAAGGGCATTGTGTTAATTCAGTATTGGTTAATAACCAGGTATTGATTCTTCTCCTTTGCTCTGACTTTATTTAGCCCAAGATATTTGGTTAACCAAACAAACTAAATTATTTCAATAACTTTTTGTGGCTCTTTAAAACTATCCTCTAAGTGCAGTTTACAGCTGTATCAACTAACCATAACTTGCAGTACACTTTAAGGGACCATATATCACTACCTGGACCCCATGAAGACACAGAGATGTAAAGCCATTGAATTAACCATAAATGTAATGCCAACTTTCAATGACAACCTAAAACAATAATAGTGTAGGGAAACAATGGCCCATAAAGAGTAAACGATACTGGAACATCAGGAGTGTTGGCTGTCCTTGACATTCTGACAACGTGGGAGTCGGTTAGGAAACACAGATGGAGCCAGTCTGTATTGGCCCCTCTAGACTCACTTAACTCAAACAGCAGGAAAAAAATGAACAGTGCCAAAGTCTGAATGAGTCACTTAGCATACAATAGGAAAAATCATGGAATAGTGAAGACCACCTTGGACATGAGTTATAAAGAAAACGTGTACATATCTTCCATGTGCTATCGATATAGTTATAAGCCCTTCTTTGAAATTATTTGTACAGATTTTTCCAGGAAAACGTGATATATAAATAAAAAGAAACCCTTTAATTTATGTTCTGTACTAAAATGTTAACAGTAAGGGCTGAAAAATAATCAGGGATATATTTAAAAAAAACAGAGATGGAGTTACATTTCAGAAAAGGTTGACTTAAATTCCCATCTATCTCCCATTGGCATCCATGATAAACTCCAATTGACTTCAATAAGAGAAGAATCCAGCACAAAGAAATTAGTTGCTCTAAATCTTATGCTATTATAAAATGTAAAGAATTACTGCAGAATAGGAAGTTGCAATGCCAGATTCTATTTTCTCATGATTCGTTCTTTTGGGCTGGCATGACTCCTGAGTTGGTAGTCAGAGCTGTACTCAGCCTAAATCGTACTAGGGCTGAGTCTCACACTAAAGTTGCTTTATATACCACTCTGGTAGTTTAAAAAGGCCTTCTGATAATACCTAGTTATTATATAGCACTTTCCATCAGTCGATCTCAAAGTGCTTTACAAAGGAGGTAAGTATCTTTGTGCGATGAGGATAAAGGGGAAACTGAGGCACAAAGAGAGAGATGAAGTGTCTTGCCTAAGGTCACACAGCAGGCCCGTGGTAGAACTAGGAATTCAAGTTTCCTGAGTTGTCCTCCATTGCTCTATCTTCTTAGGCTACACTAATTAAATTCCAGACCAACCTTAAAATGGGTGTACATGTAATTTAGGCATGTACCCTACAAGCTAGGGGAGTGATTTCCAGCTCATGTACATATACTAGCTCCTAGGCATAGCCTAGAAATGATGGTAGCTTAAGTATGCTGTGCATACTGGAAAGTATAGGTACCTTCTGGGGAGGGGGAAGCAGGACTACCATGGAGAATGAATTTCAACAGTTGGAAGCACACCCAGAAAGGCCGTAACTGCCATTAGGGAAGGGAGGGATCCAGGCAGTACAAAAGGAACTTGAAGGAAAAATAGACTCCAGTAGAAAGGTGTGAGGAGAAAGCAAAAAGGAGCCATGGGCAAAAAGAGGAGGACCAAGACTTTGAAAAACCAACATAGAGGAGTCTGACACCAGGCAACCAATTCACTCAGAGGCTGATCCAAAATCCACAGAAGTCAGTGGATAGATCCATGTTAATTTCAGTGGGCTTTGAGTCAGACCATTTAATTTGATTTGAACTTTGTTTCATGCCAGAATATGTGAAGTAGCTTTGTTTCTAAAACTGTTTTCATTAGTTGATGGCCTATTATGTGAGGAAGGGTGATGGTGTTATCAATAAATCATAACAGCAGTTGCAGTTACTCTGCATGTTGAAATCACATTTCTATATTTGTTTGTTGTTTGAATCTTGCTTTTTACCATTCAGTACTATTTTTTAATTTAATTTTCCCATAACTACTATGAACCATGCATAACTTTTCAATCTGTTTCTGCCATAATAAGTAAATAGAATGAAGGACTCAGAGTTCCTTCTTGCTAAAATCTACATCAGAGCTATTTGTGGCTTTGTTTCAGAAACTTATGCTTAGTATATTTGAGCAATGTAAACTTCCTGCCCATGAAGAAGGCTATATGACCAATTAGTAGTGTCAGCTGATCATCCAATCTGGAGGGGTAAAAAAACAACTTTGATATGCACAGCTCATGAGTTTTGGCTGGCATATCAAAATCAGTTCATCAGGTTAAGACTTTTTAATGGCAAACCACAGGGATGCGAATTTTAGTTCTAGCTCTCCATATAGAGTAGCTTAACTGAGACAAACTCACTTTAGAATCTATTCAAGTTGGAAATATTTCTGATTCTTTTATAATTTAGAACCTTTTAGGTTCTTTCCTCCTTTAACTAATGCCTCGCAGCTGATCTGGAAGCCAAAGAAAAATCAAATATATTAGTGTTTTGTTTCTTGCACAAACATTTGGAATTGAAATCCATCTGTTGGGCACCCGAGTTTCTAAAAATGTTCAAATTCAGTGTCTGGGTAGGATAGAGGTGAGGGGGCAAAGTTGAATTATAATATAGTATAAATATAATAATTTAGATACGTTCTTCAGAGTTGCTGAGCACCTGCAACTCTGTTCATCTCAAGCGAAAAACTAGATGAAAGGGAATATAGCGGGGACATATCATGGCTATTATATTAAATAAGAAAAAACAGTAAACTACTGTTAACTGGAAAAAATGTAGATTACCCATCACATTGCAGTTAGCTGACCTTATCTTGCACATTTTTAAACAAATCAGTTGTATAGAAATGGGTGCAAGCTGACATATTATTTACTCTTAATGACAGCTTTCACAAAGAAATATCCAGCAGTAGGTTTACTGGCCTGATTTTGAGATGCTAAGCATCTGCAGCTTCCTATTGATTTGGGACCTAGCATTGCATGTCCTTTGCTTTAGTAATTCCTTATTCATTTTCAGAGGTGTTGAGCACCTGCAACTCTAAATAAAGTGTTGAATCGACTGCTTCTGAATGACTGAAGAGCAAGGTGGGGGTTAAACAGCTGCTGTAGGATGGGTAATCTTTTCCCAATGAAATAAAGGTTTGGCAGCTACCGTATTATTATCAGAATATTATATTATTGCATATCTTTTTGTCTCTACTGTATGTCCACTCTGTGTCTAGGTTTTGGGTTCACGTGTTCAGAGTTACACCAGTTTCTGGCAACAACCTTAGAAATAGCCTGGAGCATATGCTTCCTGTATATTCCTCCTCTCTTAGAGAGAAAAGCTGTTCTCACAGATAACAAACTCTTTTGTGATTCATGGGAATGAGGAGCCACTGCAATCTCAAACATTTCAATCAAGACTTGATGCGACGACCTCACTCAGGACTTCCTAGAGTGGTATGGGCATCTCCTCCTGATATTCTTTGGCATTTGTTAGCTCTACAGTATCCTTGGGTGAGATGACTCTTTTTTTTTTTTTTTTTTTTTTTTTTTTTTTTTTTTTGGGGAACTCTGTTTTATTTCCTATGTCAATGGCTTTTACTGATTCCATGGAAACTACCTTCAAGGTCTCATATTTTTTCTATTTCAGTTTGTGGGCAGTGTGCCTTTTGCCCCTGGAATTATCTTTTCTAATAAAATAGTGTGTGTGGGTTGAGAAAAGGCCTTTTAACAAATAACCTTTTAATCCCCTGAGAACTGATACTAAATACCCTATTTTCAGTGAATAGCCATCTGTTCCCATAAAAAGGATCCCAAGATTGAAAGAAGTAAAGTAAAATCTTGTACTTCTTTTTGTTTGAAACTGGTGGAACGTGATTTTAGGCGTCACTTGTTGAACTGAGTGCTGCTTCTGAGAAGTTTCATCCATATCAGTTCTGTACACTGGAGACAGCTGTATATTTTGCAGCTCCATCACAGCAGGAGACCTGTATTGTAACAGATTTCCTTTGATTCCCCTCCCCCGCCCCCAGTAGAATCCTTCAGATCCTGCAGTGCAGGGCAACACTTTAAAGCAGTCTCCATTGTATCTACTACCTGCTGCTGGGAAGCAAGTCAAATTTCAGTCTTGGATGTTTTGAAAGTTTGATCTCTCACCTAGAAAATAGTGCTGCTTGAACTTCAATTTTTCATATTACTGAGTATGAAAGATACTATAAACTCAAATATTCTATTCTATAATTTGTAAAACTAGCAGTTTGTACATATACATCCTGATTTTTCATCCATATTTTCCTCCTATAATATAAAGGAATTGGGGAATCTGTTATGAGAATTATTTTTATTACTAACTGCACATTACTATTGTCAAAGATGATTCTATGGTTGCTGGTGTATTTAAACCTGTACTTTAAGATTACACACCTATGGTCAAATTTTGAATTGTGATACACCCTGATTTGGGGAGAACACTCTCATGTGTGTGCGCAAGCCAAGTTTCTGATTCACTTATTGTATGTATTGTCATTGTTGTGTCGGTCCCACTTCACCTTCAATGGTCCCTTAGAATATGTGCTAACTACTTATGCTAAACTATCTGATCTTGTGTTTAGCTGTGACACTCTGAGGATCTTTGCGAAATCTGAAGAGCTCTGGGTAGCTCAAAAGCTTCTCTCACCAACAGAAGTTGGTTCAATGAAAGAGGTGACTTCACCCATCTTGTCTCTGGCATGTGCACAGGTGATTCAAAACTTGATCCCTGTTAATTTTCACATGGTATTACTAATGCGCATCAAAGAGACAGTTGTGTCTCTTCACTGGGGCGCTATATAAGGACAGGGCTCTATTTACATGCATCACATTGCTGGATTGGAGTCTGTTATACCATTACTTAAACAGTTTATAAATTGCTGAAGAGGTGACAGGACGGAGGGTGATGTGACGTTTGTATCCTAAATAGAAGGCCTAAACTGTATAAAGGTTTGTAAGTTTTCTCTATATAGAAAGATCTCTGAACCTAATCTCTCATCTCTCCCTCCTTTGTGACTTTTTTAGTAACGTGATATCTGCACCTGGAAACACTGCATCCTGAAGTTAAGGATACATCGTTTTATGTACTGAGTACTTCAAAATCAAATAGTTTTGTCTTCAGGGACACAAACAAGGCTAAACTTTAAAATATATCTACATTGTAGTTACTGGGAATACGATAAATAGTGTCTGTGTGTGGGGAAGAAATAACACTTTTCATGGCTCAAATAACTTAAATAGCCAAATAGGTTCTTATAAAACTTTTTTTCTATGACAGATTGTCCATTTTGGAGCTGAGACCCACAGGTAAGAAATTTCAATCCCAAGGGTAATTTTCTGACAAAGTTTTAAGGAACTCTAAAGAGGGCTTTTGTGCCCAGCATGCAAGTTGGTGAGCACCTCCTTCGAAGGTGGTATTAATGTAATGCCTTTGTGTGTATGAGTGATATCCTCTAGTAGCTGGTCCATAGAGTTTAAGGGGTCTACTTGCAGCTGGACAATGTAGTTTTTCTATAGCTCAGATAAGTATTTTATGTTTTAGGAGTAGACCAGCAGTCTAGTTCCAGCTTCTTAGGTGTATATGCATGTTGGATTTGTTAGAGTGAATATCCTCCACACCCAAAGAGCTTAGTGGGAGCTGAAGGTGCACAGCTCCTTGCGGGAATGGATCCTTACAATAGAACTACCCTGTCAACATTAAATATGTAATAGCTGGCAGAGTGCCAAGATGTAATACTATTACTATTTACTTACCACTTTATCTTCTGAAGTTGGGTGTACTAAGAAAAATCAATGGAATGGAAAAAGAAGGGAATCTCAGCAGCTAGACTGAACACGTTATGAATAATCATAAATGTTCAGTAGCTATTTCTGCTGCTACAAGATGAAAACTGGTGTGGATGCCTGCACAGAATTAAACAGAACAGCTATATATTGCCTGCCAGATCCAAGTTCCAGTTCTTGCGGGTGTTGGTGGACAGGGGGGAGAGTTGCATGACTTTGTTTAAAAAAAACAAAAAAAAACAAACAAAAAAAACTCTTAGAATTTTTCATCTGGGTGGCAAATTTAAGAATTATTTTCTGAGCAGGAATGATTAGTGTCAGGATTATTTTCTATCAGTATCTGAGAAATGAAATGTCTGAGTGTTTTTAGCTGTTTATATTTATTTTTAGAAAGCTGTCTGATAACCTTTGAAGGAGTCAAGATGACATTTTCCCTCTCCCCCACCCCGATCAGTTTTTAAAGTTTTTTCTTTTCCTGAAAGCAGATGCTCTTGCTCCCTTGATAATAAAGGGTGATACTTTTCAAAGAGAAGTTGCTATCTTACTTGATATTGTCACTCTCTTCTCTTTGTTTCCTAGTGATGATTGGAAATATTACACATTTTTGTGATATATATTTTTCCATTCAATTTGAGTTACCACTCAGCTATGGGTCCTGGTCTAACAGGAAGATTGATTTCTACACCTGCTCTTATGATACAGGGAATAACTCAACTCAAGATCAAAAGTGTGTGTGTGTGTGTGTGTGTGTGTGTGTGTGTGTGAGAGAGAGAGAAATTAAAAACAGGCTTAAAGACACTTGTGTAATCAGCATGGCAGTTTGATCAACACATTAGAGGGTTGCTATTTACTAGGGTTTCAAATGTTCATCCTTAAATGCCATGTTTCCATAATGGGAAAATCAGATCTCATCTCAACAGCTATGGCAATGCCACAGCAGCAGAACTGTACTGTGATTGTAGTTAGGGAGTTAGCTTTGTGGGCACCATGAATGGCTGTACTCATGTTTGTATGGTAGAGAGCCCAGCTTTTCAGGGCTCTCTGAGTAGTAGTGTCTAGGGGGCAGGTGGATGTGGGACATGGGAGGAGCCAAAGGATATTTTGTTGGCTCTATGACAGTAAGGCTGGGCTGGTGCCTTGGGGATGAAGTAGTCTCTATCGAGCAGCATCACATCATTGCTTATAGCTTGGGATTGAAGGTTCCTCAAGAGCTATCCAGTACACAGTCTGATGCTTAGGTGGTCTGTGGATTTGGCCATAAGAGCCCAGTTTTGGAAGGCAATGCATGCTTCCTGCATAATATGTATTTCCATAGATTTCAGGGTGCTTAACACCACCATAGGATGAGACCTAAAACATTAGAAGAAAGGTAAATGACACATGCTTGCCAGCTGTCTGTGGTTGTACAAATCTGGCACTTCATAAATAACTGGTGTGTGCTAGTTCAATGAGAAATAAACATCCCATGAAATCTGGTGATTATTCTTTGCCATTGATTTTGAATAGGAGAGCCATTCGCATGTTAGAAGTTTGACAGAAATGGAAGACTATTTCCCTATTAGCTCTCTTAAGAATTTAGCCCAATATCTGTAACAGGCTGGCTGGCCCTTTTAAGGGAGTTGAGCTCAGCCTTGCTGTGATGGAGCAGTTATCCCCCAGCTGCTGCTGATTGGGTGGCTTACTTATCAATGACCCCAGCTGTGAAAGGGTCAGAGAGGGCTACATAGAGAGTGAAACAAGGGCCACTTCTTTCTCCAGGAAGGACCTGGTGGAGGCAGGAGGCAGGATGTCGAGAACCACGGGGAGCAGGTTAGGTTTCTATGGGAGACTGAGAGATTCGGTCTGTAAGAAACAGGGAAGTCCCTAGGAGAAGCTGCCAGAGTCCTTGGTAAGGGGAGGCAGTGGGGAAACCTGCTAGAAAATAGGGCCTACAGGGATGCCCTAGAAGGCAGTGCTCAGCCCAAGGAGCAAAGATGAAACTCTCCACTGCCCACAAGTAAGGTTGTAGAGCAGGGAACTTCGGCATATCTTGAAAGGAGGGGCAGAAGGGTCACTTACTTGCATTCTTTAGCTGGACTTCTGTTACCCCAGAAAGGCACTGAACTTGAACATGACCTAGTGGGAGGACTGAGCCATGGAAGAGAGAAACAGACACAGGCCATCCTGTCGACTAAAGAAATGGTCACGAGCCACTAGAAATGAGGACCCCTAAATTCTAGTGGCATGCCATGCTCTGACACCAGAGGGTGCTATGGATTTAAGAGCAGTCAGCTATGGTCTGATTGATCAAGTTCTCAACTTTCATTTTTTCACACTTTTTTTTTGATGGTCAGGCTGTCTAAAAGGGGCATGGATACTGAACTGTTAAAGTTGTCGTCGTCGTCGTCCTACTGAATGCAATTCAGATATAGGAGCCCCCACCTGCTTTAGAAGACCATTAGCTTTTTGTGATTCTACCTCACAGGTGCAACTAGGTAGTTTTTAATGTTGAGCAATCCCTGCTACAATGTAGCTGCAATGAGCAATAGGAGGGGTATATGACCCAAATACATCAAATATGTGTGGGTTGATTTTCCTGTCCAGAATATATAGTGGGTGTGCACTCATGGGTGGGTACATGCGTGTATGTGTGCGCACACTATATGTGAACACACAATTATACAATGATCTTTAGCACGTAGGCAAATAAGAGAAGTGGTTTTTGTTTTCATCGAAGTCTGGTAACAAAAGCATTTGAAGAATCATGATGTGAGTAATTCCCCTGAGATGATTTCTAAGTGCAGACAGTATATTCTGTTCATTCTCTGAGTACAGAGACAACTTGCACCACAAGTTTGTAGCAGCAAAATGAATTGGCCCCCAGGCATCTAACTGAATGTGCAACAGAATCCAAACTTGGACAGGTCCAGCAGACACTGCATCTAGCAGTCCTTCAGCATGTATTTGCATCAGTACTCTTACAAGATGAGAATAGCTATGGTGAACTTAATTTCCTAAACCAATTCCTAATTGTTACCATTGTCTAGAGGTCTGGATTCCCTGCAAAGTTCCAATAAGCTGACAAATGCTGTTTGACCTTCACTTCAACAGAAGCCAATATCTAACTCAAACCATTTACCCATGCAGGAGAAATGCATGTATGCTAAGTTGATTATTTCACATCTCCTTGATGATTTTGACCTGAAGCCAGTAAGCAGCTAAATATTCCTAATGGGTTCTGGTCATCCATGATTTCTGAACAGGTTACCTTTCTACATGCTGACCTTGATAATACAGCACTGGGTATAACTTGGTGTGTTCTTCAAGAGTACTTCTTCTAGTCTGTATTCAAGCAGCATAGCTAGTGTTACTAGGGAAACTGCTTCCATAATGTCAACTTGACCAGACCATTGCTGTCCTATTTTATCATCAAGCAGACAACATCAATGTGTGACAGTATATCTTTTAAAGAACAGGAAGATATAAAGAAGTTACTATATTCATTTTTTTGTTTAAATGTAATAGGTTTTTTGTTTTTTAAATGGAAGACCTGAGGTGATTCTGCTGGTGATGGATTTTTCCCTCCCCTCTGACTACAGTGAATGCATTTCCTGTTAGTAATTTTTCTAGAACAGCTACTTGAGTTAATGGTCACCTAAAAAGAGCTGCTGTAAATACCACTGGAAATCTTTTTCCTGAGTGCTGAGCACCAAATCTGAATAGTGGAGACCGGTGCAAGCTGAAAGTGGGTAAAATAAGAACATAGAAATGCAAGATTTTGTATAATTACTTAGACCACTGACTGGTCTGTTTGCCTTTTAGGACAGTAGTAAATGTCAAAACTCACTTATGCTTAAGTGATCATCTTACCACTTGAAGCATGAGGGTTGAGAGTCATAACTTTTATTCCTCTTATAAATGCTGCTGTTCATATAAACAGTGCACTCCTTCTGAAATTGCAAGATTAACTACAGCAGAACTTAGGAGTGTGGAGTGGGAGGAAGAGGATCTGGGTTCTGGTCCTAATTTATTCCACTGACTCTGTGTGACCCTACAAAATTCACTTGACTCTACTGCACTTCAACACAATTTTACAGATGGGGAAGTTAAATACCTACTTCATAAGGAACTTCTGAAACTTTGTTAATGTCTGTAAAGTGCTTTGATCATCAAAGAAAATCTGCTATAGAATTATCATTTGATGTTGTTTGCTTAATGTTCCCATGGGCTGAACTATGTGGGAGGCTGGACATAGAGGACTTCTGCTTCAGCCTCTTGATCTGCTTCTCTTCCCCCTTCCCACCCCTTTTAAACTGCTTTCTTGCAGATTCGGGCTTTGGTCTGAATTAAGCTTACGGGTTCTTGCTGATCAGTGTGCATAGTGTAGCTAAGGAAATAGTACTCTGCAACAAATAGTTTTAGACTTGTGGGTCCAATGAGGGAGCTGTGTGGTATAATTAAATTGGTAGACATGAGCTAGAGAGCTTTAGTTTACTTTGCTTGTCTCGGTCTTCTGAATACTGGTCACTACTTAACTGACTGCCTCCCTGCCACTTCTTCCCATGTGTTTCTTCTCCCCTACCCTCTTTTTTCTTTTTGGCTTCCATTATGTCATTAAAATAAAAAAAATCTTGAACACTTTGCCCAAATGGATGCTGTTGCTGCATCAAGGGTTAGGGTTGGAACAATGCCAGCTGTACAACATATTGCTATCTCTTCTGTCTCGCTGCTGATCTGATTAATCAGAATTCAGAGACTCTGCAAAGTGTCTGGATGACATGAATAGCACCATTACACCATGAAACATTTGCAAACCTCAGTGATTCGGTGACTACAAAAGACTAGCTCAGGACTGCTAGACACTTCCATTGAACAGGTCAGACAAGTGGTGAGGAAATACTGGAGGATCTTCAAGGTTATAAGCCCTGTGTTAAAGCAATGGAGGATGACTGGAGGATCCACACTATACAGTTAGCATACATTAATTTAAGGAAAAGCTTCTAGAGCACAGTCTGAATTTCTTGGTCAAAGTATAGTCAAGGTCCAGACTCCAGAGAAGAAAATAACAACAACAAAATAAGTAAATAAAATGAGTTCTTTGGGTCCATTCAAAAGCATCTGGCAGTCCAGATTTGGCACCGCGGTCTGCATAAAGATTACCCCGTCCTAGAGGAACAACTGAAGACAGTGCTGCGCACTTGATCTGTGGCATCCACAGAATGCACAGACCAGTCAGGGATGCATGCAATCTTCTGTTTGCCCTAAATTAAATGAATGCTTGCATTCTTTCAACACTTTGAACTATCAACTTTGCCTTGAATCAGCTCTTCCAGAGCTGCTGTTTTGTTTCTCTGTTCTACTCTTCTCAGATTATCCTTTTTCTTTTCCTCTTTTCTTGGTTCCTCTCTGTTTTAGTTTAAGCCTTTTTTTCTCTCTCTCCTAGTTTCCTCTTTTGTCTTACCTGAATTTTACCTTTCTCTTTCTCCAGTGTCCCACTTTTTCTCTTGTCCCCCTTGTCTCCACGGATGACGTCCCTTAAGGGGAGTTCCAAAATGTAATTGGTGATAATCATAATCTTTGCCCTGTAAATGTGCTTTCCTGTAGAATACTGAATCCCCGTTTTTAAAGAATTTCTATATAGATGGATAATCTGATCACCATAGCAACTCATAAACATGTCAGGTAAGCAATTCAGAATAATTACATGTTTTTGAGATGCCCACAATAAGAGAGATTTTGTACAGCAAGATATTTTGTTAGTGCCTAGAGTCCACTTACCGATAGAAGTGATGGTCTTTGACATCCAGTTGTCATAGGGGGCTCTGGATACTGTACCAGAAGATAGAACCATTTTGTTTGATCTTCAATTTTTCAGGCTTGTTAGTGACTCAGATAATATGGAGAGAGCACTGAAGGGCTGTACAGCATACTTTGAAAATAAGAACATTCTAAATCTGGGGTTTATCAACCTTAGCAGGAAGTCTTTCACCTTTTCTGCAATAAGCTAGTAATAAAATTGACCTTTCCTTTCAATAGACCATTATATTGCTCCCTTTAAAAGTCTGTCAGCATTTTATCACACCGTATTTTCAAGAGGTTTTTGTTTTGTTTTTTTGTTTTGGCTATGAAATTGCTCTAGGATCAGAAGAAATGTTCTAATTTTGCTTATGGTGGTACTAGAAATATTTTCAACAGTGTCAACTTTAACAATGAAAATTCTACCTAGTTTCCTAGATTTTTAACTTTGCTTGGACTTTAAAACACAAACTAACTGAAATAATAACTTGCTGTTCTTGTCCATTCAGTTTGTTGCTTCCCAGGGTATTTTCTTTCTATACATTTGTAATGCTTATCTCTAAGTAATGCATACACGCATTGTATTTACCTTAAGTTTTAGCAATAAAGAATTAATAATCAGTTTCCAGTTATCTATTAAATACTCCTGATAAAATCACTTGGACAGCAAGAGAAAATGGCATGCAATAATGTGCTACAACAAATATGTTATCAATTAATTATGTGGAATATTTCTTTCCAGATGAAGCAAATGGTATAACAAAGAAAATGGTTTTACTAGCTACACATCAGTTCACTTGCTTCAGGGAACAGCCATTTGAAAGACCAGAGTTGTCATGTGTTTTCAGTTTCTATGGCACCACTAGCTACTTTTGACCCAGTTTCCATAATCTAGTTTATCTACCCATTCTTGTTCTTGGATGAGGGGGAGATTTTCAAAGATAGTATGTCAGAAGGACCAAGGCAGCCTTTCATCTACTTCAATGAGCTTTGGAACTGGGAGGCAATTTAATCATATTTAGGACACTATATGAGTAATGTAATTTATATTTTGAAAATCTCTTGCTTATTAAGAGCGTATTGTTTGCTTCCAATATGTAAAGCTATATATACATATTTTACTACAGAGACGAAAAGCCTCAATACAATGTTGATAGTAAAATGATATTTAACATATAAGTTGATTATTAAATTTAAAGATATATAGCTTTCAGCAACAGTGATTAGATTTTTAAATGCCAGTTTGCTGGGATTTAAACCAGTACTGCTATGAACTACTAAACTAGCTTTCACATCTTTCCTTGTTGGAAAGCCTTGTGGGGGATTAGGTCCCCCAACCCAAACAGTATTTCCTTTCTTTCATTTGCCATTGGTCTCCCACAACCCGCTGTCTGATCCTTGAGTTACATTTTGGGCCTAATTTAAGATTGAAAGCAGGGAGCTTGGGTGAAATCCTGGCTCATAGAAGTCAATAGCAAAACTCCCTTTGACTTGAATGGAGCCAGGACTTCATCACTTGTCTTTCATGCACTGCCCGGGTATGGTGTTTATACAAATAGTAAATGATTATTAATATAGATTTATTGAGGCTTACACATATGAGATGACTCTGAACAGTTATTAAATCACATCAGAGCAAGTATAGTATATAAAATAGGTGTCATTAAATATTTGAGAAACTTAAGTTAGAGTGACTCCGGAGGACCAACTTTTCAACCTGAGAATCTAAATTAAGTTTTGTACACTTCCAACTGCAAAATAGTTGACTAAATAAATGTTCATTTGGGACCTGATTCAAGCCCAGTGGAAAGTCTCCTATTGACTTTCCCAAGGACTTTGGATCAACCCCTTTCTGCACGCCTAAGGAAGTTCTATGTATGTAAAATGGCTAAAGTGCAGGCAAGCAACATCAAAACACTTGGCCCTGAATGATGATTAATTTCTATTTAGCCACAGATTCCATGGCACAACATTCTTCATGTACTTCTCTCTCCTAATACCTCATTGAAATTGGATGATAGATTCAGAACTTCACTTCTTTGAAAGATTTAAAAGAATGCTTAAATCAGTTAAAGCTGCAGCAAGTTGTTTGCCAGTTCTGAAGCCCTTCCAAAATTTTACACGAGTGTTTGCTGGTCATGGGCCTAATGACATCGTTTTAATTTCAGGTGGAGAGCAGATTTAAAAAATAAAGAGAGAAACGTGCAGAAAATCTCACCATTTGAACAGGTGAAGAAACAAACACTCTGTACTCAACAGCACTGCTGAGAGGCAAAGGAACATTCTGAGCAGTCATGATAGTCTGGATGGCTTTCAGAATGTTTTATGCTTGAACTTGATATTTTTTTAAACATACAGACTAATTTGGTTCAGATTATACTATTAGAAGCCAAATTCTCAACATCTGCAATATGAACTTAATCTTGCTAGGTGCTGAAGATGCTGGCCCTGGTCCAGCAAAACACTGAGGTTCATGTTTTAAAGCTAAACATGTGCATAGTCTCACCGATGTCCATGGGGCTATGTATGTGTCGAAAATTAAGAATGTGCTTAATTGCTTTGCTGGACTGGGGCCAGAGTGCTCAGCACCATGCAGGACTAATAATTACCTGAGCACATCTTACCTGCCTGTACCAAAAACTGAGCGTGTATCTAGGCTTGATTCCGCATGCTTCTTATGTAATTGGCAATTTAATTAATCAGGCATGTCACTTATATCTCTTTGTCTCTGTTTTCCCCCCTCTACAAAAGGGAGATAGTATTCACTTGTACAAAGTGCTTTGAGATCTTGGGATGAAAAGTGCAGTATAAATGCTGATGAGTAATTTGCTGTGATTGGTTGGTTATTCACACAAGACTACTTGGGACTGCTCACTTAAATAAGTAACTGCATGTGTAGACTGGACAGCAATTTGCAGGTGAAAACTGCGTGCTTAAAGTATCTCTAACTATGTCCAGTAATTGAGGGGGCCAATTAAAAATTTGTACCTATGAATATTCATAAGTCTGCTACACAAGAAGCAAATATAGAGAGAATTTTGTTAACACTGGGTTCCCATTCTTTATTTTAGTCTTGTGCTGCTGAAGTTTTCATCCAGATACCTGGTATAATATCAAGAAAAGCTTTGTGAATGAGAAATCCCAGATAAAATTTCCATTGAAGTTTGGATAACGCTGTTGTGCACCTAAAGAAATAATTTACAAACTTATCTTCAAATCTCGTCCAAGTCTTAGAATAACATCAGATCAATACGCAGACAATGCCCTTGCTTTTGCCTCAGAAGAAAAGAGCTACTGATGCTGACAGCCTTGATAAAGGTTTCCAGTTGGTCCAATATGGAATAAATTACCTTGAAGAGAGAAACTTTTTCCCATTAATGCTATTAATACGATACATTCAATCAACTGTGTCTAAGTTTTTAATAATGCATTATAGTATAGAAAAGGGATCATGGAGGAATCTACTTTTACTGTTGAAAAACCTCTGATGTACACTTTTACATCTCCTGCATTTTCTAAGAAAAGCCCTCTTCAAAGCAAGAAGTGCATTTTTTTTTCCAGCAGTGTCAAAGTATTGACTGAGGGAAAAGTGAAATGGTTTAAAGAAAAATGCTTATGTAAGTTGTTTAGTAAAAAGTCATAAGGAAAAGCAGGAGTGAAACATTGTCATTTTTCCAGACTGATAACTATGGCCCTCTTTCAATTTTTAAATGTGTGTCTAATGAGACAGTCCTGATGAAGTTGTAATTAGAACTAGGCACATTTGTGAGAATAGGCAGTGTTGCCACCCTCCAAGTTTAAAAGTCACGAGTGAGATGCTATAAAATCATGAGACGGACTTAAAATGTAATGAGATTTTTGAAGAATCACACTGGCTGCTCAGAGCAAAATTCCACTTCCTTTGCTTGATCCTCAACGTGAAGAGATGCTTACTTGCTCTTCTTCTCCTCTGTTATTTCCCATCAATATTTTTCCCTCCAAAGAGTTTTCCTCATTCTCTTTCCCCCAACCTTTTTATTTCCTTTCATCTTTCTTCTGTCCTATCTCCCACCCCTTTACTCTCCTCTCTCCTTTTATATTCACCTACTATGTCCCCCAGGATTTGCCTACACAGCAGCTAGGAGCAGGCTTCCAAGTCCACTTAGACAGGCACGAGCTATCTCCAGTTGAGCTAGCAGTGTGAATGTTATGGCCCCGGTGGCAGCACAGGCTAGGTACAAGCCTGCCTGACCACCTGGGTGGCTAGCTCATGTTACATTGCTATTTTTGGTGTGCTAGCTCTGCTTGAACTAGCACATGTGTCTATTGAGGCAGAGAGGCATACTCCTAGCTGCACTGTAGACCTATGGTGAATATCCCTTCCTGCCCACTGACAGCACAGGGGTAACATCAGAGAGCCTGGCTTTAAACGTATTGGAAACGAAGACAGCTTCACTGCCAACTGAAAAGTCTTTAAGGAAATAGTAGCCATTGTAAATGAGGGCAGCCTGACTTTTCTCCCATTTAGAACAAAGGTGGATGGAAGCCATTTTTATTTTTAATAATGGCTCAAAATCCTGAGGTGACTTTTGATGATCACCATGAGTAGTTTTAAAAAATGACTAAATTCATGAAACTCCAGGTTATAAACAACTGGGGGTTGTTTCTTTAAAACTTGTTTACTTTAATCACGTGGCAATGAACACCTGGGACATGAGTTCTCTTCATGAAAGCTTTGATTCTGCTGTGAGGCCCCGTCTACTCCCATTTGTGTGATATTGCAGTTCCGGTGTCCAAGTTTCAGGGTGTCTTGAAAAGCCATGTCCATGGGAGGAGTGGGGGATGCATGAGAGATTTAGCATAAGGATGGGATCCCCTCTCTATTCTATGTAAAAGAAGAGCCCCAATCCTCTCAGTTCCTTTTTTCCTAGCTGCAGTTTTCACATGACTTGAGATAGCCAGGAAGGTAAGTAGGTAACGTGAATGCACAGGGGTGACTCTCAAAGAACAATTACTGGTAAAAAAAAAAAAAAATTTTCTTGCACAAATTGTCAGTTAATGGGGACTTTTTTTTCTCCTATTGTCTGTGACGGTGGCTTTTTAAAAAAAAATCTTTCTTCTCCTTGTGCAGTGAGCCAAGATGTATGTGCACAGTAGTATTCTTTCATAGCTCTGTGCTAGTGATGCTGCTGAGGCTAAGGTTGATTATTATGAAAGGCTGACCTTTCATAATAAATCACATTTTTCAGCTTTGAAACTTTGACACAGATGTGGTCATTTCCCTGTTGAGAATCAGTTGTCATATTTACTGCAACAGTTAATAATAATTTCTGTTCAGGGGTTTACCACCAGGAACTTGGTTTAGTTTGTATGTTACCAAAGAAGGTGGGTCGATAGATTGCCACCTTCAAGTATGAAATAAAGTGTGCTTCAGTTATATTTTAGCAATAAGAGTATAGTATTTTCTGAGAGGTTCAGATTTTCTTGCCATGTATGTTGCTCAAGACAGCTTTCTTAAAATCCAGACTTTACAAGTAATTAGTACTGAATGAGAACCAACTGCTTTGATTTTTGATGGGGAGAGAAGAAACTCTTTAAGTGATTGATATTTTAACATGAGTCTCTTGCCTAGTATGGTGGTGAGGCTACTTTCTTATTTTGTAATATTGTTATGAGCTGAGTCAAACCTTGCTTTGGGCTGAGTTAAAGCCATGTTCAAACTGAGGTGTGACTGCACCTTTCACTTAAGATAGTTGTAATAAACACTTACGGGGCCAAACCTATAACAAGGTCTAATAGTCTGCCCAGAAACTAGCACTATGAGGATGGAGGAGTTGAACTGGGTGTGATGAGGTGTGTGTGAGGCAATGCAAAACGCACAGAAACTGAAAACGGGGGGGGAAGGGGAAGGGTAGAGAGAAGAAGGCCAGGCAGTAGCCAGGGGGAACTGTATGACCCTGGAAAAAGCCAGAGAAACAGCTTTTGGGTTTGTTGGCTGAAGAGGCTTAGGGTTGCAAGCTAAGAAATTGCTCCTTTTTGTTCTTGGCTCCTCCTGCATTTGCCGGAATTTTTTTTTAAAGCAGACTTCATCAATTTCTATTTCCAGCTGAGACATTCCCAGTGCCCTGAACTTTGACTAGCTTCTTAGGTCAAATCGGAGCAAAAATATCTTATGAATAGAACCAAAACCTTGGTTCTGAACCCTGACTCTAGATCTAAGTTTCAATCAGAATTTAGTTTGTATTATGGAAGCACCCAGGAGACCTAGTCATGGACCAGGACTCCATTATGCTAGCTTCTATACAAACACAATTAAAAAAGACTGTTCCTCCTCCTCCTCCTCCTCCTCTAGAGTTTGCAGTCTCTAAGACAAGAGGTTGATACAGGTAGACAGGGAGCACAAGGAAAGAAGAATTTACTTTATAATGAGTCAGATATGAAAACATCAACATCTGGGAATTCCGGGTCTAGATCTAGATTTTGGACAGTAAACTCTGGGAGGGTTTGAGTCTAAGGTTTTATTTCAATCAATGATAGACTTCACTTGATTATTTGCTTAGTTATTATTCCTCAGTTCTGAGCTACAAGCTCTGCTATTCATGATCATTTAATTTACCCTTCTTGGAATAGACATTTATTTGCTGTTAATTTTGGTTTGTAGTTATTAGTAAAGAGATCAAAATGAAAAGATGGACGTTAGAAGGAGGACTGCTATTATTGCATGGTGAACAGTGCTCAATGTACATAAAAAATTTAGAGCGCTATATAGTTTTGTCAAATACCTAGAAAAATCTCTGCTCTACCTGCTCTTTCCGCTTGTTCCTTTCAAAAACAAAAACAAACAAACAAACAAACAAAAAATGCTGAGGAGAAATGGAGAACTACTAAAGCAAAGGGAAATATAAGAGGGGTTGTAATTTAAGCAACCTTATCTCTGAATTTCCTGACTCTTGTGAGATTCTCACTCTGTTTTAGAATTCCACTCATATACGGCTTAAAATTGAGTTTGTTTTGTCTTTGCTAATGGATATGTGTGCCATTCTCTCAGTGGTTCCCCCCTTTGTTCCATTTATTTTACCAGAGATAAGGGGTACTATGGTCTGCAAATATCCTCCTGTATTTCATGCTATGGTGAAGCTACGAATTTAGCTGATGGTTGACTTTTTAGTTTGGATTTGGCTATGTTCAATTTGATTCAGACAAAGTAAAGTGTTCCTTTACTATTTTACAAATAATGGTAGACAACAAAAACCTTTCCTACCATTCTTCAGCATTGCAGTCCAGCTGCCTGCTGTATACAAGGAAACTAGTTGCATGTCCAAGGTTAAAAGAAAAATTACATCTTGCTTTAGTTAGGAAACGGGAAATTCAAAAGGTAAACAATCGCCTATTGTGAAGAAACTGACTTTATTTAAAACATACATCCCCCTTTTCATTTTAATTGGCATTGAAGAGTCTACTAGCAGTGGTGGCTGTTACTAATACATTGATATATTTACATATATGCTCATCTATAAAATTTGTATTTGTCCACATAGATCTGTGAACCTAATATAAGAGTGTGACAGTAATTTATTTTAGCAACTGAAGAATTCCAGGGGGAATTCAACAGCCTTCTCTAGTATTGGTGCTATTTCTTCTAGGCATGTGCTTGTCTGTCAGATCTGTCAGACACCTCTTTACTTCAGACAGGAAGGGTTTTGCCTTAAAACAAGATGTGTGCAAATGGATTTCCTATCCATTAGAACAAACTGGTGTCATCACTAGGAGAAAAACAAATCTTAGGCCCAATGTACAGAAATACATTTGGTAATTGATTCTTATCAGCTAGTTTGTGTTCTTTATCAGGCTACTTATCTCCTGCCTCCATATTTTGATGTACCAGAACTTCAGTATATGCACTGTTTAGGAAGTACTCCATTTCTATTATCTGCTAAACTTTAGCTCAGGTTGCATGCTCCCCAGGGTAGGGAAATGTCTCTTCTTAATTATCAGATGTTTTATAGAAATAATAAGAATTTTAACTTATAAGTCTGAGAGCCTACCATGTTCTTGCATGGTATTTCAACTGGTTAACATCCGAATGCTAAGTACTTGCTCAAGGCTTTTTAGTCTTGAAGAGTTTATCAAAAAAATGCTAAGTAGCCTTTAATCACCATCCTTTATTTTCTATGACTTAAGAAAAAAGTAATTGGTGAGTAAATATGAAAATAATCAAATCTGATTGTGGACACAAAGAATATGTTTCAGTCATCATCTTGGTCTGGTTTGAGATCATTGCTTTCATCCTGAATGTAACAGAATAACACAAATCATCATTTTATTCTAATTTACTTTTCAATATTGCTGTCTGTTATCTCTCTCTCACGCAACAGTTTGTTCTTTTTCTCTTATATAAAGACTGGAGTAGCACAGGAGTCATTCTCAGATGCTGAGTAGCTAACTGTTCCCAGAAAAATAAGGGCTGGTACCTGTGCAGTGTGTGCTTTCCATTATCTAGTCAAGCTTAGGATGCTGCGGTTTTCTGCTGCTGTGTTCCGCCTGAAGGAAGCTGTATTTCAGTGGTAGATAAGATAAAACAAGAAGATTCATTTATATTGCAATGATCTCACTAGTGAAAATATGGTAATAATCTTTCTTCTTAGTGAGGAATTGAGGGATGGCTTTAATAGAAAAATCTATGGTCTGGAGACAATTTTTGGGTCTATGTTCTTGCCTTGCTCAGCCTAGAAGGTTTGAAATTGATTGAAATGAATAAACTGCTTATTGATCTTACCATGGTACAGGTTTTAGCTAAATCCCAAAGAATTTGTCTGATGTGGGGATCTTCAACATCCTTGACAAACTATATAGTGTAACATAAGAATCAAGGCAGAGTGGGAAACAGAGCAGCATGTGGGGAAACTTGCACAGCACCTGATCTAAATCAGCACTGTTAATTCCTCACTTTTGTAAGTACTAAATTCACTCACAAATGTATATTAAATGTTAATCTTTTAATGACTTCCTATCGATTTTTTGCAAAGACTGTAATTCATTTAGAAAATGAATTGGTAAAGATATTTGTATGTATCTCAGGCTGGTCTCTGGCACAATTGTATGAGACCAAGGAAGGATTCAAAAAGACCTCCCACTACCTCTAGATTTCACAGGTATTGCTGCAGCACAGGCCATGTTGTCTGACAATGGGATGCTGGCATTTTTGAAAGACTGGAACAGAGCAACCAGGGTTTCTATTGCCTTTTGCTTCAAGCTGTAAATGGCAGCACATCTATTTGCTCCACTTGTCCAAACTCTGTCTCGTTATTGGCTCCTTAAAAATAAGCTTGACCTTCAATTTAGAACTGATCATACTCCATGGGTGTGAAGACCCAAGAGAGATTAGCTTTCTAATACAGCTCCTGATTGTCTGTGCATCAAACCTAAAGAAACCAGTTGCATTAAAATTATTGGTTCCTTTTACAACCTCACTGTAAACTTTTTGGTTTAAGAAAATAAAACCTCTGCCAAAGTCTGACCACAAGCACGAGAATTCTACATGGAATTTTGCCATTCCTTTAATGAAAATAGTGAAATGGAAAAACAGTTTTTCTTACTCTGCTATAGTCTGACACAAAGGAAACCGAGCAGGTGAAAAGTTAGTGCTAGAAGAAGGGAAAGGATCAAATGTAGAGAAAAGCTTTTTAGCATGTGATTACAAATGTATCAGTTGGTTAAGCAACATGTTCTAAACAAGTCCAGTATTTCTCTAGCCCTTTTTAATTTCTTACAAATAAACAAAGACAATGGGCTTGGTTCTTCTCTGACAGATTTTTCACACCGGGATGATTTTAATGATTTACACCAGACCTAGAGGAGAATCAAACCCAAAGTTCCTAATTTAAAGACATGTTGGGGTGTGGCTCTAGCTGCTGTTTTAGCAGTCCTAAAACACCCATGTATCTGATGGGCTGTAAAGTTGTTCCTGAAACTATGGTCTCTGGAAGGTACTAGCCAGTACTCGGAAGCACATCACAGTGCCAGCAAACCACCATTTTCATCACAGTAGTGTCCTCCTCTGAAATGCAGCCTTACAAATATGAAAGGACCAGTAAAGATGCTGAAGGATCTGGTGTTGCCCTCCCAGGCAAGAGCTATTAGTGGATTGGATAGTACTATCATTTCAACAAATCTTCAAATCCTTGCTCTTAGTTTCCTATGGTGTAGATTATTAACCTTGTAATATAGTAATTTAAATATGAATGGTGTACATTTGGAACAAGACGGTTATTTAAATATCCCTGGAAACATGATTCCTGTGATCAGCAATTCAGATTTTTGTATCACAAACAGACTTACCATCAGCATAGTATTCCATTTTCTAAGGACTTCTAGTAGTCAGTAAGGCATATGCTTCCACTAAATGTACAAGAGGGATGATGATCTCCCATAAGGCCTAATTTAATGGCCGTTGAAGGAAATGAGAACCTTTCAGATCCTTAGTGAAGGATGTGATTGTTACTTTTATTCCCCTGGATAGTTTACTTGGCTGTTTGTTTTGAATGGTGACTGTGACAACTGTAGAACCTGACAAAATAAAGGGCCTTTATTTTGTATCATTTTCATGTTGTTACTTGGGTGATATTAACGAATAACCCTGCCCCCCTTCAGTTTTATCAGTGAATGGGTAAAGAGCAAGTTCTCATTCACCAGAAACTGAGTTTGGCCCTTTGGAGCTGGTTGCCCAGTTTTGCCCCTTATCTATCTGCCTACAAATGGATGCATACTTATTAGTTCTAATTGTCACATTTTCACAATAGCAAACTTAAACTATGATTCGTTTCATTCGCACTGCTTGCCTGAGGTTGAACATCAGTCCTCAGACTATCAGATTGCGACATGTCTATTTTCTTGATGCTATGCCCTGGCAAGCTTTGTAAATATCATGATTAAACATGTAAATTATACAGTCAGAACAAGTTGGTTAATCAAGAATCAAATATTCCTGGGAACAGGATTGTTGTGGACAGTGAGTCATTTTAATTTACTAGCATAGGAACTGATTTACTGTAAACCAATTATTGCCAATCTTATGTAAACTTAGGTTTCTAAGTGATGAATATTCTTATGAGGTAAAGATGAAGTGGGTTTCTGCCCATGAAAGCTTATGCCGAAATAAGTTTGTTAGTCTTTAAGGTGCCCCAGGGCTCTTGCTGTTTTGCTTAAGAGGTTAAAGATTTAGCAAGATGTTTAGAAATACTGCAGTGTGGAAATGGAATCCTTAAATTGTTTGATTCTTGATCATAAAATAAGTTTAAAAAAATCAGTGTTTGGTTCCCAGAGGTGAATCATGAATTGAGCAGAAACATAGAGAGGAGTAGGTAGACAATTACGAACAATGGACTTGAAGATCAGAGATCCTCAGATCACTGGATGA
The DNA here is from genome assembly GCF_026122565.2 of Emydura macquarii macquarii. NCBI lineage: Eukaryota > Metazoa > Chordata > Testudines > Chelidae > Emydura > Emydura macquarii. The sequence goes on along the minus strand of NW_027131500.1, from coordinate 13,267,778 downwards.
ATGTGACAAAGCAAGCACTTCAATTGTAAAATAAAATCTTTCTTTAGTAATTGATTTAACAATTAAAATGAGCTTTGCTGTTCCCTTATTTAGAGAGGAGTTGCATTTCATCAGATGGGAATTGGTACCAGGTAATCATTTACTACATCTGTACAGCCAGAGAACTCTCACATCTTCCTTTTTACCAATACTCAGAGAGAGAGAGAGAGAGGGTGGTCCAAATGGGTAGAACACTAACCTAGGACTTGAGACTTGATTTTAACTCTGTGCTCTACCTCAGACTTCCTGTGTGACTAAGTTTGGGCAAATCACTTAGTCTCTCTTTCTAGGACCCCCTTCAAGATCTATAAAATGTGGATAATAGCACTTCCCTGCCTCTCAGAGGTGCTCTGAGGGGAATAATACATCAAAAGATTGGGAGAGGCTCAGATACCCAGGTGATGGGGGAGCCATAACTTAGATAAAAGCTGTGCATGCATGTGTCAATAACTTAGGCAAAATGAATGTGCACATCTGGTAAGGAGGGCTCTGTGACATGGCTCCACAGTGGCTATTATTACTTTGGCACTCATTCTTTTAATTAATCTGTTGACTTGCTTATTTCACTTACTTTCATTTTAAAAACTATAACACAAAAAAGAAGTTGATGCAAAAAATCTCCAACCATTCTGGACAACTTCAAAAAACAAAAAATATCATTACAAAAACAAGTTAAGGTTGCTAAGTGACAATATATTTATTGGCTACACCTCTTATGAAACCCACACACTAAAAAGCCAGGAAATGAATAGCTAAGGACATTAAAAAAATTAAAACTTTGCTTAGCAAGAATTTGTTGCATAAATATCTTTTTAAACAAATTTTGTAATAACTATCAGTATGTGATTTATTACCTAAATCAGATTGCATTACTTTGCTTCCTGGATTACACAAGTGAAATTTTAATAAATAAGAGGAAGATTGGTGATTTCAAGCTGGTCCCATTCACAATTCCAGTGCAAACACATGACCAAGACTTCTGCTTTCTTTTTACATTATTGTAAACAGTCACTGAATTCATGGAAAACAATGAAAAAGTCATATAAATACTGAGTAAATTCATGTATTTATTCAAATAAATGTTTACACATGCTTTTTGTAGTGTTGATACACCTCTAGTAAAAGGGCTTCTAAAGATTGTTGTTCATGCATTTGTGAATTTATCATTGTAGATAAATATATAGAGTCTCGAGGGTGGGATTAGTCTTTATCTGCTGACCAGAAAGCAGTGGTTCACTCTTTTTTTCGCCTTAATATTTTTGGCAGAAATATCTATCAAGGAGGAAAGCACAGGTCTTGGTGCCTTTGGGTAACTCACTGAGAATAATAAATTACCTTATGCTCTTTAATCTCATAACAAAATTTATTTCAAAATAAGAACTTTGTCACAACAAATAATCTTTGAGTTTGTCGGTATCATTCTCTGTTTGTTCCATCTCCCCATGATAATAATAATAGAATGAACTCTTATCATTTTCATTCAACAATCTCAAACACTTTATGAAGGTGAGTAAGTACCACTGCCCCCAAAACTAAACCTTTTATGATTGAAGCAACTTCTCCATAGACATTTAATCTACATTGTTTACATGGGGGGAGTAGAAATCTGCCTGTTGGTACTTTTTGTGGGAGGTAGAAGGGCTTGAGTTGAAAGTCAGTTAATATTGCTGCTTGCTAGTTTCGTAACAGTGGTTTATAACTTAGTTTTTCAGAGTAAACCAACGAGGAGCCCACTCTAATGCTTTCCCAACTAATCCTTTCTTTGGACAAACAAACCAAAATACAAAGTTATGAAAATTATTCTTAAACAATTTTACCCATTTGGACCTGGTACCAACAATGGACCAGAATGAAGCAAAGAATGTAATCAGATAGCAGAAGTTAATAAATGTTATGGCCAGAAGGACCTACTGTGATTATCTAGTCTGAACTCCTGCATAACCCAAGCTTCACGATGTCATTCAGCAATTATTTCACTGGATGGAATTATTCTTCCCTACTGTATATGGTATTGACCACTACAAACCCATAATGAACCCAACTTCAAACAGGATGAAATAGAAATGAAAAAGTTGGTGTCTGAATGTCACACAACAGTGTGGTGTGTGAAGTGTGGGCTGTAGACTCAGCTTTCATGAAGAACAAAGAAGCAGAAAGATCTAGAAGCATTTAAAATATAGATGTAGATTTTAAAATGTTAGGTCCTATTGAAACTGGAAAAAAAAATCCCATAGCAACTTCATAATAGTATAGCTCCTAGCTAAAGCAAAAAACCTTCACCATTAGAACAAGCCTTTGTCTAGACTAAACAAAATCTCTTCAGGCTTCTGCTAAACTAAACTGACTTTCATTCACCTTGAGAGTCTGGGCCTGTTACAACTTTGACTCTTTCAAGACTGAACCAGCAGGTTTTATAGCACATAAGCTCCTCCCATGGTAGACTTTGACAGATGATCCTCCTCCATTTGTTTTCAAAATGGAGACTGCCAGGCAGTAGCAAACACTACAGCCACTTTAAACTTTAGAAAAATACCATCAGCAGCATACCTTCCTCCAGGTAAGCCTATTAGCTCAGAGCTGGTTTGCTCCTTTACAGAATGCATCCTGCAGCTGATTTTTACCTTACCATTTCTCTTAGAACTTACTGAAATTAATACCAGTTAGCATTGCAGAAACCAACCCCTGTTGGCTGTCCCACATCCACTGACTGATCACTTCATCACACTGACTGTCGCTGTACCAAACTGAAGCCAGGCACCTTGGAAGTTAATTTCCTAATATTTATTTGAATATACTGTTCGTTGTGGCATTGTGGATCACTAATACTTCAGCAATATAGTACACCATTCCAAAGTTCTCAAAAAAAAAAAAAAAAAAAAAAAAAAAATCCCACTATGAGAAACCAGAAAATTGTAGAAATTAGAGATGGAAAAACCTCATTAAGTAGAAGGCTCAAATAGCTCATGCCCCACTGGCACTGCCTAAAGTCTACATTCAATAACCACACTGATCAAGATTTATGGTCTTCAGTTTCCAAGGCTTGCACATCAGTGAAGTTAATTAGCATTTGAGCTTACTAAGGTAATAAGAAAGTCTTATGCTTTTATTGGCAATACCAATGGAGCACAGAGGAATAATGCAATGGGACCTAGAAGTGCTAGCAATTTGTATATACATATTTTTTAAAAAGTACAGTGGGATTCAACCGGGGAAAATGTAAATTAACAAAGTCAGTGGAAGGAAGATATTGCAAAGCAGTAATGGTTTAAAAAAACAAACCAAGACGGACCCATCTTAGACCACATATTGGGTACGAGCTTGCAATGTGATAAGAGCCGCCATGTTGTATCTGGATTTCAATTAGTGTTATGGAGCAGTGAAGTGACAGTCCCTTTCTATGTGACTCAAGGTGTGATTGCACCTGGAATATTGTATTCAGTTCTGAGCTCCGTAATGGCAGATTTATGTCAACAAAGCTGAAGAAACTTAGAAGTGTGCAACAAAAAATCAAAGGACTGGTTTGTCAGACTGAGATTCAAAGAGCGTGGCTAAATGATGGATAAGGGAGAATAGGGTACTTCTACAAGAATACCACAGCAGAAGCATTTAATGCAGTACTAAATACTTCTATAGCGCTTTTAATCTTTGAAGTGCATTGCAAACACTCATCTTCTGAACACAAATGAGTGGCATTATATAGTGAGCACCTTGCAGTGTAACCAGAAGTAATGGACTGAAACTGAGGGGAAGGGGGGAATTAAATGCAGTATTTAAAAGAGTGCTAATACTGATTCACTGTTCATTGATCTCCAAAATGAAATTATAGAAATGGTACTGCACTGAGAATGGTTCTCCTCTGGCAGGGAATGGATAAAATGACCAAAAAGGTCTCTCTTGGCTCCAGTTTCTATGGGTTTTGTAGTTAAATGAATTCCCAGTAGTTTAATTTTGTCTGAAAATCTCTGCTGTAATGTTGGTAGTCTTTGGCGCTATGTGGTGTACTAAAAGCCCTAAGGCCATCCTTGGACAGGCATCACCCTATATAGACACTGAAGTGCATGTGTGATAGCTGATTTTTACCAGTTACATGTACACACGTTCATACGTTGTATTCAAGATAAAAAATTGTGCCCTTAGTTCATTCATTCATTTCTGACCATGTATAATGACTATGGGTATGATTTTGTCCCGGTAAAATTAAGCAAAATTCATGGAATAGTCATCCGGAAAAATGTACAAAATCCAGGTCCAGTCATGGCAGGGCTGAAGCCCAAGCTGGAGCCACATAGCCTGAGCACAAGTGGGGCTGAAGTCATAGAAGTCAGAGATCTGTTAAAGTCACAAAATCCGTGACCAAATTGTATCCTTAATAATGACCATGCATAATATGTCTACTGCAGATACCTGTGTTCAGTGTTAATATTGTTCAATGTGTTCTTGATTTGATGTTTTATATAGCAGATTCTGAATGAAATAAATGCAAATAGTTCCTTTTTAAAAAAAAAAATATGGGTAGGGCATAGTGAGTTTAATGTCTGTCCAGGAAGGTGATAGTCTGTCCTGCAATATAGACAAAGGGCAGTCGCTATCCTTTGCTATAAATAAGCTGATCCCACTTGCAAGCCTGTTAATGATTCTTGAATGGAACCACTTGACAATCTACTGTGTATTTTCTCTGTTTGTGCAGATGAAGATACCATTATGATCATTTAATAAATTGAAATGCATATATGAACAAAAATTGATATAATGTGCATGATCCTGTGAGATGATTACTACCTTGGTCATATGTTAGTTGTGCCTTAGATGTAGATGGTGAATTAAACATGTTCATTGTTTTGGAATATTAAGTGTGAGGTTCTGATTTCAAATACGAATCTCTGTATGTAGAAGCAACTCCACTGGAGTAAAAGGTACTGTACAGATGTAAATTAGAAGAAAAAAGGCTCTAGATCATTGAAATTTTTTTAAAAGAATCTCTCTTCTCCCTAATAGTATAAATACTGCCACTAAAGGAAAATTTGAAAGGTAAAATTTTGTTCTATTTTTTAATAGTAAGCACTTTGTAAAAGGAAAGCTTGTAATGAACAATTGTTTTTGTCTTTCAGAGCCTTTTAAAAATTTGATGTGTTTTTTAGTGCATAGTGTTTCTAGTGAGTTGGATGACAGAAAATTTGTGCTAGGCCCTTGCATCAGAAATGTAAAATAAAACCCTTAATTTTCTTCTGGAATGCATGAATAAAAAGTGGGTTTTGTTCAAGCATATTCTGTATCTTAGTGTGCATTGGCTGATGCTCGCATTGAATTGGGAACATAAGACTTCTTAAGTGGACTATGTGCTTTTGTTAGATTGCACCTTTAAAAATGGAAACATGAGAATTTTGCTGAGGGACTGAGTATCAAATGGGGGCCTAATCCATTTCCTATTGAAGTTAATAGAAGTCTTTCCTTTTACTTTGATGGAAATTGGATTAGCCCTTAATTGAAATGTTAATGGTAATATAAAGAATGTGCTTTCGTATGAGTGATGGACTCAAAACATAGCTCTGAATCTGAACATCCCTTAATATTAAGAGGGGTGGAGATGTTGGTTTTGAATCCAGACCCAGATTTCAATTTTGTTAGTAACCACTATAATGACCTGAATCTCTTTTGGGCTTTTCGTGAATTGAAACCCTGATCTGAATTTTGTGGCTTTAGCCAGTCTCTAGTTAATAATTAGTTAAGTTAATAATATGGTTTGTAAGCTCAGAAAGAACAAGTTTAACAACTTGGTAACTTTCTTGCTTGATTCAGGAACAGCAAGGATAGGCATAAGCTACAACAGTAATTGCAAAGGTGTGGGTGCGTGGGGGTGTGAAATTTGGGACACTATTGGTAACTTGTTTCTGTTAACTATAATCATTTAATTCTTATTGTATTTCACATAATTCCAGATTATTTTTGTATTCCAAATATAGTTATCAAGATTTCATTGGTATGAAGTTAGTCAGAAAAGCTCATAGATGGGTGTTATATGGTTGCTACTTAAAAAACCAGTTTGCTTGGTATTTGAGTTTGTTCCAAAGTCATTGAGAGTTCCCAAGTCTAAAAGGAAGGAGCCTGATTTCTTTTATCCAAGAAAAAAGAATGTTCTCTATTTACTTTTAGTAAAAGGGGCAAGTTAATGAGTGTTGTCTGCAACTCCATGTGCGTGGTGTAGAACGCTATATTCTAATCTAAAGTCTATCGAAATAACTACACATGGGAATTTCATGAAAAATATATTGTTGAAATAAACAATACAATTATTGCTGCTGACATGTTAACTCATTTACTTTCTCCTTTGCAGGCTTTCCAACAATACCTATAGTAATATACACTTACATAGCACCTTTCGTCTGAAGATCTTATAAGTGCTTTATAAACATTACTTAAGGCTCAATCCTATGAGTTCAGTAGGGAAATATTATAATCAGGGACATGAGTCAGCTGGCATGTTGACAGTTTTTCTCAAGCTTACAGAGAGTCAGTGGCAGAACTGGGAATGAAGTTCAGGATTTTGGCTATCTGGTGCTGTGCTTTACACACTTGAATGCTACCTTCATTTTGTAATCAAGCTCTGATTTGAGATTCTCCATGAAGAAAAGTCAACTACCATATATATATTTTGCACTATCTCATGTTAGAAGATGATGTTGCCAAGTCCAAGTGTTCCAATATCATGAGTCAGGTTCCAAAAATCATGATACTGACTTAAAAATCATGACATTTTAAAAAGTAAAATCATGGGTCTTTTGTTTGCCCTTCTGTTGTTTGAGCCATTAGGGTTCATCTTTTGCAGTTTTTCTCTTGAACCATAAGGGCTAGAAAGATATATAGATACATATATATTTTGTTTAAATGAAAGCTAAGATTATCCCAAAGTTACAAGCTTCCAGGAGCTGGGCCTACCAAAACACCAAATGATGTAAGAGATTGTGACACTGAAAAAATGACAGAGAACAAATATAAAACATCCTAGAAAAGCAGGAAAAAACCAGTGACAGTCTTTAACATTCTGCATATGAGCAATTGTCTGTGCAACAAAGGACTGATGTAGGGAATCCTCCACATTTAAAAGGGGCCCTGCACAGAAAACAAAATGACATCTGAGTCTTTTCAATTATATAGCTATGTATACCATGCTTCTGTTAATAACTGATTGGCTCCTATGAACTGAAATATAAATCTTAGCAGTCTCACTGTGAGTTTTATCTATCTGCATATGGAGGAAAGCTGTTCATAATTGCAATTCTACTATGCCTAGATGAATCAAAAGCCTTGGGATAACTAATCCAGTAAAATTACAAGTTGTGAAGTTTTTTTTTGTTTTTTTGTTTTTTTTACTGTGTCAGCAAGGATGTAGATTTGTCAATATCCACACTACACGAAAGGGCAATAAGTTATTCATCTTTTGTTTTCTTACGTAATGCACTTCCTTATTTTCAGTAGAGAAGGAAATATAATGCTGAGAACCAGTGCTAGAAGTTGCCTACTCAGAGTCTTTCTCATAAATATAAGAGTGAGTCAGAAGCTCCTAGTTTTGCCGGAAAAGCTATGTAACACCACCACACAGAGATGAAAGAAATATATTTTCTTAAGCATGCCTTTTGCTACCACAGTTTTAAAGAGTGGTTGATTATAAAGGCCAGAAGTCAGTGTTTTGTTTTCAGAGTAAAATTCTGGTTTGGGGACAGCTCAAACCATTCACTGTAGATAGTGGAATTTAGGAATACTCAATATTATAGTTCTGGAACTGATGTACCATACATCGTTACAAAAATGTTTCCAAAGAAATAGAAGAGATAGTGGCCAGAGGTTCTGGCCCCATTGAAGCTGTAGTATAGTCGAGGGTAAATGTAGGCAAACAGTTTACCCACTTCTCATTTGGGGAATAGTCTACACCCTTAGTGCCTATCATGCCACTGCCTGGCCTGGAACTCTAAAAAGCTGGGTTTAACCACTTCCTTTAACTACACTTCATTTCATTGAAGTCAATGGGAGCTTTGCTATTGACTTCCGTGAGGCCAGGATTTCACTCAACCAGCTCATCCTTTCCTTCAATCCCCAGTAGACAACTCCCTGTCTTAAGCAGTCAAGTATCCCCAAGGTTTCCAGTACAATTTATGTCATACTGAGAGAAGGCCTTTTTGTTATCATATTTCTAATATGTTCATTAGCAGTAGTATCTAGGATGCTTTCTGACCGGTTTGCTAGAACCTTTGGTTTTATTTGAGTTAGACTACATATACTTAAAATTAAGTTCTTTGGGGCAGAAATTGTACAATCACTGTTAGCACAATGGGGTCCCAATCTTGTGTAGTTCATGTACTTCAGTGCAAAACATGCGATTTCATAACGGCTTATTAAAACTAACTTTTTTTGGCCATGGTTTGGAATGAGATTGTAAATTTTAGTGGAGAAATTTTATTATTGAAAATACTCATTACAGACCTCTAATTCAATGAGTACCACTGTACTCCAGAAGTAGCTTAAGTGAAGTTATTGAGACAACTTGGGGAGTTAGATGTCGAGGAAAGCATCAAATCTGTCCCTTAGTAACGCATTTTAATTAAAGGAATTTTTTGGAAGAAAAGTTTTTGGTGAATCAGCACTTTTAATCAAAACCAAAAGCTTTCTAAAGAAAAGGGTTGTCTTTTGACAAATTTCCCATTATGAATTTTTTAAAAATAGTCCTTTTTAGACATTCTTGAAATGAGAAGTTTTTCATTTAATGATTTGTGTAAATTTTAAAATGAAAATTAGTTTCAATCTACAGTTTAAAAAAAAGGTTGAAACTGATGCAAAATGTTTCAGCAGACCTTAGCTGATTTTTTTGGCTTGTTTATGTATATAAATTTTGACTTTGTCCTGATTAAGGATGGGAAAGTACTTTGTTTTTGTATTTTTTAAACTCAACAATTTTTGTAGGATGGGAAACCTGTTCCCCATCCACCTCTAATTTTAATACCACTATTAAACAAGTTCTTCTCTCATTTGACTCCTTATTTTGGGGTGAAAGGGGCAAGCAGGAAAAGTGAACTGCTGTGGATCAGAAGTAATCAGACAATACTGCATTATCCAACACCAATAGCATTTGTCTTTATACAAATTTACAGACTTGGCCACTGATTCTGCAAACCTCTGCACAGACATCATGATGTCTCCATGTTGACCTGGAAGGCTGAGATGGCAGCAGAGCAGGGCAAGGGATCTTTTATGTAGATCTAGTGCCCCCAAATCCTTTAACTAATATGGATGGGTGGTAGAGACTAGACTATAGCCCGGAGTGGTTGTGTATGAGCCCTATGCCCTGGCACCAGGTTGGGGAAAAGCTTTAGCTTCTTCAGCCCCTCCTCGTTCACCTGCAGAAAGCACAGCCATCCAGGCTGTGTGTGGATTGGAGAGTCCGTGGCAAACCAGCAGTAGAACCCAGGGTAATGAGCCTCATACTCTCCCAACTAGCCACTGTTTCCTAGTTGTGTCTTTATGGTGAAATCCTAATCCCATTGAAGCCAATGAGAGTTTTGCCATCGACTGCCAGGATTTATCCTTTTCTTTTGAAAATTGACTCATACTGGGTTTCTTTGTATCCCTGTTGTTATATCTTGTGGACACACCATTTGTGTCTGCTATATGCCAAGATAAAATATTTTTGTTTTTAATGTCGAGCTGAACAGTTTTAATCACACTTTGCGCACAAATGGTGGACCGATTTACTTATCTAATCAACTCACTTTCTTACTAATCTGCTACAGTCACATCTCAATGATGGGTTGTATCAGACTATAAAGTAAATTTTTTTAAGGAAAAAAGAATCTAATATTGGATTGCTCTTCAGAAACACTTTTTCCCAAGCATATGTCAGCAGTGGAATCTTAAATGGTCCCAAGTTAGTTCACATTACTTAAGTTTTCAAATTGTAGCCAATTTTGAGCAAATTATTTCTTTAAATCAAGACTTTCAAGAAATCAGGTTACATTTTGAACAGTAGTCTCAATTAATTATGTGATTGTGGGGAAATGTAAACATTACAAAATATTATACCTAATGGCTATATTTTTAACATTTTTCCTATAATTATTCAGTTGAATTTTTTTGACATAAGTACTGTATTTTTAATTTTTGTAATCTTTTGGTGACAAAAAATAAAAAACAAACAAAATGAAAAACAAATTTTAGCTACCAATAAAGAGGTGAGTTCAGTTTCCCAAATATGGAGCCGCAGACTTAATCAGACATCTTTTTTTAGCTAATTTATATAACCCTAAACACCCTTCCCTATATAATTTTAGAATAGATGCATTAATTCTCTTTTTGTTCTTTTTCTCTTTCCTGTATGTTTTTTATTTCAAGCTCCTAAATTCTCTGTTCTGCCTTGTTAACTGTTCAACCTACTAGAAAAGCATATAAAGATCAGGGTAAGAAATTAATATTCAAATTTCTTCTGTAGTTTAACTTTCACTGTAATAAATGTTAAGGAACTTTTGAATGTCTACCATGGTGTATACAGAATAATTATGTAGGGGGATGGGCTTTAGTTTTTGGAGGAAGAAGAATCTTTTGGGGAGGAAGGGTGTAGAGAGAGAGAGAAGACCAGATCTTGCAATGTGCATTCTACAGGTTGCAGAGTGCCCTAAATTTTGCCTTGAAATGAATGAACATTCAGTTCTTTCATTGCCTCCCAGGATTAAAAGAGGGAAGAGAGAAAATACTTCATTACGTTTTTTATATTTCTAATTCTGCCTTTCATCTTGTGGGATTCCAAACCACATTATAAAATTAAAATACACAGGCTATTGTTTCCAAGAGTTTAAATTTCATATTGGGTGGATCAAAACATTCATCCACAGGGAGAAGGTTATGTGGAATGATTAATTTCTTAGCTGCAGAAAGGGGATGGATATCGTCTTCAGAATACAAAGTGGCCATTATACACGTATAGCTCAAGGAGTTTGTATTGGTTGGAGGCCACAGAGCCTGATTTTTCCTGGATCAGAACCCACTTGCTTCTAATATTTTATTTCTTTGTGTTCATGGAAGTATTTATTCTTAAAATATATACTTCTGTGTTTACATTAACATCCTGTGAAATAAGATACATATTAAATTAATGCTGATTAGATATTAACTCAAAAAAGATGTCTACATTTCATGTTGAATAATTATCCCACAAAAGTGATCAAGGACAAAGCTCAGATATATTCCTGCCTTCTGGTTCAACCAAACAGTACAAATGCTTAGATCTTGCAAGAGATCTAATGCCATATGAGCACACTAGCTGAAAATAAATATTGAGTTTATTACAATCAAATATCTGCAGCTGTTAAGAGAGCCCCCTGTGGGAGGGGTAGGAACCTATAATAACACTGATGCTCCAAGATCCATGAGCAAATGAGCTGAGACATCTATCTGGAGAACCAGTCTCTATCTGCTAATTTGCACCTGCCTCTCTCCCAAGGTAACACAATTCACTCCCCAGCTGTATTTATTACTGGCTACAAGTTCGTGTCTGCATCATACGCCTCACCCAGCTTTCTTTGGGATGGGGAAAATGGAGAGCACAGAGCATGAGTTACTGCTTCAACATGCTGTTTTAACTCCCTCTGGAATTTCCCCAGGAGATGATGTGGACTACAGCAGTTTTCTCCTAGGTTTGGTTCTTTTCTTGAAAACTTGTTGAGAGAGAGTCACACAAATGTATTTCTGTGAGTGTGCTTTGGCACTGGCTCACGCCAGAGGCAGTGCTCAAGGACAAAAATAGTAAAATGCTTAAAATAACTTTTAAAGTTAGAATTTAAATAAAATTTAACAGCTTAAATAGAAACATCAGAATGTCACATTGGCTCCGTAGGTGTCGAAGGAGGGTGATAAATTGCAATGGGTACCTACATGTGCAAGGAAAGCTTAACTATTTTCCTCGCAGAGATGTACCTCGAAGTAAACTGATCACTGTCAGAGGAGGGGGATGGGGAAAAAATTACACCCAAATTGGAGTTAGTCATAGAAGCTGTTTTTCAATGAAGACATTAAAAAAAAACAAAAAAACAAATGTGAGGTAGAGGAACAAATTCCTAAATTCTACAGCAAAATATTAGTGTCCTGTAAGATGTAATGGATGTATCATTTATCCCTATTTTATGGGGGTGAGGAGATAAGGAAGTGAGGTTTCGTGGCTTAAGCAAAGTCACACACACACCCACCTTATTGCAAAGCTGGGAATGTAACTTGGATTTCCTGATTTCTATCCTAACACTAAAACAAAACTCTCATGTTTATCCACACATTCCCTTCCTTCAGAACAAACAACACACACAGAACAAAAAGATAAAATTGACCATCCAGGACTGTGGCTCGCCAGTAAATTGTTCTCTACAGAGGGGAACTATAAAGAGAAAAATATATAGAGAGCTCAAATACCCCCTCCGGTACACATGTGCAATTTCCATTGGCATATATTGTAGTTCATGCATTTATCTTTGAGGGTAGAATTGGGTCTTGTGCGTTTTAAAAACAAAAGCCATGCAAAGTAATTTATATAGCAAGCTGCAGGGTCTTCTACTTTTTCCATTTTTGTATGATAAAATTCTTTGTAAAGCTGTCTGAAATAAAAAATCCTTAACAAAAAGCTGCAGCCTTTTTGACACCTCATGTGAATGGGGTAGTATGTTTTTAATTGGGGAAAGGCAAAGTAATGGCAGGTTTCCCGCATTATGTAAACCAAACCATTTTAATTTGCAGGATAATTTATAACAACTGTGGCTTTATGAAATTTAAAAGGAACTCATTCTTTTTTGAACTTTGATGTAAATGTCAGGGTTCAGAAAGACTGTTGTAGTGGCCCAAAAGTCCTCTGGCAGTCAGACGTCTGACACATTTGTCAGGTTTGGATGTGGTCAGCTTTGGTGCTCTGTTTTGTTAAATTCTCAGTCCCCTGAAATTGCCTCATACGTGGTGTATTCTATTAAATCAAAATAAAATGTTGGGATCTCAATATGCTTCACAAGCATTATCTGAGTTAGATTTTCAGCACTCCTGTGAGGTAGACAAGTATTGTTGTCCCATTTTTAAAGGTGAATAATCTGAGTCACAAAGGCATTCAGGCTATGTTTACACATGGATAAAAAACCCATGGGGCCTGTGTCAACTGACTTGGGCTCAGGCTCCAGGGCTGAAAAATCACTATATAGATGTTCAGCCTTGGGCTTCTGTCTGAGCCCTAGGACCCTGTGGGGATGGAAAGTCCCAGGGGTTGGGGTCCAGCCTAAGCCCTAATGTCGATGCAGACATTTTTAGCCCCACAGCAAGAGCCTGAGACAGCTGAGCTGGGCCAGCTGTGGCTGTGCCCTGGGTCTTTTAGCCGGGTGTAGACCTACACTAAATGACTTACATAAAGTCACTGAGGAAGTCCATGGAAGTCCCAACCCTGTGCCTTAACTACAAGATTTGGTTATGGAGTCCAGCACTCTACTTAATCCTCACACTACTGCAGGGGTGCTTTTTATAGCTAATTAATACTTCTGGAGCACTTTGAAGATGGAAAAACACTGCCACATATAAGGGCTGTGCGCTACTCTATCTCTAACTGATTTTTTTTAAGGACTGTCGTACAGAGACTAATATCTAACTTTCTACAGTTTTCTTCCAAAGTAGATATTTGGTGATTTAAAAACACCACCATTGTTTTAAAAGTTACACTCTAGAGCAATTGGTGAAAATTAATTGGTCATAGATACAGTGTTGCTACACAGGCTAAGCTCGGGTGTGTGTACAAATGCTACAATGTTGCCAAGCTAAGATCTAAACTTGTCTCTGTTAAACATCTGTGCTTTCAGAATTACCAGCAATGTGTCCCCTTGACCTGTTTCATTTGAACTATGTTGGAAGTAAATTTTTAAATCACTAAATTTAACTTCAGGGTGTGAATCACTGCTGGGTGTTGATAGGTAATTGGATAGTGATTTCAAAAAGTTCATGAGAACATGGGAGCACCAGTGCTCTCAAAGGAAAAAAACCAAAAAGGTAAGTGAACCTATAAAAAGATTTTGTTCCTTCCTAAAGAAAGCAGACTTTCAAGAGCATGGATTTTTCTGACAATTGGTTTTAGATCTATAGGTAAAGCATTTTTACAAAGCTTGTCTTAATACAGGGTAAGGCAGAATTTCTTATCTTCTTGAATGGATGCGTGTATATGAAGCGATCTTATTTGTACCATGCAAATATAAGAATTGGACCAGGAATTCAGAGTTTCTTCATAATTCACCATTCTAGGAATGGTAGCATTAAGGGACAAATCCTCTGATCAGTACCTGGCCTGAGTATCCAGATGTGGGAGGGAGAAATCATAATCTGCAGGCCACTCAGCAGCTCCACAACTGTCCTGAAGAGGGTCCTCCAGCCTAAATTGTACTTGATGGCTGGAATAGCCTCTATCTCACCCTTCACAGAGGATGATGAGAGAATCTGTGAAGTGGCAGATCCCCTGTCCCCTCTTTAGCCTCTTGTACTCAGTCATGAGAGGAACTTGCGAGGAGAGAGCCCTTAGGTTGTATAGTGGGTGGGGATGATATCATCCAGATGTACCCTTGCACAACAGAACAATACCAGTTCCATTTCCAGGGGATTCTCTATACCTACAGAAGAAGAGGATGTATTTGGTTCTAAGCATCTACTAAATCTTTTTATTTAAAGTGGAGGGGAAATAATTGACTGAAATTTTCTGACCAGCTCTAGTAACTACATCCCTTTTATAAATAATGTCTGACACTTGGGGAAAACTAATAAGTCATACATGCCTTGTGTTTCCCTGTATTATAGTTACTAGGTCAAATTCTGCTCTCAGTAACAGCCATGCAACCCCACTGAGGTGATGGGTTTACACAGGTGTAACTGAGAGTAGAATTCGGTGTACTATGTTTATAAATATATATGCGATCTTCCTTATAAATATTTGCAGTGTCACCATCTCAGATGATTATATAAGGCTTGTTATTTTGTCCCTAACATGGGTTAGCAGTAGCCTTCTGCTGGGAACATATCAACATGTTTCTCTTTAGATGACAGTGCTAAAGTAAAGTGTGTATTCTTGCATAGGGAGAAGGATGGGGGAAGAGGGTGAGGTTTTTTGTTGCAATGAACATCCAGTAATAGGGATTCAAACTGTAGTGGAAAAGGGCTCTCTGGGATTCATTCAACAACATTCATACACTGGGATCAGTGCCAAGGTTATCAGTGTTGAACTGAATAATATAAATATTGGTTTACTGAATGGAGTTTTCTGAAGTATCTTGCATGTGCTTCTGCTTTACATGGTAAATATTTGTGGATCTGTTTTTAGTTAATGTGGGGTGGTGGGCCGGGCGGGGCGGGGGGGAAGACCTGAACCGAAAAAATTCAGAAGCTTATCTAAATGATTACGTTATCCTATCTAATACCCTATGGTACTACTTCAATACATACTTATTTCTGAAAAAATACCTGTGTGTAAGTCAAGTCATTGAATGTACTAGGATTATATGAAAGAGAATCTTATTGATTGGTGCTATATTTTACTGAAGCCACAGCAGAAAGAAGAAAAGAAAAATCTATAGTGCATTGTCCTATCACATTTCTAGAATGATGCATCATTCAGTCTGCATGGGGAAAAACAGTGAAACCTATAACTATTTTTAATGCTTTCATGGTACATTTGCGTTATGAGCTCGACTCTTCTAAAAAATTTTTTTTCTATAGCAAATCCATTTACTATGGTGTCTGAATATTCTGTCAACCCAGGTTTTCCTATTATGGAATCCAATCTGTACTGACTTTCAGCCAGTAACTAAGTGTTCTGCCTAAATGCAACAAAACTACTACCGTGGCACCTCTCTTTCTGTTACCCTCACCCACACACACACAAACACACTGGGCTATGATAGCTGTTGGCAGTTCTTTTTTAGATGTTTGTTCATAATGTCCTGTGCCTGTTTTTCTTTTCTGTATCTGCATTGGTGTGAGGCACTTAAAACTAGGTTTATAGCTCTAATACATTCTAGAAGTCACCAGAATATTTTGTTTCTAGTTTGTGAGCTAGAAGTTAATTTAGAACTTCACTGGGAGCTCTTATGCATGAAGCACAGTGCAGTTCTGATCAGCAAAAATGTATTAGAAATCACTGGTGTTGGTCAGTCCATCAGTATTGACCATCCTTATTCGAATCAACACAAATTTTCTTCTTCGTAAGTGGCTTTAATCTTTCTTGATGTGTGAACAAGGAAATAAACAAATTTAAACACTTGCCTTAAGCCAATGTTGAGGGTCTACATTGAACTGCCAAGAGGGAAAGGCAAAAAGAGTTTAAAAACTCATAACCCAATACCAACTTTCAAGAGAGTGACCCCTGCTTAAGCACCTTAATTTTCCTGGTTAGTCATTGTGCAACTCTTGTGACCAGCTCAAGTGGGACAGTTATGCTGACTGACTGTGCATAGATGGATTCCGTTGTTTGAGAACGTTTCATAGAGAGGATTGATGTGGGTATCAATAGATAGAGGACAGACATATTCTTATCCCCATCTCCGCAGTATTTGATACTGCTGTCTTGCCTGAGAGAGGCAGTAGGTCTCCCAGGTGATACACTAAAATGGTTTAAATCCTTTCTAGGGGGCACACCAAATGAGCTGTACCTCCTTCTCTAGACCCTTTACTTGTGAAGTCCATCAAGGATCAATTCTCTCTCTCATGGCCTATTCAAGATCTATATCCAACCACTAGGTAAACTGGTCAGACAACAAGGGCTGTATGACACAAACTATGCTATCCTTCATCGCATATGACTACAACACAACCACAAAGATGGCCTAGTACTTGGGCAAGATCAGTTTATGGACAACAGCTACTTAAAGCTGAACCTGAGCAAGACACAAAGGTGATATTTGTAGGCAGAGGAAAGTATTTTGAAGAGCTTGCAACCACGGTGCAGTCTCCTTTGGTTAAAGTTGTGTGCTCACAGTTGGTCACTTCAGTCCATAGTTTAGGAATACCCCTGGATTCCTCAATGATGGTAAGCTTTCACATAGCAACATCTATAAATAAAGCTGGGCAACAATTTTTGGCTGAAACTTTTTTTTGTCAAAAAATGAAGGTTTGGGTAAATCAACGCCTTTTGCAAATTGGTGTTGAGCTCAGTGAATTGTTTGTTGAATTTTTTGAGGGGGGAAAAGTTGAAATGGTTAATTTTTTAACACTTTTTTCAGAAATGAAATTATTCACTTTTCTCAGGCTAGATTCACAAGGGATTTAGGTGCCATTCTATATAGTTGCCCAGTGATTAGTGCCCTCATCTGGGATGTGGAAGACCTGCTTCAAGTCCCTCCTCTGCCTAATGTAGAGCAAGGACTTGAATCCAGATCTTTCTCCTGCCCAGCTAAGTGCCTTAACCACTGGCCTATAGGGTGTTCTGAAGCTGGGCTCACTCAATTTCTCCTGTTGAAGCTCTTCCATTTTGTATAATTAAATATTAATTGGGCCAGATAGAGTGAGAATGACTCTATAAACTGGTAGCGAGGGCCCTTCTCTGAGGGGGACACCTGGGTTCCAGTCCCTGCTCCAATGAATATTTAACTCATGCAGGATTGAAACATGGGGTTCTCGCATCCTGATAAATATTCTAATTACTGGAGTACTGGGTATAAGGGGTGTGAAGGTGTCACAACCACTTTCTCCTGGTGTTTTTTGAATGGTTCTTCAGTGCTGGAATTAGACTATAAGTCCCTTTGTGAATCTAGACCTTCCTTCCCAAATTTCCTTTCCTTTTATTTAAAACAAAACCAAACCCAACCCTCCCCCAGTCCACCCAGTTAAAAATGCCAACATTGAAATACAAAGCTTCGTTTCATACAAAATGTTTTGTTTGACCCAAAATACATTTTTTCAATGTTTTGATTTGCTTAAAGTTCCAGAAATACTCTAGTTGTGGGTTCACCTAAAACTATTCCTTCTCACCCAATATTTAGAAGATCTAGCAAACTGAAAAATCAGTTCTTTGCACAGCTCTGTCATTGAGTAATGCTTTCTATTAACTCTGGTTGACGGGGAGACTCCATCCTATCCTGGTGGACAATGCCCTGGCCTCAGTTATTCATGCCTTTGTCACTTCTCAGCTGGACTACAACAATGAAATATATTTGGGCATGAAGCCTTCAGCACTGAGTACACTCCAACTAGTACTGAACACTGCAGTGCATCTCCTCAGCAACATAGGCTACAATTAACATATCAGACCGGTCCCCTGCTCTCTAATGTGGCTTTCAGTAAAATATTGAATCAACCCGTATTTGAAGGCAGTCCATGGCCTGGGCCCAGGATATCTAAAATAATCTAAAGTTCTGGGATGAAGATGGTTGACAACTTCACTCCTCTGCCACAATGGAACTTTCTAAGTAAGGGTAAAAACTCCTACTTAGCAGGGGCTGGTTCAAGACTGTGGAATGAATTCTCTCAGGAGCAAAGGATGATCGTAATCCTTAACACCTTCCACTTAGTGTGCAAGACACATTTTTTGGGCCTTGCCTTAAGAGCACAGGAATGGGTATACTGGGTCTGGCCATACTGGGTGAGACCAATAGGCCATCTAGCCCCATATCCTATCTTCCGACAATGGCTGATGCTAGATTCTTCAGAGGGAATGAACAGAACAGGGCAATTGAGTGATCCATCCCGTCTGCTAGTCCTAGCTTGTAGCAGTGGGGTTATGTCCTTGACCATCTTGGCCTTCAATGGACCTATCCTCCATGAAATTACTTAATTCTTTTTTGCCTTATACTGAAGTTAGGCTTACTGTTCTGTAATCGCCAGGATAGCCTCTGGAACCATTAAAAATGGCATTACAACCAATCATCTGGTACAGAAGCTTATTTAAATGAGATTGCATAGCACAGGTGGTAGTTCTGCATTTTCATATTTGAGTTCCCTCAGAGCTCTTAGGTGAACACCATTTGATTCTGGTGAATTATTACTGTTAAATTTATCATTTGTTCCAAAACTGTCTCGATTGACACCTCAATCTGGTACGGTTCCTCAGATATGTCACTTAAAAAGAATGGCTCAGGTGTGGGAATCTTCCTCGTATCCTCTGCAGTGAGGACTGATGCAAAGAATTCGTTTAGCTTCTCCACAAGGGACATATCTTCCTTGAGTGCTCCTTTAGCACTTCAATCATCCACTGAGTGTTCAGCAGGCTTTTTGCTGTTAGTTTTTCTTTGTCTTTTGCTAGTTGCTCTTCAAATTACACTTTTACACTTGACGTGCTACAGTTTATGCTCTTTTCTCTTTTCCTCAGTAGGATTTGACTTCCAATTTTTAAAGGATGCCTTTGTGTCTTTAACTGCCTCTTATTCTATTGTGTAGCTATAGTGGCGTTTTGGAGGTTCTTTCTTTCTAATGCATGAAGCTTGCAGGCATATCACTCTTGTGATTGTTCCTTTTTAATTTCCATTTAACTAGCCACCTTTCCATAGTTCCCCTTTTTGAAGGTAAAGAAATCCACTGCAGCAGATTTGGTATTCTCCCCCTCCCCTTCCTACAAGCATGTTAAAAAGAAGCTGTAATGGGGTCTCTGAACATAGGCAGAAGAGGGAGGAGAATCTCTCCTGTTTACAAGCAAGCAGCTTGATTACACTCTTGTGCAGCTGCCAGAACTGCCATTCAGGAGGCAGGCACCCACACCCATAAGGAAACCAAGACCTGCTGTAAAGGGGAAAATACAGAGCAGGCAGGGAGGCAGAAAGGCCTAGGATAGCAAAGAGGCGACTGCCCCACTTCAGGCAGCATCCAAGAAAAAATCCAGGATACTGAAGGAGACTGCAAGGCCTAAAATTGAAGAACTGATAGACTTAATTGGAATTGAGGTCCAGGAACTGACCTAACTGAGAACAAACTAAGGAGGTCAGTCAGGAGAAGCTGTTGTTTTTTAAGGGCTCTCAGCAACAGGTGGTGAAAATGTGGTACCAGAAGCAGGATTGCATTTAACCATCCCTACAGAAAAGTGAAGCCATAAAATAAACCCCTCCCCTCTTTTTTTCTATATGTACAAGAGAACAGTGGAGGTAAATCATCTTCTGCAATGACTGACTGACTCACAAGCACAACAACAGAGACAATAACAGCTGTTTGAACAGATGGCAGCCCATCAACAACATTTGTTGCTGAACTAGTACCAGCCACTACCCCTCAGAATTCCTCCACTATAGGGAATGCATCCTCCCAGTAATTCAGGGAACCACTCCAATCATGATGCTCCTCAAGATAATGACAGACGATGACCTGGAATCATTCCTGGTAACTTCTGAGTGTGTAGCTACTACTTCCTGCTGGTCTCTGGCCCAGTGGGCAATCTGGTTCTCTCCACTCCCTGTCTGGGAAGCCAAGGCAGCATACCATGGATTTGACAATGCAGCAGTCCAGGACTACCAGCAAGTGAAGTCAGCCATATTGGTCATGTTAGGCCTAGATGAAGAGACCTACCGCCAGTGTTTTTGTCATGAGCAGTACCTCCCAAAACATGATCATGGGCGATCACCCAAAGGCATCTGCTGGCATGGGTTAAAGCCAGGATTGTAGTTATGGGAACAGTTCATAGAGATTCTTCTGTCCAGTGGCTGAGACTGGGTTTGTAGACTCTGACCAGAAACCCTAGCCAAAACCGCCTGCCTCATGGAGGAATATATGGCCACTCAAGCCGTTCAGGGAGGACGTAATTGCTTCAGATACACAAGAGAAGGAAATGAGCCAGGGAACCACGATTGGTGGCCCCTCTTGGGTAAACAACAGGAAAATGCAGACATCTGATTGATTGATGGACAGGATAAGGGGTAGATGAACACCTCAAGATCCATGGGTAAGATTTCCCATGACATTAGGCCCATGCCCTTACTTGCCCCGCCAGCTCCTTGCCCTGTGCCTACACAGGAATGAGGGCCCAGGAAAACTCAGAAACAGGGTAACCCAGACGGTAGAAAACAAGGGACAGATGTGATAGCCTGTTACTTCTGTGAATAACAGGGGCACAGATTTCATGCCTTTCCCTACACAGAGTGTAACTTCAGATAGATATGGGACTGGGGAGAATCAGGCCTGGAAAGAGAGCCCAGGAAAACTCTCAATCCCAGTCAAAGTGGAGGGCAAAAAGACACTGGCCTTCGTGGACTGGAGGTGTGATTAGACACTTTCCTGGGAATGGATAGCTGACCTGGTAGGGAAACTCAAGAAAGGGGAAATCCTATTAAATGTTCAATGGAGATATTTTGTGGTATCCTGGCATGGCAATAAGACTGACAATTGGTGCAAACCAAGACTAGATGGAGTATGCAAGTCTCTAGACTTCCTGTATTCTGTGATGCTCTGTGATAGACTGTGACTGCTGTATTTCCCCAAGCTCCGGATTCTTGGATTTCCTCAGGGAGCAAAGGAACAGCAAGACTTTGAGCCGAGCCTTTGAACAATAAGCCACGATAGACGACAAAGAGATGGATCCCCTACAGGCATGATGGTGCCCCCATTTTGTCCTTAAAAAAGACTTTGTAATATGATGTACACCAAGACAAATAGACATAAGATACCGACACAACTGCTAGCACCTTGGGTATATCACTGTGAATTACTGCATCTGGCACACACAAGCCCATGTGTAGAACATCTTGGGAAGGACAAGATACAGTCTAGCATCCTGGCCGGATACTTTTTGGCCAGAGGTCTTCAAGGAAGTCGAGAATTTCTGTGCATCATGTCCCAAATGCCACTTAACAGCCCCTAAGGGAATCCTGCGGGTCCCACTGGTACCCCTCCCCTTGGTGGAGTCTTCCTTTGAAAGAATAGAAATTGACCTTATAGATCCCCCTAGAGAAGAACACCTCTGGACGTCAGCATATTCTCGTCATCGTGGAAGCCAAACCCCTCCAATCTATGAATACCAAGACTCTCACTAATGAGCTGGTGAAGATCTTTTCATGGATATGTTTCCCACAGAAGTTCTGACAGAACAGGGGAAAAATTTCATGTCTTGGTGGATGAAGGAAGTATGGAAATGATTCAAAATCAAAAAAGTTGTCACATCCAAGTACCGCAGATGGATGGCCTAGTAGAAAGATTAAATCAGACACACGAGAAAATTAATTGCTCAAGAAATTCATTGCCCATGATCCCTGGGTCGAGGACCAACTACTCCTAGCCTTACTCTGCCACCAGAGAAGTCTGCTCCCAAGCCTCATAAGGATTTTCGGCCTTCAAAATGCTTTATGGATGACAGCTCAGATGTATACTCAGCCTGGTATTGGAAACTTGGGAAAGCCAAGCACTGAGAGCTGAAAAATATAGTGCAATGTATTTTAAAGTTACAAGAGATATTGGAGGATATGGGTGCATATGCTAGAGAAAATCTCAAGGAAACAAGGAACAAAAACAGTATAATAAAGGGGCACGGATACACGTCGTTCAGTCGGGTGACAGACTTCTGTTACTTTTCTAAGCTCAAAATCAAAGTTCATGGCCAAGAGGCAAAAGCCCTTATGAGATGATGATTAAAGTGGGGACTTTGGGCTGCTTAATGAAGCAACCAGAGAAGAAAAAGGAACAATGAATTTACCATGTAAATTTACTGAAGGACTGGAAATCCAGAGAAAACCTTTTCATCATACTATATCCTGAGGAAGTGGAACTAAGACCCCAAGTTAATGACTGCCTGAAAGTAAGCTCAATATCCCTTGGAAAGAACCTAAACCATAAGCAAAAGGAACACACACGCCAGCTGGTGACTGCTTTCCCACAGGTATTCTCAGCTCCTGCAAGGAAGATGTTCCTGGCACAGCATTGCATTAATACAGAACCAAATAAAATAACACAAGAAGGGCTTTGATCAATCCCCAACAAGTTGGGGAGGGGGAAAGGACATTGAGAGAGAGAGAGATCAGGACCATGTGAGAAATTGGGGTGACAGAAGATTAGCAGAGTAACTGGAGGAGTCCTATCATGCTGGTCCCAAAACCAGATGGCTCACTATGTTTTTGTGTAGATTTCAGAAATGTAGACACAATTTCTAAATGTGATGCCTACTCCATGCCATGAGTGGATGACCTCTGAAACTGACTGGGAGAAGCCCAATACATCACCACTTTGGAGCTGACAAAGGGATATTGACAGATCCTCTTAACGCTGGATTCCCAGGAGAAGACTGTTTTTTCTATGTTGCTTGGCTTATTTCATTTTAAGACCATGCCTTTTGAGTTTCTGATTTCTTCAAATAGCACTGTCAATATTCAGTTACCTGGGACACATAATAGGTGGAGGACAAATCCACCTGTTGGTGGATAAAGTCCATGTCTTACAGGCATACAAGACTCCTATGACCAAAAAGCAAGTGTGTGACTTCCTAGGATTAGCTGGCTACTACTGCTGGTTCATACTCCATTTTGCCACCACAACAACCCTGCTAATTGACCTGACCTATCTAGGGATGCCTCCCCAAGACAGCTGCTGTAGACACCCACCTGCAAAAGTGCTTTTCAAAAACTCAAGGCCATACTGTGCAGACACCCAGTGCTGATAGCCTGAAGTTTGAAAAGGAATTCGTACTATGAAGAGCTGCATCAGAGGTAGGACCACCCTTAATCCTTTCTCAAGAGATAGATGGAGAACAAAACCTGATATATAATATATATAATATCAGCCGACAACTCTTCCCCCATGAGAAAGTAGACTCAGGGACAGAAAGAGTGCTTAGCTGCCAAATGGGCAATACAGAGCTTGAGATGCAATCTCCAAGGAAACAAGTTCACATGAGTTTATGGATTGTGCTCCCTTGCAGTGGCTAAATGTGATGAGACAAACCCAAGGATCATGAGATGGAACTTGTCACTGAAACCATATGCCTCTTCAGAGACAGCACCAGGCAGGAAGTTAGCATTGCAATGCCGATATTCTGTTCAGGAAAGTAGCCT
Source organism: Emydura macquarii macquarii (assembly GCF_026122565.2). Taxonomy (NCBI): domain Eukaryota; kingdom Metazoa; phylum Chordata; order Testudines; family Chelidae; genus Emydura; species Emydura macquarii. Next base: position 13,243,749 of record NW_027131500.1, on the reverse strand, counting down.
ATGCCAACTAAGGCTGAGCCTAGGCCTTGGAGAATATGTAAAGGGGTCTACAAACCCCATGCTGAGCAGAAACAGATGGGGGATGAGTCTTTTTTGTTTACAAGCAAGCTGCTTGATCACATCCCAATGCAGCTGCAAGACTTGCCAATCATGGAAGCAGGCACCCACAGCTGCAACCAATAGGGAAAACAAGACCTGCTAAACGGGAACAGTACAAAGAAGGAAAGGGAGACTGAGATAGAAAAGGGGCAGCACCAGGCTGCAAAAAAAAGTCAGAAGACTGAAAGCCCTAAAACTGAAGGACTGATAGACCCTCACCTCAAATTAAGTCTAAGAACTGACCTGACTGAGAACAAACTAAGGAGGGCTAGTCAGGAGAAGACCTCAAAAGACTGCAGCAAGAGGCGGTGACACATAGTTCTGTGTGTATATACCGTGGCAAAGCACCGCCCTCAGTCTTGCTGGATAATGGCTGTCTCCTCTAGCAGGACAGGCCTGGGGTAAATCTGCCCCACCCTGGACGAGTCCTTTGCTTTTCTCCTCATCACATCTTCATTAGAGTGTTTGGGGTGGGTTTTGGTTTGGCCTGTGGTATGTCTCTCCATCTCCGGGGGGGGGGGGAGGAGGAGGTGTGAGCTGGTCAGTCTATACCACCAAGGCCCCCTGGACTAGTTCCTTTCTCTGGCCCCTTCGATGGGGCTGTAGACATGGTGGTATCACCCTGGGGGTCAAAGCCATATCAGCCCTTCCCCCCCATGCTAGTGCCTGGGTTTTTCCTTTGCTGCTCGCCGTCTGGGGAGAAGCACTATCTCCTAAATGGGGGGAAGTCTGTCCTCCTCCTGCCACAAGCCTTCTGGCAGTTTATCTCTCCCCACTTTCTCTAGCAGAGACAGGGCTTTAGTAGGCCTGGAGCAGCCTTTAATTTGGCCTAGGTGCCTCTAATTAAACCTGCAATAACCTCGCCCTTGCCTGCAGGGAAAAGGGCATCTAACATTCTAGGGCTCACATACCTGTCCTCAAATACCCATTTGTAGCCATCCGGCCTGACTTTACCACAACACATATTTGTGCAATTTTAATATTTATATGTCAAATAGAATTTTAAAAAGATTCAAAACAAAATCCTGCTCACACTTCTCCCCACCTCCTTTGGGAGAGTATGAGAGAACAAATATGTGACAGATATTGGTCGTGTTGCTTAATGCAGTACTGGAAGGTGCTCAGATACTACTGTATCTAGATAATTTATCTAGAATAGAAGTAACAAATTTTGCCCCAATTGCTAAAAACTATTAATCCTAAATAAGGACAATTGCTAGGGGTGACAGTCAGTTATAGTAAATGACTGTTTTAATGCCAATTGGTGATAAAACATGTCTAGGGGATTTAAGAGCTTGAACTTAAGCATGCTGCCACACACTTTGTGTATACACCATATATGTTTTCTTCTGGAGGCAAAGCCAAAAGAAAAATCCTAGAAAATAATGCATCTCATATATAAAAGGATAAACTCAATTTCAGTAGGATAAACAAATGTGCTCGGGTAGGTAAATTCAGAACTTGGTCTCCTTTAGTTCAAAACTCACTGAAACGAAAGCTAAATTCATCACTGTATCCTGAGGTTCACCAGCTATGTGCAGTATTGCAATTTAGTCAGATACATATTTACAGTTTTCTAACTTGATCACTCTTTAAATGGCATGTGCATATCTGACATCAAGTATTTCTTCTTGGGGTCTCTCTGTTCTCCAAGCTATTATTATTGGCACATTCCTCAATCACTATGGAATAGTTTCAGTGGTTTGAATCTGGCCATTAGTGATTCTAGACCATGCTTGTAACTACGATGATGATATGCAGAGAAAAGTTCATCCAGTGGGACAATGGGAAACCAATAAGTGGCCTTTCAAAAAATCCTTTATAATATACTTTTGTGAGGGTTGCTAAGTTACTCTTCAAATTCCTTTGGGCTAAAGCTTGTCAAATAAGATGCTTGGGGCATTTAAAATTGAACAAAATTCTCAGTGATTTTGATTTAATAGGGCATCTTTCATCTCAATTTTTCCATTATTAAAGTTGTCTGTATTTACAAAATTTAAATTTTAGGTTTGTAGATAAAGTTTTTTGTTGTTGTTGTCGTTGTTGCAAGAAAGCCTCTAAAAGCATTCTAATATTAACAACTGGGTTTTGCACACTCCTTTGGGAACGTATTTTAATTTTCCCCTCAAATTGTGACTCAGTTGCTTGCTGCTACTAAAGTAGCTGGGAATTTCCATATTTAGAGCTATATTATAATGTTAAATTTATAGTCCGAATATATGCAGCTTCCAAAGGATGAATATATGTACACTATTCTTTGAGGGATGTCAGGAACAATGTATGAAGGATTTTCATGGGAAAATTAACCAGGTTAACTGGGTGAATCTATGATCATTATTTCTTTTGATTTATACACATGCTAAAAAAAGAGTACCCATCCCATATGCTCTATGTACCCATGATGGAAATTTAAAATGCTACAAAATTACTACCCAGATATAACTAAAGTACAGCAGTATGATTCAGCATCTAATCCCTGTGTATGAGTTATATGAAGAAAATGCCTGCAATGTTTGTGAGAGACCCTCACAGACTCACTCCAGCCAAATTTCTATATCTATTTAGTGTTGTAGATGCTCCATGAGCTTCCTGAACTTCGCAACCATAGAGATTTCCAAAAATCACCCCCCCCACCTCAAAATTTTTTTTTCCAATCCATTCCCCCCCCCCCCCCCCCCCCCGCTCCTGGACAGTATCCTGATTTTAGATAACCCATTTTCCTGTCATCCCTCTCTTTAACTGCCCTTTGTTAAAGGCCCCATTTCACAGTGACTTTTCCTCCATTGCAGGAGTATTGGACATGGCTTCTTCTGGAGCTTGCTGTTTTCTGTACTGTCAGTCAAAGTTCACTTCGGTGATAATGAAGTTCACTATCAACCTGAGGCAATCCTCACCACCTTCAGGGAATGAATCGCTACCTGCACATACTCTGAGTCCCTGGCTGTCCTGTGAACAAATTATTTAATTCAGAGACAAAAGGCTAATCCCTATTTTCACTGCTAAATATTCTTTCTCCTTTGACCACTGAACAGCTTATGGCTATTCACCCACTTCCTTACAGTAGTATTCGAGTCCGTCTAGCTTGCTGGTAGGGAAGCTCTTACAAATGTAAGGGTGTCTCTTTCTAATCTGATTTTAACTTCAATCTGCTGGTGAAATGGTTTTAAAGGTTGTGGGCAAAAGTTATTGCACTCTTCTCTGGTTTGCAGCTCCATGCTTGAGTTTGTTTAGGGCAACAAGAGAGAAATTACACATGGCCTGAAAATTAATCCATTCCATTAGGGCAATGGAGTGGTTAGGAAACTGCCCCCACCAACACTCTTGATGTGATACTAGGGACAGGAAATACTGTATCCTGGCAGCATGGTGAGGGTTTCCTTCCCTGTCCCAAGATATTGTTTATAAAATTCAGTGTGACAGAGGACATGCAGTCAAGTCCAAAGTTCTTGTGTTTCATTGCACAATAGTTAGTTCAGAGTATGGGTCAGCCTGTTACAGAGCTGAGATCTGTAGCCTACTAGGGCTACCGTGGCTCACAAAGCTACAGGTATATTCAGCTGGCTCTGATTTTAATGAGGACCAATCTAACTTCAGTGGGACAATTTGGCCTTTTAATCTTGTAAATATGTTTAAGTAAAAGCATTAATGATTGGCTGTGTACTGTGGAAAAGGTGCAAAATCATCTCAAAGTTCAGAGCCACTGTCCATGGGAAGACTCCAACATAGGACTTCTTATAATGTATCAGTCTGGTGGGCCCTTTAGTTCAGAGTCAGCAGACTTTTTCATTTGTAAGTCATGATTTGTGAACTGAAACGCAGACTAGCTCAGAGTATCTTGGCCTTGTAAATGATTTGCCTTTTTGCCTGCTCTGAAGGACCAGTGGACATTTGAAGGTAAGGCATGAACCAACAGCATTAGAAACTACGCAATATGCCACTGGGAATCCTAGGCATTCATCTCTGACACCAAAGATTAGATTTTCAAATCAGATTAAGGGATTTGGATGCCCAATTTTCATTAATTTTTAATAGCACTTGGTGTCCAAATCCCATAGGCAGCTTTGAAAATCTCAGCCTAGGTGTCTGAGAGAATTTTGGCTGCCCATATCTTGAACAAATTCAAGTGCAGGAGAAAAAACTTAAGAGGGCAGACAAAGACCTTGTTTTGTAGTGTGGGTGGTGTCACCAGTTTCAATTTTTTTAGTTCCATGTGTGACTGGAACTACAATTGCCCAGTGAAGCAGTTGAGAAAATAGAGTTCCTGGTTTGGGAGGAAAAAGATAATGAAGTTCACTTAACTTCATATCTTTCTATTTCCTTATATATTGTAGAAGTTGGCAAAAGGTTTCAAAGAGCACTTTTCTCAGGTTAATATCTCTAAATGGCACGCTAGAAATTTGTTACTCAATGACACTTTGAAACAAAGTGGCTTTGTACTATTTTCAACATAAAATCACTTTTCCAATTTCAGAGTAGCACTCTGATCGAAAGTTGCACTTCAGTATTATGCCTGCTTTAAATATGTTTATTCCATGTTCTTATTTTCATTTATCAGAAGCACCTATCTCTGGCTCTAGGCTCTTATACATTATTCATAAAAACCAATGTAAAAATTACATTGAATCAATATCCACAAACCAGTGAGGTTTCCAATAGCTCAGAGCTAAATGTCTACGCACTATTAAAGTCTATTGCAGTTTTGAAAGAACTATACTTTTAAATCTTCATTATAATATTGATTCTTTATTTTTGTCTCGCTACACATTCAATTTATATCTCACCAAGTGCACTATTTAACTTTTCCTGAAGCCTCAGGAACAGGATCATCTGTATAGAAAACTGCTGTGGTATATGGTGGGGGCGGGAGGAGGAGGAGAACTTTTATTTGGACAGTAAGTAAAATCTGCTTCTAATTAACCTCCTATTTCTGTGTTCTAGACATTGTCAAGAAACCTTTAGTAATATGCTTATCAAGAGTATGATGCAAACATTGATTTAAAAAAAAAATTCTAACTCTAGGTTGGATTTAGGCCAAAGAAAGAGATCCGCTACATTGTTACTTTGAGTAACAAGATAATTATAATGCAGTGAACCATGAACAAATATTTGGTGCAATTTTTTTCATCTGTCTAAGGTCTTTGATACTCTAGACACCTACTTTACAAAGTGGAGGTCTTCTGGGCCCAAGGTTTCCTCCATGGACTGATTCTGTGAGGATCTGTGGGTCTGGAAGCCAGGCTGGGTGGCTGCTGTGTCCATAGCACCACCTTATGATTCTGGTAAAGTGGGGAACAGAAGACTATGAGCCCTATGGATTCAAGCGCCACTCGATGTCCTGACCATGGAGGCCCTGACTGGCAGAGCCTACCACATTCCTTGATTGGCCTGGGCATGCTATTTAAGGCTTAGGGGAAACACCCAGAAACTGTCTGTGCAATGAGGAGGATGCTTGTCTTGCTGCTGCGAGCAGATCCTGCTGCATACTCCTCTTCCCTGGCCTCAGTCCTCTTTTATGGTTCCAGGTCCCCTGCTCTGCTCCTGACTTCTCACCCTGCCTCTGTTGCGCTAACCCTACTTCGGCTGGCTCACTAGGCTCCACTTACCGCAGTGAGGCTCTTTGACCTTGACTCTGACCTAATCCTATCACATGTCCCTAGTCTGGACTGCTGCTTCTGGCCCTTACCCTCTAGAATGAACTTGGATGGCATTTGAATCCCTTCTAACCCGGGTCCTGGCCTTGGCCCACATCCCTGTAGCCAGTCTCCTGGCAGATTTGGTATTTACTTACCTAGGCGCATTGGATTATGGGCAAAATCTTAGGTACTTCTGATCACCATGGGAATTCTCCAGGGTTCTGTGCTGGATAGATTTGGAATTCTGTTCCATGGGAAATTCCAACATTTAAAAAAATATATTCCAAAACAGACCAATAATAGAATTTCCTGTGGAATGGGAATTCTGAATCTTGTTTGGAAAAAGCAAAAATGATATTTTGCTTTCGTCTTTTTTGAAAGGCAACTCACCAGCCTGGGAGCTGGGCAGCACAGAGAGCCTGAAAGCTGGATCTCCCAGGGCTCCCCAAGGACTCTGGGGCAGTCCACCTGGTGGGTTGTGTGTGTATTAATTTAGATGGATATATGAGTCCAAAGAAACCCAGGTGTTAACATACTCCAGTCACTGTCCAACATTAAACAGTGTAAAGCAAATTGAGGAATTTGGTATACAGAGACTTCAGCCTGCTTAATACCATGGCAAACATACCACGAAAAATCCTTTTAACCTTTTTATTAAAGATACAGAAAAGAAGGAAAAACAGTTAATGTGCTTAAAATATAAGTATTCAACTGGCTTTCATTTTAACAACATCCCTTGTTCCCTTTCCTTTTACCTGGAGAGAGTTTTTAGAAGGAACCCCCCCCTGGTATTAAAGATGACAATAACTGTCCTTTGGGAAAAAGAAAAGTTAGTTGAGATGGGCTGGAGCTGTCATTATTGCGGTTGTTAAATGCTGATCCTGTTTCCTGAAAGACAAAAAATATGATTAACATACACAAGAGGGAAAAGAACAGCAAAGATAGAAAACACAGTTGCAACCTTGCTGCTGGAAAAACACAGGCAGAGCACATTCCAAAACTAGCAGCAGGCTGTTTAGGGCATTGCATTTAACTGCTTCTTTCTGGTTACGGGCTTACAGCAGTGTTGCAAAAGATGCAGTCTTGTCTGGCTAAGCCAGACTCCTCTTTGACAGAAGGACAAAGGAGAGCTATGGGAAAAAGAAAAAACAAAGTGGGGAAGGAAAAAAATACATTGGGTGGAGGGGAGATGTCAAAGTCTTACATTCCAGGTGGCATTTAGGATTTAGCCAGAGCTGATGGGAGGTAGCAATGCCATATGGCTTCCTCTTTCTGATCCAGTCTGGTCAGGACATCTTTCAAGATTAAGATGAAAAAGGTGTCTGGAGTCCCAGAAGACAATGATGGTGACGCTTGTTCTGGTAGCAAATTTTCTCCTAGAGTTAACTTTCACCCACAATGTCTTCTGTTTTAAGGATGCCAAAAGGGAATGAGAGGTGGAGTAGCCTATCCCCTCATCATTTTGTCCATCAGTGAAGCCTAGTTTTCAACACACCAATTTTGGGCCATTGATTTCCAGTTCCAAACGTTTTTTTGTTTACAAAGTACGATCTGAACACTGTCCTTGAGTTATATCAGTAGGCCTCTTTGTACTAATTTACTGTTTCTGTCTCACTTTCGCATCTTTTCCCATCAACATTTGTTGTTCTAATTTATTGTGACATGTTAACTTACAGTTGAGCTCGTAATTCGGGTAAATTTGTAGGCCCGATTATCACATCAGCTGTCCTAGAGCCTGGACTGCCCAGGAAGGAGCCATGAGCCTGGGCTTTCAAGACCTTGGCTCCTCATCAGCCCCCCCAGGCTGACTGCCACAGAGCTGAGCAGGTTTCTGGTGGACTATGCCTGGTTTCCACTGGCATGGGTGTGGTCCCAGGGAATGGTTTGTTTTTGATAAATTGGCATTTTCCCAGAGAAAAGTATTCCACTGGAAAATTTCTGATCAGCTCTAATGCTAGGTTCTGTCTGCCATCTTTGTACATTATCAGTAAGTGATATGGAAAGCTTTCAGTATAATTATGCAAAGGACATTGTCTAATATGGCAGGTCTGTAATATTGTAGCCAGTTACTTTATTTCAGTCAGCTTTGGGGATGGGCCATATGGATAGTCTGATGCCCTCTGTGGCTCCACAGCCATTAACTGCAAAATATCCACAGAATTTTTCCACATCTGGTTCAGGTAAGGGGGCTGATGGACACCATTTGTCTCATCTTCTCAAGCAGTAGTAGCAATGGTTTTGGGTGAAAGAGGCAGACAGCAGCTTTCTCTCCTTCCCTATTTTTTGTATGTGGTTCTAAGAGGGCTGGTGGTGGTTCTGTGTCACTATTGCTGTGGAATTTTCTGCTAAAGTTTCCATCTAACTGCTGCAGAATTGGGTCTAGAGGTGTCCTGTCTATAGTCAGGTCTTAGTGTTAACAGTTGAATTCTGAATGACAAGAAAATGAGTTCAATATTTTCTGGATTCAGTCCAAAGTTGGCAGCATAGCATGACCTCTGAGCTATTTTTTGCTTGTTAATTCTATTTTCAGTTCAGTCAATGAATATAAATATCATGCTATACTCCCATCTTAATTTGAAAATACATATTCAAAAAGATTTGTGGCAAATTTGGAATATTTTATCACAATTACTTTGATTACAGAAGCCTCAGGGACATAATTTTTGCCTATAACGTGTCATGCATATCTATAGTGGTATTAGCTAATACTAAAACGGGAATCGTATATATTTTCAGTCTTACAGGAAATCAGTTTTTCAAATTCTGTGCCTTTGGTTTTGAATGTCTATAGTTACTCCATTACATCTCAGACTTGTCTTAAAGTGCAGTTCTACACCAAATGACTATACAAATGGCATCATGGGTTTCTATATTTGAAATTCAAATGACTTGAATATGCAATGTGTTCAATTTACAAGTAAAAAAAAAATGGTATTTTTTAACTGTCAGTCTAGCAAATTCTTGCTAATGTCTGAAAGTCAAGTGGGGTTCTTTTTGGCACAGATATTTCCAGTAATTAAGAAGTTGACAATAGAACTTAACTAACAAATCTGTTTGATGCACAAGCCAGAAGATAAATCAGCTTCCTTTGTCAGGAGATAAAATTAGTAATTGTTTTGGTCACTGAAATAAGCAATTAGGGTTCTAAATGCATGTGGGAAGAAGCTCAATTGATTATAAGGTGCCATTTTCATATAGCTGCTTTTAAGAGTAGAATAGCATCTTGTCACTATGACATTAATCACTGTCTGTGTGTGTTTCTCAGTAATGACACTGAGACTTTCATCACTTAAATTTGCATGATGTGTTAGACTGGCTTTCCCATCAAATCAGAAGAAAAATACACTGAACAAAAGTTCTATACAAATCCATAAATGCTTATTTTAATACTTTTTGTGACTAAAGGAAAATACATATAATTTCAGCGTATGATTGAGCTGGTGAAAATTTTTGACTAAAAAGCTTTATCACTGAAAAATGGGATTTCATTGAAAATTACTTTTTTCTTCCAGGCAAACATGCTATTTTCAACTAGATTTTTTTCAATGGGAAATTTCAAAATGAAATACATTTTAAACTCATTTTGCTTTTTGAAAACAAAAAGCTTTAAACATTTTGAATCTTTCTTTTTCCCTCTCTTCTTCCTTGTTTGCCTCTGAATGCATTAGAATGAATGATGTCTTAGGTATTTTTTTGTTTTTCATTTTCCTTTTACCGCTCTAACTCTTCCAAATTTCTTCAAGTTGGGAAAAGTTCGAGTGGCAAAATGAGATACTGTAACTTTGCCATTCTGTAATTTGAAAACTGGGAGAAGTTTTAAAAAGGTGCAGAGTGGAAAAGGGAAAAAGTGAAGAGAGAAGAGAAAACCTGGAGATTATTCATTTTTATTACTCAGTTGCAAAAAGAAAACTTTGAATTTTTATTCTCCCCTCCCTTTTTAAATAAAAAGAGCCAAAACTTTGGAAATTATTTTAAAAAATATTTTTGTGAAAGCTTTTGAAAAAACACAATATTGTTTTATTGTTAAATGGAAACACTTTCAAAGATTTTGAATTTTTTGTTGCTATTGTTTTTGGACATTTTTGACCAGCTGTTGTACAATAAGGATTAATAAACTTCAGATCACCAAGCCCAAGTTTAACTTTGGTGCTTTCTCAGTGAGGAAGAGCCTAATCTTGTAAGAAACAAAAGTATGTAAGCACTTAAGTGAGTACGTACACAGTGAAGAGAGTGCAGCACAGGGCAGGCTTCAATACCTGTACTTGAAGATAGTACAAGTCTGGCACAGACCCTCCTTAGCTCACTAGCTTACCCTGAAGCCTGCCCTGTGCTGTCTTCACTGTTGTTGTTACCAAGCGAGCTGGATTCAGTCTTCTTCAGGTAGACTAGCTCAGTAGTTCCCAACCTGTGGCCTGGGGGCCGAAAGTGGCCCTCAGGGCTTTCAGAGTGGCCCGCTGCTCCCCTCTTGCTGGTTGAAGAAGGGAGCAGCCGCCTAAGGACTCAAGCGAAGCGCATTCCTGCGGGGCTACAAGACTGATGCAGGCTCCTTGCTACAGCCAGGGGAGATCATTGCTTCCCTCCCCCTGGCTGTAGAAGGGAGCATGCAAAATGCTCCGCCTGGGTCCATAGGCACTGAGGGAAGCACTGATCTCCCATCCCCCTGGATGCAGAAGGGAGCCACCCAAGTGGAGCGCATGGGGCTACAGGATGGCAGCCAGGGTATGGGAGATCAGCAAGGAGGCAGCCTCCTCACTGAACTCGTGTCTGGTTGCAGTGGGTAGGAGGGAGGGAGGTGGCTGGTGGAGCAGCCAGGACCTACTATGCTTGAAGAGGGTCAAGACTGTAAAAACCAGTGCCTTCCTGGTTGGCCTGCACTTAGCAGGCCACCCCCTGTGATTTAGGTGCCAGGCCATGTGCTTCAGTGTGTAGTGACCGTTACTAGTGCTTGGTCTGAATGTGTGTGACATACTGTGGCTAATTTGTAGGTGTAAAATAGTGAATGTAAATTGAGCACAGTAACATCAAAATGTTTACTTTAAATATGCAGTGATTTGTAGTCCTTAATGGTATATACGTCAATACATATTTTATGAGTTGATAGAGTGGTGGCCCTTCTGGGTTGTAAAAATGGTATTTGTGGCCCTCGAGCCAAAAAGGTTGGGAACCACTGGACTAGCCCATGCACAGCTTTTGCTGTCCACACATACCCATAGATTAAAAAAAAAAAAAAAAATCTTGAGCCTGAAAGGTTGGGAAGAAATCCATATCAGTATAGATGTTATTGATGAGACACTTTCATGTGTAGTGTATTCTGTGCTCATGGAAGGTTCCCACTGACAGTCTTCAAGACTGAAACATTATTTATTTATTAAGGGCAGTTTTGAGGTTAAGGCGTATTGAGTGACTGAAAGCTAGGAGAGCTTTGTTCTATTCCCAGCTCTGCCACAGACTTCCTATGAATATTATGTGTACGTGTAAGAAATACTTGGCTTTTGTGTAGTAGTGTTGTTGTGAGACTCTAAAGTCATTAATGTTGATAAAGTAATGTGAGATCCTTTGATGAAAAGTGCTTTAGAACTGCAACACATTGTCAATAATGTATAAAAATGATACAAGGCAGACTCTCTGGCAGTGTACGTTCCCCACTTTCCCTGCTTCAAACCTGACATGGAAGACAGCCGTTCTAGCAGTAAGAGGGTATTTCAGTCTCTGTGGCTTACTCATTCCATCCTTGGACATTCTTCTAACACTGCCAAAATGGATACAACTTAATTGCTAAATGTGGTTCTGACAGGTGAACCTTGGGAACCGAGACTGCCAACTAGCTAACAGATGGTAGCAACTTTTGGTCATTATTTATCTGGCTTACACTTAAATTGATGACCTAAATCCAGATATTAGTTGTTTAAGTGATCTGGTCTCTTTGAACAAGACACTTCTGTTACAAATCTTTCTCCTCGCCCTAAAATAAATAAAAACCAAGCCAGAGTTCTCTTTATAATTACTACTTCCGTTAATAATTGTCTCATGTTTATGGGACTGAAGAATGTGCTTTAGCTCACAAATTCTGCAGGCTTTTCACAAAGTTGCAAGCTAGAACTTGAATGATTCACCAGCAGCAGACTTCTTCAGACTTACCAGTTGGTACAATCGCCCTCCAGGGAACTGATAGGGATAAAACGTAGCCTATTGCTTTTGCCGAATTTTAACAGTTGATAGGTAGGTGGTTATCATACAGTTAATGCATGTGTACTTTAGTTACTAATTCTATATACTTATTTTTCAATGCAAGCCAGATCTGCAAAACCCATTTCCACATATTTAACAGATGTCTGCATCAGCAATTAAGTTTATTCCAGGTTTGATTGTGTGTATCAGTTTCATGGGATTTTCTTTATAATATAGGATATATTTTTCACGAAGATGAATGTTAATTATTATTTTGTGCTAGTTTTTAGTTTTGTTCTGTGCTTTAATGTTGTTGTGTTCCAAGGGAGCAAAGAAGTCCCTGTTTTAGAAAATATGTGGCAAAACATATGTAGTATTACTGTTTCTGTGTACTTCACTAGGATTTCATAAACAACTTATCTGTAAAAGAGATTTTTAGCACTTTTCAGAGCAATGACATTGAGCTACCTTGGCTGTAGTATTGTAGTTTGTTAGCAGATATAAAATCACAAATGTCCCCTTTAAACATTATGGAAGTGCTATATTGGCAGAGGGTGAGATGAGGTCATTTTCCTTAACTGATGTTTTGCCACTAACATTCTCAGAGTCCATGATCAAACAATCCTAATGCATCATGCAGCTGCCTAACTATATCACAGCTTAGACAGCAGAATGTTTTTATTGGATTTTAACCATGCAATTAATATTCAAGTAAGGGTATTTGTAACATTTTACGCAAATTATATTCATTTCTTCCATGAGGTGGGTGGTGTTGGTTCTGAGTTCCTTCTAGGGAGCAATGAAAATTACCTGAGATCACCAGTTCTATTAATTAATTTTAGCCAAGAATGTCCAGAAATATATTGATTGGGTAGGTCATTATAAATTACTGTACATCCCTAGTTGTCATATGGGTTCCAACATGGGGAATCATTAAATAATTCCAACCCATACTGGATGGGGACCACATTCTGAAAGAAATATTTCCCAAACTTCCTCTTCTTGCTTTTGAACAATCACCCCAACTGCACCAAGCTCATCGTCAGAAGCAAGCTCCCCACAGAGCAGGACCCACCAACTCAAAGCAGCACCAGACCCTGCCAGAACAAGAAATGGAAAATCTGCAGATATATTTCCATTGCTACAATAATCAATACCCCCACAACACACCTTTCAAGATCCCTCGGTCCTACATGTGCCTATGACAACACATGGTGTATCACTAAATGCCTCAATGACAAGAACATGGGTGAAGCAAGACAAACCCTACATTCTTGAAAGAATTCTTACAGAAAAATGATAAGACAAAAACATCCTCTTACCTTTGGATAAACAAAATGATCACTCTATATCTGACCTCTTCCTTGTCCTCAAAGGAAATCTGCACGGTGCCTTCAAAAGCACTTAAATTCAGGGCTAGTCTACACTATAGACAAAACAGTTAAGGTGTACACACTGAAGTTCTCCTCCCACCGATGTAACTCTCCTGCTATGCCGACATCATAAAACCACCTCAACAGAAGGTTTATGTTGGTGTAGTTAGGGAGACACTGCATTCCTTACACCGGCGGCTGCCTGCTCGAGTCCAGTTGCTCTCTGCTCCCCTGAGAGCTCAGCCACTGGACCTGCTCCTGGGCAGCTTCTCTGTCCACTCCACAGCTGAGCCAAAATTGACAAGGCTGCCTGGCTCCCACAGGGAGCAGGGCGGGAAAGAAACTGGGGCAGCTGGACCCCGCTCTCCAGGGGTGAGAAGCCATGGGCAGCTTCCCCCTGCTCCTGGTAGGAACAGGGAGGGGAGAAGCCCTGGGAGGAGTTAGGGGAGGGAAGCCTGGCTTCCTGGCAGGGAGCTGTCAGTGGAGCTGAGACCAGGCTTTCAGTTCCCTAAGCTTCCCCACCGACTCAAGGAGGGTAGTGTGGACATCAGCCACCACAGTAATTAATTAATGCAGTGGCTGTAAGTTGACCCTAACATAGGTTAACTTAGCTTTGTAGTACAGACAATGCCTTAGATGCTAAAAATCAGACTCAATGACATTGGACTTATGGCTCATTACAACAATCTATAACCCATTTACCCTCCTTTGTCCTATGACTTTAGAGGCGTTAAATTGCCCGTTTCATTCTGAATGGCCTCTTATAACATGTTAATGTCTACACTAAACAGTCTTCCACCTTGTATTTAGCTGTGCACCCTGAATATATTTCCGAGATCTAAAGAGGAGCTGTGTGTAAAATCGGAAGCTTCTCTTTTTCACCAACAGAAGTTGGTCAGTAAAATATATTACCTTAGCCACCTTCTTTCTCATGTATATCAATAGCTAGTGAATAGGGAGCAGCTAACGGGAGTTTTGCGAGGGAGTTCTTCAGGCGAAGGAGGAGGGACTATGTTACCCTTGGAGTGAGCTTGTTAGCTGTGGTGTGTGTGTTTGTGCTGTGCTTGCTGCTTGACTGAAGTATATCCTGCGGTTTGTTTGTTTGGGGGACCTTTTGCTGATTCCAGTGGCTTGCTAGGCAAGGCTGAGAGCTTCTTAACGAAGCTTTGATTCCCCAAGCCCTTCAGCACCCATCAACCCCTAACCAGGGGGCGGGGCTACTCAGGGAGAACCATGGTTTAAAAAGCCCACTCCAAAGCGACCAGAGCAGTTAGCTAATAGGGAGTTTAGAAGGGGAATGGGAGGGGGGTGGGTAGATACACTTAATTAACATTCTGTAAACTAAAGACAACAAACAGCCCCCATAAAAAACAACAATAAAAGAAAGAGCTGCAGAAATAGAAAGAGAACGCAGGCAGAAGTCCAGCAACAGGATGGAGGATATCCAGTTTATTGCACTGAGTGCAACACGTATGATTACCTGCTCTATGGGTGAGTGGCATATGTGTGCATTCAGTGCAAGGATTTCCTGGCCCTGTAACTGCATATAGGCTTTGGAAACCACTGTGGCTGAACTGAAGGAGCTAAACTGGAGGAGGGAAACAGAGAGGTTCATAGATGAGACTTTCTGGGACACAGTCGAATGGTCCCACCCCAAGGATGACAGGTTCTGTACTGTTGAGGAGGATGAAAGTCTCAGAGAAGGAGAACATCAAACTGGAGCGGAGGGAAACAATCCTATAGTTGGGACCTTCCTTCCAGATGATGTCATGGTATCCTCTCACACTGAGAATACCTTTCCTGGGGAAGGAATTCCAATTATTAGGAAAAGATGGGTAATAGTAATGGGGAAATTGATCATTAGAAACATAGATAGCTGGGTTTGTGGTGACCAGGAGAACTGCATGATGACTTGCCTTTCAGGTGCAAAGGTTGCAGATCTCTTGAGATATCCAGACAGACTTATGTACAGTGCTGGGAAGAAGCCAGTGGTCATGGTACATGTAGGTACCAGTAACATAGGGGGGGATAGGAGAAAAGTCCTGGAGGCCAAATTTAGACTGCTAGGTAAGAGAGTGAAGGCCAGAACCTTCATGGTAGCATTGTCTGAAATGCTTCCAGTACAGGGCCAATTAGACAGGCAGAACTGTAGGGTCTCAATGCATGGATGAGATGATGGTGTAGGGAGAATGGATCTAGATTAATTAGAAATTGAAGAACCTTTTGGGAAAGGGGAAGTCTATACAGGAAGGATGGGTTTCATCTAAACCAAAATGGAACCAGATTGCTTTCATGTAAAATTAAAAAGGACATAGAGCAGTTTTTAAACTAAGGGTTTGGGGAAAGCGAACAGGTGTGTAGGAGCCTGTGGTTCAGATGGAGACATCCCTTAGGGGAGGGTTCTGTTAATGGAGATTCTCTATATCCTACCAAGGAAGAGAGGATGGAAGAGGATAAAATATGGATAGGATCTGATGAGAAGCAGTCGAATACAAGGGACCCATACAATTACATCACATATTGGCAGACAGCTAAAAAGTGGCAATTGTTTTAAGTGCTTATATACAAACGCTAGAAGTCTAAATACTTGAGTGCCTTGTATTAAATGAGGATATTGATATAATAGGTATCACAGGAATTTGGTGGAACAATGATAATTAATGGGACACAGTAATACCAGGCTACAAAACATATCAGAAGGACAGAATGGGTTGTACTGGGGGGGGAGTGGCATAATATGTGAATGAAAGCATAGAGTCAAATGAAATAAAAATCTTAAATGAAACAAACTGTGCCATTGAATCTCTATGGATAGCAATTCTATGCTTGAATAATAAGAATATAGCAGTAGGGATATACTACCTACCTACTGACCAGTATGGTGCTAATGAGTGTGAAATGCTCAGGAAGATTAGAGAGACTATAGAAATAAAAAACTCAAGGTTAATGGTGGATTTCATCTATTCCCTTGGTAAATGTCAATTTAGGGTGGGATGCAGAGATAAAGTTAGTTATAACTAAATTCTGTAGTGTAGACAAGAGCCAAGTCCTTCAAATATCAGGGTGGTACGACATTGCTCCTCTAGAAAGTAGGTGTCCCATTGTTATTTCTAGGTACTACAAGGAAGGGTGAGAATGGCTCAGCTGCAAAATGTAAATCCAGTTTGCCACAGACCAGGACCTTGGATATAATTTTGAAACACTGTGGTATATTTTAGTAAAACAAAATTGTATATAGATCGGTGATCAAGACCTAGCAAAGAGCAAACATTCCATGTAAGAAAACTGAGCTCCTGAAGAAGACTAAGTGAACAGTGAAGTAAGAAGTAGGTTGAGAGCAGATTAGCTGACCTTAGTTTAAAAAAAAATAAAAAATCTCAATTACCATGGGAGAATGTGTTGGGCATAAACATTAAGTTGTTTGGAAAGTACTCTCACTTCAAGACCTTTTCATAGATCAAAGTCTCTTTCTTGTGATAATTTTGATTCACGGGCACAAATTCTTCTCTCATGTGTGCAACCCTAGACTACATTTAGTTTTTGTGTGAGTGGGTACCATTCCCATTGAAATCAATGAAAGTTGTTACCACTTAGATCAGCATTGAGTTTGGCTCATAGACTTTAATGGGGCTATAAAGTCCCACATAGTGTAACAAGGAATTTAGTTTTGGTGTTTGTCCCTTTCACCCCAATGAATCATGTTTTGGTATGCTTTGCATGTGGTAGCAAGGAATTCAGGGGGGCAATTATAAAAGGAAATGTGATGAATGATCTTGTGCTGGATCTGCACTACTGTTTTTATCTTTGATGGCTTTACATATGTTATTACTTTCTCTATTACACTGTAATCTTGTATAGTCATCCTTGAAAATGACACTAATGTATACAGCATTAATTTTTTTCCAGATGGAGAAAATCTTTATCATGAAAAAAATCAATTTATTAAAAAAATATAACTTCACTTAGATCCAGAAAATAAAAAGCTGCTGTCATCCAAGTGGGCCATAAAGCTTTCAGTAGTGGCTAGATCAAAACATTTGCTCCTGGCTCAAGCTATTATATAAAATCTTTTAAAATTTAATTTAAATCAGACGTGTCTCTACAAGAACCTTCTTAATGATATTTCATTCAGATCCTCCTTGTCTGTTACTGAATAGAGACCATGATCATAAACTATATTTAAAATGAGGACAATAATTGTCTATTTTTGGTCCTAAACCCTTTTACATTTAAGACCCTGTCATGAAAAATAATATCTTACAAATGCCAGAGGAAAAAAATGAGTAACAGTCCTATTCCAAGAGATCCTATGAGGTATGTTTATTTTCTATGTTTATCGGTCCTACTAACACTTTTGTATTTAAAACAACATTGCCAACTTAGTTTAAGTCCAATATTTAGGATTTTTTTAAACTAAAAAATATAAAAATATTTTGTTCATGCTAATATAATTGAAAACAGGATTTAAAAAAAAATGTTTTTAAAAAGCATCAATCCAAACACAACACCTTGTGCTTATGACTCAATCCCGTTTTTCCACTGAAATCAATGGGAGACTCTGACTTCAATACAATTCTGATCACCTCTTCTGTGCATAGGAAGAACTAGAAAGTGAAACTGACGAGAAACAAAAGTGAAAATGACCAGTCCCGTTCCCTTTTTCCAGTGGAACAAATTTTTTTTAAAGTAAAACAGGATTACTTATAGATTTTTAAAAAGCTTTAGATGTCTGTCTTCATGGTTAATCAGTTATGAAGGAAAGGACTTTATATACTCGTTTTGGCTTTAACAATGACTCTTTAATTGTTAAATTGAGTGTGGTATAATATAAAAAATCAAATAGGTATGGAATAGAAGGTATGGGAATCTGCTAATGAAAAGGATTAAAATGTTCTCAGTGTACTTATGTTTTAATGAAAAAAATGACTTGCTTACAGAAGTATAGATTCATTCCAGGAAAGAAAAATATATCACTCACTTTTTTGACCTTGTCTGCTATTTAATCAAAATAAATGTTTTTTTCCCCTCTCTCCTGTGTTACAATTATGGCTTTTGTATATTTGTTAAAGGAAGTTGAATTATTTTTATTAGATTATCTTGGCGTGTAGACTTGAGGTACAGGACATTTGTATCTTAATCACCTTCACATAAAAACATTACTTACTGTCAGGTAAATCGGATAAAGCGTCAGAGTTCAATTCCATTTTAATCTGGTAATAGGTCAATATGCATCTTTTTTTTTTAAACTAGCATAACCCATATTGCTCATCTCCTCATATCTGTTTTCAGTATCCAGAATTTAACTCTTATGTCTGAGTAAGCATTTGAGAGTACCCAGTCTCTGAAAATCAGTCCTTAGTGCATCTCAGAATGGTCATCCAAAATCATAAATCGCTTTTGAAAATTTAGGCCCTATATTCTTATTTTTTTCTGATTTGTTTTTCTACTGCAAAACAAAACAAAAATTCAGAATAGTTCATAATGTTTAAAGAAAACCAGATTATCATTGTTGTCTGACTTCTTCAGTATAACTATGCAGATTTTCACTAGCTGAGGACTTGACCCATTAAGTTTTTGAGGACTGCACCACTACGTTTGACAGGACTTCTGTCAACTATCCTACGAAGCCTGAGCTCTTTAGGGTTACTTAGTCTATAGAACCCCAATCTTCTTGATGGTCTTATAGAGTGAGTGGATGTATTCACAGCACTTCTAAAAGCTCAACGCCCTGCTTCTAAAATTTCATTGGTCTTGAACAGAATAATGTGCCTCCTTTCATTTTTCTTGGATTTGTACAGATGTATATGTTTAATGCTGGAGAAGCCCTTTGCATCTGATTGAATATTAAATATAATTTTAGCCTCTGACTTCCACTGTAGGACTGATGGTGGGGAATTTAGCCTTTCCAGATTTGAACGTACAAGCAGAACCTTCCTGCTGTTGCCAGTGATTGCTTTGCTAGAAGAAGAGCAGTGATTCTGGCTAGTGATTGCAGAAAAATTGTATCTAATGAGCTGGAATTTTTTTATCTTTTTAGGCCCAATTCAGGAAAGCATTTAAGAATGTGCCTAATTTTTAAGCATATGTTTGTCTCACTGGCTTCAGAGGGATGTGAGCACATGCTTTTAAGTGATTTCCTGGAAAGGAATGCTTTCATGAATCAGGGCCTTAGCATGCAAATCTGTAAATAAACACTGCTTTCCCCTACTAGACTTTCATGTGGTGGGGGTAGTCCTGCAGATTAATTAGACTGGAAAGCTTTAGGAAGAGCTATTGCAACTTTTTACTCTTTCTTGTTTGGTTTGAGGGCAACCATCTTAAGAGTATGTCTATGCTATGAGCTAAGGCTGTGATTTTCCCCTTATTTGTGTATGCATACTTGTGCTAGCTTTCATTGAGCTTGCATGAGTATAAATAAGTGTTTATACTCATGATAGCTTGAGGAGAGTTAGTTCTTATCACAATCATTTCAAAATGTATGTATGGATAATGTTTAAGAAGTTAGTAGTTATACTGGAAATTATGTTCTCAGTGCATTGGATTTAAGGCAGGTAACCAAGAGATGACATGTCTTTAAACAGGTTCCTTTCAATCAGGGAGTAGCAGACTCTTGTCTCCCAGTCTGGTCATTGTGTATCATTGCCTATTCGCATACAGAACCAGATGCTGATTAAAAGATTGCAAAATCAACAAGAGGAGGCCTCAGGGAAAACCAGTCATCAGGGAGTGTCCTGTTCATGAAAAAGAATGAAGGACTATCCTGATATATCTAAGGGTACCAAGAAACACCCTGCATTCTTCACTGAGAAGACAAGCTGGCAATGTGTTCTGTCCCATGAAAAAAGGATGACAGACAGACCTGGCTGAAAAACACCGGAAGGACTTTGGAATGAGTTTTGTGCTATAAGACATGAAAATATCTAGTTAAATAAGGGTATGTCTTCACTGATGGCAGCAAATAGATCGATCTATCTGGATCAATTGAGCAGTCAGTGAAGACCCGCTCAATCGATTCGGAAGTCAACACAGTAAAACCACCCCCTCAAGTGGCATAGCGCTGCATTGACGGGACCGCATTTCCCATCAACACAGTGCAGTGAAGACGCCGTGTAGAAGAGGAATTATGAAATCAACAGGAGTTATGCAAACTTACACAAGCTACCCAGAGTACTCCTGTCGACTGCCACCGAATTTCCAGGTAAGTGTAGACCTGGCCTAAGTCTAGGTTCTAAAACGTGTTTGATTTTATTTTATGTTACCATTTGTTTTCAGTGTTGCTACATGCGATCTTTGAATCTCTCCTCTTTGTTAAATAAACTTACTTAAATGTTGTGTGTTAAGCAGAGCAGTGATCTGAGGTATAGCTGGGGCATACTGCGTCTTTGGGAGCAGCCAAACTGGACTGGGGCTGGATACTCCAGGGAGATTTTTGAGATTTGGACCGTGCCTATCACTAACTTGTAAAGACAGAGCAGGGCCTACGTAGACCTAGAGGGGAGGACTTTTGTTGCCCATGGCTAGTGGGGTTGGAGAGTTGATCCCTGGCAGGCACAGAGGCCTGTTAAGGGCAGGTGGTAACAAGGTGCTTCACAGCCCTGGGTAGCATCAGAATTATTCACCCAGGGCATCAGGGCTTGGACTAAATTCTGATAATATGTTACAGTGGGAAAATCACTTAATCATCCTGAATCACTAAATATTTCAGATGGTGTGGTGAAGTTGTCATCTCCATTGTCTGTGCAGCATTACTGTAAGTATTTATTTTCTGTTAAGAGATGCAGGTGATTTACAACATAGATATTTTATGTAATATTTTTAGGATGGAGATCCCACATCTTGCCTGTTCTTGGCAGGTGAATCTGCTGTTCTTCTAAATCTCCACTTCCTATCCAAAGACTCACTTAAAGAAACAGCTATCTATTGTTATGTTCAAGTGCTTGTGTAATCAACTCCATCTTCTGAATCAATTATGTTTAAATTTGTCATTTATTTATGTAAAACTCTATTTGGTTTGAATATTTGAATATGATGTTTCCTTCAGGCCTGTCTGTCAAGTTTTAACAATTACATTGTACGTGTAGGCATTGTAATTTTGGTAGCTCTTATTTAAAAATAAAAAAAAAAAAAAAAAAGCTGATGTATGCAGAAGCCAGGTATATGCACATCACCTCAGGTTTCTCATCAGCAGAATCTGCCATCCTAGGCAGCTGCCTAGTTTGCCAATAGCTAGAGTAGTTCCTGCTAGCACAGCTAAAATAGCAATGAAGATGCTGCAGCTCGGGCTTCAGTGTGGGAGAGCACTGAGAGGACCTACTCAGGGTCTGCGAGTGGGCTTGTACAGCCTGTCCTGGAGCCCATGCTGCTGCATCTAACTGATATTTTCAGCAGACTAGCTAATTGAAAGCTAGTGTGGGTATATCCGTCCGAGCTGCTCTCACACCTCCAGTCACAGTCTGACTGTAGACTACATTTATTCGTGCCTCTCTTTTTCACCTATCAAATGAGGATAATGACACTTGCTTTGTCTATCTTGTTAATACTGTAATCTCTTTGTGGCAGTCTTATATGGCATGTTTGTGTAGTGCCCTACATAGTGGAGTCCTGATCTCAGCTAGGGCCTAGAGGTATTATTTTAATTGAAATATTTTTATTTTTAATTATTATTAATGAAAAAAAATCTCTGATTTATCCATTCAAAACTTCAGACCCATCTCTATTCAGTGCAGCCTTTATTCTGTAGCAGGAACATTTTAGTAGATATCCCACTTCACATAACAGCAGTTCAAAACTGCCTGGCTTGTCTTGAACTTGAAACTAGAGGTCTTCCTAGTCACTGGGGGTGAAATCCTGGGTACACTGCAATCAAAGGGAGTTTTGTCATTGACCTCAATGGAGCCGGGATTTCATCCTAGTCCTGCAATTCAAAACTCTCGTGTTTATTCCAAGTAATGAGGACAAACAGACCCACCCACACTAGCTGTGCTTTTGGTAATATGCCTTCAAGAAGCATGCCAAGAGTGAACTCCCTTGAAATGCAGTTCACTCAGAAAAGATTATAGAGCATCTTACATTATTTACAAGGCCAAAATACAATGGAAGAAATAAAAAATAAAATTTTACAGAATCCACATTGCAAAAAATGTAATGACAAGGAAAGATAAGGAGAATATGTTTTATGACAAGCTACAACCCATTCTCTCGGACATCTTATCTAGCCATCTGTATCTCATGAGGTCATGTCATCTGGAAGCTGCGATGTCTGAGTACATATTTTGTTTTTATACTGTCTAGGCCCATCCTCCCTCCTTTCTGCAGTAATGATTGGTCCTTCCCAGCAGTTAATGCAATAGATTTAATTTAAAATTACCTCATTTATTTATTACAATTGAGTCCTCCCTTTAGGGCTATGCTCAGTAAATGGAATGAAAAAGAAGCTTCTTTTAGACTCCAATAGCAACAAAAGGGATGATTTCTTCCTTTCGTGTGCAAACTGCATAATCAAACTCACTAATCTTGGACTAAGCATTTATTATAAATTCTGTTTCCCCCCCCCGTTTACTTGAAACCTAGCTCTCTAATCCACCCAGCCTTCTCTCATCCTGTCTGTATACAATAGAGCATTTTGGTGTTAGTAGTGCTACTGCAATTCCTTCCCAGGCCTGCAACACTTCAAGTTTGTACGACACAAGTGACTGCAAGAGTGCACAAGTATTCAGACAACTGGTGTGATTGCATTTGCTTTGAGAAAAGGTAAATATCTTATTCGTTATCACATTACCTGCATGACTGCAATGATGCAATGAATGCCCTTGGTCAGTTCCATAATGTTCCTGCCGTCCCTTTAGTGACAACTCTATCAGCTCAGTGTCCAGGTTCTGCTTACCTGTCAATCTGGTTATCTGCCAGGTGCATGCAAGCCTGTGAGCATCTAAGCTGATACCCAGGTGGGCTTGGATGTAACTATTTTTCTTCACCTCTTTTTGATCATTTAATCTCAAAATATTAGGAAATTCATCAATAGGTTATGGAATATGAAAGGCACATACGTTTTATGCGTACATGGTACTGGCATTAATACTGATGGGGTTGGACCCACTTATGTCAGTGGTGAATCAGATCTTTGCTATTTTTCCTGCCCTTAACAGTTGTTGAAAGTGACAGTATGCTGACAAATACTGTTTCTTTAAAAAAAAATTGAATGCAACATCTGAAGGACAGGTGCTAGAAAGCCTTTTCAGAGGCCAAAAACTTTTATGATGAGGGATTCCAATGTTCTGTTCCTGCTGTTCCAAACTTTTTCCCCAGCATTCACAATCTTGTCAGAGTTTTGCCCACAACTAACTCAGCTTCTTCAAACTGCCATATTTAGGCTACAAAAAGACACTACCTTTTGAAATCTCGATGTGGAACTCCAGTAGCCATCTTCAGGAATATTGGTGGGCCAGCTTGTAATGACACACGTTCTGCAAAATGTAAGCAACAGCGTAGTATTCAAAGTAATGTTAAACGATGAAAAGATAATTCACCTAATGACTAGAGCAAAGTAAAACAGCCCTTTACAATTAGCAATAGCATTACTCTGTCATATTTCTGTTTTATATTCATTTTGGTCTGACTAGACAAGGCTTCTTTCTTGCACAGTTGACTTACAACCTTTCATGACAACAAGCAAGTTGAACTACAGACACTAACATGCATTGAACAAAATCGATTTAGCAACATGTTCATTGTATCCCTATCGTCTAGTGTTGGGTGTCCAAAGTGTGGACAGTTGGTCTAATAGGGCACGCAAAGTTCTACCTTATCAGTAGGTGATAAGGGTCAAAGTGGAGTGGTTTGTGTGAGATCTGTTGTATCCATAGAGTATGCCTCCCTATTGAAGGGGAGGACAGATGAAATCAGCTCCATTTTATATGAATTAAATAAAAATCCTTGAGCTCCTGGGAAACTACTAATGTAGTCCAAAATTGGGCTAAGACTGGATGCCCAGCTTAGGGAACATACAGCTGCTGGGATAATAGTTACATTAATCATTTTAATTCTAAAAACTGCAGTACACACAACAGTAAAACTACAACAAGGAACTTAACAGATTTTTTTTTGCCAATTTCCTTATTTGACTTCTGATTTTTTTTATTTTAATAGAAACTCGCATAAATGTCCTCCTTTTTCTACTCATCCTTTCATAAAAGTACCATTGATCACAAAGGTAAGATATGGATTTTGAATACAAGTGCAAAAGTCGTGGTTTCAAAGAGATCTTGGATTCTGCATGAAGTTTGCAGTCTCCTTTGAATACATGGTTTCAAATCTCACATCTAACAGCACCCAGCTTTTCATGCCTAGATAGCACGGCAGCTAGTACACTACACAAATGTAGACATACAGTGACATGGGGAATTCAATTTGAACTTTGACCTTTTACCTTCATCCTTTTATTGTGATGAACCCAGCAAAAATACTTGGTTTTGAAAACAGCTTTTTGCTCTAAATGGAAGTTTGAAAGCAAAAGATTTGTTACTTTGCCTTTTCCACAAAACTATTTTCAAAGTATTTTCTGATTTAATTTACAGAACTTGTCAAAGTTTTGCATAACTCTCTACACTTAATATAGCTGATTGAATGATGGCCTGTGGAGTAGTTCAAATAAACGGACATTTCAAACAAGAGCACGGGGAAATGTAATTTTCCACCCACTAAAAGGCTGACCGTATATTCACAAGTGGAATTTGGCAGGAGCCTAATTCAATAAGATATGAATAGCCACTGCCCACTGTTTTACTGCACCCCCTACTCAGGGATGTGGCTGGCCTTGCGAAGTCTACAATTGCAAGTAGAACCCAAAATTCCAAAATTGCAGGAGTCCAATATTTCAGGTCAGCAGGAGGACTGCAAAGTTGGCAATGAAAAAAGCACCAGCAGAGCTGTAATCAAGACTCTGAATTAATGCTGACACGATGATTTGCAAGCCAACTTTAAAAATAAAACAATAACAGGCCTGGCTGTATAATGTCTAATATTGACACCCAGCTTGAATTACAGCTGGCACCCTTATAACTTAATTGTACTGGCACGTTTGAGTGTGATGGATGTGCCACTTTCATGAAATTCAGGCTAAGCCAGTACGTCATATCAGAAATTAAATAACCAAATGAAACTTCCTCCCAGATGATTATTGTAAAGGGAGTTGTGTACAATATAGGTATTCTGCACTAATTAGAAATAGGAGGTCCCTGAACATTAATTCAAAAGGTAGAGAATAATAAAATGCTGCTGCTACTACTAATACTCACCACTTGTGTAGCACTCTTCATCTGTAGTTCTCATAATGTTTTGCAGTATGGTTAAGCATTATTTTCCCTGTTTTACAGATGGGCAAACTTATGTATGTGGAAGTTAAGGGCAGACTTTCAAAGGTCAAAGTACCAACTCCAATTTGTGCCTTTGAAAGTATCCCTTTAATTGACCTTCCCAAGGTCACATAAGGCTTGAGTCAAAGCCCACTGAGGTCAGTGGAAAGACTCCCATTGATTAGCAAGTCAATTGCAGTGGTGTGAGTTTCAAGGGAATTTACAGAACTTCCCTCTTATGTCCTCTAGCATCTCTATCAAAAGCAAAAGCAAAAGCAAAATGAGGGAACAGCAACGGCTTTCTCATAAATTTCACTTAAATCCAGTGAATGATCTTTTGAATTGTTCTCTTCTAAATATACTACAAATTACTCTAACGTAAAGAATTGAGAGTCAGTTAACTGGTACCGATTCTTTTAAAAATTCCCTTTATACATTATGGCTTCATCTGTATTGAAAAGGACACTGTGAGGACTTTACTTTAGTGGTGGGCTCAAGTAAGAAAATTAAGATACGAAGTGTGAACACAGCAAGGTTACAGGCATTGGATTCATTCATCTCTACTTAATACTGGGATGTTGTCTAGCTTCTCTGCAGTTTCTGTCCATACTGCTGAAATTCTGCTCAACTGCTTTTGAAATTGCCTATTTTTCAGAAGTGTTTTCTATTTTAATCCACCCCACTTTTCCTGTTGAGCAGTGCTGCTCTGGCTTGTACTATTTTATTTGGTTTTATTATGCCCTAGGCATCTTATGGTGTTTCAGTTCTTATTTTCTAGAGTGTTGTACTGTATGGTTACAGTTTTGTTATGTGGTGCCAAATCTATAAACCTTAATCAGGTTGAGTAGGGTTGTAGATTTATCTATATATCCATGAGGGTCCAAAATGTGGCCTTATTATTACCTTTATTGGCCTTTATTACACTGTTACTTCTCTCAGTAGTCTGGCTCAGTTTATTACAACAGGTTTTCCTACATCTACTACTGTCCCAGTCCACTTGAGGATTATTTTCCCTCCTTTTCCTTCCTCCACCAGTGGAAGAATATCATTGTCACAAAACATGGCTGAATTAGGCTGCTGGCTCTTTGTATACTGGTGCAAATTAATCCTGAACTTAAAATGCAGACCTAAAAACATTAACAAATGAGACGGATGGTTACACAAAACAATGAGGGAGTCTCCTGTCGATGACAACAAATGATTTATATCAGCAACTCTTTGTGACTAAGTTTATTTGTGTGTACAGTTGTGCGAAATAAAGCCAGTCCTTGATCCGCAGATGTGGCCACTAGTACTGCAGGTAAAACTATAAACCTGCAGTTGAGGAATTACTGGGATGGTCTTTCTCCTTTCTCTCTTTTCCTCCCTTATGTTTTCTTGTTTGATTTTGAGGTTTTGGATGTGACAGTGACTGCCTCTAGCTGGCAGCGTCAAGGGCCAAGTCCTCCCAGCTGTTGGTATCGATGTTGCAGACCTTAAGGTTTTGTTTCAGGGTGTCCTTGTATCTCAGATGTGGCCTTCCCTGTGATCTTTGTCCATTTTTCAATTGGCTATAAAACACAGCTTTAGGAATTCCGGTGTCCTCCATTCTCCTGACATGTTCAGCCCACCGAAACTGGGCTCTCAGCACCATGTATTCCATACTTGATATTTGGCACCTTTCGAGGACCTCTATGTTGGGGATTCTGTCATGCCATTGAATGTTACAGATGGATCTCAGGGAGCACTGGTGGAACTGCTCAAGTTACTTGAGGTGTCTGCATTAAAGCGTCCATGATTCGCTTCCATACAGCAATGTGGACAGCACTACTGCCTGGTGTACCTTGATCTTTGTGAGCAGTCTGACCCCTCTCTCATTCCATAGACGATGACGAATTCTCCCAGAGGAGGAGCTTGCCTTAGCAATGTGCTGAATGATCTCGGTGTCAATGCTGGCAGTAATGGAGAGTAGACTTGACTTGATCGACTGCTCTAAGTTGGGTGCATTCAATAGCAACAACAGGCTCGACATATTCCTGAGCTGGGGATGACCGGTTATATGACCTTTGGGTTGTTTTTTTTTTTTTTTTTGGAAGTCCAAAGAGCCTGGCTGCCTGTGCAAACCGGTCGGTGATAAGTTGGATGTCCTCTAGTGAGTGAACTGCTAGCAAGCAATAGACTGCAAACAACAAGTCCCTAATCACTAATTCCACCACCTTGGAGGGGCCTGCAGATGTCTCAGATTGAACAACCCTTTGTCTGTATGAGACTGGATGTAGATGCCATAGTCCGTTCATGGAAAAGCATCCAGGAACATCATGGAGAAGATGATAGAAAAAAGTGTTGGTGCTAATATACAAAACATTAATTTTTATAAAACACTGGTTTGTGCTAAAGGGAGAATAAGGTAAAAAAAGCATAATTCAAAATAAATCCTTAGTGCATGGTATTACCTATGTTCAAAGAGAAACTGCTGAGTTAGAAATGATCTGCAAACTTGACACATTCAAACTGAGTTTAAACAGAGATTTGGAATGGCTCTCTCATTACAAGAGGTAAATTGCTTTGCTCACCCATTCTCACCTCCTACTCAATGACTGTCATTAGACCTCAAGTACCTGGCTTTCATCCACCTCCCCCATTGTTCTTTATGCACTTGTATATGTATATGATGATCCTATGCTTCTCGTTTCTATCTCTGCATCTGACGAAGTGAGCTGAGCGTCACGAAAGATTATGCCTACTAAAATTAAATTTGTTAGTCTTTAAAGTGCCACAGAACTCTCGTTGTTTTTATGTTGATATAAACATCTTTTGATATTAAAAATGAAAGAATTTAATGATGCTATTTTCTCTTCACCTTTTGTGCTGTTTACTTTTTTGCCATTTGGCACAGTTCATCCAAAGAAACTACTATGGTCAATTTCAGTTTTGCTTGATAACCTAAGTTTTGGTCTCTGGTTTTATGTGCAGCACAAAGCCATTTCCTTTTCTAGCAATACATCAGGGAATAGTTAGATTTTTAATATGTTTTCATGAAATAACTGATGTTACTCTTAGTTTTAGTAAAACCATCTCCACACTTCTGCTCTTTCAGGTTTTGATTTAAAAAATTAACAAACTAAGTGTAAACTACTTGACCAAGTTCATTTTAAGTGAATCTGAATCTTCTGGTGGCAGCTCTCTGTGTATAAGGTGATGATAAGTTAGACTTCTTGATACTCAGCTTCCTTTAGGGCTTTATTGTGCCATAAAGACAATCTCAGGGAAGCAAAATATTGTACATGTACCCCCACCATTTGACTCCACTGACCAGCTGGTTCAGGAAACAAAGTCAAGCACTGACCATTCCCTTCCCACCTGCTCTAAGCCTCAAGAGCCAGCACGGAGATGTAAGGAGAACTCTTAGGCCCCATTATGGCCCTGCATGGGCATGTAGTACAACCCACAGATTAGCCCCTAGCCCTATTTACTGATATGCAAGTGAGTGTAAAGAATTCTAATTTGGTGTAATTTACAAGACATTTAGTACTTTACTCCTCAAATAGTCCTATTGATTTTAATGTGATTACCTAAGGAGTAAGGTACCACTTAATGAAGAAAGGGTGGCAGAATCTGCACTCAAATGCAGATGTAAGAGGTGCATATTAAATTGGAGTAATCTGCTTTTATTTACACCTTCTTACAAGAGCTTGTTAATTGCCTTACTTACTATCTCTCTCTCTTCCTGCCCCTTATATGGGAATTATGTTCATTGGCACTCATTGAGGCTTAGTGGGACAAATTCAGCTATGACTGGAAAGGGGCAGTGCAAATTTCACACTGTGCAACTTTCTCCCATGTCATCCCTTACAAGTCAAAATCCATAAATCCACTCCTTATCCACCTTAAAACATGCATTTATTGGAATGCATACAGAAAATTAAAACATGATCATGGCTAGGCTGGTGTTGAGTAGTGGTTATACTACTGACTAACTAAGCATTGCACACATGCCATTATATTTGTTACCTGTCTCCCCTGCCACACTTCGGCCTGCTTGTATGTCTCATCCACCTGTTAAGTCTCTGTATTTTAGATTGTAAGGTGTTTGGGGGAGGGGCTGTCATTTATTATATATTTGTGGCAGCATCTAGCACAATGAGGCCCAACCTGATTGTGGACTTAGGTGCTACTGCAATATAAATATTAAATAATAGTAAATTTTTGTGGCTTGAGGGAGTCTAGGCATGATATACACACTAGGGTGGCTGTAACAAAGTATAGGTTGAATAAACTTTGGTTCCTTTTGGAGCTGTTCAGACTGTCCTCTGACTTTGGCCCTACATGTAGTATAAAGCAGGTGATTCAAATAAAAAAAACTTGTATAATGAGTTTTCTCTCTGGGCAGTCTCTTTACAGAGATGCCCACATTTTGTACATTAACAATTTACCAGGCCTGAAGAACTTTGCGTACTTTGCAAAGAAGTGAACACAAAACGTACTATTTACTTGTAATTTCTTCTGATATATGAATAGAAATTATTTCTCTCTACGTTTGTCAGCAGTTGATCCATTTTAACATTAAAAGCTGCAGTTGCACATTGTGGCTATGGGTTAGGACTTCCTAAATTCCACTTCTTACACCCCGTTTTTCCTTTAAAAACAGCAGATCTTGACTGATAGGGCATGGTGCCCATAATCCAATATGATAGCAGTCCTTGCTTTAGTTCTCTGAAGCAAGGAAATGGGATTTCCTGATATGATGAGCCAATGCAAAAGTGATTAAATACTTGTGAGGGAGCTCCTGGCCCACCCAGTGCCAAGAGGATCTTTTAGCAGAGTTTGCCAGGATGGTTTTCTTTACAAGTGATTCTTTAGTTTATTAACCTCTGCAGTGCTGCTGAATTTACCTAGTACATGTGGAAAATCCACCTCTGGTTTTGCCCCATATCTAAGTCAGAGGCTCTCAAACTTTTTTTTTCCAGAACTCCTTTTGAAAATATTTCAGGCTGTGATGACCGCCCCACTCCTCCCCCCAAAAAGTGATCATCTCCCCTGCTCCCCATGCCATACCACCCTTATTTCTGGGCTGAAGGTGGCGCTGCCTTCAGCGCATTGAGTCAGCAGCCACTGCTCTCTGGCCACCCAGCTCTGGAGGGCTTTGGCTGTCAGGCATGCATGGGCTGACAGTCACAGTCACGGCATGTGCAGGGGCTGACAGCTCCCTCCCTTCCCTCCCTCTCCCCTCCCCCCCCCCAAAAAAACCCCGTGACCCCTGGAGGGATCCCAACCTCCAGTTTGAGAACCCCGGATCCAAGTACAATAATTTATTTTCTCAAAGGAAACCAAACAAAAACTAGAGGATAACAACTCTTGCTCATTACTGAGCTTGACTGGAATTGAACTTTGCACTCTTAGTGTCAAGAAGCTCTTTGTCCCATTTTCAACTTTGTACTATCCAAACCCTCCTTTCTTACATTTTAAAAATGTTACATTGCAACAAGGAAAACACTATCTAAATAACACAGGCATGTGTGCTAAGGAACTAGTCTATTGTAACTGGTGCCCATTTTTGAGTAGTTAGTGGAATTGAGTCACCAGCAACCCATCAAGAGACTGAAATAAACATCGAATAAACAGTGCAGTGCAAAACAGAGGCAGAGTACAAGTTGTATTATTCTGTGTTTGTTCCCTCTCCCTTCTTTTCTCATTTAGCCCCAGGACTTTAAGGCATCCAGCCAAGATGGATTCAACCTCTCTCTCAGATCATCTTCTCATTCCACAAATCTGCCATCCTTTCATTGGCACAAAGTTACAAGGTCTATTACAGATAAGAGCTCACAGATCTTTGCTAGACTGACAGTTCTGAGAAAGTTGCAAGGTAAACTCAATGTTTTGGACATTATATTTGCTACCATGAGAAATGAAAACTCCTTATTAGTGACTTCTGAGCTGCATAAAACCTAGATCTGATCTTGTGCAGTTAGAGCCCCTAAAATCCTGAGATTTCAACAACTATATTTTCAGTTCTCTGAATTTGCATGATGGTTTTGAGCTTCTAGGGTTCATATTTTCAAGCTTTTCTTTTGAACCATGTGGGCTTGAAACTTTTAAAAATGAAAGCTAAGTTTCTCATGTAGCTGTGACCCTAATGAAAACACCAAATATAATGAGTCATGATTAAAAGCACAAAAATTGACAACCCTAATTTTACCGCAAATCTGAGTAAGTGGAGGATGCATCCCTTCCATCAGAGGGTTGATATAATTTCCAGTGGCTTTTCCCCCTGATCTACCTATAATATCTCAATCTTATCTAGAGATAGCCCCAAGATAAGATTTAATTGTGATTATGTTCTGTTAGTGTGTTCTGTCATGCCGATTTATGCCCCTTTTTTACAACAAATGTCAAGATAGGGAGCTTTGGAAAAAGTTTCTTCAACTAGCTTTATGCCCACTTTGCAAATCTTTGAAATTAAATAGCTAATAAAGGACAATCAAGTTTTGGAAGAAATCATGCACCAATTGTGTGTGCTGTTTAATGCCACTTTAACAAGCAGGATCTAATCAAATGAAGTAATTCTTATTTTCAGCTTCATTAAACCAATATGCATGAAATGTTTTACAAAGTACTGTAAGCCAACTACTGTATGTTTTTGAGTATCAACTCCCAGCTGCTGCACCTTTCTTTTCAATAACCACTAGTGACACTTTGTACTTGTGACCAATGTGTATTTTGCACAGATCAAGAGCTGACAATATTGTGCTGGTAGTGGCCAATGCCTTTTCTTAATGTATCCTTATTTAGCAGCTTTGCCTTGCTTCTCAAATGGGGTTTTAAATGTTGTCACACTAACTCTATAAGGCTGAGATAGGGGACTTGAATGCAAATTAATATCAGTCAAATGCAAGGAAGCTTCTCCTCACTTCTCCCACACTTCCCATTTGTGGTAAGGAAGGACTTGGTTTTTTTAAACTTCCAAATACATTTCCCCTATTCTGTGGAACTTGGATCCTTGAGCTTTCTCTACTTAGTGAATCTTTAGCAAGTTTCAAAACCTTTCCTGGATTTAGAAGCAAGCTCTAGCTGTGAAGTTTTCATCTGGACTTGGATACAAATCCTTCCAAGGTTTGAGGCTGCTCAGATTTAGGCTTCTGCTTCATGACCATTTTAGCTGTACGACTGAGCTACAAATTATGGATCTGAATTCATATCCAAACTTATCTCAAGTTTAAAGGAATTGGGGCTTGAATGTAGGATTTCTATTCAAAGCAATCTCTATGAAACCTTGAATCATGTTGAATAATACTGTATTCTATGAATAGTCTTGGTGAGGTCAGTGGCACTACTTGTGGAGTAAGATACTGCTCAGTGTGAGTAAGGGTATCATGATGTGGCTCTTATATAGCACTCTACAATTGGAGGTTGATAGAATATATTTCTCCCTTTCTAATCTAAAGGGACAAACAAACCGAAAACGAGGAGAAAGAACTTGCATTGACTTTTCAGTGGGAAATAGGGGGCTGGTCAGAAAAAATAATCCCATTTTGCAAAACATGTTGAGATATTGAAATTTATTTTTATTCCACATCAGAACAAAACCGAAATGAAAAAGCCAGAAAGAAAAAGAAAATGAAATGAAAGAGAAATGAAAAGAAAAAGAAATGAAAAAGCCAGAAAGAAAGACACCCCATACTAACCAATATCTCAGTGGAAGATGGGAGATCCAGGTTCAAGTTCCTGTTCTGAATCCCACATCCCACCAGGATATTGGTAATTCTGGGGGTGAGTCTCTCCCTCTTTCTAACTTTGACCAGAAAAAGGAACATAAACCAACAATATTTAAAACTTAACAGGGCTGTATTTGAGAACAATGGCCAAATGTGAACATCTCTATATCCATCTCCTTGCCCTCCTTGACAAGGAGTGAGTGATTGAGGAAAATAGCTCTTGGGGATGTCTCTGGTATGAGGTTTGAGATCTGGGCACCTGGTGGGGTTCAGAGACTCCAACAGGCTCATTGTTTCCCTCCTGGATGCTCAGGGTGTGGTCCCAGGAGTCCTGCAGGCTCCATGTTCTCCTTCTGGTCATTCAAAGGAGTTGGATCTTTTGGCTCAGCAGTACCCTGGGTAGCAGCTGGAGGAGGTGGAGATTCAAGGAGAGATGCAATTACCACAACAGCAGGAGGACCTGAACTCCTTTGGCCACCAGTTCTATGAGGCTCTCCGTTAGCAAATGCTCCCATTCCTGAAGGCTGACCTCCTGTTTCATGAACTGGTTCATCCTTCCTGCTGAAGAGCTGGATCCTCCCATGCCCTAAGGAACTCCTCAGAATGCTCCTGGTTCCTCCTGTCCATCCGTATGAGCAGCTCTTTTAGGATCCTTCTCTGTTCCATCTGTTGTCTCTGGGGTGCTGCTCCTGCCCTCTTGGTGGAATGGTTTCCCTCTCTGGAGCAAAAGGACCTACTTATTCGAAGACATGGGTAATCTTATTTTTCCCCCCTTGGAAGGAGCCAAGAAATCTCTAACTTTTCAGTAGAATGCCCCAATTTGATACTTTTCAGCATTCCAGGAATGTGATTGTGGGACTATCCTTGGTTCTTAGACAACTTTTGCAGCAAGGAGCAGAGGCTACTAATGGTAAGACAAATGTACTAATGAATTAAAAATTTAAAATGTTCATAGAGTTTCTGATGGGCATGGGGGACAGTTCTTTCCAGGGGTGTTATTACCAATTTGCAATTTCTTCTCCAAACTTCGGTCTGCATTTAAAGAGTGTAGTGGTGTTCAAGGTACCAAATTGGGAAGTGGTTTTCCAGGCCAGTAGAGGAGATCCAGCAATCTATGCCAGAGAGAAATTTCTACTAATGGTCACCCTTCTACATTTTGGTGACTGGAAGAGTTTGGTTAGCTGTGAAGGTGGACCAAGCAAATTGTCAAGACGTAGCTGGAGTTTCTGCTACACTAGAAATTTGGGGAAATATGCTTAAAGGACTGGGAGGCAACTTGATGGAAAATTCTCAGGTAGCATTTGGAGTTTCCATGTAAAGAGAGAAGGAACTACAAACACTGGTTTTTCCTGCACTCCCTAGAGTCACAGAAAATCCTGCCCAAGAATGGCAAAATGGACAGGGAAAGAAAGTAGTGTTGGTCCGAGGATATTAGATGTAGGTGAAGGTGGGTGAGGTGATATCTTTTATGGGACCAACTTCTGTTGGTGAGAGAGACAAGCTTTTGAGGTTACACAGAGTTCTACTTACTTGTCTGTCTAGGGAAAGAAAGAGATACTCCAGAACTTTATTTCATTCCCTGAAGTTTCAGATCACAAGCCCCTCACCTCCCCACTACACAGGGATTCCAGACTGTGTCTATCCGACTACCAGACCGGCTCTTTCTCCCGCCACCTTTTCCGTTGGTTTGTGCAGCATGTTTCTGGGTAGGGAAAGCCAATGCACCAGGAACAAGGTTGGTAACAATTTTGTAATCTTCCAAGGGAGAAAGGACTGCTGTGACTAACGTTTCTTCAGACAACCAAAATTCTGTTCCCTTTCTCATCCTGGACCCTCCATTTCCCCTCAAACCTTCCTTCTCTCCTATTTTACATGGCTCCCACTTGGAAGGGGATGGTAACATCAGGGGGAAGTGGTGGGGAGGAGAAAACTGAAACTGTGTAATCTTCCAAAAGATGAGACAATTGTTACTAATGTTAGACAACCAACTATAAGTTTTCTACTGCAGTCCTATCCCCAACTGGGACTCCTCTAACCCATCTCCTCTTGCCCCAGTCCACGTGGCTCCAGAACCATCGCTGCCTGACTGCTGACTGAAAAATTCACAGACATGGGCACAATGAGTTTTCATTAATACTCCAATTATAAGACTTGCTTTAGCCAAATGCATAATAGTAGTTCATCAGAAATCAGTAATATTATTGATTTATAGCAGTATCTTGGTTGGGACCATTTCTGGTTGGATGGTGGCGGGAGCTGGAGGAGGCTAGTAAGGAATGGGGCATGAAAATGCCATGGCTTCAGCACTGCAGTTCAAACTCAGACACATAGCAATGCATGGCACATGGTCCAGAGATGAAAAGTCAGTGCACGGTCCTTCAAATACCTTGGATCTTAAAATCCGGAATTTAGCACCAGAACAAGAGGGGTTATTGGCAGGGAAGGTGGAAGTCCATTGTAACTTACCAGCCTTGGACTTTATGTCCTGGCAGGGCTTGGAGTCCTCCTTGGGTTTGTTAGGGGGCTTCTTCAGCTTGCTTCTCCAGATAGAGGTGCAGAATCACATGCACCTCATCTTCCAGGTCTTTTGGGGCACCCTCTACAGTCCCTACAGCCTCCTCATCCATCCCTATTGGCTTCCTATGAGATTGAGGCCAGTAGGGTTGAGGAGGGCATTTTGAGCCACTTTCGGCTCTGTAGTAGAAGCCCCTGACAGCACCCAATCTAGCTTGTCCTAGAAGAGGCATGTATGAAAAGCCCTTCCAGAGCAACTGTTTGAGTCTTTTTGCCGTCATTTACAGGAGTCTCAGGCACTTGTTGCATTCCTGGCACCGAGACAGAACCTGGTGAATGCCCATCTACTCCAGCCTCTGTGAAATTTCCTAGTACAGGTGTACCTTCCTGCTGTGCCAAGTGGTACAGTTCTGGAAGGTGGTGTGCTCCAACCACACACTGCTCAGCACCAGTGTGTGGCTGATGGGTCAGGAAGCTGCTCTTGGAGCAGGATCTGTGTACACCTGTACTGATAAAAAAGTGCAGCAGAAAGCTGTTCTGAAATGGTCAGTGCAGCTCATTACTAGTGGTGAAAATGGGGGTGGGGAAGAGACAAGGGACCCTTATAGATTAGGTAAGAGTCAGGAAGAAAAGGGTTCAAGTACATTGTGGGAATGGAAGTGGAGGACAATTGAAACTCAAGACCAGATATGCTCCCTTGCCCCTGTCCATACTGCAAAAGGGCAAAGGTACAGGGCCATGCCAGAGCCTCAGGCAGCCTTCAGGCATGCTAGCTCACTTGCTTTCAGACATGGGCTTCTGGGGTATAGATGTGGACACTAGGGGGGGTTATGGCACAGCCATGCACATGGACACATGTACAGTTGCTAGAAGTACTTTAAATCTGAATTGGTGTAACTAATGTTGAGAGCCTGAAACAGGGGTGCGGCAGGAAAGGCAATGAATATAAGGCTGTAAGTTTAAAGTAGAACTTATTGTATACCTTCTGCTGTCCCCATATGATCCCATTTTCAAAAGAGTCCAGCTTCTGCTGTGAGGAGCGTTTTAGAAAATGTAGCCGTTTGCTTTGGCACTAAATGGGAATTGAGATCTTTTTGAAAATCTATCCCTGATTGTGGGCTGAGATCTTCTGAAAATTCTGGCTTTTGTGTATAGACTGCTTGGACCTGGACTCCATTACACCTCATTTACTGACCCTCATTTACTGACATGCAATGTACATAACCATAATCTCTAAATTTGGCCCAATAAATGTGTGGAAAATAAATATCACTGAAACAGCATAATTTTTCTTGATTATGACATAAAATAACAACTCCTCCATAGAACCTGGTGGTGTATGAAAACATTCCGCTTTCCCTGCCTGCCATGTCAAGTGTCAGTCTTTCATGACACAGTCTTGTTAGAGTCAGCAGAGTGCGATATAGACTTTGGCCTGAACAGCTGGATGGCTGACTGAATCTGCTCGCTGACTTCAAATCTCATGTTATCAGTGAAACCTTTGCTGCTGTGTTTCCTTTCATTGTGTCCTCAGGCTGACCATTTCCTGCTAATGTCCTTTAAGCAGAGAATATACAGAGAAGATCAGGGTCAGTCCCTATGCTGCTAACTCTTCACTTATGGTTTGGGAAGATAAAGCTGTTGTTTTAAAAAGGTTTGAAAAACCATGGAAATTGCCTCTCTCTCTCTTTTTTAACAATTTTATAAAATTGATAATAAGAATTTGCTCATTTCCAATTAGTAGCATATCAGGTGCCGACTGTGATGAATAGAAACTGTTAGTCAGGTAGGGGAATCCAAATGTTTTAAAATAACCCCATATATGCATAATGTGTAATGTAAGCCAGGCAAATGTAATGATTCACCTAAGGAAGATAATAATTTACTTGGAAAAGTGCCAAAGTGTTTTAATTTGTAACAACAATAACCTCTCTTGGGGAATTCATGCTAAATTGTTTGTGGGTTTGATTGGGGTATGAAAAATTACCCAAAATTGTTTTATAACTTTGTAATTCACAAGGTCATTCCTCCTCACATACACTTAATTTAGACAAAGAACTACTTTTTATAGACATAAGAAACACCAATTACCAAAACCACACTGGAAAAAATTACTTTAGGTTTAAATGTCAATAACATTTAAGATTTGGGGTTTGAGCTACAGCAGGTGTCAAGGGGGCACTTATCACAGTTTAGAAATCTGGCAAATCATCATAACCATTTAGATTTCCTAGCACGTTGTTAGTCAGCTGTTCAAAACTCAGGGCAGGTAAGGTGTGTGGACTTGATTGTAGCCATTCACTAATTACAGAACTTAAAAATCTGGCCAGTTTTTGGTTTCAGGAGGAAGGTCTGACTTGCAGTGTGGTATGGAGCACTTCCTGGAGCTCTGCGGAAGACCCAGTCAACAGTTTAGTGGAATCTCCGGCTGCAGAGTCCTATCAGGCACTAAGTGAGAGTGACTGCGTACTGCTCGGGCTTGTAGATATATAAAATAAAATCACTACAACCCTGTCTGAGGTCAAAGGTTATTCCTTGCCAAGCCCAGACTTCAGCTTATTAAAGGCCTGATGCTTCGTGTGTGTGGCTTTGCTCAAATGAGTTGCTGAAGAACTTGCAGGATCAGTCTCCAAGAGGGATGCTGTCATCTTTCTTGTCCTTGCAGCATATTGAAGTTTCACCCTACTCTTGGGTCAAGCAAATATCATTCACGGGACAATGGCAGCTTAACAATATGATGAAGACAACTCAGTTCCTAGAATGTTTTCTTCCTCCTGAAGCACACCTAAAAACTCTCTACATCTAATTTATGAATTAATTTTTAAGCCAAAAGAAGTGGTGGTGGATGGGAATATTAAATGTTATAGTCATTACTCTTTTAATAATAGTTTCCCAAATGACACTGTACACAGTACTAACTATCAAAAAGGTTTTTCTACTAACCATAAAAATAGGATTACTAACATATCTATTGGTCTGTGTCTACTCTGATGCTTCTACTTATTTTCTTTCTTATTTATGATTATGTACATTTTGAATAATGTTAGGGATACACTTTTAAAAATTCCTTTCATTATCTTACAAATAACGTCTTAAACTACTAAAACTGAAAGAAATGCACAATTCAAATTTGATTTTCACTTTTAATGCTATTTACTTTTTTCATTTCTTTCAATGTGGGCAATGAATATGGATGAGTTAATTTAACTTTTTTCTGTTTAGCTATGGTATACTCACACTGTTAGAAAACAAAATGGATTACAATATGTAGTATGTTTTTGGAATAGAATTTACTCTTAAATCCCTTTATCATAAATTGGCCAAGTCTATAATTTAAAATAAATAAAGGCAAGCCAGCATAAATGGAAATTATTCCCTTCTTCCCCCTTCTCCCTGTAAGACTGTAAATATGCTAGTTAGAGTTACCATGTCAGGATGTATTAATGGAAAAAAAATGAACTGTTCATCTTAAATTTTGTGGTCAAATTATGCAAGAGAGAGGTACTGTTCTATCAGTGCTATTTAAGAATATTATATAGAATATTTGTTTGCCTGAAATATCTCTCTACTGCTTTTGGAATATAATATACCTTGAGAAATTAGGTTGTTTAAAATATTTAAAAATCAAGATGTGTGTGTGTGTGTGTATATGTGTGTGTGTGCGTGCGTGCGTGCAAAACATGAAATGGACATTTCTGATTCAGGAAGCAAGTTTCTGATGATATCAAAAATCAAAGCTTGAGTGGTTTGTGTAGTTAACAGAACTTGTAGATGACATTATTGCCCCATAATTCTGAAGTTTCTAGGTTTTAATTTTTATGTAATAAATTGATTGGATCTATACTTGGCACAAATGCCCCACTCTGCCTCTCTTGCTCCCTTTCCCTGGTTGCTGTTCTGTTTTTCTTAAACCACCATGGACCAGCTCTGGTGATCTTTTCTTCAAGAACAGAGTCACCTCTACCTTCCATTACAGTGGCAAGTCCTTAGTGCCAAATATATTCTCTCTTTGCTGCAAAAGTGAAATAACTCACTTTCTTCTCCCAGTAGTGTTGATTGTTTGACTCTCTCAATTCATGGCTGTGATGTAATATACATGAATGACATTTCTGTGTGCTTGTATGATCAGTTCTGTGATCTAGGGACAATATTACATTATGGAAGTAGTATAGTACTATTGGACGTCAGAATTAAGACTTCATACTGTGGTGCTATTTTTGGTTCTTTGACGATGGTAGAACTCTTCTGAATTGAAATAAACTGTTGGGGAGGGGGGGTGTTATAGTACTGGTGGTGTATGATGATAGTAGATTTAAGTTTGAGGAGTATTGTGTTGGGTGTAACTGTCACCTTAATTTGATTCCTTTATAACTTTTTGTGTTTTTATAAGGAAATACACTTCAGCAATTCTTACTCTAAGTTAACTTTTTTGTGTGAGAATGTATAGAGAGAATGTGTATGTGCACACATGAACGCACTGGGGAGATGAACAATAATGCAGTGAAGAACAAATTAAGCAACACTTCATCAATGATTTTTTTCATTATTGTATTTTAATTCCACATTATTTTATGCCTATTATGCATCTCAGGTTGCTCCATGTAATAATGAGGAAAAGAATCTCTAATAAAATGTTCTGCAACAAAAAAAACCACTGCAGTGGCAAAAGGTCCCCAACAAAATGTCATGTTGCAGTTTGTACTGTGATCCTGTGTTTCTCCCCAGTCAGTCTTTTTTAGTTAGTTAGTTAGTCTCTGAACTCTCTTTTAGTTGGTCTCTGAACTAGACTGACTGAGATTGTTCTGATTAGCAATGTGAGAAATTTCAAAGGTTCAGATGCCCCAACATTTGCATGGTTGTCCAGTGATTATCTGAACCCCTTAGGCACAAGCAGTAATTAAGAGCTGTTATTTTGACTTTGAGAAGTAACCAGATTTGTGTAAGAAGGAAAAGGGAACAGTAATTGAATTCTCATTTCCAAGACATTTGCTCTAAAGCAGAGCTCAGGTGAAGTTTATCTCCCACCCCCATTCTGTCTATTGTGTATTTTGGGTTTTTTAACTGTTGGATGAGATTAAGATAATTTAATGATGCTTTTTCAGCACTGCCTTCTTTGGTGCCAATCACCTAGGTGACATGCAAATTCTTTTAGCAAAACTTCCTTCAGCTTTAGCAACATATGATGATTATACCCAAAAACCAGTCCAAGAGGAGCATTTCACATATTAAGGGTCTGATTTTTTCTGACGTACAGTACCTATACCAGGGTGAACCCACCTTAATTCCACTGAGGTTAGTAGAGTTACACCATTTTAAAACCAATGAGAAATCAGAATTAGGCCCCATCAGTTTAAATTGGACATTTCTGTTTTAGAGTTTTAATTTAAGAACATGCAGAAGTCCCCCATTATCCTGGCTACTGGAACCATTCAGCATTAAAGGACAGGAAGGTTGTTAAACAGTTTATCATTCATCTGTAGAATGTCCCAAGATATGAAAGGAGTATTCTAACAAATTCCATGGGGAAAAGAGGAAATAAGTAACTTCTCAGGTCTTGTCTACCCCTAAAACTTAGGTCAACCTAGCTACATCATTCAGGGCTGTGAAAAATTTCATGTCCTGTGCAATGTAGATAGGCCAATCTAAGCCCCACTATAGACACAGCTGGGTTAATAGAAAAATTCTTCTGTCAATCTAGCTACTGCCTCTCAAGGGGGTATATTTACTATAGCGATGGAAAACCCCCTTACGTCACTGTAGCACTTGTAAGGTAGACATACTCTCTGTGTTGGTATATATGATGTAGTCAGTGCCACTCACCGTAAGGTCAAGATTGAATAATTTTTAAAATTATGCATTTGGTAGCATTCTGTCTGATTTGAATGAGCTGTTGAGTAGAAGATTTTTACTCATCTGGATTTGGACATGATGAATTTTCATAGTGATTAATGGTGGCTGTCCAAAAACCTGTGAAGTCTGTTGAAAGAAAACTAGTTTGTAACATGCTTTACTTTCATTTAAAGAGGTGAAAATTTTTTGTCTTGTAATAGTAGAACTGTTTGAATAATAGGAACACAGAATTTAGTGTGGACATACTCCTGTTAGTGCAGAACTGTTACAGTAACTACTCTAGTCTTGTTATGGATGCACTTTGGGGAAAGATAAAGAATGTAGCTGTGTGAACAGATGATGTGCAGAAACTACAGGTGGAACTCTCAGCTATTAAGAACAAAGGTACTAAAGGAAAATCTAAGATAGGTGGGTGGAATAGTACAGGCACACTTGAATGACTAAAGATTTTTCAAAGATGAGATGAATGTTTATTTTATTCATAACAAGTTTGCCCTTTCCTAGTGATGATGATATATGCTGGGGGCCAGTGTCAAAATTAAGTATACACACATCACATGTTTGAATTTGCATTCACTTAACCAGTTAGGTACCTACTAGTAACTATTCTTCTTATACACCCAATAGTAATATGTGATTTGTATGTGCATAAAATTTCAAGTATCTTACTTTAAAAATGAAGACCCATGTGTTCTGTACAAAATAGAAAGCATTCTTTGATCTTATATATTTCCAACTCCCAGAATTGAATTTTGATGAAGAAAAATTTTTGGGACTGTGGTTAGGTGATACTACATTGATTAAAAGGCTAATATTTTTCTTCTGTCCATCCCCTTAGGCAGCTTAGAAATCAACACAGAGCAACAGACAGTATAGGAGCAACAAACTCTACCACTAGAGTTGAGTTTGTTAGCTTTCATATGATTAATTTCTATCTTCTGGTGTTTATTATAACTTGGCTATAAACATTCAGCCTGAGTTGTATCTTGGAATGAATGCTAAACTACCCCTGGGAAGGGATTTTGTTTGATTTCTTAAATCAAATTGGCCATTTCTATATTTTTATTTTTTACTACTGTGAATTTAAAATGGTCACCATTTTAAGGCTGTTCTTCTTTCTCAAAATATGAACCTTCAAAATTTATTTTAACTACACTTTGTGAGTAAGTTGGATTCTACTGTTTTACTTTACTGTGCTACAATAATTCAATATCTGAACATGCCAAAGAAAGTGAGGTTTAAGTGCTTACATGCAGTAACTACAGCTATAAGGATATTTACATATGTATGGATCCATAATAGGAACCCTTTTCCCCTAAACAAAAAGCTAGAGATGGGCAAACGGTTTACAGCAATTGTATTTAGTCATCCATTATCCAAGGTTTTATTGGATCCAAAGAAACCTTACACTCTACATTATGTTAATGCCAATTTTTTGTCTGCAATTTTTTGAGCACACCCTGAACTACCTTATTCACATAGTATTGCAAGCATTTCAAAACAATGCACAAACTTACAAGTTGTGTGTTGTCTTACCTTGGCACAATGGGGATGGAGTTTCAGCCCTGAATTTCCTCCTTTTTGTGAGTTTGTCTGAGCATTAACCCTATCTGAGCATAGCTCTTTTTCCTTTTGTAGTGTAATTACATAGATCAACCCTCCTCTCCCCAAATATCTCATTTCATTACATTCTAAGTAATTCTACCTTGACTAGCACATGTGCAAAAATGCTGTGTGTGTCAATTCTTGCTAGAGTGCTGGAAAACAGATATAAGATTTGTAAATAAAAAGCTAGAATTAAGTATTTAATTTGGGGGAGAGGCTGATTTAAACTGCTTGATTGTCTCAGGTGCATTGAATCAATTCCTGTTATCCTGCTATTTTTACTTACTTTTGTTGGATGATGCTAAATTTTTAAAGGACTCCTCTGATCATCAGAGAAAGTGCTGGGCAAATTATTTGTAACAAACTGTTTATTCAATTAAAGTAGTTCCTTTTTTATCTTTTTGAATTATCTGTAAAAATCAAAGATTTACAAACTTTTAAAACCTTTTTTTGAACTCCTATATTTTACTTGATGTAGGTTTATCAAATCTTTTCATGTGGACCATGTCTTAATAGTGACACCTTTCTTCCCATTTGTGATCAAAATACCTCCCTGTGGCAACTAGAGAGCAATTGTTTAAATAGTAAAGTAATATTAGAAAAGCATCTATTATATTACTAGTTTCTCTCAATGCAATTGAGAAAAAAAGCTGGAAAAAAAGAGAACCATATAACTAGCTAGCTCTCAATGGATAACAAGCAAATAGTCTGAAGTACACAGTTGGTCCAGGGACTAAGTTTCAGGAACTACGACTCAAGGGAGGTTTGTGAACTACTTACTTGGGCTCTGATGTTGACTGTTCATTATTTATGTATTGTATTTATGTATTGTTTTTACTCCTTGACTAAATAACTGAAACGTTTATAAAGAGGAGGAAAATCATAGGTTTCAAGATACGAACATTCCTAGCAAGAGACTTTGCA
The DNA here is from genome assembly GCF_026122565.2 of Emydura macquarii macquarii. Taxonomy (NCBI): domain Eukaryota; kingdom Metazoa; phylum Chordata; order Testudines; family Chelidae; genus Emydura; species Emydura macquarii. Next base: position 13,199,542 of record NW_027131500.1, on the reverse strand, counting down.
CAAACAGTTATTTGCATGAGTACTCCTGAGACTTATGCTTTCCATTAGCATTCTTGCTGACAAATACTCATATGAGTGTTTTCTGAAAATAAGTGTAAAGGGGTCATGAATACCACTGAGGTGAATTCATGGTTTTCATTCTAAAGCATGTTTCCAAGTACTTCACTTGCACTATTCACCCTGCTCTCAGTCAGTAACAAGGGAGCTCCTGGAATGAAAACATTCTGAAACAGTGGATAAATTCAGAAACAAAAATCTGTTTATAAAGGTTGGTTGTTGTGGTTTTTTTTTTTTAACTTCTACATTTGATTCTTCCACATATGTAAATGTTCCAGAAATGCCAGAAAGCCATCAATGTAGAATTCTCCTGTGTCTGGTAAAGTATTTAATCAAGGCAACAACATTAAAAGCCAACCACATTTAAAAACAAGAATGCACTATAAATAAATTGCTAAACACTACTGAGCTTTTGGACATATTACAGCCATCGCTATTAATCTGCAATATTAGGCATATGATCAGGTTTGTGTTAAGGACATGCAGAATTAACCGACTGAATTATAACTGAGTCCATGTGGAAATAAACCTCTGTAATGTGGCTATAATTAACACATCCATGCTCCTTGTTATGGATTGAATCCTGGATCCTGCAAAGTAAACCACACAGATGGATTCCTGCACACACAGACAGCTCCACTGATGTCAGTGAAGCTCCACACAAGTTCAGGAGTCTGCCCCCATGGTCTAAGAAGGTACCTTCAGAAACCTTCCTAATTGCAATAGATTCTGTGACTGTTTATAGATTCCTGTATAATATCTTAAATTGTTAACCACAAAAACATGCTTCCTTGTACTTCACAGCAATAGGAGGTGTGCATGCTATTTTCTGAATGGTTATGCATTCAGACTTGATCTTTCATCTGTGAGGTGCTTCATGCAGATCACTGAGTATCTTCTAATCCCATAGAAGTTAATGGGAGTTGTGGGACTGATGCACCTTGGATGACTGTTACTTTTTAAAGGCAACTAAACGTATATAGGTGCCAAACTTATGGCACCACAGTTTGAAATTTTTAGCTTTTAGTCTCACCTATTTGTCTCTTGACAAACTCGTTCATGATTTCTTGAGGATCTTTCCCCACCAGAATAGATGTACTCAAATCTTCAGAAAGAACTGGCGTGATTTTCAGAAATGCTGATCACCTGTAGTTCTCATATCCTGAACAGGCTTGATGCTTAAATAAGAATTTTAAGTTCAGTATGGGTAGAAAAATTCACTGTACACTATGTTTATATGAGAATAGCACAAGGCAGAACTTGAGGTGAATAGTTTACATAGTATTCAGCATCAAAGTGGCTGCCTCCATTACTAATAGATGCAGAGGGGTAGCCGTGTTAGTCTGTATACAGCAAAAACAACGAGAGTCCTGGAGCACTTTAAAGACTAACAAATTTCTGCGGGAGTAAGCTTTCATGGGCTGCAACCCACTTCGTCAGATGTTTGTTAGTCTTTAAGGTGCTACAGGACTCTTGTTATTACTAATAGAATGTCTACAGGATCATGGTAGTTGAAAGATGCTGCCCATAAATCTGTTGGCTTGCAAAAATTCACTGCTGAAAACTATCAGAACCCAACATAGTAAGGTATTTACAGCTGTGCTCATTTGCTAGACCTGCATTGATTTATTGACCCTCCTGGGTGTAAAGTGAAATCTAAAAGCAGAGGGGGAAAGGGAGGAGAGAGTGATTGAACGTTGCAATCAGAAGACAATTAAAGAAGAGGCCATTTTGCCTTGAAATTGTTGTCATTTTGAAATTTCATGTGCAGAAGTGGACACCTTTCACCAAACACTTTTTTGCCCACTATTTGGCATGTCCTTCACTATTTCTATCATGAAATGTCAAATTTTCATTATTTCAGGAAAATTATATTAGGCATCCTGGACCTTCAATTTTGCAGTGGCATCTGCCAAAACAATAAGATAGTTCTTTCATTCCTCCCTCCTTTCTCCCCCTCCCTCCCCCAACTTCCTGGCTTTTCATTATTGCTGTTCTGAAATGGCTTTATAACAGTGAAACATAAACGAGATTATGTATCTCATCTGGTTTAGCTTTACAGACTGTCTTTTTAACTAGAAAACCTCAGTGACCTGCTAAAATACAGTATCAGCTGAGTTTTCTTTGGCCAGCTTAGTTCTTTTGACTTGACACTGGCAAGATCAAGCCATGTAAGAATGTCAGCACAAGGGATATCCTTTGAAAAACAGGACTAGTTTTTTTACTTGATAGAGGCAAGACTCTTTAACACTTTTTTCTTAATATTTTTTATCTGTACAGAGGGAATAGTTGGCTTCCCAGTGTTGCTACTGTAGTGAAACAATTATGTATTAAACATTACAACAGGATTAACAAATGTTTTTTAAATTTAGAAAAACAATGCCTTGCCAATTTTATAAGTCTCATGAGTTTTAATGGAAGAGAGGATATGTATTTTCAATTCTGTTGCAATATGTTTATGTAAATTAAGACAAATAGTTAATTTTATAGGGAAATCAATCTGACTTGAAGTATTACATTTGATTTTTTAAAATTGTTTACTATTCTAATGAGCAATCTGATTTATATCGAAGTGATAATATACTAAAGTAACTATATATAATGAAAAATGTGTGTACGTGAATTAAAATTTTTACTATCAAGGAAATATTGGCTGGAGTAGCAAGTGGATTTGATAAAACAGAATGTTATCACACGTCATGTGCAGTCTGTTCTGCACAAGTACTTAGTACGACAAAGTCAGGCTGGGCAGGTGCAAGAATGTCCTGTTGGGTTCAGCCTCTCCCCCAGCCTAGGGGGAGGCTGCTGAGCTTGGGACTCAACTAATTAAGAGGGAGCAACAATAAAAAAACAAACAAACCAGGTGTGGGAGTTAAAGGGTCAAAAGTAGGGAACCTGAAGGGGACATCCAGCAGAGAACCCCAGACAGTCCCACTGCTCCTTGAAGGTGTCTAGAGAGCCCCTGGATGCAGCCTGGAAACATGAACGAAGAGAAGAACAGAAATAGTCCCCACAGTCACAGAGCACCACTTCAGCCAACATCCTCTCCCTGGTTTTATAGATGGCCAGTGCCAGGAAGAGGTTGACGAGGAGCTCTCATGACTTCGGCCACAGATAGGGCTGCATAAATTAGAAGGTGCGGAGAAAAGAGCAGCCAGAACCATAAAAGAAGGTTCTGGAGAAGCCAGAAAAGGAACTGCACTGGCGCATTCAAGATAAGCATGAGTCAGGATCTCCCTCATGCCGCAAAATGGGCAGGTATCAGTGTTGAGGGTGAACTGCACCACGTACACACCATGCTTGTGGCTCCATGAAGGAGGCATCAACTAATGTCCCCGGCAGGCCGTGGGCCCAAGATGGAATATGGACTGGCCCACTGTGGTTCCTCACCCTTAACAAGTGGCAAAAGGTCCCACCACTTAGTGTCAGGGCAGGACATGAAGGTGGGGAAACGAAGAGTTTGGAGCTTGTGTGTGTACAGATGTGCCCTCAGCACTGTTCAGAAATGGGCCAGTTGTTAGTCTTGCAGCCGGCTTGAGGTGTGTGGAGGGAGTATCCAGGGGGGCTCGTGGGGCAGGGGCCAAATGAAAAGGTTGGATGGGCAAGGCACACCCTCCCACAGGATGCTCCTGAGAGATGAGCAGTAAGGCTCCACTCCCCTCCTGAAGTATGCGCCACGGAGTTTGAAGGATGGAGAGTCCCATGCGCCAGTCTAGTGCCAGGGGATCCACCCAGTTCCTCTGGTCGTAGTCCAGTAGGCCTCCGATTCTGGTGGCTCCTCTCAGGACCAACCTCTGGTGCACCGAGGTATACTCTGCCATCTGTACACCAAGTTGGGGATTGTGTAGCAGGGGTTCTGTGAGGAGATCTGCTCCATTGGTGGCTGCCACTGACCTGGTTGCCAAAACCAGCTTCCAGGTCTGGAGAAGGCCCTGGTAGAAGACCAGCAGCTTGGAAGAGGTCTCATGGAAGACCTCTTGGATGGAGATAAAAGAGCTGCCAGTGGTATTGGAACCCTAGAAGGCGGTGGAGGAAGGCAAACACCAGTGTGCTCCATGCCGGACTACCTGCACTATGAAGACTCTCTGCAGGACCTGGAAGACATAGACCTGAGTGCGAAGACAAAATAGGCCCAGCCCTCCTTCCACCAGTGGGAGACTCAGAATGCCCTCAAAGTCTCAGTGCAGTCCTGGACAAAAGAATGCCAGAACTAACCTTTGGAGATGGACCAGTAAACTTGGGGCCAAGCTCAGTGTTTTGGGCCAGTGCCATATCATCCCACTGGTCCTGTCCATGCTAAGTACCAGTACCCTCCCCCAAAGGGAAAGGCACCAGAGCAGTCCTGTCCACTTCCATGTCTGCTCAGCCACCCTGCCTTCCAAATTCTGCCAGTTCTCCAGCGGAGAGGGATGGGTGATGAAAAGGTAAATGCCCAGATAGAGCAGCGGACCTGCACTCCACAGGATAGTCTGAAGCATGGGTGGGAGGAAGCTCACCTGCCACCCATCCCCAACCCTCAGGCCAGAACTCTTGACCCAGTTAATGGGCAGAGGAATCCACTGAATAAACAGCCTGGCAGACTTCCACCCACAAGAAGTCACCTGGGTCCTGGACCATGAGGAGCATGTTATCAGTGTACGTTGACAGGACACCCAGAACTCCAGTTCATGAAGCACAAGCCCCATTAGCCCTAAAATGATAAAGGCCCTTTTTCCCATAAGCTGAGAAGGGGTTAACTCTGGTCAATTAGTGATACCTGAGTCCAATTAAGGGCTGCCTGAGACTTTTAAAAACCCTCCTCTGGTGAGAGAACGGGAGGAGAGACAGGGTGCTGCAAGGCTAGAGGCAGCAGGGAGATAGGCTTCTCCAGGGTGAGAGGCTGCTCTCCTCCCTTCTGGGGGAAAAAACCAAAGCTGAGTGCCTGTTCTGACACCCCAGAGACGACAACAGGACAACACTCTGCCAGCAAGGGGGCAGGGAAAAGTATCACCCTTTGTTTTGTGTTTGTAAATTGGTTTCCTCTTGTTTTGCCGAAGATCACTTGTTGGGCCTGCTCTGAGGCCTCTCTTGAAAATACTGATAAGGAAATTGAGTGGGAAGACAAGCACAGTCCAACGAATGGGGCTGATTTACCTCAGGCTTTGCCACTGTCAGAGGTGAAGTGCTAAGTCTGGTGATACAGAGAAGGTGCCTTGCTACATAAGACTGTGAAAATCTTTGGATGTCTCGAGAGAGAGATTTTTGAGATGATGGCTGAAATAAAGTAAAATATTCAGTTTCATTATTTCCTGGAGAAAGAATAATTTCCCACAGGGATATCACCCTTGGACTCATTCATCGGTTTTGGTACTTCACAGAAGATAAATTGGGTCAAATTATCTGCCAGCATAGTTCCATTAATGTCAAGGGAGTTACTCTGAGAGAATTTGGTCCATGGAACCTGTAATGGAGGTTACTACTTCTGTAAATCAGGCCATTATGGTCAATGGAATGACCCTCATGTAAAATGGGCATGAAGTTGAAAACAGAGTCATATTGTCTTAGCCCATACCTTTGGAGCTGTTGTGTGGACAAGTAGGTTGTTGTAAAAGATTGTGTTGTGGTAGTTAGAGAAAAGAGTTGGGAGTCAGAAGTACCTGTCATGTGGGCAGACCAGGGCTGGCTCTTGCCAAGGCTTTAGGCCTCAGCCGAGCACTGATCAGTTCATTACTGGAAACCAGTCTGTTTCCCCTGTGCGTTAGTATGGTTACAATGGGTATTGAACTTACAACAATGTGTTTAGACTTTATGAAATGCTTGTCAGTTGCTGCATTCATTAATCTAACTTATATCTTTACCACATGCTATAAAGTAATATTTAAGTTTTTGCTTTATAACTGTAAAAAATGTTTGCTCTGAAACCGAACCCAGTCAGGAGGGATAATCTCTTCTTCATCAAGGTGGCCTATCAAAATTAAATTGGCCATTGTGGGACATCACAATACAAAGATTTTGTATTGCCCCTTCACACCCGGGAAGATGCTACGTGGAAAAAGGCTTATCCCGTGAGCTTGGATTCTGAACAAAGGAAATAAAAATTTTCTTGTTAGCTATTTTTCATCTCTTTCTTTTGCTGTTTGGATTCTCACTGGGCTGGAGGAAACAGAAGCAGAGATCCCCAGGGTCAACCTGGGTTAGCCATAAAAGACATTCAGAACTGATAGATTACTACAACTCATGACATTTTAAAACCATCTACACTGTAACTCATTGGTGTATATATGTTTGCCTGCTTTAACCTGTAAATAACTCTCTCATTTCTTTTTCCTAGATAATAAATCTTTAGTTAGTTTATAACAGGATTGGCTTCAAGCATTGTCTTTGATGAGAGATCTACGGTCAAAATTGACCTGGAGTAAGTGTCTGGTCTCTTGGGTCTGGAAGCAACCTGAATATTTTGTGATCTTTGATGTATAGCAACCAATTATCAATAAGTCCAGCTTGCCTGAGTGGCAAGATAGACTGGAGTGCCCAAGGGAACTGTCTGTGACTCCATAATAAGACTGTTAAAGTGCTTGAGGAGTTAACACTTGTTACTGGGTTGGTGAAATCTAATTATAAAATACATAAGTAGTTTGGGGTGTCTGCCCTGCTTGACTGTCTGTCCCGAGGTTGGCACTCACAGTTGTAAGCCACACCAGACAGTGTCCAAATTTCAGATGCTAGTTGAGCATTTCACACTGTTTGTCCTTAAGCAATTTACATGCACATCTTTCAACCAAGCTGCAAACTGGATATAAATTCAGTGACTTCACTGAAAATTGAATATTTTTATCTGAACTGAGCTTTCATGGATAAATACAAATATGTTTCTAAGATCTGAGGTATATACTTCCCTTGGCACTCTCCTAGGTGCACAGGATGTTCTCTGTACACTGCACAACAATACAATGGAGTGAATGCGACACATAACAAAAGGGAGCTCTAGAAAAAGACACACAATAGATCCTATACCTACCTTATTCAGGCACAACAGGCACACCAAAAGTATATCAGCTCATGAAACACTGATCCTCCTAGGAAAAATGTGCTATTTTCACATCTATGACATTTGTGAAAACTCTCCTAAAGCTATATTCTGTCTTAGGTCTCGACTATAGCATGTCATGAAAGTAAGACTCCAGTTATGGGCCTCTGGAAGTGTCATGTAGTTGACTGTAAATACAGGACATCTGCACTTTATTTCAGTAATTAAAACTGTGTGTCACTTTGTAGCACTTCATTTATATTGGCAGCTAGCAAGACAGTTGCAAAAGTTTTAAACATTGCAACAAAATCATAGTTCTGATCACTGAAATGTAGTACAGATGGTCTGGGTTTATAGAAATGTGAGAACTAAATCTCCAGTATGTAATATTCATGTAATTCTTTAGGCACTGTGGTATATTGATATGCCACTTCTCTTGTATAGGAGAACTCTTCTTCCTTTCCATCAGGTGATGGTGCCCCCAGAGTCCAATGCATAGACATTATGGATATGAGCATTACTTGAATGGCATAGTCAAGTTCTTTCTGGATTGCTACAGTGAATCTGCTCCTGCTCTTGGTCTCTTGTGCGGCATTGTTGCAAAGAGGCATTGCCATGCCAATGGACACTCAAACAATATTGAAGTCAGTCTTCTTGTGATAGTCTCTCTCACAGTCAAAGCAGCCCCCTAAATTTACTGGGGTAAATTAATCCATGACAGGAACTGTACCAACTAATGTTCTGTTTTCAGCTAACTTGGTGCACAGCCTAACCACAGAGCTAAGCTGAAAGCAGCCTTTCCACTTAACTCAGCAGAAAGGGTTGCAGCTTTGCCCAGGCAGATGCAATATGTGCTTCCTTGTACAACACACTTCTAAGTCAGCAGAAATGTCCATCATCTCAAAAGCAGAGTAAAATACATTTTCATGTTAAATTTAATGCCACGCTTTGCACTATGCATGTTTGTTTTTCTTTTATACAACTTTCCAGACACATTTTTAATAAGATAACTAAGACTGGGTGAGAACAGCTGGGTATGATGATCAGTACATTTTGCTAGTCATATCATATAGCTAATACAATAAATGGTGGAACAGCTTGGTTTAATTATATTACATTGCATACACAACAAAACGATAATTTAATAAAATTTATTATGAAAGGTTTATAGCTGTACTATGCATTTCCAAATGATGAGCCCATACTAAGTCACTGGCTAGTAATATAACCACATATATCTCAGTCTGAATTAAAGTTTCTCTCTATGAAGATTTTACAAGTGTTTGTGTATGTGTGTAATTGTTTTTTCATAGACCAAATGACTCAAGTGACTGGCAATGGGGATACAGAACCTTTCTCCTCATTGGTTTCAAATCTTATAGGTTGGTAGTGATTGAAAGTCATTATCTTATGGCAGTTTAGTGGCATATGTGAAATGAGCTGATAGACCTGAGGAGCTGGAGTGAGGCTAAACCTCCTCCATTACAGGCAATGGCAGAATTCACATTTTCTTTAATGGGGCAAGATCAAGTAATTAGGTGTCCCCATTACCCCCATCATATTTACTAGCTAACTTTATTAGTAGTCTTGGCTCAAGGAACAGGATCTGAATAGGAGGAGAAGTTTGTTTTCTTGTGTTTTTTTTAGTGTACAATTTAGATCAAATGATCTTTTAAAAATAAAAATGGAAGACATTTTAACTAATATGAATGAATAAAAATGGGGAGAAGAGATGAGAAGAAGGAAATGGGAGGTTAAATGACCAGCTGTTTTATTTCTGATGATACCGTCCAATTTTTTTATATAGTGGGGCAAGGCAGCTCCTTTGCATCATCGGCCTGAGCATTTCTCCCTCAGGCAGTGGGGGCCTGCAATAAATCAGTCCTAGTATGGAAACTTTTTATTCTTCTCAGGTTTATTTTTCCAATATGTTTACCAGGTGAGTGTCAGGGTAGGCAGAAGTAAGCAGAACTCAACAAAAAACCCAAATTCACGTCACAAAAATTCACGTCACCTTTCCCTGCCCACTCTCCCAGGTGGCAAGTCCTTTCCCAAACAACAGCTAACTTGGTTGTTTTCCCTCTAAGGAGGAGACATAGGCCTGGTCTACACTGGCAGTGGAGGTCGCCGTAATGCCGCTTACATCGACCCCTTAAGGTATGTGTCTCCACTGGCACGTAAGTTCCGCCCATCTAAAGCACGGTAGAAATCAAGCTAATAAAACCACCTCCACAAATGGTGTAGCACTGAAGTCGAATTCCATGGGTCGAATTTATGTCAGTGTAGGCAGAGCGCAATGTAAATTGGCACCATTGGCCTCCGAGAGGTATCCCATTATGCTCTGTTGTGACCACTCTGGACATTCGCGCTCTGCTGTAATGTGGCCATGCAAACAGGAAATAGCTCCTCCCCTCAAGCCCTGGGAAATTTTGAATTCCCATTTCCGGTTTAGACAGTGTGGAGAGAACTTTGTAGCTGAACCGCTCATGGCGACTGCATGGCCAAACGCACTCCAGCTTGGAGTTGACCGGAGGTCTTGGATCTCATCGGTCTGTGGGGTGATGAGTTTGTTCTGGCTCAGCTCCAAGCCAGAAAAAGAAATTTAGATATCTATGAGAAGATATCTCACGGCATGTTGGAGAAGGAGCACAACAGGGATGTACAGCAGTGCCGTATTAAGATCAAAGAGCTGAGGCAGGCTTATCAGAACACTAGGGAAGCTAACAGCCATTCTGGCTCCTCGCCCAAAACATGCTGCTTTTACGAGGAGCTGCATGCAATTCTCAGCGGTGACCCCACCATTGTGCCATGCAGCATTGATAGCTCCGAAGAATCCCAGTCCAGGATGAATGAGGAGGACTCTGTGGATGATGAGGATGAGGACAGCAGGGTGCAGGAGAGTGGGGTATCCATTCTCCCTGAGAGCCAGGACCTGTTAGTTACCCCAGAGCAGCCCAGCCACACACAAGACAGCAGGACTGATTGATATGCCAGGGAAGGCACATCTGGTGAGTGTGTGTGGCATATATTATTTTTGCGGTTGTGCCCCTAGTCCGGCTTTTTAAAAGGAGTTTGTGTTTTTGAGGGGATGGTCTTCATGGGTGTTGGCAAACTTCAGCGGAGGATTGCTCCCAAAACAGACTATTTATGTGCAGAGATATGCTTCGAGAATTCTCTGTGGATATCTCAAGGAAACTTTCATGTAGGTAATCTATTAACCTTTGCAGAAGGTTTCTGGGAGGGGCAGCCTTATTTCTTTTGCCACGGTAGGAGACTTTTCCCTGCCACTCTCCTATTAAATGAGCAGGCATCATCGTGGAACAGCACAGAGCAGCATAAGGGCCAGGCTTGTACCCCGATACTTGAAGCAATTCTTCCCTTTCTGCCTGCATTACCCTCAGGAGACTGACATCACACATGGTCACCTAGGGAAGATGGCGCAAGTTTAAGGTACCCAACCTGATGGACTTCAGTCTGCAGTGTAGACACACCCACAGACTTCCACCCAAGAGTAGTCTTTTCTCCCTGCTGCTTCTAACCTTGCTACAGCTTGCTTCTAATCCCTGTTCCTCTGCTTTCACCAGAAGAGAGGTTTTTAAAGGTCATTGTGGCAGCCCTTACTTGGACTCCGGTGTCTCTAATTAACCTGAGGTAAGCTCTTTTCAGTTCATAGGGAAAGGGCCTTCACCATTATGGGACTGATATATCTGTATTCCACCACTCTCTTATATCTGACAGGTCTGACTTTGTCATAATAGTAAGAGGAAATGAAGACAGGCAAAAAGGAACAGAAAAGAGTAAGGGGGAGAGGAACGGCAGGGAACAAATAGCACTTGATGTTCTGAGACTTAAATTCTAACAAATGCTGTAAGTAAATGAATGATATCCATTTAAGAGTATGGCAAGAGCTCTTCCATGTAACCCAGCATCTTCTGTTTGTTTGTTTTTGTTTGTTTTAAAATCAGGGTACAGTTTTTTAAAAAAACTCATATGAGAAGACACTTGTGATTGTCGTCACACTATTTTTTTAATTGTGTGTGTGATTCCAGCATTTAAAAATCAGTGTATGGGTGAAATTAGTAAAGATATGTGTGCAGAGAACTAAAGTGGGCGGTGGGCCACAGCCCCTCTAGATGAGGGGGTAGGAAGGAAAATGTAGGCAGAAGTAAGTTAATTCTATTATCTCTCAAAACAGTATAACTGCAAATGTGTGAATTGCAGATTAAATGTATGTTGCCTTGAGAAAACAATAATGGCCTGATTCTGACCTGAGTGCCAGTTATTTAGAACATAGCCCATTGAATCTTATGAATCTCTCTTGTCATCACCTGTGAATTGTTTGCTCGTTCTTGAAAATCCCTAAAGACTCAGTCTTGTGAGTCAGTTACGTTATCAGTTCTAACAGTAAAAAAATTGAGGGGCACATCTTACTGTACTGCCATGTGATAAATGCTTTTCTGGGCAAATCGTCACTCTATAGAGTTTAATAATTTGTGTATTTTGAGTTGTCTGAATAGTTGAAATTGAACTCCACCTAGAATATTAAGAGCTGAAGGTTGTACCATATTGTTATTTCAAAGGTCAAATTAATTTCCTGTAAAGGGTTTGAAAAAGATCTCGGATCTGGATGATGACTTGATCATTGCAAGGTATAGATGATCAGTATAGAGGGGTATGCAGCCCAATGACCTGATACTTCAGGAAAAACGCCAGTTAGCGTCAATAAGAAAGCTAAGTAAGACCAGCATGTTTTTTTTAAGAAAAAAACATCATTACCTCTTGGAAACTGCAGATTTTCATAAGATACTCCGAGAATAACCATGGATACATGAGACAGACTCAGGAAATCAAATATTTATTTTGTCTTTGATTGCTGTGGAATTTAGTCATTATAATAAGCTATTTCCCTGCCATTTTTAGAAGAAAAGGAGGAAAGACAAACTGGCTTACTTGGTTACTAATGCCCCTTTACTGAAGAAAAGCTTCCATGTGACCAGTAGTGGACCCTGCAGGTGATCAGCCCACATCCTTCTCTGCTTCTTCCGCAAGGATTGTTGTGGTAACAGAAAACAATGTTGAAGCTACCTATACTAAAAATATATTTTGACTACAAAGGCAGACAATTTCATTTGTTCCGTTAACCACTCCTAACTTTTTATATTTTAATGGGTTCCAGAGGGGTAGCCGTGTTAGTCTGTTTTCAGCAAAACAGCTAGAGAGTCCTGTGGCACCTTAAAGACTAACAAATTTACTTGGGTTTCTGCCCATGAAAGCTTATGCCCAAGTAAATTTGTTAGTCTTTAAGGTACCACAGGACTCTCGCTATATTTTAATGATTCTCAATTAGGCTAGAACAAAAGCAAATAGAAAAGCAGTAACTTCCTGTACTGAGTTAGCCTGGGCTCTGAACAATCTCTGTCAATTTCCACACAAATCCTCAAAACCAAAAAACTGAGGGCCAGATTTTGATACTACTTTGAGTAGTACCTTCCTCATTAAGTGGTCCTATTGAATTCCTTGGCACTCTTATGGTGTAAGCTACCATTCAACATGAATGAACAGATCAGAATCTGGCCTTATTTAAGGTTGTAAATCATCTCTATTAATGTACAGAAACATTTTTAGAATGGTGTAAATATAACAAAAATGAACTAGGAAATTCCAGAAATAAGTGTGGCTCAGCTCTTAAAAGTGACTGTAAAAATGGCCATGTGAAATTCCATATTTATTGTCTCACTGATTTCCTTTTCAAATGTGTTAAATACACAATTAAAAGATCTCTAAGTGGTATCTCATGCAATATCACCAAAATGAGAGATTCTGAAGGTCAAATTAAACTCTGATTTTATCTGTGAAGCCTCAATGTCTTCAAATCCCATTGCCTTCAGTGACTGATTGGAACATAGGAACCTGTTATGTTGATGATGCACAAGAAGGGAAGAGACTCCACTTTAGAATAGAATGACTTTAAATGAATTTGAAAGTCTGGAAGTTGAAAGTTTGTACTTATTTAAGTAGAAATACTTCAGTGGCAAATCTGAGATACCTAACGATTTAGGTTGAACACACAAGCATTAAAGCACCCGGGTCTAGTAATAGTTAGTTACTTCTAAAAATGTTCATCTTAATGTCCACCACAAAGGACAAACTCTAGAAAAATGAAATCCCCAAATTTACAAGAGTAATTTTAAGCATGTGAATAGTCCCATTGAAGTCAGTGGACTACTCATATACATAAAGTTATGGGCTTAAGTCTTTACAGGATCAGGTCCTAAACTGCCATGTTTAATGCAATAATAGGGAGTTTAATTTGTATTAACTAGTTATTGGGGTGTCTGTAGGTATGTGGAAATATTTTTGGAGGATTTAATCACTTGCTAGGAAAACACCTTAGATTATTAAGGATTCACTTCAACAGAAGTCTCTGGTGGTGAGCAGCAGGTGTGGGAGCGGAAGGAAAGAGATTGAGTGGTTACAAATATACACATTCTAAGTCTGCATAACCCATAGTCTTCCTGCCTACCAGATCAACAAACACATGGTGTGAAATCAACAAAGGAAGTAAGTAAACATTATAATTAACTTTGGACATTACAGTTAGTAATTAGAAATGCTTGTCAAGCAAATCATCTGTCTGCACATCAGTTTCCGAGTCCTTTAAGTGCAGGTAACGGTCTATGGATCAAACAGTGACATACCAGAGGTGATAAGAAATATTATTAATAAAAGGGGCAACACTGAATGAAGTCACTGATTTGAACATGTCAAACATGATTATTCAAAGACCCTGGATTTTTTTAAGTTTCTCTAATGCAAGGTGCTTTCTTTGTCTGTACAGTGTAGCTTTATTCATTTCCCTCATACTGTCGTGGTGGGATCAGATTATACAAAATATTTGCTCTCCTTATCCTATAAAACATTTTGATTATACTAGAATTCCAAAGTTCTATGAACAGTTTCTCTTATATGAGCTTTAAATAACAAACTTAAAATTTATTTATGCAGTCACACTTACCATGGAGGACACATGTCTTGTTTTGACATTTTAATTTTGTTTCATTCCTTCTAGCATTGTTCTTAAATTCTAGTTTCTGAGCACTGGACATAATTGTCTCCTGTCTAACTGATTTCTCTCTCGATACTGGGTGTTGATGTTAGCTATGTACTTTTTTGAGACTGCCTGCTTGAAATAAGGCATCCTTTCCTTCCCGTCATGATTAGTCCTTGACCACATTCCCAAACAGAAAAGTCAGTCAATTATCCAAAGAACAATATAATACACACACAACTTCCAGGGCTAATCCCAAAGTCATATACTGAGTTCTACAGTATGTGTAGAGCTGATGGTGATAATAGGGATAGGGTGGAAAATCTACAAGCTGGGTAATCTTTTTCTTATCTCCTGCCCCTTGTGCTGTGGATTGTCTGCCCTAAGCCTCCGAAATCAGACTGATCTCTTCTATTCACACTGGACCTACTTCTTCCTCCTAATAAACAATGACGTTCCATCCCTATTTTGGAGAGCCCTGCAGATATTAAAAGATTACACTTGGTGACAAGCATTTTATGGTGAAACTTTGTGTTGCAACTTAAAAACATGAAAAGGAGAGAGATGTTATATTTGTCTCTAGCCATGCTGTGCAAGGGAATATGTAACTTGGGAAAGGATGTACTTGTGAGAAAATTGCCAGCAAGTCTCAAAGTTGAAACCTTCAGAGAGCTGAAAAGATCATTTTCCCACTTGTGGAAAACAAATGGTATTTTAAACTGCTCTCTGTTACCTGTTTATGTTCTTTTCTGTAGCACAAATCTTTATTATAAGAAACAGTTGCTTAATATTTAAGAGAAGTAAGGTCCAGTATCTGGAAGGGAATGTCTCTCAGTGCAGTTTTCTATGGAAATAGGAAGTAGTAGAAAGAAACCTTTTAAAATTTTGAACACAGAGCCTATAGAGAGAGAGATTGAAATAGGACTAAAAATGAAGAGGTGTAACCAAACTCTGTTTTTAAATAGTTGTGCAAGGCTTTAGCCATGTAATTAACACACTTCAAATGTGAATGGAAGCCATGCATTTATTGCTGAAAATATAGGGGATTTTGCTTCAAATTTTTCTTACGTTTAACACTGTTTTACGTAATAGTCTCTGCAAGAGTTATGCTTCTGAATGTTACTATTTTGCATTTGCAATAGGATAAATAACTTTGCAGCTATATTTCTGAGGCATTCCTTTAACAGTATGATCTAGTGGTCTGAGCATGGAACTGGGAGCCAAGAGACACTGGTTCTAATTCTGTCTCTTCCACTGAGCAGCTGTATGACCTTGGACTTTGTTAATAATAATAATAATAATAATAATAAATAGTTCTCATATAGTGCTTTTTATCCATAGATCTCAAAGTGCTTTACAAAGAAGGACAGTATCATTATCCCTATTTTAAGGATGACACAGAAAGGGAAAGTGGCTTGCCCAAGTTCACCCAGCAGGTCAGTGGCAGAGCCAGGATAGTCCTATGTTCTATCTACTAGGCCATATTGCCTCCTATTATAATAAGACACTATTGCCAGAATTACCAGAGCTTGTGGAGGCAGTGTATTGCACTACTCAAAGAGGATTCAATGTGTATTTAGTTCCCTGGAGGCATCTTCAGAACAGCTATTGTTTATGTCTAAGTTTCCTGAGTTCTCTAGGAGTTTCATAGCTCCAATACTGTGGGTCCAGGGCTTGCTTAAGGGAGTGGCTGCTCAACTGGGATTTTCAAAAATCTTCAGAAGGTTGTGCTCACCCAGATGCTTCTTGACGTGGTAATGATAGGGCACAACTAAGCCCACTGGTGCAGATTCAGCCAAGTAAGCCCCAGCTACTCTTTGGTTCCTCTTTACAACATATTTTCAGGAATCCCATTTCTAACTGACTGAAACACACACCCACAGGAGAGCATGAGTGAAACAGAGATACAGTGATTCTGTTTGTCAGAGACAGATGGGAGAGCAAGCGGTTGCTAAGCGGCCAGAGGAAGGGTATGAGACTAGCTGGGATTGGCACAGTGGTGTTTTGAGGGAGCTGCATCTTGAGATTTGTATGTTTTAGTGGTTGTCATTAATATATGCAGGAGCAGAGTGTCTGCAGGTGGAGTCCCTGGATTTTGTTGTCCTGGTTTTTGGCTGCTTGCAACAAGACTAGAAAGTCTCCGTACCTGCACATTTCACAAATAGCGTCCACTTGTACACAAAGAGCATCTTCTGCATTCCATGGTGTGTGGGCACAACCCACATCAGAATTTTCTATAATGTAGGTGACTCTGATTCTGCCTGCTGGTGTAGTGTTACAAACTGCTCTCTGGCACAAATGGCTATTGGTAGTTCTTGATGTGCTCTTACATTTACAATAGAAGTGGATCATTTTGGGTAGGTGTGCTGGAATGGCCCCGTATCAGGCGTTTGAATTCTTATTCTGCTTGCACCTAGCTAGGAAAAGGATAATGTGAGTGAGGAGACGTTATCCCTTCCTATCCCAGCAGTACTGGCATTTCTAATGTCTTGTATATTTTTTATGTCTGTGTGAATTCTTCCTCTTATCTGATTGTAATTACATGGACCCATCCTGACTTTCTTCTCAGTAGTTGGGGCCTAGTGCAGTGGAGGGACACATTTAGTTTTAGCAACAAATGAATATACCATAAACTAACTGCCTTTTTGAAAATGCTGGTGATTGATCATTCAGCAAAAGTTGAGATATCAGAGCTGGAGTAAAATTTTCAGAATTCCTCCTTCTCCAATATTGAAAATTCTGGAGTGTCCAAATTCAAGCATCCACATTCAGTGCTGTACATCTAATAGACCCCCTTTAAAATAACCGAGTACGCTTCTCCACACCAAGTGAATTCCAGGTGTAACTCTTCAGTAGAGTCACACCATGACTGAATGTGGCCCTCTTTGTCTTGTTTTCGTTTTAGCCATTTTACAGATGAAAAACTATGCCCTTACTTCCTCTATTAGCATATTTGGAGATTAAGTAAAGTGTTGTAGAAACAATTACATCTTTTAAATGCACAGTAATAGTATTTAATGCATTGGGCAGAAGGTGAAACTGAGGCAGTGTGTACAATACAATCATAAATAGGCTGCACATGTGTGAGGACACACACAAATACTGAGATACTAAATAATGCTCCAAATGAAAAATATCCTTGTTTGCCTTAGAACGTACTGTCTTGCAATAGTCTTTACTTATTCTTTCCCCAAAGTTAAACTATTCATAACAAATAATCAAAATTGTTCTAAAAATATTTATAGAAATAATGTGACAGGCTGCCATTTACTATCACCACCACATATTCAAACTCCCGCTCCTCTCATGTCAGTCAGCATCCAGATGCCAAACTATGGAAAACATTCTTACAGCAGCAGTGGCAGACCTTGGCTGGATGCCACATTCTCCAGAAAGCTTTGGAAATGCCTTCATCTGTCATATTGAGATGTTTAGGCATGTTGGGTTATGCAGAAACCTTGCAGTCATAGATCCCAGGAACTCTAGACTCCTGTTTCTAAAGTATTTATATTAATTGAAATGGTTTCTCAATGGGGTCTTCTGCAAACCTCCCATGAGACAAGTCTAAGGGGCCTGTTGGACTGTAAAAACCATGAGGTTTTGTTCATATGGATGTATTTTCTATCTCGATCTGCTTATTGGATTCACCAATTGAAGTGTGAAATCTCACTGACAGAAGAATAATTCTTGTAAGAATTCATCCTAAGTAATAATGACAGGACTGCTTGGTACAAGTATAAGTCAAAACAACAATGGTACAGGAAGCAGAGGCAGAAATGATTTGGGGGGGTGGTAGGGTGGCAGCAGGTTGTCATGCCTGCCAAGCAGACCTCTGTTTTGAGATGATTTAGACTGAGAAGGACAAAAATCTTGCTAAACAAAAACAAGACCTTTTCCTTTTGCCAGTTAATGAAAGAGCTACAGTGGCACAATGGAAATGTTTGTGTGGGGGAGTGAGAAGTTGCAATCCTTCTCACTTCCTTGGCTACACTCCTACACGTCCTTTTTTAAAATATATAGAAACTGGTGTGGTTACATTGGTGACATTTGTGATATTTAAAAAAATAGATCTGATTCCCTGGGGAGCTCCTCTGTCTGTCCTAAACAGCTGGGTAACCACAGTTACGTGCATGTGAGTGAAGATGCTGTAGTGATGGGTACCCTATAAATGTACTTGGTTAGATAGGTTGATGGTAGACACTGCACTTGCCACCACTAGAAGGAAGGGTTGTATGTAAGTTAATCACAATAGGATCTTTATAGGCTTGCACTTTGTAGGCAGCACTGGCTCCTGTAGTTCATCAAGCAAAACATGTGCTAACAATCTTGTTATAAATATTTTGGGGAAAATGTTTCAAGTGAATTTAATGAAAGTGAATTTGCTTTCTGTCTCCATGGGATGTGTATATCTGTGTGCCTCACTGTGGATTCTAGCAAGGACTAATTATGTGGTTTTAGTATTATGTAAATATCTGTCAACTAGGAACTGGAGTGAGCCCTCCAATCCATTTCACATAGGCCACCCAGCAGCTATCAGATCATTCTTGACCTTAGTTAATTGTTTTTACTTTGTTAACCTTTAAGGTTTTTTCCTTTAAACATTTTATTATGGTCTTACGTTTTTTAGAAAACCCTGTATTAATTCTATTTTCTTTACATGTTGTTGTTAAAAAATATGCATATATAATATTTGTAAGACTCTCAAAAGGAAATTTGACACACACAATAATATCTGAGCAAGTACATTTTTTGGAGACTAGTTCATGAAGTAGTAAGCAAAAGTGAAAGAGAAGCTAAATAAAGTGTTAACAGTGGTCAGTTTTGGACACTGTTTTGGAAAAGAAAAGAATCATGCTTGAAGGATGACAGCTGCTTTTGCTTTTTATATCTCAACATTTGCTACAGTTTTCAGTATATGCTTTATCCATTTTTGTTTTGCTTTAGTAATTTCATTGGTGAGCATTTCCAATAACATAGAAAGAAACTATTGGATTAGTGCAACATTAGATGTGAGCTGTATTTTTCTGTTGATATTAAAGATTAACTCTTTTCATGGATGCTCTGAAGCAATGTCAAACCAATGGTGTAATTAAAACATAAATGTGGAAAAGTGAACAGGAAAACAAGTGAATGAAAAATGAACACTGAAGAAATTGGAAGATAATACTGAAAATAAATACCTCTCAAATTAAGTACAGAAAAAAATACATGTGCCAGATATTTAATAAATGCTATTGGCATGCAGCTATAAAACCAAAAAATTGTTTAAATTAATGTATAAAGTTTTATGTACAATAAAAATTGTTTTGTATATTAGTTTATAAAGGTCAAATTAACTTTTTCATTAATTAAAAAAGCATACGTTCAATGGATTTAGATAAATTGAGTGGTAAAAAAACATTCTTCCATGTGAATGCATTATCAGACAAACTTACATTGCTTCATGCTGTGATAGGAAAGGAGATAAGGTCTCAGCCATCTGTTCTGAAGGTCCTTGAGTTTAAATCT
Organism: Emydura macquarii macquarii; assembly: GCF_026122565.2. Classification (NCBI taxonomy): domain Eukaryota; kingdom Metazoa; phylum Chordata; order Testudines; family Chelidae; genus Emydura; species Emydura macquarii. The sequence continues at coordinate 13,179,923 of NW_027131500.1, read as the reverse complement.
CCATGGGAGCCAAGGCATGGTGCTAGTGTGTGTGTGTGTGTGCGTGCGCGTGCAGGGGGGGGGGGGGGGAAGCATTCATTCGGGAAACTATCTTTGCTTCAGAGAAACAGAAATTTTTACACACATTTGTTCATAAGAAGGGATTGCCCATGACCTACTGTTTTTCTGAGGCTTTTAAACATTGGCTTAAAATTTGCTGGTGTTGTAACTTTCCTTTTATAAAGCAAACTTGATGCAAGGTGGTAATGATCACTTAGAGCTTAATTTTTGTTTTTCATGTTTAAACTGTAGTTTCAGAGCAATTCATTCAGTCTAGCCTAATCTCCAATGTCCTGTTTGTATTCCAGTTTGTTGACCACATTTAGCTGGTATTTTTTAATGCAAGCATAGTGATGAAATACATTTATTGGCAGGTACCAGTTTAGAATTCTTGTGACTATCTTTGTTTAATTTCAGTTATTCAGGACATTTTGCTAATATCATACTCATGGGAGCTGGGGAGATAAATCACTCATGCATCAATTTTCTTGTAGCAGTCAAGAAGCCTTTCAATTTGGGGCAGTTCTAGGAGATGTAAAGATGATCCCTTGTACTGGGTGATTCCTAGTACTCTACAACTATGTTAGTAACTACATTCCAATCTGAGTAATTAGGTATACCTATCTAAACTCCCTTGCAGTTTCAGTTACACTTGATATTCTTTACTGTGTGTCCTTTGTGAAACTCTGCAGTACTGTATTAAATGGCTGCCATGTTCCAGCCTGTGATGGCGTGTAGAAACCTACACTGGGACAGAAGGGGTTAAGGAGCACTTCTGGGCCCGGGGGGCTCTACTCCACCGCACCTGTAGAGCTGGAGGAGGAGCTTCAAAGGGAACCAGTCCACTGGGAGGGGGAGGAGAAGAAGGGGAGGAGAGATCTATCTATCTATCTTGAGAGCTCCTGAATAAGGGCACAGCCGGAGTCTTAACTGCAGGGGAGAATCTGTAAGTAGCAGCTACTCAGGCTCCAGAGCAGGGACTAGCCTTTCCCTAGGACTAGGGAACTCTGTACTCCATCTTTTGCTGGATCATTTGTAAAGCTTTGATCATGCCCTGGACTGGGAAAAGAAATGGTAGGAAATTCCCCAAAGCACTCTAGAGTGTTTGCTGTCACTGCCTTTTGTACAGGCCTGGGTTGAAGTCTTCTAGAGAAGGATGGCCTGGGGCTCTCCTACCAACCAACAACCCTTCTCCCCTGGAGGTAAGGGAAATAGAGACATTGTAAGCCCTGAGATAAGGGTGCACACACTGGGGGCTGGAGGTAGGCTAAAGACTTCCTTTTTTGGGAACTTATATTTTGCTGGCTCTGTTATCCTCGACTCAGCTAGTGACCTGGCTGGAGAGCAGAGGTACAGTTTGCCAGAAGAGGGACCACCACACCACTGTAATGACTGCTGGCAAGAGATGCTGTAGAAGAGGTAAAGATAGTGCCCAATGACCTAACCACTAGATAGTGCCACCAGTAAGCACTGCCTCATCGGACAGCCCAGACGTGTGCATTTCAGTGGTAGCTGAAGTAATTCTTGTAAAAATAAATACAGTAGATATAGAAGTTCATTGAAAGAGCACTTTTGATTTATTTGGGCTGAAAGGCACTATAATAATATAAACAGAATATTAATATTGATTACATTTTTATGACCCTGGCACTACTTAAATGTTGATTGTCCTGAGGCGTGACCATCATCAAAAGCATTCCATTCCATTATCTGAAACCCATGTCTATAAAATGGGACATATGTAACATGGGTATGTTTCACTTTGGCAATACATTTCCTACACTGAGTGAAAGGAGTGAAAATGAAACTGGCAATAGTAGCTGATGCCTTCCAAGTGAAAGAGCTAAAGGTGAGAGTAGTAGTATGTTTGTTTGTAAAATGACTATATATGGTAATTGTGATCTTTTTTTAAAGCACTGTTTTTTGTTTTGATTTTGATTTTCTAGATAGTAGCCAAAAACAAAGGCAAATATCTAAAGGTTTTTAGTGCTTACCATAGGATGCAGATACTACACAAAGGGTCCTCTATTAATAAGTGGAATCAAGAATTGATAAGGTCTCCCAGTAAATAGAAACACATGGGATACCCTCCCATACATTCCATGATGACTCTGTTACCAGGTGACTAGAACAGACTGGAAAATGGAATTTCTATCCCACAGGAAATTCCAAGATTTTGAAATTAGGTTTTCTCTCAAATTGGGATGGAAAAAAAAAAAATCTAAATCTAAAAATTTTTTATGAAATGAAATATTCCAAAAATGTTGTTTGAAATATTGTTTTGATAAGATCAAAATCTTTCATTTTAACGTTATCATTTTGACTTGTATGTTGTTAAATTATAATATAAAGTCAAAACGAAATGTTTTGACTTTCTTGAAAACAAGCACTTTGATAATTTCATGCCAAATTTCAACACAATCCATAAATTCCCATGAAATATTTAAATTGTATTGAATCAGCATTTCCTGTCAAACGTTTTGACCAGCCCTACCAGCGGTGATTATAAGCAATACTATGAAAGTGACACTGATGACAGAATGAAATATAAAAAGGCAGGAAGAATACCTGCTCCCCCCCCCCCCGCCACTTCTCCTTTGCTCCAAAATCAGGAATGAATGTGAATATTCAACTCATCAACTCCTGTTCTTTCATCTTTTTCTAAGCAAAAAAAAAAAAAAGAAAAAAATTGGTTGAAATGTATGATCATGAAAGGGCTCTCATTCAGTATTGCTATCTGTTGAGTTTTCTAACTGGTTTGACATGGTGGTAAGGATTCAGTATACACATCAGATAAAGCTATGCAGCAATAAAAGAGCAAATGTTTCAGATTTTCAAATAAGTCTTCAGTCTCAGCTAAACTTAATGTACCCAGGGTGCTATTCCTGGTAAGATGGACTGTCCATGGAACACAGACACAGGTGCTGCAAGACAATCTGAAAGCAATTGTGACTTTTTTTTCTGGCATCCAGGATTTGTAAGGGCTAGGGAAAGGCAATCAAGCCTGCAAGCTATTTGTTCTTTGAAAGATCTGTTTTCTCTGAAATGCTTTTTTCTTTGCTTTACAAAGGTTGTCTGGTCACTGGATACCACTGATCATTGCTTCAGAGGGAAGAGAGTTGTAGGTACTTAGACCTGTCTACAGTGGGAAACGAGAACTGTATAACTACATTGCTCCAGGTGATGCAGTTAAACTGACCTAAACCCTGGCGTAGCAAGTGCTAGACTGACAGGAGAATTCTCCCGTTGACCTTGCTACTGCTTCTTGGGGGAAAGGGGTGGATCACCTGTGCCAATGGGAGAATCCCTCCCATCGGCATAGGTAGTGTCTTCACTGAAGCTCTACAGCAGTGCAGCTGCAGCATTCTAAGAGTAGACAAGCCCTGAGCCTAAGTCAGACCTGCTGAGGTAATCACGGTTAGTGTCTGTGGACTGCAGCTTAAGGTCTGGCCTGAGAATGGGAGAATCATGTGATTCCATGCTGAGAGAGGTGGCTGCTCAAAGCCTGAGACCTGAGAAAGGGTGTACTTGAAGAGGGATCAGAAGTCCCTTGAGCCTGGTAATTGTGACTATTGGATTCTGTCAGGTCCTATACATAGAGGGTGAGAGTATAAATAATTTTCCCCTCCCCTGTTGCTTGTGAAAAGTCCAGGCAGAATTGCAGTCCTAGGGCTCAAGGAGTACAGAAACTGCTCAGTCCTCACTCCCCAACCTTCTCTGCACCAGCTTGTGCATCCTGGCACACAGGAAAGGACAGAACTCATAACTTTCCACAAAATCAGGTTTGTAAATTCTGCCCTTTTAACTCCTACAGCACTTGGGAGTGGAGACATGGCCCCAGGCTTTTCTAATCTCCAGCGTTTGACTGGAGGCTGCAACTTTTTGATCTTCCTCCAGGTCCTTGGCCTTTCCAGATGAACCTCTGGTCTTTTTGGCAGATAGCCAGGATGAGAGAGGCCAGTTTCTGCAACTCATTCTTGTCATTCACCTGCTAGCCAAACAGTGCAGTACCTCCCCTCAGTTCTGCCCTTTTCATTCATGGGAGACAGAGTGAGCTGAGGAAAAGCCCAGAGCAGACTGCTGACTGAGCAGGCCAAGAGATGGTGAGGATTTTAGTGGTCGCTTTTTAGAGACCCAGGCTGGAGTTTGAGAGTGAGGAGGTAATCCCTGTTAGTGCCACAGTCTGTGCCTTGCCATCAGGCCCAGAGGGAAGCAGAATGCTGAGCTCGAACAAGAAGCCTATAACCTAGGCAGAGACTGAGGAAGACCTGGAGCTACTGACATCCCTAGTCTAGAGATGAACCAGATTCTGCGAGTGCAGAGAGAGGACACAGACCAGACCTGGAACAGAAGCACTGAATCTGCCTCCCATGCTTGGATTAGGCAGTATGTATGTGAGAAAGAAGCGGAGCAAAGGCACCACTTGAGAGGTGGAGATGGTGAAGAGATGGATTTCTTTGGTGAAAAGGGATGTGCTCAGGGACAGTTAATGAATTTGTTTTGGGAGCATGATGTATTGGAGGCAGAAATTTATGGATATACTTTTGGAGGGGAAGGATGTATGTTGCTGGGGTAATTGACTGATTTACAATGGATGTCAGTTATTAGTTATTCTGACTTTGACAACTTTTGCTTATTAGCAACGTTTTGCTATTCCTATTCTAATGACTTTAACATTAATGGGTTTTGGATATTAGCTACTTTCATTCTACATGTTGACCATTTTTCCCCTTGTGCCCTTGTTCCCCATAGAAAGCCCCAGCTGCAGGCAGATGTTTAGGAAGACTTGGGACATGCTGAGCTGGGGCCTCTGGCCCCAGGGCAGAGCAAAATACAGAGACTGCATGAGGAGGCATTGTGCAGCCTGATGGAAAACGCCAACACCTGGGCAGCAACCCCACCTCCCCGCTGCTGTGCTGCGTGAAGCTTGCGCTGCCAGCCTCCCCTCACAGTCTGCTGCACAGGGACTCCTGCATCACCTGATGTATCGGTGAAAAGTCTCTGGCTGCAGGGCTTCGCCACACTGTTGTCTCGGGCATGGGCCTTTTGTGTACTGGCAATTTTTGGTTGTTAGCAACTTTTCTCTGGGAACTTGAGAGGCTGCTGCTAAGTGGCATTCACTGCATTTTGTTCTGGGGAGCCCGTTTCAAAGGAGTGTTTTGGAGGCCATCCCAAAATCACTTCATCTCTCTCCAAAATCATAGGGTTCGTGTAAGTAGCTATGATTGCCTCTTCCCTGTACTGCACCTTTAAACGTAAGAAAACTGCTTGCCTGTTCTTTAGGAGTTAGGCTGTAGGATGGAGAAAAATCATGATTTAAAAAATTATTTTTTTAACTTAAAACATAATTTTCAAAATTTTATGGCTTTATTTAAATATTTTATTTACATGTTGCTAATTCTTTACCTTATTCCTGTTTTATAGTCTTAAGCTCCTAAAGTGGATGTTTTGTACTTGTTTCCTTAAATAGTTTCCTAATTGTTAATAGAATTTCAAATTTTGCATTGATTTTTTTTTCCTACTAAGACATTGCACTTTTAAAATGCTCATCTATGATTAAACTGACAAGTCCAAGGTCTCATTAACATCCTTGCTGTGAGAACAACGCAAATGCAAAATTGATAAACAAATAGGTAGCTATGTTTGTATTTACTTCTACCTTCTGATATATGGGACTTCTACAAATCAAGAAAGTTGAAGTGCCTTGACCAGACTATCTTCCTTCATCAGGGTTTGCAGTTTGAAGTCCGAAGGACTTGTACTTCTAAGTCACTTAGATTCTTTTCAGAATCGCTTGCTTAGGTAACTAAATATGTGATCAGGGTCCAGATTTTTAAAAGTATTTAGAAGATACCTAAAAATTCAGATAGGCACCTAATGAGATTTTCAAAAGCACATAGGTGCCTGATTGTTATTGATTTCAGCAGCCTATTTGCATCTACAGGCATCTGAATGCCTTCAAAAATCTGGACCCAGGAACCTAATTTTGGAGTCCTGTTTTTGAAAATTTTTGCTGGAATACAAAATTCTCATTAAATTTGTTAAAGTATTGAAAGTCTAAACTATGTTTCACTGTTAACACTGAATCAATTTTGTTTTGAAGTGACAAAGATTTTATGCCACTAAGGGAATTTTTTTACAAAATTACGTTTTATTTTTTTTGCCCCGATGCATAAATAATTATGCATATGTTTTACTTTAGGAACATGAATAGTCTCAGTGAAGTTAAAGGGGAGTATTCATGTTCTTAAAGTGACGTACTTAAGTGTTTGCAGGATCAGGGCCTTTGTTTTCGAGGGCGGGGGGGAGGATTATTTTTTTTTTCTGTCTATAGCAGTTCTGTAAAATTCAAATAAGATACCAGCAGTGTCATTTAATGAAAGCATTTATCATTTAATTTGATACTTTTGAATCTAACATTGCAATAGCAAACATTTTCAACTTAATTATGCAAAGCATCAACCTGATTTTAAATCAATGATTTTAAAAAATCAAATGATTTAATATTAGTGACTTTAATTGTCATGATTTAAATTTCTCTACCTTGCACAGTTGTAAAAGGATTTGAGATAAAGGAAGTGCACACTGTGCTCACCTGTGAGTACGTTCTCTCCCTTTGTCACATGGAGATTTGTTCTTTCTTTGGTGTTTTTACTTTTACCTAAAATAAAAACCATCCCAATTGAAGGTGCATGTTTTGCATTTAATATTTAGAAAACATAACAATTGGTCTCTGCTATGTGAATCATAGAGATGGAAAAGACTGAGGTCATCCTCTGTTGGGATCATTTCCTGTAGTATATTCTTGATTGCTGTTTTGTCCAGTCTAATTTTAAATGACTCAAATGATGGAATTTCCATTACTTCCCTTGGGAGTCTGTTCTGAAGTGTTCCAAAGGGGTAGCCGTGTTAGTCTGTATACAGTAAAAACAACGAGCGTCTTGTAGCATCTTAAAGACTAACACATTTCTGTGGGCATAAGCTTTCGTGGGCTGCAACCCACTTCGTCAGATGCATGACGAAGTGGGTTGCAGCCCACGAAAGCTTATGCCCACAAAAGTTTGTTAGTCTTTAAGGTGCTACAGGACTCTCATTGTTTTTGTTCTGAAGTGTGATAACCACACTCTTGGGTTTTCCCAGATTTACAACCTGATTTACAGACTGATCAGTGCAGTCTGAGGTGTTGCAGGCCCCAGACTGCAGTAGGACTCATTGCAATGAGACTTGAGTGCAGTGGGACCAACTGTCTGCTTCCAAAGATGTGGGGTGTGCAGACTCTTGCTTCCCCTTCCTTCAGAAGACATCTATAGCCTGGTTGGATGTGGCGGGGTTTAGTGAATCTTTGAATCTTGAGATCAGTTTTGCCTGACTTTATATGGAAATTTTATTTCAGTCTAAGTATGTAATATATTGGTTGGCACTGTATGCATACCACTACCCTCTACTGGTTGGCTTTTACCAGTAGGATTAAAGTACTGAAAGCAAAATTGAATAGAGATTCTCCTTCATCCCAGGTGGTAAATGCCTGTTTCTGAAGCTGAAGGTCCAAGACTGTATCTCTGAAGTAAGTGTAAGATTTAATTGGAGCATTTGAATTATTATTATTATTTATTATAAACTCAGTACACACTGAGATGTGTTTAAAACGTTGAATGAAAATGCACTGGTAACCACTTGGGGATACTTTAAAGTGGTTGCTTAAACCAGAATAGGTGGCCTGGTAAAGATGATCTGTAATAGGTCTTAGGCTGACAGCCTTGGGTAAGAAAGCAGGACTCCTTCGTTGAGCCATTTTAAGTTCAAGTGCTAGACATTCACACGCGGATGCAGAAATGTTTGTGCTAAATAACACACAGGTTATGTCAGGTGTGTGCAGTTCTCTGCAGTCTAGGAATGTAAGAAGGGTTGACGTGTCTGTGTGTGCTGGGAATGGGAACTGGGAAAGAGATGCTGCAGAGAAGTCCTGAGAAGGGACAAACTTTGAAGAAGGCTTACACAAAGGTGGTTATGTTTTATTAGCAAATAGGAATTGCCATTCTGGATCAGTCATGGTCCAGCTAGTCCAATATCAGGTCTCCAGTAGTGGTCAGAGAAAGGTGTTAGAAACACCACCGTAGGCAGACTTTTTATAGTCCTTTTCTTAATGAGTCTATCCAGCTAGAGTAGTTAATGCTATCCATAGAAACATTCAATCCCTGTTGTTGCTTGAGATACCAGTAAAGCCAAACCCCAGGAATGGGTAAGTTTAGACTTTCGAGCATGTGTGCATGTACACCATTTGGGTGAAAATTACATGTTTTCATGGTCCTTAGTACCAAGTTCATTGTATTAATTTTTTCCATTTTCTTACCTGAACATTTTTGGATAAAATCGGTAAATAATGGATTCAAAGGTTTTAAAGCCAGAAGGGAGCATTAGATTATCTAATCCAACATCCTATATAACAGAGGCCAAAGTATTTCACCCAATTATCCTTACACTAAGCCCAATAACTTGTTTGACAAAAGCATATCTTCCAGAAGACAGTCTTTATTTGAAGACTCCAAGAGATGGCGAATCCACCACTTCCATTGGTAGTTTGTTCTAATGGTTAATCACCCTCATTGGTTTTTTTTCTTTTTTTTTAAGTGCCTTCTTTCCAATTTGAATTTGTCTAGTTTCAGCTTCAAGTCATTGATTCTTGTTATGCCTTTCTCTTCTACACAAAAGAGCCCTGTTGTTTTCTCTCTGTGAAGATACTTCTACACCACAATCAAGTCACTTCTCAATCTTTTTGATAAGCTAAACAAATGGAGGTCGTTAAGTCTCTTACTATAAGGCATTTTCTTCAGCCCGGGAACATTTTTTTATGACTCTTCTCTGTACCCTCTCCAATTTTTCAGCACCTTTTTTGAAATGTGGGCACCAGACCTGGACACATTTTTCCAGTATTAGTTTCACCAATGCTGCATACAGAGGTAAAATCATCTCCCTACTCCTGCTCACTTCTTCTCTTTATAGACCCAAGTATTACATTAGCCCCTTTTCCACATCATTACATTGGCTCCTCATGTTTAGTTGTTTGTCTACTGTGACTCCTAAATCTTTTTCAGAGTCACTGTTTTCCAGGATACAGTCCGCCATTGTGTAGGTATGGCTGCATCCCTTGTTTCTAGATGTATGACCTTGCATTTGGATGTATTAAATGTCTCTTGTTTCAATTGTCCCAGTTGATCAAGCAATCCAGATTGCTCTTTTCCTGTTCTTGTCAATATTTACCATTCCACCAATCTTTGTGTCATCTGCAAATTCTATCAGCAATGATTTTATATTTACTTCCAGATCGTTGATGGAATTATTGAATAGCATTGGGCCTAGTATCAATCCCTGCGTAACCCTGCTAGAAACAACTCCATTTATTAATGATTTCCCATTGACAACTACTTTTTGGCATCAGCCAGTTCTGAGTCAATTTAATTTGAGCTTTATTGATATTGTGTAGTGCTAATTCTTAAATCAGAATGTTGTGCAGTACTAAGCATGTTATATCTATGCAGTGATCTTTACCAACCAAGCTTGTAAAACTGAAATCAGGAGTGTTTTGACAAGACCTATTTTCCATAACACTATGTTAGACTGGCATTAATTATATTGATTGATTAAACTCAGATCAGATTTTCTTGGGATGGATGGTAGACTAACAGGTCTATAGTTACCCAGGTCATCTTGCTTGCTCTTCTTGAATATTGGCAAAACATTAGGACTCTTCCAGTCTCTTGGAATTTCCACAGTGTTCCAAGTTCTATTAAATAATTAACATCAGTGGACCAAAATCTCCTCAACCTACTCTATTGGAACTTTTGAGCGTAAGTCATCTAGGCCTGCTAATTTTAAAATATTTATCCCTTGTAGATGTTGTTTAACATCTTCCTTAGTTATTAATGGACTGGAATGTACTTCATGATCCTCGTGAGATGTCAGTACATCATCTTGCTTCTTTTCAAACACAGAACAGAAATATTTTCTGCATCATTTTAAAAAAATTTACTGTCTTTATCTAGTGATGGGCATGTACCACTGTTAGAAATTCTTTTATTCCTGATACATTTAAAAAACTCTCCTTATCATTCACCCAGTTAGCTATAGAACGTTTTCCCTGATGTCTTTAGCTTCCCTTATTGCATACTTCATAACTTCTAAATGTATTGTTTGCTATATACTTTTTCATTTTTATATTTATATTAATTGTTAAATTACAGTGTATTTGCAAGGTCTTGGTTACTTTTCTGTATATTTTTGTTACATTTTTAAGCCATTCAGAAGGTCAGCTATTTAACAATTAATTTATCCTTTTATATGTTTAATACATGTTTCTCTCTCTTTTTTATCTTGAACTATTAATAAAATCCTCTTCGTATAAATCCCTTGGCTTGTATTAACGCATTCTGCTTTTTCAGTTACTACTCTCTTTTCTCTGCAAGCTTTAATGAATTGCATATTCCTGGCTGGTTGATTCCCCTTCTCTATTTTTAATATAAGTGGTTATTTGTTGTCACTGCTGTTGTTTATTGAAGGTTGGCAATATGCTTGGCGCTGTACATAATGCAAAGGAATACATAATCTCTCCTGCAAGGAGCATACTGTCTTAAAAGTCGTTATTGGTAATAGTGTTTGGGATTGCTTCTAGAGGACAAAACAATTACAAAGTGATGCCCTTGTGCAGCTCAAACACTCCATCCAGTAGATGATGGTAGTGCATACACATGCACCACTCTTCAATGCAATTTGTGAAAAAGTACTTAACAGTATTTTATAATGGTGATCCTTAGACTCTAGTGAAAAGTCAAAGAGAGAGACCGAATCCTACATTGTGTTGAGCACTGTCTGTTAGGTGTTGCATGCCATCAACTTCTATTTCTTTCACTTTGCAGAACTGAGCCCTTGACTGCATTCTTTAACAGTTCCTTTCTAGAGCTCTTTGCACAGTTTTGCAACCTCTAGTAACCATATATTTATGGATAAATTGCTTTGTGCCATGTAAGAAAATGTCCTGGGTTCTTCCCATAAAGTAAGTCGATTATGAAATTCAAGTTTTATGAACGTACTGGAAATTTAAATGAGCATACACAATGCAACCTGCCATATGCAGGAAAGGACATTCAACTGATTACCTTTTGGCTACCACCCACAGTTGAAAACAAAAGACGAAATGGGCTGTGATCCCACACTCTCCTTGTGAACTCTGGCTACTATTCCTGTGTGGATCAAATTTATCCTGAAATATAGCCTTTATTCAAATTGCTGTATTGTTCTACGGTAAAGTTTGTGGCAACAGAAAACAAAACAGAAGCTATCTGACGTAACAAGCTAGCCTAAAAGAAATCAGGCAAAATACTTCACTGCACTGTCAGGAACTAATCAACTCTGATGTTACCGATAAGAAATACCACTCCACAGTATATGATAAAACTACAATAGTATCCCATTTGGTGGAATCAGGACATGCTTGTGCTTTGAAACTGGAAATATTCAAGATGCATAGATATATGAAAAGCTGCAATATATATAAAATGCTAAACAAGGAGTTTCTATTGTACAACTGGCTTTATAAAACACCTTTGTAGTTTATAGAGCTGTGATGTCTGATTTTTGACATTCTTAGGTTTTCCAGAGAGCTATGATCTCAAGTCTTCTATGTATTCATGCATTTCTGCATTACTATAGAGAAAAGTGAAGGGTGCTGACAGGATCACCACAGGGATTTTTGTAATATGCGCTACAAAACGAAAGACCCCAGAGAAAGATACTGATATTGTACTACATGTAAAAATCTTTCGAAAAACCAAGTACATTACAGTCCTATCTCTTCCTGGTTATTGACCTATTTGGAAAAGTGTACAAAACATAGTGTTTCCCTTACTGACTTAGTGCTAAACATTGGAAGTGGTCTGAAGATAAAAAATTGCCCAAAGGTCACAATTCTTCAGCATCTCCATGGACATGGAGGACTTGGATCAAGTTCAGAATTGGTTTTTGCAGTTTATTATTGACTTGACCATGGAGAGGGTGAGATGTTTGTATTGAAAATTCCATGTTCTACGTTTGCTACAATACGATACCACTTACTTTTCACAGGTCTCTTTGGGGAAAAACAGAATGTTAGGACATTGATTCTTCTTGCTCATATCATGGTTTTTCTCCATCAAAATATTTGATGTTCTCCAAAACTGGTGAACATTTCTCTCCATTCTGATACTGCTATTGAGATATATTCAGTTGTTACTGCTGTTGAACCTCTTACAGTGGTTCAAGTTCAGCATCCTAACACAACATACAATAACTGCTTGGTTTCAGCCAAAATTGGAAGAAATTATTTGATGCTTAGGCAGAATTGCCTGACTATATTTTGATATACAGTACATAACTTGTTCCATTTTCTTGTATTTTCTAAGACCTCACTAAACAAAAATGCTCACCTCTATCCATTTACAGTTTTCAAACGTTTGATGATAACTAGTGTGATTTGGCATTTTGAAGAGGTTTTCAGTGTGACCTGAAGTTTTCATTTGTACTAATCTTTGTGCATTTGGTATTCTAGTCACACTCCACAATACCCAGCCCTGAAACTTTGTAGAGAAACTTCCATTTTGTTAATTTAAATACAATTATCTGAATTCTATTTATTTTAAAAATATTTTATTTTTTGTCAAAATAAACATCCAAATATAAATACAGTATGACACACAATGTATTACAATGCAGACTAACAACACCAACAATACACACACTGATCAGGAAAACATGAATATACTCATCTCTTCACTCCACCCAAACTTTTTAAAATTCGTATCCATCTAACATGACGGTCCCCTTCTTCCTTTATAAATGCCTGACCAGAACTTATTAAACTATTATTATATTAATTATAATAATAGTATTAATAATTATATTAAGTTTTATTCAGACCTTGCAGCATGGAAAAATCATTTAGTAGTAATAGTTGTGGCAAAGTTGGCAATTCCTAATCCCCAGGCCAAGTCCTCCTTGCCTGCAAAGATCCCATTTATCACTTTACCTTGGAATCTCTTAGTTTTCAGACAAGCCCAAATAGTGTGCGATATTTAGCCCTGGCTGAATGGAGCTGTGCATCCTTATGCTAAGGCTGAACTTAGCCTGATTTTTATGAGGATACCCTCTCGTCCATCATACCTGCAGTTGATTTCTTCATATTTTTACATACATTTAAATAGATGGGCTCTTTCAATAAGATACTTATAAAGCATGTGACGTGAAGTCATAATATTAAATAATTTTATATCAGGCCTTAGGTGCCAGTAATTAGAGGTGTGTCTGTGTAATACACAATTGAAAAGGCAAATTAAAATCAGGAGCTGGCTATTGGACATATCTGAAAAAAATATAAATACCAGGTGTACACAGCCAGAGCTCAGCGTGCCTTGCCCATGCCCCTGCCTGTCTCTATACATTCCATGAGCTAGGCAGAATGAGGAAGTTGGCGCAGAGGCTGGCCATAGTGGTTATATGCTCACCGAGAGCGCTTCCATGCTGAGGGAATTTTGATGGATTTCCAGTCACTGTGCTCCACTTAAGAAGTGCAAAGGGGCCAGAATGCAAATGAAACTATGCCCCAGTATTTATGGATGAGATATAAAACTGAGGTTTTGACCACAAGTGGGCATGAAAGATTGTATGACACTTTTCATAAGAATAGGATTGTTAATCCCCGTGTCCTGAGAAAACTCCAGTAATTGTATCCTCCCAGCCCCCCGAAGTTTCTATTGCATATAGTATTCTTCTGCACTATCTGCTCTAAATTATTGTGTAGAGTTTCTGGATGTTGTTAGTTCCACCCTAGATGTGCCTGCCCTTTAATAGTAAGTGACATTATATGTATTCACTGCAGTGTTGTGCAGCTTAATTAGAGAATACTTACAAAGCATTTTAAGATCTTTTGATAGAAAACGCTATCAAAGTGCAAAACAATAACATGCCCTCTCCCCTATCTCTCCCCACACAAACAAACTCCTTAGAAAGAAACTTTCAGTCATAAGTGATGAAAGATACAGTAGGTGCCTAAATTTATATATCTATTTATGTGCCTGATTTCCAGTGGTGCTGACCACCCACAGGTCCTTTTTATTGCTATGTGGACTGGAGTAGCCTCCACAAAGCAGCCTTGCAGCCTGAAAATGCAGATTCCTCTTTCTCCATGCCTCTGACCACCTTAGCTACTCAGACTGGCTGCTTGGCAAAGGATCAGCCCCTTAATATTTTGTTTCATTTTATTCCTGATGTACAGATTCATCAACAGGGGCAGAAATAAGTTAATAAAGTACCATAACCTTGCATAGTTTTTTATGGCAATTTCAAACAAGACACAGGGGTGAGATTCTGTGCTTTACCTCTTAAAGGTGCAGCACAGAGCTCACAATTCTGGAGAAAGGGGGATTTAAACCAACTTTAGGTCCTCCCATTTCTGGGATTGTCCCAGGGACTGCAGAGGCTGCCGATGTAAGTTAGGCAGCCCTTGGGGGGGCTTGTTTGAGTTACAGCATCCTACCGTTGCTGTCTGGAATCTTTATAGCACTGCATGCTGCAGCCGTCCGCTCTCCCACCCTCATAATGCCTCCAATTGTCCTCATAATCTAGTCTATTTCCTAGGTCATAGGGGGATAGACTAGATCACTTAATAGACCTTTTCCTAATCTATTTTTTACAGCCAGGGAACGTTATTTAGGGCCAGACTGTGATTTTTTCAGCCACATCCTGCACTAGAGAGTGCAATGTGGTTGTACTGCAGTGGGAGATAGAATTCCTCCTGGATCTCCCAGGTTGAACACATTGCAGTGGCAGCACCACCACTCTTTCGTTTCTGCAGATTACACTCCCCTCCATGAGCTAGCGTGGCAGGCTAGTGCAGCCTATGGAGACGTGGCCTCACCCTCATCTTGAGACATCTTTTTAAGTCAAGATTGGATGTTTTTCTAAAAGATATATACTTTAGTTCAGTCAGGAATTAATTCAGGATAGTGCTATGGCCTGCATCATACAGGAGATTAGATTCTAGATGATAACAGCAGTCCTTCCTGGCATTTTATTCTTCTCAGACTTTTGGGGCATCTACTACCAATGAATTTGCCAGCAAGGAAAATGCTTTCACTTCTCAATTGGATTGTGCTTGGCCCCTGTGTGTGGTTTCACAGTGATTGGGTAATCACTGCTGGTCCCACTCCCACCCTCTAGTGCATAGCTTAGGTCAAGTGCTCATCATGCTAGTGAGTAATAACCTAAGTAACGACCACCACTTTTGACCCTATGATTTCATAATTCTCTAAGACCGATGCTTAATAATCTCTTTAAAAGCAGAAAAAAGCACTCTCTGGTTTCTATAAATATATATAGTAGAATTTGTACAGACTCCATTGGAGGTGATAACTGCCTGCCTCCATAGTAGCAAATCACATTCCTTCACTTGTCCTGTCCTTCCACAACAGAACATCTTTGAGTGTTTTGAGCTGAAAGCCTTTTCAAAAATTGAATACAAAGTTGTTAGCGATTCAGAATAAAGTCAAAACAGAGGTAGAAAGTGACCTCTGAGGCATGGCTGGACTTATTTATGAGGAGAGACTGAAACAAACAATTGTTTAGATATTCTTTATAGAAACATTGACTTTGGACTTCTAAAATGTTATCCTTATTTTTATGATGTCCCATGGGAAGAGAACGCTGATGAAGTTAATAGCTATTTAAAAAGAATGGTAGAATTTTAGAGATCTCTTGAAATTATATAAAAAGGAAACCTGTACAGAATAATATAACAGTTTTAAGGTCAGATACCTCAGGAGCGTTCAAGATTATTGTATGATTATGGATTATTTTGGAGGGTTGGGAATCTCCACTTTGTAGTGATATTCGGTTCCTGTTTCTATTCTATAATTATACCAAGCTTATCAATCCTAAAACTTTTCTGTAGTCTTAGTATTTCTTCTCTTGCATCTCAGACCAGTGTAATTTGGGAGAAAAATCTCCCTTTGGAGCAGGCATTCTCTCTCACTATGTGTTTGTGCAGTTCCAAACACAGTGGGGACCACATCTCAGTTGATTAGGCTTTCGTGTAATAAAACCAATACAGACTCCAGTAAGGTTATTCCTTATTTATACGAGAATATGTGAGAGGAGAATTAAACTGGGTGGCATCACTTCAATGGTGACTAAATGGATTTGTAAAGAGGGAATCAGGAACAACCACAGGACTGAATTACAATGAGAAGATTATAATTGGGCCAGGTGTGAAAGATACGTGTGAAATGTGATACTGGTTATATCTGGAAGCTGTTTGTTTTGTTTAAATTCCTTTACAGATCAAAGTATGCTAGATAAAGTTTCCTTTTTAATCACTTGAAAAGGAAGTTCTTCTCAAGGGTAGTTTGATATGTAGTGAATACTACAGCAGGAAACGTGTGTGTGCAAAACAAATTCTCAAAACAAGTTAGCAAATGTAATTATAAAATAATTTACTTTGGACTGTGCTTTGTGTTTTCTGTAACAATGAGTGTTGAAGACTGACTTATTGTGATTAGTAAACATGTTTGTTTGATAGCTAGGAAAACGCTATATATATATATTAAATATTAAATATATAATATAAATATTAATATATATATATATTAAAAGAACATAAAAATTGCAAAGTCAAGCAGTAAAAAAGTAGCAAATGCCAGAATTAAGGTTCTTTGCACAAATTTAATGTAGCCCCCATGTGCATATGCATTATGATACAGTCTATGATATGATAGTCTTTAAATACATGATCACATACTAGTTTTCCTCCACAAGACTCCTGACTCATTCAGTGTACAGGATAGACAATGCTCACTTAACAAGCAATTATTCAATATTTTGTTTTCTCCTCCTTGTGTGATGTGTGGCCGAGGCCTTATTTACTACTCAAACTATTCAAAACCCTCTGTAGACTGTATTATTGGTCTTTTTTCTGTGTCACTCATCGTAATATAGTAACCGAGGGCTTCATAAACATTAATGAAATCATTTTCAGACTACCCTAGGAAGAGAGGGGTTATTATTCCCACTTTACAGATTGGAAACTGAGGGATTCATGTCAAAAGTGTCTACTAATTTAGAGTGCCCAATCTGAGATGCTGAAGGCCTGGTTTTTTTTGTTTTTGTTTTTGTTTTTTAAAAGAATATAGCATATTATATCACTTTATTTGTTCACAGCTCAGCTCTCGTCTTCAGTTGCAGTAGAGTGTAAATCAGATCCCAGGTATCTGAAGTTGGGTACCTAGAAAATAAGGATCAAATCAAGGTCATCTTTCTAATGCTTGGTTTAAGTGACTTGCCCAGCATCACATAGGAACTCTGTAGCAGAGGCAAGGAAAGAATACAGTTATCCAGGGCAGGATTCAATTGCCTTAACTGGAGACCCCACTTTTCTCTTCCTGCACTCCCTGCACTCTTCATTCACTACCCATCTTCCAACTTCAGCAACCAATTAGACAGGGATCCTGCAAACCACAGTCTCATTCACTTCATAGCCCTGATTCATCTCTTTAGTACTGTTCATCCTGGGCACTGAATGAGGCAAGCTCCCATGAAAGAATAATATGTGATCATAGAATTAGAGACTATCATAATGCATATGCACAAGTGAGCTGAATTAAGGTTAAAGCCTTAATTCAGCCATTTCCTAATTTTGGAGTGACAGATTTTGCAACCTTAATGTTCTGTAATGTCATTTTTGTCATTTTCCTAAGTTTTTAACTGAGCAAATTGGAGAACCCTCCCCTCCCCCCACAAATTCCAGCATGTGGAAGTGTATTCAGTCCCACCTGGTGCATGAGTAGGATTAGTTTCGTTCCACGGTACAGACCTTTGCCTATTGAACTAAGAAAGTAACTGATAGCAATAGTAGGTTACCTGTGTGGACCAGCATTAGAGGGAGATGAGGAACATATTTTGTTAGTGAGATTTACAGCTATTTGTTTATAGCAGAGGAATTCACCCTAATGGTAAAAGACCCTTCCAGCTCCCTTCTTCCCTGGCCTGTTGAATCTCTGTCCCCCCCCCCCCCCCCCCCATACTGCCCATGGCTCCAGGTCCCAATTCCCCACCCCCAACTTCTCATTCTATTTCTTGCCCCAGTGTATCCCCTTACCACCACCCCTCTATGGCTCTTCACCCCTCTATATTCCAGTCAGGCAGCTTCCACTTTTCCTCCTTCCACTTGCTCTCCCTTTCTTTACCCCCTCCTTTGTCTCTTACTTTTGTATTTTATGTTTGTCTAATCTGAATTGTAAACATTTTGGGACAGGGTCTTTGGGGGGAGATCCTCACCACCACTCCAGCACCTTTATATTGCGTAAAACAGCCACTGTGGCATAAAATGAACCTTCAGTTCCCTGGTCCTACTTGAGGGAGGATTCTCCCAGTGCAGTCACTGCAGAAGACTCTGGCAAGCCCTGGGATATGGGGTCTAGATTCAGGATTGTTTCCTGTGGTAAAATGGTTAGTGTTTTTATTCAGTCTACTTTTTATAATCCCAATAACTTGCTAGAAATGGACATTGTGGTACAATCCTGCTCTGACAGATGGATGCGCTAGACAACCTAATTCTGGTCTTCTACATCTCTAATATCTATTATTGCAAGACCAATGTGTAAGCATCTTTTGAAATCAGGGAAACATTCTCTGGGGCTCCTTAAAATATTGTACTTGGATAGAATCCCATTAGATGTGGTACCTCTGACTTTCCTGTTTGGTGACGTTATGTCAACAGTAGCAGTACAGTGTAATTTAAGTGGAAGATGTTTCTAAATCTGTCAGGCAAGAGAAATAAATTCAATTAAATGTAAAACTAACACTTAAACAGTAATCGTCTCCTAGTCCGAACGAGTGATGTACAGAAGAAGCGATTAATAGGCTAGAGGACATCAATGTTCTTGACAGTAATATTATTATATATATATCTGGTAATAATAATACCAGATAACTACAGAAAGTATCATGCAATTTCTTGCCTTCTTTTTGAATGATCAAATCTGTTTATATGGGGATGACTATAAATACTTTCTTGTTTATTCTACAGCCCAAGGGCAAATGCATGGTAGAGACAAGATTCTGCAGCTGCAGAGTTACAGAAAGCTCAGCGTTCTACCGTACCAATAGGAGCTTCTAAGTACTTTTGAGACAACCTAAAAATAAATCTGTACAGCGCTCTGCAATTTATAGACACATTTATCAGAGGGAAGAAAATGAAAAACAGCAAAAAGGTTTAAACAAATCTTTAAAAACAAAATTTTGTAACGAAGATATATCTTCACATAAATGTACAATATATTCAGGTATAATTTTATATTCAAATAAATATGAAGGGTGAAACCCACGACTGAATTAAAATACAATACACTTGAGAATTTTGGTCCTGAGTCCGTCAAAATTGTGGTGTGTCCCTCTAGTTTATTGGCTTGGCACTTGGAGAGTTTAATGGCTTTTCTACTCTAAATAAATGCTAAAGCTATTGCTGCAGAATGCTTCTTGCTCTGTTTACCTCCTTACATTCTTTTCTTAAATAGCACTTGGTCTGCATTAATAATGTTATAGGACAGCACCAGGGACAAACTTCAGGACAGATTTGTGAGGTCACAACCAGTGCAAAGTAAAGACCTATGTGGCAACACAATACAACACTGTCAAGTTGCAATGCAATGTCACCCTGCCTTCAACATGATGATGTTGCCACGATCCTTAAAATATTTCAGGATGCTTGCGGGGCACGAGAGAACCTCATAATAATCCAGATTATTCTGCTACAATTGGGTCCTGTACAGATCAGGACCCTTTACTTAAGTGAATCACTGGTTGATTTGATTAAATCTTCTGGAACAAAATCAGATATATTAAAAATAATACCATTCTTCATTGACTTTCATCTATTCAGATTTTCTTAGGTAGATACTAATAGATAATTCAGTGATTGGTATGGGCCACATTTGGCCTCTTGAGCACAGATGGAGTAAATGGAATTTCTGCAGGAGTCCTGTGCTTGGCCAGGTGGGATGGAATGCTCAACCTATTATATCTGCCAGCACTGCTGCAGTCCATGGGATTGTAGTAATGTGCTTGTCTACTATTCCCTACTGTAAGAAGGAGGTTTTTTTAAAGTGAATTTAGGTAACTCTGGACAACCCTACCCCTTTGCCAGCTTCCTGTCTATCCTCCCTGCATGCTGTGGCAGAAGTTATCGAACTAGCGGCTGGCTCAGTGGCATACAGGAAGTGTGCACAGTCTTGTTTCACAGCCTTTTCACAATTTGTCTCTCACCCCCATACAGAATGATGATGGATTTGCTGCTTGATGTGACTTCTTTGCCCTACAAAGACCTATAGAAACATCCATGTAATTAATAAGGAAGGCCAAAATTCTGATAAAATATAGACAAGATAAAAGAAAAAAAAATCCCAACTAATACCCATTTAATAATAAAAGCTAAGTTAGATCTACAAGATATCTCTGAATGAAAGGTAGATTTGTATTCTAGAGTCTCCTTACCTGGAAATTAGCAGCACAAGGGCCATTTCTTCTAATCTGTCAATCAGAAAGTTGAGTTTTTATCCTTGAAAATATGACTTAGATTAATCAACATACATTTTCCAAATTATTATTTATATAGTACACCAAAAGACATTACTATACAATCTTGTTTATTTTTACTTCATAGGACCAAAATGCCTGATCATAGTACAAATATGGAGTTTTGCAGATCTCACAGAGCATGTCTCCTTTAAAGGCATATCCAATTGGCACTCTCCTCCTTCATCCAAGACCCCATTTTCCGAAAGACTTCAGATCAATATTTCTGGCTGAGAGGTAGGGAAGAATAACTCTTTTCTTCCCTCATGGAGGTTTCAGGTTCCATCACTAAATATGCATATACACACTAAATCATAAATGTAACTGCGTACATAATAATACAAAACACTAAATATTTGCAATTTGACCAAAATTGGACTGCTAAGGGAAACATTTTTACTTTTCTGTCTTTTGCATGCTTAAATTTGCAGTCATTTATGTATATTTCTGAACCAAAAACCTCTGTCATAAGGAGAGGTAACACCATTGATGTAGATGGAATTGAGCCTGAGCACATGGGTGGAAAAGCTGACCTTCCATCTAGAATGCAGTAAAATGAGTTTATGGTCTGAGGTTTGTTATTACACAATCAAGTAAATGCTTATCTTCTGGTCTCCGTAATGAAGATTAAGGCCTGATTGAAAAGGCATAGGCATTACTTTTTGTACAGACATAGTTGCATAGATATGATTGCTTAAATGTGATTTACAGTTTTCTTTATTAATGTTACTGTAGTATATAAAAAGTGGATTTTGCTCCTCATCCCTCTTCTTCACCAATGGCAATGTTTCACAAACACTTTTTCTCACAGTTGCAATATAGTAAAGCCATTGTTTTAATAAGACTAGAAGCAGCTTAATGATATGGTTTTATAGTAACTATTCAGTAATTTAGTAAAGGGACAAAGGGGAATCCCTACAGGTACATTTTTGTCTTCTCCTACTTAGGTCTTGGAAATAGTTAATGCATTGCATGGACCTCACTGTGCTTGCCAGCTCCCTGAAAAGTCCCCAGGCAAGTACAATAGAAGAGGCCGGAGGGGAAGAGCCTGCTGCTGTTGACAACCTTTGGCTTTCACTAGGGGTCGCAGGATGTCAAAAAATCAATCTGCCAGCAAGGACACGGCTGCCATACCCGATCTGTGCAAAGCAGCTTGAATGCAATCATTGCAAACAGAGAGTAATCCTTTGGAAAGCACGCAAATTAGGACAGCACATTAAGGCCATACATTTTCCTCTATCCTGGTGGCCCTGGTTCTAGATGAAACCTTGACTATGCAGAATATGAGCCTTAAGTCTTGAAAAAGGCACCAGATTTTTAACAAATCTATGCAGCAGATCAACGGCAGGAAACGTCTCAGATTGACACAGAAAGGAGAGATTTTATTTGCTGCTGCATTTAATCAGGATATGAACTAAAGCCTTGGTCAGACTCCATATATCCCATAGTGTGATTTTTAGTAACCAGCAACACGCACTACTGTAAATGAATAATACATTTGGTTAATAATCTCTCTCGGGATCTGTTAGAGACACTACTGTTGCTACACTTTTAGAGCAGGTTATCTGAATAGCACATTTGGACTTCCTCTATACGATAGCGACCAATTGCATTTCTAATTATTTACTTTTTAAAGTACTGATATTTAAACACAATCCCAGCTGTGGCTCTTGAAAGAGAGAGTTTCTGTATGATTTCTTCACTGCTTTACTGCCTTGTTTTTTGTACTCCAATGTTGTCATTTTAATAACAGGGCGAATACTTAACTTGCTTTTCTAATATCCTGGGGAAACAGACCTTCAGTTACTGTGGCAGTGGGGACTATATAAGTACTGGATAGAAACAGATAAAAATATACAAGAAATAGCCAGATTCAGGTTGAGAATGAAACTGAACTGGTCTTTTTTTATTGAGGAAAGCAGAATTTGGAGAACGAAGGGGGAAATCCTCTCAACACATCAAGCTACCCTTTTCTGAGTTTATTGAATACCAAAATTTCAGGGGCTGCTCTCAGTAAATATAGTCTGGCCTAATTCACCTTGTTCTTTCTTTTAAGTATCAAAATGAAAATGAATGAACAGAGAGGTGTGTGGGAAAATAGCAGCCCTCAGCATATTTGCCTGTATATGTATAGATAATTAAATGTACTGCTCGGGGGGGAGGTGTAATATGAGATATTTTCACAAGTTGAGGATGATTCTTGTGATTCTGAAGTGTGAGAGTTTGATAAACTATTCCCTAAAAGCAGGAAGATTTCTATCAATTCCCACTGTTATGTATTTCATTTGTACAACCTAGGTGGAATTTGGGGTTTTACCTTAGAATTTGTCTTGCATTGTTTTTTTTCTGCATAGCCCGTCCTGGAAATTGTTACTGGCAATTCATGGCTGTTGCTGTTGTAAAAGCAGTATCTACAGAAACATGAGTTGAACTGTGGCAGGATGGATCAGACTTGCAGCTAGTGCTCCCTACTTGTTGGAAAGTAAAGAAAGTTAAATTTTTAACAGACCCCTAGTCATCACAACATCACAATCCTTTTGTTTTGAGTTTCACTGTAAACATAGTTAAAAAGATTATCCTGATTGTTGTGATATGTTTTACAGAATCATAAATTCAAATGCCAAATTTAGATCTCGACCCAAATTTCACAAAACCCAAAGTTCAGATTTGTGGCTCTGGTTCAGCTCATTATAGAGATATAGACTAGTTGTGAAATGTGTCCACGTCAGGGTTTGAATTCTGAATGAGTGTGGATCTTGGATTTTAGTTTGGGCCAGTTATAGTATGTATATTTCTTTGTCATCAGTCATCCATATATCTTTGACAGCTCTACTATCCCCAAATGGGTAGTTTCATAGGAAGGTAAAAAAGAAATATTTCAATAATATATTTTGCATAAACTGTATGGACCCAGTTCTGCAGCTGCTTTAAGTGGAAATTCCATTAACGTATTAGAATAACTGCAGAACTGGGTTCTGCAAATACCATACCTATTTTATGGGTGTATATAATATGTATTGTTCACATCAAATATTCATTGGTGGTGGGGTTTATAGCACAGAACTATTGCTTTGGTGATTGAAAAAACATCCATGTTTGAGCTACAGTATAATGTCTCAACCTTCAGACACAGGTTATTAATTATCAGTACTTGGTGCACTAGTGTCTTATAAAAGAAGCTTATACAGCACAACATAGGAAAGAGGCACATGACAACAAAGGAGAATAATATGCACAGTACAAGTGATTTTGCAGAGCAGCTGGATACTATGGACAAAATTAAATTAATTTTGCCATAAACATTCCTGTTTTTACAGTATTGTACATCAGAAAAAGATGTAATCTAAAGGCTGGTCTACACTGGAAAGTTAGGTAAACCTAGCTATGTTGATCAGGAGTGGGAAAAATTCCCACCCCTGAGAGAAATAGTTAAGCCGACCTAAGCCCCAATGTAGACAGCACTAGGTCAATGGAAGAATTTTTCCACCAACTTAGCTACCAATTTTCAGAGAAGTGGATTTACTACAGCAATGGAAGAACCCTTTTCATTGTTGTAGTAACTGTCTGTATTGCAGCTGTGCAGCTGTATCATTTCTAGTGTATCATTTCTAGTGTAGACTTACCCTAAGTCACACCATTTATATAATATTTTTTGGAACAAAATTATCAGAGCCCTGTGTTCCAAAGCCCAATAGGCATTATGTATACATTAGTCAAATCTATGTCCAAATAATTTCTGTTGTATGTAAGAGAAAAAAGAGATTGCAGTGTACAGAACTTATATAAATGTTGTTGCTGCCAGCAGAACAAGACAGATAATTTTACATTGTGGTCATGGATTAAGTTTGTATCTAATTTTCTCAACCCTTACCATAAGACAACTGGCAGTCTTCCAAGTTCTGTGGGTAGTGTATGTGCTTTATTTATTACTGGTGATCTAGAGTTTTAACAATCCATTGTATTAGTTTAGAAGGGCCAGTTAGAATTTATCTACCCTATTTATATTGAGGTTCTCATCTTCGTTCATAGATAATAGAGTTGGAGATGACATCTTCCTGACCCCAGGCGCCCCTGCAATATCATTTTTCATAACTTCTTTCTTTCCTAGTTTTTGCCTTGAATGTTTCCAATGATGTTGATTCTAGATATGAAACCTCTTGATAGGTTTAATTGTTTATGCCCATTTGCTTTAGAATATTTATCAAAGAATCTATCAATACTCTGTTTCCAAAAGGTTGATCACACAAACCAAGTTAGAGGTTCTCATCTGACATGCTTCTGCTCAAAACTGAGGATCCAGTTCTGCAGGTGCTGAGAATCCTCAGGACCCAAGAAGTGACTGGAAGTTGGGAGTGCTCAGCATCTTGTGAGATCAGGCCCATTGAGTGTTTTATCCTGTCAAAACTCAGCTACTGGGTTTGATTTTTCGAAGATAGGTGACAGTATGCTGAGAACTGAAGGGAAGTATTAATCCTGTATATTTACTATACTCAAAAACAGTGTTTGATTATAGATCTCGAGTGCACAGAGTTCAAAACATAGCTACTTAGAACAATATTCTTTTTACACCAATTATTTGAAGGCAGGCTGTTGTCACTCAGTAGAACACTGATGGGCAACAAGTAAGAATAAAAAGTCTGGTTCAGCCTTAGTAGGCCAGATTCTGTCCCCCTCACTCATTTTGAGTATCACTTATTTTCACAAAAAGCCTCATTGAAATCAGTGGAACTACTTCTGTAGGTGCTACTCCATGTAAGTGAATCTAACAGACAGAGGATGTTTTTGCCCTACAATTGTTGCTTATTATTTACTGAATGCTGTCAGTGTGCTTGGCATTGCAAAAACTTAAAGGAATGTATGGGGACCTCTGTATTTTTTGGCAAACTCAGCCTAAATTCAGCATATGCTCTCAGTCTGTGATTCATATATAGAAACATGACTGGATCTGAAGTTGGTTTAAACATTTTATTGCTTATGGGCCATTAAAATTTCAGTGACTACTGGAGAAATAGACTATTCCAATTCAACTCCTTTGGACTATTTGAAATATTATAAATTATACAGCAATTGTTTGAAGGTGACGTATAGTAAAATCTGAGTTAAGAACACCAGAGTTACGAACTGACCGGTCAACCACACACCTCAAGTACACAATAGGGCAGCAGCAGAGACCAAAAAAATCCCAACCCCAAACAAATACAGGAAGGTGTTAAAAGTAAAATAATAAAGAGAGAGAAGCATTTTTCTTCTGTGCAGTAAAGTTTCAAAGAATTAAGTCAATTCAATTGTAAACTTTTGAAAGAACAAACATAGCGTTTTGTTCAGAGTTATGAACATTTCAGAGTTACAAACTGAGTTTCTACTGTATAATTAAATATGGTAGCTAAACATTTGTTCAATTCAGACTTAGTCAAGATTGATTTTTTTTTTTGGAAAATGGTTAAGCTGTTCCCTCAGAATTAATATTTTTGTGCAAAAATAGTTATTAGGACTGAGTAGTCTAGAATTGTAACTAAAAACTTACTACAAAAGTTATTTGGTTCAACAGTAAATGAAAACTTTAAACAATTTTTAAAAGGACCGCAGTGCTATGACTATAAAAGTGGACAATAGACATAGCACCATTTTTATGGACATAACTTATTACTATTCCAAAATGGAAGAACATCCATTGTATTCCTAAAGAAACTACGACGTTCACAAACTCAAAGTCCAAAATAAGTGATCCTGTCCTGATCCTACTGAAGTCAAAGGATATTTTGCTACTGATTTAAGTGGCAACAGGACCAGATAAAGGTTGAAGGCCAAATCTTGCTTGCTTTACATATTTTCACAAATAGTTCTATAGGTTTCATGAAGAAAGTTAGCAGGAATTGGCTTGTGTGCACTATGTGTCAGAGATTAAAATAATATAAATTTACTAGTAGCCGCTGTTAAGTATATTAAATTCACTTAGCAAATATTTAGATTTGGTTTCTTATCTGGCAATCTACATTTCCTTTCAGAGTCAGAGAACCTAATGGACAACTAATCAGCAAAGATTGGGGTTTATGAACACTGTTTATTAACTAAATGGATGGCAGGTTGTCTCCTAAAACTCAGAATACAGATCTATGAGTTTGCTCCAGACAAGAGGATTTGACCCTTTGAACATTGCTTCCCAATTAAACTCTTCTGGCCCTGGATCTAAATAGCTGGCCACAGCTGCTGCAGATTGATTTATTCCCTGATGAGAGTCAGGAATGCTGACCAAACACCGGAGAATGGCAGTTTCTGATTTAGATATTTGTACTAAACAGTCTGTTTTATGCTTATTTGCTTGTTTTACCATCAACACAAGTTTGAGATAAACTGGTGTTTATTTTTACGTTTTATATAACATAAGACGTGGGGAGAGGACACAATAATCATATTTTAGATGTAGCTAGGAATACTGCCCATTATTAAAGTTGCCTGACACTTCCTATTATAAGACACTGTTTTTAGTTTTTTATAACTTTGTTGAAATGTTATCCTTTGGGCTGAAATTGTCCTTGCTGGGTGTTTGCTTCAGTCTGATTTTCTTTCTTTTTTTAATATCAGCCAAAATGGTCCAGCTATTTCTGAGAATGAGGCCAGGAAAAAAGATGCAATTTTGCCCATGTTAAAATGAGTGACCTTTTCTCAAACAGATCTATCTCCTCCTTGCTTTGGAACAGGGACTTGACATTTGGCAGTCGAATGGCCTTTCTGTCAGGGGTGGGCCTTTTGCCAACCCTATGAAAATCCGCCCAAATTTGGTCAAGTGATAAGCCTTTGAAAAATCTCTATTAGCACATGCTCAGTAGAAACCTCTTAGACTTTACCAGCTAAATTCCTTGAAGATTCCATCCGCACTGGGCATGCTCCAGGCCAGGGCTGAGCAGGATTTTCCCAGCCATTTTAGGTCTGGATTGCTTTGGCCATGCTAGGTTTAAGTCCAGATACCTTCACTGAGATCAGAGAGACTCTCTCTCCTGTGCTCTCAATGACCCACCTGTTGGGCTAGACAGCCTGAAAGAAGAAGCTGCCTGATTAGAATATAGAGGGGACAAGAGCTGGACTGGGGACTAGATTGGGACAAGGAGCCTGGGATGTGCATATGGAAACTGGGACTGGTGGGTGGTGAGAAGGAGAGAGGGGAATAGGGAGCTGAGATGTGGTGGAAGACTGGGCTGGGCTGGGCAAGGAAACTGAAAAGGAAAAAAGTGGGGCAGAGAGAAAGAGGTGAAAGGGAAGGGGACACTGATGAAGAACCAGCAATGACTAGGCAAAAAGATTGGGACAAAGAGGGTGTGTGTGTGTGGGGACACTGAGATGGGGAGGGAGCCTCAAGTGGGAGATTGGGATTGGGAGCCAGTGAGGATCCAGGGTGATGGGTTTGCTTTGCACAGAGGCTGTGGACAAGGAGTTAGGTAGTGGGGTGGGTTGGAACTGGGAATAATTGGGCAAGGAGACTAGGAATGGGACTTTGGAGAGGACCAGATTAGGACTTGGATGAAAATCCTTAGTGGTGACTGGGAGTGACTAGGTAAGGAGAATAGGGCTGGGATGAAGGGTCGGGGGTGGGGAAGAGTCACGACAGGGACAGAAGGGGTCAGGTTTGGGAGACTGGGCAGAAGAGTCTGTGCCCAATAAAGCACACTTCACTTCAGAGCCTGGAATTGAACCCAAGGTTCCTAAATGTCACCATTCCTCTGCTACAGAGCTGTCCCTAGGGTAAGGTGAATTGGGGTGACCAATCCGGATCCCATGCTTTGGGGGGGCCCTATGTTTTGTGCCAGGACTGGCCAGGAGGCAGGTGGCTGCAGCCCCTCTCCTGGCTGTGGGCAGGGACCAGGCGGGAGGCAGGCAGCTGCCACCAGGTTCCTGGCTTCCTGCCGGGACTGTCCGCCTTTCAGCTGGGAGCAGGGACCAGGTGGGAGGTGGGTGGCTGCAGCCTGTCTCCTGGCTATGTGCTGGAATTGGGTGGGAGGTGGGCAGTTGCTGCCAGTGTCCAGGCTTCGCTTCAGGCCCCGCACACCCCTACACTACCTATACCACAGAATTTCTGTGTGATGCTATTCAAGTCACTTAACACAAACTTTTTACAGAACAGTTCCAGAGGGGTAGCCGTGTTAGTCTGTATACAGGTGATCATGAATTATGTGTTCTTTTTTTTTCTGGGTTCCTGACTGGAGAGCCTGGGGTTTGATTTGTGGAAGTGCTGAGCACTCGCACCTGCATATGAAGACAGTGACAGCTGTGCTTTGAACATATGACGTGCTATAGGTTGTTAGTATTCTGAAAACTTAGGTCTCAGATTGGCCACCCAAAATTAACGGATGCTGTTTACCTTAATCTCTTTATGCCTCAATTCCCCATCTGTAATATGGGGATAATACTCCTTCACCTCACAGGTGTATTGTGAAAATAAAGTCATTAATATTTGTGAAACAACCATACTATAGTGATAAGCACCACAGAAAAACCCATGAGGAAGTTAATAATCTTGCTTTAAGAGCAGGGTTTGAATAGTGTGCAGTAAATAAGGCCCAGGACACACATTGAACAATGAGGAGAAAACAAAATATTGAATGGCTGTTCGTTAATTGATCACTGTCTGTTCTATGCACTGAATGAGACAGGGTCCTGTGGAAAATCTGGTGTGTGATCATGTAATTAAAGACTGACTAGAACGCATACACACAAGGAGGCTGAATTAAGATCGCACAGGCAATGTTAATTCTGGCATTTTCTAAATTTTGAGTGCATGACTTTGCAACCTTAAGAGAGAGAGTGTGTGTGTGTGTGTGTGTGTGTGTGTGTGTGTGTGTGTGAGAGAGAGAGAGAGAGAATATTTTACATTCAACCTCACTGTGTCATCAGTGAAGAGAGAAATCAAAACTCATTAAATATAATTTATTATTCATATCTCTTCCGAAGTGTGTTAGGCACCTTCCAGGGCAGGGATTTTAGGAGTTTTAGAGGGCGAGGGAGCCGACTTCCATTCAATTCACTTCCTTAGGCTCCTTTGAAAATCCCAGCCAAAGTCCCTGCCCCAAAGAGTTTGATTTATTGCCCCAATCCTGCAATGTTTTAGGCATGTGCTTAACTTTATCCTGTAAGTAATGCCATTGATTTCAATAGGACCATACTGTGCTCTGCAGAAGTGCGGGTAGAGACATTTTAATTCTGCTCAAGCTAGCCTGCTCAAAATAGTGGTGTAGCCAAGTGTATCATGGGCAGCTCACGAGAGCTGCCTGAGTACAAATCCCCCATGGTATGTACTCAGGAAACAGGCCTGAGTCTCAGTTATTTTTAGCATGCTAGCTCGAGCAGAGGCAGTGCACGTGTCTGCCCTGGACACACCAGCTGCAGTATAAGCACACAGAGCTCAGTGCAGGATTGAGTAGAGACTCATTGTGGGATTGAGGCCTAACCAGCAGACACCTAGACAAAAGATGAGGACAGGAGCGCAATAAAAATAATTGAGCAGTGATGTTTCAGGGTTGTCTTTTCTGTTCGATGATAGGTGAGTTTTTCTTTGTTTGTTTATTTATCTATACTTTTTGTGGGGGAAGAGCGCCTCTATAGCTCTGCTCCAATGAATTATGTAGTGAGACAGGATAAAAGAGGTATGCCACCACCACCACCTGTTTTGTATATTATTTATATTATAGCATTTTCAGTATTGTTTTAACATATTCAACGTTTTGGAGAGAAGTGGAAATGCTGCAGATTGGGGTTTTTGTTGTTGCCACTGCTGTTGTGTTCCTTTGGTTGGTTGCCTTCCAGCTTATGCAGTCTGTCTCTTTGGCTGTGTGTTGGTTTCTTTGGAAACGGCTGTAGGATGGATTTTGATTGATTTATTGTGTCATCACATGGATTGTCAGAATTGTGAGCATTTTGGAGTGGTGGATATATATGTGTCATATTTTGTTTCTCAATTTAAAATGGTGTTTTTTAAATTGTGCAGCCAGAAATAAGCTACATTGAATATTGGGAAAGTTACACTTTTGAAAGTTTATTAGGAACTGAATGATGTAATAATTTATTTAACTAAAGTGGGAAAATTTCTGTTAATGTGACTGATTCAAGTACTAATATGTATTTATTATCTCTCTATCTTATGTTTTTCTAGAATACCCATCACCATACCATCATGGTATCTAGGTGCTGTGGAATTATTATAAATTGCAGAAACTTTATACTTAAAGCTGAGTAATTAATTTAATCTGTAGTTATTTTGGATAACAAACACAAAGCAGATCGTGCTCTGAATCTGTAAAACATTTACTTGATATTGTGCTTATGTTCACACATCATACATTTACATTTTACCCCCTTGTACTATGACAGACGCAGATGATTTATTTCTATGTCGTTGGCACAGGTGCAGTTTGGGTCTCTTTCTTATCTTAGTCAGAGTTCTGCATGGCCAGCTGTCCTCAAACCTGCTGGTGACTGGTACTGTTCTGATGTTTCTGGTGATGCCGAGGTCAGGGGCAGATTGTCGGCTGGAGGCTCAGGGTGACGTCAGTGCGTACCTTGCTGGGGGAGTTAATCTCCCCCTGGCGAGAGAGAGACAGTCTAATAATCATCTCACTGAGGAGATTGGCACATTTGGGATCACATACTGTATACTCTTTTCCCGTGGCTACAAAATAACTGACAAATACCACAATTTCTAACACTCTACTGATACATGTGTGCGTCTATAAATGTGCGTTTTATATGTTTAAGACAAGATCTGTGTTGTGTTTGGGATCCACAGCAACTACAAAGAAAACTAATGTTTCAAAGGTAGGTATATCTATTTATATTTATATGTACAGAACTAGGTTTGATTTGGAGGACAATAAACCAAATCGGTTTCTCTTAGTGACAAGATTAGTGAAATCCAATCTGTGAACTAAACAAATGACTAGTAAAATTTTAGAACAAAAATCACATTTGTGTATATCAAAAATAGTAGGTTAGGTTTTTGTTCTGATCAAGACATACAAGCCCCCTTTGTAGAATATTATAGTTGTTAATAGATACGGCCCACCAGTCCAAAACATCATTCGGATAAAGACAAGTCATTATACTCTAACATTTCTCTGACGGTTTTGATAGAAAGGTTCTCTGATGCCTCTTTTTTAGTTGATTGTCTGTATTCAGAACTGTTAAGATTGCTGGTCATGGAAACTGTTGAAAGGAGAAAAATAGCCGCTAAGTTTTTTAGGCTTGTTTGTAAGCTGATGTAACATGTTCTTCACAGGCTGCTGTAACTCACAATAAACTGAACTGCTGGTAAATTACTTTTTAAGCAAGATTACCTCCACATTTTTAGCTGTTTGCTCATTTTTGGATCTCAACTGTGGGGTGACCAGTTTGAGACCAGATGAAGTCAAAAGTCCTCAGCACCTGTGGAAAATAAGGCAAATTTCTTAACTTGGACACCCTAAAATTAAGACGCACAAAATTAATGAATGTTTCTGAAAATGCTGACATTAATTGATGTTTGACACTGAATGTGCTATGAGGCAGCAAGCTACCACTTACAGCTCCTTCCCAGTTTTAATTGCATTAACTGACGAGGTTAACTATCTATAGCACTGCACCAGAACAACATGGACCATTCATTATTGAGGAGTAAATGAGTCTCACACTGATGAACTCAGATAAAATAGAGTAATATAAACTGGATAATGGACAGCTAGATGTGACTATACACTCTTTTCTTGTTTAGTAGCCAGTGTTATATGATCACAAAATACAGTAATAACAGCATTGAAGAAAGGGCTCTTTTAATTAATCTAGGTTTGGCTTTCAGAATCACAGCCTAAAGCCTCACATTTGTGTCTCCTCCTCCTCTTCCCTAAACTTCCACCAATTGAAGAAGAGTCTGTATAAAGCCTGAGAGCTTGTTTCACTCACCAACAGAAGTTGTTTAATAAAAGATATTACCTCACCCACCTTGTTTCTCTCATATCCTGGGACCATCAGGGCTACAATAACACTGCATACCTTCCTCGCAGACAGCTTTAATGGGCAGCAGCAGTAGCTTGAAGGCAGATCACACATCTAACTTTCCAAACATTAAGCATTGAGAAACAGCTGAACATTTGCAATAGTAGGGAAGTTTTAAAAAAAATGAAGCAAGTAACATGTTCAATCCAGTCTGATTTTATTTATCATGACGGTGTCCCTGTCTGCACCAGAGAGAGACCCTGTCCACATGCTAAGGAAGACGGGACTATTTCTTTTTGCCTGGGAAGTAGTTAGGGCATACCGGACTTTTGAGGGCTCTGATGTCATGTAAAATAAAGACGTAGCATCTGCACAACCCTTTCAAGAGTCCGTGTTAAATGTGACACCATAACGAGATTTGAACAGCAGAAACTCCCAGCTACTTACCCTCATCTCCTCCACCCCCTTTCCATGGAAATTTGTAAAAGGAGGAGGAGTTTGTTACGGAAAAGTCTCACCTTAGTAGTTTACGGTTTGAGGCTTTACTGCAGGATCGGAATTACTCCGTCTCAGAGGGGGGGTTCAATGGCTGCATAGATATATTTATCGCTTTCTTTTGATTCCAGCGGCACGTTTTCTTTTGCCAAGCTGATCGGCTGAACTGAAGCTTTACGTGTTGATCCGGTCGCTGGCTTTTAAAAAAAAATCCCCACCACCGACTCACCCTGACGAACTGCGATTGACTGAATGCCCAAAGTGAATTATACAAAGTAGCACATTGAAAGCAAGGGAGGAAGAGAGCGAGCTGGAGCGGCTACGGCTGCTGCTTTTACGGAAACTTTCCTTTGAAAATAAACCTTTACAACTCTCCTTCCGATCCACGTGGAAAGAGCAAAGCCGGACTGCAAGATCTCCGCCTTGCCTGCTGCCGCGTGGTGCAATTTTATGTTGCATTTGCCTTTAAAAAAAAAACAAAAAAACTTTCCTTTTGACACTGCTTCCCAGCTCCTTGGCTGAACTTTGGAGATCAATGGACCTTTTATATCTCCTGCCCGTATTTAAACAAACGGTGGACGCTTAAACTCTCCCCCCCACACCTCGCTCATGGGGCTGACACTGCACAGCATTGGCAGAGGGGGAGAAACAGAGACACTTCTTTAGAGACGGAGACAAATTGCTGATTGCTCATCCTGCCGGATTCTCCCGAGTCGCCTTCGCTGCTGAGAGTTGACCCGTGTGTTGTTTTTATCAGATTCCTGCTAGATCCTCCCCCCCCCCCTCCTTTTTTTTTAATACGATGCGCTGCTTATCTATAGAGAAAGCTATATGGAGAGAGAAGCATACAGTGAGTGCGTATGTGTTTTCATAAGACTATCAAGAGAGCAGATCAGAAGCAGCCCGGATCCTGACCCTGACTGTATGAATAAGTAAGCAGGATGCTGACGATTGTGTTAGTTGCCTGTAAGGTTTTTATAAGCTGGGGGGCGGGAGGGGGGGGGGACCAGAGTCAGAGCAAAGCGGGGAGGGGGGGGGGAAGCTCTTGCACTTTCTCTCTCTTCCCTTCAGTGCTGCTGCTGTTTTCCATCACTGTAGGTCTGCTGTAGTGGAAATTAGTGTGAGCCCCCCTTCTTCTCTCTCTCTCTCTCTCTCTTTCTCCCCGTGGCAGTTTGCCGATGTGCACACCGGATCCATCTGCCCGCAGCAGCGACGGGATCGGGATCCGCAGAGCGGTCGGGAGGAGGCAGCCGGCAGAAAGGATCCTACTTGCCCCGGCCCCGGAGCCCTGGCCGCCGCGGGCAGCGCCTTGCTGCGGGAGGAGCAGCAGCAGCTGCAGCAGTGGAAAGTTTGGCTGGGGCTTGACAGAGGCGAGAAGACGCCCTGCCAGGCAAGATCCCTAGTCGGAATACACCCCCTGCGTCCACCCATCCGGCAGCTTCTCTCCGGCAAGGGGAGGGGGTGGAGAAGGGGAAGCACCCTTCTCTATGGTATACCCATATGCGTGGGGACACCTAGAGACCACAGCATCTCAGCGGAGCCTTTAGGTGGAGAAGAGAAATTTTCCCTCCATCCCTCCTTGCCTTCCCGCAGCGGTCCGAAGTGGACAGCGGCTCGGTCCTCCTAGTTCATCCGCGCCCCCCCTTTCCCTCCTTCGCCCACCTCCGTGGTAGGCAGGATGAAAATGCTTTGCTGGAGGCTGGCGTGGTGGCTGGCTGGGTTGACTGCCTGGGGGAGGCTCTCCTCCTGCGCTGGCCTTGATTATGACTACACTTACGATTTCAATGAAGAGGATAAAGCGGAGGCGATAGATTATAAGGATCCTTGTAAAGCCGGTAAGTGACTTCCAAGGCTAACACGGTTCCCCCCCCCTCCCCTCCCCCCGGGCGGTGCCTCCGTCTCCTTTGGTTTCCGATGCGTGGGTAAGCTGGGCGCTCACCTGCTCCCCCCCCTGCGGGAGGAGAGCGCGGAAGGAGCGTCCAAGGGCAACAGCCAGTGGCGTTGGACTCCGGCGCTCCGCTGTGTCACTCGGCGGGGTTCCTATGGACCTGCTTCCCCGGGACTTAGTTCCCACTTTCCTTGCACCGTACACCACGAAGTGCGCCGAGTGCACTTTTTAACATACGGGTTTCCCCCCCCCCCCCCGGTCGTGATTTATTAGAAAGCCTTGAACCCCAGCACTGGGATCCTTTCCCCCTTCTCTCCCGGAGGCGTTTCCCATCGCTGCAGTCTTGGGCTGGAGAGAAAGTGGGGACCTGTAGAGAGGCGGCTGGACGCAAGCTCATTCCTCCCTGGAGCACTATCCGAGTAACTGGTCCACCGGGCTGACCACTCAGTGCAACCCTCCTTCATCTCCCCCCCGCCCCATGTTTAATCACAGCGCAATATTGTTGCTGCTTCCCACCGGCAGCCACGTTACTTGGGAACAGCTGCTAGGAACTTGGCCGTGTCAAGGCCACTTTACCTATTGGGAGTCCGTCGTCCTAGCGGCAGAGAGACTAGCTCTCTCGGCGGGTAAGGAGCGCCTGGCCCTGCCTTCCTTGCACAGCCAAAACGACCCTTTGAAGTCGGGAGAAATGCTGGCCGTCCAGGAAGGCAGGATCGGGCCCAACACGCAGAGGCTGTAGTAGGTGAGTTGGCTTCTGCTTGAGCGCCCGGCGGCGGCAGCAGCAGCAGCAGTAAAGCCCTCCTAGAGCTCCCGGCTGTTGCTCGCACATGTAGGCTGCCACCACGTGAGAAGAGTTCCTGTGGGCCCCCTCCTTCCTTCAGCAGCCGGTCTGGCTGTCTTCTTCCCCCCCCCCCCACCTGTTTCTTGGACCATTGTCTCTTTCCCATTGTTAACGGCCAGTACTTAGGCTGAGCGATTACTAGAGGCAATACACTTCCCTTGCGATTCTCTCGGTCTTGCACTAAAGAGACGCCTCCAATGGGCGGCCTCTCTTTCCACATCCTCGGCTACCACTTGAAGGTATCTCCCGGCTTTCCATCACAATCGTGCCTGACTTTTAGTTAAAGAGCAAGTCTTTTTGTGGATTGACTTTGATGGTCCATTGGATGGTCGCTTCAGGCCGGTTTCCCTATGTGTATTTATACCAATAAACGGGCAGACAGAGCAGGAGAGGAGAGTGACTAGAGGCGGTGGGGGGATTAATACATTTAAACCACATTCATTAGTTGTATTCATTATATCATCTGCTAGCATTTGTTGTGGTTATTCAGCCTTTTACAGTGTAGCCAGTTTGGTAGCCACAGCCAAATAAAAATCTGGACTGTCTGTATTCTGTCTACTGATCTGTCTGTAGTGTGCCAAAATAACTGCCTCTCTTTATTTCTAATTAGACTTCTTATCATTTCCTTTGCAAAGGGAAGACCTGTTTTTCTGTAACATCTGCAGATTGGGTAACGTTGGTTTTAGGTTTATAGGTTCTTTAACTGGCTTGAGTCAAATAATATTGGGTCCAATCCTATTCCCATTACAGTTAATTGCAAAACTCTGATTGACTTCATTGGAACCAGGAGCAAGCTCACAGTTGCTTAAGTGAAGAATGTACCTTGTTACTTCTTGCAAAATTTGTGATAGATGCTTATTCCTGGTCATGGTGGTTGATTCACATCAGCCTTGGTGTAAAGTAAGTGCTTTAGTTTTGGGCACAAGAACTGTACACAGTATTCCAGTAGTGGTGTCACCAGTTTCAAATACAGAGATAATATAACTTTTCTACTTCTACTTGATATGCTGTCTCCTTTGTATTAATTAGTTATTCTATATCCTGAGACCTAGTTCAGCCAAAGGTTGTGTTCTCTTTGTGTATGTGGGTTTGCTGAATTTGAGGAGAATGTGGTGAACATATATGCCAAATATGCAGACGCTATGTTTTTCTAATCACAAAAATATTCCTTTCTGAGGTGTGAATTGCTAAATATTCTTTGCTTAGAGCTGAGGAATGTACAAGTTCAAAAACAGCAGAATCAACTGCAAACAAATCTTAAACTTAAATGCAAGAAAATTCAAGAAATCTAGTATTAAAAAAGTGTTACCTACATTCTGGCCACAATTGATTAGAATTCTTTTGATGTTTTCTGGTACAGGTTTAAATGAGATCTCATTCATTTTTTATTTCATAAGAAATGTTTTCGTCTACACTCAGTGAAGTGAAAACTTGTAGGATTTTTGTACTTTTTGTTTCATTTTATAAAATTTTCCATGTGTGAGTTTCAAAAAAGGAAAGAAAAGGAGATGTGGCTGCAAGAGACTTCTGGAATGTGTTAAATGTGGCAGCTCTCTTTTTTGTTCCATTTTGTTTTTCTGTTAAGACAGAAAAAAGGTGAATATTTAGGTCCAATTTAATATTTCATGTAAAATCAGCCATGAATATATATTTGGTCATTATAATGATTAAAAACGAGCCATGCTCCTGCTTAGGATTTTACTCTCCCTTAAGTGCTCAAATAATACAGGGATGAGAACCATATAACTACTTAGATACATTGATAGATGCATGATAGAGTTACATGTGTATAGTTCCCATTAATCTTAAACGGAGTCACCTCCATATTTCTCTACACATTGAATAGACCCTTTAGTTTTTGAATATACAGTAACTTTGTGACAACCCAAATGTGCCATACATACCATTATATATTGGATTTGTACCATATGTGTGAGGGGTCTTTTCCAATCATTGTGTATAAATGAGTACTTATCCATGCATCAAAATAAGACTGATAAACTTGGAAAAGTTTCACTGAAAATTTTCTACATTTCAGCTTCCCTACACACTGTAATAGTCTGATTTTGGATGGTGCCGAGTCCCTGCGGCTCCTATTGAAGTTAATAGGAATTATGAATGCTCAGCACCTTTTTAGTATTATATCCCAAATTTTTATTCTCTCTTGGTCTGATTCTATTCCCTTATTTCTGTTGAGTAGGTACTTCACTCCCACAGGTAATTCTATTGAAGTCCATCGGACTACTTCCATACTAAGGTTCCACTCAATGTAAGGAAGGGTGGCAGAATCAGGCTTTGTACATGGAAGCATGAGACTCAGGGCACGTCTTCACTACTGCATTAAATTGGCATTGCTGCTATTGATGCAATGGCATTGATTTAGTGGATCTGGTGAAGATGCGCTAAGTCGATGGGAGAGTGCTGTCTTGTTGATGTCTGTAATTCACCTCAATGAGAGGCGGAAACTGTTGATGGGAGAGCATCTTCCGATGACATAGCATAGTGTGGACACCGCTGCAAGTCTATCTAAGGTACATAGACTTAAGTTACATTATGTAACTTAGATCATCTTAGTCCAATAGTGAAGACATGCCCTTAACTTTTACATCTAGGTTTGTGTGGATGTGCCATAGGTGAAGCAACAGGACAAAATAAAATAACCTCATCCAGGAAATGTATTCATTGCAAACCAAGTATGTATAGTAGGTATTATTAATTAGGTATTAATATAAATGTTAGCTTTTTTTGCTAGACCTTCAGTGACTATAAATGAGAGTACACAATTATTTTATATAAATACTTATAATGAGGACAATTATGTCCCATACTCTAAATGGATTTCTGTTCACTTTTCTACACAAGGAATCACTGTAAAACAGTTACCATCTTACACAGTAACTTACACCAAATATTCAGGAATTAAAAGTACATTTAGGAGATCCAACATTACCTGTTGTAATTTGTGAGAATGTGGAGGAGGAATTTGGGAGTTCCTTTTGTAAAACAAGATGAAAGGGACGTGAAGAGGAACACGTAAAAAATAAGAGCACTTTATAATAGGCATTCAGTTGGAAGACGTGCCAATTTCAGGGGCTTAACTTGTCACATAAACCTTACATTTTAGGACCAAACACAACTAAGGCTTCCTTAGGTGCATGGTCGATTTAAAAAATAAAAGTGGGCATTTCCATTCTGCTTTTCTCCCAGTCAGACTCTTAACTTGCTGTCATCTTCTGGCTAGCTGCTCACTATGTTTTCCAAAGAATATATAGGAAAACGTCCATAACGTCACGATATAATGCACAACACACCATGGACGGATCCTTAGCTGGTGTAAATAGTCATAGGTCTGTTGAAGTTAATTCTCGCCCTCCTTCTCATTTAGTAGGTTTTCTTCCTACTACAGTATCAAAGACATCAGGAGGGGGGCAATTTACTCTCATGGAAGGCTCTAGAGTAATGTACTGGAAACCCACTAGTGAGAGGTCCATGACTTTTTGTTTGTTTGTTTGTTTTTGTTTTGGGGTGTTTGTGTGTATGTGAACCTTCTTGCGGATGTGATCTGTTTCCAGGGGAGCAAGAAGAATGGGAAACACTGAAGACACTGCTAGCTAGCTTCATATACTTTCATGGTTTGTGTACTGCAAGGCAGTCTGGTGCAAAATGCTATAGAAACAGGAAAAATATCCTGCACAGAAGGTACCTCTGCATTGTGACACATCACATCAACAGTGAAAGCAGAAATATACACATCACAATTTCTGCAGACGTGAAAAAGGGGCTTGGGTTGATAGTTATCAATATGACTTCTTCCTATTAGCTCGGGTGCATTTACAATCCAAACTTCAGATATTATGTGCAAAGAAAGCATAGCATTAACTTGTTCTGTGCATCCTGAGAACCCTACCATTAATGGAATCAAGGGCAGAAGGGCCTGGGAAAAAAGGTATGCTGAAAACGCTGGGATCTGAGTGGACCATTAAAGACACCATGTTAAGCTTGTGATCTGTGTGGTTTCTGGTGTGTTTACCTACTGACCTATAACCTATGCATGAATTTTGATTCATGCCACTTCCCTTTCAGACGAGCACCCCAGCATGCAAAAAACAGTGGGATATGATGTAGCACAGTTTCTGTGCTTCTGATGCCTCACATATTTCCTTATGTTTTCCACAAGAAAGGAGCATATTGCCCTCCCTGTTTAACATGGTAAACTTCAATAGGACATTCTCAGTACAATGTCCACACCTCGTTAGCTGAAAGATGAAATACCGAGACAGTCTTTATTACAATATCAGCAGTAATCCTGTAAAAGTGCTATAAAGAATCTAGGATCGTACATCTTATAACAAGAAGCTTTGTATAAATGGGATGCTACTTCAGAAACAAAGTCCAGTCAGCAATTAAGGGGCATTGTCCACCACATCAGATCTCGACAGTTATTTCTAAGTTTTTCTCAGGAGTCCTGTTTTGTTGTTGTTTGTTTTCTTTTGGCTGGTTAATATAGCAGCACTATTTAAGAAAGAACCAAAACCACAGTTACAATAAACACATCAGATAAAATCTGCAGATATGTGCTAAGATACAGAGTCCGTGCATATATACTTGCTTTGATATTGGGCACGCAAGAAGGTGTTTTCTTTTCTTTTGCTAATGAAAATAGCAAGGGATAATCACCTTCAAAGAATAATAATTATCTTTAGAGGTAGATAATTTTGGGGAGTTAATGAGGTTGAAAGCGGTTAGTTAAAAATAGAGTGTATGTATGCGCAGGGTGGAGATAGTCTAGAGATCTGAGCATGAGAATCAAGAATCCTTATTCCTGTTTCCAGTTCTGACTCCTTTGAGTTTTTAAACAAGTCACTTAATTTCTTTGCTTACATTTTAAAAAAATCTGTAAAATGGGGATGATAATACATCTTACCTCACTGAGTTGTGAAGCTTAACTATATAGTGTTATTGGAAAGTGCTTGAAACATGAGAAGTATGAAAAATATGAAATAGGATTATTCATGTCATCTGTAACTGCGGTCTAGCTCTTGCTTATTGATGTAATAACATCTTTTGTAAAAGTAGTTTTCTGAGATTATGCAACATATGCTGGCTGGAAGACTGTTGGGCTGTGCCTCATATTCTGGCATACTTCATTTTTCATGTACGGTAAACACTCTAATATGCTCTTGGGTAATTGGGAAGTTTTTAAAAAAACTTCTTATTACATGTTTGAATCTGCTGTGTAATTTATACAGGGAAGCTCTTTTTCTATATCTTTAAGTGATGCTGTAAATTAGCAGAGAAGTCCTGTGCAGTACACTATTTAAATACTTTTATTTAGAGAATTTAATGTTCATAACATATGCCAGACTGACAGAAATAGTCTGAAATCCTTTATTTCTTACATATATGTCAATGTGAACATAAAGTTCTCTCTCTCTCTCGCCGCCCACCCCCACCCCCCACATCTCTTAATTAGTAGAATTTTGTTGGTAGTAATATTTTGGAAAAGCTAGGTTAGAAAGAGGGTTTTACATTTCCACTATGTGTCTGCCCTATCACGCAGAAGACTTAGTTTCACATTGAGAATGTGCTTACACCAGTGTAAATCAAGAGTGATTCCATTGAAATAAGTCACAGCCTTAGGCTTGTTTTACAGTGATATG
This sequence comes from Emydura macquarii macquarii, assembly GCF_026122565.2. NCBI lineage: Eukaryota > Metazoa > Chordata > Testudines > Chelidae > Emydura > Emydura macquarii. Next base: position 13,138,396 of record NW_027131500.1, on the reverse strand, counting down.
TCTACAGTACCGCCTATGTTGGCAAAACGTATGTTTCTCAGGGTCATTGGTGTAAATATTCCACTCCCTTGAGTGACATAAGTTACACCTACATAAATGCTGGTGTGCACAGCCCTATGTCAGCAGGAAAGCTCCTCCTGCTGACATAACTTATGCTGCTCATAGGGGTGGTTTTTTATGCTAATGGGAGAGGTCCCTCCTCTTGGCATAGAATGTCTTCACCAGACATGGTGCAGCAATGGTACTGTATCAGTACAGCTACACCACTGCTGCACTGTACATGTATACATGGCCTGAGTAAGCGCAGAATCAGGACTCTGGGCTAGCTAGTTTTGGAAGTTGTGAAGGAAAGATGCACCACAACTGGAGGTGTGGCCTTACACCACTCTTGTCCCTCTAGAAAATAATAGAAAACTCCTAAACAAATAAATCTCCCTCTGGGTGCTGAATATCCGTTCTTAAACTGGAACTGGTTTTTAAGGTTGAGTTATAAACTAAAGAGAAATAAGGTTTATTGTAATTCATGCAAGGTTATAGTGAAATTGCACTTCACAGGGAAGGGCATTGTTTTAAACCTATCTGGCAGGGGAAAAAGATTCTAGGAGTATTCAAGAGCAGAATTGTTTCCTGTCTGCTATAGTTTTAATCATCTAGCTTCTTTTATGAAATTCAAAGGAAATTTCAAAAGAAATCTAAGCCAGGGATTCTCAAACTTATTCATAGTGTGGACCACATTTGACAGTGTGTCTTATGGGCCTGTCTCCTCCCATAAAGTCCACCTCCTATTCAGAATTGTACACATTTCCTCCACTTCCATTCTTGAACACAGACAACCTCCGTTGACATTTGCATTACAACTCTGTTGCAACTATAGCAACTGCTTACATAGAAAAGTAACACTAGGACAGTATTTTTGGTATTTTTAGCTCTCTTTTAGTTTAATGTTTTGTTCTTTGTGAAGAACGTTAATAACATTGTTTACTTAGCTCTTCATTTCATCTCCACCTCCCATCTGATCTGTTCAGTCCCTCCCTCTCCCATTGTTTCCCTCTACAAACTTCTCTGTTGTCTGGTCCTTCTTTCCTCCTGCACAGGCTTTTCTTCTCCTTTGCTGCTTTCTTTCTCAGTTCATACTGCCCAACCATATTATCCTCTTCTCCCCTTGTTCCCTTTGACAAACTATCAAGATATTTCATTCCCTTTCACCTGAGATATTCCTTTCTTGCTTGTGGCTAGCAACTCTGCTTCCCAGGGATTGCTCCTATTTCCTCACCACCTCTTATGTAGCATTGTCTCCTAGTAGAGGTGACTCCTCATCTTTGTTCAACCTACTTTTATAGTCCTGCCAACCTTTCTTTGCAATGAAGAGACTGGACAACTGTAAAAACATTTGGAAACGAGGAGGAGCCAGTAGTATGTGACCAGCCAGCTCTATGAAGCCCTCAAGGCTACCATCCAGTGCTCTGTGGATCACCAGTGTCCATGGACAACAGTTTGATTATGACTTTTCCTACATTTACCACGCTTACTCCTACAAATCATTCTATTTGTTTCAGTGGGACTATCTGCATGGGTAGGAGTTTGCGGATTTAAGCCATGTGAATACCGGGATCTGAGCCACTTGCCACATATGTGCAAGAGAGAGCACAAGCTCTCACAGAGTGATAAGACACCAAAATGCAGGCTTGTGGTTTTTTTCCTTCAATATTTAAAAACACAGATTGTCAGGATTAAAAAAGCCAGAAATCAATTTTGCTCTAAAATAGCTCCTGGAATCTTTTTTTTTCTTGAGGTATGTGAAAAATGATGCCTAAGGGGATGCACTGTGTGTGTGTGTGTGTGGGTGGGTGGGTGGGTGGGGCGGGGGGAATTAACTAGCCACTCCTCAGACCTTACATTGTTAAGATGAAGTCTTTTGACATCAGGACCAATAACTGAATAGATAACTGATTTTCAAATGTTTGTATTAGCACCAATGACTATAAATTACGTTACAAAATCATTTTATTTCACAAGGTTTCAACATTGTTTTTAGATGTTCTCCAAATCATGTAAATATATAAATGCTCCTATCTACAATGCCTGTGCTGCTTGAAGCAGATCTTCAGATTTTAAAAAGCAATTGCCTAAGAAGCATGTAAATTCTAGGGGAGGAGGGTCAATTTAAAAATAGGTATAAAGACTCAGACACTTCCCTGGGGGGAAGTTTAACCTCTGGTACACGGTGATTATAACTGTCTGTCCTAAACTGTGACAGGATATCTGTATTTTCACGTCTCCTGAGGGTTTAGAGATTCCTCTAATCATTATTTTGACATGTTATTGAGAAATTCAGTGCTTTTAAAAATGCAATAAGGAATAACAAGCACTGAAAGTGTTGCTTAATCAGCAAGGAATCCTGAAGAATGCCAACACTGAACAATAATATGTTAATTTTTAAAATAAATTTTCATTGCAATTGAGAGCAAAAGCTTCAGGCTTTAAAAAGCTGCTGTCCTTTGTGGGTTTAATGTACATTTAGGCCCTGATATTGCACAGATGGATCCCTGCATCTAGATGGCACTAATGGGTTTCTACTTTGGTTGTTCTCTTTACAGGATCGGGGCCTTACCTTGTAGTTTAAAATACTAGATTATGGAACAGCAGGTGAGAACAGAATTAGAATAATATAATTAAGGAATAACACAAATGGACCACGTTACTAATGTTTAAAAGTAATACATCTTTATAACATCTTTTAACTATGATCAAACAAAAAAATCAGTTTATGTTAATGACATGAGATCACTAAGAGAATATTTTTAAGATGTCAGGCCTTTCTCTAATTTTTGGGTTCTCAAAAGTAAATAATTATATTGGACCAAATCCTGCAATAAAATTAATGGGAATTTTATGTTAGTCTGGACCTGCAGGATTTCCTCACTGTGCATTGCAAATGAATTAGTGGAACAAAGAAGCACAATTTTGAATAAGGCACAATAATGCCAAGAAGCATGTCCAAGTCGCAAGGCTTCTGCATATTCACATATGATGTCCTCAAATAAGCGATGAAAGAAATTTCAGATGGTCTTTACATAATCTCAAGGTTTGTTTCAGCAGTTTACTAACGCAAGCCAATTATATTTGGTTTCATAAAAAATAGTTTTAGAACAACTCAGTGGGTGTGAGAACATGATGATTATGAACTGCCCAATTTCTCCATCTGGTAAAATTCCCTTACTGCATTTATAACAAATTTGCCTACATTTTCCCAAGCACCCATCAAATAGAAGTTTTTTCTTTCTCACAGTTGATGCTTTAATTTTATTCTTTGGCTCAGTTTTATTTATAGGAGGATTTTTATCTACATATTGGCCTAGTTGATTAAGCCAATAATAAATTTGTTGATGAATATTTCCATAATTAACATAATCCATTATGTATGTTCCTAGTCAAAATGCAGGATACTACAGCACAAACAGATATGTTAGGAGTTGTTACTTTTATTGACTGGAGAACCCCCTTTGGCCTTTCTCTGAAGGATCAATACAGCTAAGAGATGAGATGTTTCAGGCCAACATTACCAACCTGTTACAGAGACTCAGTCATTCTTTCTGTGATTTTTATACGTTTTGGTACTAGTGTTTAAGTGTTCTATACCTTACAATCCTCAAGAAGATCTTATTCTTTTTCTAAAACATGCAGAGATAGTCAAGACAAATCCATACTGGACCAAATCCTTGTGTCTTTATTCAGTTAATAATTCACACACCCTGATGATGCGTGTGGGGTGAAAGCCGTTATAGATAAATGCTTTTGCCTGAGTAAGAATAAGAAAACAATTACTACTGCTACCACTACTTCTGAGGGCCAGATTCTGATATCCTTACTCACGCTGATTAGTATCTTCCTTCATAAAGAGTTTGATTGAAATCTGGTCCTGAGTAAGCACCTTGGATTACTCTTCACAAGCCTACATTCCAATGTAATCTTATATATTTAATTTAAATTAAATAATCACATAAAAGAATGCCTATGCCTGTCTTCAGATGTCTTTGCCATAAAATACAAATACAATATAATAATCTTTACAAAACCAACAGGCCATGCCCTGGCACTACAACCAGACAGCAAAAAATACATTAGAAACCATATAAAAATCTTGCCCTCACATACCCTCCACTTCCATGGAACAGTGGCTGGCCAGGGTGTGTTTTGAGTATCTTCTTTAAAAAAGGGATGATCAGGAGAATTTATAGACCAGTAATCCCTTCAGCTCTATCTGCAATTGGTTGAAAAAAATCACGTGTTTTGTTACTCTACTTTTAATTAAAGATTTGTTATGATAGGGTCTAATCAGCATGGTTCCTGTAAAGGAAAGTTGTGCCTTGCTGGTCTCAGAATTTTTTGAACATGTTAGTAAAATACTGGATCAAGGAGAACCAGTGACATGATCTATTAAGGCCTTGTCTACACTAGCACTTATGCCGGCAAAACTTTTTTTGTTCAGGGATGTGGAAAAAACACCCCCCTGAGTGACATAAGTTTTGATGAGTGTGGTATGAGTGCTCATATAGCTGCATTATGCCGACGGGAGAGAGCTCTTCCATTGACATAATAAAATCAGCTCAAGGAGCGGTGATAGCTATGCTGGTGGGAGAGTGGTTTTTTTTTCACACCCCCGAGCGACAAAAGTTTTGCTGACATAAAGCTAATGTAGACAAGGCCTTAGACTTCCAAAAAGCCTATGATAAGGCCCTTGACAAGTGGCTTCTAATGAAGCTAAGTAGCCATGTGAAGCAAAGTGTTGGCATGAATCAAAAACTGGCTAAGAGACAGAAAATGAAGTGTAGGATTCAAGTGGGCTATTTTCATCATGCAAAAGGTTAACAGTGATGTGCCTCATAATTCTTTACTGCATCCATGTTGTTTAGTAGTAATTGATTAATGATCTGAGAAAGGGTGTGTGAGTGAGTTAATAAAATCTGCAGGTGACACAAAGTTATTTAGGTTGGTCAGGACCAGATGGGGCTATGAGACACTTCAAAAGGTGAATGGACAACATGATGGTAAATGGAATTTATTGTTGATAAATAAAAGGTAATGCACATTGGAGGGGAAAAATAAACTACTGATGTGTCTTAGAGTTCCAAATTAACAATATAATCTCAGGAAAGGAACTTGGAGCTGTCTACAATGATGCCCATGATGACACATGTTCAATATGCAGTTATGGTATAAAAAACTAACAAAATGATAGGCTGGAAATAAGTATGGAGAATGTTATGATGCCCTTATGTACATCAATGGTGTGGTCTCATCTGGAATATTATGTACAACATTGGTCACCCCATCTTCAAGAAGGATATTGCAGAATTAGAAGGGGTTCAGAGAAGGTTGATGAGAATGAGTAGGGCTATGGAAATGCTCTCATATGAATAGAGATGGACAAAACCGGGATTTTTTACCTTACAAAGGAGACAAATAAAATGGAGCATGTTAAAAGTGCACAAAATAATGAATAATATTGAGAAAGTACATCAGGAGCTTCTTTCGTTCCCTCTGTCTCATATCACAGGAACTAAGAGGACAGTCAATGAAATTGAAAGGTGGCAAATTCAAAGCAGATACAAGATAATATTTTTACACAAAACACATGATCAGATTGAAATTTATTGCTACAGGATGTTGCTGAGGCTCCTGTCAAAGAGGGATGGGACATTTATATGGATCTCAAGAATATCAAGAGTTGTCATAATTAATGATGATAAAAATTTTGGGAGGGTTATTACACTTTGTGCTTCAGAATTTAATCCCATCTCTAACTACTAGAGATCAGTATAAGACCTAAGGTGTGGGGCAGATTATTCTACATCTGCCTACTGGGGGGTTTGTACATCATCTTCTGAAGCATCTGATCCAATATGACAAATCCTATGTTCCTTACCCCTCCCCAAATGCCTGCTTACAAAAATGGGCTATGTAGCATGCCTGGAAGATTAACACATTTGAGCTATTTTGACCCAGGTGAGGTACTGAATCTCAAAGTCAGTTGGCCCTCATGAATGGTTATGATAAATGCCCAGAGCAACTACATTTCATATAATTGAATGCATGCAGGTAATGAGCCACACACAAAGAACACTGCAAATACATCTATCTAATATGTATAGGTCTTTATACTACACTATGGCCCCAATCCAAGAAAGCGCTTAAGCATGTGCTTAACTTTGAACATGTGAGTAATTCCATTGACATCACTAGCCCATCTGAACACTTGGAGAATAGCCATAGAAGTAGGGGTAGGTACTTATCATGGGTATGATTTTCATACAGACATCTAAAGCTGCCTACACAAATGTGGGTGAGATTTTTGTTTTGCACATGTAAATGTGAAGATGTGACCTGATCCAAAGCCCAGTTAAGTCAATAGGAATCTTTCCATCAAATTCAGTGGGCTTAGGATCTATCCCCTAGTATCTTTGTAGAGATAAGGTGATTCAGTGCACAGCTACTTAGTTTGCTCATGTATGACTGGGCTTTTGCTAATTCATATTCATGACTCTCACATTTTTCAGGAGCATTAATGAAGACAGCTGGAAATTTGGCCTAATAATTCTATAGTTGTCAACATTTAAAGCAAGGACTTCATGAAATCTTACATATGATCTTGTCTCAGGTTCTGTCTTGCTGGACTGAGGTGTAAATGTAATTCAGTGCTTGTGAGAGTGTCAGATTTTCTTCAGAAGAGGCCCTAGGATAAGAGTGAATTTAAATTACTGTAATCACTTTTTACTACTTAGAGATCTGTTCTTTCTTGGCATGGCTGAGTATTTTATTAATTATTCAGTGTGACAAAAGTCCACTGGAAAATGCTGTTATAATTGCATATGCTGTTCCTTATCTTTTTATTCTTTGTAAATAATTATACAGAAATATTTACATAAAATTAATGCTTGGTGAAGAAGTATCAACATTTATGAAGAGTACTTGACTAGATATTTGTGCAATTTCGAGAAATCAAAAGGTGGGAAGCAGTCATAATTTGTTACAAAATATTGCAGGCATTATAGAACTCTGGTTTCAGTACATTTTATAATACTAGCAATCCAGATTGTGTATAATTTTAGTTATAATTTGATCATTTAAATTGTACTCGGTATTGTACAATACACAAAATAGACACATTCCTGGTCCCACTCGAAAAGCCAGACAAATGAAAGATAGAATGCTCTTGGAAAAGTAGAAGGAATAAGTTGGAAACTAACTGCATTTGTTAATATCCATGCTGTTTCACAATGGAAGGATGATAGGGTATATCTACTTTGCAATTAAAAAATACAACTGGTCTGTGCCAGCTGACTTGGGCTTGTGGAGCTTGGGCTAAGGGGCTTTTTAACTGTAGTGTAGACATCCAGACTCGGGCTGGAGCCTGGGCTCTAGGACTCTGTGGAGTGGGAGGGTCTGGTCTGCAGTCCAAGCTGGAATGTCTTCACCGGAATTAAACAGCAGTGCTGCCTGAGTCCGAGTCAGCTGGCGTGGGCCAGTCGCCGGTATCTAATTGCAGTGTAGACATACCCATAGAGTTTCTATATCTCTTCAGAGTTAGCCAACCAGATGTAAACTTGGGATAGATATGAAATTTTTAATGAATATATAGTAATCCAGTTCGGTTTGTTTGTGAAAGTTGCAGAGTGCAGCACAGATATGATATAATTCATATATCATAGTCCATCTACTTCAAAATCCTACTTTTAATCAGTCTGTTGTTTTAGGTTTCTTAAACTTCAGCTTTTCTTCCTGTTACGTTTTCTTACAAGTTCTTTGTTAGCTATAATCATACCCTATGAATCTTGATCCATATAAAGTAAGAATTACACATCCTACATGATAATGACTTAGTGGGAGGAGGCCCAGCTGAAGGAAATCCTCTACATCAATCTCCTAGTGGAATTTTATTGCATTGATCTTGTGCGGTGGGGGTTTGCCTTGCATGGAAGAAGCAGTGGGGTCTGCTTCCTAGAACTCATGTGTACCCTGATGTACAGGCCTATAAGTCTGTGTTTATATTTCTGTATGTTTAGGCGTCTGGGGGTGCAACATTTTTTACACACAAAATTGTAACTGAAGAGACTCAATGGAGACCATTTTGAAAATTTTGCTTCATAATACCTTCAGTTAGTAATAGCTAAATTGAATATTAATTACAGTCAACCATACAAGATGCTTGAACCACAGCCACATAACCCATTACTCTAAAACATTTTGATTAAAAAATTAGAAAGAGATAAAATTAACATCTAGGGAACAGGGGCAGCCAATACTGGAGCTTTGCAAGGGAGTTGTCCAGGTGAAGGAGGTGTGACTACAGTGACCCTTGGGGTGAGTGTGTGTGTTTGTGGTGTGCCTGCTGTTTGACTGAAGTATATCCTGTGGTTTGTTTGTTTGGGGAACAGCATGCTAATCCTAGTGGCTTGCTAGGCAAGGCTGAGAGCTTCTTAACGAGGCTTTGATCCTCAAGCCATTAGAACCAATCAATCCTTAACCAGGGGGTAGGGCTACTCAGGGAGAACTAGGGTTTAAAAAGCCCACTCCAAAGTGACCAGAACAGTTAGTGAATAGGGAGTTTTGGGGGGAAGTTTAGAGGGGGATGGGAGGAGGGGTAGATACACTTAATTAACATTTTGTAAACTAAAGACAATAAATAGCCCCCTTTCCCCTTATAAAAAACAAACAACAATAAAAGAAAGAGCTGCAGAAATAGAAAGAGAACGCAGGCAGAAGTCCAGCAACAGAATGGAGGCTGTCCAGTTTATTGCACTGAGTGCAACATGTATGATTACCTGCTCTATGGGTGAGTGGCATATGTGTGCATTCAGTGCAAGGAGCTTCTGGCCCTCAGAGACCGCATATGGGCTTTGGAGACCAGTGTGACTGAACTGGAGGAGCTAAGATAGGTACATAGATGAGACTTTCCAGGACACAGTAGAATGGTCCCACCTGCTGCATGACAGGCTCTGTACTGTTGAGGAGGATGAAAATCTCAGGGAAGGAGAGCATCAAACTGGAGTGGAGAGAAATGATCCCATAATTGGGACCTTCCTTCCAAATGAGGTCATGGTATCCTCTCACACTGAGGATACCTCTCTGGAGGAGGGAATTCCAATTATTAGGAAAAGATGGGTAATAGTAATGGGGAACTCGATCATTAGAAACATAGATAGCTAGGTTTGTGATGATTTGGAGAACTGGATGATGACTTGCCTTCCGGGTGCAAAGGTTGCAGATCTCTTGAGACATCCAGACATACTTATGTGTAGAGCTGGTGAGGAGCTAGTGGTTGTGGTACATGTAAGTACCAATGACATAGGGAGGAATAGGAGAGAGCTCCTGGAGGCCAAATTTAGACTGATAGGTAAGAGATTGAATTCCAGGACCTCCATGGTAGCATTCTCTGAAATGCTTCCAGTTCCACACACACGGCCAGTTAGACAGGCAGAACTGCAGGGTCTCAATGAATGGGTGAGATGATGGTGTAGGGAGAAGGTGTTTAGATTTATTAGGAACTGGGGAACCTTTTGGGAAAGGGGAGCCTATACAGGAAGGATTGGCTCCATCTAAACCAAAATGGAACTGGATTGCTGGCACATAAAATTAAAAAGGTCGTAGAGCAGTTCTGCTTCTTGGAGCAGCTAGTCCTAGAACCAGCAAGAGGATTGGCAATTCTTGATTAGTCCTAAGTGGAGCACAGGATTTGGTCCAAGAGGTGAATATAGAAGCACCACTTGGTAATAGTTATCATAACATAATAAAATTTAACATCCCTGGTGGGGGAGAACACCAAAGCAGCCCACCACATTAGCATTTAATTTCAGAAAAAGGAACTTCACAAAAATGAGGAAGTTAGTTAAACAGCAATTAAAAGGTACAGTGCCAAAAGTGAAATCCTTGCAAGCTGCATGGAAACTTTTTAAAGACACCATAATAGATGCTCAATTTAAATATATACCCCAAATTAATAAACAAGTAAGAGTACCAAAAAGTGCCACCATGGCTAACCAACAAAATAAAAGAAGCAGTTGGAGACAAAAAGGCATCCTTTAAAGAGTGGAAGTTAAATCCTATTGAAGAAAATAGAAAGGAGCATAAACTCTGGCAAATGAAGTGTGTAAATATAATTAGGAAGACTAAAAAAGAATTTGTAGAATACCTAGCCAAAGACTCAAAAAGTAACCACAAAAATAATTTTAAGAACCTCAGGAGCAGGAAGCATGCTAAACAATCAATGAGCCCAGTGGATGATTGAGATGCTAAAGGAGCACTCTAAGGCTATTCTAGAGAAACTAATTAAATTCTTTGCATCGGTCTTCATGGCTGAGAATGTGAGGGAGATTCCTAAACGTGAGCCATTCTTTTTAGGTGACAAATCTGAGGAGGTTTTGAAACAAATTGATAAATTAAACAGTAATAAACCACCAGGGCCAGATGATATCCATCCAAGAGTTCTGAAGCAACTCAACTGTGAAATTACAGCACTACTAACTGTGGTATGTAACCTATCATTTAAATCAGCTTCTGTACCCAATGACTGCAGGATAGCTAATGTGGTGTCAATTTAAAAAAGGCTCCAGAGGCAATCCCACTAATTTCTGGCCAGTAAGCCTAACTTCCGTACCAGGCAAATTGGTTGAAACTATGGTAAAGAACAGAATTATCAGACACATAGATATACTATTTGTATACATACATTCAATTATACAGAATATTATTTGTTGGGGAAGAGTGACCATGGTTTTTGTAAAGGGAAATCATGCCTCACCAATTTACTAGAATTCTTGGAGTGGGTCAACAAGCATGTGAGCAAGGGTGATTCAGTGGAGATAGTGTACTTAGATTTTCAGAAAGCTTTTGACAAGGCCCTTCAGCAAAGCATCTTAAGCAAAGAAGCAGTCATAGGATAAGAGAGAAGGCCTTTCCTGGATCAGTATCTGGTTAAAAATAGGAAACAAAGGGTAGGAATGAATGAAGAGAGGTAAATAGTGGTGTCCCCCAGGGGTCTGTATGGGGATCAGTACTGTTCAACATTCATAAATGATTTGGAAAAAGGGGTAAATAGTGAGATGGCAAAAGTTGCAGATGATACAAAACTACTCGAGATAGTTAAGTCCAAAGCAGACTGCAAAGAGTTACAAAGGAATCTCAGAAAACTGGGTGACTGGGCCACTAAATGGCAGATGAAATTCAATGTTGATAAATGCAAACTAACGCACATTGGAAAATATAATCCCAAATATACATTTAAAATGATGGGGTCTAAATTAGCTGTTCCCACTCAAGAAGATGATCTTGGAGTCATTATGGATAGTTTTCTGAAAACATCCACTCTATGTGCAGCAGCCATCAAAAAAGCTAACAATGTTGGGAATTATTAGGAAAGGGCTAGATAATAAAACAGAAAATATCTTTTTAAATCTATAGTACACAAACATCTTGAATACTGTGTGCAGATCTGGTATCCCCATTTCAAAAAAGATCTATTGGAATTGGAAAAGATACAGAAAAGAGCAAGTAAAATGATTAGGGGTATGGAAAAGCTTACAGATGAGGAGAGATTAATAAGACTGGGACTTTTCATTTTGGAAAAGCAACTACTAAGGGGTGATATGATAGAGAGAGAATATAAAATCATCACTGGTGTGGAGTAAGTAAATAAAGAAGTGTTATTTACTCCTTTTCATAACACAAAAACTAGGGGTCACCAAATGAAATTAATAGGCAGCAGGTTTAAAACAAACAAAAGGAAGTTTTTCTTCACACAACACACAGTCAACCTGTGGAAGTCTTGGCCTTCACAACATCCTATGGCAAAGACTATAACAGGGTCCAAAAAGAATTAGATACGTTCATGGAGGATAGGTCCATCAATGGCTATTAGCCAGAATAGGCAAGGATTGCTGTTTGCTATAGACTAGGGATGGCTGACAGGATAGATCGCTTGATGATTTTCTGATTCCCTCTTAAGCAACTGATATTGGCAACTGTCAGAAGACAGGATACTGGGCTAGATGGCCCATTGGTCTGACCCAGTATAGCCGTTCTTATGTAACATGGCAAGCACTAAATGGATTAATAACTGACTAACTGATAGGTCTCAAAATGAAATTGTAAATGGGAATCATCATAGAATGGGTGTGTTTCTAGGTGGTCCTACAAAAATCGGTTCTTCGCCCTATACTATTTAACATTTTTATTAATGACCTTGAAGTAAACATAAAATCATCACTGATAAAGTTTGGAGATGATACAAAAATTGGGGAGTGGTAAAAAATGAAGAAGACAGCTCTCTGATACAGAGAGCTGGATTACTTGTTAAACTGGGCACAAGCAAACAATATGCATGTTAATGTGGCTAAATGTAAATGGATAGATCTAGGAACAAAGATTGTAGGCCAAACTTACAAGATAGGGGACTCTTTCTGGGAAGCAGTTATTCTGAAAAAGATTTGGGGGGTCATGGTGGATATCAGCTGTACATGAGATTCCATTGTGATGTTGTGGCCAAAAGGGCTTATGCAGTCATTGGATGCAGAAACAGGGGATTTGCAAATGGAAGTATAGAGGTTATTTTACCTTTGTATTTGGCACTGCTGTGACTGCTGCTGGAATACTTGTCCATTTGTATTGTCCAAATTCAAGAAAGATATTGATAATTGGAGAGGGTTCAAAGAAAAGCCATGAGAATGATGAAAGGACTGGAAAACATGCCTTACAATGATAGCCTCAGGGAGCTCAATCTATCTTACTGAATGAAGAGAAAGTTAATGCATTTCTTGATTAGTTTATAAGTACATGAGGAACAAATATTTAATAACAGGCTCTTCAGTCTAGCAGAGAAAGGTGTTACATAATCTAACAGCAGGAACTTGAAGCTAGACAAATTCAGACTGAAAATAAGGAGTGAATTTTTAACAGTGAGAGTAATAAAGCATGTGAACAACTTACCAAGGGTGATGGTAGATTGTTCATCACTGACTGACATTGAGAAAAACATCCAATCTTGATTTTTAAAAAGATATACTCCAGGAGTTATTTTGGGAAAGTTCTATGGTATATCTTACAAATGAGGGTCAGACTAGATGGTCACAGTGGTCCCTTGGAATCTATAAAAGTATGAAAACTTGGCCCAGGGGATGCCTTTGATGTTGGAACCTCTGCAGTTATGAATAGGAGCTTAAATCCTGAGATGCCACCTAGGGTCAAGGATGTACCTATACCGCAGCATAGGTAAATTATGTCAGAGATAGAACTCTGTTAGAGAAAAATGCAAACCGTTTTAAAATGATTTGTCATCTGTGCATGGGGCACATTGAAAATAATGATGAATTCTTTAGATTAGATAAATTACATTTGATCAGTATCTTCTTTTTCTTAGTTTTTCCACATATAAATTAAAAATCCCATTAGATTACTTTGGGGCATGATACAAAACTCTGCCATATATTCTGTGTTTATGCTGATGTTTCAGATAGTCGTACTGGGTATACACAGGAACTCCAAAGGTTTCCTGAATTATTTGGAAAGTCTTGTTTATAAATGTAAAGAATTCTTACGTCTTTCCTGGACATGAAAAGGCTGAGTTTTAAAGGCCATAGGGGAAAACAATAAAATTCAACACACACAAAACATTGAGTTCTATGTGAAACTGTTAGAGAAAAAGAAATTGCAGAATGTAGGAAAAATCATCTCTGACCCATATTCTCAGCTGGTACACCATGGTACTGCTTCATTGACTTCAACAGAGCTGTGCGTGTTTACACCAGCAGAGAATTGCCCCCTATCTTCTAAAAATGAGAGGAAGAAGCAAAAATTATCATGAAATGTAAGATGCCACATGCAAATACTAAAGAAAGAAAACAACTTCCCTTCCATTCGTATGTGCTGATATTTTCTAATTTCTATTGGCAATTTTGCCAATTGTTCCTGTCCTGGATGTCAGGGGCTGCTGTCTTGCTCCCGCTGTCAGCGTGCCAGTGAGGGACTGTTAGCTCCCCCTGTGGCCAGGGAAGAGCACAGTGCACTATTCCCTTCTGCCATCTTCAGAATCTGTCCCTTTCTGTCTATTGACTGAGAAGGAGCCTGGTGTCTCTGTGCTGGGGACTGCTTATGTACTTTTACAAACTGGACATATGAAACAGGAAATATCTTTGATGTGAAAATTTCTTTTGTTAATCCAGGTGGATTTACAAAGTTAGAAAGGTGGTGTGTGTGTGTGTGTGTGTGTGTGTTGTGCGCACACGAGGGGAGGTTGTTTTGTTTTTTTGCTAATATTTGGTCCTAGTTATCCAAAATGATTCAGTTTCACTTTCCATTTTAAGTGGAGATTGAGTCATTTTCTGTTATTCACTTAGTAAGTTAAGGCTGTAATTTTGATGAAACAAAATCAAAATAAAGATAGGATAAAATATTCTTACTGCTGGTTCTTTATAGCATAGCACTCAATTAAATAAAAATATATCAAATGTCCTTTCCAACGAACACTGTGGCTCTTTTGACTTTAATATGGCTCAGTGCTGTATATTTCCCACTCATGCCACGGATAGAATACATGCATACGAAGGCTGGGTTAAGGAATATCACTGTCACTATATATCAATATCCGTGCCTAGTGTCACAACTCCTAGACTTATGATTACATCAGAATCTTAGCTTACTTTTGAAAAACTGTATGTGACTTGACCTCATGGTATTAGTGAAATATCATTTGCCAGAGTTTGCAGGCAGCCTGAAATATCAGTTTTGATATCCCAGAAGCGATATGCACCCACTCCAGAAGATGGAGTTAGTACTGGAGGACCTCCTGCTTGGCCCTCTTCCATTCTTGAGGGCAAGGGGCCCTCGCTGCCATTCGTGGGAGGAGGAGGAGGCACCTTATCACTACCCCTGCCTCTCTGGGAGAGGAGGATGCCCCCTTCCACCACCACTCTTAGGCTTGGTCTAAACTACCAACTTATGCTGGTATAAGTACGTTGCTCAGGGGTGTGGAAAATCATATGATACCAGCCTAACCCCCAGTGTAGACAGTGCTAGGTTGATGGGAGGGCTTCTCCCATTGACATAGGCACCATCTCTTGAGGAATGGAGTATCTACTTACACTGACGAGAGAAGCTCTCCTATCACTAAACTCTACAGCAGTGCAGCTGCACTAGTGTAGCTATGCCACGGCAGTACTGTAGTATACAAGCCCTTATTGTGGGGTGCGGCCACAGCACAGAGGCATGCCATGGGAAATCCCATACCATTGTGTACTGTGTGAGATTACGTGAGTTTGATTCCGATGCAGACCATACAGTGGAGGTTGGTCTGCAGTGCAGTGATCCAGTAGCCATCAGAGAGGTGAATTCTGTCATCATTTATAGTAAAATAGTGCACTCCTTATAAAATTATAATGATTTCATCATCTTTTAAATTCAATTGAATATAGTAATATAGTCAAATGAATGACTACCTGTATGTATGCTGCTGTCCATTGCAGGTGCTCAAGATAGTGCCCCAAATTCTTCTATCTGTTACACCAGCACAATCCCATTGTGGCACTATCCTGCTCTCAGTGAAGTTAAAGAAAAGGACTATTCTTGTTTTTTTATTGATTTTAATGGAGGCAGAGTTTGACTCTGAAGAATTAGACCAACTAACTGTCTTAACTACAGAGCTAAATTCACTCTTCATATAACTGTTCAGAAAGTCTCCAGGGATGAATGTGGCCCACAGTGTTTCTGCATGTCAGCTCCATATTCTTCTCTTATCTTCTTTGAAACCACTTTTGCTGTGGTTTATGAATTTATGAAATACATGCATTAACATTACAAAAGGAAAATCTCACCTGAAACTAGAATATTTTATTATTCAAGACTAAGGGCCTGATCTACTGGAGATTTTGCCATTGTATTCATCTGATGCTGAGTTAATCCTGAAATCACTGTTGTATATAAAGCAATTAATTAAAATGAAAATTACTGGTCTGAGTATGGAAGAGGGGGTAGTAGAACTAGTTATTTTACTGGGGAGATTTAAAGTAGAACACAAATGAAAACTAATTTAAAATACTTTTGTCACTATTAACAAAGAACACTTACTCTTCTACCACAGGGAATGATATAAAAAAGAGATGTTGGAGTGAGGCTGAGCATAGAGGAACTATTCTAAGTCAGAGCCAAGGTACATGACTAGGAACACTGCTATTATCTGGAAGTCTGACTTCCTGTCTCAGTTTCCTTGTAGATCTCAATGAATGGCGGAAGAAAGGGAACACTTTCCTGCTTGGTTGGCAAGTTTGCTAAATTTCTCCTTTTGGCTGCAT
This sequence comes from Emydura macquarii macquarii, assembly GCF_026122565.2. Lineage (NCBI taxonomy): Eukaryota > Metazoa > Chordata > Testudines > Chelidae > Emydura > Emydura macquarii. The sequence goes on along the minus strand of NW_027131500.1, from coordinate 13,122,059 downwards.
TCAGGCAGTTGTGCTCCATACAGTGCTTTGGGACAAATCCTGCTGCTCCCCATGGATCTGGAGGGTACTGAATGCAGGCTCCACTTTCTGGGGGAGCAGGACTCAGAAAACCTGCAGTGGGAAAGGAAACTTTGTCCTTCACATTGCAGGGCTGTGAGGCCTCATGTGTCTCAGTATATGTTAGTATGTGTTTTTGGGGGAGGGGATCAGAGTGTAGTGAGAGGGGGGAATTTGGAGTTAATACAAATCCACCACTTATTTCCTCTGGAGTAAAGGTAGTTCTTTGTATTAAGTCTCACTGTAAAGTTTTTTCTGATGCACAAGGAGAAATTGCTCTAGTGTGATGAAAAAATAGCATGGAATGTTTTATAAGACATGAAAGATACATTTAAAGTAAGAATTTTTTAAAAAATGTGTTCAAGTAGATAACTAAACTGTTGTTCTGATAGTTTTATTATGATAACTAGCATGTATACTTTATAGTGATATTTTTATCTATACATTATAGATTATAAAAATTGTGTTGTAAAAATTGTATTCACTGTAAGAATAATGTGAAACAGGCAAATAGGAGGCACGATATTAGAAAGTATTGATGCCATATAATTCCTCTTTCTTCCCCATCACTTTGTGCTTATGTTTTTCCGCCCCCTCTGTCTTTTTGCTATCTCTATACAGCACTTTTTTCCTAACATGTCTAAGGAAACAAATAAACCATTAGTGGCAAATAAATCTCAGCTGCACATCAAAGAAAAGTCATCGAGCCAAGCACTTAGTTCAAAGAATACTGTCAACTTGAATATTTTGATTTTGACTTTATTGCAAAAAATACTTGAGGTGGACACAACTGAGCCAGGAAAATGTAGATTTCCCTCACAGAGTTTCCCAATAACTTTCCTCTCTAGTGGGAGTAATTTGGGGCTTTGCTGAGTTCTTGAGTAAGCTTTCCTGACCCAGTGGATCCTAGAGATCCAAAGAGAAAGGAACTCCCGCTTCACTGGAGGCAGGAGATGTCTCCATGGTTGGCTTATGTCTCTGCTGATGTTTTATCCCTTGAAGGAGACATATGAGTCAGGTCTATACTTCAGGATTGCTCCCGCCAATATAAGTCCCCCAGTACCCTGACCTAATAACTCTTCCTCCATGAGAGGCGTAGCACTTAAGTGGATGTAGTTAGGGTGATGCAGTGTCTGTGTCGTGTCTTACCTCACCTGTCAGCACTGTGAGGAACTCACAGCTGCATGTCCCACTGCCATGTGCCAACAGTGAGGCTTCCAGCCAGGTTGTCAAGGCTCTCAAGTGCCCCAGTTAAGTCAGTGCAAGCATAGTCGGTGAGGAGGTGCACCACCAGCAGGAGGATAGTGTGGATATAAAAAACCACAGTAATTACTACAGTGTCTGTAGGTCAATTTAATTGTGTAGTGTAGACAAGGCCATATCACACAACACTCTTCTGGCAGCACTGTCACCCCTGCCCTCCTCCCAAAGGCAACCACACTTAGCCCTGGTCTACACTTACCTGGAGATTCAGTGGCAGTAGACGGGAGTTATGCGAAGTACGCAGAGTAGCGTGCGTAACTCCCGTTGACTACTGTGCTTCCCTTCTGCGCGTCGTATTCACTGCACTGCGCCAACGGGAACTGTGTTCCCGTTGACACAGCATTACGCTACTTGAGGGGGTGGTTTTACTCAGTCGAATTCCTGATCAATTGAGCGGGTCTACACTGACCACTCAATCGATCCAGAAAGATCGATCTGGCGGCAGCGACTTTGCTGCTGTCAGTATAGACATACCCTTGGTCAGCTGTAGATACTTGCAGTACCTCCTCCCAGCTGCTGGGGGAATGCAGTGGCATCAGATTTCACACAGTTAGGCAGCCCCTTGGACCGACACCAAGATAGAACCTAGCACTAGGGGAGGAGGAGATGGCAGTTGCTGTGCATTGTCCGCAGGAAGATGAAGTGACTGGGATGGAGAGTGGAGTGGAATAGGGAGGACAGGATCAGAATGTGGGAAGCTCCACAATGACCCCTTCCAGTCTGTTTATACTGATCCCCCCACTATCTTCCAGTCCTCTTTAGACTGTAACAGGCACTCAATGTTGTCAACTCTTGTAATTTTATTGTGAGTCTCACATTTTGGGCGTATTTCTTACAGCCCCAAATTAAGAGAGTGCATGAAAAATATCCACTTTCATTTAACAATAAAGGAAATTTCTAGCCCTCAAGACTGTGGAGGAAAAAAACTTGAAAATGAGAAGCGAATGTGCACCCCAAAGACTCAAACCAATAGCCAAATAAATAAAAAAAAAGAACCTCACACCTATATATTTTAAAACACTCAAGTTTTTTTAAGCCAATCCCATGATTTTTATGGGGCCTGACTCTTGATTTTTAATGGTTGAGATTGGCAACTCCCATTCCCACTGCTACAGAAATCCTAGCTCCTGACCCTTTCCCATGAGCCATCTCCCCTCTTCCCTGACAACCCTGCCCTGACTCTCCAATAGCTGGTTCTCCCTTTCCCAGGGGCTGCCCTAGTTTCATCAAATCCCCCTGCTTCTGAGGTGTGTGGGGAATAGACTCCTGCCTCCCATGCCCCTGCTCCCCCTATTTTGTTTTTTACTGTTGAGAAATGTTGCATATATAACTGCATAGAACTTGGTAGTTGTGTGAAACTTGTTTTTAATTCATCTCTAGCTTTTAGAGGTGACAAAGACGTAGGATTTAACTATTGAATTGAAGGGATGGTGATGGGTACATCATGTGACAATATTGGTATTATCAGCAATTAAAAAACTACAGCAACACATTTTTTTTAATAGGTGAAAAATATCACCTCAGTGTTTAGGGCACCCAAACATTCCATTGTAAAGATCTTGTGCATCATGTATATATGTTGATGTAAGTGTGTGTAGAGGAAGGGAGGCCCAATTACATTACTGGAGAGAGTAACAACATTTTAAGATTGCAAGTCTATATGGTCACTAATTGAAGAAAGTATTTTGTCATTTTGGTTGGTTATATGTAAGACATAATGGAAAATTGACTGATCTTAAATATTTTAAGAATATAATTTTTAAAGCTGTGAAGCTGTTAATACATTGCACAGTTCAGGGAATTATTCAGGGAAGAATAAAATATGCTTTCAGCTGCAGACTTGGAAATAAATTGCCAAGTATGTAACAACAGGGAAGAATCAGATCACGCACAAAATGTGGCCTTAAAGCATCTTCAGTGAAGGGTTGTAAAGACAAAATAGTTATTTTATTCATGTTGGTAGCTTCTTGAAGAAATAAGGATAAGTTCTACATGGACAAACAGGGCCAAATTCAGCCTCAATGTATGCCTGTGTAACTTCATTTGTCTTCGGTGTAGACTGATTACTCAAGAGCTGAATTTGGTTGACAGTAATAATTATTTGGTTCTTCTGTTGTTTTGTTTGTTTAGCAAAGCTGTCTGAACAGATGACGTCTAGGGAATCATCATCTTAAAATTGGATTTCCTTTAAAGCATGGCGGGACCATGCTAATATAATTACAGATGTAGTGCCAAATTCTGTGTCTGTTTTTTGTTACATATCAATTGTTTGTTTTATATCTGGGAAGCATTTGCCACCTCTTTTTTTCTCATGAACTGCATGAATTCCTGTGTCAAAAGTGGGTGTATTTTATGGGAGAAAGGAGGAAGAATTAGCTAACAAACACATTCTGCCCTTGGATGCAGAAGTGTTAGCTATACCTTTCAGAACAAAATTTTGTTTAAATATTTACAGTCTTCCAGTGCTATGACTTTTGAAAAAGTGGATTTGTATCCAACATAGGATACTTAAGTTACAAGTGAATTTGCAGGGACCAATAACTGTGCCGTTGAACGTTGGCCTATTGTGTTTGAGTGATATCAGCTATAGTCATATTGTTCAGTTGCAGTGGTATGTATCCAATCATGCTGAACTCCTTGGATAATGTCTTATGGCCATGGATATATTGCATATATACTTTTGTTGAATGTCCTTTTTAAAGTTGTTGATAGTTCTTTGTGAAGTAAAGGAAGAACAATATGACATTCTTTCACAAAGGTTTTCTTCCTTGCCTATAGAGATAACAGTAACTTTTCAATAGACACACAATAAATTAAATCTGAAGTGGGTATGTACATCTCCTGCACATATGTAATATTTGCATCTTGGCTTGGGGAATGATCCTTTTTTGATCCAGTGATAATAAACTATTTACATTTTATTAAACATTATACATGCTGAAGACATGTTTCCTAGATGTCAATAGGGAACACTTTTACAAGTCTATCAATAAGTCAATAAACAAATACTCAAGTTAAGTTGAAAACTGTGAGCACAGTAATTAATGCTTGAGAATGTTGCTTCATGGAGAACTGTGTATAAAGAAATAATTAAAACATTAAATTTAGAGTTCAGGCTAATATCACCAGAACTTCCCTGTATACAGTAGTTCTAGTAGATAACCTAATGCATTGAGAATTCCCAAATAGGGAGTCCAAATTTTCCTGGCCATACTCAGGTGAGCAGTCTCATTGAAGTCAATGAGCTAGGCGCAGATCACACCAGTGTAAGACTGCAGACTTACAATGATGTAGTTGAGATCAAAATATATTCAAATAGAACTGCTTGAGTGAATAAGGCTAGCAAGAGCTATGATCGTTTTGTTCAACGGGGAAGTTAAGGTTAGAATTTCAAGAATTTTATTGGCTGTAAAAATATCATTTTAATTGTTACATGTTACTTGAATTTCATTTTCTTTCTTACATTTATGTCTAATCATGGCATGTTTTTGATCAGATCAGAATTGGGATACACACTGAATTAACACATCAGCATGTCTTGCTAGTAAAATGTCTCTTTCATTCATGCTGTTGAATTGAATAACATACTTTATTGCAAAGGGAGGCTTCATTCTGTTTGTATGGGTTTATTAGGGCTTTATTCTCAGAAACGGACAATTAAATTTAGAGACTGTTGGGACTTGTAGCTACAGGATATGTTATTGTAGAGACAGTTGATAAATAATCTGTAGACAACAGAAGTGCATGAACCTGAGCTTTCATTGTGGAGATTTTCTGGAATTTGGTAGTATAAATGAAAAATGAGAATTTACTGTCACTATATGTTCTTGATAAAATCTTGCAGAATTGTTTGCCAACTTTTCATTGCTTTATTAAATAGCCTAACATTAAAATAAGAGTAGTAAAATTTGCTTTAGGGACACTTTGCAGTTTGAAGATTAGCTTTAAAAGCTCACTGTTGTATGTATCAGGCATATGTTTCTTGGAAAAAAAAGTGGGTCTTTATTTTGTTCCAAATACTGTACTCAAAAAATTTGCTTGTGGTATAGGAACTCATTTTATTATCAAATAAGCCATACCAAGTTACAAGGATGTTGTAGTAATTATTTAGAGGCAGTATATTTAAGCCAAACTGTTTCTTACATAGAAAGCAGTCTTATATATTTTGTATTAGTAACTGCAGCCGTTAACATTCCTTATACTGCTTAAGGACCAAATTCTGTCCTCAGATGGGAATGTGCAAAATCAGTAGGAGATGAGTTAACATCCAATGGCAAAATCTGGCCGGGAGCTTTGATTCATTAGCAGTTTGAACAAGACCAAATTGAATGCAAGGGAAAGATGAACTGTTGGCTATATCAACCCAAACACAAAACACTACAGTCTAATAACAGCAAAATGAACATTGTTTAGTGAATGTATTGATACATTATTTTAAGGGGCAAACTTTCAAGGCAAAGTGCAGTACAGGTGTGCCTGCAAAAGCCTACATTTGCATATCTAAACATGCCAATCAAATGTCCAGTTTGCAGTCGCTAACATGGATTTGGCTAGCACAGTGTGTGTGTATTTTCTTCTACCTTATGACTTTCCAAAGCACAGCATTTTGTGTTTAGGCATGCATTTTCAAAAGGCAGCCTTCCTTTGTGTGCATTTGGAAGTGTGCTTGTATATACTTGTGTCTCCACTTTAAAGTGGCAAACACCTGCCTCAGTGAGGCCAATTTCAACAGTCAAACACCTGTGTGCGCAAGTGTCAGGTTATGCACTCACAAAACCTATTGGGGCCATAACCATTTTAACTAGTGGAGTACTGCACTAAGATAAAAACAGTTTTGATTGCTTTACAATATACAATATAAAACACTGAAACACAAGTTGTTTCTGTGTTGGATCCATCATCTAGGGTTTACTGTTGGAATTCTCTGCATGGTTTTTAGCTTTCATTCTCACAGAATTTTTATTGCAAATTCCATAACCCAATTTTCTGGTACAATGCCCTTAGCTTTGCTGAGCATAAAAGTTTGCCCTTTGTCTATTTCTTGTGACGAAAGCTTTCTTGATTGCTGATTGATCTTTTTTTCCACAGAATTTCAGGACTAATATAAAGGAACAGTTAAATTCTGTCACTTTTAAAGAAGATACCTTGTCTTTACAATGTGGCTTCAAACAGTCTCTGTAACTTGCTCCAGCTTGCATTTATGTCCCTATTTAGCCACAGCAGACTGGGATCTTTTAATATTCATCCATGTGCATTGAGCTTTCTAGACATTGATGTTAACTAAGGAGTTCTCTAGATTCTGCTTTGTCATAGAACTCCAAAATCAAAAAATAATTTGTCATTATTTTAGTAGACTGAGATTTGGGGAAACCTTCTATTTGATAGGGCAAGTACTTGTGATCACCACATTCCTGAACAGTCCCTGAAAGTTCTAGTTGGCCCAGCAGCTTATGAGAAAGATGTTTAAGAGTTATGTAGATATAATTGTAGAATTTGGGCGCCAATAGTCTGGAATAGGTGATCGTGAATCTTTGAGCTTGTCCAGGACACAGGAGGACTGTTAGTAAAATCCTATGCCTGACACCAAAAGATTGAACCCTGACTTGTGGATACAGAGCTACAGTATTAAGATTTCTTTAGAGTGGAATTGCTTTCTATCAGGAAAATAAACATTCCATAATAGCATAACAGATCTGTTACTTTGATTTTACAGCCCATGTTTACATATTATGTAGCTTTATAGAGTTATCGGCATTTCTTTGTTGGTTAGTGTAATTTTCAAAGGTGTGAAAGTTCTATCCCAGGCTTGGTAAGTATACTTGTCCTTGGTTTGATGAAGCGCAAACATTCAGATAGTTTTTAGTTTGTTTCTTTTCTCTTTTCAGTGTAGTGGCCTCTAACAGAGATCCTTGTTAAAACTCTAACTGCAGATTGAAGTAAGGGTTGGGGTGATTGCCCTGTTTCTTATGGATTTCACCCCATCTATAAAACCATCACTGTCCGAGATGCCTTATTCTCAGATCTTATAAAAATACTTTGGCTCTATTTCACCTCATTCACTCTTGAAATTTTTTTATTTGCTCTTTTGGAGGGTCTATTTACTCTTTAGTTGTACTATATCTTCTTTAGATGCCCAATCTAGTGCCAGCGGAACGCAGCAGAAAGGCTGTCACTAATTTCAAAGGGCATTGGATTGGGCTGCAGGTCTCCAGCATTGCATCTCTGTCAATCTTCCTTTCCTTTTTTCCCTTTAGCTCCAAAATGGAGACTATTATAGCTCTGCTGGTGACCCTAAAAGCATATCTAAGCATATCTTTGTCTTCCCTTTCGCAGCTCTCCAAGTGACTAACCCAGATGTATCCAAATTAATTATTTTAAAATAAAAGTGTCAAATAAAAAGATTAAATGCTCAGAACCTGAGCAAATATTTTGCAACAGATCATTTGTCTGACAAATTTAAATTCTTTTCTCTTCCAGAAAAGCTCACGAACAGATCAAATTCTAAAATTTAATCAGTTATTCAAAAGAATTTGCTAATTTCTTCAACAGACAATCTATGTTCTGCAGATAGTTTGTACACAGTTCATGACAATGTTCTTAGTTCATACAAAGATGGATAATTATGTAAGTCATTGCTTCTCTGGCTGGATAATTTATGCAACTAACCAACACAGTAGTATTTATTTGAAAAATAGATATGCATGCAATTCCACATCTTTTGTCATTGAATATTCAGCAATATTCATACTAGTAAATCTCAAATTCTAGGTTATTCACAGAAAGCAAACATGAAAGTGTAAAGAACATAGTCAAATTGAAATTCTCTTTATAATTTGAATGAATAATTGTGTAATTTTAGTTTCTAAAAGTGCATTCTTGTGTGTTGAAAGGCACTATATACTTCTAAAATAAATGTTATTGTCGTTAAGGGAGAAATAGACAAGTTATAGATTAAATAAGTGCAAAGCTTTAATTGAAATAGAAGATAAATGTAAAAGAACAGTTATGCTAGTGGACAGATGTGTAATGAACTCATCCCTGTCACTAGCTCCCTCATGATTTCTTCATCTGTTCCTATGATGTACACTTTTGGCATACTGAGAATTCACTTGGCTGTTGTAAGGAGATTTAATGGTTGAAAGTATGCACTAGCATTGATTTTTATGCAAAATGCCCATTGACTTCAGCAACAGATCCATATATGAAATGATGATAGGATATGGGTCTAAATTTAGCATGTGACTATATTTAATATCTTGATTGTTCCTTTTATAAAGAAAAGTTGTTGGAGAACTCAGGAAATGCATACAGTATAGAGGAAAAACTCTTCATCAGATGTTCAGCTAAATACAGTTAATGTTGTACAATCCTGGATACGCTTCTTGGCTTCTTTTTATGCTATCATTTCCTATATTCCACTGCTACTACTTGTACTGCACAGATGAGCTGGAGAGAGCTTGTCTGGCTCACGCTAGCTGCTTGTTAACAGACCCAGCCTTAGAGCCCCATGATTCAGAATCTCAGCTTTCATTTAAAAAAACCCCAGGTTTTAGTTCTTTTTCTTGCAAAGATGACCTTGCAGATGTAAACAGATACGAATTGATGTAATCTGATCTTGCATGTGTGAGGAACATGCAGCTGTGCTTCACTTTTGCAGCAAGAGATTAGGGAGTTTAAAGATATCCTCAAACTTTTTTTAGACTAGAGCAATGATATGCACTATAAGTGTTAAGTTTTGGGATGTTACTGAAAAAAAGGTTCTGAGCATAGTGATGTGATCATGCATCATGATTTTAGGGGAAAGAATTGGGGTATATTTCACACTATTACCCCAAAATACTTTGTCCATCTCTGGGACTGGAACTAAGCTGGCTTTCTTGCTCTCTCAGGTAGCTGCCACACTATATGTGTGTCCAGCAGTGCTATACCAGCAACTGAAAAAAGAATTCTTCCTGTGTTCCCCAACAGAACTGCTAGGAGTGCATGTGGGGAGCACCAACTCATCGCCACACATTTACACACCTGCCAGCTACTGCCCTGAATGGGATTCTTATACCCAATGCTTCTTGCCTTTCCTCAATGACTCCAAGAGCACCCTAAGTCCTGGAGAGTGAGAGAGCCATGGGGGAGTAAGAGGTGGAAGGGGTGCTGATCAGTGCTGATCCCCCGACCCAGCCTCAAGAGGGAATGAACCCTGTTACACACACTCATCTCTGATATCTGAGATTGGACCTGAACTTTGAAACATGGGGAGAAGAATTTAGAGATGCTATGACTGTGAACAATTTTCAAGAAAGGAGATAAATCTAACTGTGGAAATTATAAAGGGATCTCTCTGTTAGCAACTACAGGAAAGGTCCTCACGAGACTTCTCCTGAACCATCTTCTTCCTCTTGCCAAAGAATTCTTACTGAATCTCAGTGTGGATTTAGAGCATCTAGAGCAGGGGTGTCAAACTCATTTGCTACGGTGGGCCAGATTTGAATTAAATGTACTTCAAGTGGGCCATACATACCATAAATTGAAATACTAGGCACTTTTTGAGCACTGTGTCTCGTGCACACAGCGCCCCACGCGCTGCCGCCAGAGTACAAAGATCTCGTGGCAGCACGTGACACCGTGAGATCTCGTCGTAGTCTCTGGCGGCAGTGTGCAACACTGCGACATCTCACGGCATTGCACTCTCTGGCAGCGTCACACAGTGTCATGACATCTCTCGGCATTGTACCCTCTGGCGGCAGCGCGCGCTGCTGGAGGTCAGACCAAAAGGGTTGGCGGGCCGTATCCGGCCTGTGGGCCGGATGTTTGACACCCCTGATCTAGAGGCATTACTGACATGATCTTCGCTGCTCACTGGCTACAGGAAAAATGTAGAGAACAACACAGACCACTATACCTGGTGTTGATTGACCTGACAAAAGCCTTTGACTCCATTAACAGGGAAGCATTGTGGAAAATCCTTCTGAAGTATGAATTCCACCAAAATTTGTCACCATTCTTTATCTCCTTCATGATGACATGCAAGTGGTGATTTTCTGTAATGGATGTACAATGGCTCCTTTTAAGGTTAGGACAGACATCAAGCAGAGCTGTGTCACTGCCCCAATACTCTTCTCCATATTCCTTGCTGCAATACTCTATTTGATCACTGATCAGACCCTGGTAGAAATGCAGCTAATCTACCGAATGGATGGCAAGCTGTTCAACCTTGGTCGTATCTGATACGGAAACAAATCTTTGCCAACTTCAGTCGTCAAGCTTCAGTATGCTGATGACGCTATAGTGTTTGCTCACTTGGAAATAGATCTTCAGGCAATCACTAACATCTTTGCTGAAGCATATCAGAAAATGGGACTGATACTTAACATCCAGAAGATAAAGGTTCTCCATCAGCAAGCTCTTGGTGCGCAATTCCAAGCACTAGCAATACAGATCCACGATAATCGTCTAGAGGATGTTGTGCACTTCCCATATCTTGGAAGCCACCTTTTACAGACAGCTGATATTGAAGAAGAAATCCAGTACCGGCTCAAATGTGCAAGCCAAGTTTTTGGTCATCTAAGAGGGTGTTTGTAGATTGCGCCATCAGAACCAAAACCAAACTCATAGTCTTTAAAGCTGTTGTGATCACCACTCTACTGTAGGGGACTGAAACATGGACAACATATAGGAGACACTTTAAGGCACTGGAGAAGTATTATCAGTGCTGTATGCATAAGAGTCTCTGAATCAAATGGGATGATAGGACTCTGATTTTAGTGCATCTCTCGCAAGCCAACATTACAAGCATTGAGGCAATGATTATTTACAATCAACTTCGCTAGAAAGGCAATGTTATCCAGATGCCTGATTCCAGACTGCCAAAACAAGTCTTCTGCTCTCAACTTAGCCAAAAGTAACATGCCAGAGGAGGGCAGAAAAGACTCTACGGGGTCGTCCTTGAGGCTAATATGAGGAAATGCAACATTGACATCAACTCACAGGAACGTATAACCCAGGACTGACAACAATGGAGGAACTGCTTGGCAGGGAACTCAGCACTTCAAGAATCAAATGTTACTACATATAACAGAAAAATGGAAGTGACAGTGCATGCTATTGTCTGACCCAATATCCCAGGTTCACCTGCCTTGCTCAGAAACATGTCTGCAATGTGGCAGAATCTGCGGCTCCAGAATAGGCTTTATCAGCCATCAGTGGACCCACACATAATTTGAAACGGACAATCCATGAAAAACAATCATCCTTGACTTAGAGGGATTCTTCATGATGATGATTGGGAGGTAGTCTGGAACCCTGCTCCTTTTAGACTTTCTCCTTCCATTTAGGTGAGACCCACTGCTACACCAAAACCTCAGCAGGCTGGGGGAGCTTGCTCTCCCACTTCATCCCTCACTCACTGCCTCACTGCCTTTCTGCACTCACATCAAGAACCAAGGAATCTCATTCCCCAGCTGCACATCTATCCCGTAACCAGGGGGACCCTCTGCCCATACAACCAATCATGTCACTCTATCATGGTGCAGGAGGGTCTGCTTAACCCCACTGCTGCCAGCAGTGCCTGCAGATCAGCCCACCTGCCATCATTGCTGGTAGCAGAGGTTGTAGGATGACCCACATGCTACAATTACTGCATTTTGGCTGTGAGGAACCACTGCCAAGTAGATGAGCCACCTAGAACGGAAGCTCCAGCAGTGGCTGGAGAGGAGGAATGTATGGAATTGACAGATTTTTTTTTTAATGAGGAAAAAGTATGAAAATGTTGGATTTTGGCATATCGGGGGAAGAGAATTTTACCATTGCCAACTAAGGTAGAAATTCTTTAGGGAGCCCCTTGTTCAAAAGTTGGTAGGTATTGTCCTTTATTACAGCTTTGTGTGCTAACACTAGACAAATATATCAAGCACATAGAAGAACTAGTCTGAGATTCATTGAACACTCTATGTAGAGTGTCTGTCTTGCCATTGACTTCTATTTTTGGCCTTTTGAATTTTTTCCATTGAAATAGAATTACAAGAACATTTGCGCTAAACACCTTTGTGCTAACCCCTTTGAAAATTCAGTGTTCAAATGTCACAATGTGTGGTGGCCTAGTAGATGGGCCCTCAAGATATTTAATATCTCGCAAGATGTTTACCGGTTGCAAAATGTACTTATAGTCTTTACTTAGAGACTGACAGCTGCTATAGGAAGAAGTGCACTTATGGCTGGGTTGAGCCCAAGAAGTTGAAGAAGATATCCTACAGTGGGTCTACCATGGGGTAAGCAACAGGCGGACTATGGGCCAAATCCAGATTGCCAAACGCTTTTGAACGGACCCCAAAATCTTTTTATTTACTCCTCATCACCATCATCATCATTATTTTATTATTTTCTCGGGAGTCTGGACATTAACTCTACCTTGATCAAGAAATTTGGACCTTGACAAAAAAAATAATTGACTACCGCTAGTCTACCAGGTGAAGGAGTATACTAAGAAGCAGCAGCTACTTAAGTGTGGGAGTGTTGTTTAATGGCTCAAGTGTGGGAATGGAGATCAGGACTCTGTGGTGTATTTCTCTCGGTGCAGTGATTTGGTGTATGACCTTGAGCAAGTCATTTAATCACTCTGTCATTTATTCCAATCTGTCAGAAGGAAATAAAGATCAATGTATTTTTCTCCAAAGGGTGTTATGATAAAGTTTTTATAAAGTGCTTTAAAATCTTCAGATAAAATATGTTGTATAGGTCAAATTTAGAGCTTACCTCAACGCTACATCTGAATGTGTGCCTGCAAGTTTTGCCCATGAAAATCTTACATTTGTATAAATGGATGTTTGGGCATGAAAAAATTATATAGACACTAGCAGCAAGTTACCCAACTTGTATGTACATATGTCTGTTGTGTACATAAATGGAAGTTTTTACACACACAAAGAATTATATTCACAAATTTTCAAGTGTACTATTAGAAACTGGTTTTGAAAAATTTGACAGTACAAGTGCAAAGTATTATTACAGTTCTGGTGGCTGCATTCCACTACTACCTCTGGGTTAAAAAGCAAAGTGCTGTGAAATAATTCACTGTTACTGTATATTGTATGCCAAAACACTTCACCAATCTTGCCTTTGCTGTCCGCAAATATAGCACCTTGGGAAAGCCTGGTTCACATTTTTCAGATACTAGGGTAAAGATGAACAATATTTTTGTTATATGGGTCCAAGACCTGTGTGCTGTAGCATAGACAACTAAAGACAAATAAAGGTTTTCCAGTAAGAGAATGTGTTCCTGTAAATTTGATGTTAACCATAGCTCTTCAGTTAGTTTCATGAGCTCAAAAGAGTACTCTCTTACAAATGTTGACTGTTACTAGTTACTATATGTTTGTTTCTTTTGAATGATGCTCCATTCAGGGCAGTGCGATGTTACTTAGAAGTTCAAGGTTCCTTTCTCTACCTGCAGCATTCTCTCTGTCTTTCTGTAGGTGACTCTGGTCTTTTACTAATGCATCCCTTATGTCTGAAATGGCTTCCCTGCATCCCATAGGCTATGTAGTCTTCTTCAAATCTTTTCTCAGAACCTACTTCTGATAATTATCACTACTATTTCTATGATTCGATGATCAGGAACTAAATACTACTTGGAATTTGGCCCTTTATCTGTGATGCATGGATATTGGTTTGCATACATGCTGTATAAATTAAATGGTGCAAAAAGCAAGTAGACATTTTGTAGTGTTTTCTCAGGAATATTTTGGGCCCTTTTTATCTAACTGAATGACAATGTGGAGGCTGCAAGAAGAGCAATTTTTTTACTGAAAATAGGAGAATGTTAGTAGAATGATATTACTGAGCTGTCTCAATAATGGAACTTAAATAATCAGGTTGATTGGAGGTCACAGGAATGCTTGCGCAAAATTACATCAAGCGCCATTGGAGTCTTTCAATATGCAAGATATAATCCTTTATTTTCAATTCCAAATGCTCACCATTAAATAATCTTCCTTTTTCTCTATACCAAAAAGGAGAGAATTTTGCTATAAATCCAAAACACTGAGATATATGTGATGGATGTGATAGAAGAAACTAAGATAGAAGAAAAACATTAGCTCTTATATGAAGATTTTTTGGTATTCATTTTTCCCTAACGTAGAAAGGGGATGAGTGAAATGCTATAGCAGAACCCACAGACTGTGGGAGATGGTGAATCCCATTTGATGCTCTCTGGAGAAGAGGCATGCCACTCAGGAGAAATATAGCCCTGTAATAATAGACATTTTAGTATGGAATAGTCACTCTCTGAAGTATTTGAATCTAAGTATGACGTGCTGGGTCTATTTCAAATCTGCCCTGAGATTTGGCCTGTTGTATTACTTTTTTTTAGTGGCCTCTTTCCTCTCTGACTTTGGGAAATCTTGATTGTCATTGTTCTTAAGTAAACAAGGTGGCATGTTGCAGGAAAAAGGAGAGAAAACTGAGAAAACAAGAAAGGAGGAGGTATAGACAGTAGTTAGGGAGCATAAAGCAGAAATGAGAGCAAATAAAAGTGGAGTGAGAAAAATACGGGTGGTGTAAAAGAGATGAAAAAGCAGAAAACAAAAGGAGAGGAAGAGAATAGGGGAGAAAAAAGAGAAACGGTTTGGAAAAACTGACTGGTGAAGCAAGTCATCTTTCTGGTTACTCACAAAAAAAAAAAAAAAAAAGAGAAGATGTATGAAGATAAAAGAGGGATAGGGAAAAAGAATGTGTTTGTGAGCTTAAAAAGGAGGAGAAATTACATGTGAAGGGATGTATGGACTCGTTCAGATTACATCTAAGGGTTGTGCGGCAGTTGGTAAGGACAGTGTTAACTCTCTTTCTGAAGAGAGGGAGAATCACAGCTGCATGCTCCCTAGTGCAAGGATTGTTAGGCACCTGTCCATGGGGGAAGTAAGGTGGGGCCCAGCCTTAGTGAATTATGTTCTCCTTCTAAGGCATTGTAAAAGGAGTATGCCCTGAGAAGCTGCACTAGCAGTCAGACCCTCATGTGCAGAAAGGAGAAATGCTATTGGAAAAAAACTGCTTTGTAGAGTACTTACACTTGAACTTTGGCTGCATAAAGACATGCTTTTGTTTGTTTTGCTTAAAGACATGGGCAAAGGAAAGTTCCTTTTTGGATTCTCAATTTAAAAAGCTCTGGTGGAATGAAGACTTTTTTGTTTGTTTTTTGCAGAGGCTTGGGAAAAATCTTAGTGTATCTGGCTGTGCCTCGTCTAAGTTTTCACATAATTGACACGTAATTGAAAGATGATGCTTTCCCCCTTATTCTGTACGCTGTTGAGTTAAAAGTCTGTTCTTTTCTGTCATGCAAGTGTAGCAGCCCTGGCAGCTGCTTAATATAGGGCTAGCTGGTTAAGAAAGAGAAGTCAGGCAAAACCCAGTTAGTCTACCTAACCTGAAACCGATTTCAGGTGCATGATCCTTACTATGTTCTCTTCTTGTGCTCTACTTGAAGCTCTACAGGCGTTGTAAGACACTACATCTACACAAAGACCTTGTCTGCATGCAAAAATTGTACTGATTTAACAAAATTGGTTTAAAGATCCATTTACTTAAATCAATGCAATCAGTGTCTTAAATCAGAGTCTTGTGTAGATACTTATTTTGGTTTGAGGGCCTTGTATTGATTACTTTAAGTTTTAAGATTAAGCCAAAATAAATCTTTCTGCACAAGGGGTTTGCACCAATTTATTAAGTAAACCAGTTTCTAAACCTATTTAGTTAAATTGGTACAACTTTCTCATGTAGTTAAGGCCAAAGGCTCTTGAATTGAATGATATCTCTTTCTCTTAGTTTCAGAAATCATCCGTCCCAAACAGGAGCTTGCTTAATGCTTTGTAGTGGAAGCAGTAGCTAGTCTGGGAATGTAGGCTGAAAGATGGGAGCTGTAGAAAAAAGGGAGGGAAAGTGTCCATAAAATCTGATATTTTTCATTTTGGATTTGGAAACTTGTCTTAACATTTATGTGAACTATGCCAAACAAGAGGGCCAAGTGAATACAACAAAAAACAAAACAATGCAGTGGAAACATAGAATGGTGTATGGTCATTATATCCAGAATGCTTCACAGAACAGTAGAATTTTTCTGAAGAAGTAAACATAAGAAAATACTTTGTCCTTCTTGCCTGCACCGTCTGTATTTAAGTACAATCCACTATACGTGAAATACATTTCTATGCATAGGGATGTTTTCCATTGCAAACCACTTAACATAGTGCCTAAATATTGATTCCTTCTTCCATATTTAAGTTATATTCACGTGTATAAGGGTCTGGAGAATGCATTAACCCCCAGGAATTCCAAAAAGCTTGGCTATTGATCTTTGTAGTTATAATATCTATTAAAATTTTCTTATTAAACACATATAAACAGTAGTAAATTTCCTTCATACATGATCTGAAGTTAAAGTACTGAAATTAATTTGTTAAATTGCATAATGTTTCTCAGTTTTATAACATATGAGCCAAAAAACTGTGTTAAACAGATTACTTTAGTGTGGTTTTGAGACATGCAACCACTGAACATGCTTTTTAAAATTATTCATGATCATCAGCTCATCAATTTCAAATAGATAATCCAGGTAATTTCAGTAAAAATCGAGAGAAAATAAGTGAATGCCTACATTTAGATGACCTTGTTTAGCAGAAAAGGGAATAGGCTAACACAGATTGTAGTTTTACTGGGACTTAAATTAGTTTAGTATTAGGTGGGATTAAAGTCTGTGCTTTTATAAAAAGTGCCTCATAAAACTGGGATGGTCTGAGAAAATAGCCAAACTGGAATGTTATGAAAGTTGTAAGCAGTTGACTTCTGTAAAGGATAAGAGGCAATCTACACATGGTAGACTGTGTGAAACATTAACTAAATCTGAATGGTTTGTGTTTGTTTGGAGAGGAATTTGTATAAAGAGCAGTTTGTTTCTATGACGCACATTTTTTAGAGGCTGACATAACATTAAAATATTAAAAAAAAATCTTTCATGTGTTATAAATGGTAAGGTCACATGTTTTAAATTAAAAGTAATTTTCTTTATGCATTAGGAATAGATTTAATTCTTTTAAATTGCATTGGGCTGGCTCTCACTAAGCTACTTTGTCTAGTTTTTACAGTGAAGACTCTTATTTGTTATGAACAAGATTTGACCCAGTTTAACTGAAAAAAACCCAAATACTTTAAAACAGAAGTCCTTTTGCTGCTATTCATACAAATAAGGGCACAAAAAGATGAGATATTTTAAAAGTTTCCATTAACCTACATAGTTATTTGATCTGAAAAGCTCTTTTCAGTAAAATTCATTCCATTATGATTGAGATACCAGGCTGATGTAACTGAATAATATTAACATACATTTTTCTTACATTCTTTGACTACTAGATTTAGCCACACTATCTTTGTTACTAAGGTAAGCCCTGATCTTGCAAATGCTATGCACGTTAGTAACTTCATGAATATGAGTAGTTCCCTTGAACTCATATTGCAAGTTACTGATACACTAAAATAGGCCTCGATCCTGTAAACATTTAGCGCATGAGTAACTGAGAGGATAAAATTTTAGCTCTATTAAAATCAACTGCAAACTCCCATTAACTTCAATGGAGCCAGAGTTTCACCTGTAGTCCAGTGGGTCTACTCTTGTACCCTGATTTTGCTGGATCAAGGCCTACATTAATATATTAGTAGAATGAGTTATCAGATAAAGATAAAAATCATACAGTCATTCATACGTTGTATGTTTGAGACCTGTTCAGTCAAGCTTCAGGAAATCTTTGTCAAAAACCAAGGGTTAGATTATCAGATGCTATAATCCATTGAAGTCAGTATAGCTATGGTGAAATACAGCAGTTTACATAAGAACAGCCATATGGGTCAGACCAAGAGTCCATCTAGCCCAGAATTCTGTCTTCCAAGGAAATGAACAGAACAGGCAATCATCAAGTGATCCGTCCCCTATCGTCCACTCCCAGCTTCAGGCACACAGCAATCTGTGCCTATCCTAGCTAATAGCCATTGATGGACTATCCTTCATGAAATTATCTAGTTCATTTTAAACCCCATTATAGTCTTGGCCTTCACAACATTCTCTGGCAAGGAGTTCCACAGATTGACTCTGCACTGAGTGAAGAAATACTTCCTTTTGTTCGTTTTAAACCTGCTGCCTATTAATTTCATTTGGTGACTCCTAGTTTTTGTGTTATGAGAAGGGGTAAGTAACGCTTATTTATTTACTTTCGCCACATGAATCGTCATTTTATAGACTTCTTTCAAATCCCCCCGACCCTTAATAGTCTCTTTTCCAAGTTGAAAAGTCCCAGTCTTATTAATCTCTCCTCATATGGAAGCTTTTCCATACCCCTAATCATTTTAATTGCTCTTTTTTGTACCTTTTTAAATTCCAATAGATCTTTTTTGAGATGGGGAGACCAGATGTGCATGCAGTATTCAAGATGTGGGCGTACCATGGATTTATAAAGAGGCAATATCATATTTTCTGTCTTATTATCTATCCCTTTCTTAATAATTCCCAACATTGTTATGTTTTTTAACTGCTGCTGCACACTGAGTGGATGTTTTCAGAGACCTATCCACAATGATTCCAACATCTCCTTCTTGAATGGATCACCCTTGTCTACATGCTTTCTGATCCCCTCAAAGAATTCTAGTAAATTGGTGAAGCACGATTTTCCTTTACAAAAACCATGTTGACTCTTCCCCAACAAATCATGTTCATCTATGTGTTTGATAATTATATTCTTTACTATAGTTTCAATCAATTTGCCTGGTACTGAAATTAGACTTACCGGCCTGTGATTGCTGGGATCACCTCTGGAGCCTTTTTAAAAAATTGATATCACATTAGCTATCCTCCAGTCATCTGGTACAGAAGCTGATTTAAATAATAGGTTACATATCACACTTAGTAGTTCTGCAATTTCACATTTGAGTTCCTTCAAAACTCTTGGGTGGATACCATCTGGCCCTGGTGACTTATTACTGTTTGATTTATCAGTTTGTTCCAAAATTTCCTCTAATGACATTTCAATCTGGAACAGTTCCTCAGATTTGTCACCTAAAAAGAATGGCTCAGATTTGAGAATCCCCCTTACATCCTGAGCCATGAAGAATGATGTAAAGAATTCATGTAGTTTCTCTGTAATAGCCTTATCTTCCTTGAGTGCTTCTTTAGCATCTCAATCATCCAGTGGCCCCACTGGTTGTTTAGCAGGCTTCCTGCTTCTGATGTTCTTAAAATATTTTTTGCTGTGACTTTTTAAATCTTTGTCTAGCTATCCTTCAAATTCTTTTTTGGAGTTCCTAATTATATTTTTAAACTTCACTTGCCAGAGTTTATGCTCCTTTCTATTTTCCTCAATATGATTTAACTTCCATTTCTTAAAGGATGCTTTTTTGCCTCCAACTGCTTCTTTTACTATGTTGTTTAGCCACAGTGGCGCTTTTTTGGTGGTCTTTTTTTTTTTTTTTTTTTTTTTTTTTTTTTAAATTTGAGGTATGCATTTAAATTGATCCTCTATTATGGTGTCTTTAAAAAGTTTCCATACACTATATTCACCTCTTGGACCAGATCCTGTGCTCCACTTAGAACTAAATTAAGAATTGCCTCTCCTCTTGTGGGTTCTAGGACTAGCTGCTCCAAGAAGCAGTCATTTAAGGTATCAAGAAACTTTATCTCTGCATCCCATCCTGAGCTGACATATACCCAGTCAATATGGAGATAGTTGAAATCCCCCACTATTATTGAGTTTTTAATTTTTATAGCCTCTCTAATCTCCCTGAGCATTTCACAGTCACTATCACCATCCTGGTCAGGTGGTCGGTAGTATATCCCTACTACTATATTCTCATTACTAAAAGGTTCCCCAGTTCCTAACAAATCTAAAGCCCTCCTCCCTTACACCATCATCTCATCCATGCATTGAGACCCTGCAGTTCTGCCTGTCTAACTGGCATTGTGTGTGGAACTTAAAGATTCTGTCATGTATATTCATAAATATCAAAGCATGCTGTTATCTACACATGAACTGCTTTGCTATGAGTAATGAAATAGAAATGAAAATAAAGTATTTAAAATCTGAAAGTAAATAAATAAGGATGACATTTATTCATAGTCTAAATCCTTACACAGGCAAAATGTCCAGTGAGGCACATATATATGGATCTATTCAATGAAAAGTGCTAATGGATAGAGTGTTTTAATGTATTTGTTTTTATTAATTGAATTGTTACATTTTAGGACAAAATTTTCTCTCAGAAAAATAGCAAGACAATTTGTAGCTCTGGTGTTCTGTATGTGTGCCTTCCCCAGGATTTATGTACATTTATCATTTTATCTGCATGTAAGAGTCAATCTATGTGGAAAATTTGGCCCTTTATGCAGGGTTGTTGGTGCACACCGTACACTAGCAAAGTATCCACTGAGTGATAAGCTTGAAATGTTAATGGGCTGCATGATGAGGTTTTGAGGGCAAATTGGGTTTTGGCTCTGTTAATCTGTTCTTTGTTTTTAACGTAGATAAATCCACATATGTAATTCCTAGGATTTTCATATGTTTAGGAATTTGCGATCAGAGATATTTCTCAACATTTTGACAAGCAAATACATTCTGTTTTCCCTTTTAATTAATTTAGCCTAGTTTATATGAAATATTTTTTCTTTCATGTAAAATAATCAAAGGTCTCTTAAATACCAATTGGTGGAAATGTTGCCAGTTACTTATTACAGAACTGATGATTGTTTTAACTGCAATTACTTGATTCATTCTGTAGCTGTCATTTTTCAAAGAAAAGGTTACACCAAATGTGTCTTGTTGATTCTTACCATCACTGAGTTTGAAATAGTAGAAACTTGCACAGCTCATTGTTTGCTATGTAACCAGAATTTATTTTTCAGTCCCTTTTTACCTTTTTCTGCTTAGCATACTATTTGTGTTAGAGGCCACATCACTTCCTCTGCTCACCCGTTAATATGTGTGATTAAGTCCCAATGACATGGTGAGCTTTACTCATGTTCTGGGAACTGCCATTTTTCTTTGATGCGTGTATTTTTCTCAGTTCTCTTCTCTCAGCTGCTGCTTCCATCACAATGCTCATTCTCAGTTAATCGGAGGGCAGCATGGGTATAACTCTGGCAGTTGGCTATTTCCCCCCTCCATTTGTGTATCCTAACTCCCATTGACATTAATGAGACTTAATCGCACATATAAAAGAGAGAATAAACCACTTGCCATCCCTTTGGAAATGTAGTCAATTGCTATCAGCACAGATCATGCAAGTTTCAAGGTTGCTTCTAAACATGTCTTATTGCATTCTAATGTAACACGCTGCCCACTCTGGCTGGCTTTTGATTCTTTTTTTAGCTGGTCATCATAAACTATATGTTGTTTCTTTTTTGTTTTTGTTTTTGTATAACTGCCTATAATTTAAACAGATTCTTTGCCTAAGGGTCTTTCTGTTTTAAATCCCCTTAATACCATACTGCTAAGTATATCCTGTTGCTTTAAGGTGCAGCGGATACAAGTGTGGCATTTCTGAGTTTTATGTCTTACCAGTTCTGTAAATGAGTTCATTTCATTAACACTTTTGCCACATATGTATTAGTTTGTTTACACTTCAGCTTGGCTAGTTTTTGTTCACTGTTTTACAACACTTGAGTTAAGGATTCTCACAATAGACGTTAATAGGGGAAGAACTGTTAAAGAAATTTGTTTAACATTGTTGATTAAGTAAATGTTAGGAAGCTTATCTCCCTAAGGCAGTGTTTCAAAAGGGTTTTGCTTTCCAACTGGTAGAAAATGGGGTTTTAATGAAGTTGCATTTTTATTTGTCAAACATTAGCTTTTTCCTGGTTGTTGTCTTTAAGGAAAAAGCTCAGTTGTAACCCTCATTGTTCTTAATAAAATGGATTAATAAAGATGTAAGAGGATTAAGTATTTCAGTTTCTGGCTTTACACTTAATTTGGGAACAGTGATCTGGAGCCAACATAACTTACATGCTAATTTTTTTTTTAGATTTGCTTTGAAGTACTGCAATTCAGAGGTAGTTTCAAGGCAGGCTAAATTGTTCTCACCTACAAGTATGTGTCATTTGAAAATACGTCTTTCACTAATGGAAAAGTGTGAGTTAGGGTAACCAGATAGCAAGTGTGAAAAATCGGGACAGGGATTGGGGGGTAATAGACACCTATATAAGAAAAAGCCCTGAATATTGGGACTGTTCCTATACAATCGGAACATCTGGTCACCTTAGTGTGAATACTTATTTCATTGTATGTAGGCAAATTAGCAATTCAGCAACTAGGTTAAGTAGCTATTTATCTAAATTCTCCGAATTGAATTGCATTGAAGTTGTACCAGCTGAGAATTTGTGTAATATAATAACCCAAATTTACATTTATACAGGATAATGCTTTTAATTTGAGGATCTCTGAACATCTTATAAACATTAATTAGGCCTTACACTGCTCCTCTGAAGTGTTGACTATTACTGTACCCATTTTTTAAAAAAACGTAAACTGAAGCACAAAAGTTAAATGACTTGTCCAAGACCAGACCTGGAAAAGAGTCCTGTGTAGCTTGAAAACTTGTCTCTTTCATCAACAGAAGCTAGTCCAATAAAAGATATTAGTGAAGCAAGGTGGATGGGAGCAAAACAGCTGCAACTACACTGCAAATTACCCCAGACCAGTTAGAAATGCGACCCTACATTCCTGACTCTTAAGCCCTGCTGAAACAAATAGATGATGTTTTTCAACCTGCTTCCACATAAAAATATATGGGGCTATTGTAACTTGCACCATCTTCCAGCTTCACTGTAACAATTTAGGGCTTGTCTACACTCGCGCTTATGCCAGCAAAATTTATGTTGCTCCGGGTTTTTTTTCTCACACCCCTAAGCAACAAAAGTGTGAGTGCAGACAAGCCCTTAGATTTTCTTGTGCATTGGTAGAATGGGTGTAAGTAGGATTAAGGGATGTCATATTGGGGGGTTATACTGGTATGTCTATACCTGTAAAACTTGTATAATTGATACAATTTTCTCATGCAGTCAAGGCCCTAGTATCAAGGAGACTCATTTACACCCTTATGTATTATCTCTGAATTTGGTCTTAATGCTTTTGCTGTTTTCTGTAAATTATACAGTCACGTTTGTGCCTTTAGTTAAAGTTGATATATAGTTTTCATATTAACCACAAGTTTTGAATCTCTTCTAAACTTTCTCCTTTTGGCCTGAAATTTATTTCAGACTAAAGGCCAATATATATATATTTAAAAGTTTGAAATTATTTATAACATGTATTATTTTATTATTTGTGTAACATTTTGGGATACAGTATGTATGAAAGATTCTATCCAAAATAACATATGTTTTCTTCACAGCCAAAATAAGTCACTATCTACTTAAATTTGTCAATCTTGACTAAAGCTGAGAAATAATTTTGACAAGCAACACCGGGGTAATTTTCAGTTTATAACTGTATTATTCATGGTCAGGACAAATGTTCAGAAAGGTAAAAACAAACAAACAAAATAACACAAGCAGTTACTGCTTTTTTTGCCTTGTACTACATGAATATGCTATGATGACAGGGCCCCAAAACATATTTAATTAAAAAACACTTAATAGAGATAGTGTGTTGAAAAAAATGTGCAGAATTCTTCAGGTGAATGGTGTCTTAATGCAATGTTATTGTTTTTCATTTCTAACTTCAGTCTCTGACCTGTATTTTTCTTCTCCTGATAATCTCATATGTATGAAGTGCAGTTGTAGCCGGGTCAGTCCCAGGATATTAGAGAGACAAGGTGAGTGAGTCCAATAAAAGATATTACTTCATCCACCTTGTCTCTCTAATCTCATATGTATACATTAAGGCCTGCATTTTCTGAAATATGCATATGCACAAATGATCAGATACATGACTAATGCCTTTTATGTTTCTCTTATGTATGCAGGTATCATAAGATAAACTAGGCATATGGTTATGCATACATTTATGTTTTGTAAAATGACCTAGACATATGAAAACCACTGAGTTCAAATGAAATACTGAAATTCAGAGTTATAGGTAGATCTTGTAGCTTATATGATATAAAAATACTCAGGTAGTACCATGGTGATGTGTGTACTAGAAATACATAGCTCTTATTGTTCTGAGTCATTCTTATATAAGACAGCGTTTTCTGAGACATCATTTCTGTGATTTATATGACAATGCAGTATTAAATTTCTTGATCAATGTAAATTTGTTACACTTTAAATTGACATTCACATCACAAGCGGAGTGCCCCAGAGGTCAGTCGTGGGGCCGGTTTTGTTCAACATCTCCATTAATGATCTGGAGGATGGGGTAGATTGCACCCTCAGCAGGTTTGCAGATGACACTAAGCTAGGGGGAGTGTTAGATACCCTAGAAGGTAGGGATAGGATACAGAGGGACCTAGACAAATTGGAGGATTGGGCCAAAAGAAATCTGATGAGATTCAACAAGGAGAAGTGCAGAGTTCTCCACTTAAGACAGAAGAATCCCATGCACAGCTATGGACTGGGGACCGACGAGCTAGGCAGCAGTTATGCAGAAAAGGACCTGGGGGTTACAGTGGATAAAAAGCTGGATATGAGTCAGCAGTGTGCCTGGTTGCCAAGAAGGCTGATAGCATATTGAGCTGCATTAGTAGGAGCATTGCTAGCAGATCGAGGGAAGTGATTATTCCCCTCTATTTGGCATTGGTGAGGCCGCATTTGGAGTATTGTGTCCAGTTTTGGTCCCCCCATTACAAAAAGGATGTGGACAAGTTGGAGAGAGTCCAGTGAAGGACAACAAAAATGATTAGGGGGCTGGAGCACAAGACTTATGAGGAGAGGCTGAGGGAACTAGGTTTGTTTAGTCTGCAAAAGAGAAGAATGAGGGACAATTTGATAGCAGCCTTTAACTACCTGAAGGGGGTTCCAGGGAGGATGGAGCTAAGCTGTTCTCAATGGTAGTAGATGACAGAAGAAGGAACAATGGTCTCAAGCTGCAGTGGGGGAGGTTTAGTTTAGATATTAGGAAAAAGTTTTTTACTAGGAGGATGGCAAAGCACTGGAATGGGTTACCTAGGGAGGTGGTGAAATCTCCATTTTTAGAGGTTTTTAAGCTGCGGCTTGACAAAGCCCTGGCTGGGATGATTTAGCTGAGGTTAGTCCTGCTTTGAGCAGGGGGTTGGACTAGATGACCTCCTGAGGTCCCTTCCAACTCTATGATTCTATGAATCTATGATTTCTTCACCTAGATTTATGGAACTTCATAGTCAGTTGTGGAATTAGTATTAGTAGCTTCTCACATATCAGCCAGGTAGTGAGCAGCCAGCATTCTTTGTGCTCCTTTTTATCTCAGGATAGTTCCTCCTGATCCAAGCTGCCCCAGTCATTGTTCAGGTCACAAAGCAGTTGTATTACTCTATCCTCCCCACTCCACTCCATTCTCCTTTGTTGACTTGTCTGCAGTAGTGCTGCTGCTTTTTTGATTCCTGACAGCTAAGTGGAAGTAGTTCTTTCTGAGATATTGAATCTCTGCTGGTTTTTCAGATTCTCTTTTAAGTACCTTTTATCAGCTATTTGCTGATTCTATTAATTTCTGCCTTTGAAGTTAATTTTAGTTCTAAAATTGAAAAATGGATTCTAGGAAGAATTAAAATGCCAGAAGGTGCACCACTTCCATTAACGTTTTGGTGTGCCAGACTTCCATCGTATGCTTGTTCTTCACTGCATATGCACATTTGCCAAGACAAGTAGCATCATTTGAAAATCTGTTCCTCAGTGTCTCTATTTCCCAGCAAGCAGTTAGACTGCTTTCCATTCCAAGATGACTCTTTGATAGACCTAGATGAAGGCTGATAGACAGAAGATAGAAGATAATTATGAATCCTTGAAGGGATTATTGGAGGATTAAAATCAGTCTTTGAAGCTTGGTTAGCATACTAAGCCATGGATCCGGCGTGTTAAGAGGAACTCTTCAGGTGCATCTGAACATCCCTCCTCAGTATCTAAGGGTATTTTTGCCTTCTCTCTGTCTCCCTCTTATGTGTTGAATGAGGGACACTTTAGTAAGGAATCGGAGCTTTAGATTGAAACCTAAGAACCTTCCCAAAAACATTCTCATGTAGATGGAGGTTAAAGATATTTCCAGGGCTCTGCAATGCCATTAACATATGGAAAAGTAGAAAAAAACATCTTCTGTTCTTTACATGCATACTATTATGAAAAATCATTACAAGTCTATTCCACTATCCAGAATATGGTCAAAAACTGCTGACAGTCTCCTGATGCTCAAGTTAGCTGTGGCCAAAAACATCAATAAGCAATATAAGCTTTCTAAAGATAGCTAAGAGAGTTTGATGGTATTTCCCAAGGTCACTGGAGCTGCAGCATCATCACTGTCTCCTAGATGCCTCCCTCTTGCGTATGTGAGAAGGGAGCTTTGACATCTTTAGCTAACACACTAATTTTTCTATCTGAAAATAAGAAATTATCATTAAAGTTCTGCATAAGCTTCCTTTGTATTGTGATTTTCTGCTGGGACCCGACATCTGCTTCATCCTCTTAATAATAGTAACTGTGCCAAGCAAAGAGTTAAACTCTGCAGTCATTCTCCTATGTAAAAAGATCACTGAACTGGCCCTGAGGCTAGTTACAATTGCAGGGCAGTTGCAAACCTCATTCACACTACACATGTTATTGCTTTCCCTTTCTTTGGACTTTTAAAATTATATAAAGCCATTTAGGTGGGTTTAAAGAACCACTTCCAGTGACAAAGATAAAACAACTAACCCTTTTGAAATGGAGGAGGCTAGCCACACCTGTGATTGAATCATTTTGCTGGTTTACCTCTGTAGCAAACTGGCAGGCAGTGGAAAGTAGGTTTATATTGTAATTCATGGTATTCTAAGATTTGATTTTTGGATTTACCTGTTTAAGATTTTCTTTAGTGAATATGAACTAAGTAAATTACGAAAATATTAAAATTAATAAATACTACTTTGCTGTACAAAATCACTGAGGCATATAATTCAAAACTGGAATTTGAATTATTTTACATGATGTGCATTAATTGTGGCCATATGGACTACAATTTCACCATTTTTTTTTTTTTTGCACACAGCTAGTAAGTGCTGTGTAGTGAACAGTACCCTAATTAACATTTATTAATGGCTGAAGAACTTCTGATGGGCACAATGGCTCTCTGACCAATGATAAATTGCAAAGAAACAAACCTAACAAAGGTAAAGTACTGTAGAGGAACCAAACAAGGACTTTTTCCTGTAAACACTTGGGTATTTATGCACCTAAGCCCCAGACTTTTGGCTCCACTGCAATCCACAAAACTGACTCCAGTAGGAGCTTAAACTCACTAAGTTTTTCAGAATGTTTAAGCATATATCCACAGGCAAATAGTCATTGGGTCAGAAAAAGAAAGAGAGCTTGAGAATGGGAAAGACTGTAGTCCGGGACTACAGGACAGGACACTTACCTGGGAGGTGGTCCAATCCTTGTGTGCCAACCACTGTTTAATGGATGGTGGGTATGTTAGGCCATCCAGGTGTGGCCCTGACCACCCTCCGCCCCGAGACCCCTGCTCCCTCCTGCAGTGGCCCACTCTTCTCCAGTGGCCCCAGCCCAGGCATTGCTCAGACTATCCCATGAAGCTGGCAGGGGCTGGGGGCTATGGCTGGGCAGGCCAGCTGGTAGGACTGAGAGTGGCTAGGGCTGCCTGGCACTCAGACCATCAGGTGCTCCAGGGCTGGGACTGCCCGGCACTCGGGCCATCTGGCGATCTGGGGCTGCCTATCTGGGCTGGGTCTGAGACCACCTGGTGGCCTGGCCTGGCTGGCAATCTGGGACTCAGGTCAGCTAGGGTGGGGCTTCTTCCACTATGGTAGGGTGCTCAGGGCTCCAAGGGGGGGGAGTGGAGTGGAAGGGGCGGAGCCTCAGGTGGAAGGGACAGGGCCAGGGGCTAGCCCTCCCCCTTTCTCCTTTTCTACTTTTTCATGATTCATCCACAGTAGAAAAGCTTCAAAAGAGATAGTGGGAGTCCCACATCAGAATAGTCCATAGCTAAGTGGTTAGTGCATTCTCCTACAAGGTGGGAGGGAGACCCCGCTTGTGACAGAGAAGGGGGAATTGAATCTGGGTTTCCCACATGCCAGTTGGTTCTCTAATCACTGGGCTAAAAGTTATAAATTCAGCACTGGCACCACCACCACATCTGGCCAGTTTATGTGGAGTGAGGCAGGTGCCTAACTCATTCCATCAAAGAGCATCTTAGGTGTCTAAGGCACCTGATTTCAGGCAATGGCTTCCTGTTTTGTGGATTGCTAGCAGAGATAGACAACCTCTCTGTAGCCTGCATTTAGGTGCTCATCTCTGAGAAAGGGACAGGACTTAGCACACATCCCTCTTGCTGCCATTCCCACTGGCTGGCTTAGGCAGCTCCCTACCTAGCATGCTGGCTTTTATGGATTCAATTCTTAGGCACTTATGTCTCCCTATTCATTGTATAGGAAACCTAAGTGCCTAATTTGGCTCTGTGGATTGCAGTGTTATTCCTGTCAGTTTCTAGGCACCTAAGACTCAGATGCCATGATGCTCAGTGTTGCAATGCCTATATCCTTTCATGGATTCCACCCTTACTTCTATGGGTAATTTTACTCATGTGAATACTCTTATTTCACTATTGAACTCAATAAAAGTTTAAAATCTTGTAATATTTTCTTCTGGGTATGTGAGGGATCTGGATGTCTTTCTAAAGTTAAAATGTTTTTCAAAAGTAAGTGAATGCACTCTTTTTGAAAGATGTAAGATGGGTAGATCCTGAGGCTGAACTTGACTTATCCAGTGGATAGGCAGGGCAGTATGAACTTCATCTCTGGTGTGATGAGGGGAAAGAATCTGTCTTCCCAGTAAGTCTTTGGACTCTCTGCTGGGAGATTGTCAATTGGTTGTGATGTTAACACATGCTGTCTGGACAAACTCACTTCACAAAGGCCTCTCAATAACCATTTTTAGTGATGTGAATTGGAGACCTAAACATTGGGGGCTTTGTAGTCTACTTAAAGTCCCTTGCAATATCAAGTGCCCTGGTTTGTATTATGTTAATCCTTCCGCTCCTTCTTTGCTCATGTCACACCTTTTTGAGCCTAGACTGTCTTGCCCGGAATGCATTTTATACCATATTGTAGTGGGAGCTGGTACTAACCCCTGTATTTAGGTTACCTAACACTTTCTGGTATTAAAGATTCTTGTGACCTATTTCTTGTGAGCTATTACATCTCCATTGTTTGTAGCAGACCTTTGAAATTTGGCAGAAAAAAAGCCATAGGGCTAGAAAAATGCTTTTTTGGTCTCATGAAATTCCATTCAGGTTTAGCTGAGTTTTAAATGTTAAAATTTGCCATTTCCCTTCTCTTGCTTGTGTTATTCAGGAAAATTTTGTTAGCCTGCCAAAATAACTGAACATGAACATTTGTAAAGAGCTGGCTCCAAGGTATCACTAAAAACAGCAACAAAAGCAGAACATATTTGTTAAATTCTGGGGTGCAATTCAGAACAGTGAGAGACTGTCATCACTTGCATTATAACCCTGAGTACCCCCAGCTGCTTGTGCTACTGTGGCTTCCTGCCTGAGAGAGAAACACAGCCAGCATGTGCTCCATGTTCTTAATGCTGTACAGCTCTGATTCAATCTCTTTGAATCCAACAGCCTGCTGGCAATTACCACAGACACACTCTTGTCTTTGCCAGACTTGGTTAAAGATAGCAGGTGACCCTAATACCCCCCCCCCCCCCAGTTCTGAACTTTCCCATCCCTCTCCTTCAGTGTTCAGAGGAATAATTAGGTGTGTTTGCTCCTGTAAAGAGACAAATCCCAACAGCTTGCCACAGTCACTGGGGTTAACGTTGACTCTAAATCAAACACAGCACTAGGTTGGTTTAGATTTAAAGTAAAACAAGTTTATTAACAAAAAGAGATGGGATTTTAAGTGAGTTAAGGAACAAAGGATAGAGTTAGAAATAGTTACAAGCAAATAAAAGTGAAACATGCTTTCTAGTGGCTATGAGTTAACCTACTAAGATAAAGGCTTTTTTCTAGATGGCTTTTCTCATCCACAGTTTTCCAGCAAATTGCCTAACCGATTTCCTCTTCCCCCACCCCAGACAGCAGTGAAAAGACAGTGCCCTGACTTAGTGCTTCATCCTATAAACACATTTATTTTTCTTTCATAATACCTCGAGTAAAACTTTGGAAGGAGGATTCTGCATTAGCATGTAGATACAAATGTACTAACAGGATTATTTAAAATTCATACTGAAAACAGAAAATAAGTTTGCATTAAAGTTAAATGGAACAATAAAAATTGCCACAAGTGTTCCTGTACCTGCTCATTGAATAGATCGTTTAAATTTTATTGACAGGAAGAGAAAATTAAAAGTATCATTCATAAAGCCATGTCATTTTTAACAAGGGCTGATAATTAAATATTAAGAGGCAGAGATGTATAGCAATAGATGTATATATGTCGGTTTTAACTAAAACTTTAGTTTAGCTTGTATTTTGCAAGCACTCACCATTGACTTAGTTGTGCAGAAGAATTCCGTGAAGCTTGAAAGCTTCTCTTTCACCAATAGAAGTTGGCCCAATAGAAGATACTACTTCACCCAGCTTGTTTCTCTAATATCCAGGGACCAAAATGGCTATAACACCAATGCAAACAGTTTTAATTAAGTAATTCTGTTAAAAAATGAATTTGTTAATGAATTATGCTGGCTTTATGAGGGGGAGTAGTTTTTATAACTTTGAATAAACAAAAGTTCATCGTAGTGTACAAATGTTCAAAGTGGATTTTCTTCCAAACAAAATACCATGAAATTTTAGCACTGCCAGGTATTCCTGTCCATGTTATTGTTAGGAAAGACATGATGTGGATATTTGGCTGTTTGCTTATCTGATATCATCTTTTCTATTAAAGAGCAGAATGCACATTGCCAACCTTTTGTTATCTAGTTTCCCAACTGCAGTACAATATTGGGTTCTGCCAAACTTGCTTATATTTTGCAAGCACTCACCATTGACTTAGTTATCTCTTCCTGGTAGTCTGCATCCTGCCACTTACTTGAAAATGTCACACACTCTTGTTCATTCATGCTTCCTACTAATAGTTATTTGTATTAAAGTTGTATACAGAAATATGCAAGTGTGCACAGGAAAATTAATTAAATATATTCTAAACATTGATACATTTGAACATGCTTTCACTGGTGTAAAAAACAACAACCAAAAACAATCATGTGAGAAAAAGATGTGGAAAAATTATCTGGAGTGAGGGACATTAGGAAAAAAGGGGTGATTTTTAGGAAGTATCAGTATTTAGATTTTAGAATGGTTTTAATATTTAATTTACATTTCAATGGTGACTCTGTTCTGTCCAGCTAGGCTTGTGTAACACTATAATTCTTTAGTTAATTTACCTCTAGATGTTGATGTTCAGATTTAATTTGCCCATTTTGTATTTAGGTGACTAAGACAGAATGGAAATAGTAGAAAATAAATATAAAACAGTATAGTAAATCATATTAGTATATCATTACATGGCATTTGATGAAGCCCCCAAAATGAGAGTTAGTAGTTTAATGATTGATTTTATAAAACATTGCTTAAGATTTCTAACAATTTGAAATGCATATCAAAATTCTTACAAATTAAAACATTGTGTTTGACATGTACCATTAAAGCACTTTCTTGAAATGTCAGAATTTCATAAGTTATATTTTTGTTACACTTGGAATCCAAACCTGACACAAGATAACATAACAAGTTTAAATTATTTTTTTCCTGTTTCAAAACTAATCAGATGATGATTTTTAAAAATGCTTTCAAAGTAATAGATTCCAGACACTGAAACCCAAAGGAGAAACTATCACTTTCTCAGAGATAATTGCCATAATGTTAATCTAAAGAATGTCTAGCTCAGAAGGTATTTCTGTCGTGTAGGAGTGGTGATGTTAACTGCTAAAGGAGCAGCGAGACAAGCAGTGTAAGAAATTTGAGTGTATACTGGGAGATAGATCAGCATAAATTAGCTAATATTTACAGAAAAAATAATCAATTACCTTTGGTAGGTGTTTACCAAAAACATTATTAAAATTAAAACCTGATTTCATTTTTTTTCTTTGTTTCTTCCTGAGGACATAATTACTTTGTCAAGGACCTTTCTTTCTTTCTTTCTTTCTTTCTTTCTTTCTTTCTTTCTTTCTTTCTTTCCACTGAGAAGGCAGAGGCAATCTTAGCCATATGTTTCCCTTATTCCTGCTGAATGCTGACATGGAATTTTTGCCCTGTTACAGCATTCCTGTGTTGAAGTGTGTGGTGCTTTCTGGGACTTGTATTTTTTGTAAATAATTTGCATAGTGGTGCATTAACAATCTCATCTGTAGTGCTGTGTATGTTGCTAGTCATCTTAATTGATTATTACACTACAGAATGACCTCAAAAACATACCAGTGTACCAGTCCAGAGATGACATTCATCAAAAGCTCCATTTACTTCACTCATAAAGTAATTTGACAGAGGAAAGAGAGTGAACACATCAAAGTGTTCACGTGTCTGCTGATTATATCCAAGAGTCTTTTGCTTTTCTAAAAACTTCTCCACAGATTAGATCTTATTACACATGTTTTTACTTGCATTTACCTTAAAAACAGTCTAGGCTCCTATACCTTAGGCCTGCAGAAAAACAGCATATATTTGTGCATAGGAATTTTCCATAATGCAAAACACTTGAGTATACATACATTATAAAATATTGCCATTTATTTTAGTAATTTATTTATTGTTTTATTAAATTATTATACATTGTAGCATCTTCTGCTGCAAAAATATTAACAATTGGCAAATGACAGATATTTCAAAGGTTTGGAATGAATAAGTACTGAGAAGTATAGATGTTTCTTTGAACCTCATTCTAACTAATGCCAAAACTAAAAAAATGGACATAGACTCTTGTGCAACAGGTTTTCGTGTGCGATTTATTATGCTTCCTATTTTTGTGGCCTGGTTATTGCCGTCACTACTGACTAATAGTGAGGTTGAGCCCTTCCTCTAGATGTTAGGCTGCAGTTGATAACCAAGAGAAAGCAAACTTTTAGCTTCATTGAGTACAGGATCTCTTTGTCCTCTGTCTGGTGAATTCTTTACCTGTCTCTCACTACGCAGTGAGAGATGGGTAGTTCTGTACCTTACAGGTACAGTGTCATCTTGCATGCTTGCCCTGGTTTGATTTTTACCTCTATTAAGAGAAAGATATAATAGGATATTTCCTGACTGAAGTTCTACCACCTACTTTTTTATGAGAGGCTTTGGTCATTTGTGGCTTCATGGATCTGATGAGCAATGCAACATGTTTTTCTTCCCTTAATAACTTAGGACTGGTGCTACTTGGATCCCAGCAGGTTGTACCAATGTAACAAGGTCACACAAAGGACAATTTTTTACATTGTAATGCCTTTCTGTGACCCCCGCCACACCAGCGAAGACCCCCATTCCCTGTTTTTAACGTTTTCGTTGGCTTACACACAAGTTGTATGGATTACTTTAATTAAATATTTTACATTAGTCTCTAAATAACTTACAAATGATAAGAGTTAGTTTTAGGCTCTAGAAGTACACTCCTCACAGTGGCCAGAAAAAAGAAGAGGCGGTGGTACTTCTGCTGAATAATGAAGATAAGACTTTTGAGGGAGGGGAATGGAATGGGGAATGACCAGGAGATCTTCACAGTAGCAAAACAACCGGCACTTGCCCCAGCCTGCCCTCTTTCCCAAAAAAACACAGTACACACTGGAGTCAGGAAGCCTGCATCTCAGGCATAGACTCCTAAAATCCTAATCCTCCAGTGATACCTTACCAGCTGGCACATCAATGACACACGTTCAACCCTTAGCTCTTGTAGAAATGTGAAGTCCCCCTCTACCCCCCCAAATTTACCCCATGGGGTTCGTTAATTAAGAATGAGTGTGAAGTGATGCACAGTTACCATCACTATAAGAAACTGTATTTCTATGCCTTTGCCCTCCACACATCCCTGCAGTCTTCAAGATACAAGAAAAAGATTTTCAGATAAATTCATTGTTGTTCTCACATTATCCAGTCTACCCACACAAATGTGTAAAGTGTGATAGGAATAAGACAGATCTGATTTCCAGTCTATCACTTTAAATTGAGAATGTGAGCCATGAAACTAATTGATCAGTTATACAGTCTGATGGATGTGCCTTCACTGCCGGTTGTTTTAAGATTTGAGATGATGATGTGTATAAAATCATAACTAAAAATAGATAGTTCCTTCTCCAAAAAGTGTACAATCCAAATAGACTAGAAGAAGACAAGGTAGCAGAAAGAGAGAGAACTAGGGCTTCTGATTTTTGGTTTTTGCCCATAAACAACCAATAAAATACTCCTGAGAAACGCAATAAAAACCCCTCATGTGTTTATCTAATAAACACTGGAAATGGTTACTTGCATCTCAGGGCTTGTCTACATGGAGCACTAGTGTGGACTATGGAGTGTGATTTCTAAAGCGTACTAACATTTGCACATTTATTGGTCTTTGTAGACTCTGCTGGTGTGCACTAACTATTCCCTAGTGCGCTTTAATGTAGTGCTGTTTGAAACAGTACACGGTTAAGGCACATTGGGGAATGTTACAAAGAAACTACTCATTATAGTATAAACTACTGGAGCAAGTAATGAATAGTATGATATTTACATTACAGGATACACAAAGAGCCCCCCAAAACACCAATTTTTGGACATATACATAAAACTCAAAAGTTGCTTAAACCCCCCCCCTCGCCAATGAAGATAACAAATCCTGAAAAATAGAAGTTCTAGATATAATGTATAAGTACAATGATTGCAGTGATGATTTGTGGATGAACTGGCTCCTCCCTGGAATTCTAGCCAGACCTGCTGAATTTTACCCAGTTATTCCTGCATCAAACTCAATCAGTTGTTGTTAAACTAGCGCATATCTTTTAGGAAGACCTTCAGTTTTGATTTTAAAGAATCAAGTCATGGAGAATCCACTACATACTTTGGAATCACAAAGGAACATACATTTTCATAAATTTGCTTTAGTAAATTTGTACTTTTCTTTCCTCTTCGAATATTTCTAGCTTCAGTTTCCATCCGTTGGCTCATATTATGCCTTTGTCTGCTAGATTAAGGAGTTCTCAAGTATTAGATAACTTTTCCTCATGAAGATGCTTTGTAGATGACATTTTCTTTGATAAGCTAAATCAATTGAGCTCCTTAAGTCTCACATTGCAGCACATCAAATCATCTTGTAGCTTTTTGAGGAGCCCCTTCCAATTTTTCGACATCATTTTGAAAGTGTGGACATCGGAACTGGATATGTTGTTCTAGTAGTGGTCTAACTAATGCAGAAGCAATATAACCTCTGTGCTTCTAATCTGCCCCTCTTTATATACATCTAATATTTATGTTGGCTCTTTTGGCCACAGCATTACACTGAGTACTCATGTTCACTTTGCTATTTACCAGTACCCCTAAGTTCTTTTCAGAGTTACTGATTTCCATGTTACATTACCTTCCTGTAAATGTGACCTACATTTGGCTATGTTAAATGCATGTTGTTGATTGGACCCAGTTTACCAAGGAGTTCAAATTACTTTGCATTCATAAACTGTCCTGATCATTAGTTAGTTCTCCACCAATCTTGTCACTTGAATATCTTATCAGCAATGATTTTATATTTTCTTCCAGATCTTTGATAAAAATATGAGTAGTTTTGGGCTCAGAAAAAATTCCTGCAAGGTTATATCCCCATTCAGTGATTACTTTATCAACTATATCTTCATTTGTCAGCTAGCCAGTTTTTAATCTTACTGGATAGAATTGATTTTGTATAATGCAGCTAATATATAGGTAATTACTTTAAGTAGGTACAGAAATCTCTTTAATTTCTGCCATAAAACTGTACAGTAGCTAACAAATTGAAAGCCTAATTCCGTTTATCACAATCTTATCTTAAACGGGAGATTCTGGTATCTTAAAAATACTGTTTAATTTATCTCTGAATTTAAAGTTGTCTGATTAGTACTGTTAAGCTAAACCCCTGTTATCATTATGTCTTCAGGAAAGAGTTGCCTTCCCTTCATTACTTAGCTTGTAGTTTTAGCATTAAGTGGCTGCATCTTGCTGTCAATTAGGACTTTACTCATCCTGAATTAACACGTTGCAGATGGTAACATGGCATGAAGCATGTTATCAGTTAGATGCACTTAGCAAACATTTTGAAACAATAGATACGTAGTTCACACAAGGATTTTACTGTGAGCTTAATGAACTAAAGTAATACTGTCAAGGTATTTGAGGACCATAACTCACCAAGCCTTAAAACTTGTAAAATCTGATGGAAAAACTCCTCTAGATTCAAATTACTGTCTATTTTATGAAAGTCTAACAGTCCAGTGCTAGGAAGTCAAAAACCCAAACTAACAAAACTACAGACCTAAATCCTACTCTTGTATCTAAGAGCTGTTTTGTTAAAACAGATAACTTATTGGAAGGTGTGACAATAGAAAGTTGTTCTTTCAAAAATACCTTTTTGATTGGGCGTCACTGAACTTTGATTAACTTTGATATTATAGGCGTGCATTCTCTGAGAAAAACTGGAAACCAATTAGGAAAAAAATAACAGGTGTATTAGTTTATGGGCTAGGTTATTGTTGGCAATGTTTCATAATTCATGTTTGCAACAACTCAGTATTTGTGTTCTGGGAGTTGTATAAGAGAAAAAATCAATAAGATAAATTAAAACAAAACAAACTAATCCTGTTAATTTCAGTTATATTCAAAACAGAGAAAGGGAAAATATCAATTTGCTTAATGGAAAATATATTCATTAATAGAAGGAAAGGTTATCTTTATACATCTGTGCTGGAATTAAAAACACTGAATTGTGCCCTCTAAGAAAACATTATCTTTGTAGTTCTAGTGAGTAGAGCTGAGTCAATAATGATTTTTCTGATTTGGTAGCAGTTAAAAAAATGGTTTGGATCAAACTGAATCTGAAAATTGAGAGAAATTTTGGCCAATTAAAAAAGTCAGTTTGGGGTTGAAGGAAACCTGAGAATCATTGGGCCAGGGAGAGAGAGAGAGTGACTCTATAGATCTGCTCCAATTCATGTATACAAAGTGGAACAGCTTTCATAGGAGAGATGGAAAAAGAGAGACAGCATGTCAAGCCTCTCACCTGGTAATGTAACAAATTGCTTTGCTTAGAAGCGTTTGAATTAGATGCCATTGTCTGGGGAACCGTGGGTTCAAATCCCTGGTCCAGAACTGGTCTCCATATCCCAGAGGAGTTCCTTAACTACTCGTCTAAAAATTACAAGGTGGGCACCTCTTCCTCTGGAAATATTTTGCCCAGTTCTGCTAGTGACATGTTCGTATGTTTGTTATACAATATGATTCAATTTATGTAGTGTCCATACTGTATGCAGAAGTCTTTATAGAGACTAAGTGAAATATAAACTAAAATGGAAGTCCTTAAGACAATGGGCTAGATTACCCTTGTGCAGGTGTGTAAACAGGGGTGGAGGTAAAAAGAGCCTTGCCCCCTCTTTCCTGCTCCCACACTCCATGCAAAGGCCAGGATCAATTGTAATCCTCATATTCAGGAGTGCAAGGACAGTTCCCTCTCTGTGCCCTGGGACTGCCCATCACCAAATGAAGTAAAGAGGAGGTAGGGTCATTGTGCTGCTCTCTCTCTCAATAACAGCCCATAGAGCCAGCCAGGAACCCTAGGAGGAGCAGCCTGCCGTGTGACCCAAGCAGATGCATCGGCACCAGGCATCCAAGCTCTCCCGGTGATGGTGTGGCACTGCATTCCATCCGCACTTCTATCCCTGAATCGTTCTGTTTAACTTAATATTTTAAAAGGGGGCTGCATTTTAGAAGGTTTTCTACCTATACAAATCTGAGTACAAACTAATAATAATAATTAGGCGTCAGGTAAGGAGTGTGATAGTAAAGTCAGAATCACAGAACAAAGCAGATTTCAGTGACTGAAACATTCAGTGACAGCAAGTTGTACTGTTGACAGAAGCTGAAATAATCTAGGCAGGCATCCAAAGGGAAGATAAATTGATCAGGGTGTATGCCTATAGATATTGAGTTGGTGTCATCTACACAGAGGTGATACAAAGCTGAAGTTAACAGTGAGGCATCTCCCAGGGAAAGAGAGATGAACTAGGGAACAAAGAGCTCAGACAATTCCATA
The DNA here is from genome assembly GCF_026122565.2 of Emydura macquarii macquarii. NCBI lineage: Eukaryota > Metazoa > Chordata > Testudines > Chelidae > Emydura > Emydura macquarii. The sequence continues at coordinate 13,083,371 of NW_027131500.1, read as the reverse complement.
TCAGGGGTGATGAAGAGAAGACATAAGTTTTTTCAACAAAAAATTAAAAAGGAGTGATTAGAAAAATAAGGTTTAGCTTCTTGCTCCAGTCACTCAAGGTGGATAAAGCAATCAACAAAAGCCACACTGAGCTCAAGGGGATGAGATAAGAGAGGTATTGTCATTAGAGGCAAGAAATAGGTCATTAGCTACTGTATAGGGGTCAAAAGCCAGACAGAGGACGATCAAGGAGGCTGTAAAAGATTAGATGGTCACAAAGGTGACTAGATAATTTCTTCAGAATCTTGATGATTTTAAAGAGAGCACATGAGTTGACAGGTCAGGAGGGTATTTGAAGATGGTTGTGACAGAGATCAGAAGGGCAGATTCTGTTTCTATTTTATTTTTTTCTAAAAGGTTATTCTATTTATTATTCCTTAGGAGTCTGAAAACTTCATGTGTAACTGGGAGAAAAGGATTAAGCTTTACCTGTCAAGAGGTAAAAGCTCAACCTAATGCATACAAGCTAAAGAGAAGTGGGCAACTGCTGTGGTGGGTGGGAGAACCATGTCTTTTGACAATTGCTGGTAGGTTTGGCATCTACAGGTCTCTTTGGATTAGGATAAACTTTTTTGTGAACATGTTAATTAACAGGGTCTCCCTGACCAGCTATCACCTGTTAAAATATAACTTGTTAGCTAAAATGTGTTGGCTAATGCGTTTTTAAAGAACCCTCTTTTATTCTAGTCTAGACTGTGACCCTAAGAGGCACCGGAGGCCAGACTGAGCCATGTGGGGGCACTTATTACAGGAGCTGGGAGAGTTTAGCAGCTGGGATAGAGAAGTTGACCTGATAGGGTTTTATTTTTTACATGGCTCTCTAGTCTCTCTCTCTTTATATGGGGTCATGATAGCCCTTTCTTTTCTGGAGAAGGTACATGCATCTGCTCCTCTTCTTTGCCTGGTTCTGGCATATTTGTCCTGCTGTGGGGACCAAGCACATAGTTTCTTCTGCTTCTCTTTCTTGTTTCCCAGAAACCTCTCTCTTGGGACCAAGAGGACATATAGGTTCCTCTACTTTTCTTTGCTTGCTCACCTTCCTCATGAGTATATTGGTGTGTAGAGGAGAAAAAGTCTCAGGGAATGATGCTGGATCAATTTCTAAAACTTCATTCTGGACCCTCCAGGTGACCTGTCTGAGTCTGGATACATTTTCAAGCTGATGAGAGAATTTGGTATTGTGCAGGGCTTCTGCAGGGTTATTCTATGGCTTCAGAACTGGGGAAATCAGAGGTCCTTGACTATATCTCCTTTAAATATTGTATTGAATGCAGTACTGAAGTTCACAAGGTATATTGGTGAATGTATTAAGAAAGATTTGTGTGTCTGCAAAGGAACATGTGTAACTTGAGTGGTATCTTATGTAGGCTTCTTTAAAAAAAACAAATCAAAACTGAGGCGTGGTCTACACTTACCTTCAAATTTGGCTGCAGTCAACAGGAGTCCCATCGACTTCATAACTCCTTTTCTATGTGGCATCTTCATTGCGCTTTGCCACTTGAGGGGGTGGTTTTAACAAGTCGGGTCATCATTGAGCGCTCAATCGATCTGGATGGATCGATCTGACAGTGGCGAATTTGCTGCCATCAGTGAAGACGTACCCTGAGTACTGAGAGGAAGAACTGTTTACCACACAAACATTTTCCAAATAATTTACGGTCCATATTTTGCACACTATAACAATGTCACCCATTTACAGCTGATTTATTTTTTGGATTACCTCTTTAGATCTATTTGAGCTCTTTGCTTAAACACTAAGGGGAAGAGTTTTGTGAATTCCTAAATTGAATTATATACTAAATTTTGAAAATAAAAACAAAACAAAAGAACTCCTTACAGTGAAAATGGGCCAGTCATAGATAGCAAACAGAATGATTCAGGTAAGGATTTAGCAAACTGCTCTCATTAATACTCCTATAACTTTAGATGACCTTCATCTTGCTAAATACTAGCTATTTCAAAATGTAATATAAAGGTTTTCCCAACAAATTATGCTGAAACACCTCATTACAGTTGTAAGGCTAGCTACACCCCAATCCCTGCTCTGGTCTCTGAATCACCCCTTCCCCTGGGGTCATACCTTGTGCCTTTACCTATCCTGGAGTGATATTCCACAGTTCTCCCACTCTTAGACTAGGCCCTGGGTGACACCACCCTGTTTATTGACTATGCTTACTCAACAGATCTGACTTGGTTCAGCACCTGTGGTCCTTCCCTTTGGCCAGACAGCCATCTTAACAAAAGGAATAAAGCGAAAAAGATATTAAAACAACAAACTGTCTTACCTAAAACCCATCCTGTGACGGTGACACAGGCAGGCCTAGCTTCTTCAGGCACCGCTTGCTCTCTTAACTACCCCATGTTAACCCGGGTGGCTTATCTCAAGCCGTTCTTCCTGCTTGCATTCCTTGCAGCATCTTAGCACAGTGGGGTCTTGGACCAAGACTCGGGTTCCAAGGTTCTAGTATAAATACAGATAATAAATAACAACAGCCACCAAATCAACATGCAGTATTCATAAATTATTATAGAGCAACTCAATGTCTGTCATACACATTATAAACATATTTTATTTATAATACTCTGTCAAATTACTCTTCATTGGCATCACTGTATAACCTTAAATCGATTCCTTTTTATTAGCTGGCATGTATACTTGATCATTTAAAGTTAGTTGGTGTTTTGTGTTGAACATACCTTGGAGATGGCTTTTGATATCAAATGATTTTAATTTACCATACTTCTCAGTTACACTGAGGTTTTTTGATTATCATAGCTATACCATACACACCTTAAACACATAAAGCAGAAAAATAGACTGCAAAAATGAGTTTCCAGAACTAGGTTAACATATTGGGTATTATAATGCATAGGCATGGAGTAGTGAAATTAATTTTTTTCTTTAATAGAGAATCCTTTAAGATTTGTTATTTAGGTATTTTCAGAAATATTTAACAAGAGTTTTTTAACAAGAGAAACATAGAACTCTAAACTAAAGTCCTGGCTGCTAGGAAAAAAAATTGCAGGCTTTCTAGTTGTCTTGCTTTAAATATATTTATTTATAATTTTTAAATCTTTAGCACTATGCCTACACTATGTTGGACTCTGGGCTGTATCTTTGTCCATTGAGAGTAATGTACACTCTATCTTTTCTGAAATTTGTCAGAGGTTGTTTTGTACAGGTCAGTTCCACAATAAAAAGATACTTAAAAAGTTCTAGAAGATATTAATAGCTGCCTATTATAGAATATCTCTAATTGTAACTAAACAATATACATATACTGTTGCAGAACATAAACAAAATATTAACTCTTTAAAAATATATTCTGTTTCTCTTCCAGGATGGATGAAGAGAGAAGTTTAGAGTAGGGCAAATACTGCAAAAAATTAACCACCCAGTTAGTCAAACAAAAACCATAAATATGTTTAATAATATTCACAACCTCTTTTATTTGCTTTTCATGTATATTTGCACAGGTTAATTTTTTTCTAGGAAGAATATTTGTGAAAAAAAGTGTTGTGAATTCTTATGCAAATATGTATTCACTCCATAAGTGTCTACATGGTCATCTTGTAAGCTCTTTGTGGTTTTGGAAGTCATTCACTCAGGGAGCAGAAGGTATACCTTTATGACTTAACTGATTCAGTTACACAGTATGAATAGTGAATTATGAATATCAAATATCTGAACCAATAGTTATGGTGAATAGTTTGTGAGCAATCCACAGGATGAAATGTGTTCATGTAAGCATTCATACAATAACTTCACATAATAAGCAGATATGTAAACATCAGTCTGTTCATGGCTAATTTATTAATATAAATTTGTTCTGTTATTGAATGTTATCTGTATAAAATACCCAAACTTAAAAAAAAAAAAACCTTAATATTTGTACCTCTCCTTTGGTTCCCATTCCAGAAAAAAACTTGAGAGGCCATTTGAGGCCACCACCATTGCGGCATCATAAGATGAGACTATTGGTGGTCCATAGAGGTCTTGCTAGTGGTCTATGGAGAGCTAGCTGGTCACATCATGTTTTGATTATCTCCTGGTTTTCATCTGCTCTAAAGTGTATTGAAAGATAGATTGTAATAGGGTGGCTTACCCATGGGCTGGAGAGCCTAAGGCTAAGCCAGCCTCGATTATAGGAGAAACTCACACGAGGAATCAAGTGATGCCAATATAAAAAACAGTGGGAAGCTGCAAGTGGGGCAGACAGAAGAAGGAAGCATGAGTCAGAAGGTTAGGTTTCTGCTAAGTGGAATAAGGTCTTTGTGGATGACAGGAGCTTTAGAGATAGGGGTATTATCTATAGTGCTATTATAATAGATCTTGTGTTTGGGGCACTAAGGACTACTTTGAATTACTTTGGGCTACTGACTCAGTTTCAAGGGAAGGCTGGTGATAGCCCATAGAAAAGACTATACACTGATCCCAAGGGACCCTGAAGAGAGGAAGCAGAGAGAGGGCTTTGTGGAAACATTTCTTGCCACAAGAGGATATCTGGTTAATGGTTACCTTGCCACACAGCTAAAACATGTTAAATATTTTCTTAATATTACCATTCTTTGTATCCAGGCAACCAACAGTTGTTGATATAGGGATGTCATGCAATTTTGAATCAGAGGAGAAGTGGTGTGCATGATCATGAATGGGATGGGAAGCGGGCCATCAGACAATGCGCATAATAAGATATACTCCGCACTATGGAAAAGTTTGAGAAACCCCATAGTAGGTAGTTCAAAAGGAATGGTAATGGCCCGACGAAGGCAAGGACAGAAAATAACCGACTTGGAGAAAAGATATAATCTAATATTTTGTTTGACTTGCTATAGTTTCTCTTCAACATGAAATCAAGAATTCCTTATGAAAGCAGGATCAGCGTGTGACTCCAACTTTGAGAGTGGGAATTGTAGCAGTGGGAAAAGTATTTGCTTTCTTTTAAGTTTTATTAAATACGTAACTTGTACATAGTTAAGATTGACACGGCAAATATATCTTAATAAAAGTAGGTGAAGTAAAAGTAAAGTTAGGCTATTCAGATTATCATTTGGCTTTTCTCCGCAGCCTCATTTCAATTCAGCCTGATTTTAAGTCAGTTTTAATGAGGTGGCAGACCTTAAAATCTTACATAAGAATCCAGGGTCCTCTGCCCAAAAAATCATTGATTCTAAAGTCAGAAGGGACCATTGTGGTCATCTAGTCTGACCTCCTGTATAATATAGGTCATAGAAATCTCTCAGAATAATTCTCATTTGAGCTATAGCATACCCTTTAGAAAGACATGCAATCTTAATTTCAAAATTGGCAGTGATAAAGAATCCACCACAGCCCTTGTTAAGCTGTTTCATTGGTTAATTGACTTCCCTGTTAAAAATATAGGCCTTATTTCCAGCCTGAGTTTGTCTGAGTCACCCTGAAGGCAGTGGTTTTATATACACATAAAATACAGCATAACTAATTCTGAGTCATAGTGGCAGGTGTAGCTTGTTAGCACCAACCAAGATGTAGGAGGGCTTGGTTTGTGGAGGGCCTGGGACAGATGAGGTCTTGCAGGCAAACTGTAAGAACAACCAACCTCAGTAAGAAAGTTTAGTCTAGAGTTTATGTTCTGTTAGTGTCACTTGAATTCCCTACAAAGCCAAATCCCAGGGAGGGGGTAAATTTGCACTGTGCTCAGCATGTATAAATTCTTTGTAGAGTCAGGTGTGAACTCCACCTGCTTACTCCAGTATTCTCATGAGAGGTTTCTGCTTACTATCTTTGAAAACTGTAATTCCAAAACTTTCAGATATTGTCGAACCAATGTTTTGTATAAAGTGCAGTGATTCTTGAGAGAGCAACATTTAAAATATAGTCAAAATTGAAGTGTCTGGGGCAGAAGACAAGATACTAGAATTATGTGATAGAAGGTGCGATTTCATGAACCACCATGGCTCATAAAAATGCTATACACCATTGCAAAGTTAAAGTATATACAGCATTCATTTATGGCCCTGATAGTTAACTCAGTATTGGGCTTTAAAAATGTCAATGGTTGTTCATTTACTATTTCCTGACTTACTATTCTGAATTTTTTTGCAATTTTTGTTTTATTTGCCATATCCAACTCCCACCCCATCCCCCCCCCCCCCCCCCCCAAAAAAAAAAAACAAAAAACAAAAACCCACACATAGTTGACAGCTGTGCAGAATCTCCATGGAAAACAATTAAATTGCAAACGTTGAAAACGTCAGTAATCAGGAATGGGAAGGCAAAACTGTGAGACTTATAATTGCCATTCTAAACCATAACATTGAACTGGATGATGCAAAGTACAGCTTTCATGCTTCATCCTCTTTACTATAGAAACCAGAATTGTGCCTTAGTTAGAAGAAAACAGGGTTGGAGATATTTGCTAAATATATAGAGAGGGATAAAAAAAAAATGACCATGATCGGACCAGTGTCCACTTCTTCCACCACCATAAAAAAAAGAAGCATTATGAAAAGTTTAGTCCCTTTCCTTATCCTTTCTCCAGAGCCATGTGGTAGGATGAAGTTATTGAAACAGGAAGCCTTAGCTGCTGTTGAAATACTTTCTGAAGCCTAATAAGGTTTTCTTTAGATTTAATTGAATAATTCTCTATGTCCATGTTTAATGCAGTATAAAATGGGATCATTTTTCTATGAATGTAAAAAGGTTCAAAAGAAAGGAACTTCAGTCTGGGTTGGTACTGATGAGCTACAGTATTAATTTTGTCCAGTAAGTTCTAGTGACAAGTTAAAATATTTGTAAATGTTGTGCTCTGTCATTTTTATAAAATCATAAAAATTAAATATGGCAAAGCTTTATTAGGTCAGCTAGTACAGTGGTTCTCAACATTTTCCATACCACAATCCTCTTATCCATATCAATAACACCCTCCCATTTAGCAATATAAGATGGTTGTGGTCCCTGATATCTGTTTGTAACTTAGCTGGAAGTTAAGATTGCCAGGGAGAGAACCCCTGTCAGTGTACAATTGTCTCCTACAGCACATTTTCTAATACTTTATTCAATATGGCTTTGCACATTTTAGGTGATGGGTCTTCCACTACTATAGTTGAGATGATTCCCCAATCTAATACTTACAGAACTTGCTGTCAAAAAGTTTGTTTCTACTTTATCTATATTTTCCTTAACTTAATTTCATCCCATAGTTTTGCTCCCTTGTAGTGCTCTACATAACCTCCTTCCTCTTCATTGTTTTACATCCTTCAAATATTTAAATTTTTTGTTTTGATTTCTAAAATAGGCTCTTCATAAACTCAAGGTGTATATACCACAAATTACTTGAAAATACATTCAAAATGGACTAATATCAACCTTTTCCATTAGCTTCAACACACAGGGCTAATCATTTCCACTCCACATTTGAACACAATCTATCCACAAAAGCCTGGGAAATTAAATATATCTTGTGGTCAAATCTGTTGTGTTCTCATCTCAGTTGCTGGTTTGCTAAACTAAACATAGTTAGCGCCTAATGTTTCCCCAAGTGAATCCCAGTACTCCTGGGAAATGGATTTTGCTATTCTCTGAACATCTTACAATTTGTCAATATCTTTCTGGCAATGAGGGGCTTAGAACTAAATATTTTATCAGGTGAATTAGGATGAAAGCCATATAAAAATATTACCTCCTTACTCTATGATGTGATGTTTTGTTTGGGGAGACTAAAATTATCTTGACCTTTTCTGTTGCAATGTCTCATAGCAATAAGTATTTGTTAATTCATTGTCTGACCACTGTCACCCCTGTCTCTTTTCACAAAATGCTTGCATCCATCAGATTGTCTTGAATACGAGTTTTCAGTCTTCTCTTTTCTTCTGTCACACCTGACATTGGTAGAGCCCTGAAGTGCATTGCATGACTCCTGAAGTGATTCTGTATTGTATCAAATCTTCCTTCTCTGGAGCTTTGTTTCCATGTGGATTACAGTCTGTGAGAATTTCCCATTATCCTTCAGTATATTTTACCTTCTTATTACGATGTTAGTCTTGGCCCCAGGGAAGTAGCACACCATCTTTTTTCAATATGGGCTACAGAAGAGTCTAAGTCTGGGTTCGTCAGAATGAAAGATTATCTCCCCTAATAGGGATTACTTGTCTTTTTTTCTTGCTGGTTGTTCCCTTCCATTCCTATCTACTCTGTCTGTCATCTTGGTAATGATCTGGCATATATTTGGTTAATTCTCAATCTGCTTCTGTTCTTCCTCCTCAAAAGTAGAATGCTTATTGTTGGGGATTAGAATGAAATGCTCCATAGATGTTTTCATTCTGCTTGGTTACGACCCTTCCTAGCCGCCACATTCTTTCACCTCCTTTCTTGCTGCTCCATAACTCTCATTCATTGTCTCAGTTTGTGATGTCCTTCATAGTTCCTTTCTTTGTGCTTCATTTAATTTGATTTCCTTAGCTCTTTCAGCTACTATTTGATCTCTTATGCCTTTTCCTAGAGATAGAAGAACAAGCATACACTTTTGATACAAATGTTGCTCTGCTGGTCTTTGTTCAAAAATGAGCTTTCACAATTTCCACTTCAGATCACTTTGTTCCCTTGGTATCCATTCTATATCACAGTTTTGTTTACTTGATTTAGTTTTTATTCTTATGACCTGTCAGTGTCCAGACACTAAACCTTCTTCCTCTTGGAATTTCCCACTTTGTAGCTACCCTGCCCATTACTATTTCAGACCAAAGATGCCAGGAACACAAGAACCCTCGGAATATAATTTATTTTCACTTACTCACTATTTTATTTCCAGATTATTTTCTCCCCCTTGTAATCCTGTTGGAATTACTTCACCTGGAACAGTGGTTTCCTTGTCTCTGTCTTCTCCGCTTATGTTTATATTTCATAGAAGATGTCAAGCCTCAGATTGAATTGGGATGGTACTGCTGAACGTACTTACAAAGTGTTTAATATTGCTCTTGTCCATAGACAAAAATATTAGAGAGAGAACAACCCACACTTTCCTTCCCCTGCATTATATAGGAGTATTTCTAGTTTCTGTTTTACATCCTAGGTTGAAGAAAGATAAACTCTGAAATTTGCCAAGAAAAAGGAGCATCTTCAGTAATAGTGCTGAGTTTACTGATGCAGGAAAACAACACTGTGTTTCTGTTGAGATAGTTAAAGCATTTAATAAAGCATAAAATAAAATATTTCTACTTCAATTTAAGAACTCACAATTGTGGTAATAAATTACAGATTGTATCTCATCTATAATCACAATTGTACTATGCATCTCAGCAAATAATACGTTTAGAAAGTCTCACATCATATTGGATACCACAGGCTTCCACAGGGATAGTATGCTGTAAGTATAAATAGGTTGAAGGAAAAATCATTGTTATAATCATAAAAAGGATAAAAAGCAATTTTTGCTTGTTATTGTGTACTCTATATTATGAACAGATTTTAGTCACATTTTAGATTTTTGATCCAATTGTGATGAAAAAAGTACACAAAAGATTTTATTAAAATGCTAAATAATAAATGGGTTTTGGGTGAAAATGTAGTATTAGAAAAAAATCTTACACTCCACCCGTACTCCCCACACATTACACAGCTCCAGAGTATTATAGCTGATTAACAATGGTGTAACAACAAAATATTCCTTAACTAAAATAAGAACTTTTTATTTAACCCTTTGCCTTGCAGTGCGTATAAGCAGTTTCCTTGACAGTCAATTTTACTGAGTTGGTGAAATTACTGTATTTTTTCTGGACTAATGAAGAATATCTGTGACTTACATCTTTAGTGGAACTTACAACAGCTGCTCTGTCTGTCTTCCAGCTCCAGCAGCTGTTTATGTAGGTGGCAAATGAAAAACACAAAGGTTTATTTCTGCGGTGGGGTTTGTTCATTCTTTTATTTTCAACTTATTTTTGAAGACATGGATCCAGTTTTGGATTTCATTGTCAGAAAAAGTAATTTTTTAAATGATTGCATTTTAAAGACTAGAACTTTGTCCCGTGAAGCCAGCTCTCGCTCAGAAAAGTATATTTACTCAAATGAGTAACTTTGCAGGATCTGTTTCAAAAGCAAATAAAAGATGTGAGTTATTGCACCATGGCTATGATATGGGACCAATTGGGGCACTGTGCTATGGTGAAATGAACTCTGACAGTCATGATATTTTTACATCTAAGGTAGCTGGAAGACATATTTAAGTAAAAATATTTTTTTTCACTGTACTATTGCTGTTGGCATGATGTCTCTCCATTTTTATATAAACAACACACTAGAAACGTGTTTCTGTAGCCTCATTCATATGGATACTTTTATATGCACCTGTATGATTTAAATTGTGGATTAATCTTGAATCAGTTTGACAACTGAAGCAGAATGCAATTTCACACTTGAGAGGTGTGTGTTTTATGGAGGAATAGGAATGATGCCAGAGTTAAGGCTGGATTGTGTTTTCATTTAAAGCTAAAATTCAACGCCCATTTTTATGTGAAAAATGCAAAGCAAATGCCCCATATCTTCAGCACATAATATGAATTTTCTGCAGGTTTACTTGAAAAGTTTCAGGTTTTTCACATTCAATGAATTAAAAATTGGCCTTTGGAAAAGTTCACATTTTGAGGTCTCAAGATTTTTGGGTCTGTGTAGTTTAAAAACTTCAGAAAGTGGGAAGTCAGAAACGTGTATATAGTGAAAGTTTGTGGGCAGAGGAGGGGTTCTCTCTTGATTTATGTAATTATTTTGATCATTTGTTCAACATTCATCATAACCAAATCCTTACATGCAAAGGCTGGTGATTAAGAACAAGGATTATGTTAGCTACTTCCATTCTCCAAGGTGGCATGCAGAAGTCATTTTGAACAATTTAGATGAGGAATACAACACTGCCTTTTGTCACATGCTTCCAGTAATGTGCCTTGCATCCAAAATTGGCAATTAGCACAATAGTGTGGAATGGATTTTGCCAGTCCTTGGACATTTGTGTCACGCTAAAGATCTTTGCGAAAGCAATGACACCTTTATTGAAGACTAGGTTGTAAGTGAAAATATTTGGCCTGAATCGGCTGAACCGTTGAATGACTAACAGAATCTTTGACATAGTAGCTGGTGCTTTGCTGAACATCCTGTTCCTCACAAAACTGTTCAGCTGATTCAGGAGTGGAGCATTTGTGCCAGCCAAACACTTTAATAACTTCCTTGTTTCATCAAAGTAGCTGTTGCTTTTTGAAGAGCCTGTTCTTTTCTAATTTACTAAAGAAAAATGAAAAGTTGGACAGAAAGAAAAAGAAAAATTGCAATAAAAATGGATTTTTTGAGAAAATCGAAATGGTTTTATGAAAACTTATTTTCAAAGAACTTTTGTCATGGGAAAAATCTTGTTAAAAATTTCAATCAGCTTCCTTTTAAAGACTTAGGAGAACAATACAATACTGCTGTTACATGTGTGCATGTGAAACTGGGGCTAACACAGTGGAAATAAATGGATTTTTGTAGACAAGTAGCATTTGCGTTGTGCCATAGAGTAAGATCTTCAGCAAAGAAGTGGCTATTTTCACAGAGAGCTATTTTCACATATTCTCAATCAAAATGCCTCTTGTGTAAGTGGAACTCCTATATTGGCTGGACACTTTCACAAAGATACTGTTTTTTGAGTAAGTAATCAAAGAAAGAGGGTCAGAAATTTCCTTAATTTTAAAAAATGGGACATTAATACAACATCGTGTGTCACTTGGGGTGCTCTGAACATAACAGAGTAAAACAAATCCTACCTAACCACAGAAAGAAAGAAATGAAAAGTTATGGCATCTAGTAGTTGTGATATGGTGAAGGCAGAAGGCAGTAGAAGAGTGGTGGATGGGAGGTATGTGAGCCCCAGAATGCTCTGGGCCTTGTTCCCTGCTGACTAACTCAGAGCCACTGGGGGCAATTAGGAGCAGCTGAGGCTGATTAAGGTTCAGCCAGGTGCTCCATAAAAGGGCTCCGCCCCAAACACACAGGGCACAAGCTGGAGGAAGTAGGAGTGCTGTGGAGCAGAGCAGAGCAGAGCAGAGCAGAGCAGAGGTCGAACAGTGAGGAGGAAGGTACTGGCTCAAGAGGCCAGAAAGACTGAAGGAGGGAGAGAATTAGCCCAGGGGAAGAGTGTGCCGTCTGGAAAGCAGTACCAGCAGCACATAGCTGCTTCTCATAGGGCCCCTAGGCTGGGACCCGGAGGAGCGGGTGGGCCCGGGTCCCTACCCCCTCCCCTGGGAAGACGGCGTGATGGGCAACTTCCTGGCCCACTACAAGCAGGAAGGTGCGAGACCCACTGGAGGGAAGCCGGCCATCAGCCACATAGTATATACCCTTAACTCTCAACCCAGAAACACACATTTTAATGAAAGAACCATCACCTTACAGCTCAGACAATACACCACAACCTTAATTCTGATCCAGTAGGGGCACTAGTCTTCCAGCACCTCTTCCATAAATGTGAAGAAAGACTGGTAGGAATGAAGGCAAAAATGTTTGATCATGGGGAATTTGGGGAATGTTGGCATCCTTACTGGAGCAGAGTTAAGGCTGTGGTGGGTTGGGTATGGTGGCTGTGTTAGTAGTGCTGTGTGAAGGAGGACAAGAATAACTTTTAATTTGCTTGCTTTTGAGGTTTTGGGTTGGATATATTACATGCAGTCCAACCTTAACTGTCATTCAATACTGTGATTTTGTGTATTAAAATATCTGTATATTTTAATGTATTTAATAAGTTTAACCCTAGACATAAAAAATAACTTTTAGCTCTTGCTTTTTTTGTATTTAGAACTTGCCATTTTCTATTAACATTTTTATTAGTTATATTTAAGCCTAATCTTTTTGTATATTAAAATTATATTTAATGCTCAGTTCACTTTTTTATTTGTTGCTTCTTTATACACCTTAGCTTTTCCTTCAAATTCTGTCCCTTTCACAGCAGTCCTGGGGCTTTAATATTTAGAGTTAGAGGAACTTTGGTGTAGCTCTTGCTCATTCCCTTGAACTATCAAAAGTTACAAGAAGAGAGTCTCTCCTCACCTCAGCGTAGGGCCAGTTGCACTTTGATCTATTTCTGAAGATTTTATACATTTTACCCGCTCCACCTAACAATACTTAATGTTTTGTTTATTTTAAATCCAATCAACAGTAGTTTAAAAAAGAAGAGGAGAGAAATAAACAAAATATTAAGTTTTTTGAAGAGATAGGAAAAAGTATTTTTAGCATAGATATGTCTGGGGAAAGGTTTGTATTTGTTAAAGTTTTAGTTAGCCAGGATCAATGTAATCGGTTATTAACATATGCTTATGTCCATACATATGAATCTCAGATATCTTTGTGTCTAATGCAATGGTCTACAATTTTTTTTCCCTTCTGGATCTGTACCCAGAGTTGACTCTCTGTGCATGGATGCCCACCTTCCAAGTAGAGGTCTGAGCTGCTAACATTGTGACACCATTCTGGAAACTTGTAGAGGCCTTTCTATGTGGTCTGGAATTTACACTGGGGCAGAGTATGAAGCCCATGGTGTGCTGGGGGGCAAAGATAAGGGGGATGCATTGCTCCCTCTATGGCCCTGTGAAAATTAGTCCCAAACGATAATACAGTACTACCTTTTCTGCTTCTCCCTGGCTGGATTTCCCTGGAGTCCCAGGAGGAAGTTGTGGCCAAGGGAAGACTCTGGAAGCATTGCTGTAATGTGATTGGAGGCAAGACACAGGGTGTCTGTGTGGACAGATCCAGCCTTGCATAGATCTATCAGGTTTGGGGACAAACCACAGGGACTGTTCAATGGGGCAGGCAAACCACAGCTCTCGTAATGGGGTGATGAGTTATGGAGGATTTCTTTGAGGCTATCTACATAGAGATTTCTTGTCTCCATTGATTTCTCTGATTTCTCTAGGTCTTCACTACCATATCATCTTCAGTATTGCCAAGTCTCTCAATGTTTGTGGTGATTGTAAGGGTTTTTGTGAATTTTTGATTTCTACTTTCAAGTTCATGAAGTTTGATCTTATCCAGAATGGCCACCAACATACACTGCTGTCAGTGAGACTGAAGCCTCAGCAATATGGCTGCCATGACCATTTAGCCTTGGCAAATTAAAGTAAGATTACCTCCAGCAGAGGTGGCCATCACCTCCCATTTTTCCAGCAGTGCTGAAGCCAGTTGGTTTGTCACATAAAATGGTGACCCTTTAGTTACCATGTGAGGGCCAGGCCCAGGCAGGGGATTGGAGACTGTAGAAGTGCAGAGAATTAGACAGTATAGGCAGGAGAGAGGGGTATGTGTTAGTGAATAAGATAAAAAATTGTGATAAGACTGAAGAATGTGGGGAGCAGAAGATAGATTGAGGAAGGTGCCATGGAATGTGTCATGGCAGAGTAGTGGATTGGAGACTGTGAGGGGAAAGGGAGGGAAATAGGGGGCTTAAGTGAATGTAGGTTGTGAGTGGGGCAGATGCCTATCCTATTTAGGGCAGAAAGGAGATAGAAACAGACTGGCAGCTCCCTGCATCTCAGGGAATGGGGGAGAGAGTGAGAAGAGGACCCTCCAAATAGTGAACAAGGAGGTCTGAAGATTTGTGCATGTACTTAAGGTTGAATGTTGAACGTGAGATGATCACACACAATTTGGGGTGGGAGCTTCCACTTAAAGTTGAAGAAAAACCAGATACAGGTGAAAAACAATATGATTTTAAGCCTGATTTTTTTTTTTTTTAAATAAACCAATCTCACAGTTTAGGGAGGTCTGATTCGTGGTTTTGGAATGCTTTGTCTTGGTGTTAATAATTGCATATTAGTAACTTTGAGTGGTATTTTTAGAATGCATTATGTGCAACTGGAAGCAGAGGGTTAAAGCAGTTTTACCAGACTATACGGCTTTGTTTCACAGAAATACATCAGTACTTTTTAATGGATTTTACCATGAATTACACTCTTGAGAGGAAAATTAGATTTATCCTGTATCCAGTAATTTTAACAACTAAAATAGCTTTGACTCCACTTCAGGTTTTTGTATAACCTTTCCTGATATTCTCTACCAATATTGCTGCAAGGAAACTCAGCCTATTGGAGGCCAAGCCATAAAATCTACATCTATTAGCTTAGAAAATTCATTATTTTGCTGTCATCCAAGTTCCAAATTGAAACATTTATAGTTTGAATGGATTTATAAGCAATTTTAAAAATCCAGATCCAATATTATGCTTTTTATGCTCATTTGGTTTTGTGCACTTTAATATTTAAACTTCTTTCATCTTGAATTTAAGTAACATAAACATTTAGGAGGGTTAATTATGGTTTTCAATGCTCATTCTACTCTCTCTGTCCATGTTTATTAAATAAAAACTTCAGAATAAAAATAAAAATTGCAGTCACAATAGATACCATACACAAAGTACAAAAAGAAAATATCTAAATCTTCCTCATCCCAGATTCTTTATCCTGAAAATCTAAAAGGTCAATTTGATATCGTATGCCCCCATGTCAATTGCCATTTTTCTTTCTCTCTCTCTCTCAAAGAGAAAGACCCTTTGTTACTTAATTTGCCTAGGACATCTCTTGAGATTATTAGGATTCCTGAGAAAAGTTGGTTGCATGTGCAGAACTGAAGGGAAATGCTCCTACATAGTGTGAGTTTAAATCAAGGAAGCAAGATGTATATAATCAGTGAATGTAATACTCTGTAATGAGTTAGAATCATTTTTGCGCACACATGGCGAAAATCTTCCTTTCACTGTTCAGAGTCACACTGGGTAGAGTGTGCTGTAGAGCAGGTGCAACTGAGTAAGGTGGCTCATGAGGATTAGGTGGGGTGCACCTTACTGCTCCTTTGAACTCCTCTGTATGCCTGACTAGCACCTGCTGCTTATGTAGTAGGCGCAATGCTACAAGATGCAGAATGCCCTCAACTCCTGCTTTTGGGAGTTGAGGGTCCTTAAAACTTTGTCAGATCTGGCTCATTATGCAATAAAGAACTAGGGGCCTCATTATGTCTCTAAAACAGCAGATAATTCTCCAAGCGTGGTAGCTAGCCCCTCAACATAGCACTCTTTAATATTATGCTTCTGTCCCATACGGCTGCTATGAAGAGCATGAGATGATCCTTGTGCCTTCTATCACCATAGGAAAGTTCAGGATTTTGCCTTTAAGAATGTCGTCGTCTTCTAAAATTTCTTTAAACCTAACACTGGCCTTTCTACAAAATATTTAGGAGTACTTTATCAAATTTCTGCATATTTTCTCAGAACAAAGACATATCTATGTGATCAATTGTAGTTTGCCTTTTAATTTGTGCACCTATTTTCAGTACTGACAACATAATTTGTTTAAAGCCAAATTTGGGAAAGAATTGCTGATGCCTCCATTATGCTGCAATTTCAGCTTTTGTAATCCTGTTTTAAGCATAGCTTTCCAAACATGAGTATTTTTCCACCTAAGTGGAAAGTTTTGTTAACACACACACAAATCAAAATAATGTCTACATTTGCTAAAATATTTGTTCAATCACAGTGAAATACAACCCAACCCTCTTAGAGCTGTCCTTGGTAGCTGAGTAAGTCAATTGCAGTGTCACTAAGTAGAGTTAGTTTTGGTGTTATTAACTGTTGTGTTTTAGGATCATATGCCAATAAACCTTTTCTTATCTGGGCTTTGACTCATGTCAATATTAATATTATTTGCAATATATTTTTCATATTACAAAATGGCTGCACACATTTAGATTTTTCTTTTTCTTTAATAGGTAGTGAATTGCAAAAATATTAGTATGAACACCAAACAAGCTTCAGATCAGATAATTGTTGGTATTCATATTACATTAAATATTACGTTATTTACGTGTTCATAAATTTGAATGCCAGAGGATCATCATGTTCATCTAGTTTCACCTTCTGCATAACATAGTCCATAGAATTTCACCAAATGACTTCTACTTCAAGCCTATAACTTGTGATTGAACTGCAGCATATCATTTAGAAAGACATCCAGTCTCTGTTTAATCTAAATATTGATGTGTGTGTGTGTGTGTGTGTGTGTGTTTGTGAATACACAAACTTTTGCTGGGAACCATGTATGGTTTCTACCATACATTACAGCCTTAACTCTGTCCCCTTTTTGTCCTTCACACACCCCTTTGCTAAATAACCCATCCCCTCTCCCCGCCCCAACACTAGATATTTGTTCTGGGTATTTGGTGTAGAAGTTGGTCACATTGAGGGAAGGTAACATGATAAAGAGATGTGTGCAATATAGTAGTAAAAGGAGGTAATGTGAGGCTGGCATCCTAGGAGGACAAAATTAAGATTGTTGTGCATGGTAGTTATAGAACTGTTGAACTATGTGCTTGTGGAAAGAGGAAGAGGTAATGTACTGTTAGGTAGCTTAACCTCTCATTTCTTTGCTTTTGTAGGTTTGAGTCCGGGTGTGTGAGTGTAGCAACACTAACTGCTTCTGAACAGTTTTTATGTGTATTAATTTTCTATGGTTTTTAAGACAATTGATTGGGTGAGGGTCTGGATTTGTAGGAATGCAGACGTGTAGCAGAATGAACCCTGTGTGCATGATTGCTTTTCTACTGTGACAGAAAATTGTAGCTCCTGATGAAGATTTTATGTGGGCCTATCCCCATCAATGAATCAATCCAGATTTGTGTGAACCTGGTCTCCTTTGATCAGGTTTGTGTACACAGTGCATAAACTTTCAGTTATAATGTGAATACTGGCTAAATATGACCCTAAATATGTTAAAAATATATATTGCACTAGAACTAGTCAGGATCTGCTCTCTACCCACTTTTACATAAACAGATCCAATAACTTTTTCCTAAGCATGGGAGTTTTGACGTACTTATGGAAGCTGATTTCATTAAAAGGTTGTTTATAATGTGAAAATTGCAGTACCTTTTTTCTCTGGTAACTATTGTTTCAGATGCAAAAAAAACTTATGATACTTTGTCTAAATTTATTTATCATGTTACATTTTCAAGTGACGAAGATTAACTAGTTATAAACAGCAAGTTTAAGATTCCTTTTTTGTTCAGAGGACAGTACACAAGATAAGAAATCAGATTAATTTGAGATTGCCTCCCAGTGCAAGTACCTCCCTGTCTTGCAGTTTTGCTTTGGCATTTTGAAGACATGCATATCCAAACAGGTCAGTCCTTTCCATAGTTACAAAAGGAAAGTCAAAAGAATTCTTAACCTTTTACCTCCTCAGCACACCACCTGTAACCTCATAAGACTATAAGAATGGCCATATTGGGTCAGACCAATGATCCATGTAGCCTAGTATCCTGTCTTCCAGCAGTGGTCAATGCCAAGTTCTTCAGAGGGAATGAATAGAACACATAATCATCAAGTGATCCGTCCCACCAGCCATTCCCAGCTTCTGGCAAACAGCATTCCCTGCCTATCCTGGATAATAGCCATTGGTGGACCTATACTCCATTAACTTATCTAGTTCATTTTTTAACCCTGTTATAATCTTGGCCTTCACAATATTCTCTGGCAAGGAGGTCCTCAGTTTGACTGTGCATTGTGTGAAGAAATATTCCTTTTGTTCATTTTAAACCTGCTGCCTATTAATTTCATTTGATGACCCCAAGTTTTTGTGTTATGAGAAGTATATAACATTTCCTTATTTACTTTCTCCACAGCAGTCATGATTTTATAGACCTCTATTATACCCCCCCTCTTTGCTGTCTCTTTTCCAAGCTGAAAAGTCCCAATCTTATTAATCTCCCTTCATATGGAAGCTGTTCCATATCCCTAATCATTTTAGTTGCCCATTTCTGTACCTTTTCCAATTCCAATAGATCGTTTTTGAGATGGGGTGACCAGATCTGCATGTAGTATTCAAGATATGAGCATACCATGGATTTATAAATTCACAATATGATTTTTCTGTCTTATTATCTATCCCTTTCCTAATGATTCCCATCATTCTATTAGCTTTTTTGGCTGCCGTTGCACATTGAATGGATGTTTTCAGAGAACTATATAGAATGACTCCAAGATCTTTCTTGAGTGGTAACAGCTAATTTAGACCCCATCTTTTTATATGTATAGTTGGGATCATGTTTTCCAATATGCATTACTTTGCATTTATCAACATTGAATTTCATCTGCCATTTTTCTTGCCTAGTCACCCAGTTTTCTGAGATCCCTTTGTAACTCTTTGCAGTCTGCTTTGGACTTAACTATGTTGAGTAGTTTTGTATCATCTACACATTTTGCCACCTCACTGTTTACCCCTTTTTCCAGTCACACATGCAAACAATTCTCTGTTTACTCTTAATAAAATCAAGTTAGGCGCATTCTACAGGAAGACAGAACCTGAATTGCCTTCTTGAGATATTTCTGGTACCTCTACTCTTGCACAAAATTTCAGAAATTCATGGGGGCAATATTCTGTTTAGTCTTAGTAACTAAGGGCTATGTTCTACTGAGTGCTGAGCAAAACCCCCATTGCACTTATCTGGAGTTTTGTTAAAAAATTAATGGAAGGATATATCTTCTGTTCAAAACAGTCCCAACCTCTTTGTCAGGAAAAGGCAATTATCAGGATGTTGCTTCCTTTATACCTTAAGGAAGCATCAAAGGATAGATAATCTGACAGGGATTTGAGACCCAGAGCTAATGTTCTTTCACGGATCCTTTTTTGTGAACATGGTATTAAAGTAAGCAAAAAAACTATCTGGCTTATGACAATCAACAAGTCACATATATTATTGAATAAACACAAAAAGAAAATCAGTGACAATGAACAGGTTATATAGTACCTGAGTAAACATGAAACATTGAGTCAAATGAAATGCTGAGTGTTTAACCCGGTATTTTGTAAGCTTTAATTGCTGCAAATTGTTATTGTATCCTCAAACAGCGTAAGTCCCATTTGGTTGACATGATAGCAAGAGCATTTATTTCTACTGTACTTGACCGAAAATTATTTGAAGAATGATGACTCTGCTTCACAGTCGGCAATGGTAACAGTCAAATACAATTTGAATGCAATGAAAATATTCAGTAAGACAATACCTCAGTCTTTTTCATGGAAAAGTTTGATGATTCGAGTATCACTCTGACCTTGCATGCCACAATATTTTATAAATGCTAAAAATTGATACATTCTGGCAAAAAGCTCAGGCTCTAGATTATTCAGGTAAGCATCAACCCTATGCCTGAGTGAATGTGTTTATCTCCTGTTCACTTTGTTCTTGATCAAGAGATGTGCTGAACTATCCACAAGGTCTGGTTTCCTTACAATTCACTTCTTTTTAGTTCTGAACTTAGCTTATCAAGGATATGATACAACATTGGCTCTCAACTAGAGGGGTACTCAGAGGTTTTCCAGGGGGTATATGAGCTCATCTAGATGTTTGCCTAGTTTTACAACAGGCTACATAAAAAGCACTAGCAAAGTCAGTACAATCTACAATTTCATACAGACAATGACTTGTTTATACTGCTTTATATACTATACATTGAAATTAAGTACAATATTTATGTTCCAATTGATTTATTTCATAATTATATGGTAAAAATGAGAAAGTAAGCAATTTTTCAATAATAGTGTGCTATGACACTTTTATATTTTTATGTCTGATTTTTGTAAGCAAGTAGTTTTTAAGTGAGGTGTAACTAGGGATACACAAGACAAAGCAGACTTCTGAAAAGGATACTGCAATCTGGAAAGGTTGAGAGCCACTGAGATACAGCACTCAACCTTGAATTTCCTTCTTTCTCAAAGTATAGTGTCATTTTTGCTTTACAGTACATTTGTATTCTTCACAGTTGGACTCATCAACATCACTCCCAATTTTTTGCTTATTCCTCATATTAATCAAACTGAGACTGTAAGCTTTTGACAAACTCATCCAAGGAAGTCTGCAAATCAACAAGATCCAGACTTGGCCTTTGAAGCTTTATGCTAGTTTTGTCAAATCTTGCTAGTATCGCATTGCACAAGATACTCATAAATGCGGTTTCTAGTTGGCACATTTTCTTGTACAGCAGTTGTGCTTCACTTTGAGTTTTCACGGTTATCTTTGGCATTGTGCGTTCCACTGTTCTTTCAAACAGTGTTGAATGCCCTCACAGTTCACTACAATTCTTTTACTAGATTCAGCATGACAGAATCTGATATTTGATAGAGTTTTTTAGAACAAGGATTGTTCCTTGTTCGCTCTTGATGAGATTGTTACACAGAAGCTGTCATTGCCTGGGTGATGCAGGGAAAAAAATGTTTCTGAAGAAAACTAAAAAGGTTTATTGTAAAAATCAGTGCTGTGAGTTCCAGAAAAGTTCGTAGAATGAGCTGGCCATGTCACATACACAGTTAGTGGGTTTAGTCTTTCGATCTGAGCTTGAAGACCTTCAAGCTTTCCAAATGTATTAATTGCATTATCATATGACTGACTTCTGCAGTTTTCAATAGCACTAGTGTTTGTGTCCAGTAAAGACTTCACACTCTGGAAGAGTAACTTGCTTGTGTGGTTTTCAATTGGTGTAAACCCCGGGAAACATTCATATATGGCACCATGTAAACAATATTGCAAAATGACAGATAATCGATCAATAGGAGTGATATCGGGAGCTGAATCTACTATCAGAGTAGTATTTTGCATGTTTGAGTTGATTTAAAATGATTTCCAAAACCTTACATCCCATGAAGTCATCACAGATGGTCTTTAACAAATAGGATGTGTGATCTTTCCCTTTGTTTCCATAGCATTTAATATGCTCATTTAGAAATGGGTCAAATTCAGCAACAGCTTCAAGAATACTTCTATTTAGAGGAGAGCTGATAACTTCCCCCCTTCCTCTAAATGCTAAACTGTGTTCAGCGAGAAGCTCAACTGTCACAATACGGCTTAAAACTCTTTCCAGAAAACAGTTTGCATTAGAATCAGTTGTATCATCTCCCTTTCAATGTGATTCTTGCCTTACAAAAGTGATAGTCATGCAGCCATGGAATTGCAATGTTCCAGGTTGTTTTCATGAGAACAAGTCTTCTCCTTTGATTATTTTTTTCCATTTATGGGCTTCTGACGGTGTTAAGATGGTTAGGTGATGAAAAGCCTTTGTAGGCAAAACAGTACTGTTCCTGTGGATTTAGAATACATCAACCAATGCCTCTAATAACATTTGGTAATTTTAATTCAAAAAGAAGAGGATATCATTTCTTAAGTTTGTACTCCCAGTTGGATGTTATAAATTTGTTACTGCGATTCTGAAAATAGAGTAGACCTTTGTCAATACACTGAGTGCAAAACTTTCTTATCAAAGAAGGCCAACGCTGGATCTTGTACTATGCTAACAGCAAAGTTATCCTCATTATCACTACTATTCTCTCTGTCTTCCGTACGGAGAGGTGATAGAAACAGTGGCTCATCCCTTTCACCATCAGTTTTTTTCCTGGAGTTCAGGAACATGTGCTTTTTCTTCTGCCCCCTCTGGAGGAACAAGTTCATATTCACATCTTCACTTTGACTTTCTCAGAAAATAATAATCATTCAATGTATTTGGAAGATGATTGTGAAGCAGTACCAGCAGAGAAATAGTTAGTAAGTTTGATTAACTTGCTTTTATAATTTTCTCTTTGTAACTTAGGTTTCCTTTTTGCTACTCCACTTGGAAATTGTCAACCAGACATCTTGTAGAGCAATACTAAACAAGTACTGTGCATTGCTGTCATTAGCAGGTGCCAATTATTGCTGCCAATTAGCACTCCCATCACCAGCAACTGAAAGTCTGAAAAAAATTGAACATAAACTGTGAAAGCTTAAGAAACTGGGACAAAATTAGTATCAGCAGAGGGCATAAATGATTTTTGTCTCTTCTTTTTAGTGTTAGTGCAAATATGATCAAAATCTCCTTTGTATATAGACTATATTTCAAAGATCAGAGATTCTTCAGGAGAGCAAAGGTCTGGGGCTGTAGCCCTCTCAGGGTATGTCTACACTGCAGACTGAAGTCGATTTACTTTAAATCGACTTTCACCCGCCAAATTTTAGAAGTTGCAGGAGCGTGATCACACCACCCTCCTTGCGCTGGGCTCTTGAGTCCCCGCTCGCCATGCTTGGGTAGACATTCCAAGCAATGCACTGTGGGTAGCTATCCCACAGTGCAACTAGCCACAGAGACTTTTGGGAAGGTTGTCGTCCTCCCATGATGCAACATGCTCCCTCCCCCTCCCTTCTTGTCCCAAACAAACTGCAAACACTTTTTCACCACACACACACCATTGCCGGAGAGATGTGGAGCCCGCTCAGCTCTGCACTATCATTGTGAGCATCACAAATACCTTATCCTGCAGTATTCTCAAAGGCAAGAGAGGAGCTGTAGCACGGAAAATAGCGATGTTACTGAGGCAGCCCTGCTACAAGCCATAGAGCGAAACAACTCCCGTTTGCTGCAGGCTGTCACGCATCGTCTTCAGTCCGGGAGTGCTAATTCTGGTCCCAGGAAACAAGCACAGATTGGTGGGATTTCATCATTATGAAGGCGTGGGATGATGAGCAGTGGCTGCAGAACTTTCGTATGAGAGAGGCCACTTTCTTTGAACTTTGCACGGAGCTGTCCCAAGCCCCGAAGCGCATGAATACTTGCTTGAGACCAGCTCTGGCAGTGGAGAAGCGAGTGGCCATCACTCTGTGGAAGCTGGCAACCTCAGACTGCTAACGGTCAGTTGGGAATCAATTTGGAGTCGGTAAATCCATTGTTACAGCTGCTGTGATGCAAGTATGCATCAATAGGCTTCTGCTAAGAAGGGTAGTGACTTTGGGAAATGTGCAGGACATAGTGGACAGGTTTTCTGCAATGGGGTTCCCAAACTGTGTATATTTTGGGGGGGCAATAGATGCATGCATATCCCTATCCTAGCACCTGACCACCTTGGCACAGAGTACATAAACCGGAAGGGATACTTCTCAATGATGTTGCAGGCCTTGTGAATCACAAGGGACATTTCACTGACATCAATGTGGGGTGGTCTGGAAAGGTGCATGATGCGCACATCTTTAGGAACTCTGGTCTGTTCAATAAGATGCAGGTGGGCACTTTCTTCCCTGACCAAAAAATAAACATTGGGAGTGTGGAAATGCCAATAGGGATCCTGGGGGATCCTGCCTACCCCTTGCTCCCTTGGCTAACCGGGCACTTGGATAGCGAGAAGGAGCGTTTCAATTACAGGCTCAGTAAGTGCAGAATGGTGGTGGAATGTGCGTTTGGTCATTTAAAAGCCATATGGAGATGTCTGCTTACTAGGCTTGACATCAGTTAAAAAACATCCCATCACTTATATCTGCATCCATAATTTGTGTGAAACGAAGGGGGAAAAGTTCCCTCAGCGTTGGGCCGTGGAGGCTGATAGGCTGGCTGCAAATTTTGAGCAGCCAGATTCCATCCTAAACTCAGAGCCAACCGCGGAGTGTTTTGGCATTGGGAAGCATTGAAAAACTGGTTTTGCAATGAACTGCAGTAATGTATATCTGTCTTGTGCCTTCACTTCCCATCCCCCACCCTCGCTCCAGCGCCCCCTCCCCTTTTCTCCCCACCCAAGCTATGAATGAATAAAGACAGATGTTTTTAATGCTACGAAGTTTTATTTGTGACCCATTTTAATGGGGGGAAAGGAGGATAACTTAACATTGTAAAGTGTCACTGTGGAAGTAACTTAAAGGGGCCATCGCGTCCTTCTGCTTGTCTCCACCAGTGTGAAGTGCAGCATGCACTGCACCCTGCTCTGTCTTCTCCTAGATCGCTTAGGGGTGGTGGCTGTTAATAAAGCGGTAGGTGGCGGAGCATTTTGAAGGGGCTGCAGAGGGAGTCTGTCCTGCTGCTGCTTTTCCAGGAGCTCTATCAGATGCCTCAGCATGTCAGACTGACCCCTCATAATACGCAACATCTCCTGTTGCGTATCACTCTCCTGATCCTGTGCTGATCTTCTGTGCTCCGGGTCCGTGTCTAGTTTTTCAGATAAGGACATTCTCCAGGCTCTGAGCTCTGTGTCAGCAGCCGCGGAGAAATTTCATTAGTTTGCTCAACATGTTATCCCATGGTTTTTCCTCACTTCCTAATCTGGGAAAGTTTTTCAGCAGTTCTGGAAGGGGGGCAAAGGCCAAGGTGTCAACTGTAAGATAAGCAAAGCACAAAGTTGCCATTGTTAGCTGACCCAAAGTAGTAAAGTAAATGTTACAATGTAAAAAGTACTCCTCTTCATGTTCTCAGGGCTAAGCCAGACCCGTATTCCATTCTGTACATCTTGGAAGGGTCGGACTGGCATTACAGATGTGGTAAACAAGAGGCCCTTGCATCTGTTCTAGAGAGGCTTCCTTAGCACTAAAATGTGCAATTCACACTTGAGCAAGGAGAGGGATCACCGGGCTCCCCTGCAACATGCCAAAGATGGTTTTGGGAGGAGGTGGGCAGAACAGCTTAGAGGACATTGTGGGTGAATTGTAGCAGCAGAAAACATAGGGCAACCAGTGTCCTGACCCATAATGCCCATCGCAAAGGTACTAGGACTAGGAATAGTCTTGGGGAGGCGTCCAGTGACCCTATCCATGGCAGAGGAATAAAACAGAGTGACTGTATTGATTAGGTACTTTAAACTTGCGCCATCTTCCCTAGATGAACATGTGTGATATCCATCTCCTGCGGGTAACGCAGGCAGAAAGGGAAGATTTGCTGCAAGTATCGGGGTAGCCTGGCGCTTATGCTGCTCTGTTGAGTTATGCAATGATGCCTGCTCATTTAATAGCAGAGTGGCAGGGAAAAGTCTCCTACTGCGGCGGAGGAAATAAGGCTGCCCCTCCCAGAAACCTTCTGCAAAGGTTAACAGATTACCTACATGAAAGTTTCCTTGAGATATCCACAGATGATTCTTGAAGCATACCTCTGCACATAAATAGTCTGTTCTGGGAGTAATCCTCCACTGAAATTTGTCACCACCCAGTAAGACCCTCCCCTCAAAAACACAAACTCCTTTTAAGAGGCTGGACTGGGGACATAACTACAAAAAACAGATTTGCCACACACTCACCAGATGTGCCTTCTCCTGCATCTCGATCAGTCCGCTGTCCTGTGTGTGGCTGGACTGCTCTGGGGTACCGAACAGCTCCTGGCTCTAAGGGAGAATGGATATCCCGCTCTCCAGCACCCTGCTCACATCCTCATACTCCTCCTCGCCAACAGAGTCCTCCTCATTCATCCTGGACTGGGATTATTCGGAGCTATCGATGCTGTGTGGTGGCACAGTGGTGGGGTCCCTGCTGAAAATTGCATGCAGCTCCTCATAAAAGCGGTATGTTTTGGATGAGGAGCCAGAGTGGCTGTTAGCTTCCCTGGTTTTCTGATAAGCCTGCCTCAGCTCTTTGATCTAAATGTGGCAGTGCTGCGTGCCCCTTCTCCAACATGCCGTGAGATATTTTCTTGTAGATGTCTAAATTTCTTTTTCTGGCTCGGAGCTAAGCCAGAACAGACTCTTCGCCGCACAAACTGATGAGATCCAAGACCTCTGGTCGACTCCAAGCTGGAGCATGTTTGGGCCATGCAGTCACCATGAGCGATTCAGCTACAAAGCTCTCTCCATGCTGTCTAAACTGGAAATGGGAATTCAAAATTTCCTGGGGCTTGAGGGGAGGAGCTATTTCCTGTGTACGAGGACACGTTACAGCAGAGCGTGAATGTCCAGAGCGGTAACAACGAGGCATTCTGGGTTACCTCCTGGAGACCAATTACGGCAATTTATGTTGTGATCTGTCTACAGTGACGCAAATTTGACCCATGGAATTTGAATTCAGAGCTACGCCACTTGCAGAGGTGGTTTTATTAGGTCGACTTTTACCATGCTTTAAATTGACGGAACTTATGTGCCAGTGGAGACGCATACTTTAGGGAGTCGACGTAACCAGCATTACATCGACCTCCATTGCCAGTGTAGACCAGGCCTCAGCCTCTCCTGCCCTAACAACCACATCAGGTCTCAAGAGATGCTGCTTCTCCCTTATAGTTTTCTATGTTATCTTTTTTTCTTTATCTCTATTGTTTCTTTGGTTTTCTTTCCCTACATTGGTCTGCATACAGATACACCTTGTAGCTACTGAACATTAAAAGTAGCCAAGTATAAGCAATGAAATTTGCCATTATAAATTATGTTCTGTAACTCACTCCATTGATGCAGACCCCTTCATAATATTAACGTTTCATATTATTAGAAAGGAAGGAAGGTCTAGTAGTTAATGTACTGTATTGGGATTTAGGTGGTCTGGGTTTAATTCCTGGCTTTATCACAGACCTCCTGTACAGGCTTGAGCGAATCACTTAATGTCTTTGTGCTTCAGTTTCTAATCTGTAAAATTGAGATTTCCTTTCTCCAACTCTTTTTCTGTTCTGTACTAATTAGATAGCACCTACTCTGAAGAGTTTACAATCTTATTGCATGTTTGGACAATGGCTAATATTTAGGCCTCCAATCTCAGTTGAAGGCTCTAAGTGCTACTGTAGTATAAAAATTATATTAAATTTACTCAGCAGTCAGATTGAAGGGTGCGGAGTCCTTTTTCCTTCTTTCTTTTCTGGATATAATGTATCAGTTGGAGAAGTGTGGTAAAGAGAGATCTACTAGAAGGTGGTAAGGGAAAACAATTTGAGTACAATAATGAACTGCCACTACTTTTACCTATCAGTAATCATCTCATGGGACTGCAAGAGTGAATCCCAGTCACAGGAAACAGGTCACTGGTAAAATGATGGCTGTTCATAATATGTACTACTGATGAAGTGAACTGTAAGGGATAATGTTTCTGCTGAGTCAGTGCCTCTGGAGGAAGATGGTTAAAGGATATATATGGAGTGACTGAATAGTTCAAATGTATTTGGAACGCACTCAAATAAACACTCTGTTAGTAGAGTAGAAGGCTGTTTTTTTTAGGTAAAAATAAAACAGTTCAAGTTTAAAAATATATGACTTATAATGCTCTAAAATATTTTGTTTTAAAATGAATGAGTTCATTTGCACCCTGTAGTGAAGGTATTCTGGCATTTTTTCCTACAGAATAAAAGAAGCAATTTACTATGCTTACAAAACTGGCAAGATGAGGCTTGTACTTCAGCTTCTAATTTGGAACCAAGTACTATAAATAAAAATGGTTTATAACTCGAGCGTTATTTCACCTCCTAGTTTGTATTGTCTGGCTCTCTGCCCTTTATTATGTATTTTTTAGTGGTTTTTTAGCAATTTTTTAATCTGTAAAGTCCCCAGCCTTTGTAGTATGTATATCAAATTATGATGGTTTCTCTATGCCATTCCATTTCCAAAAAAAGAGTGAAGATATTTACAATGTGATTTCTTTTGTGTAGTGGCCTTGGGCTCAAAAGTGAGTGCAGTGCAACAGATATAGGGGATGGGTATGCGCTGCACAGGAGTTCCCCAGTAAAGACACTCTACAAATAATGACTTCTATGGTGCAAATTTGATTAAATACCAGCTAACATAAACATCAATAAAACAAAAGAAAATGTAATCTTTACAGGAAGCAAAAGCCAGTAAGGGTTTCATCTGCGGGAGCAACATGGTCAGAGTAATCAGAAAGGAAGAAGGTTTTAACAGCAAAATTTTGGATGGATTTGAATGGACATGTAGGGACACCGGAAAGAATGATATTGCAGTAGATGAAATTTGAACAAGGGTTTTAGTTGTAGGGAAAGAGAGGAAAGGATTTATTGTGGAAACTGTATAAAGGAACAATCAACAGGAATTGGTGACAACCTAGACATGGGGCAAGAGGAGAGGGAAGAGTTGAACATGACACGGTCTGTTTGCCTGGGTCACAGGATGGATAACTCATTTCTAGCTTACTTACATTTAGCTGTTCAGAGCTCCTGGCGCTTTGGTTTGGATCATCAAATGGGTGACAGTTTAAGATAGATGAACTCACATAAGTGTAAAGAGAAAAGAAGAGGAGACCAAGAACAAAAACCTGAGAGAATGTTACTGAGAATAGGAAAAAATAGAAGGAAAGAGCCACCAAAACAGAAGCTAAAGGAGATGTAGGAAGAAAAACAGGAGTGCATAAAGTTGCAAAAGCTAAAGCAGATTAGATAACACAAAAAATGGGATTAACTATGTAAAGGGAATGTACAAGTCAAGCAGGAGACTAATGGGAAAGAAAACTCTTTGTGAAACAGATAAACAATATGAGTATATATAACAGAATGTTAAAGTATGCACTAACATATTAAAGACAAAATAGTGTTTTCTGTAACATATATTATTCATTTTCCAGGCAGTTATGTGCTATATCTTTGTGAAACTCATGTTTTGATGGACTTCGTATTAAAAAAACAAAACAAAAACCCACTTTAATTCACTGTGTTTTATTCTTGTTTACTGTATTTAAAGAGAGAAAATAGAAGGATTTGTTGAAGATTACTGTCATGTTTGTGTGATTGAATTTGTTCAGTTCAGCAACAAAATTAAAATGTCCATAAAATAAATAAATAAATAAATGTAAAGGGATATTAAAGGCAAATAGGGGAGTATTGGAATTGATTAAAATGCTTGTTCCCAGGGGTTTTATGAGCTAGTCAATATTTAAAAAAAAAATCTGTGTATATATGTTTTCATGGGTTGTGACATTGTAATATATTCTTCAAATTGGTTTTAATGTTTAAGTAAATATTTTAATTAAATTCAGCTCTCTTTTATTTAAAGCTGTCTTTTGGGGAGATATTGCCTTAGATGATGAAGACTTAAAAATCTTTCAGATTGACAGGACAATTGACCTTACGCAGCACTCAAATGAAAGACTTGGACATAACACAGGTATGATGTTAAAGGTGTGATTTTTTTTTTTAATTTTGTTTTTAACTTTTATTTATTTGTTCACAGAACACAACCTATGCTCTAAACCTATAAAACTTAGTGTCGTGGGCTAATATTGATTTTAAACTTTATAAAGTTGTTTAATCATTACAAGTTTGCTTTCTAAGAAGCAATGAAAAGTCATGGAATTTTGATTAGATTGCAAGACTGGTCTTAGAGATAGCTGAATAAATATTTTACTAGACTAGTGTGAGTATATAAGTATCTGCTATTGGTTTTTGTTTATTTATTTATTTATAATGCAGTAGTACAATTAATGCAGTAATTATTTTATATATATATATATATATATATATATATATATATATATAACATATAATGCAGTAGCACAATTTATTTATAATGCAGTAGTACAACTTTTACAATATATTTGTAAATTTCAGTTGTCCCCATCTGACCCTCAACCTTGCCAACATTAATTTGGTGATTTCTTATAAATGTTGCAGCAGCAGTGTGACTCGGGGAATGAATTGAAGAAAAGGGCCAGTTCAGATGAAGATGGACATTCTAATTGTTAAATCTTCTTATAATTATGTTTAAAATGTTTTTTCAGTGATTTACTCTTCTTTGTAACTAGATATAGTAATTAGAATATCTTTATATTATCCTGGCATTTTCTTTTATTTTCTTTAAGCCACCTGTTTGTTCTAGGCAAAATCATCTTTGATCTTTTCTAGATCAAGATTAGATTGACGATGTTAGTAAGAGTCGGTGACTTTTTCTCAAACAAATCATTTTAATTGGCTTTGAAGTATTTCAGGTCTTGATTTTGCTGACAAAATGTAGAGAGCAAGGTCAGTAATTTCCCTTTAAAGTGGATGTAGCTGATTGATTTATTTGGCCTGCAGACTTTTATTTTAATACCTCTGGTGATGTCTTTGAAAGTGACAAAGATCCTTTCTGGTGATTGCCGGACAGATGCAAGATAATTTTTGAAGCTATTTCTTATCATAGTTAATGGTCTACTGTTTAATTTTCTTTCCTTCCCTGTGTTGGGGTATGTGCACTATACCAGCCAAGTGGAGTATTCTTTTCAGGGACAGATTGTGGTACCGTGTTAAGGACCAGATTCTGACAAACCCATAATCCTCAAGTAGTCTCATTGGGACTTTACATTGGTAGATTACCAGAATAATAGAAACAGAACTGGGCCCTAATGCCCTGATTCAAATTCTGGTACAGGTAGAGGCAGCTGAACTGGGTCCTAAGTGTACTTGTACTTTTGTTTTGACAGATAGATGTGGAGTATTTAGCTTGAAAAAGCTGGTCTCATTTTACATGATAAATACATGATCATTTTTCTAAATTCAGAATATTACATGCGTATAATATAATGGCACTCTGGTCCATATTCAGCAAAACACTTAAATGCATGCTTAACTGCCACCGTCTGCAATATCTTGGTATCTTTTTTGATGAAATTACAAGATTGGTTGATAAATATAGTTGAGCTGACATATTATACTTGGACTTGTGTAAGGCATTTGTCTTGGTGCTGCATTACATTTTGATTAAAACACTAGACTGATATAAAATTAACATGGTGCACATTAAATGGATTAAAAATTGGCTAACTGACAGTACTCAAAATGTAACTGCAATTGGAGAATTATCATTGACTCAGTGTGTTTCCAGTGGGGTTCCACAAGGATTGATCCTGCACTATTTAACATTTTTCTCAATGACCTGGAAGAAAACATAAAATCATCACTGATAAAGTTTGCGGAAACAAATAATTGGGGGAGTGGTAAGTAAGGAAGAGGACAAGTCACTGAGTCAGAGTGATCTAGATTACTTCGTAAACTCTGTGCAAGCAAACAATATGCATTTTAATACACTTAAATATAACACATGCATCTCGGAACAAAGAATGTAGGCCATACTTAAAGGATGAGGGACTCTATCCTGGAAAACAGTAACACTGAAAAAGATAATAAAATGAACAGGAGCTCCCAGTGTGACACTATGGCCAAAAGAGGTAATGTGATACTGGGATGCATAAACGGGGAGATCTCAAATAAAAGTAGAGAGATTATTTTACCTCTGTATTTGGCACTGGTGTGACCACTGCTGAAATAATGTATTTCACCAGTTCTGGTGTCAAAACGGATGTTGATGAATTGGAGAGGGTTTAGGGATTGATTAAAGGATTAGAAAACATGCCTTTTTGTGAGACTCTAGGAGCTCAATCTATTTAGTTTAGCAAAGAGAAGGTTAAGGGATGACTTGATTAATCCATAAGTACTTACTTGGGGAAGAAATATTTAATAATGGGCTCTTCGAGCTAGCAGAGAAAGGTATAACATGATCCATGGCTGGAAGTTGAAGCCAGACGAATTCAGACCAGAAATAAGGTGTACATTTTTAAAAGTGAGCGTAATTAACCACTGGAACAAATTACAAAGGACCGGGGTGCATTCTCCATCACTGATAATTTTTAAATCAATATTAGCTGGTTTTCTAAATCTCTGCTCTAGAAATTATTTTGGGGAAGGTCCATGGCCTGTGCAATACAGGAGGTCAGAGTAGATGACATAATGGTACCTTCTGGCTGTAGGATCTATGAACCTACGAAACACATGCGCTTAAGGTTAAGGTATAAGTTGCTGAATCAGAACCTTTGTGTATACCTTTTCTTTCCTCTGCCATCTAGTTATTAGAGTGACATGACCTAGCAGCTGGGAAAAGAATGCAAATGATTATTAAACAGAAAAAAAATAAAGTAGCCTGTTTAAAGTAGAATCTCTGAACTCAAATTATATTTATGCTTTAACATTTTGCTATTGTTTACCAGTGCACTTTTAAAAATCTTTAAGAAAAAGCCTTATTTACAAATGTTTGTCACAATTAAATAAAATAATTATAACTTCAGGCCTCATTATGCAAACGGTTACTTGTGTAATTATGTATATTTATTCCTATGTAGATTTCTATTGAAGACAATGTGGCATAATCTGGGAAGAACTTGCCACAGGGAAGTATAGCTAGACTAATGTTTGCAGGATTTGACTGTTGTGTTGTAAATAATAGTGCAGAGCCTGATTTTGCAAACTCTGACTCAAGTGGTGGGACTGCATGATTGAGTAAGGATTATTTACATACATTTGCAAGTTCAGACAATGACATTATGAGCTCCACAGGGCAAGGACCTATCATTTTATTTGCCCGTGAATCACATTTACAACTTGAGCTATATAAATAATTTAATAAACAGCAACAGTAAAAGAGTTATTATGTAGATATTGTTTACATGACTGCCAAAATATTATTTCCCTGCCCCACGCACTTAAATATGTAGAAAGTCCATTTAATTTTTTTTTTAAATTCACTTTTGGTTAGCTTTTGGCTTGAAGTGTATGTTCTGTAGTGCACACATTTAGTCGTATAAATGAAATCAGGTTAGCCATTCTTTTTTAATTTCTTATTTGACAGTAGTTCTTGTGTACACCAAACAGAATACATAGTATGTGTTGTTAGACTACCACTACTAGTGTACTACCTTACCCCTTTTTTTTGTTGTAGATAATAAAATAGTAATAGCTTCCTATGTCAATAAAGGCATGGATTCTTCTCTGTTACTGTTATCTCTTTCACATCTGCCTGTTTTCTAAAGATTATTTTTCCCTCACAATTGTCTGCATTTTTTTACTGTGTATGTAATCTTGCAAAATAAATGCTAATGTGAGATAATTGCATTAATAATGGACAATGTGAAATGCATGTATATGGTATAGCATATACTATAGATAACCAAATAACTCCTTGGGAAGGAATGTATTGAAGTATTACCTCATCTTCCTAAAATGTTTTTAAAAATTTGGAAAATTTTTCTCAAGGGATCCAGCAAGTATATGACAGTGTAATGCAAATAATTAGGCACATTATTATTCACTGAGTAAGCAAGCTAACTTTCTTGCCTTATATGGTATTATGTAGTCTGCAATCTGCTTTTTAAATGCCATTTAGTAAATACACCCTTAAATATGGCAGAAATTGTTGTGAAAAAAATGTAAGAGGAAAAAAGGAATTCGAGGAAATATTCGTGGAATGACTATGGCTAATTATGACGTTTGCAATCCTTTATTCTTAGCCACCTCCTCCTACTGCAGTAGCTTGAAAACACTGATATTTCACTGCAGATATTGCTTAGTTTAAAAAAAAAAATCACTTATAGGCATTCTCTAAAGTTATCCAAAACCTCTTTAGATATTCTGGTTATTCTTTGTACACCATAGTACTGTCAGCATTCTTTTTTCTCACTTATTAACCTTTTAAAAAGATGATATGCAATAATAACTAAAGTAACAGAACCACTATGTAACAGAAGAAGTCAGCAGACTGCTACAGATGGCATCTATGCCTGTAAGTGGGATAGTAAATGTTCAGACAATGAAGCTCCAACTGCCTCTTTGGATGATTAGCTTTTCTGCTTCCTTGTCATTCATTGATTATTGGAGCGCCACAGGAATGCCTCAGAGGTCATGTTACGATAGATTGGTATTTAATAGGTTAGCAGTCCTTACGTGACTGACTGTGCTTTAAAGATTCATTTGCAAGTTAGCAAAGAACCCCAAAGCTTTTGGGATAAAATCAATCGTATTGCTTTTTTATCATCCTTTTTTATGTGTTTGTTTGCTCTTGTGGTCTTAATGTTCCCCCTCCTTTAGATATGGGAAAATTGTGGTATACATTTAGGACATTTCTGTGAGAGCAGGGCATCCAGCTGTCAATCAATATGGCACTAAGGCTGTCAAGGTCACTGAGAAGAAGAAAAAGCTTCAAATAATAATTAGATGATGTAATTGTCATGACTTGTCTGAATAACAAAGACATGTTGGCTTGCGTTCCGGAATGCATGCTAGAAAATCTTTCAGCTACAAATGTGTTTTTGTTTCATTTTCAAAAATACTTGAAGAATTTTATGTGGGTCATTAAAGAATTTTAAACTTAAAGATATATTGCATATCCTACAGAGTAAATCCTAATCTCTCTGCATAACATATTCACTATATGTATAATGACCTGTGTTTAACTTTCCTTTTTCTTTTTAAAGGTGGCTTTGGTGAGCATGGGACAGCAAAAAAACGAGGTGCCCTCTATCAGCTTATAGACAGGATAAGAAGATTTGGCTCTGGTATTTTCACTATTTGAATTAGCAGACTGCCTAATGTGATGTACAGTTAACATTAATAATGACAGTATTTTAACACCTTAAGACCAGTCTATATCAGTATTACTGTAAACTACTAAAACAAGAGTGATAAAGAGATTAGCTCTTTTCCTATGTATACTTTGTCAGAGATCTCATATTTCATGTAAGCACTAGAAAAGTTAATACTGGAAGTTAAAACCCTAAAATACATTATTTTAAACTTTATTTTAAATTGTTTAAAAATTGCTAGACGTTCATTACACTAGTATTCACAATAATTAATTCACTTGATATCAATGGGATGTATTTTTCTTAAGATTACAGTACTCTTTGTGTATGTTTTATTCATGGATGGATAGCTGCAAATAACTGCTAATGGTGTATGTTGGTTTTGGAGGCAATGGGACGCTATGAGTCATACTGCATGTGGAACATTTATGATGTGTTTCACCTAATTTTTAAAACGTTGTAAATTTCAATAGAATTTAGTGAGCAGTATCTATGGCATCCACTTTAATACTGAATTAAGTTTATTTCCTATGTTCAGTGTAACATGACTTAACTCCGGTGCCATGAAAACCCCAGCATCTGTAGGAAAATGTAAAATTCACTTTTAATTACAATTCAGTATGTGGGAGTGCATCACTCCAAATTCTGCAAAACTAGCCACAATGTGGTAGCTGACTTTACCAATATGTGGTATGTAACCACACGCTTGATCTGAGAATTAGGGCCTTAATTTTGCGTAACAAACTGTCTATCTTCATCTAATTGAAAACAAAGATGATTGGAATAATAAGCAATGGTAAAAATGTCCATATTATCATGTAATCAATCCACACATCCTCAGATGATTCAGTAATGATCTGTCTGGAATTCCATGTTTGATTTACATATTAATAGTTTACATGTATCATAGATTGTATCATAACCCTCAGTAACAAATTCATTATTTGAATATCAAAAGATTAATGTAAAATTTAAAATGATATTTTGACATAGATGTAAATGTTCTGGTCAAACTGGACATAAAACATTTTCATAAACTCAACATCTTTCTGGGTGGTTCATGATGTTGATTAAACTGTACAGTGAGTTAAGCTATAAATATTTTAACCTTTCTGCCCAGGCTTCTGAAACATCCCCTGCCACACCTTTTTCTATTTTAATGGTTCTTGCACCTTTCCATATTCTCCTGCATCCTGAATGGGTGCTATAGAAGTTTTATAAACAGGCAGCAGCTGCAAACTTATCACGTTACTCTAGTTATTTCTTTACGTGTTACTTACAAGGCTACTTGTGAGTTTATGCTTTGTCCATTCTTAAGCTCTGTTTCCTTATTTCTCTTGTATTGTTTATGCAAGGCTTACAATATTTTTCTTGAAAAAGGACTGACCTGGCTTTTGCACCTAACTCTAGGAATGGATATAGGATTCCTCCATCCAGTCTTGGAGCTAAATGACTATGTCCCCTTGAGGGGCAGAGCTTAGTCACCTCCTCACTCAGCCTGCTGGCTTCTCTGGATCCTATTCTTAGGCAACGATCTCTCTCCATGCATTGTACAGGAGAGTGGGTGCCTAATGCAGGGTTGTGGATTTCACAGCTGACAGGGTGCCTAAAAGTTACCTGCTGCAATGCTGAGCATTACAACCTAAATTTCCCTTTTAAATCCCATCCTAAATTTCTACCTATTTGAGAGAGATTATCAATACTTAGTACTGCTGGTTCTGGTAATATCTCTCAAAACAATAGATATTTTTATACCACCATAGCTTTCAAGGTGTTGGGATCTTTTCCGCAAGGCAATTCAAGCCATGTATAGTGTACGTCCATAGAATCCCAACAGTTAGTTTCCGAAGAGTATAGTGTCTATGTCCTAAAGTACTATAGAGACACCATCAACCTGACAAGCCTATTTCCATCTGAAAATTGTGTGTCTACTGCTATTACAGTTAGCTCCCAAGATAACTAACTACAGCTGAAAGAGTTCATCTTCCAGAGTGATTGACCATCAGTAAAAAAGTGGAACGGATCATGCACAAAGTGCTGCAAAAGATGTGAAGTAAAATAACGGTGCTTCCCTATAGCAATGCACATGATTGCTCTTTCCCAGGCCCTGCAACAATATGTTTATCTCTGAAAGTAGCAGCGAAGCTAAAACTAAAACCAGGCCTTTGCACGGATAGAAGTGAAATGGGGCCTAAACACATTTGGTGCTATTACCGCTGCCCAACAGACTCTTCTAAACATCATCAATGGAAAAGAAAAACCCACCTAATTTTTAAAAAGTATTTAAAAAAAAAAAAAATAAAGGCATATTACTTAGAAGAAGCAGTTTTAGAAAAATGTTTTTTTTTTTAAATTGGAAAGTCTAGAAGTCATCATGTTATCAATCAATTGTTTTTCAATCAATGTCTCTTTGAAATGTTAAAGTGCTTCATGTAAATAATGATACTGAAGATTTTGAGTCTCCATTTCAAGCACTTATAAAAACATAAACTACTGTTTGTACATTGCATTGAAAAGCTGAATTGCTGTGTAAAAAGCTACATTCTGTTATTAAAGCACATAAAGAAAACATGGAGCTTTGACCATGCAGAAAACAAATGTTTTCATTTGTGAACCCTTTTGTCTCATATAGTGTTTTTTAAATATCATTACAGGGTTTGAGCAAAATAATTCTTCTAAGGGAAGAGCAACTGTAAAATTCTCAGGGAAAAATGAGAAAAACCGATTTCCCAGAGCTGCTACGTCTCGTACAGAAAGAATATGGCCAGGGGGCGTCATTCCATATATTATAGGTGGAAATTTCACTGGTAAGGTGAAGGGGGAAGAAGGATGAATGTTGGTTTTTTTTTGTTTTGTTTTTTTAACAGGTTCATGAAGAGCCTAATGCAAGGTCAACTGAAGTTAATGGAAAGATGCTTGTTGACTTCTGTTGTCTTTGAATGAGGCCCTTAGTAAATCTTTTTTGTAAATGTTTATCAATGCATTAAAAAATTGTTCCCAAAGGCAATTTGGCAATTTATGTATAAAATGAGGCTATTGTGTTTCAGAGGAGGGGAGAATGTTTGTTTGTTTTTCTTTTTTAATAGTCTAATTTCTTGCTATTTATTTGTAGCAGAATAGCATTAAATCTGGCACAAAACTATTGTGGCATATTCAGTACAAGGCTACAGGTGGCTTGACTGATAGTAAAGTGAATCCTGTTCAACTGACTGCACTGAACAAACTGGCCTAAATGAATCTGTTCTGTAATTCTTTAACATATTTCTTAGAGGAGCACATAAAATGTTATTTGAAATAGCCATGTAACTTTAAAATATATCAGGGAAGACTGTGACTTCTTAATAGAGCGAATTTTAAAACAATATACTAATTTTTAAATACAGTATTATGAAAGCATAAAATAAACACCACCCTGTAAAACTGCAAACAGATAAATACGAATGAGGAGGAAGAAGGACATTAAAAAAAAAAGGAGGGGGGGAAAATGGATTGAAAAAAATAGAGATAAATGTAGAGCCAGCAGTAACTTCTTGCTAATTGTGCCCCAAAGGGATACAGAAAACTGAAGGAGCTTGTGAAATGAAATGTAGTCGAGGAAGATTAAAAAATAAAATTCAGAAAAATTGCCCCAAAGCTGATAGCTGAAGGTCAGACTTGCAGTTTGTATATTTACATCACATTATGCTGAACCTGACCTTTGTTTAAGGAATGGCATTTTATTAAAAAGTGCTGAACAGCTAAGTGTAATAAGTTATGTGAAATTTTACATAAATTCCAAAGCTCTTGTGTATGTTTAAGAAAAAAAAGAGGGGGTGGCGGGAGGGAGAGATGAGGAATCTTTAGGTCACTGACCGACTTAAATCCATCCCAGTCTGGTAATGGCTAAATACTGTTACCATAAGACGGACAGTTTTGTATTAGTTTAAAAAAATCTTCCCATTGGATAAGGCTCTGTATCAGCAAAACTACTCCCACAACCAACATGAATTTGCAGCCTTGTTGTCAGTTTTGTAAGAGCTAAGAATGTAATGGTATAGAGAACAAGTTGTCTCCTCTCCCCCTTGAGGTGATTCCATTAGGTTGGGCTGGACACATTGGCAAAGTACAAGGAAACGTGCACAGCTGCTGTCCAGACGGTCTGTGTTCTGGTCCTGGTAGGATTTTCAGAAGCTTGCCTAATGTGTTTCAAGTGAAGACAGTGGTAAAACTTCCACAGATTTCAATGGGAGTGGAGATAAGCCAATGCTGAAAGCTTTTGAAAATCCCACTCATCAACTGTCCATCTCCAGGCCTATTAGTCTAGTATTTTTCATGATCACTATATTTTCTCTTTCTTTCTCATGCCACATGTACATGCACACATAGGAAAAAAAAGAACATAGTTCAAAATTTCAAATAATTAACACGGACTGTGGACAAATGGTTAGAAAAGAGTCTAAATTTCAACCATATAAAGATAAAAATTGGGCTCATACACCCACATTTTAATGTAAAAATCTCTCAGGTGCACACTTTGTTTCCCTGTGTAGTTAACTACACACTTGCCTGTTTTTGGACATATAACTTGGCTTCTGATTTTTAAAAATGTGGCCCCTTGTGCATAGACATTGAAAGGGCAGTTATGTTTACAGAGCAAATTATTTGAAAACCAATTTCTTCTTCACTTACTCTTCAAGACCTGGCAGAAGAGTTTTCTCACATTTTAAAATAACTGACGCTTTAGGTTCTTGCAGCAGTGTATTATACATACGAAGGTTAAAACATGATGTCGAGAAGCAGGATGCAATTTTGAAAACCATGTTTATTTCCTATTACACAATTCTTCCAGGCAGCCAGCGGGCAATGTTCAAACAAGCTATGCGGCACTGGGAAAAGTACACATGTGTTACGTTCATTGAACGAAGTGATGAAGAAAGTTATATTGTATTTACGTACAGACCTTGTGGGTAAGTAGGTACATGTGTTAATGGGTATTTGTATTGTATATCTTTGAATTGAGTACCAAAGACTAAACAAAAATTTGTTAAAGTTCTTTAAATAATTGTCAGCTTTTCCTGTAGATGTTAAGTTGAGAAAAAACTATGTACTGAATGTCTGAGTGTAGTCTGAAGCCTGCATACAGTCTAACTGGCTCTTGAGAAAATGTATATGGTGTGCAGGAAGAGTTTTAAATTTATGCCTCTTTTTTTGTATTTGACACTAAATAAGGTGGGTGAGGTCGTCTCTTTCATCAACAGAAGTTGGTCAATAAAAGATATTACCTCAACCACCTTATCTCTCTAATATCCTGGGACTAACACAGCTACAACAGCACTAGATAAACTTGACTTATACTGAGATATAAAGAATACACAGTACTGTGTGTGTGTGAGTGTGTGTGTATAAAATATATATTAGCGATACATAGAGAATATAATAAAATATATATATTAGAGATATATCCACCAATGTATCTGGAGTTCTCGTACTTTTAGTGTATGGGCTTTATTTATTTATTCTTAGTGCTATTAATTTCACTTGTCTCTATGCTGAATTATATAAAACACTTATTTTGTCATGCTGATATTCTATCTTAATCATTCTGAATATTAACTCTTCCTTTGTATTGACTGTCCTTACTTTGGTTTTGTTTGAACAGCAAACTTCATGACTTTTCTGCACATTCCATCTTCCAGGTCATTGATTTATACAGTGAACAAAACAGGTCTTATTTACTGGTCATTGTGTTTCACCATCAATCACCTCACTCCATCCTAAAATACTTTTTCTCACAAATGCGGTTGATAATTATTCCAGTTATTTTCCGAACAAGAATTCTTGATTTTACAAATCAGTCAATGACCATTCTGCATACACCATTTTAGCTTCCCTCCGGGCTAATCTCTCCTGTAAACATCCACAATTTAACTTATTCTCAACCTTAAAACCATCCTTTGCTATGGAGCCTAACAAAAAAAAAAACCAAAAAAAAAAAAAAAAAACCAGTTAGGCCGCTGGTGTGCTGAGACACAGCTATCAGGCTGATCAACATTGTCTTATTGTTTCCTTGTAATCTCCATCTGTCCTTATCCATCTGTTGTCTCTTGTTTTATACTTCAGGCTTGTCTACATGGTGCCTTAGTCTGCACCATCTGGGGTGTAAATTCTAATGTGCACTAGCTTGTTGCCCACTAACTGGCCCATGTAGAGTGTGGCGACGTGCACTGAAATTTCCCTAGTGCGTGTTAATGCAGTACTGTTGGAAATGGGAGCAAAGAGCTAATCTGTTATTTTATCAGCAGCTAATTATAAAGAATGCAGGGAGGATGTTACATGCTTAAGTGAATGAGCAAAAGTGCTGCTGCATTGTGAGTGGTCTGCAAGCGATGAAGAAGCCCTTCTAGGAGGAAATAACAATGAATGATTCTTATGTTCCTGAAGCATAAGTTATTTTAGCAAGGTTGTCACCTTGCCAGATAAATAAGGGCATAGATTATTTGGCTAAATAAGGACTGCTTTACACAAACAACTTTTGATACTATGTCTGGCACAGGATTTTCTGTGGAAGGGACCAAGTCATAAAGGACACCAAGCCATCTGTATTCACTCTGTACTTGGGTACTGACATGTTCATTCCCATGTTACTGTGCTGTGTTGATTTCTCAGCAAATGGTTATCTCTTATTATTTTTTTCTATTACTCTAGCACCTAGAAACCCTAGTCATGGACCAGGACACTGTTGTGCCAGATGCTGTACAAACACAGAATAGAGATCTTCCCCAGAGAGTTTACAGTGCAAGGTTTTGTCTACACAGCTACTTTGTGTGTGATGGGCTCATGAGTTGCAGATTCACACGCTGGCTTGTCACACACTAAACACCATATAGGCAAGCCCTAAGAATAAGACAACAGCTAGACAGACAGGGGAGTACAAGGAAACAATGAGACTGTATTGGTCAGCGTCATAGGCAGTGGCAGTACACCAGTGACCTGTTCTCAAAATTTTTGCAGGTATCACAGCAAAGGAGAGTTTTAAGAAGATCTTTGAATGAGGATAATGTATTAATTTTTCAAATGTTTACAGGGAGCTCCTCCCAAGCATGGGGAGAAGCAGGAGAGAAAGCACGGAAGTGCTTGTTTGAAAATTTAACAAGTGGGTTATTGAGGTTGTCATCATGGGCTGATCAGAGGTGATGGTTGACATCTCAGTATGAATGAGATGATAGGTAGGGTGTGGATAGGCCATGAAGGACCTTGAAAGTGAAGACAAGTAGCTTATGTTTGATGCAATAGAGGAGGGTGAGCCAGCAGAAGATGGTCAAAGAAACATGCTAGGAAAATGCTTTTTGCAGCAGCATTCTGAATGCATATGAGTGGGACAAGATGGCATTTTTCAAGGCCCAAGAGAAGGATGATGCAGTAATCAAGATGAGAGAGGATGAGAGCCCGAATGAGAGTTTTTATCTGTGGTTTGATAGGAAAGGCTGTATTTTAGCAATGTTATGCAGAAAGAATTGGCAAAGTTTAGACATAGCCTGGATATGAGAGCCTAAAGAGAGTTCTGAGCCAAAGATGATACCCGTGTAATGGCCCTACTGACAGGCAGAATGGTGGTGTTGTCCACAGTAATCAAGAAGGGAGGTGGCAGGAGGAGCTTTAGGGAGGGGAAAATTAAGAACTCTGTTTTAGCATGTTGTTCTTGAGCTGATGGTTAGACATCTATGAGGAGATGTCAGAGAGACAGGCTGAGATTTTAGTTTGGATGGAAGGAGACAGGTCTGGAGTAGACAGAAAGATCTGGGAGTCATCTCCATAAAGATGGTAGTTGAATTTGTTTTTGCAAATAGTTTTACAGAGTTTTCTTAAAGCGTATCTGAACTTGTTCCTTCTAATTCCTCAAAAGGGAGTCTTGGGGCTAAAGTGATCAGTTATTTCTGAATATGACCCTTCCTCTTTAGAAAATCTGTGATATCTTCCCAGGATGGCATTATAGTGAATTTCATGAGAAAACAAATAAACAGAAAATGATGACTTATATATTGAGGTCTAG
This sequence comes from Emydura macquarii macquarii, assembly GCF_026122565.2. NCBI lineage: Eukaryota > Metazoa > Chordata > Testudines > Chelidae > Emydura > Emydura macquarii. The sequence goes on along the minus strand of NW_027131500.1, from coordinate 13,040,250 downwards.
CACCTCACTATGCTAATCTGGAATTTATATACAATCAACTGATCCATTGCCTCTCTAATTTCTGTTTAAACATAATTGGCTTGGTTTTTAGAATTAGTGAGTACATAATGCACAATGATTTCTGTGGGAACTGCACTTCCTCAGTATCTCTGAAATTCAGTTCAGAATTTTTTGAGATGGCCTCTCATTAAGAACAATATCATCACTAACATAAAATGTACGGTTGCTGAGTGAGAGATTGTATCAAAGGGAAGAAAACTGCAGTTTCATTTCCCTTTTTTTATTACTCTTTGCATTTTCTCCTTCTCCATATTGGCCTTTTTGTTTGTTTATGTTGTAGTTAATGCTAATAGTGCATGGTCATATATGAATTTGTTAACACTTGGAATTTTCCTTTTAGTCCTTTCCCTTTATCCTACTTATCATCCACCACTTTTCACCATTTTCTCACTTCATTCAAAATGTACTTTGTGGATATTCATCATCCAGATTCATTTTTTTGCTTACTTGTATTGAAATAAAATAAAAATGGTATTCCCGTAATTATTACTTAGAAGTTCTTCAACTTAATCTCCATTTATGTTCTGTTTTTTGAATATCTGGGTAATTCAAAGCTTCCATTACTGTTTGCCCATTTCACAAACAATTTGCTTTTTATTATCTACTAATCAGATCACTCCTCATTAGAAGGCTTGTAGCAATTTCCTCTTCTCATATTATTAATTTTATTAGCTTCAACTTTGAACTGTGGTTGTCCTCATCATTTCTTATTTAATTAACACATTGTTTGAGATGGGACCCGAGTATTGTTTCATCATCTATTATAGTTGAAGAGCCAAATATTGGTGAGTTGAAACTCCATAGTTAGTGGATGGTGGTCATTTCGCATCATCTAACTGCAAGTGTAGAATTAGAAAATAATATTGATTTACAGTATAGGTTTATGATTATATTACCAAAGCAATGTACATTGTTATTCTCGTCCACTGGTAATAAATACGTGTGGAGTTGGTTGGTTGTGGTAAAATTTTCATCTCTAAACAGGCTGAAAGAGTGTGATGTTGTGTAAACCACTAGTTGTTAATTACAATCTGTAATATTCTTTAAAGAATTGCTGCTAATGGTTTCTGGGTGTTATGTGGAAACTGCTTGGAGACTCAATCACTATGTTATACTGTATGGGAAGCCAAAAAAGGGCTCAGTTGTCCCAAGTGGCACTTAATCTCATGCTCATAATAAATGTTACTGAGAAAAATATCAAGCCTGTTTTGTATGTGGTGAATCAGAAAAGGAACAATAAGTCGCATTGTTTTGGCACTGTAACGTGCCTTTGATCTGGCTTTGTGGCAATTTTTGTTATTCATCAGCACACTTTGCTTTTTTATGGCAGACTTCATGTGATTCATAATAATCACTGTTGATTTCCTTCATTATGGGTATTTGACAAAGCTGTTTGAAGTAAAGAAAACTCAAATATCTTTCTAAAGGGTCAAAAGCTGTTTGAACCAAATGCCACATTTACATGCTAGCTAGATATTACAAACAGGATTTTAAAAAAATGGATAAAACAGTTATATTCAGTCTTTAAAAATATACTTATGCATTCATATTTTGTTTTGGTAGCTTTATCTCTTGCATGTAGAAATGACCGGCTATTTAAACAGGTGAAAAATGTCTTTCATGGAGTTCAAAAAAGTAACATTTATATCAAAACAATCATATTACAAGTTCTATAATGTAAGTAATGACTACCCCAGTCATGCCTGAAAGAAAAAAAGCTCCCCTGCTGAAGCTAGGTTATAGTGAAGCTCTGGTCGTTCACCCTTCATAACCCTTCAAGTCAGAATCATGAGTCGAGCTGGATAAATAGTGCAGGGAGAAAGTGTTACTGAAAGTTTTTGTAAACTGTGAATCACATTTTAATTCAGTCATGTTTGTACCCCTTTTTGTTTGCTTTTCAAAAGTTTGTGTGAGAGTGCAACTTTTTTGGAATAGTCTGGATATTAACAGGAAATCAAATTTTGAACCTGTAGCAAAGATTTTTCTAATCAAGAAATGAAATGAAGCAGAAGTAGTTTATGAAAGATAAATCATCCAGTCCAGGAAGAGAAACAATACCATGTGACTTACTGAAGGTGACTAATCCATACAGCTTAAGTAGCAAATTGATGTGAACATAGCAGTGAAATGAGGACAGGCACATGGATGGATTTTAACTGCAAGGCTGCAACTTTTTGTTAAGTTAAACACAGGGAAGGGGCTCTATCCATACGCACCCATACTCTCCTATACCAGGTAGGTGTTACAGGGCTCCTACTATATACCTCTTAACTTGGGGAAGTCTCTCTTCAGCCTACATTCCAGGACTCAGTTTAACTCTGAGTTTACTGCCTCTTCCATGAGGGTGACAGAGAGAGTGCAGAAGGCAGGGACCTCAACACACAAAGGCCACAAGGTTTGATCCTATCCCATGAGCCCCAGGCCCATCACCAAAATCCCAAGTTTTTACCTTTGGAAACTATTCATTTCATCCTTCAACCGCACTGGGAACCAGGGTGCCAGCTTGATCACCACTCTCTTCCCTTAACCACCCAGGTTGGTACCTCAATTCCTGCCCAATCCAGACCCTCACATTCTACAATCATTTGTCAGTGCCTCTATCTGACAAATGTGTGCATCATCCCTGAAAAATTCAGGCCAATTGTAACAGATGTCCCTATCTCCAGGAATATCCTAGTGACATCCCTATTCCCCATCTTCCTCCCCTTGTCCACACAGGCTGGGTCTGCAGCTCCCTGCCAAATCTATCTTGCGAGCATTTCTAACCATTCTAACCTAACCTTTGGCCACAGTCGCCTAATCAAGCTAATATCCCTCTGGATTCTATCCTTTAAGTTGACTCCTGTGCAGCCCCCAAGGCAAATAGCCAGCATGTGAGGTGGTTCGACAATGAGAGCAGAAGTGGATGCAACTGGATGAGAACAGCTTCAGAACAGAAGCCTAGCTGAGATCTGCCTGGCATCCTGGCTGCTGTTATTCTGGGCCCGCTGCACTACAGAGTGCTTCAAATCTGAATATTGAGTCTGCTGTGGGTACCCTCTGAAACAAAAAACCTCATTGGTTTAGTTACTTTTTACTGTTCCCTGCCATCTTTTCCTTAGTGTGGACATAAGTCCTGTAACACCTTGATTTCCCATGCCCTATTGCCTGTACTGTCTGTCAGCCAAAACCCCTGCAGCTGCTCATGTCACTGCCTCAATCCTGAAAGAATGAGTACTAAATATACCTGGTCAGGAACACAGTAGCACAAGGTTTTTCCTCAGTACCGCAGCAAATTGGTATCTTGTCAGGAAGCTGTGTGAAAAGCAGGTCTGGCTATGGGCCCTGGATTTTTAGTAAGACTTTTATTTCTTTTACAGGACGCAGGTGTTTGTCTGCACATCTCTTCAACACTAAATATGTCTCTTTTCCCTTCTGGTTGTTTTTGAGTACCTTAAGTGTAGGGACGCTGCCCTTGTAGAAAATCGTACATCCATTAAGGTCAATGGTCCTTGGGACCTTCATGCAGTTGCTAAAGGCACCAGTTCACTTACTCTAAAAGTGTTAAAGAGGGCAACAATGAATACCACCCTAAATAAAATGGCCTCCCTCCCACAGCTGCAGATCCATGGCAGAGTCTTTAGTAACCCTGTCAGTATTCTCATGCAGTGGGTAATAGTGTCCCTCCAGTGCCTGCCCCTCCTGTACCAGTCATCTAAGAGCTTCTATAGTACGAAAAGCCTGCATGGAACTGGGAAACCCGCCAGCCTACTCCAGTAGGACAGGCCTGCTAGCCCACAAGATATAGTGGGGAGAGCTAACCTGCAGTGGGTCAAAGACACCCTGGCATTGTGCATCATCTGGTGTGTGGGTATGGGTCACCTATGATGGAAGCCCTTCCTTAGCCTTAAAGTCTATGAATTCTGTAAAGTTGCCCTCATAGGCCCTGAGGGTATGTCTACATTGCAGTTAGACACATGAGGCTGGCCCGGGCCAGCTGATGAGGGCTTGTGGGGCTTGGGCTAAGAAGCTGTTTAATGGTGGTGTAGACATTCAGGCTCAGGTGTAAAACAAAGGCCCTCACCAGATTATATTACCCGAGCAGTCTTTGCCAACTGTCTATTCACAATGTGGACCACAGATTTGTTTTGTTTTGTTTTTTTGCACCAGAAACGGACTTTCTGTTTTGAAAGCTTTGTCCCCAGATAGTGACTGCCAGCAGTATAGGGAAAAAATGGAGGAAGGTGATGTCTCCTGTAATGTCCGGAGCCACCCAGCTTTCCTGCCACTTCTGTGCACAATCCTATCCTTGAAAGTAAACCTATGGCTCCTGAGGCATCAGATTATATCTGCAGCTCAGTCTTGAGCGAACAGTCCAAACGTCATATCGAAATCCCATTAAACTCCTCTTGAAATCTTTCCCGCACTTTTAAATCTTCCTTCATTTCCCTTGTGATTCTGACAAAACAATGGGGGGTTGTGCACTCCAGAAGACTCTGATGCCAGATGGGTGCAGAATGCCTGACTGATTGCCTCTACCTGGCACACAAACTTTAGGTGCCCCCTAACTATTTGTTCCCGCAACGTAATTTTCTTTGCCCCTTTGAGAGCCCATTTCAGTGCCCTAAGCAATTTTATCTTCTCTGCAAGTAACCTAGAAACATCCTGAAGTCTGTCCACTTCAGTGCTCAGGTATATTAAAGTTTGAGCAGGACCTTCTATTTTCTCCGTACTTGAGGCACTCGGCAAATACTAGAATGCCTGAAGCAAGTACACATAGTTACCTCTCCCTAATCTTTCTGAAAATGAGTTGTCAAGATTATGTGGGAGTATAGCCTGTGTTATGTGGTGCACTATTGCACACTCCAACACAGAGCTGAATCTTTTGAAAGTGGCACATGACACTGAGTACCTCGTGGGCATGGCTTTATCAAAACAGTAGTGGCCTTCAAATTGAAACCCAAGCAAGTGATTGTCCCTGCTGTTACTTCCATGGTGACCTTCACAGTCACTATATTCTCAATGACTTTAACAGACTTCAAGTTCCCTGCCCTGGAGTGGCACTTCACTCCCTCAAGTATTGGATTTGAAAACCATCCGAAAATCCATTCCATAAATAAGCTGTTTCTTTTTTCTTGGGTAGTCCATAATAAATTCCATAACACTTGTATCTTAATTGGAGAAGAAACCTTTTCCATGCCTCCCAAAACACTGGGTCCTTGTGGACTTCTTTTCCTACCATTCTCTTGGAACTTGCCTTTTACCTTCATAATAGGAGAGAGTGCTTTGCTGACTCCCACGCCTCCCATTATGGTGTTTGCACTTGCATTGGGAATGAAAACATTTCCCATCAGTAAATGCAAATCATGCAATCACTTTTATATCTGCATTTTGAAACTGAAGTTTTGCAACTGGCAACCCTCTGTCTGTGAATGTCAGCTGGGTGGGGCGATAAGGAGTCATACACTCCAGCCAAAATTCCTGGTCTGTTTTACCCCAGGGTAATTCAGGTTCCTCTGCCATTCACTGTTTAAATTCTCTGTCATATCTTAACCATGCTTACCCACTGTATGTTGCATAAGCCTTTTCTATTAAGTCCTCAAACTTGAACAAGTAAATACAGCTCTCGGGACTCCTCACACAAATTATACCCACATAAATGTGAAAGGGTGTGAACCAGTTCTGAAGACTTTGAGGTGCCTTAGTTCTGCAGGATTTCTCCTAGTCTTTTCTTTCCTTTGGCCCCGTTCATTGGTCTGCTCTTCCCTAAATAACAAGTTAAATACATCTACAATCTCCCCCTTCCAAATCTTTTCTTTAACCTGTTTAGAGAGCTGAGTCCCCAGGGGCCGATTGGATCCCTCATAAGATCAACAAGCTTTAGCTGCCATATCTTCCACCTAAGTCTCATTAGGAATGCTGCTGGCCAATGATGGTGGGGGGGGGGGGGTAGGGGGAGAGGAACTCCCTGATTCCTCTCTATCCCCTGTGACTTCATTACCCTCTCATCTGAGAGGGGCCCATCCATCTCAGGCAAGCTGCCCAGCCGATGGGCTACCCGTGCCAATGATTTCACTAGGTCATCCCTTGAGAAGGGGCATTAGAGGGAAAAGCAACCTGGGCAGCCATCCTTGTCCCTGAGTTTCAAGGCCCGCAACCCTCTTCTTTCACCATGTGTGGGGCTGTTGGTGTACCCTACCGCTATATCCCGAGGAGGCCTGCTGGATTCCTGGTGTGTGACGGGAATGAAGCACAGGCCCAGGGACACTCACTGCTCCTTGTCTCACTGGATGAGGCTTGAACCCTCACTTTCCTCAAACTTAGACCCTGAATCCCTCCCACGAACCTCCTGTCTAAAGTGTTCAGGATTCCATCCAAGGGGAATGCACTCCTCTGACCTATTACCAACGAGGTCCCTGACCAACTGTTCTCCTCAACCTTATCTGTCTCAGTGGCAGGCCTTTGCCCCATCTCCACTCCCGTGAAGACCGAGCACATCATTCCCTGTGGGCTGGCAATCCCAGGCCAACAATTCCCCAGCAAAGCTGCCTGAATCAATCCTCACCCTCCTTCAAGGCCTCCAGTAAAGCTGGGCTGGGTTGTGCCAATGTGTGCACAAGGACACCCTTACTACCTATACCCCAACCCATGCCACCTCACCCTCAGGGAGAGAAAGAAACCAGCTGTTCTGCCAGGCTCCTTCAGAGTGGCTTCTGGATTGGGCACCCAGAGACCTGCTGGCCAGACCTTTGGCTGAAGCCCAACAAGCAGTTCCCCTCCCATCCAAAGCAGGAAGGGAGGAGGCATAACCAGACACTAGGAGCATTGTGCTCTTGCGGCAGCTACAACGCACTCAGGGCCTCCCCACCCGTGATTAGGCTGCGGGGGAACAGCTGCCACAGACCTGGCCCTGGCAGGGCTACCCAAGGACACAGGCTCTTTCCAGCAGCCCTCAGTGACATCGCGTGACCTCAAGCAGGGTGTGTGTGCATGTGCTACAGTTTCAGGCCCAGGATTGGAATGCAGCCACCCCATCGGCTTCTCAGCGCAGCTCCCATCCTCCCCTTCCTTGAGCAAGGGTGGTGGGTGGGGAGCCAGCATGGAATCCCTCCCTAAGGGGGCTCCTGCTCCAATAGTGAGCAGAGCCACCATGCTGGGGGGTCAGGGGCCCTCACCTGTCTTCCTCTGCATATCACTGGCCGTGGCGGCGGCTGCTGCTGCTGCTGGAATGCTAAGTAATTCTTATCTCTCCTGGAACAGAGTGGAAAGACGTTCCCCTTGGCCCCTGCTCCAAGTTAAATCCTATAAATGTGGGAATGCTCTCCCATCAGTACCCTTCCCCCACAACTGCCCAGTGGGTGCCGGAGACTCCAAGGTTGGTGGGGAGAAGCTACCCAGAGTCTCTCAGTGAGTCTTTCCTGCCCTTACTGCTGGGCCTATTAGCCTCCTCTGACAGCAGCATCACGTTCCTCCACCCGTTGAGGCAGGTGGGTGGCATTTCTAAATATTGAATAATTGAATGAATACTGACTCTAAGCAGTGGCAAACAATTAGTAAAATTATTTACTATTTATTTAGAAATTATTTCTGGTAAACTATTCGCAGACTAGTTTTGAATATCGGACAAAGCTGTAAAACTCATGATTTATTTGTGATCAATTTGTGGAAAGGACTGTGATATTCCTCTCTGCAATCTGGACTGGTGTACAGCTGTGTCACCACAATCCCTCACTCCTGGGGCCCCGCTGTGTGAACCCCCACTTCTAGGTCAGCCCATGCACGGCCTCCTGCAAACAAGTGGCCCTTAACTTTGCGAGTGAGTGCTTCTGGCTAGCCACTCATGGAATTATGCAATAGAATGACCCCAGCAAACACCCCCCAGTCCCAGATGAAACCCTAGGAACTTCTGTCTTGCAGTGTTAGTGCTGCCCACTGAATCTTGCAACAGACAGACCAATATGTCGCCCCTTTTCAAATGTCCCTGTGTCCCCCTCTGGGGCCTCCCTTCCTCTCTTCAGGGTAGGTGACCAACAGTATTCCTGTATAGTCTTCTCCATATCCTGAGTTGATGAGGATCCCCTTATCAGATACTTAGGCTAGTCCATTGTATCTGGAAGAGCTGGGTTGTTTTATGCATGCCTTAGCAAGGCATGAACTACTGCTGCTTTTAGTGTTTACATGGATCTGCTTCAAGCCATGTGAGACATATATTTGGGAACATTACGTAGCAGAGTTTCATAACCATACATATGACATTGCAAGAAACATATTACCATAACAATAATGTTCAGTATGTCATAAGCATTCTTACATGACATTCTTACATAAACACCTTACATGCATTAAAGAATACACAGTTACACTATAAGGGTGAACATGAATGATACACAATCACACCATAAAGGTGTACATGGGATGCAGTGTGTCACAAGAACAAAAAGGGATACATTCATCAAATGAATTGTTCAGAACAAATAAATGGCCTGCTATATTCATATGCCATTTTAAAGCCTAGTCTGGGAATAAATAAGTGAGCTTCTACAAATGGAGCAAAAGACTGCATAAATATAGCCCAAATTAGACCCAAAGGAAAATAGTGTTTTGACAATGAGACTTTCATCAAGAATTATATGTGAAGGTGGAAGAAAACTGTTAACAATAATTTTACAATTTCATTTCTGATGAAATTGTCCAAGGCAGAACACTATTGCTAACTTCATTTATAGATGAGCACCAATCCAATTTCCACTTTACCTAGAGGCATTTTGGACTGTGAATTGAAGGGGTGTGCTTTTTACCAGTAAAGCGATTAACAAAATTGCTTAATCAGTGAGTTCTCTTTTTTTGAATTACAGATTGCTTTCCCCTCTATGTAACCAGAGCAAAGGGTGTAATCCTAATGGATTTGTGGAATTCTGCATCATTTTAATCCACAGCACCATGCACTTAAGGTCATGGTAAACTGCTATTATCATTCAGTAAGGTGCTTTAAAGTATCACATACTGTAGTGACTTTGATCCCAGAGGTTTCTCCTTCCCACTCATCGTTTTTAAGACCCATTTTATGGTAGCTCTGTGACGCTCAAAGAGACCTTATTACTAGAAGAATAGCTATAGTAATCACTTCACTTTCTCTCTGCCAGTTGTTTCTCTTTGCTCACCATTATTGATCAGCTAGACTGATTAAATGGAATTAGAGATTCATAAATAGTTACTGTCTTCAACTGCTGTCTGATGCAATAAAGATTAAAGAGTTCAGGAGCTTTAAAGTCTGCCTGTTGGCTGAGTTTGAGGAGGATAACAAGTGCTCATACTGTAGACAAATGCCTGGGCCTTGGGCCAAGCACACCTAGATACGTGGTCACAACAAAGGTATTGCAAATCTGTTCCTTTTGATGTATCACTTTTTTAATGTTCTTGACTCTTTGACTCACCGATGTTGTCTGAGTGATCAGAATGTTGTAACTTAATTGGATGAATCTGATCTGTGCTTGGCAGGGCACCCAGTGCAGTAAATCCTAATGACCCCCCAGTAGTCTACACTACTGCTGTTATTTTAAGACTCAGTGTTTACTTTTGACTGCTGTTTTCCTTTGAAGTAGAAAATATAATCAAAGAGCTTGCCTGCAGCCTGTGTGGAATGCTTGAACTCCATTTAGTAATCAAAGTTAAGAAACTGCCAAAATCAGCTGATTTTTTAAATATATGCTGATACTCTTCATCTGTTTTTAACATCATTTGGCTGCTCAACTTGAGACACCTAACGGGGAATGATTTCAGTAAGGCCCATCCCGTCACTTCTGAAAACTGGAAACCATTAAAGTATCTCAAGTTGACCATTCTAAATCATTATTTACCTTTGAAAATCTTGGCCACATTCTCTTTTTAATGGAATTAGCAGTAAAATCTACAAAATCAAAGAATATACTGTAAAAACATTTGTGATATAAAAACTAAAGCTCCCAAGGACAATATTATACACTACTGTTATTCAAAGGCAAGTAATTAATATTTGTTTTACATACCAAACATTTTATTGATTTTATATGCTGGGCTGGATGTTTTGGGTTTTTTTGAAGTCACAATGCATCGGTTGCCTAGCTTTTGGAACTAATAGATCAGAATCTTTAAAGCTTCTATGTTGATGTTTGAGTCCATCAAAATGAAGAAGAAGAAGAAGAAGAAGAAAACAGTGAAGGATATTGACAATAGTTGAATTTTGTAGAACTAAGCTATTGCCTCATGATTTGAAAAAGTAATAGACAGTGGGATATAAGGCACAATAGAGGCTGTTATAATATTGATGGAAGACGCTATTGCCCTCTTTGTAAACAAAAGGGACTTGGCTCAAACTAAAATAGCCAATCCATGTATTTTATTACATTTAAAAATGTCTTTTCCCCTAAATATAGTCTCAGTTACCGATTGCTGAGGCTCATCTACAGAGTCATGTAACCCACCAGTAACAGCTCAGGGAGTAATGTGGTATCATCTTGGATAAACTGTTAATTATTTTAACTTTATTTTTTTAATCAGAGAGCATTTTGCAAACTCTAATGTGTAGATCACTTGAGTATCACAGAAAGAAGGTGGTCACATTATGCTGGTACTTCTTCCTGCTTCTAGCTACTTCTACAGGTTTCTAGGCTCTTCAACGAGGGCCTTCAAAATTAGAATAATAGAAAGGGGCTGAAAGGGACCTCAAGAGGTTATTTAGTCCAGCCCTTCTAAGATGAGGGCAGGACCAAGTATACCTGGACCACCTCTGACAGGTGTTTGTTTAAGATGTTTTTAAAAACCTCCAATGTTTGGGATTCCACAACCTTGGAATTGTATTCCAGTGTTTAACTACCCTTAGAGTTAGAAAGATTTTCCTAATATCTTATTTAAATCTCTCTTGTTGCAAATTAGGTCCATTACTTCTTGTCCTCCCTTCAGTGGACATGAAGAACAGTGGATCACTGTCCTTTTTATAACAGCTCTTAACATATTTGAAGACTATTGTTGGGACCTGCTTCAGTCTTCTTTTCTCAAAACTAACCATGGCCAGTTTTTAACCTCTCCTCATAGATCAGGTTTTCTAAATCTTTTATCATTTTTGTTGCTCTCCTCTGGACTCCGTCCAATGTGCCCCACATCTTTCCTAAAATGCAGTGTCCAGAACTGGACATAGTACTCTAGTTGAGGCCTCACCAGTGCCGATTAAAACAGAGACACAATTACATCTCATGTCTTATAAATCACACTCCAGTTAATACTCTCCAGGATGACATTAGTCCTTTATACAATTGCGTGACGTTGATTCATATTCAATTTGTGATCTATTAGAACCCCCAGATCCTTTCAAGCAGTAGCTTAGCCTAGGTAGTGATTCTCCATTTTTTAGTTGTGTATTTGATTTTTCCTTCCTCAGTGTAGTACTTTGCGCTTGTTTATTTTGAATTTCATCTTGTTTATTTCAAACTAATTCTCCAATTTGTAAAAATTCCTTTCCAATTCTAATCCTGTCCTCCAAAGTCCTTGCAACCCCTCCCTGCTTGGTGTCAGCCACTAATTTTATGAGCATATTCTCCACTCCATTATCCAAGTCATTAATGAAAATATTGACAGGACAGACCCCTTCAGGGCCCTACTAGATGCGCCTTCCCAGTTTGACAGTGAACCATTGATAACTACTCTTGAAGGTAGTCTTTCAACTACTTGTGTGCCCACCTTATCTGACGAAGTGGGTTGCAGTCCACAAAAGCTTATGCCTGCAGAAATTTGTTAGTCTTTAAGGTGCTACAGGACTCTCATTGTTTTCACCTTATAATAATTTCATTTAAACCATATTTTCCTAGTTTGCTTATGAGAATGCCATGAGGGACTTGTCAAAACCTTCACTAAAATAAAGATATCATATCTACTACATTAAAGAAGGAAATTAGGTTAATTTGGTAGATATGTTCTTGACATATCTATTCTGGCTATTGCTTATAACCCTATTATCCTCTAGGTGCTTACAAATTGATAGTTTAATAATTGGTTCCTGTATCTTTCCAGATATTGAAGTGAAGTGCACTGGTCCCCAGGTCCTCTTTGTTCCCCCTTTTAAAGATCGTTATTCTATTTGCCATTCTCCTGTCCTTTGGGACCTTGCCCATCCTCCATGAATTCTCAAAGATAATTGCTAATGGTTCTGAGATTGTTTCAGTACCCTAGGATGTATTTCATCAGGCTCTGATGTCTTGAATATGTATAATTTATCTAAATATTCTTTAATCTGTGTTTTCCCTATTTTGTCTTGCCTTTCTTCTCCCTTGTTGTTAATATAAATTGTGTTGAGTATCTGGTAACCATTAACCTTTTTAGTGATGAATGAAGCAAATTAGGCCGTAAACATCTCAGCCTTCTTGATATCATCAGTTATTAGCATTCCTTCCCCACTAAGTAAAAGATCTACACTCTCAGTTTTCTCTTGTTCCTGATATATTTAAAGAACTTCTTCTTATTGCCTTTTATGCTATTTTATGCTATGCTTATTGTTAGGGGTAACTCATTTTGTACCTTAGTCTTTCTGATTTGTCTCCATATCCCTGTGCTATTCCTTTTAACTCCTCCTTAGTAATTCATCCATGTTTTCACTTTTTGTAGGATTCATTTTTGGTTTTAAGATCATTAAAGAGCTCGTGGTGGAGCAATATTCACCTCTTACTATTCTTGCTATACAGTAGATAGTCAAAGATAGATAAAGTGATAGAGACAGATGTGTGTCGGAAATCTCAGCCAATCATTTGACTCCAAATATCTTTCCATCCCTATAGGTTTTGCTTTAGTCTCCATTCTTTCCTTTTCCTGTCATAGTGAGCAGACTACATTTTTCCAGCCCTTCCAAAAGAGCAGATATCTCAGATGAATGCTGAATATGGATGTTGAAAAGGCCATCTCAGTTCCATTAGTTTACATTTGAATCATGAAAGCACAGAAAAACAGGAATGAAAGATGAGACCAATTGTGAAGCATTTTTTTAACACCTCCTCAGAAAAATATGACTCTTCAGGATGAAAACTCTTATCCAAGAAGAGGGGAGAGGGAGAACAAGTAAATCACTTATTTCTGGACTACAATCTGCCAATATTGAAATATTACTTTTGTGCACACCAGTATGCATCACATATACCCAGAAAAATCTCCAGGGAGAGAGAGAGAGAAACTGCATTCTTGTTTACTCAAATATAGGAGTATCATAGGATTTAAAACCTCATTTCACTCAATTTCAAGATTATCTACAAAGTATTCATCTCTTTTGTGCTTTCTACTGTGGGTTAACAGATGTTAGGTAAATCTTCAAAGGGTTATGATATAATTAACAATATCTAATGTCTCAAATCTTTCAACCATAATTAATGAAGTAGTGTGAATTTTCAGATAAAAATGAAAGCAGATTTACCCGGTAGCCAACCAAAGTTGAGGGACTATGAAATATGGATGAGTGTTGGCAAGTACAACAGATATGGCCAAAGCAGGAATCTACCCTTGCTCTCTTCTACTACTTCTCTTGTCTCTTCCTCTTCTTCCCCCCAGCTATGAAAGTCTGGCTGAAAGGTTGAGCTATTGGAACCAAACTCAGAGCTTTTATGTTCTTGTTAGAAACAAAACTTTGTTCAGCATCAAACCATTTGGTGGTTCTGGACTGAGTTAGAAATACAGCAGGAATACTATAGAGGGGGAGTAGTTGTGTGTTTTCAGAGTTGGGGGATTTTATGGAGACACAAGTCTGTGGGGCCTAGTAAAAGGTTTGGGAAAATAGATGTAGACACAATAGTTTTCTAATTCAATTTCTGATGTGATTTAGGCACCAAACCATGAAAGCACTTATGTACATGATTAACTTTAAGCATATATGTAGTCCCAGTGAAATCAATGAACTTATACAATGGTATGAAAACTAGTGTTTGACTATTGAAAGGAGACTACCTGAGCGAAGACTCAAGTCTAGTATGGTTCTGTCATGGACACTTTACTATTGTTCTTTTTTATCTTTTATGTATTTTGATATAAACTATTTTTAGACTTTAAAATATGTTTTGCTTTTTGCATACTGAAGTGGAATGTTAGCCATCTATTATTTCTTCTTCCTGTTCCTGGCTCTGCAGTGGAGGATGAGGGTGTGTGTGGGCAACCTCTATCCCTGAGGCAGAAAGAGTGAAGATGTGGAGGGTTTTTGAGGAGGAGTGCACTGTCTCCTCTACTCAGGAAAAAAAGATTTTTCTTAATGGCTCCTTACTCAGGGAATGTGGAAAAGGACTTTGAAAAAGCTGATGGCAGCACTTCCTAATGATCCTGAGATGACTTTGCAATAGATGCTCCATGCCTAAACAGAGCAGTAGAGGGCCAATCACTTCCTCTGCACACCTGGCTGTGTTACATGAGCTATTCTCATGTGCAAGACAGCCAAGCGCAAGGAGCAGCAGGACTCTACAAAAGGACTGATTTTAATCACAGCCATTTTATTTTTATTTATTTATTTATTTAGAGTTCAAATCTCCTTTGTATTTCTGAGTGACTCCAGGGACACAAGTAACAGTTCCATGGGTCACAAGTGGCAACTAGGATGAAGATCATGAATAAAGAAATTCAATCTAATAGTTATGTATAATAATACTTTGTGTTAAATACTGTAATTACTAACTTCAGCTAATTGTTGTAGCACTAAGTCATAAAATGTACTTTTTTTTTTTAATTACTCTCTAGACAAATTTTATTTTTAAGGTATTTTCTTGGAAGGTTTATTGATACTTGCATACTTCATGGAAACTTTTAATCTCTATTGATGTTTTAATTACAGGTGCTGTTCTTATGTGGGTCGAAGAGGGAATGGTCCTCAGGCCATATCTATTGGCAAAAACTGTGATAAATTTGGAATTGTTGTTCATGAGCTAGGGCATGTGATAGGCTTTTGGCATGAACACACACGACCAGACCGAGATGATCATGTAACCATCATTAGAGAAAACATCCAGCCAGGTGAGACAATTTGATGATGGTTCTCATATTATTTCATTGTTTATTTCTGGTCTATTGAAGGTTGTAACAATTTTTACACTTTTTAAATGAGTCTTTTCAATTAAAATAATTACAATTGAGATTTTAAGTGTTCTTAGAAAACTGAACATTATAATAAACTAGCCAAACATTTCTCTCTCTCTCTCTCTCTCTCTCTCTCTCTCATATATATATATAAAACTAATTTTACACCTTAACTGTTTCACACATGCACATAAGTTTTTAATTACAACCTTCAACAACATTTTCATGTATTCAGGCTTGACGTGTTATGTGCTTGTGGGGGAAGTATGAGGTAACAATTAAGGTTTTGCATTGTACTGTGAGGGAGATGTGTAATATTTAGAGCGTATCCTTAACAGTTGGAGTCAGGTTCCTTTTGATGAAATAAAGGGTCTGTTGCTGTCAGTGAAAACATCCTGTGTGGTCTAAGAAGGGTCCCATAACTTGGCATATCCTTGATTTTTAGGATTTTCACTGTGGGAGAGGGTCTAATGCTTCACAAACTTGCATCCCTTTTAAACATTTTTAAAATTGAATCTTAATTACTTATCAAGTCTCAAGAAATATGAAGGTACAATTTAAGCAGATATGGTATATTTTAAACTAAATAGCCGGATAAAATCAAGAAAACATATTTTTTAGTATGTGGGTTTTTCTGTTTTCATATTACCAGTACTTTTGTTTTATTATTTAACCAATTGCTTAGTGTTTGTGCAGCAGTGTTTTATTTTGCTTTTATTCCCTTATTTTACCAGATGGCTTGGGTACAACAAGAAATTATGTAACACAGCTCTAAAAAACACACAACATAATGTGCAGTTTCTAAAATCTCATTAAACTAAGTCAGTCTTACTATGTTTTAAGCATTACACTACATACAAGTGATGTAGCCTTGAAGGAGTTAAAGTTTGTGCACTGAAAAAGCCATTGTATGGTTTCTTGGTCTGAAATTAATATTTAAAGATATTTATTTGTACTGCAGTAAAGCTGTTAAGATACCCACTGGACTCCTTACAATGGGACTTTGAGCAGGATTGGCAGGGAAATGGATCCTAGTTTGAAGGGTTGGGAGAGGTTCAGGCTTTTCTCCTGATACCCTTTGTGTTCATGCATGCCACATGTGCACTTCGCTACTTCTGTGTGGTGCATACTGGACTCCTGTGTATGCTAAGAGACATTTGGGGCTGTAACTGCTCCTTGCTCTCTTTCAGGCTTTGCCTATGATTGGTGGACTCACATATCACAGGGAGAACCTGTTGTCACTCTGAGCTGCATGTGAATGGGTATTGACCTTCCTCCTGGGTTGGGACTGCCATTCTTAGTGCTACTAAGTGCCACTCTTTCCCTTGCCACCTTCCTCCCTAGTTCCTAGCTGAAGCTGCTCATGCCACTTCTTGTGATGCTTTGGGCTTAGTCTTCAGTAATTGGCATCAGAAAGACAAATTTCCATCAAGATAAAATTGGCATATTCAGTGAGGGTGTTTTTGATTTTCTGTTAGCGTTCAAGAGGTTTGGCCATAAATGTTCATTAATGTAGGTCACAACTTCGGGCAAGAGTCCAGTATGGATTTGGGTTTGAGCAAGGGCCAGTTTGTATACTTGTATACTGACAAGGACTAGTGGCTTTGGGCCGGGACATATGGTTGCTTGCAGGTCTGGAAGTGAGCCTCTATTTCTTACACAGATTGAGGAATCCCTCACATCTACCCCCTAACAGTTGCATGAGGTTAGGGTAGGGGTAGTTGGAAGTTGGACCAAATTGCTGTTGTGATAGATAGGGACTCAAATGGTAGCCTCTACTTAAGCAAAGTCACCTTGGTAACCAGCCTGTGGAATCCCCACTGAACAGCTATCTGCCAGGCGGTTTGGGGGGGGGGGGGGGGGAATTTTTTTTCTCCTACCATTGATGGCTAAGTTATTAAATGTTGTGGCCTCCACGTTTATCATAAATTGGTGTTCTGTGTTTTATTTGCTCACTGTGTGTAGGTGAATGAAACAGCTAATTTATATGTATAGTAGAATAAAGATAGTAGTGGTTGTGCTAAGTGCCTGGATCTTCTTCCATTTCCTCAACAAAAGCCGTTAACTACTCTGAAGCATGAGATTCACTAAGATCCAAGGATTTCTGTCAAGGGCGTTATAGCTCTTTTTCCCCTTCCCCACCTTTATCAAAAGATTCATCTGAGACTTTGCTTGTGACTCATTTGTAGGTCAGGAATACAACTTCCTGAAGATGGAGCCTGGAGAGGTGAACTCCCTTGGGGAACCATATGATTTTGACAGCATTATGCACTATGCCAGGAACACCTTCTCAAGGTTGGAGTCTCAGGTTATACCTTTTGACTTTTAATTCCATTCTAGTATGTGAAAACTAGGAACCATAGATTTAACAATGGCATTTCCAGAACAGCTTTAAAATATTATGTTCCTCAGCAGAGAGTACTGCAACAGAAGTCAAAACACAGCTTGTTGTATTTCTTTAAATCAGACAATATAAGATAATATGATTATTTTTTAAAAGGCATTGCTTAATGACCTCCTCATGATATTCCGTTTCAAAGCAGCTTTTTAATTTTGTTACAATTCTTTAGATTTAATGTAAAGATATCTTGTGAGCCTCATTTCATAATAGTTGTCTATTATTTTGTAACACCTTATATTCTGCAAAAAATTAAATTTAGAAGAATCAAGCAAATGAAATGTTTAGGCATTTTTATGTGTAAAGTGTTCCTTTCTCTTAGAGTGAAAGTCACTTCAATACATAAAGTCTAAATAACTGTGTAACTATGTGGGCATAGTGAGTGAGGTGCAAGTTTGGAAAATCTACCTCACAAACCAGGGTTATGGGACAGGGCTCAACTAGACTTGAGACTGCAACTCATTTGGCACTGTTCATGGTGTTAGTGCCATTGGAGCCACACAATCAACAATCCAGTTCCCACATTGGTAGCTCCCACATTGCTGTTCCAATGGCTGTTATCCTTGCACAGCCCATCTATGGAGTTTGAGTGTGGGGGAAGTCTTTCACCGATAGTGCTGATTACATTTCATACTCTGTAACTTGGCTGTTAACCACCCTATAAAAAGATTACCAATAATGCCAATGGAACCCACAAGAATAAAGTCTGTGGAGGACAATTCAGGTTCAAGTCTCTGCTACATCCCAGACTTTGTGTGACCTTGGACAAATCATGTAGCGTCTGTATGCCTCAGTCTGTAAAATGGGGATAGTAGCATTTTCTTACTTCACAGGGGTACTGTGAGGATAAATACATTGATTATGAGGTATGCAGATATTTACTGTGATGGGGACCATATATAAACCATGAATGACTGGATAAAGCTCAACGACATAGGAGACACCGTTTTATTAGGGGCTGATCCAAAACTATGGAATGAACTCTCACATGCACTAAGGCCCATCATCAATCTCACTACTTTTCACTATAAGTACAAGGACGGAACACTTATATGACTTGCCATCTCTAATACAAATACATGGCAGCACGTACATTTAAAAAAAAAAAATCTACCGAAACAGAACACTTCACACATAATTCTCCTCACAGGAAGACGATGAGTGTGGGAATGAAATGCACATGATAGATGTTGTTTCATGCACTACTAGAAGGTGCTCAGACACTATGTTGAGGAAGGTGATATAAGACGATACATAGAATAGAAAAGAATAACTGTAACCAGTTTTAGTGATCTGTAATGAATACAGGGTGAGGATTTGATTTCTGGTTCTAGTCTCAGACACTCCAGGCTGGCAGAAACTGAGTGTGCTATAGGGAATCATTTTCTGCCCCTAGGCTGAAGAGAGTGTTTTGTATCACTTACAGAAGCTCTTAAGGCCAAATAAGGGTTGGCATTGATTATGTTTAGAGGAGGAGTCCTATTCAGTGTGGAACCTTACCATCTGTTAATTATTGGGATTTCCTTTAGTCACCAGGATAAACAACAGAGACCACAAAACTTCATGAAGTAATAGCTACAACACATAGCCACTGGCTTGTTATTTTCATAAGCCATTTTAAGGTGGTGCTGGAGTATCAAAAGAGGAATGATTTATTAGTGTCCAAATTTTAAATTCTCCTGGTTGGTCATTTTCAGGTTATACCAGTGAACAATGAAATAATCATTTCTTGTTACAGTAGTTGTTTTGTTTCCCCAAAATCCTGCTTGGTACCTAGAAATAGTTATTTAGATGGTTAGTTAGTATTTTGACCCGTCACTTCTAATTTAAATTAAAAGTATATCCTCCAGTCTGTCTTTATGCAATAATCCTAGTGGTGTCATAGGGAGCTTTACGTGTGCAGTGAGAGCAGGATATAGCCCAAATATTTAAAATGGCCAATTTATTGTACTTTAGAAAGCAGCCTTTCTTCATAGGCTAGGATTTCTGCCTTGCATTGAGGATTATGAAACTGCATTATGCAGTCAACACTGATAAGTGGTAATACAAGATTTTAGCTTTCAGTGGATGTGCTACAAGTATAAACGAGTATAAAGAGTAAGAGAGAAAATCTAGCAACACTTTTAATAAGCCCAGTGACATGACATCAGAATTAAAAGGTCTTCAAACTCTGGAGTACGTTAATGGAACATATTCCTTTGTTCATATTACTTCTCATATTAATTTAATACTACCATAATTAACTCATAAAAACCATTAATATGATTTTTAAAAAATCAGACAAACCCACCAAACAAAGGAAATTCTGAGCTAAGATTAATAACTAATCTTTCCCACTATTATACCAGAGTCATTTGGAGTAATTCTGCGGAAGTCAAATGAGTTAGCATGGATTTATATAATTCTAATAGAAAGTAGAATTTGGTTCACCATTCATGTCTTAGCAGCAGAAGGATAGCTCAAGGGTCTAACACATAACAGAAGAATAATCTTGCTAAAAACACTTACATTAAAATAGTTTAGCACACTTAGATGAAATAAAGATGCATTGTCAACCTTAATTCTGAATTACCTTGCTTTTCATGGATGTAAGTAAGACCTTTAACACCTCCTTGAAACTTCATTAGTAACAGGGACTTCATGAGGAAGAATTTCACAACAAGGCAATGTGTAATTGTTCACGTTGTTGCCAAGCAGACAAAACTGACTAAGCAAACAATAGATTGTCTTAAATATGACAAGTATTAGGTCCCAACAATTTTTTCCATTTGAATAGGAAATGTCTGTGCTGTTATTGTCTATTAGAAACACAAAAGTGATTGCCAGTTTGTATTAAAGCAAGACTATTTTCTAATATCATTCCTACAGTTCAAACCATTTTTTCCACTTGGGAATTTTTCTCTTACATTCATGTTTTTCTTTTTATGTTTCATATTTTGTAGTTTACCTTCTGAATTATGTTACATATAGTTCTTATTTATTATAAAAACATGGTTAGTTTTATTTAAAAAAAAGCTGATAAGGTTTTATGGGTCTATTTTATTTTTATTTTTTTTAGGGGTATGTTTCTGGATACCATTCTTCCTTCCCGTGATGATAATGGTATACGACCTGCCATTGGCCAGCGTACTCGTCTAAGTAAAGGAGATATTGCACAGGCAAGAAAGCTGTATAGATGTCCAGGTATTGCACCATAAAAATAGACACTCACACCAACAACTATGTTTTACTATGTTGTTTATGAGAAACAATACATCTTTTGAGTCAGCTGTTTACTAATCTGTTTCCATGCTGGCAGGGCTTAAATTCAGATGGAGCTGTCCAGAGATCTGCTCTGGTAAATATTTTCAAAGCCCTGGGGTGTGCCGGGGCTCCCCATGGAGCAGGAGCCCCAAGCCTGGGGGTTCCTCCTCTCCCCCCCCCCCCCGTGGGGCAGAAGCTCCAAGTTCCTCAAAGCCCCCTCCCCCACCGGTGAGATTTTATAGCACAGGGAGAGGACATGGGGGGCTCTGGGAAATAATGTATGAGAATTTAAACTCTGCTGGCAATCGATGTGTACAATTCAAGAAACAGATCATAAAAATGTTGTAGGTGAGGACTGTGGAATGCAAAGCATTTATGTATGGATAAACTGCCTGAACTGAATTTACACGTGACATTTTCATTCTTGCTTTCTTGAGTTGTTCAGTGATTAGAAAAAACAACATGATACTTTGTCAGTTCTTATTTATATTTTGTAATTTATATAGCTATATTTAGATAGATGATAGGGATTGTGTCCGCCAAAGGATCATTCTCAATATTTTTTGCACCACATAAATATGAATGGACTGTAGAAATTACATTTTTAAATAATAAGCAAATAACACCACTGTGACAAGTTATATCTTCTAGACACATTTTGCCTATTCAGTATCTGAAAATTTGCAATTTAAGACTACAAATTAAGTGAACCATATTTGTAAATGCACGGTTAAGATCAGATACAGTTACATGTCTGTTACAGTCAGTGTTTGAATGTCATCAGCCTAGTTATACCAGTAATTTAAAAACTGTTTTGAAATAGAGTTATAGTCTGATCTCACGGACCCTGATGTAAATCTAGAGTAACTCAGTTTAAGCCATGGGGTCAGTTCTTTACCGCTGTGGTGCATGATAGAGATGGGAGAGCAGGATGTGATTTCCCAGTCCTGGGTGTGGCTGGGAGCCAGTTCAAGTTTGAGTCGAATTTAGAGCAGTGCCAGGGATGCCAAAATCAGCCAAAATTTGCCAGACTGCAGCATGCTCCTATCATGCTCCCAGCATGCCCCATCTGATGGGCTAGGAAGGATATGATGACTGGAAGAATTCCCACCTGACCATTTAAGCCAGTAATATGGCTACTGTGTACCACGTGATCAACACATAATAGCCATAGAAGGACTCAGAATTGAACTGATGGAGTTGTTTGAGATTTACACCAGTGTCAGCGTGATCAGAATCTGGAACAAGATCCTTGAATGCACATAACACAAAATAACTGGCAGTAGAGTTGTCAGATGACTAACAGTTACACATAGGTTTGGTGAATTAAGAAGTTCTTCTATCTACACAGAGCTTGTACAGAGTTGTAGGGATGATCAAAGAAATCAACTTCTATAATTTCTTTTTAAAATTATTTCAACAGCCTGAAAAGCTCTTTAGGAGTAATTTTTAAAATGTTATTTGTAATTTTTTACAATATAAGTAGGTTTCAGTGAATAAGATTTTTGTCAGAAAATAAAACATTCATGGGGGAAAAGTCTTTTTGTTTTAGAAGCACTTAGGAATTATATACACCTACAGGCACTGGAGAAATTCTTGAAGATGAAGATTGTCAGTAGAATCAAGAATGCTGTGTGTTCAGTCAGTATTTGTGTGATCAAAATGAATGAAGTAAACACTCATTATATTCTGACAATATGAAGTACATCTGAATGACTCCCCAGACATGCATTTCATTTTTCAATCTATTTGGGAAAGAGGTAGCATGCTCCTAAAACTAACCTCTAATCAAATGTTCAGGGAAAAGATGTTCTTATGTTCTTCATGGTAATTCTTCATTACTGGCCTTAAATATTGTCAATGTTTTTTCTGTAGTGATATTTGGGTCCGCCGGAGTCTGGCTTTACTACATCATAAAATGCTTCTCTTTTGCAATAATATGCTGTGGAGAATAGTAGCTATTTTTTGCAGCACTGATAGAATAATACACACATTGAAATGTGGGACTATTTGAATGAATATGAGTTGCTGGAGAATGCTCCTTATTTGTGAAACACTTGGGCAAATTTTGGGATGAAAGATGTTATATAAGGATCTGGTTTAGTTGCATGAGTTAGTCCCATCACAATGAATAAGAATTCTCACGTGAATAAAGGCACAGGATTTAGATCTAAGTGTAAAATACTATTATTTATTATAAAATGGTAAATTTCCGCAGTGAGTAAAATATTGAAAATTAAATATTTTTAAATTGCAAAACATACAGCAAAGACTTCAAAAGCAACATCTAATAATAAACAAAATAACTTTCAGAGACTGGTACACTATAGTAATTAAAAATACATTTAATTGAAACCGGTAAGGAATATTAAGGGTTAAGAGAGACATATTAAGCTTTCTGTTTCATGTGATGGGATCATGTTAATATAGCAGGCTGTGACATTTCTGATGTTTGTTGTATTTTATAGATATACTATATTTCCTGTCTGAGGTGGAAAATGCGAATCAGAATGCCTTTGGCAGAACAGCAATGTTATTAATAGTATGAATATTTGCATAGTTTTCTACTTCTGTGTTTTAATTACATTTAACTTAATATGATAAAACATAGAAGTAGAAGATAATCATTTAAATGACACAATTTTGATGGAATATATTCAATTTTGGGGGTTTTATAAAGGAATTCTTATGTGTTTGACTCAATTCATCCTGATATTTCCAGTTGTGGCAAATGTCCAATCATTCCTATAAACAGATGGTGTCCAGGAAGCCCTCTATTGCTTCTGAGGGATTACAAATACTTGTCTGGAATCCTGAGCATGATCAGGACCCTGTACTGAGGGTTAGTTAGAGTAAAACACCTGAAGAGCTGCTGGGTGAATGTTCCTCTTTCTCCAGCTTTTTTAGCCTGTGTTATAGTTAGTGTCCTTGGTGTTTTAGTTAGTGTCATTATCCTAAGACGTCTATACAGGATGAGAGAGTATTTCAAGTTTTCAGAGACTGGGTGATAGAAGGATATGTCCTGTTTTCACCAGGTGTGAAGGTGCCAGGACTATAAGATTTATAAGATAGGAGTTTGATCTGTTTGTACTTTTTAGTTTGGATTGTGGCTTTTGTGACCTATGTCAAGGAATACACAGCTACTGATCTGGAACGGTTACGTCTTAATATTGAGTAAACAGAAAATGCTAATACACCCAGGGTCTCTAGAGGAGGTTTTTTCTTTTCAGCTTTTACTCTTCCAGCATTTTGGCTCAGGTGTGCGGACTCTTGAGTCTTTGAAATTGTATATATATTGTGTATATATATATGATTAAGAAAAAAGGGAGTAGGAAAAAGAAATGGAGAAGAGTCATGTTGATAGGTAGAGAGCAAAAGGGAGATGAGTAGAAAAGGAAGGAGGGGGAAAATGGAGAGGAGCAGGTGGAACAAGGTTGGCAGTAGAGAGTTTAGGAAGGAGAGGGCAGGGAGAAAAGACATTGGTCAAACAATAAGTCTACAAAGTTTAAATTATGAAAAGCAGTCTCATTACATCACTGGTGTACTGGAGCTGTGGAGGTATTTGGGGTGGGAGGGGAGGTGTCAGTGCAAGGAGATCCAGTTTTTTCCTGTCCTACTGCTGCTGAAGCAGTTTCTGCTGTTCCCAGTTTTAATACCTGGAAAATTCAGCTTTGCTTCCTCTACACTAAATAGCTGCTGCTGGGAGGGGGAGGGGGCGGGAAGGAAGAAGAGAGGCTACTGACATTTGATAACCCTGGAGAGGGCTTTTCCTAAAAGGGAAACTCTCCACTACTGGAGGCTTGGGAGGGAAGGCCTTGACTTCTCTTTTTCCCATTCCTGCTGTTGCTGAGGAAGGACCCTGCTGCTCCTGGTGCTTGGCCCAGTCCTGCCTGTTAGAAGTAGCTGGTCACTAATTATATGTTACTTATTTTCCTGGTGCCCAACTTGAGACACATGGAGTCTGATTTGCAAAAGTGCTGAGCACTCAGGGCTGCAACTGAAGTCAATAGGAGCTGTGTTTTGAACATATAAAATGTTAAGTACTCTGAAATTCAGGCCCTATGCAGCTCAGATTGGCAGCCCAAAATTAGTGGCCACTTGACAATTTTAGCCTTAGACTAAGTCTACACTTTGCCACCGTCAGATCAATCTACCTGGTTCAGTTGAGCGGCAGTGAAGACCTGCTTGATCGAACCGGAAGTCAATCTAATAAAACCACCTCCGAAAAAGAGTAGTGCTGCGTCGACGGGTACGCATTTCCTGTCGGTACAACGTAGTGGAGATGGTGTGCAGAAGAGAATTTAGGAAGTCGGTGTAAGTTATGCAAACTATTTTACATACTTTGCGTAACTCCCGTCAACTGTCGCCGAATTTGCTGGTAAGTGCAGACCAGGCCTGAATCTCTCTCTGCCTCAGATCCACACCCCTAAAAAGATGATATCTAATGCCATTTTATCTCACAGGGGTGTTGTAAAGATAAATTCATTACTGTTTTATATACTGTAAATATACACACTCATATACTGTGATGATGAATGCCATAGAAAAGCCCATGAGGAAACTAATAATTCTGTATTCAGTGCTGGGTTTTAATGGTGTGTGGTAAATAAGCCCATGGGGCCACTGAATGATCAGGATTAAAAAAATATTGAATAGCTACCCATTCAGTAAACACCATCCATCTTACACACTGAATGAGGCAGTGCTTCCGTGGAAAAAATATTATGTGATCATGTAATTAAAGGCTGTATTATAATACATGTACAGGCACTTAAATTAATGTAGGAATTTCCCAGTTTTTGAGTTTTTGACTTTGCATCCTGAAATACATATATACAGCACCAATATTATTATCCACAGTCCAACTTCAGTTCAGGAAACTAAAATGTTTCCTAACATTTTTACAAAAGCAAGCCACCATTATATCAGAGCAGAGTGATCATCAGTAGAGAGTTAGCATTACGTACACTTACGTACCACATTGGTACTGAGACTCTAGTATTTCCCCATAAATGTAGAAGGAGATAACTGCAGCATCTCAAACACGTGTGTGTAGCAAATGCTGATGGTGTATTTTTTAGTTTAGTGATAAACACTGTATCTGTTGAAGGTATTTTAAAGGCACTTTCCATTGTGGTATTATTTTCCATGTATTCCATGTACAAGTTCCCATTGTAACTTTCAAATTTCAATTTGACTTTTAAAGAGGGAGGCAGCAGGTCAAGTCAGGTCAGAGAAATTTTGCAGACATGCTGGGATTTGCTAACCCCTGCTGTATAGTTAATGAAATGTTGACAGCTTGCACTGGTGGCAGTTGCTTTGTATGTGTATACAGTGTGACACACATGACTATTTCCATAGTCTTTTATCTGTTTGCTCTCTGTAAACTGCTGATCTTCATAAGGAAGAGACAGAAATAATTTCCCTCTCCTCACCACACACATACAGAACTCTCTCGGTTGCTATAAGGGGTGTTAGAAGGCCATACTACTTGAGCTGTAAAATAAACAGATTGCCATTCCAGGCTGGAAGGATTGCAGTTTTGTTTCCACTACTTGCCTAACCTAATAAAATTGAAATAGGGCATAACATTTAGAGAAGCCAGGCAATAAAAGAAATACCAGCTATGTTAACCTTTAATAAGGGAGTAAAAGTGTTCTTAGTAAAAAAGAAGGTGTGTAACGTAGAGGTAGTAATTAGTTTATTCTGGCATGAAAAATACTGAAATTGGTTCTTAGGAAATGTAAATAAGTCGCCATACATTTAGTTGTATCATTTAGTCATATTTCCTTTTAATAGTGGAGCCCATTACTCATGGATTGCAATAGTCAGTGAAATAGTTTGTAGTGAACCAATTCATAAGACTAATCACAAATAATGTAATTGTTGGCAGTCCAATTATGGAGAGAAACCCTCTGAATTCTCTTGTGATGGAATTTTAACTAACTGCTTAAAGAACCATTGAACCATTGAAAAGAAATGTGCTTTTAAACAAGGGGTGCCCAAATATTGCCCAATCAAAGGCAGCATTGGAAACTGGCCAGGAACTCAAGGGCTGTGCCTGATTTGTGTGACATATGGAGTACATTGTATCTGCCCTTATTTTTAATATGGAGTATGTCATCCTACTCCAGCTTAATTTGAGTGAACATTGTCTTTAGAGATGAAAGTAGTCATAGGCCACTTTGTTCTACTTGGCGCTCAATTTGGCCACCTTACTATAGCAAATTGACAAATAGATCATTAAACTAATTCAGCTTTTAGAATAAAGTAAAGCAAAATGATCAAGTCACATGAATACATAACTTTGATTAACAAGTAGAAGAGGCTGATCTACAATCTTTTTTTCTAGGCTGATCAGGAATGTTTAACTTAAATAGTAAAGATTGTCAAATATATGACATAGGAGAGTATTTTAAAACTCCAATTATATTAATTTTCATTAGAAAAGATCTGATTTTAAATCCTCTCCTCTCACTCTATCCAAAGATTTGGAGTTTTTGGTTTGTTTCATTATAGGACTCCATGATTCTCAGGCACCTGGCCTGGGTGTAAGTTAAAGCTACAGGGGAATTCTTCAGGAGCAAACTTGAGCCCCTTTAAGATCACTTTGACCATTTATATTCAGCTGGAATAAACTCACCACACAAGAGAATCAACGGCTAAATCTGGGATCTGAAATTTTACTAGTAGCTCTTTTCAGAGAGGTGGTTTAAAAAAACCAAACTGTTTTATACTCAGCCAGGCAGATGCTGAAATTCTTTACATGCGATTTTAGGAGCTGTGGTGTTTAACTGGCGGAGGCAGCTTGTTTTTATACTGATGTGTAATTTAAGGATCTGAAATAGAGTAAAATCTCCATTTCTTAGCTCTGTGTGCTTTACTCAGCTGCTAAACTCTAATGATTCCCTGTGTTACTTCAGTGTCTCCCTCTATTTTTGATACACTTTGGAGTTCCTAACTGCCTTCCATTATATATCCTACATACTTCAGTCCTCTTATCTACTTTATGTAATAATATGTATTTATCTAGCTATAGATATATACATGAATATTTTGAATTATTGAGTGATTTTTAAAATTATGTCTGGTGGTCAGAGTTAAGGTTGTGTGAAAACAAACAAACAAGCCCTTTACACATTGCAATATTGTTATTAACTCTGTCTCAATGTATGGACTGTAAAAATAATGAAATATTTGTATAAATTACTGTTTTGGTTCAAAAATATAGTGCTTAGGTACATTTCAGTTGTAATGAATTTGATATGTAATTATTGGAGTGACCTTAACTATATTGTAGGTTAACAACAGACATCTGAAATGCATAGGCATGAAGCAGGGGAGACTACCGCTGTTCAGGTTCTCTGGGAAATGCATGGTTTTTTGAGGATAGTTGTTTGTGTCTCTCAGGTAAATAATATGTAGTTTGGTAATTTACCACGTAAGATTATATTTAAGCAAAGGCCTGGATTCTTCCATACCAATCTCTTGTACCTGTGGAAGAGGCGACTGGTCAGCCCTCTGGCCTCATCCAGCCCAGGGAAGACTCTTAACTGGGTTAGGGTTTGCAGTTGGTGAGAGAATTTGGAGAGGTGTGTAGTTTTAGGGGGAACAGGTGGGAGATGTTATCCTCTCACTGGCCTCATGGGTAATCATTCATACCTTTTGCATGCATCCTCTCCTTTCTTCAAGAGAGGTTCAATATGAAGCAACTAATAGGAGAAGCCTTGGCACTGTAATCCCATCAAAACAACACTGGTGGGGAGGTGAAGGTGGTGGAGAAACAAGAGCAGGAGCTTCTGAAGATAATGTGCAGTACTTTTGTATCCAGTGGATGTCTGAACTCCACGCAGATCTCATGGGCAGAACACACTCTCATTCTGGTTTTGCTTTATTTCATCTGTAACAATATTATTGTGTTCTGAGGTTTCTTTTAAACCCTGTCGGCAAAGCTTTAGTTTCATATCAGTCAGCACTAAGGAAATCCAGTACAGTACTCTGCAATTTATTTGAAATTTCATTCATGTTGAGTTAAAATAAACTGTTGTTAATTATGGTAGAGCATTTCTCTAAAAATGATGTGTACAGAAGTAATTATTTAACATTTAAGTAGCTTTTCTGTGTGTGTCATTTGAGTAAGTGTCTGTAAATTTAAAAAAAAAATGATAAAAACACATTTTTAAAATAAAGGCAGTAAGAGATTTTTCCCTTTGGTTCCTAAAGGACACAGAATCATGTCACTTTGACCTTGGAACATTTTCAATGGAATGATAGTCTTTCTTTTTTCTTTTTATCACAATCATTATTAAATCTTCAGATGTCATGTTTAGTACTTTGAATGGAGTTTAAATCTGCTGTCACAGTGAAGTTGTCAGATTAAATCTTGGACACATTTTAACATGGCAGCATCTAGCTTTATAGCTGCAGTGTCTGTCTTCAAAATACAATCTCCTCCTTTGTCCCCTCTTATCTAAAGATTTTCTAGATAATTTATAATTCATTGAGATTTTGATCATACAGTGGTTCACCTGCTGGCAGCTGTAACCCTGTAATTTAAAAGTACTGCAGATCTGATTACATTGTCAGTCATGGATAATATTCTGAAGTTCACATCTCTCAGATCACATCTACAAAATCAGCAGGTGAAACAACTTGTTGATTGAAGGTTATAAAGATGACCAACTATGGACTAGGTGTCCTACTCGAATCAGCTTTAATGGTAGAGAATGGCAGCAGCTTGTGATGATTTAGCTCAGTAGGAAGGAAGAATTATTAATCAGTCACCCAGCAGCTTGTAGCATGATTGACAGATAAGATAAAGGCTTCAGTAATCTAGAATATCAAAGTCTTTGGTATTATGGGTCTTTACATTTGTTTCTCTTTATTACTAATATCTCCACAGATCATTTTTGCATAAGAGATTTTGTTTAATTTAGGATTTAGGTTTCCCTATTCTAATATGAATGAGTGACATCAGTTCATATTTAGCCTTTATGCTGGACAACATGAATTATTAAATGAAACCAATGATTAATTTCTAGTATCATGTCAATCACCAAAACACTGGGCTTTTGTTTTAGTTCTTCTTAGATAATTTGGGTACAGGTGTGTTTCTTGTAAATTGTTTCTTTTCAGAAAGTTTACAGAAATAAAGTTGTGTATAATTTTGTCAGGTGATTTTCAGCCATGACATTTTTAAGACTCTAAGATTTTAGTTATGTCAGCTGCACGCCATATAAGTGAAAGGGTTCATGGAAAGAAAACCCTGTGCATTAAAAAAAAATGCATAGCAGACTGATTTAAATCATTGCTTTGACTAAAGCATAACATCACTAGACTGCTTTTCATTCTGCCCCTGTATTGAATCAAATCAATTCTAAATAAATACTGTAAAGGAGAAACTTCTTCCTGTGTGCCTTAGAAGATGCATGAATTTCTCTGTTTTTACCATGTTTTGTTTCTTTCAGCATGTGGTGAAACACTGCAAGAATCTACAGGCAACTTTTCCTCTCCAGGATTTCCAAATGGCTATCCTTCCTACACACACTGTATATGGCGAATCTCTGTTACCCCTGGAGAAAAGGTACTTAACTATTATTTCACCTCCTCCTTCCCTCAAAATAAATACAAGCATTCCCTTTTTAAAAGATACTTTTCCCTGTTTATTTAGCTTTTCTTTTCACTTTTTTAATAACATTTGCATAATATCATGAACTGATTCAATTCCTTGAGCCAATATGATACAGAATTTGAACTTTAGGTAATTGGTTTGACTTTGGCCCATGATATTAGATGCTCAAATTAGTTGCCATCTGATGGTTGTTGAAGTGAAACGAGTTCATGGTTTTAGTTCACTTCCTAGTAGGTAGGTGTTCATATAACAAAAACCCCTCAAAACTTGCACCCTCATTGACAGCCTCTGCCTAGAAGGGTTTAATAGGCCTGGAGCTTCCAATACCTTCTCATCTGCATGGATGGTCCTTCCGGGATGGGGCTGAGCCACATTATTTGGGCAGTGTGGGAAAACCTAGATTGATAGTGCGGCCTACCTGATACCAGCGCTCTTAGTGCGGTCAGTGGGCTTATATCTGTAAAGTGAATATTATACAGTGGAAAGTAGGAAGAAGCTACATGAATATTAAATGTATCATTGTAAGTGTTCTCTGGTGTTGTTCTGGTGGAGAATTTGTATGCCTTTATCTTGGGGGTTTAAGCTTGATTGTGAAACTTTGCATGACACTGAAGCAGGGTTCAAGTTCTCAGCCAGGGAGTAAATTTTAGAAAAAAAAAGGAGGGAGAAAATTATTGAGCTGGTATTAAGTAGGGGAAGGAAATGAAGCTTCCTTTCACAAAGTTTCTTTGATGTTGAAGGTACAAGCCAGCTCTTCTTTTCTAGGACATTGTTACAGTTTCAAAGGCATTCCAGCTTTTACCATATTTTGTTTTCATTTATTTATTAGGATACTGACCTTCCTCAAAGTAAACAGATTCAGTGGGATGAAGGGATGTATGGAGATTTTCCCACAGACAAAATATGCAGAAAAAATTACAGAAGTACATTTTAAAGAGGTGGAGAGGGTATCAGGAGGACAATATTATGCAAACTAATATAGCTTTGAAGAGAGAGCTATAGAACCAAGAAGTACCCTCCATATTAGAGTAAAAAAAAACCCAACCCAAATCCACATATTCCACCAGAGATTGCATTCAGACCATACCCTGTTCTCCCACTCAGTATGGGGCTTTCTTCTCTCAAAACAAAATTACTTTATTCTTCGTTTTCTCCAAGTGTGCATCTCTACAGCCTAATGAACGTGTTTATTTATTGATGCACTGATAGATCCCAGAGAGTGGTGAGAGCTATTCCCATTGTTATGAATAAAAGACAAAGCCTTTTGGAATGTGTTAGTCCTACTCTTGGCAGGCACGTGAAACAGGATGAAAAATAAGCAGTCTCAAAAGTTCTGAGGATGTTGGTTGCACTGCAAGATGGCAGGGAGTGGCAAGTAAAAAACAACTGAACAGGAGAAGGTTTGCATAAAGGAAGCAAACACACCTGGAAGGATACTTTTACATCCCTGCTACCTACGCTGCCATGCAGTTAATGCTACTGTAGAGCAAACAAATTAATGTCATACGTTCTTTTCTCTTCTCCAGTAAAACAAATAAATAAAGTTGTAGTGTAAAGTTGTTTTGTTCAACTTAGAAAGTAGTTATTTCTAAGGATTTCTAGTACATATACAGCTTTGTATAAATGGATCTAAGGAGGCCTTAAGTTTATTATAGTATGTTAATAATGTTGTTGCAGTGCTCAGAGACACCAACCAGGAGTAGGGCCTCATTGTGCTAGACATTGTACAAACTCATAGCAAGAGTGAGCCCCTGCCTTTAAGATCTTACAGTCTAAGAAGACAAAAAAATGATGGACAGAGAATGATTCCCTAAATATACTTTGATATGACATATAGTATTTATTGGGCACAACTCCATCCTCAGTCTCTGAAAAAATTGTCATTGATTTCTGTAGCAGCGGAAAGCAGAATATACATATTTTGTGTATGTGTTCCATGTATTAAAATCAAAGGATTCATTTCTGCCAGTCTTATTCACACTGAGTAGTACCTTACTTGAAATAAATGGGAATACTTGCAGAGTAAGGTACTTAATGTGAGTAAACGCTGGCAGAATCAGGGTCTAAGAATTAATTGACACACATCACAGTACCTCAGAAACAGACATTTATGTCTGTTTCATCAAAAATATATGGATGATGGTAGAAAATCAGTCTCTTATTCCATAGCAATTCCTATGAAGAAACAATTGAGACATAATTATGTTTGTATTTTACTTTCTTGGCTTTTAAACACTGAAATAAATGGTACAATAATGTTCAGTGCCATTTGTTTAGGGATTTTGCAATGCATATTCATTTGCTCCTAAAATAAGATGTGACGTAATGATTGACTGAGAAATCTTAACTCTAAATTTCCTGGCTTCTTGTGCTCTGATTTCTTTGGACTGAACGTTATATTGTTTCAGCATAGTTTGGTGGTGTTTTGGTGGATGTGTTATTCCCCCCCTCTGTATTCACTTCAGACTCCATGCTGACTTATGCTAGCACAGACCCTTTGTGGGGTCACTGGTGGTAAGAAATTCAGAGGGATGAGTTGGCAATGATGCAGAGTGCTTTTGCCAATGGGGGATGGAAATTGCCAGAAGAACTTGAAATATGTACAGAACATTTGCTGGAAAAATGGAGTGGTTAGAGCAGCCAGAGAGTTGATTCATTTATCTTTTGCCTTCCCACAGGAATTAATGCTATACCATCAGCAAAAGAATTGAGGGAGGGTGGTATTGGTAACACACCCTGCCATCTACCAAGTGAATCCGTGCTTTCTGGCTCAGAGGATTTAGTTGGCAGAAGGAGCTAAAACTGTACCAATGTTTTCTGAATCTGGGCCTTTGAATAT
Source organism: Emydura macquarii macquarii (assembly GCF_026122565.2). Classification (NCBI taxonomy): domain Eukaryota; kingdom Metazoa; phylum Chordata; order Testudines; family Chelidae; genus Emydura; species Emydura macquarii. The sequence continues at coordinate 13,007,031 of NW_027131500.1, read as the reverse complement.
GTTGTATTACTTTCTGTTTTTCCTTTAGCCTTTATATGGATACTTAAATAGGACAAATAATCCTCAGATATTATGGGAGGAAAATTCAAATATGAAAGTCCCCCAAAAAATCAGCCTTGCAGAAATGTATAGGATTGCCCTGTTTCTACAAGGTATTTTGTTCTTTTTTGTCCCAGCTGGCAAAAGGTGTGATATCTTATTCTGTTTGAGGCTGCAATGGCATAACTGAATTTGCTTACGTAACCAATAATTTCTTAATTGTGCTGACAAATGTTCATTGATTGTCTATCTCTGGAGACTTTCAGTCATCCTGTCCCCTTGAACTACTGTTCAGCCTTGTCTCCAGCTCTCCACATTTCTGCAGAGTTGCAAAATGGAACCTTAAATATATTCATGTTGATTTCTGATCACGAATCATGCCGTTTTTAGCTCAGTTGTGCAACAGGCATAAAACTGACTACAGTAGTACTGAAGGAATCCTATATATTGTAAGAAGCGATAACTCTGATACGGTGTGTTTCCCATAACAAAGCTCTTTGTTATCTCATTCATTGAGTGAATAAAATGTTAAAGTTCTTCATTATCTTTTTGAATTACACATTTATAAATGCATCCAGGGACTTTTCACACTTACATATTACATAATGGAAAGAGATTGTTATTAGAACTAGTTTTCCATTAAGGTTATATTTACTTTTGTTTTCGAAGTTCATGGAAAGGAGATTCAATACGTAAAAATAGATAACCAAAGTATGAAAAAATATCACCTAATACTTTATATCTTCCAATGCAAATCATTAATACATTTCTCTAAAAAGATGTTAACTCCTAGTGTAATAAAGAAAATCATACAGCAGATTAAGGAACAATTGTGACAGATTTTTGAAGTAGTCAGTTCTGATCCCTAGGCTCAGGTTTTAAGTCTACCATATAATTTCATTAATATTCCAGCATTTCAGGTCTTAGCTTCTGAAACAACCATGACTCAGAATTCCTACAACTGTTAATTTGTGAGATGATGAAATAAGACCTAAATGTTGTATCTTTTCCAATTTATCATAATTAATATTGAAAATATTAATTCTTTGCTTGCAGATTTACTAATTTAAAACTAGATTATGGCTGGCATACATTAAGGTGGAAAGTTCACAAAGACCAAGTAATGGTTGGCCAGCTTTGGGGCAGTCCCTTCACTTAAGGGGGTGTAGGTCCTGTTTTCAAGATGATCTCCACAGACCTTATAGTATCCCTAAAAGAATGAGGAGTAGGGAGAAGCATGCTTTGTTTTCCCTTTTCACCCCAACTGCCAAGCAGCAGAGCAGGACAGCTGCACAAGGCACTGTTGCACTCATTAAGGGGCATGGCAGTTCATGTTCCCTGCAGCACACCAGGGAGCTCTGGGAAAGTGTTTCTGATGCTTACCCTGCTGCAATGTGTCTTTGCATCACCCCAGTGCAGGGCTGCGTTAAAGGCACAATCTAGCCATTAAAGGATATTTCTCTCACTAGTGCGCTTAGCCTTGATTTTGTTTAAATCCATTGTTTAAATCCATTGTTTCGTTTTCTTGCTGATAGAGGAGAGGTTTACCCAGTATTTTAAATGAGTGTCCATCTAACTTTTTTCCCAGTAATGCCTAACTGTTAAGTTGGGATATTCAAAATAAGGAAGAAACTATTTTTTCTTCACTTTAAACTCTTTTCCTTTTCTTAGTGTTCATTTGCTTCCAATCACTTACATTTTAACTGTATATTAGTTTCCCTACAATATCTAATTTTTTATCTTCTATTATAAGATTAACTTGTCTGGGAAAGTTTGTGATTTGTGGATAAATACTGTAATATATATTCCTTAAAAAAGGATATATGGTACACCCTGGAAGTAAACCTTAAAGTGACTATTTGGGTCCGTTCAGATTAAAATGTTGTTTTTTCTCATCACAGCTGGAGTAAGAGAGATTCCCTGACAGTTTTAACTGACACACGCAGCTGGTACATGGCTGCCATGGGAATATTTTGTAGTAGTGTGAAATTTAAATTAGTGCACAGTAGCAAATGTTTCCTGTCTAGCAGCATATTTAAAGTTTGAGTATCCAGTGTTAAAGTCAAATGATACAAGCAAAAATAGTCTGTAGAACAGTGTCTGTAATGATGTTTTCGGTTGTAGAGCAAGTATTCTTTGGATCAGTCTTTTTATTGAATATTTGATAACATACAATCAGGAATTTAAAAAAAAAAGACTTTTGATCTCTTAAGCAAAATGCAGTTTCAAGAAAATAAGGTAAAGGGGTTTGCTTTCCCCATTGCCCAGGGAGGCCAATTTTACCCATATTTACATGTGTGCAACTCGTACTGAAGTCATTAAGAGTTAACCCATATGAAGCAGGGACAGAATGGTTTCCAGGTTTGGTTTGAACGTTTAGAAGTTCTAGATTAAAGAAAGGAATAAGGGCAAAGAAGGAAAATAAAAGCTAATGAAAGCCTGTGAATTCTAGAATCTATTTTACAGACTAAACTTGAAACTTGAAATGAGTGATTCTTTATCTTCTTGTTATGCTGACCTTCTCTTAAATCTGACCCCACTGTAAAAATCATTGTTTCATGATGGTGCCCTTGCCTTTATCCCCTTACAAAGTATGTTAATTTCAGGCTACAAAAATAATATCCAAGTGAAACCAAAATGTATTAACTTTGACCTTAGTGATGGATTGCAGTATTATTTCTTTTAATGCTCTTAATGCTTTATATGTTTACAGCCATTCTTTCCCAGCAATGCCAAGGCTATAAGAGAGATTTTACTATATATTAATTTCACATAGACTGGGCCAGATTGCTAAGACAGTGCCAGTAAGCCAGGAACCAACTGATGGCCATTGTGAATGTGAGGCCTCGATTAACTCTATTTCAGTTGAAAACTAAAACCTACATATAAGAATTCTGGAGAAAACAGGATCCTCTGATGCATTAATCTGAATGCTCCTTCAGCAGTGCTGATGTCATTAACTAAAAAATGTTCTGGATGTGTATATATGGATACACTCCGTTCTTTTCAGCATGAGTGAAAGAGAATGCAAGTTCTGAAGTTTAAGGTATACACCAAATTCTGATTTTTGTAACTGAAACCTTGTTATGACTTTTATTTAGGGGTTGTTCTAAAAGTGATAATGTATCCAATTTTTTTTTAATGATCTTGCTTACAACACTGGTCATGTCCTCACACTGAATGCACACCACATGATTTCTGAATGTAGAGCAAGTTCTCAAAGTAGTAAGGGAAAGAGAACATTGGTGGTATTATATCCATAAGTGACATTTATACACAAAGATATTACAGACGAGCCAACGTTCTGTTCACTGTAAGGAATCTGTTAAGCTAAAGTAGTCAACCTTAAGTCTGCCAGTTTACCTTACATAAATATACATCAGTACCTGTAGTAGTTTCTTAAACTTTTACTATAGGAAATAACTTGAATACTGTCAAAGGAGTAGCTATTTAACTATCAGGCAATTGGCGAGACTTTAAGGATGTTCACTGTGACTTTGGTTTCACAGCATATTGGTTGGGCTGTCTTTATTCTAGTGTTAACTACAACCAATTTAATTATATGGCTGCTATTCTCCTCTGCATTGCAGATTGTTTTAAACTTTACTACAATGGACCTGTACAAGAGCAGTCTCTGCTGGTATGACTATATTGAAGTAAGAGATGGCTACTGGAGAAAATCACCTCTGCTTGGTATGAAACTGTTCCCACTGCGCTGTCTATGGTTACCAAAGTTGTTCAACGTATAGTTAGCATACAGAAATTTGCAATACAATGTATAGTTCAAAGTATAATTAGCATAAATAATTTTGCAAACCTTTGAAAAACTGCAAAATGCTCAGAATATTAATAAATAAAAATACTCCTCACTCCTCCAAAACAAGAAACAAACAAAAAAAAAACCCAACAAGGAAATAAATGTTCATCTCAGTGGAGCAAGAGGTTATTAAGCAGATCTTGAAACCGAGCATGACAAATGAGTATGTGTGTGCTTAAAATATCTGCTCATGCAGTATTTCTGTGTTTTAAATAACTAGGTTGTATAGATTTGATGATAAAACTTCAGGAATATTTTTTGAGTAAGTCAATGTCTCATGTACTACCAGTCAGCATAACTGGTAATTAACTTCCTGTGACTAGAACACCAGCTGTACAGTTCTACTTATCAGCTTTGTCTCTTTAATTTCTCTGTGTGGATAGGAGAGAACTTTCAGTTTGAGTAATGGACATTCAACCCACCAAGATCTTCTTGCAAGTCAATGATGTAGCCCATGAGACACCCTTTTCTTTAATAGAGACAGAGGTGTGGCTGGAAAGATTTGAAGCCCCATCATGCCATGCTCAGACCGTGGAATGCTGGGACTTTTAGTTTGTATAGGATGGGAACTGGTACTTATTGCTTCAGGCTCTACTCTGGTATAATGTAGATAAACAAGAGAATTGTTAAACTGGGGCAGAAAAAACCCCTAAGATTTTATATTTTTTGCCTTTTTAACTAATATAATTTATGCCAGAGCTATTCTGTGGAATTTGAGAAAAATATTTGAAATGTTAATAAATTATTTCTTGCATATTTCAGTACAAGTAATTATTACATTTCTGAACAAGCAGATGCACTGACATCCCTACTTGCTCAGTTAGTGTGAATATATATCTTTGACATTTATGTGGCTATAAAATGTGTATTGCATGCTACCACATACATAGTAGTGGTATTCATGTCTATGTGATAAATTGCAGATTCACATGATAAATTATATGTATTATGTACCTTTGACTTCCATGCCTGCTGTCTACCCACTAATCCCATCTACTTCAAAAGGCTGTCATTTTTAAATTTAAAAAAAATATACCAGAGAAGCATTGCCTTTTTTCCTCCCACAAGCTGACATTCAATCAGTCTGAGGTCCAGGATGCATAATGCTTAATTCTAGATCAGTGACAGGTTTAAAGTATGATATCTTTTGACCCACTGTGGTTAGAAAGAGGAATACCTGCCCCCATTCCTCTGAGACTTTTATATTTGGTCTGATGGTTCTAAAGGAGCCTTGGAACTGGGAATAATAGCACCAACAAAATTATTATAAAATCTCTGTCTCTCTCTCATGTATGTGTTAGGTCCCAATTGTGCAAAAATGTATGTGTTTAACTTTAATCATTTGAGTAAGTCATATGTATATAAACAGGTCTGGTAGAATTTGATTTTTTTTAAAATAATTTTGATGGATAATGTCAACATTTATTTTAAAGCATTTTTAATTGATTTTAAATTTTCAAGGTTGTGGGAAATTATGAAGAGGGGGGCTGGGCAACAGGGGAGGTCAGACAATAATTATTTAATGACAGTAGCTTTTGAGATTTTAAAAGTTAAAGCTTTATAACTATTAAAACTTGTCAACATCATATGTCAAAATGTACAAAGTAAATATTGTTAAATCATACTCTAATAAGTTCTCAAGGAACATTTTTCTGACTTTGCTTATCTGTAAATATCTATTATTATCAATGGAAATATTATTGTTGATTTGTGATGGTGAAATCAGCATTTATTGATAAAAAGCTAATCCTTCCCGGCCTATTTATAAAGTTAAACACACATGTTTGACTTGAAGGATTTGGGCCTGGAAGATGACATAAAGTACACTTATTCATTGCTTGTTTTTAGGCAGGTTCTGTGGTGACAAACTGCCAGAAGTACTCACATCTACTGACAGCAGAATGTGGATAGAGTTCCGTAGCAGCAGTAATTGGGTAGGAAAAGGTTTTGCAGCAGTTTATGAAGGCAAGTCACTGTGAATATTAAAAATGACTTAATCCTATGGATAAAGATTAACAAGAAACATTTTAATATCATGAGAAAAGTGGACACTGATAAATAGTTAACTTCATCTAAAATTAGTTTTCTTAATTTTTAAACAGACAGTTTTGTTGTTTTGGTGTGGACCATCAACTTGACAGATGTACAGTTTTGAAATTGCTGATGTGATCACATTACAGATGTCATCCTTTCTAATAACATCAGTAATGGCAATCATAAGTATATCTTGCACATTTTTAAAATTCCTTAACTAAATGATAGTTTGAAACTCTCCAACTTTCTCAGTAGATTTTAAGTTCTGTTCTTTAGTACGTACACTTCTACACAGAGCTTACAAAACAAGGACATTTCCATTTTCCTTTAGTTCAGGTGTGTTGAGTCCAATTTGTTAATGACACCTCTGAAATTTAATATGGCCATTTCTTTGTCATGGGAAGTATTGGGAGTGGGGAGTTGCTGCATATTTCTTGTTGGATGTTTTGTTTAAGCGGCAGCATTGAAGAGAAAATGTATTTAATGTTTTGTTCTATACTTTTAGTTCTATATTTCCCCACCTTCCTTTACAAAATCTAGTTCTACTCCTTCATGTACTGTAGTTTAAGTAAATGAGAAAGTTAATAGACACCTGCTTGAAATACAGTAAAGCTCAGTTTAACACTGTTTAGTATATTTAGATATTTAGATATTTAATATATAATTATAGGCCCCAATCCTGAAAACACTTATGCATTTGAATAACTTTAGTCATGTGGTTATTCCACTGAACTGAAAGTATAAGTGTTTCCAGGATTAGACTTTAATTTGTAGGTAAAGATTCATAGATTACTGTAGAGGATGAAGTTTCTGTCTCAATATTCTGTTTTACTGAGGCTAATAAACTCTACATGAGGACATGGTTATTTATAAGAAATGTATGTTACATAACCCCCAAAGGCATATAAAAAGTGAAATTATTTTGTGACTATTTTAATAATGTCTTTTTAAAAAGTCACAAATCATAAATATCATTGATTCCAGAGTCTTCTCCAGTGTTTAAGGTACTGAATTATTAAACACAGTAAACACTCTGTGTAAACAAAAATGTGCAGTAGTTTAAACTGCCAACCTTGATTTCAGGAATTTGACCTTTTTAGAGAGTGCACATTTTTTCTTGTATAATTTCATCACCACACAAAAATATCAGTTCAAGAAGAGGGGAAAATGTCAGTCCTAAAAATATACTTAGATTGAGTTTTGTGCTCTCATCAGCAATCTGTGGAGGTGAGATCCACAAAAACGAAGGCCAGATCCAGTCTCCTAATTATCCTGATGACTACAGACCAATGAAGGAATGTGTGTGGAAAATAACAGTGTCACAGAACTACAATGTCGGATTAACCTTTCAGGCATTTGAGGTAAAGCCATTTAACTGATCTCAGCAAACCATCTAGTGGATAAATGACAGTGCCATTTAAGGGAATCCTCATTAACCCAATGAAGAAACAAAGAATTCTCTGTTTTGTATTTTTTTTTTTTTAAAGTAACCTCTACTGCTGAAGTTTCTTTTCCTTAGGACCTTTCCTGTTGCAGAAATTTTCAAGAAGATTAAAGGGGTTTTACATTATCTGTGCTATTTGAATTGGAATGTTTTAAGTACTGACAATAGTTTCTTTTGACAAATGCATAATCCTGTTCCGCAAGACTGCTTTAGGATTCTATTAAATAATAGAGCTGTTATTTCTTTTCTAAATCTAATTGTTAAAAAAAGGAATGTCTTTCTGGAAAGAAACCAGTTTTCTACTTTTATTATGCAAAAAGGGGTACTGTATTTTAAAAAAAGCCAAATTCTTAAAATGGTCTAAAAGTCCATATTTTTAAAATGTAACATCTCTATAGTGTATCTCTGTAAATATTTTTATTGAATGGCACAGGCCAGTAAACTTGTCCCTAACAAAGGCAATTGATATTTCATACAACCCATTTTACATACTATATGTGCTGATTTGAAGTTCACTGCTAAGTTTAGTAAATACTCTTGTTGTCTACTCTTTCTGTTTAAATATTTCATTAATGTATTGAATTTGGGAACAATGGCTCAGATCAGCAAAGATACTTAGGTGCCTAACCTCCAGATTTAGGCACCTAAACCTCAGATTTAGGTGTTTAAGTTGCAGTTTTGGCTCCACGGCAATCCACATCTCCCACTATTTTAGGTGGGTCCCTGCCTATTGTGCTGGCTATTGTGGAGTGCATTCTTCAGTCCCTATCTCTCTCCATTCATTTGATAGGGAGATTAGGTACCTAACTGAGGCTTTGTGGATCTCAATGGTGTTTCTGTAATTTCCTATTTGCCTAAAATTGACCCTTATCATAGCAATGCCCAAGTCCCTTTGTGCATCCAGGCAAATATGTCTGTCTGTTTCATCTCTATTGTTCCTGATCCTTCAGCCTTTAAGTGACTTGCCACCGTTTAAAATCAATGGGAATTCTGACACAGAATTATCAAAAGAGCAGGCCTAAGTGGCCAAATTTATCGTCAGTAATGACCATATATTATAAACATTAGAAGAGACTTTCATAGTTGTTACCTGCAGTCTCCTATCTTTTTGTCAGTCCTAAATTAATGTCCCACAAAATACAGGGTAGAATACTCTTCCCCAGCCCAAGAATCCTTTTGAATGTAGTTAGACTTCCACAGTTCTGGCTCAGAGTTACCTATAGTATCATGTCCATCTCTCTCTTTTGAAAATTGTTTTAAACGGACAGTATTCAGAGTAATTCCATAGTTCTTAATCTTCTTCCTTGTATGGCTCATGTAAATGTAGAGCAACAACTATAATTTTACAGCTAGACAATTGTGTCTCGAGTAGCAGAGTGTATTGCTGTGATGCCTCCTTTGTATTTGTGAATTGGGCATTGAGTTGTTATATGTTCCATGGTCTGTTCTAGTTGACCATAGTCGCACACTGGAGACTCTTTAATTTTTCATTTTTGCAGCAAGTATCCTCATCTGCCATGGTTTGTTTTTAATAAGACCTGCTATATCAAACTATAGAGTCCATTGTCATGGATCAGGATTGATTAGGCAGCTCTATGAAATCTGACATTAAACAAGATTACTTTGTATAATGGACAAGGAATGCCTTTCCTGCAATAGCTATATGAACAAAAACACAGAGCAGTGGTTCTTATTTTTATTACTACCTGAGAGGAATTAGTTTGTCTTCTCTGAAATGGCAAAAAACAGTTTCTCTCTGCTGCATATAAACTAAACAAGCAATGTCCAAATTCAAGCTTATATTGGCAGCATCTTTTACTAAGTCATCATAATTTGGTGTCACTTCTTGTTACAAGAACTTTTGCTTCACCGTCTCATGTGCTGAAAACTCAAGAGACAAAAAGTGGTTGGAAAAGATATCAAGGAAACAGATAAAACAAACAAACAAAAAAAAAGAAATTAAATCAATATTGGATATATGTGTGGCTGAACTGCAGTTCACTTCCCAAATATATTAATTCATGAGTGTTAAGGGTTTTTTATAGTCCCTTGTGTATCTGTAACAGACCAATTTGGAATGTTCTGTTACAAATGACAAAAGGTATCAGATATCCTTAAGTAGTTTATAGTACTATAGCAAAATGATCTCAAATCTGGGTTCAAAGATGTCACTTAATTTCAATATCATTGGTGCATTGCCCAGCAAAACAGAAATGTGATTTAAAAATCAAAAGTCCCTATGTCAGGTTGAACCAAAAATAGTGAAGGGCAGACAGAAGTTACTACAGTGTGTTTGTATGAAAATTATTTGTTTGTCCGTTGTAAGGTGCTTTTGTGTCAGATAAATTCTGATTGTACATAGTGCATTAAAATAACTTTATAAATAACCTCCAGTTTATAATTAAATCCCCAGAAAAATCAAGACCTTCAGATCTTATCACTGAGTCATCTTGTTTTGTGGGCATTGCAGCTTCTGCAGAGTGTAGGATCACCTGCTCTTCTTTAGCTCACTGATAGAGGAATTGCACTATGATTTAGGCAAAGCAGCATAAATATTAGCTTCATTAACTCCACTTCCTTGCTTTTCTGGTGTTGTAGAAGCACTCTCTCTTCTCTCTCTCTCAATCTCTCCTGCTGGAGATGTTCCACTTTGTATAAATAATTAAATATTCTTTGGGCCAGAAGAGAGAGTGACTTCATAGCCCAGTGGTAGGGCACTCAGCTGCAATCAGGGAGACCCAAGTTCAAGTTTTTGCTAGTCCAAATCATGCAGAGCAAAGACTTGAACCTGAATTTTCCACATTCAAGGTGAGCGCACTGCCATTGGGCTATTGACTATTCTGGGATTGAAAAATAAATTCTTATAATCTGTCTGAGACAGTAAAGATTTTGAAAATAAGAATCCAGACTGTCCTGACAGGCAGCCAAACTTTCTGGGGACTTCAAATTGGGTGTTACCTCCAGAAGGGAAGGAAATTTGGGGTTCTGTGTATGTCTCTTTACTTCTTCACATATCACACACTGTATAACCATTAAATGTGAGAAAGCAGAACTGGACCTGAGCTGTGACTCTTAAACACCAGCCCATTAGATCTGATGAGAAACCTCCTCTAACTCACTTTGTGAGACAGTATTAGGGCATGAGAGGAAAAGGAGGTATAGAACAGATTGGTTTGGGAGAATTGGTCAATGTCCTGCCAAGTTCCCACCTGTCTTACCCTCTTTTGGGCCATGTCCAACTACCTTCTCTGGATCTCCATGGTCACTTCAACCAGCCTCATCTAGTCCTGGAGTCCCCTTTCTGGCCACTGCTGCTGCCTCCATCATGTGGATTTCTCTGGCTTTCTTTCATTCTTGTTCTGTCATGCTGCCTTGACTTTCTTCAGCAGCTGACTGTTCATACTACCGACAAAGCTACATTTTTTGCTTTAAAAAATTAAAATACATTTTATTTATTTACTAACAATTTGCATGTTTTTCACCCCCATGTAATTTGAAACAATATAGTTTTAACCCTCCAATAAACAGGTGATGGGCCCAATCTGAACTCAGTGGGAGTCATTCTGTTACTTTAAATAGGTGTTGGATCAAACTCTAAACTGGGAAGCATAGCAGACATTTGCAGCTTAGCATAGCAGACCTTTCCACAGTAGCGCTGCCAGATAACACAACAGCATAATGTCCTAAAATTTGAGTCTCAGATAAGGAAAACACACTTCAAATCAGTTCTTTTTATTTGTCGCCAAAGGGTTTTAAAGTTATTTATTACTTGTCCAAAAACACTATATTTATCCTATGGTTTATATTTCAGGTTGTAACTAGTTAATCTCTAAGTATTATTAGTATTGGAACCATTTGCAGTGGTATTGCACTAAAAATAAATTAATCTAGTCAAATGATCACCTTACTTGAATGTTTGGTGTAAATCAATAACACTTAAGTCGGTTGATTTTTACAGTCTTAGATGTTTAACAACTTACCACTGCCCAAAATAGATTTTTATCTTTCTTCCACTGCCAAAAATGAAAGGTGATGCTCAGAAAGGAAACTGGCATTTTACTTCAATGGGAGTTGGGCATATGTAATTTAGAGCTGAATTTGGCCCATAAAATATTTTCCAACTTCCCCTCTAGAGTGGAACGGTGTTCCCAATCATAGAACAAAACTGAGTTGCTGAATGACCTTATGCTCCTGTAAATGTAAACTGTGAACAAAAAATAAAGTTAGACCCTTCACTGATTTTAATGGTCTTGGGAGCAGACCAATATACCCTACCTCTGAGTATAATAGCTTTTTACTCTATTACTGTTAATAAAATAATGCTAACAGAATTTCATTATAATTGTTAATATTAAAAAGTTCTCAGTTCTTTAAAACATTGGAACGTGAAGTTGTACATTTAAAATTTACGCTCTAAACCTTTGAAAAACTGGTGCTCAGCTAGACATATGCCTGACCACAGCATTAGTCATGCATGTGAAACTCCTAATAAAGTCAGTAATGCAATAATTATGCCACAGGTTCTTATGATCTTTCTTACTTACCACCTTAACTCTGGTTCTGATGCTACTCATGATCAAAATGCCAAGATGGCTCTCTCTAATACCTAAGACCCTGACCTTGCAAACACATAAGCCCCTGTAGCATTACTCATGCAAGTAGTCCACTTCTTTCTATGGTATTGCTTACATGGTGAAAATTATATGTATGCTTACGTGTATGCAGGATTTGAGCCTTAGATAAGAAAATGGACAAGTTTTGTACAAGAGGGACAAAATTCATTCTTTTAAAAATAAACAAAACAAAAACAAAACTGAGCAGGTTTACTCCCTCTCCCCACATAAAAGAATCAGAAATCCAAATGTACTAAGAAAAAGCTTCTTAGTTCTATAATAGTTTCTATTCCACTTGCCTAAACAAAACTCCTTTATGTTATGTGTTAGTCCATGGTTAAACAGAGCATTGTTGTATACTTACAGATCGAAAGACATGACAACTGTGCCTATGACTACTTAGAAGTCCGAGATGGAACCAGTGAAACTAGTCCTTTGATTGGCCATTTCTGTGGCTATGATAAGCCTGAAGACATTAGATCTACCTCTAATACCCTGTGGATGAAGTTTGTTTCTGATGGAACAGTTAACAAAGCAGGGTTTGCTGCTAATTTTTTTAAAGGTTTGTATTATATGGGCATTGGCTTTCCATGTGTTATTGAAAATAAAGAAGAATTACAATTTTTGTATGTTCTGTTACAAAAAATATTAAAGATACAGTGCATGTAGAATACAAGATGAATATTATTTTAGTTCCTGTTCTGATTAGAAGGGAGTAGCCTGATTTTTTTCTTACCTTCTACGACCTCTTTCTTATTCAGTTATCAGTATCTGGGGAAAATGTTACCAGATCAAAATGGCAATGTTTTTATATTCACTTTGCTCACGTGTAAATGATGCCAGGTGGTGAGAAATCAAACCCAATCTGTCTTCCTAATTTCTTCAGTTTCAAATGATTGGTTGAATGTTGAAGCATCTTTGACAGAGATGTAATTACTCCTGTTAAACATGATTAGAGGATAATTGTGTTGGCAGACATATAAAAAATAATTGAAAGAATAAAATTTCAATAGAAATAGTATTGTCTGAGAAGTTCATGTATTGTTGTGCTCTCTTAAATAGAAAATGTACCATTCTTTCTAATTGCTTAAAGCTACACTGTCACTTTATTATCTGCCAAAAGCAAGCGCAAGTGCATAGTGGAGCTGCCCTAGGTAGATCTCAGGAAGCATACTGTGACTTTGAGAGTCACAATCTCCCTTTCAGTTTCCTTACTGCTCCAGGGAGGAAATAAACTGCAGTGAGGTTAGTGCCTGGTATAGTATTATCTCTTGCCATGCCAGTGCATTTACAGTGGTTAAAGTGGTGGGAGCATGGAGCCAAGGTGCCATCCAGTCCTTCCTGTATTTATTATTATTAATTATGACAATAATGCCTACGTTCACAAGGTGTAGAAGTAGAAGCTGAGTGGACCTGGCTTCCCCTCCGGAGCCCATGGTACAGGTAGCCCACTCCCCCTTATTCTCTTGCCCAGCCACATAGGGCTAACCCTTACCATCTGTTTTCACTCTGTACAATACAACAGTGAGAGAGAAGAACATAATTGTCAGTGTTTCATTTATTTCAAAAGAGAATATTCTTCATATTTACCACTCTGCAAGGAAATATATTGCACATCTCAGGTGTATTTGAGCATGAATATTATGAGCATGTTTCACTGCTAGCAGAGATAATACTTTATTCCATTTGTTCTGATGCATCTTGTTCACTTTAATATCAGTAGAATGAAAACCTGGGATTTGAGGATTCTATTAATCTGATTTTGACTATGAATTCAGGATAATGTACAAATTCATTCTGCTGGAGATAAAGTGCCCTTCAAGCGACCCTGCTGGGGATTTCCAGTCATTCTCTCAGTACTTTACTCAACCCTTAGATTGCTGCTGCCTAAATCATTGTATGCTGGCCACAAAATGCTTATAAATTAGGTCTGTAGCTGTCAGTTGCTATTGTAGTGAAAAAGAAGAAAGTAAGTTTTATTTACTCAGTTACAGGTCTTTAAGATTTTTAAAATGCTCCCATCAATAGAGATAAAGTACATGTTCTAATGGTATGCACACTACTTGCTGGAGAATAATATCAATCTATTCAACCATTAGAGATGAGGAGGAAGAAGATTTTTAATTAATGCTTTTTACATTCTTTTATGTCTTCATAGAGGAAGATGAATGTGCCAAACCTGACAATGGGGGCTGTGAACAGCGGTGTGTGAATACCCTGGGCAGTTATCAGTGTGCTTGTGATCCTGGCTATGAACTTGGACCTGACAAAAAGAGTTGTGAAGGTACAGTACACTGCTAATTTAAAGAAGTCTTAAAACTTCTGGGTATGTCATTTTATAGAGCCATCTTTTATATAATAAAATGTATGCATTAATGAGTATAGGTATTGGCATACAGACTGGAAAATATCTTTCACTGTACAATGTCTGTCTATTATAGTCTTATTCACACTTCACTGATCCACACACTACATAATTTGCCTTTAGAAAAGTGCATTTTCTCTCTGTGTCTTAGGAAGGGTTTACCAGCATAGCAATACACTGAGGTCTCAGATTTTAAAGACTTCATTGTTCTTATCAAATTATCTGACATAATTTTATCATTGCTACAACATGTAGTAGTAGAACATGTTCATACTAAGCTTCACTTGTCAAATGAATGAAATACTGTTTTGTGACTTGCTTTTATAACTACATTTGTTCACTTGCTCCCTGGTTTGCCAAAATTTAATGATTTGCAATGGGTTTCTACTGTTATTTTAAAGAATCCTTTTACTTATCTTTTCATTTAAAAAATGTCATATTAAAAATATAATCTGATATCAAAACCACTTATTTAAAGCAAGGCAACTGTAGATTTAATAATCATGTGGAGAAATCAAAAAGGCCCATAAATGGAAGATACTGCAAAACTAGGATTAGATTATGATATCTCTTTGCCCATAAAACTGATTATATGTACAGTAAATGGAGCTCAGTGCTATTGGTCATTAAAATAGATTAATATTAATAATTAAATAAATCATATGCTAATTCACAAATTCTAGTAAATTCAGAGATGTGACCTTTTAGATCATCCTTATTTAATCTATTTTGCCTCAGTATTGTAAGGGGTCTGAAAACAGTGCCCAGTGATATGGTTCACTTTAGGAGGCGTTAATAGGTACTACCTCTGAATTCTGTGGTGTTGTGGAACTAAGCAAGATTTGTGACAGTGTTGTAACTTTCATTATTTATTTTGTGTATAGTTTCCTTAAGCTTTATTTTAAAGATAGTCTTAGAAATGAATGAGGCATACCTCATTGACATGATGAGTACAATTGCTCATAAGAAGCCATCATTGTTTTTTGTTTCAAATTCCTTAACATACACATCAAAGTGACCCTGTATCCCAAATACTAGTTATGACATTGTTATAGGACGTCTGGTTCCAGGGCCATGCATGTAGATGCAGGGCTTATTTGCTGATTCATGCTAGAAGGAAGTGTGTTCCAATCCAATTGTAGGAAAGGTTTTGTTTTGTCTGCATACTTATCTCAATCGGTAAAGACTAGAGAAGAGAGGAGGGTCTTTCAGAAAACTCCCTAAAAACAGAGCGTTCAGGAAAAACTACCTCCCACTACTTCCCGTATAAAGGCAGAAGCAGCTCTGATAAGAGCTGAAAGTACTCTTAAAAAGAAGAGAAACTGAGGATGAACAGCCATTTACAACTCCCCTGATTCTTGTCCCAGTCCAGGTTAGAGCAGCTTGTGGGTCTCCAACTCACCATGGTCCACAAGACACAGATGGAAATAGCCAAAGTGCAGTATGTTCCAGCCAACATCAGGCTTTCAGCACACATTCTGCACCCCCGGGAGCTGATATGCTGGTTCTATAACCCCATGCTGAGGGGACTTGTAGGTGATTTCTGATCCCTTAGCAGTGCTGAGTTGCACAAATGCAGTGAAACAGGGTAAAGAATCTGCCCCCAAAATATTGATTTGCCCAGTGACTTGACTTTTTTGAAAGTGTGTTTGGCCCTCATGCTGAAAGACACTACTGACTTAGACTATTCACTCCTTGCTATTTGTGGTGTATTATTTGGTCATATGGTAAAGTTCTGCAGCCTTATTGGATGACTGAATTTTTTAAATAGAAGAATAATGAATGACAAATTAAAAATAGCAGAAATTCTTCTGAAAAAAGGTGAAACCACAAACCTTTCTGTATCCACTAAGCTTTAGGAACACCGGATGGCTGTGTAAATATTTGCAAATAAAATAGTATGAAATCCATGAATAGCAGAGTGTAGAATGGATTTTGGGTAATTTATTCCCAAATATATTCTGAATTTTTCACCACAGTATTTGAACAGCTGTGTTTTTAACAAAAGTAACCTTTGTACATAAATAATATCTGGACACCATCACTGGGTGAGAGCCCTTTTGGCAAGGAGAAGGCACATTTATACAACTTATGCTGAAAGAACAGTTGATATATTTCACCCTTCCAGATTGTGTATCAGGGACAATGGGTGGTCAGGAGAAGGGGTGAGGGAAGCAGAGATTGAGGCATTCCATGGATCCTGGGAAATACACATGAAGAGACAGGATCTGGCAGGGTTGTGGGGAGGTATATGGAATTGGGTGAGAGAGAAAATGTGAATGTGATAAAGTGTCTCAAATGTCTTAAATTAGATTGTAAACTGTTCAAGTCAGGGACTATTTTTTCTTTGTGTTCGTATCATATATAGTACAATGGAGCTCTGATCCTGATGGTTCTGTCTGAGTACTACTGTAGTACAAATAATGTCTGAGAGGGCTGAGTCATCTTATTTAATATGTTTCTGTTTATAACAAAATGTAGTTTCAAGGTTGTCTGCAAATAAGTGCTGCTCTTCCTTTTCATTTTACATTTCAGCTGCTTGTGGAGGACTTCTAACAAAGCTAAATGGGACTATCACCACACCAGGATGGCCCAAAGAATATCCTCCAAACAAAAACTGTGTGTGGCAGGTGGTTGCTCCCACTCAATACAGAATTTCAATGAAGTTTGAGTTCTTTGAATTAGAAGGAAATGAAGTAAGTAACCATGGACTGAGAATTATACAGGCTAGTTAACAGTTGCAGGGTTGTTCAAAAATAGAAATTGTCTCATACAACAACACTGCTTTAAATACTGACAATTTCCATGGAAATCCTTGTTTTCATTAACTTTGAGTTTGGCACTGTTTCTGGAGTCTTTCAAAACATACATAGAATGACTTGCTTTTTTTTAAATATATGAGTATTATACTGTATATGTATCAAAAGAAATGCCTTCTGCTGAGCTTCAGCTGGCTTTTTTGTAAACAAACTAAAACAAACAAATGGCCGAGCCATTAATTGGAACCAATTCAAGAAAAGACAAAAGTCTGGAAGAACTGAATTATGTGTAAAGAATAAAAATACTGAATATATATAACTTGGTTAAATAAGGAGTACTGAAGCATTACAGCCATATATAACCATTTCAAGGTGAAAATACTAAGATGAGAAAGTAACTTTTAGAGTGGAACAAGAAGTATAATAAGGAGCAATGGAATGAAATAAGTAAAAGAAACATTTAGACTGAATGTCAAAATAAACTTCCTACTTGAATTATGGAATGACCTCAATGATTTTTTATTTTTTAAGCTCCCTGGCTTCAGATAATTAACTACCCTGCATCTCAGTCTTTTACAGATTATAGAATCATACAAATGTAGGACTGGAAGGACCTCAATAGGTCATCTAGCCTGCAGTGAGGCAGGACTAGCTATTATTTAGATCATCCCTAAATGGTCTAGATAATACTCAAAGAACAGAGTGTTTGTCTAACCTGTTCTCAAAATCCTCCAGTGATGGAGATTCCATAGTCTCTCCATGTAATTTGTTCCAGTGCTTAGCTACCCTTATAGTTAGGAAGGTTTTCCTAATGTCTAACCTAAATCTCACTTGCTGCAATTTAACCCATTATTTCTCATCTTGTCCTCTGTGGATAAAGAGAAAAAGTTATCTTCCTCCTCTTTATTGCAACCTTGTAAGTACTTGAAGATTTTTTATCATGTCCCCCCACATTAATAACTAAACCTCACAAATCCCTATGAAGTAAAGATGTCATTATTAGAACAAATAAATAATGCAAACTTTTTTCAAAACTACTTTGTTTTCTAGTCAGCTCTAAGTTTGTGTCTCCATTTTGCAGATGTGGAAACTGAGGCAGGGAGAGATTGTCAATTGTCCAAGGTCACATGGGAAAGGTGACTGGCAGATGTGGAAAAAAATCGTAGATCTCTTAACTCTCAGCCCTGTGTTTTGATCACAAGACCATTCTCCTCTCTTGAGTTGCTAAAAGTAGCTACAGTTCCATGATGTTAGTTAGATAATAGTAACAGAAGTTATGAATTTTAGTACTTTAAATGATATCCAGAAGAAAGTGTTACAGTATATCAAGCCACTAATACATTTTGTATAGTGTCTAAAAACACAGACATAAAATGGGTGCTAACAGTGTATACGTAATAAATTATTTAGATACTTATTTATTATGATATTTAATTAATTATTAAACTGTTTTTCTGCATAAATTTTAAATTAGCTGGATATATTTACAAGTAACTGTTACATCTTTGCTAATAAATACAGTTGTAATATACTTGTATGTCTGTTAATGTTTTATATACTGCCATATAAAAGAAATTAGATCATTAAGCCTACATTCAAATAATATTACATGTCTAATTTAAATCCATGAAATCATTACAATTCCCCTTAAATCATCCTGATAGGCATAGCATTGAGCTCTCTGAGTAGTGGGTATTGGGATTTATTTTCACATTATTGGGAGCTGCATGTGGAAATCCCAGGTATCAAGATGACAATTTAACTCAGGTGAGTTAAAATAGACTTCTACCAACTCAGTATTTCCTTGTGCCTGTTACAATAAGCAAGACTCTCTATATTACTTAAGTGGAGTTATGATGACTGAATGAGCTGCATTCCACAGCAGTAACATGTGAAAGTGATTCCAGTAATTATAAATACTTTAGAGCTTTCTCTCCAATATTTATTGTAAAGTAAGAAACATGGCAAAACATTGGAAATAGTTTTTATAGTCCATAAGGAGATAGCAACAAAAGCCAAAATAGTCTTTTTGTGTAGTTTAAATAAATAAAGATTGTGATTTATCAAATTCATGCTTCCATTTCATGCACAATCTAAGCACTATATGAATCCTCCTGGCCACTGTTTTCTCTTTAGCTATTAATTGCACACAACTGGAACATTTTTGATTAAATGGTTGATAGTTGAGCCTAAGAAGCTTAGAAGTTTCGGGGTGGAAGGTTTTATATAGACATGGGATTATGCACTGAAAGTATTATCCTGGGTAGTAGGCCTTGCATAAATGGTGTTTTTTTTTTCTAAACCTCCTAATGAAAATGACACAAATTAGTCCTCTAAATTATATCAGTGCCACTGCTGAGAAAGATGTGACAGTATTAAGAAAACAGATTTGTACTTTCATAAAAAAATAATTTGGTCTTAAATTTACAATGGGAAAGACTTGGCTTGCAGAGTTTCCATATGAAAGGTAATATATTTTAAGTTATAGGGTGTTTAAAAAAAAAAACACAACCCACAAGCATCCAGAACCTTATAACTGTCTATGACTCAGAAATGGCTTTATTCTTCAGTGAACATTTGCAGGCCTTAGTCCAATGTCTTTAGAGTTTTTCCTTTTTAATTAAAATAACTGAGCTATTAAACATTTTTAAAAGTAGATACTACGTATTCATGCATGAACTTTGTCTTAAAACATGTCATTTAGAAACTTATATTTTAAACATTACAACATATTTATTAAAACAAAATCAACAAACATTTGTAAAGGAGTCTAAGATAAAAGATGCAAAAATATTAAATATTGAAAAATATCAATACAAATTTAACATTGTAACATAAATCAATAGAAGATCTTATATTTTAAATGTAGAGGCACATACATGGAATTTTTTATCTATTTTTGGCTAATACAAAAATCTTTTTCTTCCCTAGGTTTGTAAATATGATTATGTGGAGATCCGTAGTGGCCTTTCTTCTGATTCCAAACTGCATGGTAAATTTTGTGGTACAGAAGTGCCTGAAGTGATCACATCACAGTACAACAATATGAGAATTGAGTTCAAATCTGACAACACAGTCTCAAAGAAAGGTTTCAAGGCCCACTTCTTTTCAGGTATTAAAAATCACTCTTGTGTACTATGGATACTTCTGAGTATAGAGTGTCTATTTGAAGTGAATCTTTTCCCCAGGTTGTGTTCTTCATTGCACAGGTGATGAATGTGAAAGGTCTCTCTCCTTTTGATTATAGTTTTAATTGTCTGTTCAATGTTATGTTAATAAAATATAACAATAGTTATCTTGAATTGAAATATATGTATATAATGAGAAATATGTGAAATAGGAGGGTTTCTTCCTAACAATCCAGGCCCATATTCTACAAATATACACAGTCTGGAAGGCAAAGAAAAGGTAAACTTCACAGTGTGTGCCCAGAATTAAAACAACAAACTTCTGTTTTTCTACTTTGTTTGTTTGTTTAATTGTTAATTATCCCAGTCATAATGTGATATAAATGATACATTACAATATTTCAGTACATTTGTATTTTGCTCTCATTTGTTCTTATTAAATTGCATTGTTTATGAATTGCTTCTTGCTAGGTATTTGTTAAATATGGTAGAATCTTTCTTGACTGACTTTGAACTTTTCCATATTTTATGGAATAGACCTTGATCTTGCAAACATCTATGAACGTACTTTTTTTAAGCACATGGGTAGCCTGAATGGGGCAAATCAGATAGTCCACTGGTATAAATTGTCATAGCTCCATTGACTTCTATGGATCTATGACATTTTACATCAGTTGAGGATGTGAATCATTGACTTTAATGGGACTACTCATATAAGTAAAGAGCATAAGCAAATATTTGCAGGATCGCAACCCTAGTAATCACTCACGTAGGATTTTATTATAACCATGTGTCCATGTTGCAGGATACCCTCTGATAATAGTAATAGAATTCTTCTTACAATCTTGAATAATTAAAAATATCTGTTACTGCATCTAGGATTTGAGTTTTACCCTGTCATTTTCTGATAAAAAAAAAATAAGGTTCTTGAGAGTTACAAATTTACTTAAATTTAGTATGTAGCAAATGTTTTACTAGGTTACTTTATTATTGTGCTTTTGGTTAAAAGTTATGTTGTAGAAACCTAAGTAAAAGCAGTTTCTGCTCTGATTAGCTTCAGTAATTGACGAATACATGATACATTTTGTAACAAAGTTAAACAGTATGATTCAGCATATTATGTAAGTGATGTTGCTTAGATCTTTTACAAAGTGGGGAAAATATCTGTCAGAAGTTGTAATGTATGTAGACAAGAAGTTTAAAGTTTAGCAGCCCCAAAAGGCAGTCTGATTTTTTTTATGTCTTCTCAGTTGGTTTATTCTAGCAGTAATGAAAGAGAAAAGGAAATGATATTTCCCATACATCAGACAAAGATATTAACAAGTGTTTTACCTCCTGAAACCTTTAAATGTACTGTATGTGCTGATAACCACATATCTGCAGGCAGAGTCATTCAGATCAGTTTCTGGTTTATGTAAATGACATTTTTAAGGTCCTTGTAAAATGCCATTTTAGATTATTATCATAAAGCTTTAAAGGTTAACTATGAATTTGTACCTAAATATCTACCTACTTGAAAGATATGGGGCCCATCCTGGAAATCTTTAAGTGAATAGTCCTTTTTACATGCTTAAGAGTTACTCATTAAAGGCAATGGGTACTATCATGTAAATAAGGGCTAATGGGTAGCATGAGCCAGTCCTACATTTTCAGATCCCTGTTAGTATATGGTATACATATTTCTTGGTTAATCCCTATTATTTTGATACCTTTAGAGTAGTTCCATATACCAAAAGTAGCCTTGGTATTCAAAGTAATCTGCTTATTAGTAGCTTGGTATTCAAAGTCCAAATGTTATGAATGATGAACATATTGAATATGTTCCGGTTTAAATTGAGTTAAATTCAAGAAATCTCTTTTTATGTGCTAATGAATTGTTTTAAAGAATGTTACACCTATTAGTAGTCTTAGTTTGTACTAAAGAGAACTCAGAACAACTGTGTGTGATGGGGAGGGACTGGGGTTGTTGTTCCTTGGGTTCAAAGGAAGGGCTTGTCAACTTCTGCAACTATTATTTATTCGTTTTCCTTTGTTCTCTGCTTTGAAAACTAATTTATTTCAGAAATCATTATTTTTCTGGTAATTTAAACTCACAATTTAATTTTTTTAAAGGACTAAATTTATCACTGGATTAAGTTAAAGTTAGGGAATTTACACTAGTGATGAACCTGAACCAAAATGTTTTTCTAGTTTAGGGTAACCTGTTTTGTGTACTGGGCATAGAAAACTCCCACTCTAACCCCTCAAAAAATTGGGCTGACCTAAATGGGCATTCTATATTGATTGTATACCGTATAATGCGTTTGTTTTTCACTAGCATTCTTTTCCATTCTGCTCTCTGCTCCTTTTTTCAGTCTTTCTGTATTTTTCACTGTTTCCCACTCTGTTCCATTTTCACCATCCTTTTTCATTGGATTGTTTTCTTCTATACCGACTTGGTTTTATTATGTTTTTCACAGTCTCTCGTAAGCAGAACACAAACCTCATAATCTCTGAGCCTAATTCAAATTTTTGAATCCAAGCTGTACAAATGAGTTTGAAATTAGATCAGAGAAGTTTGCTTTTTCTTTGTTACCAGTGAACTGGCAGTTAGTCACTCAGTTCTCATTACTGCTAAAAAAGAAGTTACATTTAGAAATTCATCACTATGGACAATATGTACGCTTGATCCATGCACTGAAGGCATTATATATACTGAAATCTTCAGCACATATATTTTGACTTCTGGAAGTTGATATTAGATCATCATTTGGTCTAACCCTATGTTCTTCATTAATTCCTCATTTAATTGAGCTTTATAAAAAATACAATACAATCATTAGCAAACTTTACAAGTAAACAATGTGTAGATTACAGAATTCTGGTATGTAGTTGTTATTTGTCAATGTAAAAGGTGTATTGGAAGGCCTTTAAGAATTGTACTCAAATCATAATAGAAGCAAAACAGCCTCTTAAAAACTTTCACCATTCTAATTATACAGCCAGTCATCATCAGAAAAATGTATCAAAAGGTCAAACCCAATATCTGTCTGGCAATCATCCACCAATAAAAGATACCTGCAAAGAAGATAGTCAATTAACAAAATAAGAGCAAGATCCAAGAAATTAAAAAAACAAAACAAAAACACCACTCTGTATAAAATCCTTACAGACAATCAAGGAATTATTTTGGGCCTGCTTTTGGGAGGGAATTCCAAAGCCAGGGGGTTCTCAGCCATGAAAGTCTTGCTTACCCTCCAGCTCAGTACTGGCTGAACCCAAGTTCTGTGGGAGGACCCCACACCAACAGATTGTAAATGCTGAACACAGGGCAAGAGGCTACCTAAAATATAAAGGACTTTATATTCTAATACTACAACATTGAATTGTATCCTCTGGCTGGGAGTTGGGTGTAACAGACTCCCGGGTGCTAACTGAAGGAACAAACAAGCAACTATATTCTGTAACTTACCAGTCTATGGAACAGTTTTGAAGGAAGCCCAATTAAGAACACATTACAGAAGTCTAGCTTGAAGTTGACAAAGTCTAGTATGACTGGGGCAGATTTATGCCTCAGGAAACTTTCCATAGAAGGTGGAAACAATAATAGTCAATCCCCACCCCCTCCATGTTGAGAAATATTCAAGTGCGACTCTACTCCTCGTCCCCAGCACACACACACACATTTTGTATCTGTTCCACAGGCAGTAATCATACTGTCAGAATATCAAACAAGTAGATACTGGCAATAAGTTCCACAGAACACTTAGAGCATGTCTAAACTGCCATGGTGGCAAGCATCAATGCAGCAGATCAGGAGCTTCTATTCCTTTTTTAAAATACAAGAACAAGGGGACATCAAAGAAATTGAAAGGTGGCAAATTCAAACCAAATAAAAAAAATTCTTGTTCACACAATGCATAATTAGATGATTGAACTCATTGCCACAGTATGTTAGCTGATAGCTGAGCAGGATTTTTTTTAAAAAGGACATTTAAGTGGATATCTAAAATATCCAGAATTAGTAAACGTATTTATAAACAAGTTTTGGAAAGGATATAAACATTCATTATTTAAGGCATAATCCCCTTCTAACTATTGGACCTTAACAGGAAACTTTCTGAGGGAGCAGGTTGGCCCACAACTGACTACTATGGGGTTGTACCTTCCTCTTTAGCAGCTGGTTCTGGGTGGTGTTGGAGAAAGGATACAGTACTACATGGCCTACTAGTCTGATCCAGTAGGATGTTCCTATGAATTGCCAAGAAACAGATTGACTGTTCGGTGGAAGAAATTATGGCAATCCCAACCTCCCAACAATTCTTGCTAAACTGATACTGAACCCAAAACCCAGGCATTGTGAATTGTGCCAGTACAGCACAATTTTGAGGCCTTTCAGCATCTTAGTCAGGTCTCAACTGCCAATTTTTAAAAACAGTAAATGGGATGATGGGTAATTATAAGCCTGTCAGCCAGACATCAGTCCTGGACAAGATAATGGAATGGCTGATATGGGACTCAATTAATGAAGAAATAAAGGAAAGTAAAGTAATTAATGCAAATCAACATGGGTTTATGGAAAATAGATCCTGTCAAACTAACTTGATATCTTTTTTTTTAAATGAGATTACCAGTTTGGTTGATAAAAGTAATAATATTGGCATAATGCATTAGATTTCTCTAAGGCATTTGACTTGGCACCGCATGACATTTTGATTTAAAAAACCAGAACAATATAAAATTAACAGGCACAGATTGAATGGATTAAAAACTGGCTAACTGATATATCACAAAATATAAATGGGGAATTGTCGTCAAGTGGGCGTGTTTCCAGTGCGTCCTGCAGGAATTGGTTCTTGGCCATATTCTATTTTACATTTTTATCAATGACCTGGAAGAAAACATAAAATTGCCACTGATAAAGTTTGCAAATGACACAAAAATTGAGGAAGTGGTAAATAATATAGAGGATGAGTCACTGATTCAGAGTAATCAGGATTGTTTGGTAAACTAGGCTCAAGCAAACAATATGTCTTTTAATATGTCTAAATGTAAGGGTAGATGTCTAGGACCAAAGACTGTAGGCCACACTTACAGGATGGGGGATTCTATCTTGAGAAGCAGTGACTCTAAAAATGATTTGGGGGTCATGATGGATAATCAGCTGAACAGGAGTGCCCAGTGTCATGCTGTGGTGAAAAGAAGTAAGGCAATCCTGGGATGCATAAATGGGTAACTTTAGTAGGAGCAAAGAGGTTATTTTACCCCTATATTTGACACTGGTGCAACTACTGCAGGAATCATGTATCTATTTCTGGTGTCCACAATGCAAGAAGGATGTTGATAAATTTGAGAGGGTTCAGACAAGAGCTACATGAATGATAAAGAACGTCAGAATGTCCATATTGGGTCAGACAAATGGTCCATCTAGCCCAGTATCCTGTCTTCCAACAGTGGCCAATGCCAGGTGCTTCAGAGGGAATGAACAGCATAGGTAGTGATCCATCCCCTTATAATACCTTATAGTGACAGACTCAAAGAGCTCAGTCTATTTAGCTTAACAAAAAGAGAATAAAATGATTACAGTCTGTAAATGTCTAAATGGGGAACAAATATTTAATAATTGGCTCTTCAATCTAACACAGAAAGGTATAGTACAATCCAATGGTTGGAAGTTGAAGCTACACAAATTCAGAATTGAAATAAAGTATATATTTTAACAGTGAGACTAATTAACCATTGAAACAACTTACCAAGGATCTTAGTGGACTCTCCATCACTGACAATTTTAAAATCAAGATTAGATGTTTTTTCCAAAAGATATAGGAACAATTTTGGGAAGTTCTTTGTCCTGTTTCATATAGGAGGTCAGACTATAGGATCACAATGGTCTTTTCTGGCTTTGGAGTCTGTGAATCTCAGAAACACAAGATAAAAGGATAATCTTGCATGATTGCCATGGTTAATAGAAGTTTATAGATGCCATAACAAAATGTGCATGGAGAGTTTTGAAAACAAAAGTTTATGCACCAAGTTCAACCTTGTCATAGAAAAGTATTTTAGGTGATCAGAGAGACTAAATCAACAATTGAATTCCATTCACACACCCATTTTCTCTAATAATAAATTATTATCTCTTCATTCACCAGTCAGCATCTGAGTTTTCCTAGTGTTCCAGAGCACACTTATTTAGCTAAGAATGCTTGTGTGTGAATATATTCTTGTGCTGTGACTTGAGGGATGTTTCAAGGTGATTTTTCTATAAGTAGCAGAGCAGATGTTGTATAGACATAATTTAGTGTCTTGTGGAGGGGAAAAGAATAATTTAAAACCATCTTCGGGCTAAAAGTAACTGATATTATTTGGAAATAGTTTTGTCAATGTATTATAAAATTAAATATTAAGTTTCTAAGCATAAAACTTCCTACTACAAGTTTTGTCCCCTTCATGTGGATAATTGGGCAGCAATGACCTATTGCAAGCAGGTGTGGGCACACAAGGAAAAGTGGGCTGCTGAATCATTCAACATGGCCTTGCTTCAGAAAAAAGCCCTCAATGTTTGACTTTCTGCGTAGGAAAAGTGATGGTCATGGGAGCAGCTATAATTATTTCTTTGAATAAGGCTCTTAAACAATACTATGATTAATCATCAGTAGCAACCTGTTGTTAAACTGCTTCCATTTATCATGAGTGCTAGAGTTATTTTTGTATAAATTATAAATATAATTTTTGCATGCTCATTTAAAACAATCTGATGCATGATGAGAATGAATTTTACTGGGGTCTTTTTTTCTGGGTTATGATTCAGGGAGCGGTGAAAAAGAAAAGCTTAAATGTTTCTACCCTTGAGCAGATTCATGTTGGAGCACACACTCACCTCTGGCACTGTCCTGGTACATTTTTTTCCACAGACAAGAAAGCTGCCTGCAAAGAGAAAATTTTTGTTTTTGAATCATGCAAGGACTTGATACAGGTTGCCCCCTCAGGCCGAGTACGTATTATTCACAGACTGGTGGCCTCTGGGGGTCTCAGAGGTACGACCACATGTCCTCCAAATGGTTAAAATCTAACATTTTGTTGAGAATGGATCTTATCCTATTCTGAGTATTGAAAGAAACCAAAACCAAAACAAAAAAAGTGGCAGGATGGGGGAAAAAAAGCATCCATTCAAAACTGGAAGACTGATTTCCATCTGTCAGCACAACAAATGATTTTGTTTTTACCCAGCAAAACATTTGTTTCTATAACTAATACAGACTAATTTTGAAACTGAGCTACAGATATGATGGAAAAATCTACACTGATTTATGCAATGTGTGTAAGGCTTGTTCATCCTTCATTAAGTGTGCAAATAATTTTTTCCATTCTAGTGTCACTAGGCTTCAGACCTCCTCCTATCCACATTTTGATTATTGTTTTGCACAGCACTGATTTTTGAAGGGATTCAACATAGGAGTATTTCTTTATGCATATGTCCCTTCTTTAGAATAATACATATTTATTTAATGTTAGAGTAGACTTTTCTGTTTCAGACAATTTGGCAGATGGGGAATTAGAAAGAGCCTTTATTTTATTTATTACAAAACTTTACTGGAATGTCCCTATTCGTTACCTTTGAAAGCATTTGAGCTTATTTTCTATTCTTTTTGCTAGGTTAATAGAACGTAGACACTAATACATAGGAGAGGAAATGCTAAAGAGTTTTTGTTATTATCTGTTGCATTCTCATTTCTTATGTGCTTGTCACCCTTCTAAGCTTGAACAGGGAATATGTGCTAGTGCTTGCTTTTGAAAAAATAAAAGATTAAAACTTTTGCTTGAAATTAAATAATGCATGATGTTGACTTTGGGTTCCTATTAGAAAGCCTGCAAGATGTATCTTTCTGAGTTTTTATGCTTACCTAAATGATCACAAAAATAAACCCTTGGACGTATGCTTCTGTGAACTGTATTTACTTTTAAACTCTTCTTCCACATCCAAATCTGTTCACATGTGCAGGAAGCTCCCAAGCATTCTCAACGCAAACAGATTTGAGATTTATAGTACAAATGAAAATGTAGTGGAAACTTGGGTTTGACTTGCAGGATTTTCCTATGAATATATATCCTCATCATGTTGCTGTATAGCGATGTATTGTACATACAAATTGAATTTACTGAAGAGCCTGCAAGTCAACGAGTCAAGCTTCACGTACATTTTGTCAGGTAAAGCTCTGGTATGTGTAACTACTTAGACTTAAACTCCTTTTGCTGTATTACTATATATATGCTTCAACAAAGGTAGGGACAAGTTACACAATACGAGAAAAACAGTGACAAGGGGCTTAAATTATTTTTGACAACTTGAATTTCTGTAGAAATTCCTACTGAACCAAACAGGGTCTGAAATATTGAATGTTAATAACACTCCCTTTAATATGTCTTAGGGAATATGAGGGCAAAGGAGATGCGTACTCTGCATCCCAGCTCTGAAACAATCTAACTTCTGTTATGACCATGACTTTTTCTTGTTTTTTTGCATGTTGAAATGACAGAGGTTGGTGTGATATAGCATTATGTATGTCTGTCAGGAACAGTCTGCCAGTTTTGATTTAATGGACCAGCCCCACCTAAAATGACAACAGCCAAATGACACAGAATGGTGACAGCTGATGCCTTCTGCTGTAATGACTGCTTGTTAATCTAGTTTGGCTTTTTTCCCTGCAATGAATTTGGTGGCTGCTTAATGTAGTTCATATTTTCTCCCCTACTGTCTGGTTGACTTCTAACACACTAAAAGCTCTTTTAGAGAGGATTAGTTGTTAATAAACAGAACTGCATGCTATATGGCAGATCTCCCTGAAACAAGTAACATCAGTTTCTTTTCTGTGCTTTTTAACAATGTATTCTCTCTTTTGAGTTGTTCTTTATGTCCAGATTCATTAAAATCAAAGCACATTTGTTACTCTGCTGGAACAAAACAACTAATTTATAATGTTTATGCTGAGTATTTTTTTTAAATATCAACATGTGCAGAGCTTGAAACCTTGTTTGGCCTGAACATCTCATTCTGTATACTACTGTAGAACGGGTGTGAGGTGGGAATACTTTGTGTTTGTCCAGATAGTAAAACTTGTTGTGCACGGAACTGTAGCCACTGATGAGATATTTATGACAGCTATATCAATAAAACCAGCTGAAAAAGTAAATATTAGCCATTTGTTCTATATTCTTTATTTTCTTGAAACTACTTCTTTCTCTCTTGAGAAATAGTCCCCCCTTTCTATGGTAATTTACTAAAATAATAGAGCCATGGTGCAAGGTTGCAGGCTGAACAATGAATGGGTAGAACTAAGGTACAATTAAATTGCCATGCTGAGAAGAATAAGGTCTGTGCCTTAGTTTACCCTTTTCTGGACTTAAACTTTAATATAAAACTTTGTCTACAAACTATAGATGTGATGCTCACAGAACCATGTTGTGTATCTCTTAGACAAGGACGAGTGTTCTAAGGACAACGGTGGCTGCCAGCATGAATGCATCAACACTGTAGGAAGCTATGTATGTCAGTGCCGCAATGGATTTGTGCTTCATGAAAACAAACATGACTGCAAGGAAGGTAAGTATTAGGGTATTTGAACAGCAGAAATAGAGATGACACAGCTATCTCTCTTCCCTTGAAAAGGGAGGAATGAAGAATAATAGTTAAAGCACAGGAGGGAATCAGGGAGAATCAGGGAATCAGGAGATATGGTTTTTCCCACAGACTTCCTGTGGGAACGTGACCTTCGGTATGTGACTTGATCTCTGCACTAGCAAACGGTTGTGTTGGAACATAACTTTGAGGAGTCATGGTAACTGACATGATTTTAAGCATTCAGTGTAAACAAGGACTGTCATGTTTAGCATTGTCTCTGCTAGCTAGGCCACAATCAGTTGAGACAATATTAAACATGACAGTCCCTGTTTACACTGAGTGTTGAACATCAAATCAGTTACCATGACTCCTCAAGATCATGTTCTAACACAGCTAATTTCCTAGTGAAGACAAGGCATCTGTGATTCAATTGCTCTATCAGTAAAGTTGGGATTCTAATACTTAGGGGTGATCTACATGGCACCACAGTCCAAATTACGGAGGTCTGATCTAAAGGGTACCAACAGTACTAAACTAGGTACCTTTTAGTGTCAACCAGCAGGGTCTACATGGGGCAGTTAGAGCACAACACTTTGGAGCACTCTACAAATCACACCCCTCAAGTCTGGAGTGTGGTGCCATATAGCCAAACTCTTACCTTCCTCCAGAGAGTTTTGTGAGGCTTAATTCTCTGATGTTTATAAAGTCCTTTGAGATCCTTGGAAGGAAAGTACTAAAGAAGGTGGAGTAGTTTTATCTTTTTATCCTTGCTTTATTTGGATTTAAATGTTAATATTTATTTATAGAGAGACACTTCTACTAATTCAATTATGACAAAGAAGACCTTGTACAGTCAGACATTTCTCTAAAGATAGTCATGGTTCATTCTTAGTCTTTAGCCAATAAGGGTCTCTCTCTCTCTCTCTCTCTCTCTCTCTATTAATCATGAGTTAGCAATGAAAATCAAGGTTTAGCACCTTAAATACCTGCTTTAGTGGGAGGGGAGAAAGCAAAATGAAATGTTTTAAAAATAATATGAAATTTTCAGGCAGTAATTCCATTCTTCGTTTTTCTACTTAACTTTATTTGTGAGGGATTAGCAAAATATTGACTTTGTTTAGATAAATGGTTTAGGCATATAGCGGAGTGCCATGGGTGGTCTTTCCTCCTCCAGAACAAAGGACTCGCAGGTGTAGCCCTTTGCAGTCAGCCGTGTTCGTTTATTTACAGTGCCCGTATACAATCCCCACTCTCGCACCAGGACCTTTGGCCCTGAGGCTTTGGGGCTGTTCACCCTCTGGCCAGGCAGCAAACTGAGTAGCAGGGTTCCTGCCCTTCTCCCTGGCCACGCCTCTCCTTGGTGTCTCCCTAACTGGCTTATATATCCTCCCCAATTAGGGAGACAGCTGTTTTCTCTTCCCTCATTAGGCAAGGTTCTACCTTGCTCTAATCAGAGCATTCAGCTGTTGCTTACTCCTTTTGCAGTCTGTGGCCTGGCTGGTCTGTTTTGCCGCAGTCCAGCTAGCTGGGTTGAGGTGGCAGAGGCATTGAGGGGCTTGTCATCCTCTACTCTGCCACAAGGCATATCATTCATATATATAAGTTGCTTATACAATCAGTAAACAAGCAGTGCTGGATTAATCTCCATGATGTATTTGCCAAAGGTGATGAACATGATACCAGATACTAAAGAGGTGATTAGCTAGCTTCTTGAAAATCCTTTCCTTTCAATGAGTCAGTTGATAAAAAGCCTGCTTTTCTGACTACATCTTAACACCAATTTCCAAACTAATTGATGCTATCATTATTGGCACAGCTGAGTGTGAACAGAAGATCCATAGTCCGACCGGAGTCATCACAAGTCCGAACTGGCCAGACAAGTACCCAAGTAGGAAGGAATGCACATGGGAAATCAGTGCCACTCCTGGTCACAGAGTCAAATTAGTAAGTTATTTAAGTTTTTTGGTTTTGTTTTTTATTGTTTTTTTTTTTAACCAAATTTCCTTCTTAGCTGACGAGCTACTTTTTCAGGCTCCTATATGAAAATAAGATTGATCTATGTTTAGTGATCAATTGGCAGCCAAAAAGTATGCCCTCTATGTTAAAGTAGTTAGTAAGAATCCATTGACTTCTAAAATAAAAATCATTATTTTTAAAATAATGAATATTTATTAAAATTTGTTATAAAAATCAACATTTTAAAAGAAAGATTAATACAAAATTTAATCTTCAGTGAAGAATTATTCCAAGAGTGTGAAGTGAGTGTGCTGTAATATTTAGATGACAATTCAAAAAGTCGATTTTTTTTTTAATTTCAAAAATTGGTTTGGAATATTATTTTTTTGTTTGTTTATATATAATTGGTACAGGAACTTGGGAAACTTTCATGTACATAATTCACAGTGATGGTCCAGATCCTCTGTATCAGATTTCTGCATTTTTGTTCTCAACTTTTTTCAGATTTTACCACATTATTGGGGTACAGCACTGAGCTTAAGAGGTGGGATGTCTTTAAGGGCATGTCTACACTGCAGCCTGAGGTTTGATTGCAGCTCATGTAGACATAATCACACTGGCTTTACCCCATTCTAGCATGGCTAACAATAACAGTGAAGATATGGCAGCACATGCTTCAGTGTGGGCTGTACTAGCATATGGGGGTCCTGGGCACATACTCCTGCTGCTAGCCTGCGCTGAAGCCCGTGCCCTTGTGTCTACACTGCTATTTTTAGCTGTGCTAATGCAGGTTGAACTAGTATGGGTATGTCTACCTGTCCTTCAATCATACCTCAGATTCCCTTGTAGACATAGGCTAAACTACCTTTGTGTCCTCCTGATCCTGAGCTGTTCTGGGTGCTGGAGAGGACCCTGGTGAAACACAGCCCTATGGCCTGTTTTAAGTTATGGCAAATTCCCTGGGCTGCCCTATGAGAGTAGCACTGCCCAGAATCTCCTCAGCTCTGCATACTGTGGCCCCATACCCAACATACCTTTCCAACCCTCGGCATGTCCCCTATGTCAAGGCTTGTGAAACGTTACTCAGGAGGCAATCTTCCATCCATCTTCAGCAATATCTATGCCAGGAGAATCCTCCTCAGTCAGTTACAGAACTCTTAGGGCCTCTTTATGCTGCTCTGACCATTTTCCCTGGCATAAAGAAGCCAGAGCAGGGATAAGAATCTCACCTAAATTGAAATGCAGTAATTTTCTCTTAAAACAATCTTTGTCAAACAGGCAGGGGGGAATTGTACCATAACAGTGGGAAACAGCTTTTTCAGAGACAAAGTGGTGTGAAAATAGAACTTGCATAGCGTTCTAAGGCAACACTAACATAATCAATCTACACTAAAGGCCTAATTTCCGGCAGTGGGTAAGCACTTTACTGAGCATAGCAATGCCTCTGTCCCTTTGTCGATCTGGGTCTAAATGCTTAAATCCCACATGCAAAGTGGGGAGGATGCTTGTGTGAATCCTCTGCCCATTCACAGGATTCAGTGGAGTGTTCAAGTTGAGTGGGGAGGGAGGGAGGGTGGGTCTGGGCTGGCTTATTCCCAACAAGTGAACTTCTCCCATATGAACAACTTTTATTTTGTGTATATCTTATCTAGCCACAGGCATAGCCAGATTTTTATAAAAGCACTCTTGAGTGCTCGTAAACTCAGCAGGAGAGCTCATGCATTTGGATTTCCTTGCTGAATTTTAATTTTCTGTCTTTCAGAAGAAAACATTCTTAAATCTTTATCAACTGTTCCTTCTTCATTTGAAATAGAATCTAGAGAAATGTTTTCAAAAGCTCCCCAAAGCCCAGTTTCAAAAGTGAAAGTCAGTGGGAAGTGAGATTTGAACATTAATGAGAGTTGTGTGCCTAACCTGCCTATGAGCTTTTGAGAATTCAGTTAGGCACCTACCTGCATCTTTAGATGCCTAAATACCATTGAAAATCTGGTTCTAAGTACCTAAATCACTTTTGAAAATGGAGCTTAATCCCTAAATCAGTTTAAAAAATGTTGTCCTCCATCCTTGAAAAATCACAGAACATCCTCTCTGTGATTAATCCTTAAGGGTTAACACCCTTTCTGATCTGTACAGTGAAACTCTGTTAATCAAACAAAGCAGGATTCTTTATCTAGAAGGAGATTTTCAAAATGCCTAGTAAAGCAACCACTGAAAGTCAGTTGGAGCTGAGCACCTAACGCTCTTTTGAAAATCCCACCATCAAGTATTGTGGACAAGTATTACACTCATTAGCTGAAACTTTTCACAACTAGAAATTCCAAAATGTACTAAATGTTTATATGGGAAGATAACACGATACATTATTTTATTCACAATCTTGTTTGCTGTTAATCACTTATTTTGTATTTGACCAGTATAGCAATAAGACTAATGCAACACTTCCATTTTATAAATATTTCTTCTTATGCTCCCAAACCAAGTTCAATTTATTTCCTGCTTTTACTGTACCCTAATGAAACAGGAAAGATAAGCTTCTGCACACCAAATGGACCAAGTGAGTCCTGAAGCTGTGCATAATTTTTGCAGTTCAGTGTACCTAATCTTTTCCTGTGAATGCTCTTGGTTTTGATAAATCATTGCAAAGCCTTTCCTGGTAACAGTAAAATGAAGCATTCTGTGTAATCAAGGGCTCTGGGAAAAATGGACATGCACTGTGGAATTTTTAAACTAGATGTCCAGATGAAAAAAATGTTTTTGAAACTATCTACATACTGCAGGGGGAGAGATTTTAAAAGCTAATTTGACACTTCAATTTTGGAAATTAGTCTAAATGAAGCTTAATTTGAGGAACATCCTACCACGTACATAAAGATGATTTTTGAACAAATGCCTGGAAATGTATCTAGATAAAATAGAAAAAAGATTGAGTTAAAGAAAACTGCAATAATTTTGCTCAGCTCAGCCTAGCATCCTAAAAGTTCCCAAGATCAGAATCTCTATTCATCTTGATTTAAATTATGCAAAGAGTATTTAAAGGTTTTTTATTTCAAAATTTTATTCCTGAGCTTAATAATAAAGAAAGCCATATTGCTGAAAAGAAAATTCTGTGTGTCCCTGGAAACATGGGAATGCTATGGATACAATTTTTAGCCAATTTCTAATTTGTTTAATATTTGTTTTAAATTGTTTTAATGTTTGAAATGGTGTAATATATGATGTTTGCTTTTTCTTAAATCCTATAGTTCTGTTTATGATTGTTTCACGATTATTAAAATGGGTTTGAAACTCTTTGCATGCTCTTTGCATAAGGCACTAACTTTATATCGTATGTCAAAATAACGTCTTTTAAGGAAGATAACTTCTGAGCTCATAAATCCTAATTGTAATTCAAACATTTAAAATAATAGATTTCACAGATTATTGATTATAAGAAGTGCTTCTGAACTACTGACCTCTCAGACTGCAGAACTGAATAAAGTACTGTGTGAGTGTCCGTTTAAAAACAAACAAAAAAATTTAAAAATCAAACTCAGGACTATAGACTGCTCATAGACCACGTACAGAATTTCCACTGATATTCATATTGGATTCACTCAATTCTATATTTAATCAACTGTTATAGCATCTCAGTGATTTTTGTTCGTTTATTTGTTCTTAATTAATCAAATATTGTTTGGGGCTCAATGACAACACATACCTGGCCGTATGAAAATAGGGTAGTTGATTGAAATTTAAGAGAGGCAACAGGGATTGCTGCGCACCTGTTTTTATTGAATCTGTGATTTCGTTCATTCATACAAATGCCAACTATTCCCATAAAATGAATCTGTGTCCAGTCCTATCTTTTCACTCTCCAGTTCTTTGTGAGCCAAAACTGTTGTTCTGAGTATTCTTTTCCTTTTTCCAAAACATCACTGTTTTAGCTTTATGCAGTTTCTTGAGGACAGCTGGTAATATAAAGTGCCATCACATTTTATATTGGTTGGCTTCCATCAGGGATTCAGTAGATTAGACTTGCTTTGGTGTACTAGACAGAATGCTCAGTTATGATGTTTGCTCAGAGTTTAACTGTTTGCTTTTGTTCCTTTTAAATATTGCTTCTTAAGTTTTTAGCTTGCTTTGCTGGAAATACACTGAGTACAGTTAGCACATTAACTCCTGGAGTGCCTTTGTGATATTTTATTGTATTAACAAAACATAGCTTGAGAACCATAAAATTGCTAATGAATATTCATTTATTTATTTATTTATTCCACTGAATGAGCTTTCAATTTCATGTTAATGGTGAAAATGTTCAGACACACACAGAAGTATTTCAGCCTCTCAGTGCTTACACATAACTCTCTGTGACCTTTCATCACTAGGCTTCTGGTTCAAATCCAGCCCAGGTCAATAGTGACCAGAAGTTCTATTTCATGGCTCTTTGATGTCCCATTTGAAATAAGTTTGGTGATCTCAGCCAGTTCTGAGTAGACAAGCATCCATGTATCACTGAAATAGCACATTTCTCATTAGTTGGAACTTTAGGTGACAGTCTCAGTGGAGAAGTCAAGGAGGACCTGGAGACTGAACTGTCCGCTGCTCCTGGAAGTAGTCCCCGGATATCAGGGTTCTGACATACTAAAGAAATGGTTCAGAAACTCTCACTGCCCATAAGCTACCTGTTCTGTGGACAAATAAGTTTAAGATTATAAAAAGTTACTTGTGATTTTTGGGTGCCTCGATTTTAGGGTGCCCATCATCAGACGCTTTAAAGGGGCCTGATTTTCAGAGGATGGGGCCAGACTCGGGGAATCAGACACCTTTGAAATATCTTCAGCTGGATACCCTAAAATTTAGGGACCCAAAATCACTAGTCACTTTATAAAATCTTAGACAACAGCACTCCACTCTCCAGGGCACTGGGGAGGGTTGTGAGAGTTTCTAGGAGTTCAGATAAATACTAAGAGAAATGTTGCTGTGTGGAGAAGAAATATACAACAGATCGGAAAGTAAGTAATGCTTGTGACTATTAAAATAACTGCAGCTACTTTCCTCTGTCTTTGAGAATTGGGGACAAGTAAAAGTGAGTTTTGTTGGGGCTTATTTACAAATGCAGTTAAAAACCTTTTTTGCAGTTTTCTTAGACTGATTCCCTGGAGAAACATGATTTTAAATAACTGAGTGCAGCCTTAAATATAACTGATATTGTAGTAATAAAAATTGGTTTATATGGCATATTTTTCAAAGGACCATGCTGTATATGTTTTACTTACAAAGAGTCATCTGGAAAGGTCATTTTCATTGGTTTAAACTGCATTGAAGAAGCAAATCTATAAAAGCACATCATGTCCCACAGATGTTGCAGGGCCCCAGTTATAAAGGGAACTGATAGATTTTCTACTTTCTAGATGGTTTTGGATGTTCTGTGAAATTTGGAATAATCCTGGGAACTAATTGTATGAATTCAGTGGAATGGCTGTGGTATTCCAGATTTGCTCTGTTCTGCCATGGATATTCATTGGACACAAGTGTCCTAATCCCTTTCATGTGACGCGGTGCGCTGCCAACTGTAAAATTCACTGTCTTTATTATTATTCTACTTCCTTAGAGTGAGCATATCATTTAAAGATCCACGCTTATAACAACAACAAAATTACATGTGCTGTCTCAATTCCGTGCAGACTACATGCTGGAAACCTACAAAAAGTACATGTTTAGTATGTATAAGAAATAATGTATATTGGATTATTTCTTAACACGCTATTTTGCTTTCTTTTCAGACCTTTAATGAGTTTGAGATTGAACAGCATCAGGAATGTGCTTATGACCACTTGGAAGTGTTTGATGGAGAAACAGAAAAGTCACCAATTCTAGGACGTTTATGTGGCAATAAGATACCAGATCCTCTTGTTGCTACTGGAAATAAAATGTTCCTCCGGTTTGTTTCTGATGCATCAGTACAAAGAAAAGGCTTCCAAGCTACACACTCTACAGGTCAGGAAATCAGCATGTGATTTACTGATAGTTTCCCCTGTATGTTGCAGATGGAGATATTCAGGATTTTCTCGCTCTCTGAGCAGAATTGTTTAGTAGATAAATCAGTGCTACGAATAAATCTGAACAAATCCTTGAAGGTGGTAGATGAAATCTAAACTAAGAGATGAAAGGAAATATTGTCAGAGAATTGTTCTACAATTAATTCTTTTTTGCCTTCTTATTACTTTTTTTGTTTTGTTTTGGAAGTCTTTTTCTTTTTTAATCTTAATGTTGTTGCTGGACAGTCAATAGAAAATAATCAGTTACTTTGGAAAAAGATGTAGTAAAAGCCAAAAGGAAGACCATCATGAATTCTTTCCTAAGGAAAGACATGATTACTTTTGAAATTCACCAGATTTGGGAAACAGGTTTTCAAGAAATTTGTATTCTTAAAATTGATGCGATAACTGACTGTACTCATAAAAGATTTAACAGCTTTTAATTTCTTATTCAGTGTAGCTATTTTAATATAGTGTGCTATGTACAAAAATAGTCTCTGATTTTTGTCTTCTCCAATTTTAAATAAAACATTGGATT
Organism: Emydura macquarii macquarii; assembly: GCF_026122565.2. NCBI lineage: Eukaryota > Metazoa > Chordata > Testudines > Chelidae > Emydura > Emydura macquarii. The sequence continues at coordinate 12,968,726 of NW_027131500.1, read as the reverse complement.
TTTGTGTAAATAGGTAACACTCTTTCTTCTACAGTTAAAGAAGAAATGGCAAGCAAAGGTAAAAATAAACAAAACAAGATTGACAGCCTTGCTAAAAATCAACAAGATTTTAAGACGTTTAGTCTCCTTCAGACTTGGCAGTAACTTTAGTTACTTGATAGAAATTATTATAATTCAAAATATGTTTTTGAAATTCCATTAATCGGTTGCTTAGGACATTTTCCATGTTACAGACATTAATTTTCTGAAGTTGCTTGGCTTACAATGACCCCTGGTGGTGACTCCAAAGATTTTAACCTCCGAGACGTTATTTGTGAAGGGAAGAGGTGCCATTCAAAAATATTAGATAGTAGAACAAAATAATATTTCCCCAATTTCTACAGTAGAAATAATATTTCTTCACTTACCACAGTCAGTTCTTACTCAGGGATTTTTTTGTAAACTGCATACTAAAGCAGGTTATATAAATATGACTTCTAGCATATTGAGGCTTTACTGACACACAAAAATCCCTAATCTTGCGTACAGTATAAGGATGAGTAGTCTATATTTAATCCGTGCAATTTAACATTATTTAGAACATCCCATATAACGTAAAAGTGTGTGTGCAACTATCATGTCATTATAAATTAATATTAAAATTCAAATTAGATTTTTCCCCTTGCATTTTTATAAAGAAATAATCTTTGATATTTTATGATTCATTTCCCTTTTTGGCAGGGCCACCAGGCCTTCAGAACCGGGGCTCTTTCTTGCCCTATGTGTTCAGATGCTGGAAATTGAAAGCCTTGTTTCTCCTGATATTCAGTCTACTTTTCTTTCTTGTTAAAGGGCCTGGTTTGTAAACACTTAGTAGTATAGCCAGTATGTGTTTGCTGGACCAGGCCCTTCCTTATCTCCCTTTGCATCTGCTGCAAGTACACATTTACAACCACACATCACACAAGTACATTTTTAACTCTTAAGAGGGACTGAAAAAAAATCATCATATGCCTTACTTCATCCTTCCCAAATCCTACTAGAATCACCTGTATTACACTTTCTGTCTTCTCTGCCACAATGACCTTTATGATTTTCACAAAATTATATATAAAAGGTTTGAATGGTCCTTACTATAATATACAGTAAATAATTAAAGACCAAAATTATTAGTAAAGATGGGTGTTGTAACACTACTGATTTATATATAGTTTCTTTCCATTTACACTATTGCAGTAGTCATTACATGAAGGAAATTAAAATCTATGCCCCCAGTATTTCTAAGTGTTACAAGTTACATTGCTACAGTTAATTGCTTGCTGGTATTTCCCTTATAAATGTCTATTTGAAGGTATTTATAACTTGCACGTGCTGTGGAAACTTTGTCTGATATCTCAACAGATGTACAGTGTTTTCCTTCGGAATGTTGAAAAACAAAATCTACTTGATTCTTTTTAAGAATGCAGAATAGAAAAAGGTGCTTTTGCTCTCATATGATTCAAAGTTAATTTTTGAAGGAAAATGTTGCACAAAATGTCCATTCAGTTAACTGATAGCATGGCTATGAAGTGTTTAAGGATACAATTTGTATGAAAGACGCTACAGAATAAGGACCTTATCCTGCAACCATTAATTTTAGTGGGAGTTTTGTCTGAATAAGTATCCTTATCGGCATTGCATTAATGAATATATAATCACGGAGTTTTCAAAGTATTTATTATTTTTCCTTCATTTTATTGCTTCCATAAAATAATAATACATAATATTTAATTAAAAAAGGATAGGTTGCCTGGGTGCTCAAGTGGTATCATGGAGTGGTAGTAAAAAGTGCCTAACCCTGTGTGACTGTGTAAGGAGCCATCCCCCTCCCTTCTTGTACTGGACACAATCTACTGACTTTACACACACAGGCACAAGGCCAGGAGTGGTATAGTAACCCCAGAAGGAGCAGTCTGACACTGAGTTCAAAACTCATGCCACTAAACTTTGTATTCCCTTCCAGATTTTATGATCAATCACAGAATCATAGAAATGTAGGCCTGGAAGGGACCTCGAGAGGTCATCTAGTCCAAACCCTTGCTGAGGCAGGACCAGGTAAACCTAGACCATCCCTGAATGGTGTTTGTCCAACTGTCTTTAAAAACCTCCACTGATGGGGATTCCACAGCCTCTCTTGGAAGCCTATTCCAGAGCCCAACTACCCTTTTAGTTAAAAAGTTTGTCCCAATAACTAACAGATGAGCCCACTACTTATTGTGCTACCTTCAGTAGAAATAGAGAACAGCTGGTCACCATCCTCTTTATAGCAGCCCTTAACATATTTGAAGATTGTTATCAGTCCCCTCTCAGTTTTCATTGCTCAACACTAAATAAGCCCAATTGTTTTAACCTTTTCTCATAGGTCAGGTTTTCTTAACATTTTCTCATTTTTGTCACTCTCATCATTTTATTGACTCCTTCCTGAAGTGTGGCACTCAGAATTGAACACAGTACTCTGGGTGAGGCCCCACCGATGTGAAGTAGAACAGGAAAACTACCTCCCATGGCTTATAGACGACACTCCTGTTAACATACCTCAGAATGATATTAGTCTTTTTGTAACTGCATCACATTGCTGACTTGTATTCAATTTATGATTCTCCCGATCCTGTGAAGGGATGCCAAGTTTCCAATCACATTTTTTTATTTTTGTTTGCATTTTTTGTTTTGTTTGCATTTGTCAGATTTTGGAAGTGATGAGTATTTTGGGAGCTGAATATGTCCAATTTTTAAAAACAATTCCAATGGATTTAAAATATGAATTTACTGAGACTATAAATCCATGTCTTTGGCACAAATTCAAAAATCAGTATGTAACCTAAAATTAACATACTCATAATGTAAAATTAATAAAGGGGTATAACCTATTTTGAAGCATGTTTAAAAAGCACGCATCTAGCAGGAAATTAAACATTGTTTTTAAGTGGTTGTGATAATTCCACACTGCGGAACAAACTGTTTAAGCTGCATTAGCCAGCATTAAACACATTTTAAACCAGTTTTAAAACCAGTTTCTCTACCGCAGATTTGACATAATATATATGAGTCATAGGGTAAAGTATTGAAAAGCGCCTAAGTGACTGAACAGTCCCATTGTCCTCAACACCACAGGAATAAAGACAAGATACAAGGAATGTGTTTAACTAGGCTGAAGCTGAGAACTATCCAGCAGTAACTCTTTTGGTGCAGGTCATCCTTCCTTCCATAATCTATCCCACCTTGGGGAGAGCTGCCAGCAGCCCTACACACTGTGAGCCACTGCCATTGTTGGGACCCCATCATCTTCCCTTCTATAAGTGGAGTTGTCCCCTCACTATACCAGACATTAGGGGCCCCAGTTCCATTCTCCATTTTTTTTTTTTTTAGGACAAGCCTTCTTCTAGTCCATTTTCAATTCCAATTTATTAGGAAACTGGACCTCCCAATGAACACGTGCTGAGTCACAACAACATGAATTTTGTAACCCAACCTATCGACTAGTTTCTGGGCTGCTGAGAGGAAGGCAATAAACCCCACACTGTACAGGCCAATTTGGTAAAAAAAGGGGACTAGGCTGATGCCCAGTGAGTCTCAAAAACCTGGTCCTACTCTAATTCCAAGGGTTGGGGATGGAGAATTTGATCAGGTTGCAGAATTATGCCCTGAGCAGAGAGAAGGCTTTATAAGACCTGCCCTTGTCTGCATGGCAGCCAATAGACTTATGCTGCACCCTTGAATCCAGCCAGTCAAGAAGCCCCCTTCTTATCCACAAAGAGACTGAGAGCCTATGGGACAGGAGAAAACAAGAAATGATGTTATCTTTAAAGGAGCCAAGTGTTTTCTTTCCCTTGGTGACCCAAAAAAAGGCCTCCTCATCTCAAAGGCTGACCAGGGTAGGGTCAGCAAAATTTTAAATCAAAAGAATTTACCACATTTATAAAAGGAGTGCACTTCAGACCCTAAATCTCATTGATTTCCAATGAGAGTTGGGCTCCTAAGCATTTCAGTCACTTTTGAAAATGGAACTTAGGCTTTAAGGCACTTAAGAACCTGTATTTCTTAAATTGGTTCTCCTTTTAAAAATGTGGTAAACTCTTTTGTTTTAAAATTTTGCTACTGGTAATATGGAAGGAGCTTTCTTTTAACCTTATAGAAACAATAGCATATATGGGGAAAGTACAGTTGATTAAAAGTATTCTTTTTTACAGCTGTTCTGTGTCTTAAATAGCTAAACCCTCTTATTCTAGTCAAAAGCAGAAATGTAACTGAATTCACAAAAAAATGAAGTAGCCAGTAAATTAGACTAAACAGTAAACTGAACCCAGGTGAGGAGTCTTATCTGAATCTTTAATGATGCACTGTTGTGAACTGGAAAAAATGCACAAAAGTACACATGTATGAAACCTCATGAAGGTGTCCTGTGAATTGGCTATGTGTAGATTTTTGTTTTTGTCAGAAAATAGTATGTGCTTGTCAAGAAGAATTTAAAATCCTATGTTGAACTATAAATCAAGTTTAATAGAATCATTGAACTTACAAATTATATAATTCCTGGTTTGGTTCCCTTGATTCTTTTTAATAGACATATTTTCATGAAGACTATAAAAGTACAGTTTTTAAGCATCCATGTGTTCCTATTATTAATTCCTATCTGAATTCAGAATCCTTAGCATAACACATCACAATTGGTGGCTATTAGAGTTAGGCCTGAGACACAGAGTTCATGTCCAGTTCGTCTCTCCTCTAAAGCTCAGATGTATTTGGATTCTGGGATTTCTTTAGCTCTACATAAAATATAATGCTGCTGCTCAGCATCCTAACATAAACTGATTTTGTCATAAACAGAGGATTGTGGGCTGTTGAGAAACAAGAAGCAGATGAACCATCAGAAATAAATGATCTGTTTTTACTGAAATCTCTTTAGGTGTTAAAATGAAAAGAACCCAGCTGAAAATCCCCTAGAAATCTAATAAATAACGCAAAGGTTTTTTTTTCCAAGATATAGTTTTACAGGTGTTCTTAGCTGATTTTAAATAGTGCCGTTCACTGATGTTCTATAGAATGCTACATGCAATGGAAATGTATAACAAAGTACAAATATGTATTCATTAAAACTAGTTAACATAGTTAGAACAGAAGAAGCAAACAGCTACATTTTGATTTTGAATGTACAGTAATAGTTGCTTCTGTCAAGCAAACTGGTTGTAGCCCAGTTTGAGTCTTACACTTTACTTCAAGATAAAGAATGTTAACATTATTTAAAATAGTTTTTTACAAAGTATAAGAAGAAGAACTTTTTTGACGAGATACATCTAAGTGAATCTGTAAAGCAACATGCATCTTAACTCATATAATTAGAAATTTAGCCCATATAATTAACCCATATAAACAGAGATATATTATGAAAATAGTGACATACAGTATGTAATGCCCCACTATAAAGCTTGATTTGACTGCCCTTATATGCATTTAAAATGTATATTTTGAAGTATATCACAGTTCAGCTAAATTCTCTTTGTTGTTGAAAATGACTTGTCACGTGAAATCATGTATCTAAGACCATAAAAAGAGGAAAGGAATGAATTCTGCAGCATTTTATTACAATTACATTTTTTGGGGTGCTCTCATTTTAGTTCTTCTCTGCACATTCAGTTCCACATTTGGGCCTTGGCAGGTCACAAGGGTTTTCTTGCTCACTCTTAGTGCCTTACTAGGCAAGTAGTTCCATTGAAGTTGTAAGTTAATACTCAGGGACAGTAAACAGAATCTGGGTCCATCTTATTTTTTAAAAAACACCCTTATTCACCCTGCAAGTAGTAGCACTTCACTTTGCAAGTAGTCCCATTGATTTCTATAGATCTATTTTATGAAATAAGGGACTACTCATCATGAGCAAGGCTAGCCTTACAGGAAAAGAGAATGATCAGCTGTGCTGAAGAAAGTTTTTCCTTATTCCTCATTTGTTTTCTTCATGCAGAGTGTGGTGGTCGACTGAAAGCTGAGACAAAGCCCAGAGATCTGTACTCTCATGCTCAGTTTGGTGATAACAACTATCCGGTTCAGGAGGATTGTGAGTGGTTGTTAGTGTCAGAACGTGGCTACCGAGTAGAATTAACATTTCAGACGTTTGAGGTGGAAGAAGAGGCAGAGTGTGGTTATGACTATGTTGAACTCTTTGATGGCCATGATACAGCAGGTGTAAGGCTTGGTCGATTTTGTGGATCAGGGGTAAGTAACCAGTAACTGAAACTTATCTTTATACACAAAAAAGCTTAAAAACAAAAACAAACCCAAACAAACAAAAAATCCTTACAGGGTCACTATCAGGTAGTTTTCTCCAAACTGTAAGTTTTGTCAAAAATAAATAAAATCTTTCACCAAAACCTAGGAACAATACACCTTTTTTTTATGATTTTAAAAAAATATTTCATTGAAATATTTTCAGCCAATAAGTATTCTGTGGTCTTTGTAGCTAGAGTATTGCATTATTATGCTAGTGCTTATGAAGCAGAAAGTAAAAGTGTTTGTTCTGTTCTATATAGGTTTTAATTTTTTTTTTTTACCACCCTCATCACTTTAGTATCTGGGCCCTTTCTAGCAGTGCATTAAATGATGTGACTAACATCTGTCACATAGTTTGTTCTCTTGTTCGCTCCACAAGGAGGGAAGTGCCTGCAGTGGAATATCTTGTTTACATTAGTTCTTTAAAAAATATGTAACTGACTAGTCTATTTTCATTGTATAAAGTGAGGGAAAATATTGGCCTAGAGTGAGAGAATAATTTTAGCCCAAGTAAGAGGCTCTGCATAGCTGTGCCACTGTGCCATCCAAGGAGAATCTCTGAAAAGGAATTGTGACTCTAGGGGAAAGATAGCTTACTGCCACCCTGAAAAGGGTGTCTTTTACTTCTTCCTTTGCATTGGCCTACCTCAGGTGGCCCAGTGTGTTGAGGAAAGAGAAGTCAGGGCTCCATCCACTTGCTGGCAGGGGAGGAAGGTGAGTATCTGATGTACAGCTCTTGCTTCTTGCTGTCTGTCTCTCTCACTGAGCGTAGACTCAAGATTTTACAAGGTCCTACATGAGGTGGCAAGGAGCATTTATTCCCCTGCATGGTCATGTTGGGACCAAGAACAGTCTATCCCTAAGAAATATGAGGATTTAGATGGCTCACTTCAGGCTGACTTGCTCTGAACAGAGCCACATCAACCCCTTTTAAAGTATATTAGGCTTGAGAGAAAGGAAAGGAGGGAATGATAGAACCTTAACTAGCCCTCAGAACAACAAAAATACCACTATGGACCCAATTCTGACATTCAACACTGAGTAGCACCTCAGTACCTTTGCCTGCAGACCCAAAATATAAGTAAAGGTGACAGAACTGAGCCCCATTCCACCCCCTGGGTGACATACCCTCCGGATGACACAATTCCTAGTTTTATGACGTGGGTGAATGCTCTGACTATTTTGGCTTTCTCTAAAGCAATTCACTCATCCTTCCTTGCTATCACCCACTATAAAGATGATATTGTCTGATCCATCTGATGAGTTATGCATCATGCTGTAGCATAAAAACTCCACATCTGATCAAGTGGAGGCATTTTGTAGATTATTAGCCATCATTTGTATAACTGACCTGTCAGTACAGGGAACAGCACAAGCTATGATAATCGAAAACCTTTCAATATTTTTAAAATAGCACTCTCCGGATTTTACATTTAGCTTCTATTAAACTGACTTTAAGAAAAAAAAATAGCCTAGACTTATTGGCCTAGCTTCAAACCTTTTATGCAGGTTTCGGAGGACTGTATTTCTTCTCTCTGACTACCAATACACCCATAGCTCACTCGCAATGCTCCTATAGATGACAGAATCCGTCCTAATCTATGACCCTCTTGTAGGTCCCATCCTTCTGCTCACTCTGTCCCTATTGTCTGCAGTTACAGTTATACATATGTTGCTGATCTCGTTGCTAGCATCACTATCAATAAATACAAATCTTGCACAGTCAAGAACACTGTATGCACTCTGTGCAGGGCAAAATGTGAATTCAGTATAAGCCAGAACTGCTGTGCCAAGCAATGGGATCATCAAAAAAAGGGGTGGTCATGAGTGGGAGAGAAGCTAATAATGATAAGTAGGAGCCATTGTGGAGATGGAAAGAGTAGAAATCTAAAAGTTTGGATCCACTCCAAACAAGCATCTTAACTGCAATGAATATGTTAAACTTTTAAAATTTACCTATGACTAGTTTTCTTGAGGGCAGCTGTACTAGTTTGTCATGTCTACATTACAAAATTTAGTTGCCATCTGGCTTTTCTAGACTTTACTATATTAGAAGGAAATTTTATCAGGTCATCCAAATTGGACCATATTCTGCTTTCCATTATGGCACCATAATTCCAGATTATCCCCACTTTTTTTAAGAGAAATTACTCTGGATTTATACCAGTGCAGTGAAAAGCAGAATTTAGCTCACTGTGTTTTGGAGCATTGCATTGGTATAATCCTATTATGTAGGTTAGTCTATCCATAGGAGACTTCAGAGAGACCCAATCAAGTTAAGTGAATGGGAAACATGATTGCAGATAAAATTGAATACTGATAAATATAAAGTAATAACACTGGAGGGTAAAAGATGAACTACTAATACCCTTTGAGCATTCTATATTACAATATCAACTTAGCAAAAAGTAACTGGACATCATTGTGGACAGCTCAATGAAAGCCACTGATCACTGTGCAACTGCAGTGAGAAAAGCAACTAAAATTTTATGCTGCCATAAGAATGGGGTAGAGAATAATATGGAAAATTACATACCACCATTATATAAATCAATGGTTATCCTGCATCTGGAATACTGTATGCAGTACAGGTCATCCCATAGGAGATACAGCAGAAATAGAGGGAGTCCAGGAAAGGGTGACAAGAATGATTTGGGGTATGGAAAAACTTTCACATGGAAAGTAAAGGAGAAGATTGGGATTGTTTACCTTTAGAAAGGAGATGAATAAAAGGAGACATGATAAAAGTACATAAAATAATCAGTGGCATAGACAAGATAGATTGTGAGCTTCAGTTCTCTCTGCCTCGTAATACTAAATCAAGGGCACATTCAATAAAATGGAAAGGTGGCAAATTCGAAACTGATCAAGGAAATACTTTTTTACACAACACATAACTAAGCTGTGGAAGTCATTGCCACATGATGTCATTTATGTCAGGAAGTTAAGATTCAAAGAGGGACTGGCCGGCTAACAAGAATATCCAGTTATAATAATTAATGATAAAAAAGGTTAAAACCTCATGCTTTGGGGTTATCCAATTGGGGTTTAGGATGAAGCTTCCTTGGAGTTGAGATTATCTGACACCTGCCTACTGTGGGATTTCTTCCACCTTTCTCTAAAGCATCTGGTTCTGACCACTGTCAGAGACAGGCTACTGAACAAGATAGACCATGGATCTCCTCCAGTATGACAATTTGTATGTTCATATTACATTTTTCACTATAATGTTCTGGAAAAATGCTGTGTGAGTCTTTGAAATTTTTTACCCGATTGTTTTACAATGTTAGACTATAAGACCTAGCGCAAAGTATTCTATCCCATGTGGGTGGCGGTATTAGACTCAGTGGTATTAAATAATACTGCTTATAGAAGAATGAAAAAAATCTGTAAGAAAAATCTTAACTGAAAGAGAACTAATAAACTCAAAGGTTAAAAAAAAAACCACCTTTATTTATGTACTTATTTATTTTAGCCACCAGAAGAAATGTATTCAGCTGGGGATGCTGTTTTACTCCATTTTCATACTGATGATACAATCAACAAGAAAGGATTTCATATACGATACAAAAGTATAAAATATCAAGATAGCGTTCACACCAAAAAATAACGCAACAGCCTCTATGTCAGAAAGTAAGTAAGAAAGAGAGCGTGCGAAGGAGAGGAAGGAAGCTGTATTTTTTTACTGACGTTATTAGCACAAATGTTTTATATAATGGGTTGAGTTGGAAGCAAAACCTATATGACCAGAAACATTTCAGTTCACAAAGAAACTTTTACCTACCCCAATGGAATGGACATAATGACGTCATTTAGGCTCCATACTTGACTGTCTCTGCAAAGCTGGTGAAAGGGCATTGCATGCTTCCAGGGAAACTATAAAAGCTTTTGTTTCCAGCCTGATGTTTGCCACAGATGCTTGCAGATTCAATCAGTTACATTCAGTGGAAGTGACCTTGCAGACTGTTCTTCTTTCTGAAAATTGGCTGGTCCAGGAGAAAAAATGCTTTTTCAAGTCACACACTCAGAAAGCTGTCCTTATATCGTATTGAAATTGCTTTGGCTTTGTACCTAGGATACAATGCATGAAAAGATCATATAAGGAGATATGGAATGGGAAAGTCTTCTGAGGTTGTTCTGTACTTTTTTAGGGATTCATCTGTCCTATTAGTTTATTAATATTTTGAAACTGGAAAATCACATCTCCTGAAAAGTAATTGATTTCATTTTACCAGCATATTGAAAAGTCTGAAACTTTTTATTCATCGCCATTATTAGTACACTCAGAATTTGGATAGTAAGCAACTGAAAATGTCCAGTCTATCGGTTAAGTAAGCTATATCTGATGATGTGCTCTTCTTTTGCACTGAGCCCTATAAAAGACTGAGTTAATGTTTTACAGACCTGTTGTAAATCAAAATCTTTGTCCACTGGGAAACAGAAATAATCATGAATAGAATCATCTGAAATTCCAATTACTGATTTAATTTTCAGTAGTAAAATCATAACTGCTGCTAACCTGTATTTCTTTGGAACATTTTGTGAATGAGCTAATTATGCATTTTAACTAATCAAAAACAAAGCTGAAAATAGTATCCAAAAAAAAAGTTTCCCAACCCATTGAAATAACAGTATAATTTGTTTTCTGGACATAAGAATTTCTGTAATGGCAAAAAACAAACAGGATTTGTTGTTGAAGGAGAATTTCTATGGTGCTATTCCATGAACATTAAACACAAAATGAAGACGTTTTAGACCTCTGAGCCAACAACCTGCAGATCATGAATGTCTCACTATGCCTGGCTGCATCTGAAGAATAAAGACTTATTACGCGTATGACGAGATCACTGCAATGGCAGCACTAGTCCTGTGGAACAACTACTACTATTGCCTTAGAATTCTTCACATGATCAAACAGATCTTCCTGTAGATACATTCAATTTGATAAATAATTTGACAACTTGAACATTTAATGTATGTCAACAAAAAGTTCTTCAAGCAAAAACTCATCTGCTGTAAATACAGTGACCTGCTTTTGATGTAGAAATATGTTACTTTTAGAACGAACTATTCTATGTGCTTTAGGCTGTACATGGCTTTAGTCATGATGTATATGCATTATGTAAGTATGTATGACTGAGTGCTGCAGGAAGGTGAGAGGTTTTGTATGGATGAACAGTTAAATTGTGCCAAGTTCTACCAGAACCCTGTTTGACTGTAGCAACTTTTCTTTAAAGGTTTCATAGACAGGTAGGAGGGATTTCTAGTCAGCAAGAACAGAGTTAAAATGAAATGTTATGTTTCACTTACAAGAAATATTATTTTGATATCCTTTGATGTAGGTTGCTACCCAGATTAGCTTAGTTTCTGTTACCTTACCATGAACATTCACTGGCACTAATAAATCTGGTGTTTTTGGTTTTTTTGGTTTTTTTTTTTTTTATAAAAATAAAAACTAAACAGATGTGTAGGCGTCCTTGGCTGTTTTAACCACGGATTTATGTTGCTCTACCTCCCTTTTCTCTTCCAGAAATCTCTCACAAGTGAAGTCCAAAGAATGAATCATTTTTATTCCTCCTTTGGATATAATTGTACTTCTCTAATATTTCATTGCTTTACTTTTCTATGGATTGTTTTTCAGGGTGCATTCACAAGAAAAAGTGAACAGCATAAACCGGCTGAGTGGAGCAGAGTTGCTCCAAAACCTTTTCCTACAAACTCCCTTCATAAAACTTAATGTAGCAGAAAACTGTGCTTTAACTTTGATGCACAATATACTGTTATAGTTTGTTCTATTCTGGAATTATTCAAGAAAACATTTTATTAAAATAACTTATTTAAAGAGGTAGAGAAAGGGTTTGAGGAGGGGGTAAAGAATAGGGTTTCTGGGCTTTTTTCACACCACATCATTCTATGTCATCTTTTTTCCTCCTCTAACTTTTGCCCTCTGGTCTCATCTTAGTATTTTCTTACTAACTTCTGCCTAGTGCAACTTGAACAACATTTGCCCTAACCACACAGGAGAATTTCAATTGTTTCTCCTCCACTAACATAGTACACATTTTCCCACTCAGTGAAGTTTCTTCTGACCACAGGATTTGGGCCAAGATGATGATGATGATTTGGTAGGATCATCCTCCAGATTTATGTATGGAGGGTCCTTCACGCATGAATCTCCACTTTCTATGCATAAGTGGGCAGTTGGGGTGGTCAGTCACCTCCAGTCTGTGGAAGAAAGCATAGACTGGGCAAGTTGAGGAGGTAAGTGAGCAAACTGAGATAGGTACATTCGGAAAGCTTCAATATGCAAGGGCTGAGGCACAGTCCCAGAGCAGCCACAGGATCTATGTTTCCACATATCTCATAGCCCCACCACTGTGCATATTTGGCATAGAGGGTCTGACATTGTTATTCCAACTCCCATCCTTCCTGATATTGAGTTAGGGGAGTACACTTCACTTCCCTATCCCCTCCTCACCCTTCATACATGGAGCTCGAACACTTAGGCTTTGTGCCTAGATGCTGTCCTACCATTGCCTGTAGAAAAACTGTAATTGGTCCAGTTAACACCATGTCCAAATAAGCAGAAGGGAGTATATCTCTTGGAGATTTTCACCTCTTATTTTATATATATATTATTATTATTTATTACAAAAACAGTGGCAATTGAATTCAACATATTTTGTTACATCAGTCCTAAAGATGTCACAGAAACTAACAAAACTGAGATAAGTCTGAGGTAAGGCAGTTATTCTGTCAGATCTTTAACATTACTATAACTTTGGTTTTGTATTTTAAAAAGTTTACATTTTTATAAGAAATAATTATAATGACAGAGTGCAAACTTTGTCAAACTGGAGAGCTACACTGGCAATTTGCCCAGAGAGCAAGGGCCATACCTTACCTTTATAAAATGGAGGAGATTGCTGATGACCTCATAAAATAAATGCAGTGTTAATCTTTGAACTAAATGATTTCTGCTCAGCTCAAGATGAAACATTATATATTAGTCCAGTAGTCCCTGAGCCACACGTTCTCATAATTTGAGTGTGGACAGTTTGGGAGTGGCCAACCGGCACTTCTGTTCTTGTTGTTGTTTATTTTTTTGTTGTGGTAGAATTTATGGATCCCAAATTGGGGGTAGGATGCCACTGTACTAGGCACTGTACAAACAAGGAGCATAGCCCCTGCCCTGGAGAACTCACAATCTAAGATATAGACAATACTTAGCAAATGTCCACTGCACTCAATGGTAACTGTCCTATTGACTTCAGTAAGCATTGGATCAAGCCCTTATGAATAAGGGTGGGAGAGTAAGTTAATGGAGACATGTGATTGCATAAGTTAGTAATTGGCTAAACTAAAGAGTCAAGCTCTGTTTTTCATTTAAATGTTTGTAAAATTAATTAGATATAAACACGAAGAGTTCAAACTGAGCATAAAAATGGTAGCAGTGACAAGAGCAAAAAAACCCAAATAGATTAAAAATATAATTGCACTAGAATGAAGAGATACATAGTCAGTTTATAGAAAGAAAGAGCTCTCAATGGGGTAAGTTCTGCCCTCTGTTTACCCTGGCAATGTCATTGGATTTTATCAAAGCCAGTGGGGCTGCACAGATGCAATGAAGAATGGAATTTGACTGAATTACATTAGAAGTATTTTATTTCACAGGGGCTGATTGAAGGCATGTACTGTTTAAAATGAACACTCTTGTGTAATAGATGTGCTAATCCTCCAATTAATCTTTCATATGCATTAACATGCTTTGTACTATATTCTATCTATGCTAAAGAAGGCTTATGTAATTAGCTAGATGTGTAGGTTAGTCACTATTCTTTCATCCCTGAGACTACATTTGAACTTTAGACAACATAAAAATGATCTGTTTGGAAGTCAATGAATTATATGGTGGCCTAAGTTCTTGACAACTCAACCCACGTGCAGAAGAAAAAGAAAAGAAAAAGGCTTATCCTGAGTAACCTTCTACTTGCTAGCATAATTAATGCCAAAATGTGATTCTTCAGTCTTTTCCCCTTAGAAATCTCAGTTTTAGCTGATCGGGGCAAATAGATAGAGAGAGAGAGTTGAAATAGCATGAATGTTCTTATATATGTTGTACTTAAGATAATCAAAGTCAGTAACCATATCAAAGACGGAAATTAGGTTAGTTTGGCATGATTTGTTCTTGAGAAACCCACATTGGCCATTACTTATCATCTTCTTAACTTCTAGATGCTTACAAATTGATTGTGTAATTGTGTTCCAGTACCTTTCCAGGTATTCAAGTTAGGCTGACTGCTCTATAATTCCCGTGTCCTTTTTGTGCCCCCTTTTAAAGATGCTTAAACTATGTTTGCTCTTTTTCAGTCCCCAGTCATCCTCCATGAGTTCTCAAAGATCATCTCTTATGGATCCAAGATTGCTTCAGCTTGGTTCTTACTTACTGTAGGATGAACATGGCCCTGCGCAAATGAGTACATCTAACATATCTAAATATTCTTTAACCTATCTATCTCTATCTAAATATTCTTTAACCTATAACCTTCCCTATTCTGCCTTATGTACCTTACCCTTTGTTGTTAATATTAATTGTGTTCAGCCTTTAGTCAATGAAGACTGAAGCAAAATGGGCATTAAATACCTCACTCTTCTTTGTGTCATTTATTAACCTATTAGTATACTAAATAATGATAATTGGAACAGTTTGGATTTACAGGGCTCAATCCTGCACCTGATGAATAGAATGAGAAAAATTCCATTTACCTCAGTGGTTCAGGATTAGATCCATACAGCACTTTCATTCTTGATGCTACATGTGCTTTATAAATTAATGAATTTAGCTTCAGAAGATCCCCATAAGGTCGGTAAGTATTATTTGCCCCATTTCACAAATGAGAAAACAGAGGCATAGGGAGGTGAAGTCAATGGGATACCCAGCACCTCTGGAAATCAGGGTTGCTTAGGTGTCTCAATTTGGAGGTCCAAAACCAGAGGCGCTCAAAATTAAACTTTCGGATAAATTTGGCTCTTAGTCACTTGCTCAAGGCCACATAGTACATTTGAAGTAGAGCTATGAATAGAATTCCCGAGTCTCTACCTTAATCGTAAGACCATGTTGAGCGCTTTAGGAAAAATTCTGACTTCCTTTAGTAAAGATCCAACTTGTTTGCATAGGGTATTTTAAATAGAACACAGAGCAGCTTTCCAGATTTCAACCATCTTAATACTGAGAATACCTCCCCAATCCCCCCTGCCCCCAGCACAAATCCAGTATGTGCATATACAGCAAGTGGTTGCAAGTCACCACAGCAACACAGGATTAAGTAAGAGGCTAAACTTGAAAAGCAGCGTGATTTTCAATAACAATCAAGTCACTTCAGGCCAAGAACGTTGCAGTGTAATGTGCCTACCTTGAAAAAGTGAAACATTTCCCAACCAAAAGAAAAAAATTGTTAGCATGCTAACCTTGATTTATAAATTTTCCTAACATGTTGAATGCTTGTGACAACTGTGCTGGGTTGCTGCTTTAAATCACCCTCATTTTCAGTGCTGTGGATGTGTGGGGACTCTGCTAGGAGTGGATCTGTGTGCTGGTGAGAGGAACGGGTAGTGGAGGCAGGCCTTTTTCTTCAGTCTTAGATTCTGTCAGTAGGCTGCCTCAGAGTACAGATGGCTGTACTCTGGCTTAGAGGGTGGGACTTTAAGGGGAACATGGTGCTGATAGAGTGTTGCTGTACTATCAGAGCACTATTTCACCCTGAGATTTCCTTTGGACTTGTAGTCATGGGTCTAACTTTCAAATGTGGAGGCTTAAAAAGAATGTCCAAATCATGCATTTGATTGGTCAGATTGATGCCGAGGCACATAAAATGGTCATTAATATGACTCACTGCTAATATGAGCCCACAAAAAATAGGTCTATCTGTACAGCTAAAAGACCATTTTGAGAATGTAAAGAGGACCTGTACATTGGGGAAATTTAATGAGTACATAGTTAGCTCAGTGTGTGGTAACATAGCTTCACAATACCTATTAATGATTGGAGGTTGGTGACTCCCAGTCACTGAAAATTTATCCCTTAAAGTTTCCACATTCTTAAGTACATATTTGTATATTTATCTATAAAAGCATAGAAAAACTTGTGGAGAAATTGCAGCCCTTATTTTATTCTTGAAGAAAAGAGCCATCCATTCACTGCCCCCACATTTGTCCATCCTTCTGCTCCAGTTCATCAGTTACTGGAACTCTTATCCCCAGTGGTACAGATATTGCCAAAGTTCTGTTACTAAACAACAATAGATGAGGTGCTGCATCAAATGCTGCCCATTAATAACGTGTTAGAGATCAAATTACTCAGTATAAGGTTACTTTTATTCTTTTCTGTTCAATGTTTATCACACATTCAATTTACACTTCTTAATTATCAGTGCATTCTTCTAAAAATTGCAAGATCTGCCTGCCACCCAGTCTTTTAACTTATTTTTAATTCTGTGTTTAGTTAACTATCCCCTTCACCACCACCCACACACATGCAGTTTCTTCATTTTGCTGTCACTGGGAATATAGGTGCATCCTGCACTTGGATATCTCAGAATTGCCAGAAGAATGAAAGTCTGAATTTTGAGAAAAGATGTACGGATGACCCTATTTCATTAATTTCTTGGGCTAGTTAGGATGTAAGCTCTCTGAGTAGGGGCCATCTCTTGCTCTGATGATGTACCACACCAAGCACAATGAGGTTAAACTGGAAGCTCTGACTGAGAATTTACAGTGATTAAAAACTAAGAAAAGATTTCAAGATGTTAGACAAATCAATAAAATCTTGATTTCAAAAAACGTATACAAGAAGAACATAAGAAATGCTAGATGTTATGAAAGGGACCTCTATCTTAACATATTTTTCAGAACTCTTTTGTCTAGCATGAAGCACTGTCTTGTGCTATAAAGCAAATTTGTGCTAGAAGCAAATAAAGCTATAAAGCAAATTTGTGCTAGAAGCAAATTTCAGGAAATTTGTGAATATATAATCAAGTGAACCATTAATAACAAAGTACATATCCTGTATCTGTTAAGGATTTTTTTAATTTTTTCTATCGTAGAAGAGACATTCTTAGAGCAGAGTTAGAAATTAAAGTGAGTTCATAAAGTGCATCATTCTTAGATATGTTGACGTATACCATGAAAGACCCAGAATCACACATTAATTCCGGAAGTAACACTATAATACTGACTATGCAAGTGAATGTGGGCCCTCCATCAAATGCACGCTTTAAAAAGCATTAGTTTTTCAGATACTCGTGAAGCATATGCTATGACCAATAAAGGATTGATGCTCTTTGATTGTATAATTTTGAATATCAAATTTCAAATGTTACACTGTTCTGGTGACAGTTATCACCTTTGCATATGAATAATCAGTGGTTAGTAAATCTTTATGCAGTCATGGAGGTACCCTAATGGATCTATTGTTAAGGTTGCACTCAGATTTATGCTTGAAGCAGGAAAATGCATATCCAAAAAAAAATGACTTGCCTTATTAGTCACATAAGAATCTGGTTTCTTTACATAATTATAAGATACAGTGAGATTAATGTTTGATATCATTTGAAATACAGTGAAATCTTTATTAGGCATCATTCTGTCCTAAGAAACAGCCCCAAAGTTTCCACCAACTCCTATTAGGCCAGATCCTTTAATGTGTATTGTTAAGGCAGCTTTGTATGGCGCTGCTGATTCTCAGTAGACTAACAGCTGCAGTAACCAGATGTCAGAGGTTCCTGCAATGGAACCTCTTGTTATATAAGTGTATCCTAGTGGTTCCTATCCCCACCCTATTCTCTGTAGCTGCTGCAGGGTTTGTGGATGGGGAGAAAAGGATGTGGGCAGGGCGTACCTCCCCTAGGCAGTTGCAATGGCTCTTTTGAGTCACTGGAAGCCAGTTCAAGTTAGAACAGTCAGGAACTGCACTGGCACGGATCTGGGATTAATCCACCTGCATCCATCTGCGTTAATCCACCTTTGCATCACTTACCCCGACTTGCATTTAGTGCTCCTTCGCCAAATCCTAGTATCTTGCCTACTGAATGACCTGCTGTATTAGGCAAGCAATGTTTTATCTGTCCTCCTCTTGAGTGGTCATTTAAAACAGACCTCAGAGTGTTTGTTATAAGTAGCATCATTTATTTAAAATTCTACATACAGTGAAAGAATTTGCCTATCATCCCTTTCTTGAATATGATATATATATATATGTATGTATAATTCCATCTACCAAAAGAGGCTGACTACAGAAAATACAAATACAGAACTTTTGTCTGAAATTTGAAAACAAATGACCTCAAACAAGAGCAAGTGGCAAGAAAAACAGCTCTTGAGTCTTTCCCATTATGTTGTTGTAAATTATTTGGATTTGTCTTGATCTGTCTTTAAAAAAAACACACATGATGTTGAAAATGCCAAAGAAGAATTTGAAAACAAGGAGAAAAGCTGTTGAGAGAGACAGCCGAAGAATGCAAGAGTGGTGATTAAGTGTGGTGTCATCACTTCTGAAAGACAAGAGAGAGCCTTTTTTCTTTTTATTCATTCTTTTCATTTCTTTAAGATCATGGAAAATGGTGTGTTCAAAAATCCCTTATGGTGGGCGAAGCTGTTGAATGAAGAACAGATGTGCGCATCCTAAGCGAGATTGATTGTTTCAAGTGAAATGGTCTCTGGAAATAGTGTTCAAATGAAAAATGTTCATCACTGCCATCACCCTTACCGTCTGATGTGTATCCAGAAAGGAGAGGTGTATACTCCTCTTCTGACGCCATGTTAAATACTCATGGTTCAAATACTTATGCCTTTGGAAATACTTAATAGTTGTTTAGTTTCTTGTTTTCTTTCTTTACATGTAAAAAAAAGAAAGTTGTGAAAAATCAGACACAAGTTTGCAGTTAAACACATCATTACATCAGAAGTGCTTAAGGAAATGGATCTTTGGCACAAATAATACAGCTTTGTCAAGTAGCTACAATATTCTCCATGCTACATCCCTACTCTTGCTTTGTATTTTGTCATATTTCTTTGCTGAATTACAAATCCATGCAGAAAAGCATTTATCATTATTTTCCTATTAGATGTGACTTGCAGTGAAATGATCTTCTGCATACAGCTGTATTTAATTCTGCAAAAGTGGCCTTGGGGAAATGAAATCTTGTTTATATGAGCTAAGTCACTAAATCCTGAACAAAATTATGGTAGGTGGCAAGATTTTTTGGCTTTACTGCTTCTGTTGTGTATTGCCTTAAAGTCTGAAAGAAAGTATCAGTGTTTTGAAGAGCGTGTTCTGGGACAGATTCACCAGTTAGTTTTAATGCAATTAGCTGCTGTGACAGGGCCAGACTGCATGGCTATGAAAGGGTACTGGAAGGCATGTATATTAGCCCCAGGCTCCATAAAGCCCTCTTCCCTGGGTAACCCAGCTGGGGCTAATTCAAGACAATTGGGCCAATTAGGCCACTTGGAGCCTATCAAAGAAGCTGCCCCAGCAGTTAAAAGCCTCCATTTCAGGCAGGCCAAGAAGGCTGAAAGGGAGTTAACAGCCAGAGGTGAGCAGAGCAACGCAACGCAACGCAACGCAGAGCAAAGCAAAGCAAAGCAAAGAGTCGGAGCGGAGTGGAGTGGAGAGGCCCTGCCCTGCCCTGCCCTGCCGTAGCTACAGCCGCAGGGCTTGGGACTATCATCTGCTGCTGCTACCACACCGCGACGGAGAGGCTCCAGCCGGGGAAGGCTAAACAACCCTTCACGCCGGTACCAGGGAGCAGGCTACAAGCCGGGGGGGGCCACGGACAGGCAACCCAGGGAAGGTAGTCGGTCTCAGGGACTAAGCACGGTGAGACCACTCCTCACAGGGTCCCTGGGTTGGGGGCCTGGGGCAGAGGGCGGGACCGGGTCCCCCCCCTTCACTCCCCTCCTAGCTGCACCACTGGCATAGTTGGTGAAGCGCAGGATCCACAGGGCGGAACAGGCGCACACTGCCTTATCTTACTTCATTAAGATCACATTGAAATTTCCATTCTTTGAGTATTGCCTCTGTTCTTTTGTATTGTTTTTACATGTCTTAGAACTTTCAGTAGAAGGGCTTTTAGGAAACTTAAACCCCCACAGCCCCCCAAAAAACAGCATTTCATTCTGCAGTAAAGCCCTTCTTGCAAACTCTTATCGCACATGTTTCACTTTAAGAAAGAGCACTCCCTGGAGCTACTCACATGCTTAAAGTTAAGCACGTGTGTAACTTTAACTTTAAGCATGTGTTTGTTTGCAGGATCAAGGCGTAAATCAATAATTCAAGATGTTGACCTATAAATTCCTCTTGTGGTCTGGATGCAGTGTACTGTAAAGACTATTTCTCTCTCTCTTTATTCACTGCCTGGACAGTTTAGATTATCTGAGACAACTGAGCTGATAGTCCATACATATGTTCCTCTTGAAGGAGGTGAGGTAGACGGCCGATAGAAGGCGGCGTCATGACTCTTTATTTTGTTCCTAAGAAAATTCAGTTTTCTTGAGCTGCAGATCTTATCAATCTTTATACCTGGACTGTTTTCTTGAGGGTTTCCTAAAGAAGCAGGGGATTGGGGGAGATTTGTTCTTTGTATTAGCTATTGTAACACTGGTTCACTGATGCCCTGGGCTGTTACTTAACTGTTATTTTAAATCCACCTAGAGATTATAGATAGATACATCATATACATGTAAAAACAGAATGATTCTTTTCTGTGGCTAACTGGTACAATGTATTCATGATGTGCCAACCTTTCACTCCTGGCATTCTGGTTTATAATATGTCTCAGATAACAAATCAAATCAATGTGGTGGGCATTTTAAACCACCACACAGCTTTTGTCCACATCATCAATCCTTCTCACACCTTGAAATGATTTGATAGGACTGGTCTTAGAGAAGGCAAGAAAAGTCCTGATGTCAATTAGCATACTAATGGGCTCCCTTCCCACATTTCCTTGGACAACTCAGACAGTGCAAAAACAATTTTGCTGACATTTTGTACATTATTCTTCTGCATCCTACTCAGGAGACGTTCATTCTCCATTACCTTTTTCTAAATCTTTTAGTCTTGAGTGGATGAACGGCAAAGCCTGCCAGAATTCAAAAGTCAGGCTTTAACATCACATATTTATTTGTTTTTGTTCTAAATCTAGTGAATTCAGATTTCCCTAGATGATAATTTAGAGACATTAGTATATCACAGACTCTCATGATTTCTGCCAGGGCACCATTCCATATGTCATCCATTTGAGAGGTGTGTGAATAATATGGGAAAGTCAAAGTATTGACTTACAAAGTATTGAAAATTAATTGCTGCCAACTTTCTCATCTCCAATACATGTGCAAGCACCATAGACCTGGAGTCCCGTCCCATTCTCCCCCCGCCCCCCCCCCCCCCTCCGTTCTCTTTCTTATCTGGGTCCAGGATAGGATAACAGCAGAGGCCCTGATGGCTGATAATGGAATGGTTCCAAAAATGGCATAAAGGTGCAGTTTCAACTATTTGCACTGTCACTGGAAAGAACCATTTTAACTATCTTACTCCTGTACATTGTAAACAAACATATAAAAAATGATTGCAGTAAATGTGGTGGACTTAGCACATCGAACATACTCAGATTTTTGCTCTTCTCGCTGGGTGTCCCTTCAAAAGAAAAATATAATCTAAAATATTAATTTAAATTTATAATTATTATATCTATATAGAAAGAGAGCATAGGGTGTTAAACTGCAGCCAACTGAAAACGAAGAGATTCTCCATAACTAGAAAAATGGTTTGCAAGGATCTGAGCAATATTAACAATAGAAATGCTTAAAAAGGCAAAAAAATAATTATATGGGATGCTTCCATACAGAATAGTTACCATTCCTCGAATTTATTGAGGAAAACCAGACATGGTTAACTCAGAGGAAAAATAAACAAAATCAGTTATGAAATATATTGTAGACACAGGGTATTTAGTCTCTCTCTTAGAAATCTTTATTTAAAATATAAAATGGTCTTTGGATATAACACATCTTGGACATTGAATTTTTCCACAGGCAATCATTATGTCATGACTGAAGTATAGCCCAGTAAGAAATGCAGAAATACCTTCCACTGATGTTCTATGGTCATCATGATCTCTATTCTATGAAAATTCAGTAATGAAATGTTTTATGTTTACTTTTTCTTTGAGGATAGCTCAACAAGAAGTCCATTTATGCCTTTCCTTACCACATTTAGTCTTTAAAGCTACTGTGAACAGAAAAGCCTTCTTGTACATATCAGAGAAATCTAAATGAATTAATGCATATTCATCTAGGGACTGGGGATTTTTAATACCTAAGGGGCTTCATTTCAGAAATTTGTTCTAAGCACATCACTCCTCTTTTTCCAGATGCAATTTATTTATTAAACTACTTTATTATCTTCAGAACCAAGAAACAAATTTCCTCATTGGCAGCCTACCTGTCTCTGCTCTGATTTTACTGATGCCTGATTTTCAAGGAAGACCTGTGCTTTTGTCTGAAGACTAATCACCAAACTCAGCTTAGGAATGAACATTATGATTTAGAGTAATTCACTTTTTTCCCTTCCTTCTGAGATTTATTTGATCTAAGGATTGTTCTTTGTATGCTTTAGTTTGTACTTCAGACAGACTAGGAATGGGCCGCCTTCTGTGTTTCTCATTGTCTCTAATTCAAATAATCTTGCCCGTTTTTCTCAGAACTCTAGTTCTTTATTTACCTGCCTTTTAATCACTTTATTTCCCTGTGATCATGAGGAAAGCAGTTCTCCTAGTTTGCTGTACAGCTGTCATGATGAGGTGCGACACAGAAGTCCAAAGGAGTTATATAGGCCAGAATTTGATCCTTACAGTTTATCACCCAATATTCTTTCTGAATTAAAAGGGCTCATTACTGTTTATCTGCTTGTTCTTCAACTCCACAGATCAAATCATAAGACATCCCTGACATTGTGTAATCTTTAACTGTCAAAGGAAATAAATGCCAAGTCATTTAAAGGCTAAGAGTAAGTTATAATCTTAACAGAGACAAGTTTGCATTTGACAACTTTTCTTTTTTCTTTTGCGTAAATGAACTAACTCGCCACCACCACCTATTCCATAACCAAATCTGAGAGCCATCCACTGTGCCCATATTGTGTGAGAAAAATGGACTAGACTATTTGAATTAGAGGCAATGGGAAACCCAGAAGAAGGCGCATTCCTAGTCTGTGTGACTTATCCTTAACTGTAACAAACAGGAGGAAAGAAGAATAAGAAATAACCAGGGGAATGAGCTGTTCTCATTTGCACAGCTGTTGTAACTGGACCTGTTTGTTGGCACCAGTTGGGATGTTCCCCTCATGTACTGATTGCTCAGATGTGTGGACTCCTCTTAGAGGCTGGACAGGAGAATGTGGCTCTCCCAAGTGTGCTGGTGGTAGAGCAGAAGATTATTTGTCAGCAAAAGGGTCATATTTGAAGGGTTGGAGACTCACAGGATTCCTTCACATGAATGGGCACCCTGTTAGGTAGAGTGTGCACATATTGCTCTGGTCAGCAGCTCACTGACTCTTGCAGATTCCCTCAGGGAAAGAGCCATATTAGTTACGGCCTCTTCCACAATACACGGGAAGATGGCCACTGCACTCTCCTGGTCTATACACACCACTTCTCACTGCTCTTTGGCCCAGGCACTCTACTTCTATGTCAGTACTTTCAGTGCCTGCAGAAGCTAGTTGCTGAAACCCCAATGAACCTGTTGTAGCATGTTGTGGAGGAGGTACTAGTCAAATCATCAGGACTGGGTGCCTTATGCTCTAGTTGTTGTTGGGCCTGTGGGAAGTGACACTGCTTTCCACTTGGGTGGATGCTGTGGGGCAGATGTTTGAAAGTGGGGGAGGATATTATCTCCCCTCATCTGTACTCCAGTCCATGGGGTTGGGAACTGCTTTTTCTGTTGGAGGAAGTGAGAATATGGTGGTGGCTCACATGACTCATTCCTCGCCTTTACATTATCCCCTCATCTTCACAAGTGCTGTCATCCTTTCATGGCTAATTGATGAATGGCTTCTGGAGGGCCTCAAATCTGATGGTCAGTGCTTGGCTTCTGCTCCAATATTCATGGATGAATATGAAAAACAGAGACTATCACAAATCCCATCCACACAGAAAGAGGCAAAGTAATTACAAGCCTCAAGGACACTAGTTACTGGGTTAAACATCTGGTTACATCTACCCGTAAAGCCTCAATGTTGGCTGATGCTCAAATGGGGGTGGGGAAAACAGTTGAGGATTTGCTGCCTCTGCATAAGGTCATCACTTTTAATGGAAAATCATAACTCTGGTTTAGTGCACTGTACAGTTGGGCAGCCTGGAGCAGGCTAAGGAGGAGATATTGGAATAAAACAGTTTTCAAATGCAGAGCACATGATCCAGTGCACAGATTACATTGGAGCACAATTCCTGCCCTCTTGCCATCTCTCTGGCAGCACATGAGTGGTGTCCAACACTCCTTTCCCATGGATGGTTTCTCCATGGACAGTTCGGACTTCCATTGTTTCCCCTTCTGAAAGAGCCTTGGGCCTTAATTTGTGGTCAGAGCTGCCTTCCTAGCTGCAGGCTTGCAGGCCACATTCTTCTTGATTTCCTGGTTCGAGTGCTTTCCACATCATCTTAATATCTTCGGCACCCTCCTATAGCCTCTTAATCATCCTACACTGCCATCTGTTACAAGGATGCTACTTGTAGAATTCCTGGTCACCAGTGAGCCTTTGTGTACCCCCACCATCTGATATTAACATTGCCACTTATTCTTTGAAAGAGCCCCAGGGCATATTATACCAGAAAGCCATTCATCATATTATATAAGTTCTCCTGTGTGGCAAGAGCACTCCTCTGCTGGTGGAGCAACAACTGGTGGGTTTCTGTTTTTTCCAGCCTAGTTGGTCTGTAGAGAAACATACAGGATTTGTGGATTTACAGCCTACATAGAAAACAGTCTTCCAGTGAACCCATACTCCCCTCCCATCAGCCAGTGATTTCTTCTAGCATCTAGCATAGAAACCAAAAAAAAACCCTTATTTTCCCATAGCAATGCTCGATTCCACTTCCGAGAAATGGAGTCCTTTCTGCAGAGCTTCATGAAAACATTATTGGGAACATTTGATTAAAAGAATTGATCTTACAAAGCAAGTAAGAATTCAGACACGTTATCTGCAAATGTGTTCCTATACTTGCAGCAGATCAGGTGCAAGTTAAGTTGTTACTTTAGTTGTATCCAACAGGACTTCACAAAACAGCTGCATAGCACAGATCTAGGATCAGAGAGATGGAGCAATACTAAGAAGGCATTTCAGAAGGGATACATGACTCCTAATAACCTACTTGAAAATTCAAGTTAGGTGCACCCTCAGAGTCCCTAGAAGGCACAGCACTTGACCTGCCTGTGCATGTATCTGATCTAATCTGATCTAAAAATATAAGCAACAAACAAAAATTTTGAAAATGCTTATGACAAAATGCACAAGACTATTTATGGACATATACACAAGAAGGAAAGTAGGACTTTGAACATTTTGGTGGAAAAGTAAAAGATATTTCTTCTCTGAAGAGCTGACAGCCATAAGGTTTCAGATGCAGGCCTATACTTAATCCTGCCACAGCAAGGGGAGATAATGAGGACCTCTTGAAATGCCTCGAGGTCCCGTTCAGCCCTACATTCTTTGACAGGATTACTGGCCTAGTGGTTAGGGGGAAGCTGAAGACATGATTTTTCTTGAATTTTAGTAAGGCTTTTGACACAGTTCCACATGACATTCTCATAAGCAAACTAGGGAAATGTGACCTAGATTAAATTACTAAAAAATAGGTGCATAACTGGTTGAAAGACCATATTCAAAGAGTAGTTATCAATAGTTTACTATTAAACTGTGTGTGTGTGTGGGGGGGGGGAGAGAGAGAATCTAGTGGGGTCCTGCAGTGGTTTGTCCTAGGTCTAGTATTATCCAACATTTTCATTAATGACTTGGATAATGGAGTGCAGAGTATGCCTATAAAATTTGTGGATAACACTAAACTAGAATGAGCTGCAAGCACTTTAGAGAACAGGATAAGAATTCAAGATGACCTTGACAAATTGGAGAATTGATTTGAAATCAACAAGATGAAATTCAATAAAGAGAAGTACAAAGTACTATACTTAGGAAGGAAAAATTAAATGCACAGCTACCCCATGGTGAATAACTGGCTAGGCAATAGTAATACTGAAAAGGGATCTGGTGACTATAGTGGATCACAGACTGAATATGAGTCAACAATGTGATGCGGTTGCAAAAAAGGCTAATATTAACAGGAGTTGTTACATAACATATGAGTGATAGTTGTCCTGCTCTACTCGGGCACCACATTTTAAGAAAGATGTCGCCAAACAGGAGAGAGTTCAAAGGAATGCAACAAATATAAATGTTTAGATGACATGACCTATAAGGAAAGGCTGAAAATACTGGGCATGTTTAATCTTAAGAGAAGAAGACTGAGGGGGGGGACCTGATAACTGTCTTCAAATATGTTAAGGGCTGTTATAAAGAGGAGAGTGAGCAATAGTTCAGTTTAACTGCTGAAGGAAGGACAAAAAGAAATGGGCTAAAACTACAGCAAGGGAGATTCAGGTGAGATACTAGGAAAAAACTTTCTAACTATAAGGTAGTTAAGCACTGGAATAGACTTCCAAGGAGGTTTTGGAATCTCCATCATTGGAGGATTTTAAGAATAGGTTAGATAACCACTTGTTACAGGTGGTTTAGGTTTACTTGGTCCCGCCTTAGCTCAGGGGGATGGACTAGATGACTTCTCAAGGTCCCTCCCAGCCCTACATTTCCATGATTCCTGTGATTTCTACGATTCTATGTCTTGGTCTCTCCAACTCAACAAGGTAATTACAATTGTAATTACAGTTTGTTTCTATGATGTTTTTGTTGGAGGATCTGAAAATGTTTTACTAAATATTACATCCTTAGGTCTAGCAAAACCCCTGAGAAGTTTCTGTCTGTCATGACCCCTGAGGGACAGAGAGTTTGGGACTGTTTCAAGGTGAAGCAGCAAGTCAGTGGCAGGGAGCCATATATGACCCAACTTTCCCAACTCTCATTTCCCTGCTGTAACCACTAGACTGCACCCCTTTCTTGTACAGTGTATATTCCAAAATTCAAAACAAGGGTCTCTGGTCACTTTGAATATTTTACTTTTGTTTTAAGAGGTACTGAATTATCTGTAGAAGCATTCAAAGTCATTTTATGTATGAGGAAAGTGTCTTGCCTGCAAGGATAAACTCTTCTATTTAGTGTATTATATTGTATTTACTGTAAGAACTGTTTGCGCTTAGTACTAATTTCCTTTCATTTACCCTGTCTTTCCAAAATGTGGGTAGAATACTTAAAAACCTTGAAAGTAACTGAACAGGAAGCTAATATTTTGCTTTCAGGCTCTTGGATACAGTATAGAGAAGCATAGGTCAAGACTGTTGCATAAGCTCTGCAGGAGCTAAAACGTCTGTACATCTTTTCACTATCTGACACTCCATTTTTTAAATCATGATGGACTCACCTTGTTTGCCAGTGCTGGGCTTTAGTTTGGAATCGTTTCTTAGAGCTCTGTTCTGTGTGTGCAGAAAGCTTGGATTAATGTACAAACCACACATATGTAATTCTGCAGGGGTTTTGAAATTAGCTGACTATACTCCAGCAACACAATAGAATAAGTTGTATAAGCCGAATAAGCCAAAACAAACCCACTACTGACTTGTAAACTGATTCCAAGAAATATTTTTTATATCTCCCAAACACGTACTTCTAGTGATTCTTTTAGTACTAGTCATTTCCCATTTTATGAAGTGGAGTGGGTTAGAAAGAGGACAACTTTACTGAGATTTGCTTTCCTTGGAAACACTAGCTTCAATTTTTTAGAAAAGAGTTTAAAGCAATACAACTTAACAACATGGCAATTCCCTTCTGAGTGAGGGTCTGATCTCCGAGGTCATTCTCCTAAGTCATCACCTAAGTTTAAAGAAAAATCCCTCCGTAAAAGTGTTAATTGAGATTAGGACTTTTCCTTGTTAGTGAGCTAGGGCTTTCTCTTGCTCCCATAGCGAGCCAGTGAAAGCTTTACCGTCCATGTCAAGGAGATGGTTTGGGCTCAGGTGTGGGATGAATACCTTTGTGATCAGACTTGAAGGCAGTTCTGAGATGTTTCTGCCTGATATTTATACTCATGCATCAATGAAACAGGTAGGCATGCTGCGGTGTGGATTTATGAATGCAGGGATTTTTGACTGAGTGAGGACTGCACTATCAGATCTGAGGCAAATCTTTTACTATATAAATGTTACTTTGGTGAGTGGTGAAGGAATAGCTGTAATGCTTTTAACAAAAGAACTTAGAAGTTGCAGCCCTCCCATCTGTTAACCACTTAGCATTACACACAGGATTATGAGCTATCACAAATACATAAATATATCCATTTTAAGCCTGAAGTGATTATTTAAATAATTTTGAAATGCATTTCTTCCCCTCTGATGAAACAATACAATTTACCTAATCCAAACACACAGCATGCTGTGATCTCCAATGTCTCTTGAAGTCTTCAGATAAACAAGCATCGTGTTATCATCTTTGAGATAGCTGGTCTTAAAATTAATATGTGACTTCTTCCCAGTTCTAGATACAGGACTGTGCTGGATGATGTCCAAGTGTCCTGAATGCCCTGCTGTTCGTGCCTAATTGTTTCCTAGGGGTTGGTGGGGGAAGTTTAATCAAGGGTATTTCAGGAAAGCAGAGCAAGTTGCTAGGGCAGTGGCTCAGCCAGTTTTACATTAGACACAGTGAAGATCAGTTGGTAAAGCCAGCTGGGTTAAGAAGCACTAATACAGTGATCAACTCCCACAGGCGTGGTGGAGAGAGAAGAGGTATTGGGGAAAAAGGAATCAAACAATTCCTCTGAACTAAGTTAATTAAAATTGAGCCTCGTAAATTTCATTAATACTTCTGAAAGTTTCTAGCTGAGATTACTGGGGATTTGAGGTTATCCAAATTTCCCTCAGCCCAAATATAAACTAATAAGAAAGAACTGAAAGTGGTTGTACAGATTTCTTTATAGTTAAACTGGTTGTTTTTACCAAGGAGGGGTACACTGTGTTTTCTGAGTGCAGTGCCTGGTGCCATGAGAAATAGTTAATGGGTAGAATTAAAAAGGGGATTGTTGTTGATTTATTATTTGAAATGGTTTAAACCCCCTTCCAAAATTTTCTCGACCCCATTTCAGATGAAGAGTTTTGTATCAATATTTTCAACAGGGAATCCTGTAATTGGGGAAATATTAAAATTGCCAGAGGCTCTTATGTCTGGAAATTATGAAATTTAGATAATATTTTGGGTATTTACTTAAAAATTAGCATCACTGGCCAAATTACAATTCCTTTCAACTCAGTTGCATTGTAGTAATGGAGGGCAGAATTTGGTCCCAATTTTTTAGGGTGACATCACTTGCAATACAGAAAGCGAAATTTAGTTCCATTTTTCCCAACCCCAGATTCTGAAAGTTCACATTATGAAGGGAACTTCCTCTCACACTGAATATTCTGAAACCAAGTTGTCTCCACTGGGTCTCTGCAAACCTACTGAAGCCAAAAGGTACTTGGGTATAACTTGAAAACAGAATATGGCCCTCTGATAACTGGATTTCAAAAGTAAGCATTTGCTGAAGTGTCACTTTTGAACTTCCCCCGGGTGCTAGTCGTCCTGCTGAAAAAGTGACATCTTCCTTGAGGCTACAGTGTATGGAAGCCTAGTACCAGAGACTGTCAATTAGTTTCCATGTTACTTTAATACAGCTTTAGCACTATATTTTAAAGAAAGATTTTTATTTTAATATTTAGAGCCAAATGGTGACCCAACTAGCATGGCAGTACTGGAACATAATTCACCCCTACACCAGCTACCCAGATCGTAGATAGCAATTCAAGAGAGTCTCAGCACAGCTCAGATTTTTCCCCTTTTGTACACATGAGTGGAATGGGTAGCATCTTGGGTTTTTCTGCACTACATGTTCGGAGACTGAGCTGTTCCAGCTCCTCAGGGACTATATGCTGCATTGGGTATGTACCCTATGCCATTCATACTCTCTCTAGAGTAAGGAAACCCGGAGGAATATTATGATTAGAGTCATGCAAATAACTGATTTTTCAGTTTGGTGGCCAAAGTGAAATTTTTTAAAATTAATTTGGGATTGTCCTAAAACAAATATTTTATCCCCTCTCCCCCCCACCACACAAACAGAAAAAGTTGAAAAAATTGTGTTTGACAGAGAACCAAATATGTTTCATTTGAGAGATTTTAAAACCTTTTTTGTATAAAACTGCTGTGAAATTAGAATTAAAAAGTTATCTGAGATTAGAAGCATTTCATTTTAAAAATATTTTTGATTTTTTTTCCTAAACGATTCAGTGAAGCCAATCCAAATATGCATTTTTTTTCATTGAAAAAAGGCGTTGAATGAAAAATTTCACCCAGTTCTAATTATAACGCCCCAAGTCACAATCTCCTCCCTGAGTTGCTTCAGGGAGATTGCAGCAACACTGTGTTCTTCCCTTGTGATAAAGCCACAGTTCAGCGCTTACATATCACGAAAAGGCCTTCACTAAAGTAGGCACTGCAAGCTAAGGTGAGACAAGAAGATATCACCATTTCCTGCTTTGTAGGGATACACCAAAATATATAATTGTAATGTATAGTTTCTCATGCTGTCATCTATATGACACACTGTATTTTTATCATGTATTCGTGACTCACACTCTGCCCACTAATCAATTTTTGCTGAGATTCCTAATGTTCTCGGCTGCTGACCATTTTCAAATAGGTAGGAGTTTTTAAAGTAATCTGCCATAGAAATGTTTCTACCTTCCTTCCATTCCCAGACATGAAATTTCTCCCACAAAATTACATTAGCAAAAGGCCTAGGACAGGCAATATTAGCTCTTGAGCAGAGACAGGTTTGGGATCTCTCACTTCAGGCCGCAGTTATGAAATAAGTTTTATAGAAAGCTAGGCATTCTGCCCTTCTCCTCTTCCACTGGTATAATGCACCTACCACTATTCCTGGAGGGTACCTACATGCAGGACCATAAAACTTGGAGGGGGATTATGGATAGAAAAGGTATTAGTAGGTAGTTTTGAAATTTCCAGAAATCATTAGTTAGAATTTTTCTTTCTCTCAGTGTCTCATATTTTTACAAAAAATTTCAAAGGGTTGCTGTTGCATTCTGCACTGGAACAAAACCAAATTCTTGAAATTTCTAAAGTGTTTCTCTTTGGGGCACAATTTGGGGCCATAGGCAAAAGTGTTTTGAGTACAATCTATTCCAGCATGTTAAAGTTATGGAAAATTGGGAGTTGGAAACCCCTATCCCATTTTAATCATTAAAACATTTATGAGGAATAGTAATTCGGTTGCGGTGAGGGGGAACTAGGCCTATGGAGGAGACCAGAAATATTTGAGTCTGGGAGCAATTTAGAAGACCTGATCCTTGAGGGACTGTGAGGAGCATCTTCGTATCTTTCCCATAGGCTCAGGGAGTGGAGAGTATGAATGGCATCCTGGGTAATAAATCACTTCTCCTTAGGGATTATACTCACTTTTTGTTCATTGGGAGAGATATATTCACCCCTCTTCTTGCTTCCTTTTTCCACAGGCCATGGGAGAGGGAAACTGGGAAAGAAGACATCTGGGAATGACCTTCATAGGCATGGAAAGACAAAGGATTTTGGAGGGTGGAGGTGTGTGGTAGATGTATCTTTATCTCCTTTCCTCAAGGCCACAGTAAAAATTTAACTCCTCTCCTACTAGGCATGGGGATAAAGGAGTGAAGCCTGGAGGGATTCATTGGATGTGTGGAAAGGGTGGCTGGAAGAACTAAGTTACCTCACCAGGAAGGGAAGAATTCATCAGCCACTTTACTTCCTGGTTCTAGTGTTCTGAATTAGATGCAGAACAGGACCTCTTGTAGATTGCTTATCTAGATCCATGACTTGTGCAATAGAAAAGGATCCAGGGTTGAAATTGTGGACCCATTAAAGTAAATGACAGTTTTGCTATTGACTTCAATGGAGCCAAGTTTTCACAGCCTTTCTCCCCAAATCAGAATAACTTCGAAATTCCTGGGTATTTGAATCTGGAATTTTGATTCAGGCTTACCTGTACTTCGGAACATTTTAAAATAAAACTCAATTATGTGAAACAGGTAACAACATAATATAAAACAAACAAAGCACCTGTAAAGAACATGTTTCCTACAGCCCAGCTAAAGACAACTAAATATAAATTCAAGGGTTTTCTTCATTTTGTTGCTTTTCATTTGTTTGTTTGAGGTACTAAAGTTTGTTCAGATTTTTCATGTTGATGGTGACCTTCCTGTCTTGATTTGAAAATAAATAGAGCAGAGCAAATTACCAGGGCACCCAAGCGTGTTTTCGGTTTTGCAATATTGAAATATTTGTTTATTCTGCAGGGCTTGGGGAAGGCAGCCCTAAGGTTTTGAGAGATTGAGGCCACCCATAAAATCAGGAACAGGTGGGAAAGGTTGACCTTTCTCTGCAGGAGCTCTTAATATTCCAATGCTACTTTTCATGAGCATTTTTGTAAAATGTGTGCATCAAACAAAATAAAAGCCATGCAAAATGTATGTGAATGTGGTGGCAGCAAAATTACTTGTTGTAGATGATTTCAAGAGTAATGCATCCACCTGTTCCTATTAAGTGAAATGAGATGCACTTGAGTTTCTTATAGTTAGATGATAATGAGAAACATAACCAAAGGTGTCAGAATTATTGGTTACCAGGGGCATTATTCAGAGGATTGCTCCCTTCCTGTTTTCCCTCCACTTTCATTCTTTTCAGGCTCACTATGTGTGTATCATTACTCATGAATGTTGTGGCCATCAGCACATCATTTTAAAGAGCCCTGTGAGAAATGTACATGGGCTTTTGAAAGACATTGTGAGATATGAATACTATTTTAAAAAATAATAAAGGCCTTTAAAAGCTGTGTTCTTTGATGGGGTGCAAATGTCACTTCAAATGCAGCCACCCAGACCCTGTCTACACTTAGCTCCCAGATTCGGCAGCAGTCAATGGGAGTTATGCAAGCTACGCAAAAAATTTGCATAACTCTTGTCGACTTCTGGGCTCCTCTTCTGCGCGCTGTCTTCACTGCACTGTGCCAATGGGAACCGCGTTCCCGTTGACGCAGTGCTATTCCACTTGCGAAGGTGGTCTTAGTAAGTCGATTTCTGGGTCGACTGGGCGGGTCTTCACTGACCGCTCAGTTGATCCAGAGCAATCGGTCTGACAGCGGTGACTTTGCTGCCGTCAGTGTAGCCGTAGCCCTACTTGCAGGGAAAGAAAAAAGATTAGCAAAAATTCCAAAATAATTTGTAATCCAAAGGGAAAACAGTGCATAAATGTACAGTGACTGATGTGCATTTTTTTACTACTACCCTCTAGTGGATAAAATTAAAATTTCTAAGTTGTATATCATATTACTTATAACTGATAAAGATTTTCATTTAGTTCTGGTGGTAGGAGCACATGCTGTTGGAGCAGAAGGTTCAGTTTTATATTCCTGCTGTTGCTATGAAATTCCAAATGGACATGGTATACAGTACAGTGACAACCATGAAGTCCTAGGTGTCCACAGTTTATGTATGTGGTCTGTGTAAACCCAATATACATTTTTCACCCAATCTTCCAATGGGCCTTAAACCAGCTTTTAAATTGTACTTATAATTTTTCATGTCCAAGTTTTGGCATGTGAAAATTTTCATCCCATGTTTTGTGCTTTACATGTGTAAAGCAACATCAAACAGAATATGAGACGTGTAAAATTGTAGGCCAAAATTCAAAAAAATGTTTTTGAAAAGTTGTCTCTCTGTTTCCCAGCCTGTTTCTGCATTGCCGTGACCTTTTCTCTCCAGTGTTCATTAAATGGTATGTCTTTTTTAATGTTGGAGAATGGGATTGTTCTAAATGAGCAGTGTTCCTCTGTCTTCATGTGAAAGCAGGATAGGGAAACCCAAAGGTTGAACAAGTGCATATTGTTATATGTACACACTTTTACATTACTTTAACAAACTTCCTTTATTTACTCCAAATAGAAATTTCTTTTCCTTCTTCAGGCAGAAATAACTGCTTATTCCAAAGGCTTGCTCAGACTCATGCCAATACTCAGATTAGACTTTAGATTGACTTATAAATGAGAACTAAAACCAAATACTAGCTCTTACAATAAATAAATATAATCCAACAGAGAGGTTTATTCTTGCTTATATCCAAAGCAGGGAAGACACTTTCCGCACACATATAATGACTTTGAATGGCTCTACGACAGTGTGATGTGCTTGCGTAACTCCCATTGACTGCTATGCTTCCTTTCTGTGTCTTCACTAAAGTGCACCACCTGAGGAGGTGGTTTTACAGTGTCAACGTCTGGATCGATTGAGCGGGTCTTCACTGATTGCACAATCGATCCAGAAAGGTTGATCTAATGGTGGCGACTTTGCCGCCAGCAGAGTAGACATACCTTAAGCTAATGTCCAGAAAAATTGCCATTTAAAATAAAAATAAGCAGACTGTGTGCACGTAAGAACCAAACATCTGAAAGTATTCTATATATTCTCTTTACTCTTGTTTCATTCAAAAGGGCCTAAATAGTCTCTCTGAAATTTGGCATAATAATTTAGACCCCAGACCATAATTTTGCATGCCAAGTTCCATCCTGGTACAGTAGCCATAAAAAGTGTTATGCTTCCAAGAAATGTGTTTCATAATGGAAGCAATAATAGCACATCCTTAACTGCAGAAGTGCGCGCTGTATGCAGTTCTTGTATGCAAAGTACCTTTCAGATTGCTTTTGCCAACACAGATATAGCCTCCTTTCGCATACAATAGCCTTGAGCAGTTTGCCTAATGTCATGCAAGAGAGTTGTCCTGGCAAAACAGTCTTCTTCTGGAGCAATGTTTGGTCCTCAGGAAAATAAAAATCATGTTGGTGCTCACTGAGGCTTGATATCACATCATATCCTTAAGCAGGAAGGTACCTTTCTGCAGTTTATCAGGTAAGAGTCCATTAATAGTGGAATTGTTGTTACAGAATGTTATGAAGCATTAATTGCTGTAGAACACTAGAGTGGGGAAAGTGCTACAGCCTTAAAAAAGAGGTGATTATTGGGCACAAAGTCCCACAATGTCCCTGTGTTCCTGGAAAGTATTGGAAGTGAGGCAATCCTCACCCCACTCCACCCAAAACTGAGGGAAGGTGGGGTTTTTGTTGCATTTTTGCTGCGAGGTGGGGCAGCTCTGCACAGAGCCTTTAAGGAATGATGGAGAACCTTGAATTTGATGCAGAAAGTTACAGGGAAAGGGTTGTAGGATCAGAGTGATGGCAAAGGAAGATGGAATTTAGCTACACAAGTCTGTGTGTATTGTACATAGGAGAGGATAAAATGAGATATGGGGAGGCCAGAAAGATTGAGGACATTGTAATTGTGGCGGGAGATGTCCAAGACATGGATTGATGGCAGGGATGCAGATGAAGGCATCAACCCGACAAATATGGCAGGAGATTGAACAGCATATGACAAAAGCCTGGAAGTGGGAGGAAGAAAGAGTCTCATCATATATGAACCCAGAGTGTGAGCATGATTGGCAAGAAGGATCGCAGTGACATCAAAGGAGACAGCAAAAAGTATGAAGTGTGTGTGCGGGGGTTGAGGAGGAAGAGGGTGGTTGTGTATTCTGGGAGGCAGTCATGTAGATAACTCGAACCATTAGCACATACCACACTCGACAAGAGAAACCTACATTTAAAAAACTGTGACAATCTCAGGCACGGCAGGATTTAAAAGTGAAATCTTTAAACAATCAATTATAAAAAGAAAAAAAGTGAAAGCTTCACACTCGTTAAACACTGAGGGGCCTGTGCAAAGGTTTCTATGTCTGTCTGCCTTGCTTCCTGCTGAGAGCAGATTTAACGAGTCACAAGCAGTGAAAGGCGACTGCTATGGTGAATTCAATGAGAGAACATTGAGGATTTAATTTAGAATTCTATTAAGCAGGAAGGTTCTGGTTGAAGAGAGAGGTTACTGATCAGCTGGCAAGCATGTGTGCATGGAATCTTGCATACAACTTAGGGGAACTCATACCCTGAATTTGTTATAGCTGCCCTGTGATTTATGATTTTGTTGTACTGTTAATGAACATAGAGCCTGCTTTTAGTTTTGCTTGGAGCACAGGTTTTTATAACAAGGTGACAAACTTGTGAGAATATTAAAAATATCAGATGATCACATGACCCCTTAATTTCTCACGTCAGTCCTATTTACATGAGAGTTTTCAAGGTTAATTCCCCTGAATATCACCCTTGTTCTTGAATTATAAAACAGTATGTAGAAACTCCTGATTTACCATCTTATTTGTAGACTTCTTTCAGTCTCTCCTTAATTCATCTCCTCCCTAAGTTAAACAATTCCAATCTTTCCAGTTGCTCTTCAAAATTTCAACTTTCGACCTCAACATTGTCATTAAAACACTTCAAAAAACATCACAAACATTTCTGTTATAATGGGGAAAGCATGTTTTTCACTCATCTGGTTTTAAAAACATGACAACATTTTTGTTCAAACTTCAATTTAAAAAAATCATATTTGGGCTGGAATTTTCAGCCCCAAAGGTGAATTTTTAGTAATTTTCACAGCCACTCCTATGCTGGCAGCATAAAGGTTGCAGAAGCAGCATGAAAGAGAAATACAGCATTGACCATAAATGCTTTTTCACTGCATTGTTCTTGACATTAATATATCCATCAATATTTATCAAGGTGAATGTCTGGTTCCCTCCCCTTCCCCCCACCCAAAACATGTCCCCTTTTAATCTGTGTTTATATGTTGATTTGCAAAAAGGATTTTCAGAATCATTTTCCACTTTTATTTTTAGCCCACGTTTCCCCTCTGACCCAGGCATACTTCTGAGGGGTTTCTTGGAAGCATCCTTTCAACTGTCTCTGCTTGCCAGGGACTCCTCCATTGCTCACAACCAGGACTTTTGGGGCCTCCTCACCCTTTTCTGGCCCTTCATAGCAGTGTACAGGGACTGCAGCCAGGGTGAGCATCTCACCATAGGTATATAACATTTCTGAACATTTCAATGTAATATTTTTGGCATTAAACAATGAGATTTACCATGTCTCCCTTTCTTCTTTTTCTCTTTGTATCTCTACTCCATTTCTATTATTTTATTCTATTTTCTTGTCTTCTACTGTATATTTTGTGTAGGAATAAAATTGTAATTGTAACCCTGTAGCTTAATTCATAGCTTTTAATTGTAATTGTAACCCTGTAGATTAATTCATATCTTTTAATTCATACCCTTATTTGTGTCAACCTCTATATGGTTATTATTGATATCATGTAACATTTGAACTTCTCTCAGTCATACTCCATATTGTGAATGTAAAACCCCATTTTGACCTATGTACTCCATCTTGTGTAAAAACCCCATTTTGACCCTATGTACTCCATCTTGTGTCAAACCCTTTCTAAACCTTTAGATGAATAAGATAGTTATCTGAACAAGGTATGAATGGAGGGTGTATGTGTGTGTGAGTCAGACCCAAACTGCCAGCTTGTCTTGATGAAGTTGTCCTGATGAAGTGTGAAGTCCATCCTAGGCTGAAGAGTGTGAACATAGCCCCAAAAAGCAAAGAAGGATCCACCCCAGAAAAACTTAATCAAACTTAATCAAGACATCAAAGAACAAGCTGAAAGTCACGTCTGCTATTGTACCAGCAATCAAGGGTCACAGAGAAGCGACGTGACACAGCAGAACTGAAAAACCTATAAAAGACTGGGTGAGATTTCAAGGCTTTGGGGGGAAAAACAGCGTTCTACACATCATCTAAAGAAGAGCGTCGGTGCGCGCCCGACAAGGACCCTGCTCTCCTCGTGCCCAGCTTCCCTGGCCAGGTAGCTGCCACGAGCCACGAACTCCAGCAACGGACCCTAGCTACGATCTCAAGCCACAACCAGGACTGGTAGCTATATATAACTATAGAACGCTTTCTGGTATGTTTGGGCGTGTGTGTGTGTGTGTGTGTGTGTGTGTGTGTGTGTAGGTTTAAGTTAGTTATTACTTTAGTTTTTGTCAATAAATGCGGCATACTGCCTTTTCCCCTTGAAAAAGTCCCGAGTGCTTAATTTTGCACAACATTTTGTGGGTCTTTGTTTTTGCTTCTTTCTTCGTTACTTTTTTCCTGTCACATTAAATGATCATTTCCTCTCGCTCCCTCTTTTCCTGTCTTTCTTTAATTGATTTGTATTTATTCCGCCCTTTCCTGATTTTCTCACAATCCTTATTTTCTTTTTATCTTTGTTGTATCATTCCCTCACTCTTCCAGTCTGCTCCTTTCTGTCTTGCTCCTCTTCCAGCATCAATTTCCACACACCTACAAAGCTCTCAATTCAGCCTTACCCCCAATGACGTCTGTCAAGTGGCGGCAAATGGCCAGTGCTTAAACAATTGTATTGC
The DNA here is from genome assembly GCF_026122565.2 of Emydura macquarii macquarii. Taxonomy (NCBI): domain Eukaryota; kingdom Metazoa; phylum Chordata; order Testudines; family Chelidae; genus Emydura; species Emydura macquarii. Next base: position 12,929,782 of record NW_027131500.1, on the reverse strand, counting down.
TCCTGCAAGGATGTGCCGTTTTCCAAAGTACTTCTCTGCCCTGGCATGTCACAAAACATTGACCTTTTAAGCATCAGTGGCAGCTAATTTATTATTTTTTCAATAATTTTGTTCCTGAATGCTGTATGGCACTTCTCATGGTGGCATCTGTAGTGCATCTTGAATATGGAGGCAGGCCCTCCCTGCAATGACAGCAGCAACAGCCTGGGATTAGGACAACATTGCAGACTTTGCTGGGAAGTTACCTCACAGCTGAGGGCCAGGGAAAAAGGTCTGTGAGGCTTCTAAAAAGTTTTACACCGTCATCTCAAATGACCAAAGACCAAATTAAAAAAAGGAGGTGATGAATTAGCTGGCACCCTTACTTTGAAAGCAGATCATTTTCTTTTCTACTTTTGCTTGTACTTTTGGAATAAAAAAAATAACCAAAATCAAACCAAACCAAAAAACCCCCTCCTCCTTATACAGTTAGAGATAGATACTTAATATACTGGGACTACAAAACTGCAGCTAGTTCACAGCATTGGTTCAAGCCCTGTCCGGTTGTAGAATGACTCTTAAAGCTCTCAATTAAAATTAATAGGAATTGTATGACCTTAATACCTATTGCCCTTAAAAAACATATGGGCTAGAAAACTCCTTTACATCATGAAAGACCTGAGAATCCCCCCTTGCTAGTGTGTTTAGCATGCACCAACCCTGGAGGTTAACAAGAGTGTCTTTTCAAACGGTCATTAGGCCAGGACCAGTCTGCTGGTCTTCTGGGGAGTGAATGGAGGAGGGAAGGTAGTGCCTGTGCTCTACCACTGCCAGGATTACGTCTGCTGGGGAGTGACGAGGGACAAGGTACATGAGTTGTGGCACTGAAAGGTTTAAATATAGTGGGGACTGAAGTGGGAGTGGTGGGAAGTGGTGCTGTGCTAATGAAAAGATGACACCTACTGGGAGAAGGAGAGGTGAGTACTGTTTTTTCCTGTCTCCTTCCAGAACCTCAGCTGGCTAAAGAGAGACTCCCTAACCTTCATCCCAATCCTCTCTGGTGAAGCACTGCTAGCAGTGGCTGCTACAAACCCTTCCAGATCTGCATGCGGTAGTGCATTCTAGACTCCAAACCACAATAGTTATGGGAATTCTGTCGCCCCCGTGGATGAAAATTCTGTAAATGTTTTACAATTGTGTTACAATTGTGCCTATAGGCCATCTGAAAGCAGGGCTCCAATGCGCTAGATGCTGTAGTAAGAAATGGTCCCTGTCCCAAAGAGCTGAAGGGTTTGTCTATACTGTCGATGGTACAGCTAAGTGTTACAGCTGTGTCACTATAGTTCTGTAGTGTAGACACTTGCTACAGTGACAGAAGGAGTTTTTCAGTCACTTCAATAAATCCACCCAACTGAGAGGTGATAGGTCAATGGAAGAAGTCTTCCATTGACTTAGCCGTGTCTATACGTGGGCTTAGGTCTGCTTAACTACGTCTCCAAGCAGTATGAATTTTTCACACCCCATAGCAATAAAGCTAAGCCGATGTATGTTTTAGGTGTAGACGAGACCTAAATCTGAATAGACAAGCCAAAAGGTGTCTGAGAGGAAGCACTCTCCACTTTACAGATGTGAATCTGAGGTACAAAGAGAGCAAATGACTCGCCCAGGAAGCCTGTAGCAGAGCAAGGGATTCAATACCGAACTTCTGAGTTTTACACTTGATCTACACTAGAAAATTAGGTGAGTTTAACTACATTAGTCAGGATGTGAAATATCCGCACCCCTGAGTGGCATAATTAAACTGATCTAAGTCCCTAGGTAGACAGCACTAGGTCAATGGAAATTTTTTTTTGTCAATCTAGCTGCAGCCTTTCAGGGAGGTGGATTACCTATGGCGACAAGAACCCCTCCCATCTATGTAAGTAGTGTCTACACTGAAGCATTTCAGCGGCACAGCTGTGCTGCTGGACCATTTTAAGTATAGACAAGCCCTTAGTCTAGTTCTGTAACCACCAGACAATGCTTCCTCTTTTAGAGACAGGGTCTGGGGGAAGGGAGAGTGCCCTCAAAGACTCCATCACTGCCCGTGCTTCCTGTTTTGATAAAAATGGAAAGTTTAGCTGGAGTTCCCACTCCTAGCTGCCAGCATACAATCAACTGTTGTGTTAGGGTGTGGGTAATCATTACTGGTAATTGAGGACGCAGCTGCATTACTCTGATAAACTTTCAGTCTAGAGATCTGTTTATATTTTTAATATGGCCAATGCAAATAAAATGACAAGAAATTTACTTTTTTAAGGGAAATCTTAGATAAGCACTGACACTGAGAGGGTTTGCTGTCAAAGTTATAAGCTTTAATGGGAAATGACAGAGTGTATGAAAGTTTAAAGTTTTCTGGCAAATAACACTGAAAATCAGCCACCCAACCTGTACTCCGAAGCATTAATTCTTACTGAGGAGAAGAGAAATGGAGGGTCTGGAAGAAACTTATTTTGGAGAAACTAAAATAAAATATTTTTCCAAAAAAAAGGTAGCTGTGATTGCAGTGGAAATTCTCCTCATTTCTTTCACAGATAAAAAATCTTTTTTGATAAACCTGAAACTTCCCTTTCCTCTGATTAGAAATGTCAGGTGGAAATCATGCCTTTTTGTTTTTATTTTTGTTTTTTGAGGAAATGAGGGTGGAGGATAAAATTTGGGTTTATAGTGGGAAGCTAGTTTACTCCCTGTTGTGCAGAGGCAGTACTCTAAAGTTGCCCAAAGTAACAAAAGTCCAGCTCAAACTATTACACAGAAATGCTTATGAAAGTCAGAAAAAGCTAGATACAAAAACTATTACAAACTAGATTAAGGTTAAACAAATGTATGATATAAGGTCTTCAAGGCTCCTACTAAAGTCACTGGTTGGCATGATAATGAGCTGAAAGATTCTGGAAATGGAAGTAAATTTTTATAGTTGAAAATCACATTTTGGTGATTGTTTTTGGTTAATTTGAATGAGATGCGCTTGCAGCCCCTTTCTGGACATTGCTTATCTGGGGCAATGGGAGGGGTGGACTGGTAAGAGCTGGCATTTCCTCATCCACTGGGTGATGTGATATGTGATCGTGATATGATAAGTAACTTTAGCGATTTGATAAATGATACAATATTTTATATGATAAATAACTATACATAGGGAATGCTATAGTATGATTAAGTCTAGGAACTTAGGAAACCCTACTTTCAGATGGTGCTTCATGAGAGAGAACAGTATATGTGGAGGAAGGAATAAAACCTGAATGGTATATGTTATGGCTCTCTTTCTTTTTATGCTTGCACACAGAATGCCCAGGATTTACCAGACAGCCTTCGTTGTTTTGATCCTAAAATGCATCCTGAGCGGACCAGGCTGGGGAGAGTGAAGCAGAAGGCACCTTCACCTCTGCTGGCTTCAGCTAAATCTTGAACAACACCTAAAATGTGAGACTTGGGTTCTTGCTGTCATCCTGTCCCTCATGTCATTCTCCTTTTCCAACCTACGTCTCATCTTTCCTATGTCTTTCTGTTGCCTTTTATCTAATAACAGTCTGGCTTAGCTGTTAAAACAACTCCACTTTTTGCAACAATGTTGTGACCTGAAAGGCAGCTAAAAGAAATGTCTTAAACAGCTCCAATGGTAGAAGAGTTTGCTGGGTCTTGGGGCGGCTGATAAGACTATGCGCTAGGCTGGGCCTGTGTTTCGCCTGCAATGAGGGTGCAAGTGAAAATCAGCCCCAGAGGCAGAAGCAGCATTTTCTATCTTTGCGGTTCCTCTCTCTTCCTTTTTGTGTGTGGTTTGTCTTGTTTTGTCTTAAAGCAAAAAGGATCGAACTTCAACAGACACATCAGCTAAACTAATTTAGCCTCTTTCCCTCCAAAGAGACAGTGAATACCATCATTAAAAGCATCTTAAAACACGTGTCAGACAGGGTTTCCCCTATAAAGCCTCTAAATTCCAAATGCTTTGATCAAGGTTTTCATTTTAACAATATTCCCTACTACCTTTCCCTTTACTGGATAAAGCATTATCTCTTTTTAAGCGCTTATTAAAGGCACCAAAAAGGACAAAAAGAGATTTTTTGATGGTGGTTGTTACAGTGGGAGTAAACTAGTGATAACTCGACATGAAGCCCTAGAGCACACTTAACTGGTTAATACTGTAATGGTGAACTTGAGTTTTATTAATCTCTTATCCTTTGAGACTTCTCGTTATCATCATAGCAACCCTTTCATATGGAGTTACAATCATAGCTTCAGAATCTTTCCATTCCTCCTCCTTTTTCTGAGGTAAACTAAGCCCTCCCCCTCTTTCAGCCCAACCCGTGAGGCGCTGGTGGTGGCCTTTCACGTAATACAGCTGTTTTTCAAAGTTCTAGTATATGGTCATTTTCCTGGTGGATTGTAAGACTGTATGACCCTAAGCGTTACCTCCTTCCCTCCACTAGCTATTCACTAGTCCCTCCTACTCCATATCACACTCCAGCGGGATTGTTTGGAATTTGCTTTCATCTTAATAACAAACACCACAGTAAAAGAATGTAGTGTCTGTAAGTAGTGATTACTTTAGAGGCGGTAGGTGATAGCAGCCCTCCGATAAATGATGTGGGAGGTAGAGTTGCTACAGTCTTACCTCACTCTGCCCTTTGCAACTTTTTTTGCTCTTGGAGAACATTTATACTTTTGTTTCCCCACCCACTGTTAATGAGCTTTTGTTTAGACTAACATCCTTTAATTACAAAGATACCCTTCAAGAAGGGCCATCCTCAATAATACCATGCACTAGACTTATTAGTTGATTGGAATCTTTAAAATTATAACTTGTGGAATTGAAGAGTATCCAATGAGAGATCTCAACATTTTTGGGGAAGTTTTCTGGCCTGTGTTATACAAGGGGTCAGATTATATTATCACAATAGCCCCTTCTGGCCTTGGAATGTATGAATATTTTCTGCCTTTTCACCATTGCTAGGAAATTATGACATTCAGATATAAAATAACATTTAATAAAAATAGACAGTCTTACTTCATTCTTCTAAAGGAAGAGGAGAGATTTTAAAATCTGGGATCATTTCCCAATGTACCACTTAGCAGTTTGATTCTGGATCAGACTCTTTAATCTGAATTGCTGGTGCGGTTTGGATCTTCGTAAGTTTCCAGCCATAACTTTTGCCTCAGGAATAGAATAAATAAAAAGCTGGAAGAAAATTCCAAACCCTGTCATGCAGTTCTACCACACTAGATGTCACTATTGCTCTTTTCTTCTTAAAAAGAAGTGGCTATCTGGTGATAACTGCTAAATCATGTTCTATCCATGCTGAGAAAAACTGTCTTGTATGAAAAGACACTGCTGTGTGAGTATATCATAGAATGATGCATTTTTCCTTAAAATATTTTTTTGCATTTGAGCCATTGCATCGATACAGAAAATGGAAAGGCACAATGCTATCTTATCTTTGTGGTCATGAACACTTCCAAAGCTAATCCCATATTAGATTTGTAGTAGATAGAGCTCTATAGAAATAGTACAGTGATGGGGAATCCAGCTGATGGAAGTAGAAGCTCTGCTTCATTTCTCTACATGCTGTGAAAGAATATGTATGTCAAAAGAAATAAAAATCATAGGATCAATGAAGCTACTATTAGGCATGTGGATGAACACCTATTCCTTGCTCTGTCTTAGACTAATCATTCTAAAAGTGTGTGCAAATGAAAGATGGAGGGCAGAACTGGAGTGAAATGTACTTCAATTTAATTGAGAAATAACATCACAATCATGTGATAGGTATTAATCAATGGTTACTTAAGACTGAAGAAGTTTTTTGCGAGGGTGGAAATTCCTGTCAGCTCTCTTTGTTGGAAAATGTACGTGTTCCAAATGGGCTCTCTTCTCTCCATGGAAGAGACCTTAGATCTATGAAAACACTTGCTTCTTCTTTACAACTCTCCCACCCACTTTTCTCCATGCACATGCTCGAGTTGTGTCAAACTGTTCATCTTGATGACAAGTTCAAACTAATGGGCTTATTGCCTTTGCCTTTGAAAAAATCATCTGATTTGATTTCCCTCCTGACTTCTCAATTAACCCGTTCTCCCCCAGTCATCTCTGGGTTTCTTTGATTCCCACTCCAAATTCTCCCCAGACATCCAGACACCTATCTACTTGTGTGGTCTCCATCACTCTAGTATATAAACACCAGGTATCAAAAGCAGAAATTACAGTCACAATCTTTCTCTGCCTTTCCAATCTGTAAGAAAAATGGCTTGAGTAGTTTGTCACATTGTTTGGAATTTGTCTGTTTTTCGTGTGTCTGTATGTGAAAGGGGAAATAATTTATTGGGAGAAGAGGGCGGGGGGAAATTTCATCAAATCTATTAGTTTTGTACTGAGCTCTGAAGGTGAGACCATCTTGTCTTTTCTGTTTATATTGTGCGGCTTGACAGAAATCCCATGTGTCTGAGTCTGCTGGCAGGATAAACAGATTATAAATACTGGATAGGTAGATTTGTAACACCTCTGGTATGTTAACGCAGAAAGGTGAGCTTGGAATGAGAGGAGGTAGCCCCAAGATGTTTCCTAAGATCTGCAATGAGTAGAGGTCCCTGACTTGAAAAGATGAGTCCATTTTGCATACAGACCTGCCAAACCTGTCATCTCTGATATTCTTCCTGTCCTTTTTAGGTACCTTTCCAAATCTACCTAAAGCCTTTGCATCTGCTGCTTCAAGGGTCTATAACTTAGTTCTTCCTCCAGCTCACCCAGTTATTACTAATGCACCTACATTACATTTGAAGCACAGAAAGCTATAAAATAGTATCTCAAGAGCAGCTCCTAAGTGGGACCAAAGGGCAATCAGGACATACTTATTGTTTAAATAAACAGAAAGACTTGTCTTGGGGAGCTATTTGCTACCAGCTAAACAAGAACAGGTACTAAAGTGTAGGTTCCTTTGGCCAACATAGAGACAGTGCCAGGGTATTGGTCAATGCTAAAACTCCACTGTCCATGGATGATTGAGTTTTCAGGCTTCATGGATGTAGTAACCAAGCAAAATAGTCCCCTGATCTTTTCAAACAAAAATAGAAAATACTGCAATACAATGAGTATTGATCAAAACTGTAGCAGAGATCTTGCTTAACAATGTTTGGTTGTTGCTTTAATTTAAAATGATTCTTTCATGATTAAGATTTCATGGATCTGGATTTTAAGAGCTTTTTCCTCCTCTTACTGTAATGTATAAAATGGGAAGTTGTATTCCTAGAGAGAATCAGACACCTATCTCTACACACACATCCCAAAGGTACTATTCCATTGTAGCAATTATCCTGAACAATAACTAGCAGCAGTGAATTACATTCAACTTTCTTCTCATACAGACTCTGAGCTGAAAAGTTTTCAACTATACAAAAACAAATCACTTCAAACAGGCAGTTTGTCTATTACTAAGCCAGCCGAGTGCACAGGCAAGAGCCAAAGAGCATGCTTTTTAGTTGGTTAGGTCATCTATTTCTTGCTTATCATATGCTGTTTTTATTTCTGCAGAAGGAGGATTTGAAAAATTTTCAGATTTCCTAGACAAAGTGGCACAAAAGAGATTTCAATCCAAACTATTTCAGCCCAATTAAAATTCATGAGCACCTTTCAGTCATTTCAAATACATATAGCATCAACTATGGTCCAAAAGAGGGGCACCCTTTTCAGCTGGTAGTTGTACAAACTTGATCTTAGACTGTACTGTTTATCAGCATCTTTGATAGAGTACAAAATCCAAGTTCCATAGGGCTTAAAATTACACTGTTCCGTGATCTATTTTCACGCCACACATCAATATTGGGTAGTGACACTCATTTAAGACTTATAACCTCCCTGGATCCAATGCAAGAACTGTCATGGATGTCAGTTGGCATTGTACACGTAGATGTAGGGTAGTGTGTGTCTCTACACGTGTATGTTCTTTTTTCATGCACAGAGACCAGATGGCACATGCATCAGACAATGAATCAGTTCAGTAGCCTATGTCATATTTAAAACAGACAAGGATTGGAAGAATAAATAGAGTATGTTGCTGATGAAGGGAAGTAAATATGCTACAAATTTTAATAAATCTATTTCCAGATTTACATTACATGTCTCTGCCTGTCTCTCTCTCTCTCTCACACACATACACACACTGTAAAAAAAAAAAAAACCTAGTCCCTAATAAATCTCTTATCATTTGAATTGCTTGAAACTCATCTGAGGAGAATGGCTGGCATGAATCACATGTAGTGTATGCCAGATCCAATCATTTGGTGGTAATTTCTCATTATTAATATATTATACTTTTATAATAGCTTAGACTCATTTTTACACTGTATTTAAAGCAGGTCTCCGGAAAGCCTGATATAATTGATATTTTGTTATAAATTGATACCTTTGGCCAAACTGCACATTTTTTAATCTTCATGTTAAGTCTAGTCAGAGGCCAAAATTGGAAGCTCTAATCCAAACCTCTAATCCAAATTTCAGTACGGATTTGAAAGATGATTTCAGATCTGAATCACCAGATAACAGAGAACAGCAATCACTAAAATTTAAGGACGCATGTGTCTATAATGTTACATTTTCATTTAATGTTAATGATATTAACAGGTTCTAAAACTGTGGCAATTCTTATAAAATAGCAATATCCCTACACATAGACAAAGATGGGGAATTCAGGTTTAGAGTTAGGATTTTTAGGAAATCTTAACTTGGAATTTCTTGGCTAACTATAATCAGTGATCTAATAATCTTGCTTTAAATTAATGAATGGGTTTACTTTAAATTTAACTACACCTCTTAAGCAGAGGTGGGTCTTTATAGCTCCAGGCATGTGCTTACAGTTATGCATGTGCTTAAATGCTCTGCTGAATAGGGATGGACAGAAGCTTGTGCTTAATGTTAAGGACATCTTCAGAGCGTTAGTGAAGCCATTTTTAGATGTTCACATGCCATGGTGCTGGACATTGTATAAACACACCTAGATAACTAGAGATCTCTTCTTGACCTTTCACAGTGGTTATATATTTCTTCACCAATTCAGAGAGAGGTTGTGTTTTACCTGTACTGTCCACCTGTATTCTGGAGGGAAGAGAGATTTTACAAGCTACCAATATGCTGTAAAGCATTTTGAAATGGAACAAATGCAAGAACAGTTGCTGCTGCTTATTATTATTTGACTAGTCTATTTGTTTGCGTCCTGATTTTTGTTTGATTTTTTTAATCTGGCCACCGACCCTTGGTCTTTTTTCCCCAGTAAGGTAGATCAGATTAACAATAACTGACAGAGGAGATTCTATCATTAGCTTTTACTCAGATTTGGTTGGTGAGCCAAAAGGGAGCCTAGAAAGCCTGGGAGAATGGAACCCGTAAGAGAGTACGTGGCCAATTTTCTGTTTAGGGTTTTTTTTTTTTTTTTCCTTTTTCAGTATGTTTGACATTTTTGATACAGGGATATGTTACAAACCAACGTGTATGGCAGGAGACTGGGGAGATCAGGCTGTATTGAGATACAGACCACACATGCACTGTATGGAAAATTGAAATGACAAAGCTATACTGCTAGCATGTTTCTTTCTGGTAGCTGAGGGAGGTGGCTCGCTGAATTAGCTGCAAACAGGGAGTAAGTTACTGCTTTGTCCTGCTACAAGGCCCATGATTACCATTTCACTACAGCATGACTACATATGCAAGATCGTATTAAAGTCATGCTCTAAAATGCCACCTGCTGTTTCCCATTTTACTTTGCAATTCTTTTGCTAATGTTGAGGCTGAAGCATTTCAAGAAAGCTATGTGTGGATTAATTACATTTTTATTATTATATTCTTAATCTAAAACAAATACGTTTTAAGTACATAGTAGCTGAAATGCATGGGTTGTTCTTTTAATCATATAAATTACAATGTGAGATTTTTTTTTTCCAGATATCTTTGACTCTGCATGGTCGCAGTTACTTCCCTATGTGCTCTTATGAGGAAAGCAGCCATTTTGCCTCTCCAGCTAAGAGAGCAAACATGCTTTTGGTATGTCTCACTTTTTTCACCTTTGATTTCTACAGTTCAGTAAATGACCCTAGGGGACAGGCAGAACCTTCCATCACTCTGCAGGGACCCTTCTGACTTTGTAATGACACTGATGACTCTGAAAATTGTTCTTTTCTATCTGAAGGAAAGTTTTTTCAGTACAGGACCAAGAGGCAGTGGGGCGTGAAAGTTGGGAGGTAAAGTCAAGGGACAAAATAGGTCAACAGTTCCCAACTTGGGGTGTGTGACCCTCTTGGGGGGAGGGGGCAGCAAATGTTACAGGGGCTCTGTGAAGCTTCATTAATATTGAGGTCATTTAGTCCCAAGCCCTGTGTGGGCCAAGCACAGCAGCCTCAAGTCCCGTGCTGGCTGGAGTGGAGGAGCAGCCCATCGAGAAGCTGCAGCTCCAAGCTCCAACCAGCCTGCCAGCACCAGCCACCTCCATTTCCCTCAGTCCATGAGGGATGGGAAGAGGTGGGGCCACACATGGCATGCAGTTGTAGCTGCGCCAGGGAAAGCTTAGTTTCTCACTCAGGTAAGAGTAATTTATTATTATTAATAATGTAATTTAGTGGTATTATTATCATTATATATGTTTATAGGGGTTATACGTGTTTATGGCCAGGTCAGGGGTGTTTATGGCCAAGTGTGTGTGTGTGTGTGTGTGTGGGAGCGTGTTTTACCTAGTGTTAATTAGCAGGGCTTTCACTCAGAAAGGTTGGGAACCACTGAAATAGGTGATCCTACTAATGTGTGGTTTCCCGAATGAAAATCATGAGTAAAATCTATCTTTATTAAAAGAGATGAGGGTTCATAAGAGAAAAGAGGATGCATTTGTTGTTACTATTTAATTGTATTCCAGTGCTGATGCCTAGATACTCCTACAGATATTGGGGCTCAGTTATGCTAAGCACTGTACAAATGCATAATAAAAGATGGTCTCTGCCCTGAAGAGCTTAGAGGCTAAATAGACATGAAGAACAAAGAGTGGATGGAAGGACGTATTATCCTCATTTTACAGACATGGGACTCAACCCCCAGAGAGATGTGAGTGACTTGCCCAAGTACACAGAAAGAACAGAACCCACCTCTCAGTGGCGTACCTTGGGTCTCTGGTGCCCGGGAGTCAATACTGGTATTTTCACCCCCCTGTCGGTGGCAGTGGCAGGGGTAGCAGTGCCCCCGGGGAGTGTCTGCAGGCCTGTTTCCTGCGGGCCTGTTTCCTGCTCTTGCCCACTCCACCCCCCACTGTGGGGGCAGAAGGTGAGGTGGCAGTAACATACTGAGGGGACCATGCCCCTGGGTGCCGGCCCTGGGGGGGGGAGGGCACTGGCCAGGACCTCAGAGGATGAACCGCCCCCACTGACATCCCCATCAGCTGTGCTGACCCAGCCCTTCCAGTGGGGAGCAGGAATGCCAAGGTCTGGGCAGATGCCCCGGACCGCCTGGTGGCAGAGGGGGTGCTATCTGGCCCTTGTGTGGCCAGGATCCCACGGCTCCCTCCTTGTACCCAGGGTGGGGACAGAGGGGCCAGGAGGCAGAATGGGTAAGAATGGCCAGGTGCCGGGTCAGAATGGCTGCTGGGGATGTGAACGGGGGGTGAGTCCTCTAAGGAGGGCCTGGCCGATGCCCCACCTAGGCTGGTGCCAGGGGGCATGACCCTCTCCCGGACCTCCACCTCTGAGTATGCCATTGCCACCTCTCCTGAGTCTTTCTCCAGTGGCTTAACACAAAGACCTTTCTTCCTCACATTTACTCTGATCATTATAACCTTCATCTAATGCTTCTCAATTTCCATTTACAAAAGACATAAATTATAACGCAAATGATCTAAGATGTACTCATGGGAATACAGAGACGTACTTATGCTCTCCTTGCCTCCACTCATTCTCTGTGTTGACTCTATACCAGCTAAACTGGTGGAATCATCTAACAGTTTAAAATGTCATGTGAAATTAAAAATTCCCACCACCATACAGGGAAAATGTGGATGGCTATACACAAACAGTTTACAGATGGACTATTTGTTGTACTATTCAGATTTGTTGCAATCAGAACAGCCCGGTGTAGGATGTGATATGTAGACTGTATGTTTTAGGTGTTAGGACATGTGAAAAGCTACCTGTTTGTTTAGCGAGGAAAGAGACCAGTCAGGTGAAAAGCTGAGCCAGCAACCTGATCAGGGTCAGCAGTTCAATCAGGCGAACAACTGAGTTAGCAGAAAAGTGTTTATACAATATATAATGAAGAACTTTGTAACAATGTATTTAAGGCAAGCTTGCATGTAACCCTATGCTGTGCCCTGTTTCGGTGGACTGATCACTCATTGAAGCAGCAAATAAATGACATACTTCTTCAGCTCAAGAGTCTGTCTGCGAACCTGTGCATACTAGGTAGCAAGGAAAAGAACCACTCAACACCTGGGAAACCCAGAAGTCTCAAGCTACACAGAGAACAAAGAAACAAAAATTTCCAATCAGAATTCTAAATTATTTTTCCATTTTTTTTTCCATTTTACCCTTTTTCCGCTATTTTCCTCAAATACTTTTTGGCAGGAGTGCCTTTCACTACACACAGCCTTCCCCACTTCAAACTTTTCCCAGGCCTTCAAAAATTACCTTTAAATGACACTTTGGTAAGTATTTTGTGACAGTTTTCACAAGTTCTGAGGATTTTTTTTCAAGAGTTTGTTCCTTTTCCACCCAGCGCTAACGTGTGGCTGCCTTTCATGAACACAGCTATAGTGAAATGGCTGTGAGCAGTGCCAAGTGAAATCCTATGACAAAGAAAGTGAACTCAGATGTACCCTGGATTGGATTGGCCATTTCTACTTAGTTTTACCTAATGGCTCCATCACTCTTTCATTTGTGAGGGGGAAAAAAGAGATTATGCATTAATTTTCCTAATTTCACTAATAATATATGCACCTGACCTTCTCTAAAATAAACAATTATTATTCTGTCATTATTTGTTTTACCATATCACATAGACCAGGAACCCATTGTACTAGGTGCTCTTCAAACATATTCAAAGGCGCTCTTGTCCTTACTAACCATTTATGTCTTTAGGATTAAAATGGACAAAGGCCTTGAAGACCGACATCATCCTGGTTCTGTCTAAGGGACCAAAACCAGCTGTACCATAACAGCAGAAAATGTTTAGTGTGTGTTGACTGATTGGCAGCAAGGGCTTAGAGGAAGAGATCTATAGAAGACCTGATTTTCAGTCAGAAAATATGCCCTGACTTTGTGTGCACACCCTCCTATGTGCATATAGAAACCAGGACTTGCAAGAGCACAGTACTTTAAAGGCTCCCATCTATCCATGAGTAGGTGTAAGTTTGGTGTGTAAATCAAATCCAGTGTATTCTGGTTTGCCCAAGGCAGCCTATGCCCTGGATCCAGCCCTGCATTTTAAGAACTTTGTGGGATGTGGGCTGTGTTTTGTTGTTCCCCAATAGTTTTCCCTTTGAGACTAAGCTTTTCATTATTAAAATCTAATCTATATCTTTGCTTCTATTGCCGCCACCACCGGCATTCTTAGTGTGAATAACTAATTCATCACTGGGCTGTGGGAAATAGAAATATTTAATTGAAAGTTCTGCATCACCTGCTGCAGGGGGCCTGTGCCCTGTTCTTGGCTAATTGTCAAGGTGCTAATTGATAAGGGTGATATTGTCTAAACATAAGCCATTCCATGTGTGTGGGGCTCAGCAGTGGCACTGTGTACTTTTTGCCTATTAAATTACATTCTCTGGAGAAAAATGCTGTTTGTGGAGCTTGCACCTGGGGGGGGGGGGGGGGGGAGGAGAGCAGCCTAATAACAGAATAAATGAGAAACAGCATCTCAGCTTTTTCCTTATTAAACAGCAGAAATAAGGAAACAAAGAAGTAGAAAATACAGTAAAAACCTGCACTGTATGCTTTAAACCAGAGAGAAATTCTGCTTTAAAAAAAAATGACTCTCATAGTAGAAAGTAGGCATAATTCTTGATGAATCAATAACATGCAGGACATGCTGTTAAGAACATGTAATCTTGTAGTAGGAACATTTAACCAGGATAAGAAATGTTCTTTTTATTTGTGAAAATAGAAATGATATACAGCAGGGAGATGGATTTTCTCAAGCAGAAATGTTCTGTTCGCTGACAGAAAATAAAGTCCTAAAGAAAATCATATTTGACCTGTACCAGAAGCATTCAGTGCAAAACACAAAGAGGTTTCTCTTTTACTAATGACAGGCAAATTATTTAATCAAGGTGCAGTCTAAGATGTTTTGTTGTAAGGTATCTGGTTGCTCCAACTTCTTCCTCTATATATTCTGACCTACTTGGAGGTTCTTACTAGAATATTTTCAGTTGTGATAGTGTTTCATCTAAAGAGCTCTACCACACTTGGTAAGCAATATTACCCCATTTTACCATTAGTGAATCTGATTAAGAAGCCTGGACATGCAATGGAATATGAGCAAAATTGAGATTTGAACTCTGGCTGTCTAGCATGTTGTACTAACCACTCTAGTGCCATGCCACAGAGAAGCTGACACAAGCTTGCTGGTTCAGGGCTGGTACAGGTGAACCATCTATCTGAAGGTCTCGGGGGTCATTTTCAGTAAACAGGGGTTCAGCTAAATAAGAACTCTACTCCTGTAAAACTTAGGCTTCCTGCACAGCTGATATCCTGACATGGAATAGAGCTTCTGTGTCCAGGCCAGAGCAAGGTGCTGAGAAGAGAGACAGATAGGTCCTGGCAAAGAGGAGGGAAATAGGAGTAGGGAGAGGTGTACACTGCTGCCTGCTGAACCAACTCCATTAGCTGAGTTCTCTCACTTGGTATTCAGTATACACCAGAACTCTATTCATAGAATCCAAGGCCAGAAGGGACCCCTGTGATCATCTAATCTGAGCTCCTGTATAACACAGGCCATAAAACTTCTCCAGAACAATTCCTAGTGCATTCTTCCAAAGTTTAGCAGTTCTTCAGGAGCTTAACTTCAGCCCTATTTTTGGTATGGGGATTGGAGGCAAGAGAGCATGGAGGAACCAAAGACCACTGTCTGACACACACTGCTCTAAGCCACTCCTCTTTCAGGGGCAGCTAGTGGTGGTATTATCCTAATGCACTGCCTGAACTTTTCACTAAGATTGTAGCAGGATAGGAAAGTTTGTAAGGGAAAACCCTATAGACGCTTTCCTATTGCACTTGTATAATCATGCTGGGTAAGACAAGTGTTTAGAATATTTCCATATCAATTTTTAGGGCTTAAAATACACAATTAGAGATTCATCACCCAGAGCAGAACCACTCAGTAAGCGATGTCTAGACTGAATAATATATTCAGACCTAAAAAGAGAGAGGATTATATTCTGGCTTTGGATACATACATGTGGCTCTCATTGAAGTCAGGGAAAGTGATGCATGTGTACCTAAAGCCAGAACGTGGCTCTGAACATCTCTTTATGTTAAAATTCTACTCTGTTCATATGCTAAGCTGTTATTTAGTGTAAAAACAGCAGTGTGTGTCAGCTGGAAGAAACAGAGTGATGGGAGTGAAGAATGCTGACAATTGCTTCAACAGTCATAATGGTTTAATAGGCCTACAGCATTATCAATACTTTAGTTAGGCTTGGCAGAATTTGATTTGTTGTTGTTGGTTTTTTTTAAATAATTTTGACCAATAATATTTTTAAGTATTTTTGCCGATTTTTATTAAATTAAATTTTCACAGTTGCAGAAAATTATTGGCAGAAAAAACAACAGGGAGAGTCAGACCAGAGTTATTCAATGACAGGTGCTGCGATTCAAAAAGTTAAAGCTTTATACCATTACAGCACAAATTGTCAATATCACATGTCAAAATATACAAAGTAAATATCCTTAAATCAAACTCTAGTAAGTTCTAAAGGAGCATTTTTCTTCCTGGCCTAGCTGTAAATTTCTCTTAGTGTCGAGGGAAATTTTTTGTTGGTTTGTGTGTGTGTGTGTTTGGTGTGAATTATTTACTAATAAAAATCTAATCCTTCCACGTCTAACTTTAGTGTATGCTGTAGTCCCCTTTTCATTGTATGTCATCCCTCTTGTGAGTTTTGGTGAATCTATCACGTGACTTTTAGTTGAGATCATTTGTCTTAGTAGTGTACATGCAGGCCTCAGGTTATAAGTTGTAAATGAGGAGTGTGTAACACAGGGGACCGACCACATGTCTAACAGAAAAAGTTACTGAATAAAATGTTACACTACAAAGCAATATGTGCCACATTGATATGGACTTATCAGTCGCCTCGCTGGCTTTGCTGATAATTCAATGTTATAAATGGAAATAGGCAAAGAATAGTTCATTATATTGGAAACTGTGTTATAATTGAGATCTATACTTTTAAATTCTCAGGGTTTTTTCCTGGTCCTGCTTGCATCAGGGAACTGTGTAGGGAACTGTGTGAGCAATAGTCATTTTGCTGACTGACAGCCTACAATAAGGTGGAGTGAATTGTACCTCTCTGTTTCGGGTAGGAGCCTCCTTTATCTCTCTCTTTGTTTGGGGGTTCTTGAGTGTAGTCATTCTGAACTGTAAGAAATAAAGTGGTGCTTTGTTGCAGCCTTTCTGTTTTTATCTAACTTCTCTGTGTGAACATACCAAAAGCCAAAGTAAAACAGAAGAGAGTTGGGTTGGCTTTGGAGGGTGAAATTGTTGTTATTGAATTGCAGTATTTAAACAAATTCAAGTGAGCTAGAAGAGTGGGGGGGAGTCTTTGTTTTAGCTGTCTCAGCCAGAGCATATGTGATTAAAATAATAGCTCTCTGAAGTATTTGCCTTTGATGTTGAAGAGTCTAAAACTTAACCTTCAAATTGAAGTACTGAACGTATACTTGATGTTGAGAACTTTGAAACCAGAAGTATGAGCTGAAGCCAGGTGTTAAGTTACATGTTCTGGATGAACTCAGAAAGTTTAATTCAACATTTGGAAGGCTTAGAATACATCATAGTTAGAATTTTTATTAGAATTCAAGTCATCATGAAAAATTCGAGCTAATAAAACAAAGATTGAGTGATACCTCAATAAGTTTAAATGTGGTGGTCAATTTTAATGTAAATGAAGTAACATATAGTGCATGAATTTCTATCGCATATAAGCTATAGACAGTAAGATAATTTGTAATGAAAAACTGCATTTTTATTTCTAAAGATTATTTCAGTTATTCATATCTAAATGCCAGGATTACTGGTAATTAAACATGATTGAAAGTTTAATTTTAAAAGACACATATTACGCCATTAATTTTTTGCATGCCATTTTATCAGGGTCACACTGGAATCCTGAACTGTTATAGCAGTTTAGTTACAGACATAATTACCTCCCATGCATTGAGATCTTCCTGAAAAAGTTAGCCTCGTTTTTATACCTTTTCACTTTATGTGGAGCTAAATGCAAAAGAGACAAGTGTTTCTTAGTGTCAGCTACAGGAGTTTCTCGTTTAGCTCAGTGCAAAAATTGAGAGCCTAATTTTTCAGGCCTTTTACTCTGTATATCAGTCTATGACTTGGTATATACAGAGGTGTAGTCATGATGGTATCTGATTATCTCCAGTTCCGAATGTTCGTGTAGAAAATACCAAGCCTTTATTAAATGTTGGCTCAAATAAACCCTATAGATCTAATCACCCACATTCTGGCAGCTTTCAGAATGTGGAGCTGGCCCTGAATAGCATGCTGATTTGAAAGTGGTCAAGCTAAAATTCCAGACCCACTAAAACCCCACAAAGTAAAGCTAAAATGAAAGAAAGCACACCAATAACTTAATGTACTGAAAGGCCTTGGGAAGTTTTAAAAGGTATCAACTAAGAAGATACATGCTCACTATTTCTCTAGATTCTCTGAGCAAATGCATTCATGTTTTCTTATTTTGTTTTGTGAATTTAGCACTTGTGACATTCAGAAGAGTGAACAAAACATTGTGCCCCCAAAAAAGGGGGGAGGGGAGGGGCAGCAGAACTGTGTGTTGTCTTCCTGAAGTGAAAATAAACCACAACATTGAAAGATCAGGTGGAATTCTGAAGACTGTGTGCAAGACTTCATTGATTATGATACGCATTGTCCTGAATGAAGAGAGACCTCACAGATCATTGAAGGCACCAGGAATCTCTAATGGGAAAGGGAGAAGAGGAAAGTACAGACGATCTGCTTGGAGATCCTTCCTGTCTCTTGAGAAGTAGATAGACACCAAAAGATGCTGGAGGTCAACCATCGGCTAAATAAATGGTGTAAAGTGGAGGTTTTTTGTTTCATGCAATTTTGGGCTACCTCATATGGTGAGAGTAGCATATGTGGTTTGGCCTACCTCCATCTTAGCAGAAGGGGAACCAAACTTCTGGGTGACAGAAGTAGTCAGCTATAGGGGTGCTGCTAAAGTGTGTGTGTGTGTGTGTGTGTGTGTGTATATATATATATATATATATATATATTCATTCAAACATATGGCTCAGACTCAAGGTAGCTGAATGTAAAGAATCAAGACATTAAGGGACATAATGAGGAAAAAATCTTCAGCTACCTATATGTCAATCCTGGAAGCCTGAGAAATAAACAGAAGAAATGAAAATGCTCATTTATGAAAAAAAAAAAAAAAAAATAGTACTACTGAAACCTGGTGGCATTATTCACATGACTGGAATCTTAAACTCACTAAATATGACTTATTTAGGAAAAACAGAGTGAGCAGAAAGGGAAAAAGATGGCATTCCACATCTGTTTTAGAGTCACTGACAATTCAGAAGGAAAGGACTTGCAGTGCGTATGATCAGTGTACCAACTGATAAATCTCAATGTTGATAAACTGTATAGTCAGTTGTTGACCACATTTTGGTTTATTTCATTATGTAATACTCTCAAGAGAATAAGTAACCAATGTCAGTCAGGTTTATTAATATGGTGCCGGAAAAAGGTTCTATATGATACCAGTCTCCGAAGAGCAGGCCCAGGCAGCAATATCATATGTATCTTATGCTGAAGGCGTGTCTCCCAAAGTTGTACCTCTAAAGCCATCTTTTTATACGCTACTTGTTTACCAGTAAAAGGTATTGTATATGTCATTTGAAACTGGATTTAATTAAACAATTTTCTATTTTGTTTGTTTCTGGTACCATGACATACTCCTTTACCTTTTGTTCTGAACCCATGCATTTCAGGTTATGATGCACCCTTATATTTGTACTGAGCACATGCATTCCAGGTACTAAGAGGCATGAAGACATCTCATAGGTTTGTGTGGGTAACTCCTTTCAGTTATTATGAGGAAACTGTGTTACTAGTAAAACCTCTTTGGAGTTTCTAAAAATGATAGACAATAACTTTCTTACATAAAATGTACTGTGACCAATCTGAGGGAAAATCCAAATTAGACTTCATTCTGACAGACAAAGATGAATTGATCACTGAACTAAAAATTGATGGTTGCCTAGGTGTAAGTGATCATGACCTAGTTTCATTTCTTATGTGCAAACAGAATATAGTCCAACCTATAAGAGAGATACTTGATACTTTTAAAGGGCCAATTGCCCTAATCTGAAAACAATCATGAGTAAAATTAAATAGGAGGAACTTTTTAAATAAAAATGTGAATAATAGTTGGGAATTGGGTGTTTTATTAGATGCCAGGGAAAAATAAAAACACAATTCAGCAATCACATAAGAAGTCCTCTATTAAAAATAAATGTAATATTTTGACTGACAGGGGAAGTGAATATAGCAATTATTTTTTAAAACAAACCCATATATAACAAATGGGAAAATGGCATAGTTGATAGTGAGGATTACTTGCCAATTTGGAAATGCAGATAATTGATAAGATAAAGGCATCAATGAAAGCATATGGCCATTAAGATTAAGGACAATGAGAATGAATTATTTTAACATATTGGGAATAAATGAAATACTAATGTACTATAAAAATCCTGTAGGTCTGATACTAGAAGACAATGGTAAAATTGTCAATTACGATGCAGAAAAGGGACAAGAAGTCTATAAATATTTTTATTCTGTATTTGGGAAGAATCAGGACAGTGTATTCAGATAATTCAGTGATTATGAAATACTTTCTTTTTCATCAGTAACAAGGGAGGATGTTAAACAGCAACTATTAAACACTTTAAAATCATGAAAACCAGACAATGTGCACACAAGAGTATTAAAAAAATCATAGGCTGATATTGGACAGAATATGTAAAAGATTAAAGAATAGTAGCATAATTAATACCAGTCATCACAGATTTATGGAGAAATGGGTCTTTTCAAATAAACCCCATATAGTTTTTCAATGAGATTTCCAGTTTGATTGATAAAGGTAACTGTGTTGCTTCTTTAAGGGATTTGACTTAGTCCCAAGTGACATTGATTTTAAAAAGTTAACATCATATAACTTCAATGTAACCCATATTAAATGGATTAAAAACTCTCAAAAACTGGTTAACCAATATATCTCAAAAGTAATTGCAGATGGGGAAACATCACCATATGGGAGTGTGTCCAGTAGGCATTTTGAAGATGCCTCAAAAGTTGGTGAATTGGCAAATAATGATCAGTAATAATAAGGTCAGTTACACAGACCAATCATTGGAAAGGATTCAGAAAAAAAACAATAAGAATGATTTGAGTCTAGAAAACTTGCCTTATAATGTGAGACTTTAGTAACTCAATGTATTTAGTTTAAGATGAAGTAGAAACTTGATCAGGGTCTACAAATGCCTATGTGAGGAAGAGATTTCTGATAGTAAATGTCTCTTTAATCCATCAGAAAAGGGCATAATCAGATCCAGTAGTTGGGGCTAAAGCTAGCAAATGCAGACTGGCATTTCCAGTGGTGGAAATTGTTAACAAGGAGTGTAATTAACCATTGGAACAGTTTGCCTGTGGTGGATTCTCTATCACTTTGTCTTTCTAAAAGCTATGCTAGAGCTCAAACAGTAGTTATCACACTGATGCAGAAATTATTGGATGGTCTTCTGACCTGTGTTGTGCAGGAGATCAGACAAGATGACATAATGGTTCCTTCTGTGTTTAAAATCTATGAAAAGTGCCAAATTGGCAACACTAGAGACTGAAAGTCTCTATTTGTCTACACAACAGATACAATACAATATGAAAAGCAGCAGTTCAAGCTTCCCCACGAACATGCTTCAAATCCCTACTGCAGGGACCACCTCTACAGAAGAGAGGGTGATTTTATTATCAATGTCCACTCAGTCCTTGGACACTCTGCTGAGGGTGTCGCTTCATACAATGTGGGATGGTGATTTTATTTGTAAAAAGGACTAGTTTTGACTAGTAATTAGACAATTCATTTGGTCACCAGATGATATTGACTATTGGCTACTGCCAAGCAGGGCTGGATTTGAATCAGTGACCTAAAATGAAAGGCTCCATATTCCTCCATTATAATGAAGTGCAGTCCTCTCACTAACCATCCACACATCCTAATGAACAATGGAAAGCAGGCAGGAAATTTTAATCTTATCTGTTAGGTGACTTCCGTGCACAGGACTGGGATCCATGCCAGTAGCTCTTCAATCCCAATTTCAGTTTCTGCTGTTCACTTCCTCCCCCATTCTGGTTACCAGATTGAGGAAGACAACAGGAAGTGGTAGAAGGGAGAGGTAAGTTATGATGAGAGAGAGCAGGTTGTGGAATTGGGGAAATATCCACAAGTAGGGAAGCTCTCTCAGAAGTCCGAGCTTGCCCTGGAGGTTAGGGGTTAGCTTTCCTCCCTGCCGTAACAGCCACATCAAGGTTATCATCCAGCCCCTCGGAATTAATCAGTTATTATATGATATTGATCTTGATGTTAGCTAGTGTACAAACTGTTAAAACATTTAATTAAAATTCCTTTGATTAGGTTAGTCTGAGAACTATGTACAAAGGTGCTGAACACTAGGACATAGGAAATTCAATATCTCTCTGTCTGTGTACTTATATGGCCCTCATCACTGTACTATCTGTAGACCTTATATTTTATTATGCGTAAACCACCACCACACACACAAGAATGCCCACGACCTGCAGGATTTCCTTAGCAAATATTACTAGGATAAACTGAAAACTTCAATAGTGATTTTGTATTATTATAGGAACCTGTAGTGTCACTTATGATAGAGAAGAGACTAGACTCATTTGTGCCATAATTAATATAGTGCAGGGGTCCCCAAACTTTGAGCTGTGAGGGCCACACTACTAAGTCTGGTTGTTATGGTGGGCCAATGTGGCTGGGTCCATGTTACATGGAAGGTGGGAAGGGGTGGACGCACGCGCTACATGGGGCTGGGAGTGGTTCCTGTCCAGGACGCTGGGCCCACGTCATGTGGGAGAAGGCAAGGAGGAAGGAGCGGAACCGGGAGGGGGGAGTGGCCGCTGTGCACTGCTGTTTGGGGCCAGGAGTGGTGTGGCTCTGGCCAGAGCACTGCTAGGCCC
The DNA here is from genome assembly GCF_026122565.2 of Emydura macquarii macquarii. Classification (NCBI taxonomy): domain Eukaryota; kingdom Metazoa; phylum Chordata; order Testudines; family Chelidae; genus Emydura; species Emydura macquarii. Next base: position 12,907,284 of record NW_027131500.1, on the reverse strand, counting down.
ACATGGGAGAGGAATGGGACTGGGAGAGGGGAACAGCCATAGGAGAGGGTGGGGGGAAGGGGCGAGGCCAAGAGGGGGAGCGGGCCAGTCAAAATGCGTCAGCGGGCTGGATGTGGCCCATGGGCAGTAATTTGGGGAGCTCTGATATAGAGGATCTTGTTTATTAAGCGTATGGACAGATCCATAGCTCTTTCTAGTTAGCTAATTAATAAAACGCAACCTATGCTGCCTGCTGGCTCACCGCAAATTCTTCAGAAGACATCCTGGCCTGGAGTCAGCAGTCATGGAAGGGAATGTTGAATACACTGCAGAGCCACAACCATAAATTTACTGTAGCCTCCCTTTTTTGAAAATTTTACAGAAAGATCTCTGAATTATTTACAATATGTCATAGATTTGATTAAGAGTTTCCCTAGGAGGCAATCATATAACTTTTACTGAGACTAGAGAAACAGGACTTATTGGGATTCAGATTTTGCTGAACACTGACTTTGTGACAAATATGTATTGAATCTGTTATATAATTAAGTGTCCTCTACATATTACTTTTAAAGAAACACCATTGGGGCGTTGGGTGCCTTCAGGATTTCATTTAGTTCCTTGACTGCTGTAATATGAGCTTTTTCATTTTCATTACTGTGTCCTTTATTCACTCTGTATCATAAAAGCCTGAGAAAAAGCTTGTTAGCAAATATTTTATGGTAGCTCTACTGTATTTTGTCATTTTGCTAGGTAGGGAGGACACTGGCCATGTGTTAATGCTTCCCCATAGCTGTGTGACAGCCATATAGATAACATGTTTTTTTTTTTTATTATGGCACTTGTAAAATAATAGCTAAAGCCAAATATCAGCTCTGGATAGTGAAACAATAAGCTGTTGCATCAACTGGTCTTATTTCAAAATTAGGCTGAATGTGAACGATTCTACGAAAACATCCTTTTCATACTAAGTCAGGGTTTGATGATGCTAATACATGAGGCAGAGCAAGCAAGCTGAAAAATCTGCAGCATTAGATGTGAAGAAACCAGCAGGATAACAAACTGTGCCCTCAGAAGTGTACAAAAACCATCTTATCACAATCACCAGTACAAAGACATATAAGAACTTAAGTCTGACAGCAGAGTTGTAACAAATGGTGCATACGTAGGTATAAGATTCTCCATCCAATGCATTTGCCAAAGAACACTGCAAAAATTGCTATGCACATGTGATATATTCCAGGATGTGCCCACGATCATTCGATTGAAAGGGTGAAATTCACCCCATGCAGAGAGATAGAATGAGGCCTATGAGACAATTAAAATCCCATTTTACAGGGCTTACATGCTGAATAGGCTTTGTGTTGGCTTTCTGCACAGGAGTAAATTTCACGCAGAGTGAATATCAACCAAGTTTGTCACGACCAAACCAGCTGTTCATACCTATGGGGATGCTCAGCACACAGACATGGTTAAAAATTTGTACATTGTTCTTTTTCTGTGTTTTAAGCAAAGTGTGTTTCTGCCCAGTTACCAGCTGCTAGAATCAACCAATATTGTAAGGTTGTTTTGTAACTTCTTGCCTTGTTGCCCAATGGTGAGATATCCAGACTGAAAACACGTCATCATTGAAATCAACGATAAAACTCCCACTAATTTCAGTGGAGCCAGAATTTCACTTCAAGAGATTGCCCTCCATTTCATTCTCCTTGTTGCGTGGTGTTCAGCACTTGGGAATCTCTGGCATTCAATACTTAGCTTAAAAAAAGATCTTGCTTGTGCCTTCGTTCGTTGGGTGTGAGGAACTGGGATACTTGAGCTACTCAAGAAAGCTGAATTGGGATTTTAAGTTATAGTTCTTCCCCACAGTTTATTGGGGCAGGAGTAATGTGCCACGTTAGCAATAACACTGGAACAATTTTAGCGTCTGTGTCAGGTGAGAGGCTGCTAAAACTAAGTACACCTCACCTCTTCAGTACCTCCTGTATGCCCTTTCCCTGCTGCAACAGTTAAGCATGATTCCTGTCAGTCATCTTCAGTTTTATGAGTGGAAAGTGTACTTTCTGCTCTCTGTGGTGTCCCATTTGTTTTCTCTTGTTATAGGATGTCTTGGGGGCACCATGAGCCAGGTAGAGTTAAGTGCAGTAAAGTAAAGGGTTTAATTCCCTGAAAGAAGCTTAACCATGCAATTGGAGAGAAAGGGTGCTTAGGGAGAAAAAAACACATTTGACACTCTGAGTGACAGAGAAGAGGAATTACAATACACATGAGGCTTTTTTTTTTAGCAAAGCAACATTTTAAAATTAAACCAATTAATGAGAATGTCAAAGTAATTGTTCTGTATCTATGAGTACCCAAACACCAATTCATGTGCAAAAGTCATAGCTGTCAATCAGTTTGACTAAAACACTAACAAATATCATGTCTAATCTTTATGCACTATAGATAGGTCAAGAACTTGGGCACAAATTGATAGTTTGGCAAGTGCTGGATTTCCAGCCCACAACTGATGTCTTAATTCCTCATGCAGACTATGTCTGAAAGATAATTAATTTTCAGTGTGTCAGCTCTTATCAAAGCTGCCAGGGATTCTGGGAATGGAGGAAGAAGAGAGAGGAAGGGGGGAGGGAAAGAATCATGACTGTTCCAAATACGCAAAAGGTGCTGATTTGAAACTGGGCATCTACAGAGGGAAAAAGTATAAATAGAGAATAATTAAAGATGACATTTTGGGGTTATAATTGTGAAGTGTCTGTTCTAACCAAAATAAAATTAAATTAAAACTGAAAGGAACAACTTCATATGAAGCCCTAGTTGAAGTATAGATTCGAGTGTGCTACTTCCCCTAGGTTTCTGCCTTATATTACTGCCTCATAGTAAAATAAATATGGTTTCAGCTCAGAATGGGAACACAAACATTCTTGTTGTGTAGTCCTTTACTATATTTTAAGAAAAAAGATTTCATGTTCCCTCTTGAGAAGCTGCTAGAATGATGGCAAAAAAATCAGAAGTAGTTTGGCAGAAATGGAAGAACACTAGAAAAAATATATAAAATATTTAATGAAGGAGAATGAATATTTTTCCTGCACACTAAAAAACCCTTCTAATCAAAGTTGCTTCTTTTGACTCATAGACCAGTTTATTCAAAATATTTACATTAGCTAATCCATTAGGTTTATTTTGGAACAGTGTTCTATTTCAGACTGTCACTAAGTTTGCACTGCACCTAAGTACAGAGGGATGCTAGCCTGACCTTCACTTATTGGAAATCCAATAGCCAGTTTGTTTACAAGCATTATCTTCTTCAGCTAGTCACTCTGAAATGAGTGACACATCTTTAAACCAGGTATTATCACTTATCAGATATCTTCACATCTTGCCAGGCAGAGGGGGAAGGTGAAAACTGACCGACTGAAAGCAAATGAGAAATCTTGCTGCAGAAATAATCGCAGGGGAGGCACCCTTGCTTCTATGGCTACACCTAGATACTCCAATAACTGAAATGTCATATTCCTTTGTGCTGCAATTTGATCCTTATTTAAAAGGTAAAATGGAAACTGTGTTTCTGTGATGTTTCAAAATTGATTGTTGGAAGATCACCCTTTTTAAACAGCATTTTATAAATTTAACCATACATTATATTCCTCTTTGTCCTTTATGTAACTTATTTCACCAGGGAAATTTCAAGGGTAGCCTAAATTAAAAAAAGGTAATAATTTATAATTATAAGGTCAAATTATGAACTCATTCAGTTTTCACTTGACGTCCTTTCAGGCAAAGCTCTCACTGATACGTTTGTCAGAGTAGGAAGGAGCAAGGACTTTAAGATTTCTCAATCGTGCTTTCATATGAGGATCTGAGTGCTTTACAAATAACCTAATAATATTTTACAGGTGGGTCAGCTGAGATGCACAGAAGTTATATGACTTGCTCAAGATTATACAGCTGCTTGATGGAAGATCCAGGAACAGAATGCTGCAGTACTGACTCATAGTCTCTAGTTCTGTTCATTAGAAAACATTTCTTCTTGTTAGCCATTTACATAAGGTTGGTCAAAAAATTTATGTCAAAACTGATATTTGGTAGAAAATTGGGTTTTGGCAAACCAACATTTTCTGCTGGAAGTGTTTGCTTTCTGTGGAAAGTTTTGACTTTTCATTGAACAAACAAACCTTCCAAATTTTCAGTTTTTGGCTTTATGACAAAAAATTGGAATTCTGCCAAAAATAAATTATTTTGTTTATTTTTTGTTAAACTGTCCCCATTTTCCAAACAGATCTAATATTACCTTTTTCAGCTCAACAGGCATGCACTGTGCACTTTATTAATTGCCTGATCACATGATAACAAAACTGTGGCACGTGCACTTCCTTTTCCTCTCTCTCCTCTGGCCATCAGTTACCTCTAGTCTTTGTCTCCTTTACACTTTAGCTATTGGTAGCTTCAACGGCTTACAAGGATTCAACTATCATCGCTGTGTTGTGCTATGCTTATGCCTCACAAATCTGCTTCTGTGCATCTAACCTACCCCACTATGTAGTCCTGCATATCTGACATTTTTAGCACAAATTATCCTCAAAGGCCCATCACATACTCAAGCCTAACATGACAAAAACTGACCTCTTCATTTCTTCTCCTATTCGCTTCTCTTTCTCCCATTAATGTTGAGAGCACAACTCTTCTCCATTATTTAGGATGTCACCAAATCCTGCTGATTCTTTCTCCACAAAACATTAAAAATCTGACTCTCTTTTAATGTTCTAATACCTACAACTGTTGTTTAGGGCCTGGTTATCTCCAACATTGATGGACCGTACACTGGTAGTTTATGCCACATATTTTTTCCCATATGTTGACTGGTGCTTTGTTTCAAACATCTACCCCTAGCGGTCTCTTCAGCTCAGCCTAACTTCTAATGCCCTCCATCCTCTGCTTTTCCCTTCTTTCCCTCGTCTCCCCTCTCTATCCAACTTACATCCATCTCTTCAATGTCCCCTCCCTTCCTTTGTCTTTCCATTCAGCTGATGCCCCACCTGACAAAACCCCCTCAACAAAGATATAGAAATGAATCAAACTTCCCCCCACCAAAAAAGAATAAAAATTAAAATTAAAACTAACTAAACATTTGCCAACTATCATATCCTCTTGTATTTTTAAATTATAAGCTCTTTAGGGCAGAGGTGGTTTCTTACTCTATGTCTATACAGTGCCTAGCAAAATGGGGCCCTGATCCCATTTTGTGCCTTAAGATGTTTCTTAAAACAAATAATAATAATTCATAATAAAGCTGGGATTGTTTTTAGTAACTTAATGGATGGTGATGTGCTAAGAGCAATATATTTTCCTGTGCTGGCTCAAACTGAATGTACTCTTTTGGATTTGTCAACTGCTTTTGGTACTTATGACCATGCAACACTGTTGACATATCTGCAGTCCTAGAAGGTGTAGATGGAGTCACTGTTGAGTGGTTCCACTCTTGTCTTTTAGAGATGTCTAAGGGGGTGGTTTTAAGCAATTGTTCCCATCCCCTTCCATTCAACATGCTTGAAATGACTAGGTGGCATGGGATGAGTATAGTAGAATGAATGGTCAACTATCTGAATGAGATTGGAATTTGAAGGAGGGTTAACTGCTTGATGCTCAACCCAGAGAAGATTTAGATAATGTTGGTGGGTTTGGAGGAGCAATGCAAAAAGCTCACAAAGATTATATTGGCTTACCTGACAGAGGAAGTGCACTGCTGTTATAACACAAGTTCACAGCACAGTGCAACCTTTTCTTTCAAATGTGAACCTTGCTACAGTCAACTCTGCCTTTGTCATATCGGAACTCGACTACTGTGATATACTGCATGTGGGGCTACAGCTTGATCACTCTATACATTTCTGGGTAGAGTTTAAAGTGATCCCTATTTGAGATTGGGTTACCTGAAAGAATCTCCCCCTCTCTCTTTCTTTGTGCCGTGGAACCCTGACACAGTTACAGTTAGATGTCCTTAGCTTTGGAATTTGCTAGAGCTTAGTGTGATGCTGGCTGCCCAGGTTATGCTAGAGTGTATTCAGGCCAATTCACTTGTGTATTAAATACAAGCGATTGCAAATGTATAAGTGTTTTGGGCATTTAAACTTCATAAAAATGATGGAATGTTACTTGGATTCAAAGAAAGAGCCTTTATTTTTTAACTGTTCTGGACTCTTAAAGGAAGTTTGCAGATGAAAAGCGGAGATCCCCAGAGTTATTCTGGGTACCCTGAAAAGGCTTTTGGGAGACTGGCAGTTTATTATATCACTGCCACCATTTGGAATTACAAACTGTACTTTACCTGATTTAACCTCTCAATAACTCTGATTCTTTTTTCTTGGCTAATAAATCTATAGTTAGTTTACTACAGAATTGCTTGCCAGTGTTGTTTTTGGCATTATATCTAGGGTACCAATTGATCTGGGGTGAGTGACTGGTTTCTTGGGACTGGGAGAAACCTGATGTGGTGTGATTTTAGGTTGAAGTGACCTTTTATCACAGAGTTCAGTTTGTCTGAGTGTCAAGATGGGTTGGAGAGGTTAAGGGGACTCTCTGTGACTCCATGGGAACACTGATATAATGATTCAGGAGTTCACATTTCTTAGTGGCTTGGTGAAATCTAATTATAGAACATACCACCAGTTTGTGGTGTCTACCTTTGTTTTCTGACAATCTGCCTGGAGGCAGTCACTCTCAGTGGTGAACCACTCCAGAAAGCATGACACCTAGATCTTCCTGGAATGCTGCAAACCTCATCTTTCTTCTCAGGCATTTGGGTAGGTTCAGGCCTACTGAGTGGTCAGATGTGATGTTATAAACATTGTTGTTATTATGGTGTGTGTTATTGTTGTGATATTGTATGGACAGCTTAATATGTACTAATGATTTTGGTTTGGTATTGGATATTTTAGTTATTGTAATGTTGCTTAGGATAGATCTAAATAAATATGGAAGATGAGAAATAAGAGGTTATGCAAAGTCTTATTTCTATTTTATTCTTTACTCCTCTCTTCTTCTTTTCTGTGTATTCTCCAACACTGCTTCCAGACTTTCCTACCATCATCACCAATATAAGCTTGATGGGCCTGTTGTCAGTCAGTTAGGGTGTGCGTGCTGGTATGAGTTTCCCTCTGGTCTTCTCCATCTCAGCTTCTGCAGCTAGCTGAATCGACCAACCTAGTTAAGCATGACTCATAAATTACCACAGACTAAGTGGTGAAGCAACTTGGCCAGGTTTATTGCAAGCAAAGCACAGTGCTAGTGCCCATAGGAGATATACTAGGACATGTATGCTCGTCGCAATGGACCGGCTCAGTTAATGGCGGGACTTTCCATTATCCTCTAGGCTGGAGAAAGATGCTCCTGCTTGGGATCCCTTTCTTATACCCAGACACAAACAAGTTTCACATTACATCTCTGACGTCGGCTATTGCTCCATACCTTCTCTCCAAATCAAGCATAACATTTTCATTCATCATCTTGTCTCCTCTATCTTAAGTTCGGGGTGTCTCTGTACTGTCTCTTAAGATGTGTTTGTGCACCTCTGTATCTTGGGAAGAGTCTGTGCTGCCTCTGTGTTTCTGTTTGGGGAGCACTTGTACTGTCTCCCAGGATTGTGTTTCTGCAGTCACTATGTATCAGGGTAGTTGTGCTTTAATAATACTGTGTTTCTGCTACTGCTCCTTTGGAATGTCGATGCATTACCAATGCTGTATTTCTGCCAAGTTCCTGCATCAGTCAGTGAACCTGTAAGCAGGCAAGCAGTTGTTGTTTCCTAAAGCCAGATTTTGGTTCACGCCTCAATGCTTGAATCTAAGGCCAGTTATACTAGGCCTCAGGCTCTCACTTTCTATTATAGGGCCCACTAACATTTCCACTGAAGCATGCAGGAATCTTCCCAGTGATTTCAAATGGAGTTGGATAGGGTTCTTGATGACAGATAGCCATCAAGGTAGCCACACCAGAGTGATGGTAAATTGGTTAGGACCAGTAAGATTAAGTTGATGGTTATTGTTGATTCAGCTAATCCATGTATTTAAGATAATATTTTTATAAGAACAGGTATAGGATAACTAAGAACAGTTGGCCCACAAAATGATGTTTGTTGCATAGGCTTTGTATATTTTAGAAGTGATCTTCTGTTTCTTTCACTATTAGTGAAATGATTGGTTCATCATCAAGCACAAAAACGAATTATGGTTTTATCTTATCAGACAACAGGAAATCATAGTGTTGCAATCCTTCAGGACTCTGTCATCTCTTCATTTCTGTCATTCTGCATTTTAAAAAAATATTAGCCCTTTCCTGGACAGTTCAGATAACAAAAGTCCATTGTCTCTGTAAGGGAACAATATACAACTTGTCACCTTCAGTGGAGTTACCCACACAGTTCACAACACTGGATTAATTTTGATTAAAGAACAAAAACCAAACAAACAAAAAATTAACTACAAAGAGAGAGGTTTTAAGTGAATACAAATATTAAGGCATATTAAAGTCAGAAATGGTTATAAATAAAATTAAGATAAAATGCTTCCTAGTTCAAAATTTAACAGATTGGACTTGGTTTAAGGTGAAGTTCTTACCACAGGTTCCTAGTATCATTGCTGACGAAGCTTCAGGTCAGGATCTGCCCCCAGAATTCATAGGCTGTTTCTTTTGTCATCTTAGATTGAAAAAAGAGATGGTTAGGGAGAAAGTGTTTTTGCCCTTCACTTTTATAGTTCAGTCACTCTTTGAAATGCATTTTTCTGAGAGTGATCCCTAGATGAAGTTCTTTCCAGCTGAGGATAAGGAGACCTTGAATCTGATGGCAAAGAGGTTTCATACCGTTATTTACTAAGATCAGATCTGTATATTCCTGACCCCTATTCCTTGCCAAAGAATGGCCACTTGATAGGTGATGGCCCATCAGTTTTGATGACACCTGGCCAGGGCATCAGCTTGGCCTTTGTCTTAAAGAAACAGGTTTACCCACTTCCCAGATTTCTCTGGTAAGCACACTTCAGTCACGCTTTCAGTTTATGTCTATAACTTTACATATAATTTGCTACATACATTTCACCATGATATTATTGACCAGGTTTTCAAATGATATCTTACATTTTGTACAAAGATTATTACAATAGTGTGTAGGGTGTGAGTATAGAAGTGTATTCCACCACACACACCCTGCACTGACTATGATGCCTGCTAAAGGAAACCACTATAATTTTCAGTTTTATATATATGAACAATAAGATAAAACTATATTTGTATAATTAATTTGTTATTTGAACCACTAATACATTTCTAGTAATACTAGAAAGACATATGCAGACCAAATAATGACTGAACATGCACACATATTGCACGTATGTCCAAGGGAAGTATTTGACCCATAGTGTGCCAAAACATCTAGAGCTCACAGGATGCAATTGGACCCTGTTATGCCAGTGTAAATTCACTAAATTGGTGGAATTGGCTTGTGTAACTGAGAGCAGAATTCAGTCCTCTTCCTTTAAAGTGAGTTGGAAACAGTAACTAATTAATCCTCCCAACAATCCTGTGTGACAGATAATTACATAGGCTGTGTCTGATTACTAAACATTTCTATTCAAAACATTTGTGTTCATTCGTCTTTAAATTTATTGGTTTAATGCTTCTTTTCCTTGGGGGATGGGGCAGGGTGATTATTATGATATTATCTTGATTAAATAATTCTAAAATGTTTTCACTACTTGTGTTTTTGAATTTGGGTGAGAAGACCCAGTGGCTCATACGCCACCAGCTTAGTTGATGGGATGAGGCTGTTTTAGTTCTGTCTGTGGACCTGTTGGGTTGTCAGAGAGATAGGAGTCACGAACAGCTTTTCACCCTGGGGTCTTTTGCAGATTAATAGCAGCGGATTTAATATTAGTTTCCTCAAATGCCTGTGATATATTGCATAGTCATCTGAACTAGAATGTCATGAATTTCAGACATTTAGTATTACCCATCCATATTCTGTATAAATACAGTAAAGAGTGCCTGCATTATTATACAGAATTGACCACAAAATCTATTATTCTAGATACACCAGAAGAAGGAAACTGAGTGCTTACAGTTAACGGAAGAGTAATTAAGTTACTACTTGATTATTCATGAATGTTCTCTCTGTCATAGTTAATATGAAGCTCAAGGTGAACCTTTATACAGATAGAGAGGGAGGATGACTCCGCCTTCTTCTAAGAGTCCAAATTTACAGCAGGTTTCTTAGGAAGCTGCAGAAATGGCTGAATCAAATCTGTAACTGATTTTGTTTGGCCTGTATCAGCTTTAGTAGTTCTCAGAATAGGCTTTTCACAGCTAGCTCAATTTTACTCAGATCAGGGGAAACTAGAGGGTGACTAAATAGTTGTTTGTGTGGATATTTGCCAGCATGTTTTCCCTAAGAGTAGAGAAAGTAAAAAGCTTATTGGTTGTAAAATGTAAGAATGGATGTTGGAATGTGTCTGCTTATAATCAAGTCATGAAATTCATTTCCTGCTTTTATGTTAGCTTTAGTATTTCTAGTTTTATTATTTAATTTTAATGGCTACCAATTTAAGAAAAATCAAAATAGGCACTTAAATTCTGAAATAAAAAACTCCAGACATTGACTTGAACTGAAATAACAAAAGATGTGAATTAAAACTGAATTAGTTATTTTAGTGCAAGTTTGCATGTAGTTCAGCACTTGGAGGGGGTGAAATTATTCACTGATCATCCAAGATCTCAATAAGAGAAGATGGATGATTTCGTCTTGGAAAAGCCTATGCCCATCTCACGTGAGGTGTCTCCTAACACATTTAGAATTTAAGATGAGGGCTGTGCGGATCCTGCACTTTGGTTAGCAGGGGCTACAAATAATCTAAACCCTTCAGGTTCAAATGCAAACTTAAACCTTTGAAGGGTTTCAGAGAGGCTCACCTCTTTCCCTAACACTGTTTGTAAAGAGACTATCTTGGGGCTTGCTAGACATAGTTGGGCAAAACTGAGAGCTTCGTCAGCTGCCCATCTGTGAGAAAAAATACAGTTTATGTTCACCAAACCTCCATGAATATGGGTTGTCATTCACGGATCCTTGACTGGGCCTATGTGTTACTGTAACACAAATAATAAATAGTAATAGTAATAATAATAAGTTTGCATGGGTATTAGATTGATGTGAATATTTTGCCCAATTCTACCTATAATGCACATCTGAGGAAGTCTGATATTCCATTCTGTAAAGGGCAACAGTACACAAACATCCTAGCCAGTGCACTACTAGTGGTGAAGACTTGCATGTGACTTATGCTTTCTGTTACCTTATAGTAGTTGTGCTCATGATCCTAAACACTCTGGGTTTAGTGTTTAAGCAATATTGTGCAAGAGGTCCTGCTAGAAATACTCATCACTATTAAAAATGTTGTCCTGTGAGCAAAATGTTAAACTCTGGTCCCTTCTGTCACTCTCTGGTGGCTGTCAGAGGCCGGGTGGGTGGGGGGAATTCCTATAGTGCTATAGTAGATTGGAAACAGACAACTTCTGAATCACAGTCAACATTCCCTCTCTCATTAAAATAGGTAACAAATTATTAATGTCCAAGACTATGTGATAGTACCTGCGAGTGGCTGCATTTGCTTACATTTGCTACTGTACTCCTTTACTTACCTCATTACTTTATACAGCAGAGTACTTTGAGAAACTTTGTCTATGAAAGGAGTTACAAAATATAAGACACATTCCATTATGATACCCTGTTCATGCTAGGCTCCTGAAAGCAGTTTTAATTATGAATTAAACATTATATCATACTTTTCAACTTGTGTAGTATCACTATTACACTCATTTACCAATGTTCAATTTATAGTTTAGCTACTTTTTTCCATGGTAATTTTAATCCTAGAATATTTTTCCACACACTGTTAAATAAATATGATTATTTAAGGTGGTCAACATTCATGTAATATGATGAACTGAGATAAAGAGTTTCCTTTATTCTTGTTTTGAAATTAATATATTTTCTCTGAAGTTATTGTAAAGCACTTTCTATCTCAGCCCTCTGACGTGCATTTGAAGATAGTAATTTAATTTGGATGTAAAAAATGAATAAAAGGGGCATTTCTTAATAGATATTCCCTAGCTCTACGGTTAAACTACTTAATTAAAGATTGATAGATTCCTTGAACCATAGACTGAAACAGCTGGGGAATGGTGAGCAATGCATTCCTTTTCATGAATGATTTGGTCTTAGAAGTAAAGTTTAATTCAGCTTTATAGGTTTATTCAGGATGGTAGGGGGTGAGTTTATGTGGTTTACAATTACTATTTGCTTTTAGAGACAACTTAGACCTGGTCTACACTTATCGCGAAATTCAGTGGCAGTCGACGAGAGATATGCAAGCTACGTAGAGTAGCTTGTGTATCTCCCATTGACTTCCTAACTTCTACTTACCGTAGTCTTCACTTCGATGTGTGATGGGAAATGCGCTCACGTTGAAGCAGCGTTACTCTTTTTTTCTGGGGGTGAATTTATTAAATCAACTTCCGAATTGATTGAGTGGGTTTCCACTTTCGCTCAATCGATTCCAAAGAATTGATCTGACAGCGACTAATTTGCATCTGTCAGCGAAGACATATCCATAGTGATGAACACCCTTGATGACAGCAATAAGATTATTAAATTCTATTCATTTCTGCAAGGGTAGTTTTCACCCCCAAAATAACTTTCCCAAAGATTGGGAAAAAGGAGAGAGAAAAATAGAAATCGTTTCAAGCATTGAATTTGTATGGGTAGATGACCAGCTATCTGTGCTTCTCCATAAGAAAATATGTTGTTTAATCATGATTTGGTGCTAGCAGCCTTTAGAACAAAGAACCTTTACAGAGGGGTGGGATGACAGTCAAAAGAAAAGATGGTAAGACAAATCTGCAAGATTCTTTTGGGAAACATCTGCAGGTCCCTCTAATAAAAAATAACAAGAATGAGAAACTAATTCTGAGTTCAGGCCTGGTGGACATCAGTGTAAATCTATACGTTTTGTGGAATTACTCCTGATTTACACTTGTGAGTTCAGAATCAAGACCTGAATAAGTTATTTGTTTATATTAATATTACAGTATTCAATATCAAATAAAAGATACCCTCAGCCCCAAAGAGCTTGCAATCTAAGGTCTTGATTCAGTTCCCTTGGATGTTAATGCAAAGACTCTCATTTGTATCAGTGGGAGTTGGATCACTGCCTAGCAAGAGAAAAAATGCTACAGATGGCTGTTGATTACAATGGAGGGAAGTAGCCGGCATGCACAGGTGAAAGTAATGGGGCACATTTGTATCCATTTGTACAGTTAGAAGACTTGTTTTAAATGAGATAAGTGAACAAGAGGTATTAATGAATCATGAACAAGCTACCTACCTAGCCATTATCATTAGTCCGCTTATTGTGGCAGCGTGGTAGGTGCAAGATGACAACATTCCACTAGCGTTATTTGAGCAATCCGATCATGATGTTAAAGTGTCCACATCTGAAACGTGGGCCAGCAGTGTGTTCATTTATACAAAGGGCTGTTCTTGCGGGGGTGAGAGCAGGAATGTTCATATTTGCACTGACATCTGGTACCATGGGGACTGTGTCGCTCATTAGTAGCTGCTGCTGAACAAAAGAGGCTCATGTAATAGAATGGATTTTTTTTTTGCAAGTGTTTTGAATTTGAAGAGATTTTGCATGATAGAATACTTCTTCAGTTACCCTCGTAGATTTAAGGCTAGGTTCTCTGCTGCCCTTAGTTGAGCACAGTAGGGAGGGGGGATATCAGAGAGCTGGTTACACAGCCTTTATTCTCTACCTCAGCTCTGTCCTAGAGAAGGTTGGAGCAGCTCCAAGGTTGATTATTGCACCAGCAGACAGCAATTCTTCAGGGACTGTCCACCAGCTGAGTATAAAGGGAGAACAATATGCCGCACTCCTCCTCCTGCCACATCCTTACCCTACCTTCTGAGCTGGGATGTTAACCAGGAGTCAGCTATGCCTTTGAGGATTACTCCATGCTTCAGAATCCCTAGTAGGTGAATGAGAGCCAGATTCCATCTCCTTTTGCTGCAGGAGGATGAAGTGTGCCAGAGGATGTCACGCTATGTCTTTCTTTTTTCAATTAATGTGTGCAGGAATTTGGTTAGCATAATAATTATGGGGATCTGTGTCTTGAAAGTACAGCATAATATGTCTTAGATTAATGTCCCCTTTATATTTCACAATAACACTGCCTGCATAAGTGGTGAGCCGGGTATGATTACTCCCCTATTTATGTCTGATTGTGCCTATAACATGCAGCAGGATGTAGATCACACAATGATTAATTTAAGAATGATGAAACACACTGCCTTCTTGCATCAGTTTTGCATATAAAAATGTCTCCCCATCCAGCACAATATGCCCAAGGTTACCATCACTTTGCCAGAGGGCTTGGAATACTTGCAGAGTGGTAACAAATCATCAATGTTAATAATGGCATACTGGGAGTGCAATAACAAATCATTTGCATTAATGGATTACCCTGTGCTACATGAGCAAATCTTTACATTAAATGATTCCATTTTTCTTGAAAGTGTTTTTAAAAAATGCAGACATAAAGGAGCCGGGATGCTTAATATCATCCAGGATGGAACTTGTAGGCTAAAAGCAGCATGACAAATAAATTAGAGGGGCATGCTTTGATGTGGTAATCTAATCTAAATAATGGCTCTTTGTCACAGTTCCTTATGTGAAGTCTCCAGTTCAAAATTCTGCAGGGTAACTTTATTGAGAGGTAGGTGGTAGGAGCTAGTTTCCAGTTGTATGTGATTTGGCATTCATTGGACATTCTTCTGCCAGATGAGAAAGAAATGTCTGCTGTCAAATCATGAAGAAATGAAATGAAACATAGGATACTAAGTCTTTGGCATCTATCTTTTTTTTTAAAAAAAATTAATCCCTTATTTTCTTTTTTCTTTTCTTTTTGCTATATACTGCTTATTTGTTTCATTATATGACCTAGCACTATTTTAGCCAGAAGTATTCTTCATTAGGAACTTTTAGAAAAGTTGTTTCCTTGAATTGTCTATTCTTTTCAAATAGCTCTGAAAATTTATTTCATGTCTAGGTTATGTTCAGTGAAAGAACCACAGTGAAAATTTCAAAAGGTATTTCTTTCTGTCTTTTTCCTATGTCTTTACTCTAGGCGGTAATAAAGCAAAGTATTTAAGCACATGCTGAAGTCCATCCCTATGAAGCAAAACACTTATGCAGGTGCTTAACTTTAGACATGCACATCATTGACTTTAAAGTGCTTTCTTGAAAGGAATGCATTGCGGAAATGTGTAGGGGGTAAGATACTGGGAGCGGGTTAGTAGCTAAGTATTTTTACATCTGAAGTCTAGGAAATATTCAGCAAGGACCATCATCCATGGCATAGTAACTGGATTAGATGACACAGAGTGTATATGATGTAGTGCAATATACACAAAATGGAAGTTTACACAGTACAGTTTTTTACCCCTCAGAATGATGATGAGGGGGAGAAAACTACAGGAACACATAACAAATTGTATAGATCTTAATGAATAATAAAAAGTGATTTAAAATATTTTCATAAATAAAAGCAAATATTTTACTTCACTCCTATTTGTGGTATCATATTTTTCATGGTTTGAATATTTAGCTGCTGCTACATATCTGTGAACATGTCAAAATTATCATGAGTTTTAGCATGGGTGAGAAATTCATACCAGAAGCACACTGTTTGTTATTTGGTAGGCAGCACAAACAAATATTGTGGAATTTAGCTGATCAGTCACATTTCATTGATTACAAATACCAAATAGCTAAAGTATATTGTTGGGGTCTGCTCCTGCATTTTCATTGACTTCAGTGGTAGTTCTCCTACTGATTCAGGATCAAATCCTGAAATTTGTTCACATAAACCAGTTGATGACTTCTTGGGAATAACAAACAGAATTTAACATTCACAGAAATCAGGGTCTGTTTATGAATGGAAAATAACTGGAGTTTACAACAAAAATCATTCATGATGAATATTCTTTGCAAACAATAATTTGACCAGCTCTAATCACATCACATCACAAATTGGCCTTTTCACCATACCAATACCATCTATTCATCTTTCAGTAAGTGAACTCCTTCAGCTTGATAGTTTCTTCAGCTCCATCATGGATTCACTTTCATGCACTAATTTTTAATATACATCCTTAACTCAGTCCACAATATTGAATGCACTTGTGTATGTACTTAGAAATACTACATATACATGTGTATATATGGACTAGCTGGGGCTGAAGGTATTCACTCAGTGTTCATGTAGAAGTGGTGGTTTGCTTACCCAAAAGTGAAATTTTGCATACACAATGAACTCAAATATTGAAGGAACAGGTAAGTAGGCCTACTGAAAATGTTTTCCTTATTGTAAGCAACAGCTAATGAGTAGATGATGTTTTGTTTAAACAACAGAAGTGAGATTTTCACAGGATTTGATCCCCCGGTTCCAACAGTAAACATGGCTAAGTCACAGTTATTCAGGAGTGAACAGTATTTCCAGACTATGATTATTTCAGAAATGATGACCATGACCAAGGAGTAACTGAGTCTGAAAATAATTTAGTAGGAAATCATTACCATAATTGTTCTGGACATAATGTAGCGGTTTCATATAATTAATACAGACAGATCATTTCTGTATAATTTCCCAGCTTTAAATATGGAAGATTCTTATGAAAGAAGTGTAGATGTGACACAAGTATATCTCTCTAAAAATATTTCACACACACGTCTTTTTTTTTTACTTTGCCAAACTTCTGCCAAGCATTTATTCACATCTCATCTGTGTAGTCGTGTGAAGATATATATGCTATTTCTTTCAAAGTGTAGCTATAAATCAGGCAATAGGCCTTAGGCTGAAGCCCCACAGAGAGAGAGAGAGAGAAAGAATGTTCTCAAGTTGCTTTCTAATAAACTTCACTGTTCAGTGTTAGAAGAAAGTGATCTGTAATTCTTTACCATTGTCATATGACACATATCAAAAACTCAAACATGAAACATTGATAATGGCAAATGACTTTGCTGTTTTTGCTGGGATTCCCTGGGGAGCCCAGCTGAGCATGGTACCCCAGGATTCATGATTATTTATTGTTCATTTTAATACTGAGTTGTCTATTCCAGGCTCTTGGTTTCTTACAAACCTAATATTCACAGCATTAAAACGGCTTCTTCTTCTCTCTACAGGAGGCTTCTTTACTTATCTGATGGAATATATCAGGTTCCTGATACTGTGTTGATTGAAATCAAGGCACTCAGGATCAGCCCCTGGTATTCAAGGCTCCGCCAGATGCATGATAAAAATTAGTTTATGGAAATTTGAAAGTAATGCTTTAGATAAGCAACATAAATTACTTTCCATATTAGAAGGACTGCCTCCTTTCTATTGTATTGCCCCTATTTCATCAAGACGGGTAGAATGCACTAAATACTATACTATATGCACTAAGTAGCTATAGGCTTGTTGTTATATAATGTGGTGGGAGTTCTACCATAGGAGTATCCAATGAAATGGCCTTCTTTTGAAAATCACTATGGATATTTCTTCCATTTTAATAGGAGTTTTTCAAATGATAATTAGAACTATAGTGTGTGACCCATTGGCAGCATAACCTAGTCACATACCCATAACTTAGATTGTCAGTGAGTCAGCTATGAGCAATTCATGTCTATAGCCCAATAAGGAATGTCAGCCAAACAATAAGAAGGCATGATTGATCATCCATGATCATTTCACTATCACCTTGAAGACAAATTAATCATGATTATTCATGGTACAATTGAGCTAATGCAAGGCATAAATTGTCAGATTAAGTCATTACCAGCCGATGTGACAGTAACTAACATTAAGCCTCAGCTTTACAACAATAAGCAGAAATCACACAAACACAATTTTACATCCATATATGTATTTGTTTGCACCCATGCCCTCAATAATGGTGATTTAACTAGTACATTTTTATCTGTCATTTACCTGTTCAAATGGATAGACTAGAAAACAGTACATATTCAGTTTCTTCAAGGGTTCATAATTATTCTGTCTATAATATCATGAAGCCATTGAGTTCTGACACTTGCATAGTTAACTATCTGAACAATGAAAATACAATTCCTAGTATAGGAAAATAAATGATGTCCCTTTATTTCAGTGTTTGTGCCAGGCCATTGCACCTTACTGTAAAATAGACGAACTATAAAAGTTAGTGGATCATATAATTATAGCTGAAAAAATTGAACATACCTAAATGCGCTTGTTCAGATGAATAGTTCAGCAATGAAGACTATGTAGGTAGTAACTGTGCTGAATGCAGTGAATTCTGAATTCTGTGTAGTGGTAAAACAAATGATTCAAATAATAAGGGTTGTGAGAGCCATTTTAGAAGCACAGTATATGAGCAAGTAAATTCAAAGAAAATAACCTTAAGAAGTAGTAGATTATAAAGCTTTGTATTAGAGTTATAATCTGTTATGCAGACCCTTAGCTCTGTAAAGTACCTATTGTTTCATCCTAAAAAAAAGTCTGGCTTTGTAGCCAGGAATAGCTGATTGTTGCCACAAAATCATTCTATGAGAAGAACTGTATATTAACCTGATGGAAATGCAGCTACCAGTGCCAAATTACTAGAATACTCGGGGTGTTTACTAGGTTTCCATATTCAGTGATCCATATAGGACATTTTGCACAAAACATTGCAAATATATTTTCTGGCCTTTACAGAAAAATGCATCTAGTTAGCTGCAGGAAGAAGGGAATGTTCTTCTTTTCATATTCTGTATCTATGATCAAGATCTTACCAGGGAACTAACATGCTATATTTATCCTCTCAGCATTATGTGTTGCATTCAGATTTTAAATAATGTATACAACATATATAAACTACAGGCTTTAGAAAGTTGAATGAAGTTATGAGCAGCACAAACTACCTGAAATTCTTTATTAGCTGATAGAAATATAAAAACTCTCCTTTAGGGGCAATTGAATGAAGCCATACAAGATAGTTAGCTGAAACATGCCGTAATGTCCTCTTCTTCCCCAAATGATTATCTTCTAGGACTGAAATAAGATTGGGATCTTGAATCTGGGTTTCTCAGAATTTATGAAAGTTTTTGTATCTGAATCGGTCCCAGTGGTTGTAGTTTCAAAACAGATCCCAAACCAGAGGAATGCTATTTCCAACTTCCAGTTTAGAGGTAGCCCAAATTTCTTGAGAATGGCCATTATCACAAGAGGTCAGAATAGCAGGGCAGAAATCTCACTTAAAACAGCTGATCTTATATGACTGAAAATTCCAGATTTTGTCATCGTCAAATATGAATGCAACCCTTAGCCCTGGTTTGGCAGCAAACTCGAACCTTAGCATAAACCCAATCCATATCCAAATGCCGACTGGCTGACCAATCCTGTCTTCCCTGTATATGTCTAACTGTTTCTAAAAGGTACATTTATCTGGCCTCTAGTTGCTACCGCAATACAAATTATGAATTCAAATAATAAAAATAGGTCAGAGCCACAATTTGACATACTTTGAAATTATTTGACGCTCCTGGGGAACGCCCTTGTGACTAAAGTATATCTTTTATGAGAAAAGAAGCTATTGCACATTTTCATAGAAACTTCAAACAAATTAAATATTGCAGCTGTTGTTTTCTGTGGAACTTCACTTTGAGCTATACTCAGCCTAAGTTGACACTGGTGCAGGGTTTACATTGGGTTCATTTTTTGGTGAATAACATTAGTACAGGATCCTAGTAGGGAAAAGTCTATTGAGGAGGAAATTACAGGATTAGAAAGCATCTACAATCTCCTCTTCAGGTGAGCCAGAGGAGGCCAGTCTACACTGGCCAGTAAAGATTTATACGCAGAGCAGCTGGGGGGGATGTACAAATTCAGTGCATTCTTTCACCAGCCTCTGTTAGGGCAGATACAGCTACTATTGAGATCAATGGAAAAACTCCCCTTGATTTAGAGGGGGGTGGATCAGGTTCCTAATGCGGTTCCTGTTGGTCTCAGGGAGAAAATTAAAGCTTCTTCGGGATGAATCTTCACTAGAATTGAAAGAATCTTGCTGGGGCAGGAAGGCTGTAATTGGCACTACTTTGAACCACCACTAGCACTTCTGGGCCATTGTTTTATGCTTACTGGAATAGGGTTAGTGCTTTGAGAGGGAGTAGAAAACAAAGCCTATGCCCAGATCTCTGCTGTTACAGAAAGAAGGAAGCAAACAAGGGACCAGCAAATTGACTCGTGATTCAGATAATAAGGAAAGTAACTGCTGTCTACTGCACAGAACAGACAAAATTAACATGACAAGAAAAGTTAGGTTTACATTTCCAAGAATGGAGAGTAAATTAGATATATAAGGTATTGACCTGAACCCTCTCCAACCTCATTGACTTTAAGCTCAAAAGATATAGCAGTCGCAAAATGGGACTTACTTTTTAAAATCTGTCCCTAAGAAACCTGCTTTGAAATCAGATGCTCACATAAAAAATATTAGCATTTGCTCCAACATGTAGCTGCAGGCACAAAATTGCATCCACAAAACTGAACATGTCTTTTCATTTTCAGGACTTTTATGTTTCAAAGCTTCCAAGAAAGCATTAGAGTGGAGAATAGAAAATAATCAAAACTAAAAAATACGTTAGTGTCAATTTGCATATGCATTTGATGAAGAATGGACTTTCTGAGTGATTTGAACGTTTTTGTTTTGATTACCTTACTTATGTGCTTTGTCTCATTTTTTGAGCTTTCCAGAATTGCTTTTTGGAGCACAAGCAGGCAAAGTATATTTTTCTTTTCTAGTTTCCTGATAATGGCCATGATTTAAGTAACTGGAATGAAATTGCACACATTCAAAATATAGAATGGAGAAAATATAAAGCTAATAGCCAATATCATCTGCCAAAATTATTCCTTTGCAGGGCATTTGTAAGTTGTTAGGTTGTTGAAGCGCTGAAACTTGTAATAACATTTGAAGCATGAAAATTCTAACATCCAGCCTCTCATTTCCAATCTTATTTTATGAAGGAGGCTTCTATCACTGCCATTAAATCATGTTAGATCATAATCTTTAGGGACAATTTAATTCAAATTTGTGTGCATTAAGACAGACAACTTCAGCAAATAGAAGTCAGATACCTTCCATATGCATGGCAAGTGTCATTTAGTGAACTAACAAACAAAACATTAATAGAGAAGTTCATCTTCAGCAGCACAACTAATTGGGAAACGTTTTCCATTTTATGATTCAGTGGCACTTAGACACATGATGCTAGGCACCCCAGAAATACCTATGACAGGCAGACAGATATATGGGGCGGGATCCTATTCAGCAACACTGGTGTAAATCCCCAATAATTTTATTTACATGAATGCACTAGTGTCACTGAGATCTGTTTCAGCCATGAAACCTACTTTTGGTGATGCTCACTCAACGTGAAAATTAGTTGTCTCTTTTATCTGTTGTCTGTTTCTTCTCATAATCAATTCCTAATGGAACGATGACCTGCTGTTTATTTCACTTTTGGTGACTATTGTCATATAGGCTGTCTGATTGCATCAATTAGCTTTAGATAGCTAGAATAAAATACATAAATAACTTTGCACACCTTATTACTTGATAGCAGGTTGCCATTTAGGTGGACAAGGCAATCAATTAGTGCCTGCAGTGCCTGTGCTCATTTTGGCAAGCTCTAACTTTTAAATAAGGTGATATTATTTAGCGTTATTATTTTAGCAGAGGAGAGCAGGCTGTGATCAATAAGGGGCGAGTTTAACCTTATTAATTTATTCCTTACTCATAAAATATAGTGTATAACTTTTCAGCCTTCTTGTAGTGTTGCTCCAAAGTATGGTGAAAATGGAAAAAAAGTAAAATACTGTAAAAGACAGTGAGTCTATTTATTGTCACAAGAATATATTATTGCCTTTAAAAGTGGTGAAAGGGCTATAAACAGCAGTGTGTGGGACGAGGTCACTCTCCTTATACTGATGTTATGTCACTAACAATCAATCATCAGTCTATGATTGAACATGCCCTAGTGCAGTGTACAGCTGCCTGCATGCAAATATATCCTCTCTTACATGTAACACTGAAGCGAATGTTCCTTTTGTAATTACCTACCTGGTAAACATGCTTATGGAAAATGTCTTGGTTAAAATCCAGCACAGAATTGGAGACAGAGGGCTTAAGAAGTCCAGATTGCCTTGTGCAGGTTTTCTGCCCTGGGATGAATTTCATCCCCCGATGATCAAAATAAAGAAGGTATGCATGAGTGTATATTTGTGCCTTTTAAAAAAATTAAAAATAACTTGGTTCTAGAGGTTTTGATCAAATAATTGAATTAAGTGAAGGAAGGTGAATTGCCAGTGCTTAATTTATAATGAAAGAGGTGCTGGGGCTCAAGCATTTTTTTTTTTTTTTACTTTCATAATCAACGCAGCAAGCCCAGAGGTGCCGGGGCTATGAACTGCCAAGCCTAGAGGTGCTCGGGTTCAATCCTGGCAAGCCCTGGCACAAATTAAGCACTGTGAATTGCACAGGGCTAAGTGCAAGGTAGCTACCTTTCACAGGTCTAGGTGCCACCAAGGTAGCTTTGAAGAATGTTATGTATCTCTAAATATGTGTGTCGGCTAACAGCAAACAGACCAAACGAGTAAATCCCCTTATTATTTTTTGTATGTGAGCATCAGCACTGTCATGTTTTCTGATGTCATTTCCAGAATCACAGTTTTCAGCTGACCTCACTTTCCAGGCAAGAGGTTATATCCACAGAAGCTATATCTTGATGGTGAGTAGACGGTCACTCCTTGGGCAGTGCTACTGTTAAAGACATCACGTCATGGCTGGAATCATGTCAGGATCCAAAAGAGGAGGTAACATTGCATATTAATGTCCAACTCTTTCTAATTGTTTGTTTTTTCCCCCTTTAATCTACCTTCATTTGTATTTATTTTCAGCTCAATGAACACAAAGGGTTATTGCTGAAAAGCACTAAAGAAAATGTAAATCTGCTGCTGTCTGTTGTTTGAGCTTCCTGGAATATAAGAGCAGAAGCAACTGTTACTTTGATTGTTGTGCTGGAAATCTAAGCTCTACAGCAGTTGCAGTGTTTGTTTTAGCTAATGAAAGTTGACACAGTTTATGGGGAATTATTTAGTAGGGAATAAGATCTGTACAGCTCTTCCATAACATCTACACTTGCCAGCTCTTCTTATCAGGTCTCATTTCAAAACCTATTAAATATAATCAGAGTTTTCTGTACTAAACAATTAAGGATGGATGAATCTGTTCCAGAGAGTAAGCATCTCAATGCTTTTCCCCATCTAAGAACCAAGCCAAAACGAAATATGTTTTTCAATTTGGTTAAGTCTCTTCTCCTTTCTCTCCCATGACTTTAGATTTCTCTTTCCTTTCTCACTACAACCCTCCAGTAGCCCTTTGACTGTCCTGGCTTCCCCACAAATCTCTAAAAGATCCTGGATACATTTTTTAAAGTGCTTACAGGATGGTCAACACACCATTTACAGTTTCTGAACTATATAGTTAGCAGTACAACTATGTAATGTGGAGGCAGTTATGCCATTATAAAGGTGCTTATACCAATGTTGCTTATTATGGAAATTAGGTCCAGCTGTAAAATGACTTTCATTGCTTTTGAAAACTTTGCCCGCTAGCTATTTCACTCCAGCCAATAACCCTCCAGTAAGCTCTTCTTCCTTTCTTCAGCCTTTTCCCTCCCAATATATTCCTATTCCCTCACCTTTGAATGTATTATTGCAAGGCCCAAAAACTACATTGGCCTCATTGCTGGTGTCCAGTTGCTACAATAGTAAAATATTGCTCATTTGGCACAGAACCATGGCATGTGAAATCTGAAATCAGTGGCCATAGTATTTTCAATGGTAAGATTGCAAGGAGAAAGGTGGCCATTTGACAGCATGGCGTGTGATTTCTAGGATCAATAGAGAAGACTACTGAAGTGTTTTTAATTGAGGAAAGAGAGAGGGAGCCAAGAAGTTATTGGAAGATTTAAAGTAGAAAAGGATGAAGGATTTAAAAGGTTTTGATAAGCCTTAGATAAGTATTTGAGCTTTTGGATGTTCATCTAAATAACATTTTCATTTTTTCTGGCTCTTCTATCTCATATATATACATAAAGAATATAATACCATGCATTTCATTAGTACTTTCCAGAGTCTCAAAGCACATTATAAGCATTAATGAGTTTAGGATCACAAACCCCTGAGAGGCAGGAGAGTGTTATTGTTCTAATTTTACAGATGGGGAAACCAAGGTCATGCAACCATTCAGGAGCACAGCCATAAAAATAGCCTGGCTTCATCCCCTACTCCTGTAGTTTCCCCTCTAGAACATGTTTCCTCTCTATATGATGGAGTGGTATGCTCAGAAGATTTCACTTCCAAGAATTTTGGATGTTTGCTTTGCTCTTGACTGGCAGAACCTCAGGTGGGTTATGCAGATTTTCCTGAACTAGGGACAGAAAAATTATTAGCAGAAGCATACCATAATGACACTATTTAGTTTATGTTACTTATTTTTCAGTTGCTGTCCTTTCTTTTGTTTTTCTTTGCTATTTTCAATTTGAACATTAGTTACTATGGAAACAATGATGTCACTGGTATGAGATGAAGCTTAGCAATATGAACCAATGCAATAATAAGTCAATTTTTGTAATGGTTTGAAATGTATAACATGGTATGGGAAACATAAGTGTTTATGTGGTGGAGGTTTTGGAACACAATGAAAAGATTGTTTGGGACATGAAAATAAGGGTCCTCATTTCCATGAAGAAAAGGAAAAACTGATGGTGGTCTCTTATTTTGTTCCATATATTATAATATACTTACTCAAAATCAACTCAGTGGAAAACAAGGGGCCAAATGTATTCCTGTTGCTAAAAAGGAATTGTACCAGAAATGAATTTGGCCGAAGTTCCAGTTTGCACAGCTCCCATTATATTAGGCCACAATACAGAGCAAAGCCTGTGGCTACATCTCGGATTGGTTTGCCATTGTGATTGACAAAACATTTGATTTTTATGGCCTTCTGCCAAAGAATACTTTGGTCTTGAATATAGCCATGTTTCCACAACAACTGCTCTAGGAAAGTATTCTAATAGCTTCCTCTCTGATGGCACAGCTAGTTGGTTTGAGATGAATGGAGCCTGCTGCCTTCCAGAAGCCATGTTCAATTTCAAAACCAATAGTTACACTGAAAATTATAAATAGAGACTGACTTTCCAGATCTCTATGGCTCATTAAGTGGGAGGATTCGTTATCTGGCTATATCGAAAGAAGGATAGGAGACATTAAGTATGGTTTTAATTAGGCTGCAACTTTATTATTAGATGTCTGGGACTGCCTGGCAGATAAAAGCGTGCAGTACAAGTAACCCAATGTTCATTCAGTAACTTCCAGGGGAACATCCCCTCTTTTCCCATCCACACCCTCCAGTCAACCTATTGCTGGGATCTTACCATCCACCCCTCTCCCCCTTGTAAGAGGGTTACGGTGAGCTATAAGAAAAGGGAGTTGGCTCCCTGCTGTACCAATCATAAAGCACCAACTCCCCCCTCTTTCCCCCATTCCATTCCTTTAACCAACACCTCCTTTTTAAGTCCTTTACCAAGCTATTTATTTGGCCACTTTATCTCTTCCTTATGGAGCACCTGCACTGGACATCCGTCCCACTTATATAATGAGTTGCAACATATAGCCTAACTCCCTTCATGTCACACATCAACAAAACCCTCCCTGAACCCACTGTGGGGAAGGCCAAAAAACAATAACTGCACATAGGCCAATCTGAGGATAAGGTTCCTTCCCAACCCTCTAAAAAGGGGCAGCTAGTGAAATGCTCACAGCAGGTCTTGACCAAACCTGGTATTTCACAACCTAAAAGGGAGGGAGGGTGGGTGCGCCTCAGCTTGCTCCATGTGAAAGGGGTCTTCATTGCATGGGCTGCCCCTTTTAAATGCTTCCACCCATCCAGATTCCAGGGGATGAGTCAGTGTTGCCCCTTGTTCCCATTTGCAGCAGTTTGACCTCTCTCTCTCCCCCCACCAGCCATAATGCACTGTTCCCTTCATTCGGCCAGGCAGCCAAATATCCCCCACTTAAAGGTGTGGTGCAGTCAACAGGGTGAATTACCTGAGGAAAGACTTCCAAGTGACATTTGCCACTGAGCGAATAGCATATCTGTTGTCAATGGCAGACGGTTAGGTTGGAAAATCTGGCAGTGAATTTGCTAGCTTGTCATCAGCAGCACATGCATGCATGTTTTGGAAAACAGACATATCTGAAGAAGGAAAAAGAGAGGAGGGAGACCAATAGGAGAAGTGATGAAACAGAGAAAATGTTATGAATAGAGATGGGCCCAGGCCTCAAAATGTTGAACTAGATATATTGGGGAGAAAAAAATATCTTCCATAATTTGAAAGGAGGGTCTCTCTATCTAGGATTTTAGTTGGCCCATTATAGAGATGGAGATGGACTAGATCTTGGTTCCAGTGCTAGATTCCAGTGCTACCACACCTCAAGAACTGGTAGTGTTCAGAGCCAGGGTTTGGGCTACAAAATTGTCCAACAAATGGGTTTAGCATGTGGTTAATCTTATATTTCTCTTTAGCAAAATGTATTTTTTTAAATGTTTGAGGAAGTAATTACAGATATTTTGTGACTTTTTGGTGAAATTCCTAAATGGGAATATCCAAACAATGGATGATAACAATTTGATGAGGAAAGTCCCACCTATTTGATTGTACTGGGGTGGTGTTTGGCTGCAGTTTTTCTGGGGGTGTAGTGGTGGTGGCTGATGTATGTTTTGGTTTGGTTTAATTGTCATTTTAAATCATTTCAAAGGGTGCCCAACTTAGCAGGTGAGTGCCTTTTTAAAAATGTCATCATTCACAATAAATAAGTAAAGGTTACAAAGTTGTGCCTTGGGAAAAATAGCTTATTGTTATATGTTCATTTAGCAAATGATATGGCAAACTACTGAAAAACAAAGTGTGGTAGAAAGAGAGGGACAATACTTGCAAGGTTAATGAATAGATAGTTTTGAAGAGAAAATGTCTCTAGCTTTTTCCATCTCCCAACCATTCTCTACTGCCATGTAAGCAAAAACTCCTTTGAGAAAAAATGTCCATTAGAATTTTTTTAGGGCCTTATCCAAAGCCAATGGAAAGGCCTTCTTTGTTTCCTTGGATGAATTGTCTGTTTAACAGAATATTTCAGAGACATGAAAAGTCTTAGTTGGGTCCTGTTATACTCCCACATAGATATCTTTCCCCCCTTTGCACATAGACTGGCCACATGGCCAATATTTCAAATGTTTCCTAGGTCTTCTTCAGTAAATTATTATAACCTGTGCACACAATAAATGCATATACTTTGATTACTTTTTAACTTTCTCTCTGGCTCTTCCTATGTTGATTGTGAGCTCTTTGGGGCAGGATGCTATTTGTATATTGTGAGCAGCACCTAGCACATCATGGGCACTAGCAGAATACAAATAATAGTCAGAATTACAGAAAAATTGCAGATCACAGTATTTGTCATATTCTTTATTTTCTTGAAAGGTCCAATTCTGCCTCCTGATTTGCGTGTACAATTGACACTGAAGTAGACAGAGTGTTGCAGAGAGAATTTAGTCCAGGGTTCTCATAGCAACCATAACAGTGGCATTGCACATGATGTATTTATAAACATTACAATTAGCATTGTATAAAAATACTACATGAAATCAAGAGACTGTGTTACAGTTGCTACTGGGAGCCATAACTTGATTTTCCTGTATTTTGTGCATATGAAAGTTTGACCTTAATGTTGCATGCAATTTTTGGTTGTCTTAGTTTTTGTCATATAAGAAAAAATATATACGCATATGAATAGCTCCCCCCCGCCACACACACAAGCACACAAATGCTGTCAGTAATCTCATGTTTATTATTGGTGACATGAGTGATTCCTAATGAATAACAATTTCAATGAAAGTAGGCCAAAATCTTAATGTAAGTAGGTGGCCGGTTTATCAAAGGTTCATCCCCTTCTCCTCTAGAAGTCAAATATGGGCTTAGGTGCCTAACCTTAGGCTCCTGCATTTTTTTCTGCCTGTGGATATTTTGTAAGGAGATTTCATCATGCGTTGTTATTCTAAAGTATATTACAAACTTTTGTATGATTCATCAGACATAAAATACTAGACTTAATTCACAGACAGGATGAGTTTTCTATTCCTGGAGAAACTTCCAAATATAAATTCATTATGTCTTGTTGTAGAGAAAATGCAGGACTTGTCATTTATATGAAGAACTTTGTCCTGATAGCTCTTTCCAGGCTTTTAGCAATTAACACTTTGAACCTGAGTCTTCGCTTCATATAAAATGCCTTTGAAATAACGATTTATTTGCGTTTCATTTGGGAGGTTACTATTTGATGTCCCGGAAAGTGACACAGTTCCATTTTCCTTACTGTTTATCACTTTCAAGTACATTAGCTTCAGATATTTATCTATCTGTGCGTTATATTCAGTTTATTTTTTTTACATGTATACACAATGCAAACCCTTTAAGCGCCAGAGTGCAGAGGTTTTATTTGGTTTTTTTTGTTTGTTTTTGTTTTGTTTTGTTTTGATGACACACTGTATGCATTAGGGAAATGTAAAAATTAAAACTGATTTGAAATGAGTATTAACCTCAGCCACAAAATTGGAATATTAATAACTCATGTTTATAGATTATGTCTAAGATTCCAGATTTAACACAACACATATCCAGTCAACATTAAAATGAGTATGAAGATAAATTGCCCTTGAGAATTTCCCTCTTTCACCTGTCCTTCTCAGTTCAGGTTGTTACTTCTTCCTGTACAATATCACCAATAATTTTCCTCTCCATGTCTATAGCTAAAACTCTGGTCTGTGCTTTGGTCATCTCACTTTTACTATAACTTCCCTCAGTGACTTCCACCATCTCACCTCCCCCCATCCTACCCTGCTCTAAATTCTACTGCCACAATCATCTTTTCCTACCATACTCAGCTCTATCTTGTCACACATGAGCAATATCCAAGGGTCTGTTATCCTGTCTAGAAGTATGCATTCTTACAGAAAGGTCAGGGTCTATAATGACCTTTCTATCCACATCACCTATAAATGCATTCTTCAGAAAATACTTTACACTCCTTATAATGACTGCAAGTTCCAGGAAGGCTGTCATCTCCAATACACTATGATTTTGTATTTGGATTGCTTTCAGATTTAAAATTTTTATACCCAGGACAGTTTTCATGTTTTGTCTTGTACAGCAATGAGCAAATAGTCAGTGCTTAATAATGTCACACATGAACACTACAGGTTTGGTTGGATCTAACCCAATATGGGGCTCACTTAGCATGAATGGATGTGACAGCTTCATGATGCTACCTGTAGCTCATTTGACTGCTGATAGAACTTTTGACAGACATTGTAGCAAACCTTCAGATGTGGAGGTGTGCAGCTTAGTAGCTGCAAGTCCCAACAGGTGGAAGACTATCATTCCCATCTGTAAAAAAAAATTAACACATTTTTCCAGGTGAAGGTAAGTAGAAACCTTTCCTCTTCCCTCTTAGTAAGAACCTGATGAGAAACCTAAAGATAAGGGAAATGTCCTTCATTCTACTAGAGAACCAAACAAATGTATCTTCTGTGGATTTGTTTTATTTGATACTTTCTTGGGATGTTCACATTTACTTCTATATTACCTTATTTCCCAGGTTCCTGAGAAATATGTAGTTTTATTGGTTTATATATTAGTACTACAGAAGATTTATCGTCTTCTTTCAAAATTTCTAGTTCCATTATTATAAATTTGGTTATTGCAATAATGGCCTCTTACCATATTTCTTTAAAAAGTTACTCCCCTATAAAGGTTATGAAAGTCGTCTTATGTTTTATTGGTGTCTTAGTTTGATTTTAGATTTAAGGGTGTTTCAAAATCTGGAAAGCTCTATTTGCAAGGAGACAGACCACAAACACTTATGTGTGGAAATGTTTAGTCTTCACTTGATGTCCTTACTTAGAGAGACAGCCAGTTGTGAAAAAGTGTCGTCATTCCCTTGAAATAAACAGAATTACCTAATCATAAAATTGGAGGTAATCAGATTATGTTGTTGCCCCTTTCCAAGGCAGTAGCAGAGTTTGGGGCTTTAGCAGCATTTCAATTTCCCACTGGAAGAGAAATGTCAAGGAATTTGCTAGTGTAATTTGGTTCTGTATAGAATGTACACAAATGGTGAACAGAGGTGGCAACAAACTGCATTCCATTCACTGCATTTTGCAGAAATCTTTGCTAAGGTTTCACTGCTCTGTCAGGAAGAAGCATCTCTCTTTTTTAGTTCATATCTTCTGGACTTCCTTGATTAACACACTTTTCTATTTTTCTGCTTAAGCAGCAGTTTACCTAGGAAACCCTCCAGTACAAGGAAGCTTGCCTTACTCTTCATCATGGTATGAAAAGCTTTGCCTGAGAACTTACTCTCCTTTTGTGCAGTTGTTCGCAGTACAAAAGAAGCTTATAAAAGTCTGGCTCCTCATGCAGAGGAGGGAGAATACTTTAACTCACGCAATCCCCTTTATAACTGGGAGTTGCTACTGCATATTGTAACTTTAATTCTTTCTGTAGTGAGTTACATCCTGAATTCTTAACATTAGTACTATTATGACATTAGCACTTTTTGCCACAACAATTAAATAAGACAGTAGCAGAAACAAAGATAATTGAAGAGTCTGGAGAAGGGTTAAGACACTGGGACTTCATGGTTGTTGAATACAGCTTTATACAGAAAATTAAATCTCTTCTTGTCCTGTTGTTAATTTTTTGTATTCTAATTCAATTAGGTTAGGTATTTTGCAAACACACTGAAGGGGAGCTATGATTTCTGTCCCTGGGAGAGTGCTGCTAGGATTGCAGCTCTACCCAAAATCTCTGTGTAAAAGCAAACCAGAGTCTGTGGTGGAAGTTGTTGTGCTCCACTGATATCAGTCAGGATTCAGTAGAATTAGTCCTAACATTAAGAATTTCTTTGATGAATTTGGTTGAGGCCAAGGGGTTCATATCAGTCAGAGAACTTTGTACTATCTTCACAGCATACATGCTTAAGAAATATCCACAAGTACCAATACTGTATTGTCCTCTATATCTATACTGTGATACTATCACAGTTAATATGATTTGTAATTCACATTTATTATGTGGTTCAGCAATAGATTACTACACTGAGCAAATTAATTAAATAAATAAAACTAATCTTTTGGGAAACCAATGTGTTCAACTCTTAAATCTGGCTTGATATTTTTTAATCGTTATTTTTTACTGCACTATGATATACTGTAACATGCATTTGGGGGCATTATACTACTTGCTCATTTGCAAACAGCTCAGATTCTGTATGTAACTTTTATTTTGAAGGACCATAAACTATGTTATGCTACTCTGAGTCCTCCATACTAGGCTGTGTTTCCTGTGTAGTTCCCTACCTTTCTCCAGTTATACAGCACAAAAAGTTAATAGCGCTATGATTACTAAAGAGCAATCTTTTTTGAGCTCGTACTTCCTGTATCCAACCAGTGACCCTGTACATTGTGTTTTGGTATGTGAAAGTAGGCTGAGAGGTGGTCTACACTGAGAATTTACATAGGCATAGCAACGTGTCTCAGGGACGTGAAAAATCCACACCCCTCAGAGACTTAGCTTTGTCTAACCTGGGTGTAGACAGCACCAGTTACCACCTCTAGGGGAGGTGACTTAACTAGGCTGATGGGAGGACCCCTATGCTGAATTACTCCAGAAGTGCATCTGCAGTAGCTGTTTAAATGTAGACATAGCCTATGACAGACAGCAGCTTGTTGCAGAACATGGGCATCTCCACTAATGAAAATGTTAGTCATGTAAAATAGTAATAGTATTAGAAATAAAATAATTGCTCAGCACTCCTAACAAAAATGTTTAACCTCAGCTAGGAACATCTCAGCATTCATTTTACCTAGGTTCTTCCCAAAAGAGATTATAGGCCCAAATTTTCAGGCAGAAGCATTTCAAGTTAGGTTCCTAAATCTGTATCTGGTCATCTAGCTGACTAGGCCCTGGTCTACACTTAACTGGCAATTTGGCGGCAGTCGACGGGAATTACACAAACTACGCAGAATAGCTTGCGTAACTCCCATTGACTGTTGTGCTTCCCTTCTGCGCACCATCTTTACTGCACTGCGCCAACGGGAACTTCATTCCCGTCAGTGCAGCGCTACGCTACTTGAGGGGGTGGTTTTACTCAGTCGACTTCCTGATCGATTGAGCGAGTCTACACTGTCCGCTCAATCGATTCAGAAAGATCAATCTGGTGGCGGCGACTTTGCCGCCGTCACTATAAACATACCCCTAGATGAGCATCCACAGCTCCTATTGAAGTCAAATACAGATTTACATATTTTAGTTGAGGCCTAAATTTAGAAATATTTGCACACATTTGCCAGCATCACTTGAGACAGAAGGGTACCAAATTTAGGCAATTGAATCATTTTTCTGCTTATGTGAATTGGCCAACCTGTAAAAGATCAAAACCTTCCTGTCCTGTTCAATATGGTGACACTGGAGGGGTGCTGGGGCCATGTGCTAGTTTTAGGAGATGATCAGGACCAGTCTAGTTTTCTGTCCACAAATCCC
This sequence comes from Emydura macquarii macquarii, assembly GCF_026122565.2. Classification (NCBI taxonomy): domain Eukaryota; kingdom Metazoa; phylum Chordata; order Testudines; family Chelidae; genus Emydura; species Emydura macquarii. The sequence continues at coordinate 12,874,492 of NW_027131500.1, read as the reverse complement.
TACGCCTCTGCTGCAGCTATTCTGGCTGCTGCAGGATGGCCCTGTACAATGTTCATGTTCAATTTCTGTTTTGCCAGGCTATCAACATTTCCCTGAGAAATGCAACTGAGAGAAGGAAAAGAATGGATTTTCAACAGTTTATGTGTGAGGAAGACCCGAACAGAATTTCATGGAACAACAAAAAAAAGTCACTTCTTTAGCCTGAGGGCTTTTCCATTGTTGATTTCCAAAATCATGCTGTAAACAATGGCGGTTTTACATTTTCTCATCAAAAGTTACAAGAATCTTCTCTAATAGAAAGTGTTACTCATCCTAAATTATAGACATTCCTACCACCCATCCTTATAATAAAATGCAAAGTCTTACACCACAATACTAGAATGATATTAGATAGATCCAGATACAAGATAGAACAAGATATTACCATCTTATTATTGAATATGTCTCTGTCTTATGAATGAAGATATATCTTTTCTATATTTATAGAAAAACTGGCTTTCAATTGGAAAGATATAGTAAATGTTACAAAAGGAATTTAAAACTTCAGGCTTGTATATTATGTTTAATATTCAATTTTAAACACTTTGTATCTCAAAGATAGGAACATAAAAAAGTCAACTATCAAAAGTAATAAAAATGTAAATAATTGTACAGTATTATCAACTTTTTTCAGTGATGCGGTTTCTAAGTTATTCAGTCTACTGTTGATTAGCTTAACTAGTTGAAATCTTCAGATCTTTCATTTCAAGTTTCCTCCATCATGGGAAAACAAATGTACTGAAGTAATTCTGGTTTCTTTTGATAGTACTCAGGCTTTTTCTCCATTAAAATAAATCAGAGTATTAACAATATGCAGTTCTCCATGCAGTAATTTTCTATGCAGAGCTTCAGCAATAATGCATTTTCCACTTTAGTTCCACTTGAGCAGACTGAAAAGTTTCACATATTTACCAAAATCTACACTTTGAATTATGTAGTTATACCTGAATGCAATGGTATATCATATGCAATTTCTGCATTTTGCAATAATAAAGAGTAACTTGAATTATGTAATAAAATGCTATTTACAGTTCATTTGGTAAGATATATAACAAAGAAAAGTCTGTTTGAACAAGCTATAACATTTCAGTATTCCTGAATAAATAACTTAAATGAGCAAATATGTTTTATAAGCAATTACTAGGAAATCTTTAGTGTATTCCTCCTCAAATTTTCTGGCATAAAATGTACAACAGGAAAAATAATGTAACTTTTCTAAAAATTGAAGTATTTTTTAAAAATTTATTTTACAGAGATCCAGGTAATTCCTTTTTTCCATCTATCATTAGATCAGTTTGTTCCTCCTACTCTCCTGCAGCTACTGTACTGTATGTCTTCCATGATGTCAAAAGAAATGTACATATATAATGAAGAAGAAAATGGAATTTTTTATTATTATTTTTATTATTTTATTATTATTTGTGGCCGACAGGAATAGGCAGTATTCTGGGTATAGCACTTATGTAAATGTTTAATAAATTGTAGCATGTTTAAATTAATATTGTAACAAATCTGTGACCCTGGAGAACTTCATAGTTGTCACCATGGTTTGCATGCTGGCCACCAGGAACTTCATGGTAGCAAGGGGGCTAAAATTCATAACTACCCTTTCAAAGACACTCTCTTAGTAACATAAGGTCTATGATATGTGATTAACTGTGCAGTTCTGATCCCATCTAAAAGAGGACAATGGTTCTGATTCCAGGTGCCTACAAGTATTGTGCATGTAGTTCAAGAGTACTAATAAAGTTCATAGTCAAAGATTCCAAGCACCGCAATAGGATGGATGTATCTCTGCTTTCCTTAAATCAAATATACTTAGCAGTAGGAAACCTACAAAGACCTTCTAGATTAATTTTAAAAACACAGGGCATAGGCAGTTGGGGTTTATCTATATGTGGATTTTAAACCGTATCAAATTCAGTTAATCCAATTTGAAAATGCTTGTGTACAAATGATGCAAACCATCTTTGTGCACTAACTCTGCATTTATAGTGAACTCTTGCAAAGTGGACTAGGTTTGTTTCCAATTGAATTAGTTCAGTCTATTGTTCGAGTGGATGCAATTACTGCACATCACTTTTTACATGCTTCCAATGGTTATCTAACAGTGCTTTGCAGGTCAACCACCTGTCCATTTATCTGTGTGCCCTTCCTGTTCTGGTATCAAGTTCCCAGGAAAACCATTCCCTTGTTTAAAAAGCTGGTGTGGAGCCACATTTTGCCCATTAACTCCTGGATCCCAGTGTGTCTTGCAATACAAACTCAATAGCACTCCAGAGCAGAACATGCCTCACACAGCTTCTTAGAGCAGTACTGAGACCCTAGATCTCTTTGCATGAGAATAAGCATGGGATCTCATGATAAGAAGCATCAGGCCAGGAAGCTCTTAAGGCCAGCTACTGAAATAAAGATGTTTGTGAACACTGCAAAGCAGAGGTCTGCATGCGGTCATGACTGGGATGCTGACCAGTGCATAATAGCAAGCAGCTTAGGAAAAAGTGCATTGAAATGAAGGACAAAAAGGAGGTAATCTATCAGGGGACATGTGACTTGTTGATTGATTGACTGATAAACTGCACGGAATTCTACACATTTATAGCACAACGCATCCCAGACACCAGTCAGAGCCTGCTGCCCACACTCCTCCCCCATCCAAGGCTGACTGGAAAACCCATTGGAGGATGAGCATGAGGATGCAGAGAGAAGCTGTCCCCTGAGAACCTGGATCTCTTTGGTACTTAAGACCCTGATGAGAGTCAGCTGGAAAACTAGCCCCAGTTCTGCCCTGCTTCACAGACCCCTATTCCTACCCTGCATCAGCTGAGTCCGCGTCCTGGCCAGAAACTGAAGCTGGGACTGAAAAGGCAGACTCCTGGAGGGAACTTTGGCATATAAGTACCAATCTTCACCACTTATTCTCCATTATTATTGTGCTATGCTGCCATTCTGGCTTTGGTTCTGGGTGCCTCATGGCCACAGCCATTGTAGACAGAGGTGAGCTATGCACCCTTCCGAGTATCTAGTCCTCACCTCCCTCCCTTGACCCATGTTGTCTGTTCTGCCTCTCCATGCACGTTTTCAAAATGGCAGCTGCTTCGCCCAGGCAATCAGCCTCTGCAACAAGCAAAAGCCATGCCTACTGACCATTTATAGGACCATGGCACACAAGGCACTTGCCCATCTACCTATTCTCCTTTCACTTTCTCACATCTCCTTTTTGCTGTCTCAAAATTGTGGCTGCAATCATGCTACAGCAACAGCTTCTTCCCCTCCCCACCATGCTGCAGTTTTGAATAACGAAATCAATTATTTGTGCAAAATTCACCAGTTTGTTGAGCCAGTTGTCACAGGAAAAGAAGTTTGGGTAGTGCTCATAGTTTATATGAGGAATAAATGGACAATGCACACCCAATAAGGGCGTGAGCACTACTGCACCCAGCTGAGGAACAAGTGCCCTGAAACATGCATTCTAGCTGTCAATCACTGCAGGACACTATATACTTTTCTCAGCACTATCTCTGTGTCTGCAGGGGAGAAATAGCAGAATATAAGACTGAGAAATTGCTCAGTTTTGTTTTGCACATTATAGGGAATAGCTGCATGCCTTTTCTCAAGCATAGCTTGCAAGCCCCTTAACTGCTATGGCATTTCGAGGTGGGGGGACCATTCTGGTGAATAACATCACAGAGTATCTCACTGATCTGCCCTTTGCCTTTTTGAATAAAACCATTCTTTGCCTCCTAGCCACCCACTACAGCGTAACATTATTGAAAGTTAGGACAGCCTAAAGGGGATGTGGAGTGGATTGTTATCCAGCTCACCCCAGTGCCTCCCACAACCCGCCTTTAGCCCCTTTGCCACCATAGGAGCACCTCCGGTGCACAAACAAAATGGCAACACCACAACAGGAACATCATTCCAACCACCCTACCCCATCTGAACAACATCTACAGCATACAGAAATCCCAGTGCAGCCAGTACCCTCCTCCCCTTATCATCTCTGAGCATCTCTCAAGAATGGGAAGAGTCTCAAGGAGGTAAAGTTTTATACATGGGCAATAAACAAAAATTAACAGACACTCATGACCGGTCTGTGACTTTTACTAAAAATAATGGGGAAGGGAAGGCTGAAGGCATTACTGAAGCCAGAGGGGGGGAATCAGAGCCTTAGCCCCACTACGGGAGAAGCAGGGACCAGCAATCACCACCAGCCTGGTCCCCCCAGCGCTGGGGCTCCACGCTTCCCCTTGGTGACTCGAGGCTTCACGGTCCACCCCTGCCTGCAGCTGGAGGCTGCGGGGTCCACAAGCTGAGCCTGGAGGCCACAAGGAATCCTTGACTTCTGCGACCTCTCATTCTGTGACAGACTCTCAGCCTTAACAATAAGTGATTGATTTTTTTTCCATAATCCTAATCCACAGCACCTGCATCACCCACACAGGGCCTCTACTGAAAGACTGGCCAATCTGTTGGAGTCAGAAAGGAAAATTTAGGATAAGATGTCTTCAGAATTCATGGGAAAGTCCCAGAGGAAAACCAGACTGGCTGAGAAGTGGAGGCCCCAAAGGGGAAATGAAATGCAGCTGTCCCAGAATATTGTGGCAGTGGTCAAAGACAGTGTTGCAGTAGCCAGAGACAGCCTCACCAAGGAGGACAGGAAAAAAGATAGTGAGATGCAGAGGCAACTCGTGGAAGCCATCCTGAGTCAGAATGCTTTCCTCCAAAACATGCTTCTGCTCGGTAAGTAGGTCCTCATGTCCTGTAATCTGGGACCCAACCATGTCCTTCAGCCCCTGGATTATACTTGGTTCTGGGACCAAAAGCAACTCCTCTCTTCTGTACTTTTGCAACTGTGCTACCAGAAGACATTCCTGTATCAGACCCAACCTCTGGGCACCAAGAACATTGGCCTCTGGGAAACCCAGCTCCTTTGAGCCCTGAAATGACCCTAAGAATTTTGAGCCCTTGCACTCAACTCCAGAACCTATGTAGACAAGAAGAGCTGAGGGAAGTAGCATGCATGCCTGGTAATTTAACATTAAATTAATGTTCATTCCCCCCACAAAAGATTGTTTAGTTACAATTTTCTTACTGTTGCTCTTTGTTTGCACTGTTCATTCATTAAATAATTGTTTATAGTTTAGTTAGTAGTTTGCTTAGTTAAATTTATTTGCAAATACACACATTATTTTTACATTGTTTTACCAATTTTACTTCTTATTTTTCTATTGGTTCCATAAAAAAACCTTTTTTTGTTTTCATTCATTCAAAATAAAAATTATTTACAAATCATTCAATATAAGTCATCATTGCAGTTAACTCAGAAATTTCTTTAAATAATGCTGAAATAATTCACATGATTTGCAAAAGCACAGAGGGAATGTTCCGCTTCCTTCACCATACACAATACCCCAGTGCTTACAAAAATAGAATCACAGAGATGTAGGACTGGAAGGGACCTCAATAGATCAGATAGTCCAGTTGCCTGCACTGAGGTAGGACTGACAATTATCTAGATCAACTTTAACAGGTGTTTGTCCAACCTGTTCTTAAAAACCTCTAGTGACCAGTATTCCACACTCTCTCTAGGTAGCTTGTTCTAGTGCTTAACTACCCCTATGCTTAGTAAGTTGTTCCTAATGTCTAACCAAAATCTTCCTTGCTTCAATTTAAGCCCATTACTTCTTGTCCTGTCCTCCATGCATAAGGAGAACAATTTATCACCCTCCTCTTTATAATAACCTTTTACATGCTTGAAGACCTTTATCATGTTCCCCAAGCAATCTTCTCTTCTCCAGACTAAACAAACCCAGTTTTTTCAATCTTTCCTTATAGGTCATGTTTTCTTAGACCTTTAATCCTTTTTCTTGCTCTCCTCTGGACTTTCTCCAATTTGTCCACATCTGTCCCAAATTGTGGTGCACACAGTACCCCTGTAGAGGCCTTATCAGTGTGGAGTAGAATGGAAGAATTATTTCTCGTTTCTTGCTTACAACACTCCTGCCAATATTGCCCAGAATGATGTTTGGTTTTTTGCAACAGTGTTATATGTTGACTCAGATTTAGTTTGTGCTCCACTAGAACTCCCAAATCGGTTTTTTTTTTTTTTTTTTTTTTTTTTTGCAGTACTCCTTCCTAGGCAGTCATTTCTCATTTTGTATTTGTGCAATTGATTATTTCTTTTTGTGTCATAATTTGCATTTGTCCTTACTGAATTTCATCCTATTTACTTCAGACCATTTCTCCAGTTTGGCAAGATCATTTTGAATTCTAATCCTGTCCTCCAATGTGCCTGCAACCTCTCTCAGCTTCATATTTATTTTGTACATAGCCCAATACTCCCCAGACAGACTAACGTTCAGGCATGAGCCTCAAAATATGAACAATAGGCATCCCCAACAACAGTCCCCCGAATATTAGCATTTTCCATGGAACGCCTCACTGGCTGCTTGAATTGCTGAGCAACTCTTACCACCTATGCCTCTCATCCATTAAAGCTTTCTGCCTTGCTCTCTCAAATATTATGCAGAACACAGCATGGAATTATAATGGTCAGGATGTTTTGTCTGTAACTTCCAATCTATTCCATAAATAGCACAATTTGCTTTTCACATGGCCAAATGCCCACTTGATCAACATTCTGCAATTCCAGAGGCGATAGTTAAAATGTTCCTTCTCTTTGTCTAAGTGGCTTGTGTATGGCTTCATTGGCCAGGGCATCAGGAAATAAGTAGGTCTCCCAGAAAAACCAGGCCAAACTCCACCCCATTAATGTCCATGGTGCTTCTGGGGGCAAATAATCCTTTCTCCATTAATCTAAATAGTCCCAAGTTCTGAAAGAACCTAACATCATGGATCTTGCCAGACCACCTGGCATTTATGTCTATAAACCTACCACAATGGTCACCCAGCCCTTGCAGCATCATGGAGAAATACCTCATTTTGTGTACACGTTCTGTGCTTAGTGGCAGGGTGCTAGGGATCAAAGGAGTGGCACAGAGGTTCCATCAGTTGCCCCAGTAAAGTCTGGGAACTGCATGCATGCAAAACTGTCAAAAGTCAGAGCATGGCCCGGCTATGTAAGTCAGTTAGACAACACCTTAGCAATGGCATAACACACTGGCATGAGAATGGCCCCAGCAGTTGATCGCTTCACATCCAATTGGTTGGCTACACACTGGGAACGTAATGGATCACCAGCTTCCAGGTGGTACTAGTGACCCACTTCTCCACAGGCACGTTAGTATGCTGTCACTGCAGCTCTGGGATCAGTTTTGCACAGCTCTCAAAAGAAAGGTAGATCTCCTCTTCTGGAAGTTCTCTCGCCATGGCTGGTCATTCCAGTTTTGCAGAACAATCCTCTCCCACCAGTCTACACTGTTTTCTTCATCTTGTTGTCACTGCCTCAGAGTATCTTCCTGCTGCCAGAGGAGCTGCTGCTGCTGGTTGGTGGTGCAAGTGGAGAAGTCCAGTGCCAAATTCACCCTGGTTTGACTGCTGTTATACAGCCCAAGCAGCCTTTGAATGTTTGCTCAATACCTTGTTGGGTCTAGGCTGGCAGACAACAATCTGAAAGTGGCATGAGCCTGCCCAGAAAGGTATTATAAGTCAGAAACAGCTAAAATATAGGATTTAAAAAAAAAAAAAAATTGAACCCACCTGGCTTCACAATTCACAGCAAAAACAATTCCAGGATGCATGCTGCATAGCAGTGAAGGAAAGGACCCCTGGAGAACACTGTGCCCTCAGTTTGCAGCAATCCAACACTATGCGTTATCAAGTTGCAAACTGAAAACAGAACAGGCGTTCCATGTGCAAGTGAGTGGTGAAAGTTCTGGACTGCAAGTTACCAGATGAGCATTAAAAAAGCTTTGGATTAGCCCCATCTCACCCCTCTTCAATGTCCTAGAATTTGAAGAGGAGCCTATTGTAGAAAACAGTTGCAAGTGGAACTGTGCAAGTGCAACTTGCAAATTTGTAAAGCTAATGAATTACAAGCTACAAATTTTGTATTCATTCCAAGTAATTGAAAGCTGCCTAAAGGTAAATAAAGCGGACTGGTCGGGACTAAGATAGGAAAATGCTCTTTAAGGGGGTGCAAATGAAAAAAAGATGGTGGGTAGGATTTCCAAAAGCAATAAGCATTGCCCTAACTGGTCCTGTTGAAGACAGCTGGAATTTTGCCATTGACGTCAATGGTAATATAATTAGGCCAATGCTGAGTGCTCTTGAAAAAAAAAAATCAAACCTCTTCTGCTTTTTGAGCTTTTTACCTCAAGTAAGGCATGCAGGTGCAGTCTCCTTGTCCTTTCATGAAAAGCATCTTGCGACCAGTGGAGGCAAAAGCAAATAAAAGAGCAGCTGAAGGAACAAATGGAAGATAAACCCTGCTAAAATGTGTTAGCTAAAATTTTTGGTTAGATAATAGGATCACGCCATCTATCAGGTACAGTTTGTACTCTATATACGCACTGTAACACCTAACTTATTTACAAAGCTGATTCCAGGCCAGTTTTCTTTTAGCATGCAACACTGCTTTAAAATTATCCATTAAATCTTAGATTATTAGATCTTTGCTGTGCACAAATGGAGTTGCAAACACAAAATTTGTGTTGGGAAACAATTCACTTCTGCTTGTCTTTATGTGAGGACATTTTTTAAAATCTCATGCTTTACCCATATCCTGCTTCAATAATAAAGCAACAGTTCCTGAGGAATGTGCTGGTAATTATCGGTTTATTATTTGGTGGCCTGAGGCAAGAATGAGAGTAGAGAACATTCTTCTAAAGCAGGCAGGAACTGCAATAATGGTAAATCTCTCTGGGATTATTGCTGTTATGAACCATTTTCAGAAGTTTATGATGCATATGTGCAAGCTTGAAAGTACCCACATTCACATTAAAGTATTCACAGATATTTTAGAATTAACAGCTTTTTGTAATGTCATGGCCCTTTCCACCCTACATTTCAAAACAATTGCTGTACTACTTCATACTCTGTCTGCCCTGGGGCTGCTAATGTTCTGTAGATCTCCTCTCTTTCCATTTTTATGAGAACGTGGAAGTGTCACGTTAACTATATAGATGCTCCTTCATATGCTTTCCAGAGCCCTGTCCTTTGTAGGGTTAGAAGTCCAAAAGCAATGATGCAAACAATGATCTAAATACCAAACTATAGAGTTCACGTCCAGTCCTGCCATGACAACTATTTAATAATGAAGTACTCCAGTTCCCAGGAAATGTCCCCTTGCAGAATTTCCTTTGAACTTTCCCTATTCTGCTGGAATTGTCCACATCGGTGTATTAGGAAATAGGAGATGTTATATTTTGTAGAATTTATTACTTTACAGAAGGGTCGCTCCTGGAAGCAATGAAGCTGGCTAAACACAGCCCCAAATTTCTCTGCAGTTGCACTCCCATAACTGAAAGCCTCTGCACAGTCTCTGCCTAGCCTTATCTCCAGCATTGAACTCCTAAATCTGAAATTGGATGGTCCCACATTAGGAAAGGTGAAGTGCCTAAAGCTCTGTGACTAACAGATTTTTCAGTTCACTGGCAAATAAAAAAAAAAAAAAAAAAGAGGAAAAAATCATTTTGGGTCAAATTACATTGAAAACTTTTCAGCATTTTTGGCAGATTAGAAAAATGTTCATTTTGGGTTGAATGATAAATTTTTTGTTAGATTTCAAGTGGGTTTTTTTTGCTGGTTTTTGAATTGTTTTATATAAACAATTGAAACATTTTGTTCAGCAAACGTCTAAATAAAATGTTTTGACACACACACTATTTGGCAAAAAATATACAAATTTGTGAAATGTTTCTGTCTCACCAAATCTGCATTATTTACCACACAAAGTTTCAGCCAAAATTTTTCTTCCAGCTCTAGTAGGGCCATCTTAAGACCCTAGTTTTTTCCTTTGTCATCAGGTATGCTCATTGATACTGAAACCTTGTAGCAGAAGATTTATTTTTGATTGCGTATCCTGAGTATGGCAGATCCGAGACAGCTCTAGCTCTTCCAAAAGGATTCAAGTTTTACTTTTTCCTCTGACAGTTTGCATGAAATGCCCTAGAAACAGTCTAATATCACAGCAGTTGTATTAAAACTTTAAATTTAAAATTTCTTCCAAACAGAAAGAGAACAAGTCAGATTAAACAAAAGAAAATGTCTGCATAATGTGTCTAGTTTTAAAATCTGCATAAACTAATTCAGATAAGTCTGATCTGCATCTTTTCCAGGAATAATCTTTCTTCCTAGTTTGTTTGTGTAACCTCTGTTGCTGTGGCCATTCTGCCTATCAGAAACACAGCCCTGAGTTTCAAGGCAGGTTCCTTCTCTCTTCCTTCCTCTTTCAGTCACCTGTGTTGTCCCAATTATAGTCTATAAATCTTTCGATCTCAAAAGTATTACTCTGTATTACCCTTTAAAAAGATCTAATAGCCTCTCATGAAATATCTATTGAAATATTTCCCAAATCCATTAGAGGTTATAATCATTCATCTGTAAAAACAATTTGGACATGTCTAGACTCGGAAAATAAGTTTTGTGTAAAGATGTGTAAGATAGCACATGTTAATGAACATATCTTGAAACACTAAGTAGATAGGGTTAAGCACCTTAAAAACCTGTGAGCCTTTAGGCAGGAGCCTAGAGATAATCATAACAAGTCCACAAGTTTTAAAGGTGCTAAACCCCATCTACACTAGTATTTAAAATCATGTTTGTTAAAACATATTAGCTACTGTATTTTTAAATACAACCTATTTTCCGGTTCTAAACACGGCCTTCGTGATTTTCCTATTACCTTTCCATAATTTAAAAAAATGTTCTGAAGTTGTATCCACACAGCAGTTGTCCCTCACTGCAAGAGCTCTTTTCTTTCTGTTCAAGCTTACTAGTTTGAAAATCTCAGTCCTGGTGGAAGTGTCAGCCTGAATTCAGCTCATTCTGTCTCTCTCTTTTATTTTTAAACTATATCAAATTTGAATTATTGATAGATTAAAGATGATCTGTCACAGGAAAGAGAACAGTTAAGATTGCCTCTTATTCCCTAAACCTCAGGGAAATCTTACACTGCAGGGATACATTTACTGGGGAGATATTTGCTATGAACTAAGAAAATAGGCAATAGGAAGGCTGGTTTCTATTAATAATGTGTGTTTATGAAATTATCTGGATGACTGTGTACTCCTGCTACTTGTTTTCATATCTGGCTGATTCATTTTAGCTTGTGATTTTTAATTTGCAATATGCAAATCTAACTGACAATACATTGCTTTCTGATGTGTGCAGGCTTCTAGTCACCAAAGTTCAAAAACTATCATTCCTGTTGGGCAGATAATCTTCAGCCACATTTTCTTTTCTGCTTGATCTTTCCACATTCCCTGTTCTGTGCTTCAGTGAAGCATGCTTATTGAGATGTTTCACAAATGATTAGAGAAAATGAACACAGTTAAAAGTGAAATGTTATTCCTGAAGACCAAACTGGTTTTATCAGAACTATTATCACCAAAATCTGCATCATTCCCCACTGGGCTGTGATGTGATTGTAATGTTTCCCAACCGGTGTGCTGAAGCACACTGGTGTACTGTCTGGCCTGAACAGGTGGACCACGGAATTTTTTGAAAAACTACTTGAAGAGTTCTGGATTGGCTTGTGAATATTCTTGAGTTCATTTGGAGACTATATGGTGGTGTGCCTCAAAATAATTAAAGATATCCAAGTGTGCCACGGCAGAGAAAAGGTTGGGAACCACTGGATTAGATGTACTAACAGAGGCAGGTTTGAGTATGGTAAGTATTTGATCAATCTAAGGTCAAGCCAATTGGCAATTGCTATCCAAAATTTGTAGGGAGGAGGCATGGTATAGCCACCTCTGTGCCAGCCAGCAGAAAGGGGGAAGCCTAGTCACCTGAGCTGGCACATGGACTTCAGTTCATAATCTGGCCTTTAGTTTATAGTTTAGACTGGCCTGAGAAGTTCCTAAACAACTATTAGGCTCCACACACAATAGAAAATATGTGCAGGGAACAATCCTGCACTAGATAATCTACGTAATACATCTGACTGTGATTCCATAAAACAGTTTAGATACTGTTCTCAGCTTGATGACTTCTTTATAAGTCATTAAAGCAATTTTAAAACCAGTTCAATATTAACAGGATGCTGGAGTTTAATAATCTCAGGGTGGAAAGAATGTATTGAATCAGTTTTATGTGATTTACAATTCTATCAATATGTAACTAGTACAAGTTGGAATGTAATTTTTCCAGGGATATCGTAAAACACTTAATTTTAATCACCCTCTACATGAGCTGTAATGGCATTGATCAAATACTGGCAGTATTCCATGGTGATAAAAGGAAGTGCTCGCAAAGGAGCTGATACGTTCAAAAGACAGAGTCCAAATAACAACCAGATTTTTAACACAGGGAAAAAGATCAATCAATTCAGCACAAAGTGATGAAAAAGAGGAAATGATGGAAGGGTCTTAAGCAATCATATTTAACTGTTACGTATGTTCATTTGCTCTGTTTTAATTTGTGATACATCTCAATAAACAAACTTCATTGAGGCAGGATGACAGTGCACAATAGAGAATGTGCAGAGATAAGTCAGAAGAGTGAAATGTGGCTGAGGGCTTGTCTACACTTAAAACGTTACTGCGACACAGCTTTGGCATTTCATTGTAGACACTACCTATGCCAATGGCAAGGATTTTCCCATTGGCATAGATCATCCACCTACTCAAAAGGCAGTTCTTTCTGTCAACCTAGCACTGTCTACACAGGAACTGAGGTTGGCTTAACTATGTCATGGAGAGATGAGGATTTTTCACATGCCTGACTGACATATTTAAAGTGACCCAATTTTCTAGTGTAGATCAGGCTTGAGACGTATCCGCTCAGAGGTAAAAGTTTCTAAACCTTAGTGGCTGAAAGCCTGTACCAATTAGAAAGCAACATTGTCAGTTATGTCTTCATACTGCAGATTAAAAATAAAAAGCTAAAATGAGACAGCCTAATATGAAATCAACTAGCAGGAGCATGTCAGAAAGACCCATTAGACATCCTACAGGCTCCTACATTCACAGTGTCAGAAAGCTAAAGTGATCCTGAAATGAAAGGATAAGAAAATTGATAAAAGGAGGTCATGGCAGAACATAGCTGTCTCATTTCTGTGATCTGACCCATAATAAACTTTAGTACATGTCATAGGCCATTGGGCTACACTGCTAGAGGTTCTACAAAATTTTAACAAAGGGTCTTAGAAAAGGCAATGATAACATGAGCAGCTATTGAAATTAATTTGGCTGTAAGGGTGAAATTCACTCTGATACAAAGTACACATGGAAGATCCTCTGCATCACTTAACTGCAGCATGGAGTTTAAAATCCCATAGGTGGTCCTCTGGATTTCTGATGTCCTGATTTTTTTCTTTCCTGGGTCTTCAATATTTTCATTAATGATTTGGAAATGGGCTGGAGTGTGTGCTTATAAAATATGTGGCTGACACCAAGTTGAGAGGAGTTGCAAGCACTTAGGTCAGGATTAGAATTTAAAATGATCTGGATAAATTGAAGGATTATTCTGAGTTCAACAAGATGTAATTCAATAATGACAAGTACAAAGTACTTCACATAGGAAGTTAAAGATCAGATGCGCAACTACAAAATGGAAAATAACTGACTAGGTGGTAGTACTGCTGAAAGGCTCTGGGGGGTGCTAGTGGATCACAAATTGAACATGAGCCAAAAATGTGATGCAGTTGTGAAAAAGGCTAATATCATTCTGGAGTGTATTAATAGGAGTGTCATATGTAAGACATGGAAGGTAATTGTGTTGCTATACTCATCACTGGTGAGGCCTCAGCTGGAGCATTGTGACCTGTTTTGGGCCACACTTTAAGAAATATGTGGACAAATTGGCAAGAGTCCAGAGGTGAGCAAAAAAATGATAAAAGGTTTAGAAAACCTGACCTATGAGGAAAGGTTAAAAAAAAACTGGGCATGTTTAGCCTTGAGAAACGAAGACTTGGGGGGACCTGATAAATCTTCAAATATAGTAAGAGCTGCTATAAAGACAATGGTGATTAATTGTTCTCCATGCCCACTGAAGGTAGGACAAGAAGTAATGATCTTAATCTGAAGCAAGGGAGATTTAGATATTAGGAAAAACTTTCTAACTATAAGGATAGTTAAGCAGTGGAATACGCTTCCATGAATGGTTGTGGAATCCCTGTCACTGGAGATTTTTAAGAACTTTTTGGACATATATCTGTGAGGGATGGTCTAGGTACACTTGGTCCTGCCTCAGCACAAGGGCCTGGATTAGATGACCTCTCAAGGTCCCTTCCAGTGCAACATTTCTATGATTCTATTACACTGAATTTGAAAACCTTTTACTTTGCCATGAAACAGAATTGTCAACCTCCCATCTGCTCTACTGCTGGATCCATACTTATGCAGATGCAGAAACTAGGATTTCTATGCAGAGGATGCAAAACATCTGTGTGTCAGTTGGATTCTGCCCATCACTCTGCACCAACCTCTCCAAAATGCTGCACATAATTACTCAGAGGGTGGGGGGATTGGAGGAGGACATAATCTATTCAGCAGAAAGAGAAACATTCATTATGTCATGCAGAGCAGAGATCTCCAAGCACATAAAAAGGAGCAAAAGTTCTGGACTCAAAGAAGCAGGACTCAGGTACAAAATTTATTTCACATCCAGTGGTACAACAGGGCTAATACATTCAAAACCATGAACATGTATCTCAGATTACTGATCTGGTAAATATTCCAAGATGACAAAGGATTTACAACTGCAACACAATAGACAACAAGAATAAGAATAATTCATTTATAAATGAAAATCTGTATTTAATGAGCTTCTGTGAAATATACAGTAATAGGCTGAAGGCAAGACAATAGCCAGTAGCACGATAGCCGTAATAAGGGCTTTTTTATTATTATGGTCAAGATACTATTAGAATAACATGAGTACTCCCATAGTGGAATGGCAACACTTTCGCTGCAATTTCTCCATTAGACTAATTCTTTAAAATAGGCCATGCATCAAATAATACCATTTCCTTAAGCTTATAATTTCAATATTTATGAGTTAATTTGAATCCCAAATCAAAAAAGAGGTTCAGTGTGCAGCTGTAGAAAACAACTTATCCTTATCTTATGCATAACTAATTACTTGGAAAGGTTTGGTTGATTTCCCCCCCTACACACACACACTTCCTGTATGCATGCAAGTTAGTAGCTAAATGTCTAAAAGATAAGCAATCCTCATAAAACCTTCTAAATACCCATGAGCCAATTCCATTTTTAAGCAACAATGTAACATGGAGCAAATGCAAAGCAATGGGTTATAAATGCCTTAAGTTCCTCTCACACTAAAATGTTTATCAGTTTTGTGAAAGTAAAGTAGCCTCAGGCACTACTGTTTGGTATGCGCTCTTTTCCTTAGTTCTGAAGGGACAATATTTGTTTTTTCACATACGCAGTCATTCCAGGTTTCCTTCCCTCTCTCTCTCTCTTTCTTTTCTTCATCTCCCTAGGTATATAGCTCAACTTTTAAAAATGATTTTTAAAAAATGCCCCCATACAAAATATAGGAGCTGTTGTAGCTTGTTAAACTGAAACAATGCTATCTGAAAAGGAAGGAGAAAAGTCCTGACTTAAAGCCCACTGAAGTCAATCTGTTGATCTCAACAGGCTTTGGATCAGGCCCTAAGAGAGAAAACTTTAAAAAAAGCAGTGATAAGGGTGAGAGTGTGTGCTGCAAGCTAGTGCAAGGACACAGACTAAATGTGCGTATAAGTTATGAAAGTTGGAACAATAATTCAGTTTAAAAATAGTCCTGTTGAAATGTGTTCAATATTAATGGACTCTGAATCAAATTCCATTCTTGGTTACATAGGTATAAATTCTTAGGCACTCAGATAGGAGGGTGATGAGCACATTGTAAATTCCTAGCTAGGTGGGCAGGTTGGATGACTGACAGATTAATTATTTGAAAGTCTCTTTGGGTCATTCCAGATTTACACCAGGATGACCAAGAACAAAATTTGGCCTGCGTCTTAAACAATTTCTACAATTCCTTTTAACTTTATTTTCATTTTTTAGTCCATGAAGACAGGAGAAAGGGTTTGGACAGTTATCAGTAGGGATGAGTGAAGATCATAGAATCTGAGTCTATAGTTTTTTAGCTTTGCAAGACTAGTTGGAGTTAGCCAACCTTATTTTCATGCAATTTTAAACCAATTTTCCCCTCAGTGGTGATTTTATATTTAAATAAATGCTTTTCTAGCTAAAGAGAAACTTTTGATTGTTTTTCCATCCCTATCTCCAACAGTTAGGCTGGCATAAGTGGCCTACCTGCAGAGTATATATAGCATTATGATGAGGAGTATTAGGCCTTTTGAGGCTCCCTATTGGAGTCCTGGTGGTCCTACCACACCCCACCCCAAAACAGGAGCAGTGAAGGTGGGGCCTCCAGGCGTGCCTAGAGAGGCTGCAGGGAAGCAGCCAATCAGAACGCAGCAGGCCCAGTTAAAAGGAACAGCAGAGCCTGAGCAGATCAGTTGTTGGCTGGAACCAGAAGGGTGAGCAAGGAGAGGAGTTGAGACATTCAGCCCTGAGGTAAGGGTGAAGTGGAAGGGGCTATGTGGGAAGTGGCCCAGGGAATAGCAGCAGCAGTAGCAGCAACAACAACTATTGCAGGAAGCAGCATGTGACTGCTATTTATAGGGCCTTGGATTGGGACCTGGAGCTGTGGGCAGGCCTGGGTGCCCACCACCTCCCACTGGCAGGGTGGCCTAAGCCCCTTGTTTAGAGGCCTGGGCAAAGGGTAGGACTTAGAGTTTCCAGAGAAAGCCCTAGAGTAGACATAGACTTAAATCTAGCCCAGAAGGGGCTGAGGGCTGAGACAGGGCTAAAGACATTACCAAGGGCACAGGATAGGTCCTATTGGACCTTTTACTCTGAAGGGGTTTGTTAATGCATATTAACTGTGTGACTCAAGCAGAGGGCTGAGCGACTAAAGACCCACCTGACAAGGGCAACAGAAAGCACCATGAGCAGAGAGAGTGTGCCGATTCATACCCCACTGACAGGAGGTGCTCATGAGAGGTGAGTGTTCCCTGTCATAATCATGTATCTATTTCAGTAATTTTTTCATTCTTTCCTTCTCCTCTGCTTCTTTTACACTCTTTGTTTTTCATTCCATCTGCTTCATTGTTTATTCACTGAAGTGGAATGCCAATCAAAATTTCAGTTTGAGTTGAACTTTCAAACTAAAAATGTTTCTGGGTTTGAAATTACACAAAACATGTTTGCCTACTTCTAGTTATATTTATTAGCAGTGTTTGATATCAAGGGATTATTCTGGGATGCTTCACTTGAGCAGCAATGTTCCAATGATTAATGGACTGACATCTAGCAGAGGTTTAAGAAAGACATTAGCACTGAATTTAGGGAACAGAAAATCTTTTGGGATATACCTAGCAGATTTGTTTGAGAGATTTGAACTGATGGATGATACAATTATTTAATATTCATATATAATGCATATCAAAACCCTGATAAATCTGGTTTGGACATCTAAGGAATTGTTAATGCACTTAACAACTCTTTAATATCGATTTTGTGCTTGTTAGACAAAGGAAATAATTGAAAACATGACCAGTAATATAGTCTTCACTCATAACTCACTATCTAGGGGATCTGCCTTCTGGTAGCATATTGGGTACTGCAGGGGCCTATTATCACCCTGTTCAGGCTGGGAGTGATGTGTTAAGATTGAGAGGGGGATGGATTCAGGGTTGTTGTCCTGCCACCTTGCCTCTGAACATGCCTTAATAGTACTGAGCCTTTCCAGTGAAGATGTGCCAGCTGCTGGTGCTGGGGGTTGTTGGTGGGTGGGGTGGGGTGGGGGGGTAGGTGCAGTAGCTTGTTGAGAGTGGGATTATACTATTTGGGGACAGAAGGATATGGTAGTTTCTTGGAACCTCTATAGGTTAGAATAAGATAAACCTCTATAGGTTAGAATAAGCATCTGAACAGTGGGACGTTATTGAAACCAAACTCCAAACCTTCCAAGATTGCCCCCATTACTATGTAATTTTACTAGATGTGGTAGCTCCTGCTTTCTGGCAGAAATGAGTGAAACTCAATGTGTTCTGAGTGGATCACCTAACCTGAGATATTATAAGCACTTTTGATTGCTTCTCTTGCATTCACCTCCAGGTCTACTTTTTCCTTACAATAACAGGCAAAATTACCTTCTTCAAACTGTCTCTGACTTCCTGTGGCCACCTGTTACCTGTCAGCCATTTCTCTTATTTCTTATTCATAATCTTCTTTACATGTGCTAGACTCTTCATGTGGGGATTAAGTACTAAAGTGCCATGCTGCCATCTGTCTAAAAGTGTAGTAAACCCATGACTGCTAGCGTGCTAGGACTTAAGAAATCCCATCACACCAGCTGGCAAGTTCTAGTTTGAATTTCCTTTTTATAAAGAAGAAAGTTACAATTTTAAAACTCAGTCAATAATAAAACTCCCAATGACTTCAATACAACAGGATCAGCCCTTGATTTTTAGCTCCAATATGGCTTTTAAATGAAAAACACAGCATTTAAAGCTCTAAAGTTAGCCTTTGGGATTCATTTATCTGAGGTTAAGTCTTTGTATTTAGTTCCATGCAGATGCAGCATTTTTAAAAGGCTACCACTCTATTTAAATCTACTAATCCCTGTTTAATTCTGTAGGGAAGTCCCAAACAATGCTCAATTTCTGATAGCACAGTGATTTCCACAGCAACAAACTCCAGTGTCACAAACATAGCCATAGGACTCTGGAATTGAAGAGGAAGATGAGTGAAGATGGGTGTTGAGGAAGACAGTTTTATTCAAAGACTAATATATTAAGGATTCTGGGAAGATGCCCAGAAAATGAAAAGTACATGTCTAAGTAATTTTCTTATTCATTTTCCTGTTATCCCAAGTGTGCAAATCCTTCTTTAAGGCGGACAGTGCGAAACTCAGCCTCATCAACCTCACAAGAGTGTAAAATGTTTTATCTTTTTTTTTTTTTTTTTTTTTTTTTTTTTTTTTTTTTGAGGTTCATACCTAGCTCTTATATAGCAGTTTTAATTCGCAGATCTCCAAGCTTTAGGTCAGTATCCCTTTACAGATGGGGAGACTGAGGCACAGAGAGGGGAAATAACTTTCTCAAGGTTGCCCAGCAATGAAGTCAGAAATAAAATCTAGCTCTTCCAATTCCTAGTCCAGTGCTCCATTCACTAGGCCACACTGCCTTAGATGATTTAGTCATGGAGATCTCCAATGACTTCCCCACGGTCACACTAGAGACAACAGCTGCTCAAGTTTGTGCAAACAAATTGGGATACCTAAATAAGCATTATTAATGCAACCTGTCAGGAGCATCAACAACATTCTTGATACCATGTTTCGTTTAAAGGTATTTGGACACAATATTACTTAGAACTGTTTGTAGCCAAACTTTATAATAAATTAACAAATATTAGTTCCCTGACAGATCTCAGTTCTTGATCCCTTTTTTCATTGTAAGAAGGGGATTTGTGGGTGCTCAGCACTGCTGAACGTCAGACTCTTCGTACTGAAGTGCATACATATGGATTTCTGAATCTACATTTCAGCCACTCCTGTTTGAAAATATTGGCCAAAATAGCCAATCCTAAAGTGTTTCATTATTAATATATGATCAGCTATATCCTGTTTCTGTGAAAATGAAGTTTATAGTTCAGGAAAAATATACTTAAAGGAGCATATAGTTTGGCAGCACATATATCCACATTTCAGGGGAAAACGGGAATTCAGTTTTTCTCATCCAATAAATATATTGGTTTAACAGACATCGCATTTATAAAGGGAGAATTCCCCTTATGAAACATTAACTATCTGAGCATTAATCATGGTTTCTTCTAAACAAATGTTAAGTTTCCAGCTTCTGGCATTTAATTATCAGACCTTACAAATACTGAGGTTTGTTTAGTTTGGAAAGAAAACTCATTCCATTGAGGTGTTAAGAATAAAGCTCTGGATTATTTTTAATAACACTGAATCGGGAGGGTTTTTTACTTGTTTAAAAGAGCAAATTTGTACAATCCTAGATTGATAAGAATGTGTTTGTGTGCAAACCAGAGAAGAATGAATCAATTTTGGATCATAGGTGCTAATTCAGTCTAATAATTCCTTGTTTTGGTGCATTAGGAATCTTTGTATGTTCCTGGTTCAAGCATTTAAGTTGGTAATAACATTTCTTATTATAAAGAAGCAATGTCTAAATGTATTCAAAGCATGTTTGTGAACTAAAGCTGTCTCTATCTCTGAAATCTCCAAAAACAAAAACCAAACGCAAACCTGTAGAAAAGTGATACACTTCTTTGTTTCTAGTATTAAACATACAAATATCATGCTTTAAGTTTAAACATTGATTTTAGTTCTATTGGCAGTGAGCAGATAAAGAACTGTGGGGTGTTCTTACTGTGCTGCAATGGTTACAAAGTATACTCATCAGTTTCATATTTCAATAAAATCTTCCTGAGCTTTGTTTTGTCCTTGTGCTTTCCCTGGAACTCATGCATCAGCATGGAAAAATTCCTTTTGTTTAAGTCAGGGGGCTCATTATTTTTTGTCAGGAGGCTCTTGAACATGATTCCTATGTTTGTTAGACATTGGAAAGTGATATTTCACTGGACTTCCTCATTCAGAAAGAGGTGAATATAAGTGTTCTGTGTGGGATGAACAAATGTGTTGGTTTTTTTTGTTTTTTTTTTTTTTTTTTTTTTTAAATGTCTCTCTCCTTCTGTCTTTCTCCATGTGCATAGCATCTACAGAGCAACATTCTATAGATGCAGTTGTAGGTACATAAGCCATTTCAAGGCCTCCTCTGTAGGGTTGTGGGTTTCACCTCTGAATCCACATTTGGGGCATTGTGTTATGATGTGTTTGATGGTTTCAGTGCTCTCACTGCAGTCGCATGAAGTGGCTACTTGATGCATGAGTTGAATATCAAAAACGCCCCATCTTCCATGGTTTGTTCAGATTTGTTTCAGTGTGGTCCAAAGTCCGCATAGCAGATAAATATGCAGAGTGCGGCTTGTTGGGGCAGTGATAATGTTTGTTTGGAATGGTGGATCCTCAGACACTTTGGATCAGGCACTTTTACCATTCCCAGTCAGAGAGAGAGGGCAGTTGCGTATGGTCCATAGTAGTTTTTGTGATTTCAGGCATTGTGGGGTAGGTTGTCCATAACTTGCTGGATAGGAAGCTCGTCTGTTAATGTAAAACAGCTCTTTAATATAATTTTCTTTTCATTTCTCTTGACCAAACTAGTTTTAATTTACACTGACCACCTTTGTGTGCTAAATAAGAACTAGGCTAAGTAATCCCCGCTAATGTTAAATCTAGAAATGGCCAAACCTAATTGGAAGACACATGCAGTTAAGGTGTCTTTTCCTGCTTTTCAGGGTCATCTCTGTGAATCAAAAGGCTGATAACTTAAACCTGAACTATAACTTTGGAAGTTAATGACCACACAGAAAGAAAAGTAAAGAGAGTTTACTGTTCTTTTTCTCCAAAGCACTCAGATATATTTCTCAATCAGCTTCTTATTCACTGAAACTATGCTGTGCAGTGTGAGAGAGGCTAAAGCTGAAGACTGGGAGTCAGGGCTGGTAGATTCGATTCTTGAATAAAGTTACTGGCAAAAACAAGACTTTAACCTGTTAGCCATAGTTAAAATGGGCATTATAATAACAATTACTTAGATCACATAGGGGTTGTGAGACTTAATTAATGTCTGTAGTGTATGTGAAAAAAAATTAAAGGGGCATGATATTGCTGAGCATTATTCTAAACTGTAGGAGTGCTGTAAGACACCATAAGCTGTCACATGTAAATAGCATTATAAGTGTAACATTCTAAATATTCATTGTTTATTTTTTTTTCTTTTTTTTTTTTTTTTTTTTTTTTTTTTTCTTGCTGCCTTTTTGTCTTTGAATCCAGTTCTTGGTACTATGCAGTGGTGACACATGGAACATCTCGAAAAGAGAACATTGAGTTTTGCATGGATACAATGAAGCTACCCCTACCCTCAGACCTACAGCAGATCTTATTGTTAGCTATGAAGGGAGGCAGATGAGTACTTGGCTTGTTGGCTGAGAGGTTACATACAACTGCCATTGAGGAGAAATAGGGGGAAGTATTCATAAATATGAAGCATCAAAGATAGAAGAGACGTATAAAGAAGAAATAGAAAAATTGGGTGAGTGAATCAATACATGAGAACCAGATCTAACAATGCCAAGGACAAACTCTGGAATTTCACTTTTTTTAATTCTTAGTTGTAGTTCATAATTCTTTTGTATCCTTGAGTAATGGTAATGGGCAGATCAGTTATTCTTGGAAAGCAAGGCAGAAAACAGTTGGTGTGGACCAACTTCTACTGTAGGTGGAGTGTAACAATGAAGAATGGAAACCTGCTAGAAAAATCTAGTCTCTCTCACCATGTGCCCACTTGGCTCCCTAATGAGCTGACAGTACAGCATCCCAGTGAACCAGCTGGCAGGGGATGCCAAAGTGTGCTTTGGCTTCTGTCCTTCTTCCTGGGAGCAGAAGCTGTTAATTGACGACAGAAAAATCCTGTTCTATCCTATAATATGAATTAAGATTTGGGAAGACAATTCAGGTCCTCATGACTGGCCTATGTAAGGATTCATAAGTGTTGACAAAAATCCTTTAATGCAGAGCAATGATATAAACAAGAAGAGTTGTTATACTGGTTTGAGTACAGGGCTGAGAGTGAGTCCTGGGTTCTTGTCTCAACTTGGCCACTGACTCAAAATTCCCCAAAGTAGGTGCCTAAAATTAGGCACCAATATCCATGGTGAGCATTTAAATAAGTGGTATGAGATTTGTTTGTTTGTTTTTGTTTTAAGAGGTATTGAGTGGTGAGTGCTTCAGCACCTCTATTAATCAGGCCACTTATTTAAATAGTCTACCATGGCTGTATGGCCTTTACTTCTCTACAGCCCCCCCGCATCCCCCCCAATTTCCCATTAGCAAAATCAAATTATACTGTCTACTGGTGATATTCTGAGTTTTAATTCAAGCCAGATTTCCTTTTGCATTGCCCTCTGTCACCACAATCTAATCTTAATGTAAAGTCCTTGGATGTTTTCCAATGAAAAACATATTCATAAAAATTAATTCAGAAAAAGGAATAAAAAGTATAGCAGAAAATTTATTTTCTTTCCACACGAACTGTGACAGATACGACAATTTCCTACAATATCCTCAACAGACCTTATTGTATTACATTTATGTATGACTGAGAGTGGCATTGTGTGTAACCTCTCTAGGAGGGAGATGTGGCACATTTTTCAATATAGTTTTTGAACTCCCAGGTCTCACAACTGTCACAAGTATGGACTTTTGGGTCAATAAGTGTTAAGTGGATTTCCTGAGGAATGTTTAAAGAGAAGTTAATACAAATTCCCTAACTCTGGTTGTGCAAAACCCCAGCCTTTTGAAGCTATGCCCTGATGTGAAGGTCATTGTCTGCTGATTACTTGTTGCAGAAGAAACAGCTCAGCTGCCCTGCCATGGTTCTGGATCTAAAACAGATGAATTTGTAACCCTGTAACTGGGGAAAAAAACGCAGTTGTAGGTTTGAAGGACAGAAACCTATCAGGGCCCTAGGCTGGAGTTAGGAGTTACCCCTGGTAAGCTTTTTGGCATGCATGTAGGGTTTTTTTTATTGTTTTAATATGTTTTCTTGGTAATGCTTTTACCTTAAGAATATATGTGCTTCCTTAGGAGGAGCTGTGTGGTAATTTAACTGTGGGCAAAACGCTATTCATAGCCCTCAAAGAAAGCAAAGTGCTGATGCTGACCTTTTAGGCAATCTGGTTTGCGGGAGATATCACTGTGTAAGGCAGGGGACTGGGTGGCCTTAAAATCCCTGATCAGAAGGGTGTGAGATGCCTATATCTTTGATGGAGACCTGCGATAGTTGAGAGCTGGAAGCCTGAAGTGGGTATCCTCGAGGAATCACGGAAGGGGAATCCAAGTACACTTGCTATGAACCTGTGACACTGACTACAGAAATAATGACTAGGAGTACATGCAGATTATCAGGTTGGGGCCAATCCTGCAAACCTCCATGTGTGGAACACTCTGAACAATTCATTTTTATTTTTTCATAAGGTTTTTCTACAGCTCTGGTCACTGTAGTACCAGGACACCTCACACACACTCTGGATTTTTTTCTAAAACCTCTGAAGTATGGAAATATTATTCTCATTTTACAGATGGGAACTCAGGTGCAAAGAAAAAGTGACTTGCCCAAGTCACACAGCAAGTGACAGACAGATTTCTATGTGGTTTCCTCCCACCTTCCAGGTTATCAAAGTATCACTGGTTGGGATGACTGGGTATCATTCCTGGCAGCCCTCAAATTCAAGGCTATTCCCCTTCCCCAGTGGCTGGTGGGGGACCTGGACCCATCTTCTACTCTGGGTTCTAGCCCAGGGTCCCTGCAATCAGCAGCCACGGTCTGCTCCATCCCTAACCCTATTGCTGTTTCCCTAAGAGGTGGAAGAGCAAGCAGCCATCGGGCTTCTTTCTCCACCAGCCCTCTGGGCTAACTCTTCCTTCAGGACTAGGATCCCAGGTCTTCTACTCACCTCCTGGGTTTTTTCCTTTCCCTCTCTAAGCCCGGAGAGTGACTGCAGCCTCCTTCTGCCCTCAACTCCTGATCTTACACCAGCCCCACCTGCTCCTGTTCAGCTGGGCCTGCAGCCTCAGTGAGGGATTGCTTATCAAGTGCAACTGTCCCTCACATGGAGCCTGTCAGGTTACTTAAGCCCTTCTAAGCCATATTCATCCTTTCTGGGCTACTGTAGAGTGAACACTCCTCATCTGGAAAAGCTCCAAAGTTTGGACACCTTATTTCTAGGATCTGGACTGAAATTTTATTTATTTTGGAGATGTCCAAATTTTTACAATTTTTATGCAAAGTAATACACAAAAATACAATGTAAGAGATCCAACTTTCAGATGGAGCTGGGAGAATAATTGATTGTCAGGTTTGGCCAGGAAACTGACAAATTTTCAGAGTTCTGTCCATCCACTCTGGAGCCTAGTGCTTAGGCTATAGGGATGGGAAATAACAGAGTTCAAGTCCCTGCTCCAGAGCAGGTGGGGGTAGAAGAGAACTCTTTATTCTGCAGTAGCATTCTGGGTATAAATTGAAAGGAAACTCCAGGAACTTTGGATTTTGAAAGGCTCAGATGAGCAGAGTATAGAGGCAAATGGTACTAAGTAGGTAATGTCACAGGATATGACCTAGGAATCTGAGGTTCCTATGTAAATTGTAGTGGGGAATTTTTTCCACTGAGCAGACAAACACAGAGGAAGTGGCAGGAAGCTAGTAATTGTGCTACTGATGTTAGAAATAAACCCTTCTCATAGAAGGGAAAGCAAGAATTAATATTAGAAGGCAAAATCTCCCAAAATATAGTGATGCTTTGGATTTGACTAGAAGCATCTCCCAAGTCAAACAAAACTGCTTATTTAATATTTCTCAAGCTGTTCAACTATTCAATTGTCAATTCTCAAGCTGCCCTTAACAATGCTCTCAAATAAGCATTAACATGTTGTCTAGGTTGTTGAAGTGAATACATAATATATGCTTAGTAAATGAATGCTCCAAACATTTCTAAAGTATTTTACTGGTAGTTCAGTTAATGTCATCTCACTTTAGATCTAACCAGTTGCTATGCTTTTGCTAAGTGCAGAGTTGCAACTCATGACTTTTGTTTTTCTTAAAACCTGAATGTGACTGGCCTGACTCAAGTGACTAGGCGAGGAATCTCCACTTTCATTTAAAAATAAGCAAAGCTAGAATTTTTTTTTTTTTTTTTTTAACACAGAGAAGAGCTTGAAAATATGGCCCAAGTGTCCCTTAAAAGATCAGAAATGAGAAGAAAACAAAAGGCTTGCAAAGCCAACCCGAAGGCTAACAAAGCATACAACAAAATGTATTAATCTTGTGAATTTGGGGCCTTTTTTTTTTTAAATACTTGGGAATGGAAACACTCAAGCATTTTCCCAAACACTTGGAGCATGTCACAGGAATGTCTTTATGTGGTTTGTTGCTGTGAGGAATTCTTCGACATACAAGTCAGAATACGTCTGAGTCTCACATGCAAACAGTATTGCTCCAATACTCATATGATAGTATTACCAACAGAAAGGAATTAGTGCATGCCAGGCACTACGGTTGCTTGAATTTTGCTGCAAGAGGAATAAGCCATGAATCCTGTTCCCCTTCCCTCCCCCAAAAAACCAGGTGGTAGAAGCAGGTCACTGCTGGGAATTGCATCCTGGATAAAGGGGTACTAAAGAGTCACTGATTACGATTATTTGTCAAATTATTCTTCCATGTAAATAAGCTGCTATTTTTAGCTAATTCATTCTTGCTGGTAACATCCTACAAAGTGGAGTATCTGCTTCATTGACAACATCAAACCAGCTATATGCAATCCATTTTGTCCACTTTCCATGATTTGCTTAGAAAACATCAGTTTACTCCAGCAGCAAGGGGAGGAGGCAAGCATGAGATTTGGAGAGAGAGAGGGGCAAGGAAAGGAGAGTGGGGAGAGGGAGAGGAGCCAGGAAGAAGGCTGTGGAGAGCAGTGACTGAGAGGTTTAAAAGGATGTAGGAATCAGGTGTGGATTTCAGCTATTAAGGAGGAATCAGGAAAGTATCATAGGAGTTGGAGCAGGGGAGCACCAGGATGGAAAGGAAACGGGGGGGGGGGGGGCATGGGATGAGAATGAATGGCTTGTGAGTTCTTAGACTGGGGGTGAGGCTAGCCTTTGTAAGCTCATGATCTATCTGTATTATCCTTTGACCTCCCCACTTACCTCCTTCTGTTTGTTGCACTCGCTGAGCGCATCTGGTTTCAAATTAGCCTGTAAACATTTTGGGGTGAGGAATATGTCTTCCTATGTGTTCAACACAGCAAGTCCTTGATCCGTAATGGCATCTTTGGAGATGAATGTAATAAAAACAATAAGCTCTAGCCTTTTGGCATAGTTATAACTTTGCAACCCTGTACTGGACTGATTATCTTTCGGTTAAGTTATCGTCCATAGAAAGAGTTGCAAATACCATTTCTGCTGGCCCTAGTAAATAAATCTTCCATGTGAGCTGTGTGTGTACAATTATTGAGAACTCTCCTACAAAGCCTAGTGGCTGAAGTACCTGTTGAAGGAGGGTGAATAATTATACTCTTGGCAAGCTACCAAGTTTCTAAAAAGGTCTGATTATACCATAGCACTCCACTGAACCCATTGAGTAGGGACTATTACAATATGTGATATCTTGGTGTTGGCAACATTATGATCAATGGTTTTATCTGGAACACATGCCTCACAGTCATAGGAAGACATTTTGGAAAAGATCATACTAAAAAAGTTGAACTTTTGCCATAGATTAAGTCATCTAAAGTGGATAGTAAGAATGTGAGTGCATTTACTGGGATATAGACATGACTTCCTACCTACATTTTTCACACTCAGGTGGGCTGCTGCATATTTTTCTGTACATCCCAAGCACCATCTAAAATGGCTTGACAAATTATACAAAAATTGATCAGGAGTCTTTAAAGGAAGAGATTAGCACTTCATATATTCAGACTATGCAACTTGATTATTATCTGAAGGATGCTTTTTAAAAAAAAAAAAAAAAAAAAAAAAAAGCATGAGAGGTTGGGGGGGGGGGGGAAAATACAAAAGAAGCAACCCAGCAACAGAGTAAAGGTACAAAAACAAGGCTCTAACAGCACTGGAGGAGTGACTGAAACAAGAGACCGACAGATGCAAACACACCACAGCCATACAAATAACTAATATTCACAGTGGTTGCTGTGACTACCTACAACTGATAAAGCTGTAATATTTCTGTGATCTGTATTTTTGAAATATCAATATAGACTTAATGGTAAGTCATATCAAAAGGGGTACTGAGGCCTTTTCAAATATATTTAGTAAATTATATCAGTTTTAGTACAAAGTGTACTTATTCCATCTGTAGCCCATTTATGCACGTGTTCCTCTGTATTTCCTAAATCTAACCTGCTTTCTAGATTGACTAATTATGATAATGCTGAAACTTCACAAGGAGTTTTGCTGACATTTTTAGGTTTTTACTGTTAGTATCCTATGCCTGGCAAGGACACTGCCTGGAGCTCATTAATTTTACTTAGCTGTGGAAATGTTACTGGAAACAATGTCATTTTGATACTTTATTGCTATTAAAACAAAGAATGTAAACCAAATAAAAACACATCTTGGTTTTTGGCCCCCCCCCAAAAAAAAGATTGATTAATTATAATGTGACCAAATAGTCTACCAGAATACAGTGTAAGGCTCTGTATCTGTCATGCAATCGGCTAGTACAGACCCCATTAGAACTGCACATGAATGAAGGGATCTATGCTAACAAATTGTGTTACAGGCTCAGTCCAAATAGCAGCAGCGCAGACACGATGCTAAAGAGCTGATGTCATTGCCAGGGTTGAGCTGTTGGCAGCAGAGTTCTACCCAATGCCAGCGCTGTTGACTATTTAAAAAATGTATACATTGAGGAATTGATAAATTGCTGAAGATAAATTATGGTCATCCTTCAGATGACCATAAACCCTATATGCTTCCTGTAATATACAATACCTCTCAGCTTTTTATATTCAGAGCTGAGGATTCCCTAGGTGTAGCTGGAAATCTCAGAGGAAGTAGAACCAGCACAGCCGAGGGGTCGTGGGGGTCACAGGATGAGATGGAGTCATGGTCAGAGTGGTGATGCTCTCAGATTGCTCTAAATTACATTGGCCTCAGGACTGAAGAATTGCAGCTGGCTCCCATTTGTCCTTACCCAGGGTGGCCCTGATCATAAGTGAACCATCATATGTTGACTTTGTTTTAATGTATATTTTGAACAATGTTCCAACTTAGTTTAAATATTAACTTTAGTTAATATTTTTCTCATTAGGTATGATATACACATGTTCAAATGTAATATAAAAGTGCAGTTAATCAACATAATACATACAAAACTTTAGGGAATGTAATTAACCAAATACATTTGATAAGTCTGCCACAAAGTGATTTTTATATCAGTGAGACTAACTGATGAAGGGGAGACCAAGTAAAAAATCAAGAACAATAAAACTACAGTCATAAAGATAACATACACAAGAGAAACAACAGCAGAAAATAAATAACTCACTTCTTCTTGGTAATAGAACCTCATGCTTCAGGTTTTAAAATAGTCTCTAACTATTAGGAATTCAGACGACATCTTCACTGGGGGCAGGTTACTCCACATGTTCCTACAACAGACTGTTTTGCACCTTACTCTGAAACATGTGGCATGGGTCATTGTTGAAGGCAGGATATTGAACCTAGGGCCTGATCTACAATGCATTTAATTCAATGGGAGTCTTTCTATTGACTTCCTTAGCCTTTGGATCAAGCCCTTAGATGGAACAAGGGTTTGATGGAGTACAGCAATTCCTATACTTATTATAACCTACATACTTGTAACTTAGCTTTTATCCGCAGGAAATTCAATGTTTTCCCCAACTTAAAAAGAATCGTATTGTTACTAGTTGAGAGAAATGCAGTAAGTACCCCCTGAGAGCTCTGACATTATAAAGCTGTTAGTCTAAGTTGTTTGTCCTTTTTACCTTGCGTCTGAGATGTATTCTGAAAGTCATTCCTGTTCAATAGATTTCAGTTTTCACAAGGCCAACAGAAGACTTGAAATAATGATTTAACTGAGTTCACAAACTTGCTGAGCCAACTCAGTATAAAAGAATTAATAAAGATACTAATTACAAACTTTCTTCCAAGCCCTCAGCAGAAGAATAGTTATATAACTGCTTATTGAAGATGTTCTACAACTTACTCAAGTGAATTGGAAGTTGATGAAATTAATACATGAGGATTATTGAAAATATTAAAGTTAAGAAGATTTGAAATGACTAAATTAATATAAAATGCTTGGTGCCCACCTTTTTTTTTTTTTTTTTTTTCTCTCGCTCTCTTTTGTGCATGAGTTGGTCAGCTACTGGATAGCTTGTCTCCCTTTTTGTCTCATTTTAGTGTTCTGCAGTAGGGATGAAATGATCTTGTGTTGACAATGATAGAACTTTGTCCTACTGTTTCTCAACAGGTGTGTGCCTGTGCCTGTGCCTCTATTGGTTGAAATGTCACTCCTGCCCAAAGGTTTGTAATGGTTATGTGGTCTGTGCCTACAGCTTTGAAAAGAGGAAAAGCAGTAGGACACACATCAACAATGGAAAGAGATTTTCTTTTGGAAGTCATAAATGTATTGTGGGTTGATAAGTAGAGTCCATCATACAAAAATGGAAAGGGTTGTTAGTCTATTTCATGACAGTACCTAATCTACAGGGATGCAACTTCTGACTATTAAGGAAATGTACTGGTAAATCTTAAAAATGGTTATCCAAAATGTTTCTTTTTGAAGTACAAAAACCTACAGAGAGTTTTCGAAGCCAATGGCTAATCCTAAAGGGGAGTAGCTAGGTAGATATCTTTGATATTAAACTGAAGTCTAAGGTTGAGCCATTTCTGTTTTGTATTGGGTTTTTAGAGAAAAATGATAGCATGATGTTGCTTTGTTCTCTTGTAAACGGAAAAAGGAAACACTCTAGAGAGACATAAAATTTAGGGCAAGATTGTGATGCCCTTTTTCACATTATACCATGAGTAGTTGCATTGAAATCAGTTGGACTGCTTGTGGAATATGGTACTACGCAATGTGAGTAAAGGTATCCCAACCTGGCACTTAGCACCTAAGACAATGGGTCCACATGAATAGGGCTCTTAAGTGCTACAGCAATACAAATAATAAATGCTAATGATAATACATGAAGTTCATTTGAATGGCCTATTGTTTCATGTGTGTACTCATTTGTTTCATTATCTATCTGCAAATACTTAGTTTTCTAAATGTTTAAATATATTCCTGATTTAGCATAAAGCTTCACTCTGAAATAATTTCGGAGTCGCAAACACACTCCTGATCAGTCAGCCATTTTTATACATCTGCTCATTGTATGTTAGTACTGCTAGAGGGTAGTATGTGAACTCCCACCCTTACATCTGTAAAATGAATATGCATACACAAATTCTTGCTTTCTTTGGGTGAGGAAGATTCATTGTAAATATTGTAATTATTTTACTGTTTAAAAATTATACTTTTCCCCTGAACTCTCTAACATCACTACTATAGCCCATATTAACTTCCATCTACTTTAAGTATTTAGAACAGTTGTCATGAACAATCACTTATGTGGGGGACTGGATGGCTCAAAGGCCTCTCAGTTCCGTAGGACCAATCCTGTAAGGTGCTGAGTGCTCTAAAATTCCGGTGACGATGGAGGGAGTTGAGGGTACTTAATATTTCTCAGGACTGGGGCCCTAAATGTCCACTTCAAACTGAGCCTGCATCAATAGTGACTGAAGGTGGTTTCTACCAATTGACTGCTTGTTGATCTATGTGTTTCCAAGAAACACTTAAGTTCTTTCTAGTGCACAAGTGTCCATAACACAAATCACCAACACAATTGGTGCTTACTACCAGTCCCAGCAGAGATGCCAGGCACTGTACCACTCCAGCTCAAGACAGTGAAATGTTGAGAAGACCATGACGGAAGGCTTGAATTGTTACAGCCTGTTCTCTATCTTGTCTGTGACTAAACAGAAAACTTCAGTCACAAAAGCAATCAGCTTTCTTAGAATTGTAGGGCTGAAAGGTACCTCAAGAGGTCAGCAAGTCCAGCATATTGCACTGCGGCAGGACCAAGTACCATCCGTGACAAGTGTTTATCCAACCTGTTGTTAAATCTCCAATGATGGGGCTTCCACAATCTCCTTGGGAGCCTATTCCAGAGCTTAACTACCCTTATAGGTGGAAAGTTTTTTTTCATTAATATCTAACCTAAATCTCCCTTGCTGCAGATTAAGCCCTTTACTTCTTGTCCTACCTTCAGTGGACTTGGAGAACAACTGATCATAATCCTCTCTTTATAACAGCCCTTAACATATTTGAAGATTGATGTCAATTCCCCCCCCTCCCCCCCATCTTCTTTTCTCAAAACTAAACATGCCCAGTTTTTAACCTTTCCTCATAGATCAGGTTTTCTAAACCTTTTATCATTTCTGTTGCTCTCCGCTGGACTCTCCAATTTATCTACTTGATTAGTAAGGGGTTAATGCTATTCCCACTGAAGTCAAGAGCAAAACTCCTACATATGAAACAGCCCTTTGTGGGTGGCTTGTGGGATTTAATATAACCAAAGAGCTCACAAGCTTTATACTACTGAAAAAAGAGGAACAGGGAAACTCTTATTAATATATTGTGTGCCAGTCTAGTATGCTTTTATTCTAGAACATTTATATGCAAAAAACCTGAAACTCTTTATCAGAATTTGATTTTTTTTCACTCCCTGCAGTAAAAAGATATATTCTGCTTTTGGTTTCATGATCTGTTATTCTTCTGCAGTTAAAAAACATGAGGCATGCTTCTGATCTAACTTCTGTTGTAGACCTCTGCAACTACATTGGCTTCACTAGAGTTACTCCTGATTCTCACCTGTGTGAGATCAGCATCAGGCTCACACGCTCGGTATAGGCTGTAGATTACTCCTCGCCTACATAGCTATATGTTTTTTATAGTTTTGCAGTACTTCTTGATGGTTTTTCTAAAATTGTGGGTTCATTAGTCATTTTTCAATCATTCTGGGACTGAAGCATTGCAATATCTGACTCCTGGCTCCCTACTGCCTAGTGTAATTCAGAGTCCAAAGTTAGGGACCCAGGCTTCTCATGCATTGTAATGGGGGAGTAAGGTGCCCCAAGAAAAGGGATTCACAGAAGCTGAGCAGGAGCGGACTAAGCTAGTCAGTAGGAAATGATGGGGGAGGAGGGCTAAGTCTTGCATCTCAAAGGTTAGGCACCCATGTCCATTCAGGATTCTCAGCTGTGAAGTCTCTTCTGGAGTCAGGTGCCAAAGCTTTAGGGAAGGGAGAGACTCACTCCATTATAGCCAATAGCCCAGTAGTCAAGACATGCTCCTGGAATGTGGGAGACATCTTTTCAGAGCCCTCCTCTGTCTAATCTGGGGCAAGAACTTGAACCTAGGTCTCACCTCCCATGAGCATGTACTAATCACTAGGCTGGTGGGTATTCTAAGATGAGTCACTCTCAATCATTTCTCATGCAGCTGTTCCACTTTGTGTAAAATAATTAAACATTCATTGGGCCAGAGAGAAGAAAAAGTGCAAAACTGATGCTGTAATCCAGTGCTTGAGGCACACCCATGAGATATGAGAGACCTGAGATCAAGCCTCTACTCCAACCTGAGTCTTCCACTAGCTGCTCAAATCACTAGGATATCGGATAGACTGCAAGAAACATGGCAGCCCCCAAAAGTCTTGACCTGCTTTCTCCCAAGCTGGTTTTTTGTGCAGGGTAGTGTGTTCGGAGCATGCCCCCTGCAGGCTAGATTGGTGGGGAAGGACCTAATTTGTGAGTATCATTGTAATTTAAGCATGAGCTAGGGAACTGAGCTGCTCAGTGGCATCAGTACTTGGGTGGCTTTGTGCACACACGCTCACCGGTGGAAACATAGAATCATAGAATATTAGAGTTGGAAGGGACCTCAGGAGGTCATCTAGTCCAACCCCCTGCTCAAAGCAGGACTAACCTCAACTATATCATCCCAACCAGGGCTTTGTCAAGCCTCAGCTTAAAAACCTCTAAGGATGGAGATTCCACCACTTCCCTAGGTAACCCATTCCAGTGCTTCACCACCCTCCTAGTAAAAACTTTTTCCTAATGTCCAACCTAGACCTCCCGCCCTGCAACTTGAGACCGTTGCTCCTTGTTCTGTCATCTGCCACCACTGAGAACAGCCTAGCCCCATCCTCCCTGGAACCCCCTTTCAGGTAGTTAAAGGCCGCTATCAAATCCCCCTCACTCTTCTCTTTTGCAGACCAAACAAGCCCAGTTCCCTCAGCCTCTCCTCATGAGTCCTGTGCTCCAGCCCCCTAATCATTTTTGTTGCCCTCCGCTGCACTCTCTCTAACTTGTCCACATCCTTTTTGTAGTGGGGGGCCCAAAACTGGACACAATATTCTAAATGCGGCCTCACCAATGCCGAATAGAGGGGAATAATCACTTCCTGTGACCTGCTGGCAATGCCCCTCCTAATGCAGCCCAATATGCCATTAGCCTTCTTGACAACCAGGGCACACTGCTGACTCATATCCAGCTTTTTATCCACGGTTATCCCCAGGTCCTTTTCTGCAGAGCTGCTGCCCAGCTCGTCGGTCCCCAGTCTATAGCTGTGCATGGGATTCTTCCTTCCTAAGTGGAGGACTCTGCACTTGTCCTTGTTGAACCTCATTAGATTTCTTTTGGCCCAATCCTCCAGTTTGTTTAGGTCACTCTGTATCCTATCCCTACCCTCCAGGGTATCTACCACTCCCCCCAGCTTAGTGTCGTCCGCAAACTTGCTGAGGGTGCAATCTACCCCATCCTCCAGATCATTAATAAAGATGTTGAACAAAACCGGCCCCAGGACCGACCCCTGGGGAACTCCGCTTGTGACCGGTTGCCAGCTAGACATGGAGCCATTGATCACTACTCGTTGAGCCCTATGCTCTATCCAGTTCTCTATCCATTTTATAGTCCATTCACCCAACCCATACTTCTTTAACTTGCTGATAAGAATACTGTGAGAGACAGTATCAAAAGC
Organism: Emydura macquarii macquarii; assembly: GCF_026122565.2. Classification (NCBI taxonomy): domain Eukaryota; kingdom Metazoa; phylum Chordata; order Testudines; family Chelidae; genus Emydura; species Emydura macquarii. The sequence continues at coordinate 12,839,538 of NW_027131500.1, read as the reverse complement.
TTTGCTAAAGTCAAGGTATATCACATCCACCGCCTTCCCTACATCCACAGAGCCGGTCACCTCATCATAGAAAGCAATCAGGTTGGTCAGGCATGACTTTCCCTTAGTGAATCCGTGTTGACTGTTCCTGATCACCTTCCTCTCCTCCAAGTGCCTTAAAATGGATTCCTTAAGGACCTGCTCCATGATTTTTCCAGGGATTGAGGTGAGGCTGACCGGTCTGTAGTTCCCTGGATCCTCTTTCCTCCCTTTTTTGAAGATGGGCACTATATTTGCTTTTTTCCAGTCCTCAGGGACCTCCCCCTGTTGCCACGAGCTTTCAAAGATAATAGCCAATGGCCCTGAAATCACCTCAGCCAACTCCCTCAGCACCCTCGGGTGCATTGCATCCGGCCCCATGGACTTGTGAATGTCCAATCCTTCTAAATAGTCTTGGACCCGTTCCTTCCGCACTGCGGGATGTTCTCCTCCTTCCCATTCTGTGCCACCCAGTACAGCAGTCTGGGAGCTGATCTTGTCTGTGAAGACAGAGGCAAAAAAGGCATTGAGTACCTCAGCTTTCTCCACATCCTCCATCACTAGGTCGCCTCCCTCATTCTCTAAGGGGCCCACACTTTCTCTAATCTTCCTCTTGTTGGCAACATGCCTGTAGAAACCCTTCTTGTTCCCCTTCACGTCCCTTGCTAGCTGCAACTCCAATTGCGCTTTGGCCTTCCTGATTTCATTCCTGCACGTTCGAGCACATAGGCACCTGAAGTACTTATACTGGCAGAAATGTAGGTAGCAGGGTTAGGGTGCAACTGAGCAGGGGTTCTGATGATCTGAGTGGCACCTAATATTGGACTTAGGCTCCTAGCTGCCACTTAAGGCACCTAAATCCCTCTGTGGATCTAGCCCTCTCTCCTGTTCCACATGCAGTAGCCTAGCACTAATGGCTGGAAACAATTGTTTCTGTCCCTTGAATTTGGTCAAATATCTTTTTGGCTTTGCCGCATTTGATTACAAATCAGACATATTTATGAAAGCCTCGTCTATAGGTGTATAATATCCACAGCTAGGCAAGTGGACCTAATCCCGATTTTCCAGTTTATTTTTATATATTTTGCAGCACAAATTGCCTGTATGAGGAAATGTTTGTGTATTCTCTTTAAGCATCTATAGTCTCTTGTGGAGAGAACAGCATATTTGCTCCAAATAACTGGCAAGGCCATAGTGGGACAGCCACTAAGCCCGAATCAGCTCCAAGGGACTGTGATGCCTGTATGTGTACTGAGAAGGATAATGCTGCTGCTCTAGCTGTCATATAGCTCTCTAATTTAATTTTGGGGCCTTAGTTTAGATGGCCAGTAGGACAGACCAGGGATATGTCTGTCAAATTGTGAACTCTCTTTGGTGAACCGCATTTTGTCTGCTTTGGATTGTATCTTTCATTCTGAAGTGGGACCATCAAATTCTATTGCAACCTCTGCTGTAGATTAGAGTATCTAGTGTGTAGCAGGGGCTAGACATCTATTGGAAGGACTATGTCTGAGAAACCATGATAAAGCAATGATAGGATCATCAACATTAAATGACTCTTCCCTATTGGAACAGTGGGTTTTCTGCTGTTAGGACAACTGATTTTGAATGACTCTCTGCACAGTAGCTGATTTGGGAAGAGGTGACTGGAGCCCAGAACCCTCCCAGCTGAAACTCATGGACAAAAGGGAGACAGTTTTTAAAAGAGGGGTGCTTCTCTAATCAAGGAGCACAGGCAAAAACAGGCTAAGGAAGGTTGCCTAGCCTAAAGAAGCTGACCAAACCAGGATTCACAAGAGGGCTGAGATCAGAGTGGGAGTGGGTGGGGAGCATGCTTTCAGGAGTTTTTCAAAGATTTGTAACTCTCAAGCATGCTTTGTTAAGAGTAAAGTGTCTGGGGTTAAGAAATTATTTTGCTAAGCCTGTGTTCATTGCTTGCCTGCCACAGTGTCCATAACGGGTACAATTAAGAAGCCCAGAGCACCCACAGTGAGATGGAAGTCTAAGGCAGTGTGAATAAACAATGGGCTTGGGAGGGCTGTGGGATTGGCTCCAGGGTCCAAAGCAACCAGATGTAGAGTCCCACTGCCCAAGGAGGTGTAAGACATAGAATCTGCAGCTGGGAATGTGCCTGCGAAACCCAGAGCTAGGAGCAATAACCAGTTGCTACCCAGATGCAAGGGGTTTAGAAGCATGTGGGATCCATTCATAACTGAGAGGGGACCAGGGCTAGGTTGTGACAGCCACTCCTGCCTGAAATTAATTTATTTTCCTTGTAAGTTTCAGAATGTTTACAACAAAACTCTGCTCATATTTGCCAACAAAATAAAAGTTGCACAAATATAGTCAACCAAATTATTTGACTATTTTATCACTATTTGTCTACCTCTATCATCATGAATGAAAAATAAACTAGAACCCATTCTCATCAAATGCATACCTGGGACACCATCGTTCACTCTTTGTCCATTTCATCACTTATTTAAAGATATTTTCTCCACTAACGCTTATTTTCACAATTATTTTTAACCATTTTAAATACACTGGCATTGTGTATTATTTCTACTTTCCAAGTGCCATATGTTCTGTAATCTGCCATGTACGTGGCACTGTATTGGTCCCAAGATATTCGACACAAGATGGGTGAGGTAATATCCTTTAATGGATCAACTTCTGTTGGTGAAAGAGACAAGCTTTCGAAATCAAAAAAAAAAAAAAAAAAAAAATCAAAAGCTTGTCTGTCACCAACAGAAATGAGCTGGGGATGTGATTCTAAACTTGCAGAGGCATTCTCACGCTAGCTTTCATTGAGCTAGCATGCTAAAAATAGCTGCATAGCTAGGATGTCATGGGCGGTGGCTCAGGCTAGTCACACCAAGCATGAACCCACCCAGACCTCCTTGGAACATACTTGGGTGGCTAGCCTGCACCCCCACCTGAGCAGAGTTAGCACAGTCACATCTATGCAAGCTGCCAATCACGCCCAAGTCTAGATGTTGCCTTAGTTTTTGCTGGAGAAGTTAATCTTCCAGTTACAGTAAACATAGTTTTAGATACAGGTTTATCTGATGTATTTGTAGTTTGTGGCAAGAAAATATTGGTGCTATGGTTAGCTAAGGTTTAGGTCTGTTCGCCTGATTATCTTTATGCTAAAGCCTTTTTATATTACTCAGACGCTGTATAAAGTAAAAATAAATGTAATTTACACTCAGATTAATGTAAAATGGTCTTAGTGTAAAGAGATTGAGGCCATTTTGTCCAGTGAAGACTGTTTAATAATTTCAAATAATTAATTCATTTTGAGAAAATCTCCACTCATTCACGAATATTTCACAAGGAGCAAAACCCACCCACATTATTTTAATGAACTATTCACATCTCTTTACTCCAGACTTTTTGCAGTCACAGGACATGAAACACTTAGTACAAAGTGATTTAAATAATGATGTTGAACTTACAAAGCATTTGTGATATATATGCAAAGGTCTCGTACTTTGTACTACTTGCACCTGACTTGTTTGCATGTTTTACTTCATTGGCTTTTAAAAGACTGCAGTTATGTTATGCTAAGATTGAATCTTCAACACTCTCAAAAAGAGCTGCAGCTGTGCTCCACATTATGCCAGAAAATCTGATAAAAGATGTGATTGGACTTTTGGAAATGTTAGTAGATGGTCCAAGAATTCCTGGAACAGCATGAGTGTGTAAGTACTTTGGTAGTAAGCCTTAATGTTGTTGTTATCCTGAAATGAGACATTATTAACACATTGTTGCACTACATTCTACATAAGGACCCTAATTTTCAGTGGGAAAAATGCTTTATGGCACCACAGGAGCTGTGGAATTTTTATGACTGAATGATATTTATATATGTCACTGCAGTACTTATGCTGGAAAACAGATTATGCTCCCCTAATTCAAAGTTGCTGGAAACCGGAAAATAGTTCTGATGTCTTTCTCTGCCCTTTTGAATAGTTGGTTTCCTTAATATTCCCACAAGGCCGTTTAGTGCCAGAAGAAAAGGATCTCTACATCTGCTTGGAAAAAAAAACAACCTTCAGTTTAAAAATCAAATGATGTAGCACTATAGAAGCCACTCTAACAGATTAGGTCCATTGCTGATATTGACAGAACTCAGGATTGTTAGTATTTTGTTGTTGTGAGATGTGCTTTTTAAAGAGAGCCCATTTTCATCATAGTCCAGAAATAAGTCACTGAAAATAGATCTTCTGTATCCAGCATGTTCTCTATATCATTTTTCATCCTGGAGTAGGCCAACAAGAAGCTATACTTCAGGAGAATGATGAATCCTGACCAACTCATGACTCAGACCAAAGGGCTTGCTGGACAAAGTTGTGTGAGTGGAGGAATAGGTTTGGGGATCTCAGTAATAATGGTCTTCAGTACTATGCCTGGTCTCAGATGCCCTCTTTCTTAAAGATATAAAGTTGGGACAGTTCTTCCACGTGGCCTTCAAGTTCTCTTTTCAATTTTCATGGTAGTATATTCATATTTTAGAAGTAAATTCAGTGCTTTTGATTGGAAAGTGAAGTTCTCTATTTAGAAACGATATAGCATAGACAGCGGCAATGCAAATTTCCTCATATTTCTCCTACTTCATCAATATACTTCTAACACAACATAAAACAATGACTGCTGGAGCGAGCTTGGTTCAGTTTCCATGCTGATTCAGTCCTTGAGCTTTCAGATGAGATTGCCAGCAAACGGTACCTTTTAGCAATTGATCACAAAAAGTCTGAACAGAAGACAGATCACTTTACCAAAGGTATCAAATGAATGCCAGACAGTGAGATTCAAAGCAGTGGCCTAGAGATGAAGTATCCTATTACCAAAGTGTGTCATTCTTCCTGCTTTTTCTCAACATTTTACATTTAATTCTCTACATCTCCAATACAGAGGTAGAAAAGAACGGAAAGGAAGCAGAAGGTACATAGGATGAAGTATGGTTCCTTAAAAGTAGGACAATTTTACTGCATATTTCCACTTGTCACCAATGAAGATGATTGCTGCTTAAAGGGAATACCTATAGAAGCAAAACTGAAAAAAATCAATTTCCCCAAACACCCCATTTCTCTTCACTAATCTAGAAAGGTGAAAACCTCTTTTGAAGTAGAATACAGTACTGAAGTGAGAGATGAGTTAGCTGGAAAATAAGCCAGTACAGATATACTGTAACTCTTCCACTTTCCATGATTTCCTCTCCACCAATTGTAAAAATGTGGTCCAGGAATGTAGTATAATTATTTCAATACTTCAAGGAACATCCAAAAATCAAATTATAGTGAGTTTCTCACTGCAAAATAGTTTGCAGTCATTTAGATTCTTACATTGGCATGGAATCATTGTAAAAATTCCTTTTCTGTCCATGTGCTGCATTCAGTACAACAATATCTGAGGGCTATCTAGCAGTGAACTCAGATGGTACTAGTTAGATGTGAATGCTGGCCAAGTATTTTCTCTGCCAACATTACTGGTAACATGACAAATGAAGAAACTGAAAAGCCTTAACTGTAACTAATAACAATGCTGTTATAATCAATGGGGTTCTGGCCAGTGGCCTCTGCGATGACTCATGCTTGCACAATGCCAAATTCGGTTTGATACCACTGAAATGTGAATTAACATAATGACCATCTGTATGTTAAGGGAACAAAATTATACACGGTATATTACGTTTCTAGGTCTGCATTGATTGCAGAAACTCTCATACTACAACAACTTGGCACTTCCTTGTGCATACCAGTTTATTTTTTATATCACAGTAATATCTTTCACTCCATTATTACTGTTTCTATTCTCAGGGTTTGTCACATGTTCGACAATTCCACAGTAATGGGATTTCCCAAAGAATCCACCCCTTTCTTGCTACAGAAGGGCACCATGCGGCAACCTTTCTGAGCCAGGTGTGTCTGTTGAATTGTTGCAGTGAATAGAATTCTCAATACATATCCTGTTGCCTTTGTTGGGGGGGAAGAAAAAGGGTGTATATATAATGGTGATGGGTGAATCGTATTGGAATTCACTGATGCTTGGAAAAATCTTAGATTTATCCATCAAATTATGGCAAATCAGGCAATGATTCTGTATTTTAAAATATATTCTACTTTAAAAAAAATTATTGAAATTTTGGCAGGAAAATTTAATTTAATTTAATTTTAATTGTTCACTTACATTGTGTTACAATTTTCCACCTCGGTTCCCATTTCACAGTTGCAGTGAAGCCTGGGGGAGGCCTTTTTAGCACAGATGAAAGTAACCTCGACGGCAGAAGGCTAAATATTTTTAGATAAATGGTTGCTCGATCATTTAAATTGTTTTCATCATTCCTGCTTACACTTAAACTATCCGATCTACTTCATTGATACTGTAACAACCTTTTTTTATAGTTGCGCCATTTGTTGGATTTCAAAATACTTCAGTAGAAGATATTCGTTTGTCTCTGTAAAGATGATGCTAGAAATACCTTTATTGGAACTATGGCATGGAATCCATCTATGTGTGTTCTATGTTCTGAATTTACCCTTGAATCATTTTTTTGTCTAACTCATTTTATATATGGTACATAATTACTTGGTATATATGCATTTACGTAACATATGCATGTATCATTCCCACTTTTTGTCTCTCATTATCCATTCTTCCATATCCAGTATTCCAGTTTACAGGCTAGAATAGCAGCCACAGCTGCTTCACACCCTCTAGACAGAGGTCTACAAACCTTGATTTGAAAATATATAGGCCCAATTCTCCCTTGGTCATCTTCCAGTGGCCCCCTGTGCCAATAATTGAAAGGCAGAAAAGATCCCAATTTTGGGATATGTAAGTAATAAAGAATTCCTGGCTGTACAAGAGCTGGGCATAAGGCTGTACACAAGATTAAATGCTTACTATGGGTCTATTTTGTTGGTCTGAATATTTTAAAACACTATCATCTTAACAGTGACACAATTTTTTTTTCTAACCGGACAAGACTCTACTTGAACCATTATTAAAACAGCAATGTTCCATACTTGCCAAAGGTGTAAACTATACCCTGTTGTATCTGGGTCTTTGTCATTTTAGATTTATGTATAGAAAAAGAGAATCTGAGGATTATGACAAAGTATAGAAAAAGAGTTCTCAATCACCTAGACAGAGTGGAGTTTATCCTTCAAATTCTGCATAGAGGTATTTAAGAAAATATTTTTGTGATTTTTTTTTTTTTTTTTTTCGGGGTGGGGGGGGGGTGAAAAAATTTACTCAGACACCTTGTCTAAAAATAGAATATATCTTTGTCCGTATTTCAGAAATCTCATTGGCCATCATCCGCATTGTGGAATTTCAGGGCATGATCTAGTTTTCGTTGTTGTCACTAGGGGCTTTGCTATTGACCAGAAAACTGACAGCATGATATGTCCTGTATGAACAGTTACATGCAGCTGCCTTCGTTAATGATCTGAGTAGAGCCCTGTATCTGTATCCCATCCCCATCTTCAAAAATGGTCTACAGATTCAGCTATCTGCCGATATAAAGTGGATATCTGCAGATCTGCAAGACTCTAGATATGAGGCTGATTCTACAGTTTAAACCACTTTCATTTTGTATCCAACAATACAAATGACATAGAATTTATTTTCTTTATTCCCTTAAACATTATATATATCTATCTGGTTCATGAGCTTTTTTCTTATTTAAATGTGATGATGGGGAAAGAGTCACTTATCGTTTGCTAGTCTCTGTCTTGTATTTTTTTTGTAACAGGTTTCTCCCATGTATATAATTAATACCGATTGGTTGGTTAATTAGTCAGTTGACTATCTAATTGAGAGATTCCAGAGTCCAGCAGAGGAGGAAAAAGTTGGCATGGGTTCTATCTGGAGACTTCTGTAAGCAAGAAGAGAAGATATTGCGGTAGTGCATTTGAGTCAGTAGACCATGTAGAGCTGATGACCAAAGACTGTGACTCAGGTGAACGCAACATAAGCTCTTGGAACTCTGAGTAAATTCTCACTGTGTGTTTGTGAGGACTGGCCTGTTTAGATTTAATTTATTTGGTTTGGTTTTTTTATATCTCTGTGTTAATTAACATAATGCATATGGATTATGTATGTGGATTAGCCCTATTATGTAGTAGAAATTAAGCTATTGTTTCTCTGTCATTCTAAGATTTGATAAAGTTGAGAATTAAGTTAATTCCTTTTGGACTTGACTGAGGAGAAGTTGGCAATGTACTATCCATTTGACGATGTTCACCAAGACTTAATTCTGGCGCTCCATGTGCTTTTTTGTAGGAATGGTATTGAAACGCTAAAAGAGGTGTAGTAAAGCAAACTGTAGCCCACCCAAAGGTTACACATGTATTTTTTCATATTTATCATGAAAGGAATCTGAAATGATGTAAATTGTTGAACAGGCTTATTTTCTGAACTGGCTAAATGAATATACAAATTGTAAAGTGTTTTTCTTCATTTGTTCACTAATACCAGTCAGCTACCTTTATAATGGTAATAAATAGGTGTCTCAATGTTTTACATCCTCAAAAGATTGTACAGACATTAACTAATCAATCACTTAAGCCTACATGTTGGTATTTTAAATGTTGTTGTTCTTTGTAGTACTCCTTCCACCATAAGAACATTAAATACAAACATACCAGGTGATATTTAGTTGCTTTCCTGGCTTTGAAAACAAGCTACCAGTGTAATAAAAGGATAGGAATAGATGCTGGGAAACTTTAGAAGTTTACAGAAACTTTTCAAGATTTTGTAGGAGAAATATATGTACAGTAACCTTCTCATTCAGGCTACTTAAACTCTCTACTCCATTTTCCACTATGTCCTTTGTAAGATGTTCATTCACCTCATGCAACTTGAAAGTGTTCTTGAGCTCCATAAATTTCTCTGGATGCCAGACTGCTGACTGTGCCTACTTTAAAGTGGAGAGTTTTAAACTGCTTTTTTCATTTATCCCAAAAAGCTGAGCGGCATAGGGAGTAAGTCTCAGGAAAATAGGGTTTTAAAGGATTTGAAAGAATCAGATTTATCTGTGATTTGACACCAAAAGTCATGAAATGAGCTCTGTGTCAGGGTCCATGCTGAAGTTAGGGAGTGGAGATGGGGTGGGCTAGAGCAGGGCTAGAGGGGTATAAACACGTTATTCCTCTTCGGGTCTCAAGAGAGTTATATAATAGGAAAAGACAATCTGAAGGTGTATTATATTACCTCTCCTAAAGGACCCCTACCTGGGGCTGCAGTGAGGTGAAGGCCACCATTGGTGTGGCTAAAGTGACCTGCCAGTGAACTTGAGGGGCAGGTCATTGGGGCACAGAGCCAGTGAAGAGGTTCAAGGCATCACAAGGATGGCCCCAGTGTCCTCCAGATCTGAGGGTGGGCTCCAGGAACTTTCTGCAGGGATTCCTACTCCTTCCCTCTTCTCCTGATGAATGGGCAGAGGGAGATCTCCATGACTGGTTCTTCTCAGGGGTTGCCTCAACCAGATTTCCTCCCTCTGTTTTTTTTCTAGGATTGATTTGAGCCTTAGTATTTTATTGCAGACTCAAGTAGCTTCATTTGTCATTACAATCCTAGCCCTCTGTAATCTCTGAAGCACCTGCATTTCTCCTACAGCACAGTTTAGTTCAAAAAGCTCAAATTAATTATGGACAAATATGAACCATAGTTTAAAAAGGCCAGACATTGTTTGATTTGACAAAACTTTGTATAGTTAGAGACCTGGTTTCCTGAGTCTGAACTGCATTAGAGTTCAAAGGATGTGATTTCTGGATGGTATTAATGAAAGAAATTGAATTACATCTATGTAGTCAGTTTTCAGACTGAATTTCACAATATGAATTCTGATTCTTTAACATCAGCAAGGTCACTAATGTCTGAACTCACTCATATAAACGAAGAATCACTCATTTCTTTTTCTTAAAAACATCCTTGTTGTGACTGAGAGAAGCTTTTAAGTTTTTTTTTTTCATTCCTAAAAGCTTATTGAAGAAACCTGGTTACCATCATCTGACATATATAGACAGAAAGGCCAGTCAGTATTCTTAATGGAGAAAGATAAGAGTTTATTGGCGCTGAAGTGGATTACTTGCACTTTGTTTACAGTAGGAAGGTAATAACAGTTTCCAGAAAAAAGAGTTTCTATAGACAGTATAACATGTTGTCCCCTTCTCAATGTGTCATAAGCCAATGAGATTGACTGTTAAAAAAATTCAAATTCCTGTGCTAGCTTGGACAGAAAACATCTTCAAATCTTAATGATCTTAGAGGAGTTGATAAAGAGTTAAATGAATGAAAAGGGGTCAAATGTAAGTTAATCTTTCCCATTCCTCATCAGGATATGTCTTTTAAATAGCCTTCAGAATGATTACTTCTATACCATACCTTCCTCGCTATTTCACTTGTTTACATCAAACTCTAATATAAAAGCATATTAAAGTTTTACTTACACGCGCACACACAGGTCACCATTACAAAAGATAGCAGTTGCCACCAGTTATTACAGAGTAGCATCTAAGATTGTTTTACCCTACAATACAATAGGAAGAATCTGTTGTAATATTTGGCAAATGCTATCTTTTTAATGGCTTTATGTGTGTATATATTTATATATAATTACAATATGGTCCTAGCCATGTGATAAATTACAGGGCCACATGATAATTTACAGAACTATGAGCATGATAAACTGCATTCACCCAGTTTAGACCACCTTTCATGCACTCTGCCCTTAATCCAGATCTGCTTTACTTCTAACATTCCAAATCTCTGAACAGCTTTAAACAACCTGCCATTAAAATGAACCAAAGAGAGAGGCTTTCCAGTTTTGCTTCCACATGTAGATTGCTCAGGTTTGATATGGACTGTAGGCAATATGTAATCCATGATCATAAAGGCTAGAGAGCTGAGAACATACAGAACTTGATATTCTATAACCAGTCGTTTCCTATTGAAAACAAATTGGGTCGTGTTCTCTGTCATATAAATCAGACTTTTTCCTATTTCCTGATTATTATTTACTTAAATGATAGAAGCATAAATGAACAGGATGGACCCAGTCTTGTATGTATGATGATGGTTTGAAGACTGACTCTTGTATCAGTTTAGAAAGGAATAGCCAAAAAAAAAAAATAGCATTAGAGAATTTTAGAAATTCTCTATCTGTTCCCTCTCTGGGCTACATGGGATTGGCCAGGGGAGCCATTCCTAGAATAATGAGGCCATTATAAGACTTCTTGGCTCAGTGCAGAGTGTAAATAATTTTTTTTTTGTCACATTCATACAAAGGATTTAATATGCACATTCAAATATTAACTGTAATGATTGGCTTTTACTTGCCCTTCTATAAAAGATTATTGGGAACCATACCCTGTTATCTCTGTGCCATCCCAGACCACATAAAATATGCTCTTTCTGGAAGCACTTAAATTTTACAGTGCGTATTCAGGTGAAGGGAATGTGCTTGCTTGAATATTTGATGAAAGCAAACACAAACAACGTGCAAGCGTTGTATTACTATTAATGTTAAGGAATGGGCATATAAGATTGCCCGCTACTGCCACATCTCACTGGCCTAGGCCTTTTCCTCATCCCTGGATCAACAGCTTCTGCACCCCCCCCCCCCAATTTAAATTTAAATCACATCCAATTTAAAAATTTTAAAATCAATTATCTGTCAAGTAGGTAAACATTTTAGGCATATCCTCGTTAAACATGTAGGGCCAGACCCTCAGGTGTGCCAGGCTACCTGGGAGCAGCAGTTTGTGCATTAGTGAGAACCCTAGGATTGTAATTGTGGCTAGCTCCATGTGCAGTCCAAGTCAACATTTTCCAGCTCATCACACTGAACTGCCACGGCTAATTCCCATGCTAACTAGAAAACTGTAACATCTCAAATACTATTGCATGGTAACTGAGGGCCAAGTCCTCAGCTGCTATACATTGACCTAGCTCCATAGACTTCAACTCAGTACCTCAGTTTACAACAACTGATGACCTGGTGAATGTCTGTCTTAAGGTCTGATTCTGTGCCTCTTATTTGCATGACTAGCTCCACTGAAGTCAACAAGACTGCTTATATAAGTAAAGGACAAAGGATTGGAAACTTAGATTGTAAAAACCTGTGTGTGGGGGGGGAGGGTTAAGTATTTTATTTTTCTGCAAAGTGTCGTGCACCCTTTATGGTACTGTAGAAATAGATAATAAATATAATTCAGAAGTGCATCTGGAGCTGCTTGATTACTAGTATTTCGTTTCTCCCACCCTTTTTATGTCTTGTCCAGTTAGCCCTTGCCCTGAACAGTCTAACACGCTGGGGTCTGTATCTCATCTATGACCTGTTATTACAGATAAAGAGTACTTCTAAGATAAATAGCGTTCTGAAAACTTGCATTATCGCTGAAACTTTTGATAAGTGGGAAGTAAGGAACTCATTACAGATGGCAAATGTCCTTTCAGATTAGGAATTAAATTATTGAGCTTTAGTCACTGAAGCCCTAAACGATGTATAAGGACAGCTGTGCAGCAATTTTTTAAATGTGCATTGTCATTTTAGGACTATAAATACTTAGGGTCACATGCCTTCCTGCAAAGATATCCAAGGAGTTGAGAGGCAGGCTGTCAGGGAGCCAGTTGCTGATTCTCCATCCTGCATAGCTCTATACCTGACATTTACATCAGCGTGAGTTAGGAGAGTTATGCTGGCTAGCAATGGTCCCTAACTGACTATTCACCCCCTGGGAATTGTTGGAGCACATTGGTGCTCTGGCCATGCCTTTTGTTCCAGCAAACCCGCTATGCTGATGCTGAGATGGAGGCATAGTATACCTATGCCAGCTTTATGCCACTAAAGGAATTCTCAGCTGTCCAGAGATGGGCTTTTCCTGCCCCCTTTGTGCTGGATGGGGAGAGAAAAATCTGTCCCAGAGTACTATACAAACACTAAGGTACTATTTCCTCTCCCTAGAACAAACATTTCATTCTCTATTAGGTGCAGGGATTGTTTTTGAAAAAAGAAACAGTGGAGTTTCATAACTAACTGATCTTATCATATTTGGTCCATTTCATTACATTCATTAATGGGTATTAATTCATTGTTGTAGTGCTAAACTACACTGTGCTCTTCAATATTAAAAAGGTCTCTTCATACAATGTGTCTAGATTTATGGTAATATAAAATCATTAATAACGCATACAGTTACTGTGGATGTTAATGTATATTTTTAGTTCAAAAGGGAAAGGTGAACACTTGAATCTGGATCACATTAGAGATTTGATGAATAATCACAACTATTAACTATAGCAAGCCCATGACTATCAAGAATATTTATTATTCTCTTTCTGTCCTTGATACACTTCCCCGTCTGTCTCCGTCTATCCCGCCCCACCACTTTTGCCCACTATACAGGGAACATGGGCTGGTTTGAGTTTGGATAACTTTATTTTGGTCAAATGCTAAATGAAGTTTACAGAATGCTAACACAGCTTGGATTTTAGGTGAAAGGCCACTGCTGTAGGCAACATATTCACCCTGGGGTTGGCCACCAGGTGAGTCCCTTTTCTCTTGTCATGCTTACCAACTGTCACAAGGGCTGAGTAGAAATATGTGAAAGGATAACTGATGATGAATGTTTAGTTATGTTTTGCAATGTGAGAATGGGCCTTTTTCCATTAGACAGAAGTCTGTTGCCAACTCCTTCTTACATAGGCCTCTCATATGTTCTGCTTACAAAGGGGACATCTGCTTGTGGTCACCAATGGATTTTTTCAAGAAAATGTCCACTTCAGACTGTAATCTTCTACAGTGATTTCAGATCAAGATATCAAATTATTGGTTCATGTTGAGCTATTGTCAAAATGCTGGACTCTGACTGGACAAGAGTGGTCCTGAGATAGGACAAAAGAGGAAACTGAACCCTACAAAAGACTAACTAGGAGAAAGAAAGTGGAGAGTGGGAGTAGCGTCTCTCATCAACACCACCTCCTGAAGTTGAATCCTGCTCTCTTTTCTGGACCAGCCATCCAGAGAAGAGTCTGACCATCCTTTGAGCCAAATCTGAAGTCTACAACTAAGAGTGAAGAGAGGTCCATGTCCCTACATACAGAATAAGCTTGTGTTTTACAAAGCCAGAACTACTTCTCAACTAAGACCAATCATGTGAGTTAGAGACTCTAAGATGATGATGACATGAGTGCTTTTGTATAGAAATTAGATGTCTGAATTCTCCAACATTCCAGAAGTGTGTTCCTGTATCTCATTAGCTTAGGACCCCAATATTTGGGATGAACCAGAGACATTTATTGCAAACTAAAGATTTAACATCATTGCTATTATCTTGATCTACAGACTCTGAAATCAACTGTAATGTATATGATTAACTTCAACCTTTTAATAACTTTTCTTTTTTTTTATATATTAATAATAAACCTTTAGTTTTAATTTAGTAAAGGATTGGCTACCAGCATGGTTTTGCGGTGAGATCCTGAAGTATATTTTGACCTGGATTAAGTAGCTGGCTGGCTGGAGCTGTAAGAACCTAATGTGTGATTGAATTTTGGTTTTAATAGGCCTTCATCATAAAGTCTGGTTTGTCTGGGTGGTGTATGAGGAGTTAGAGGACGTGAAGGGGATTGTCCATGGCTTCATCATAACTAGTATAGTAATTTGGAAGCGTACATTTGTTGCTGGCTTGGTGAAATCTTCTGATAGAGTATACCACTAGTTTGGGGTACATGCCCTGTTTTCTGACAGTCTAACCTGCAATTGGCATCCTTAACTATGTCCCATTCCAGGCAGCATGATAAAAGGTTCCTTAACATTCTTGTGACGTAGTGATGTAATTCTTGTGTTAACCTTATGCATTTTATCTAATCATTCATTGTAATAGCTAGCAAGCCAGATACATTGAAATATTGATCTATTGAATTTCAATTGTAACCTTAATTTGATGATTACAGGCTGTTATATTTGATTAGCTTAGGAAAACTAAATGTTAGTGACATTTTGCTTTGCTTCATATTTGTTTGCTTATTCCTTTAATAAATCCATAAAAGCACACTAGACTGGTTCCTCTTTCAAAACTTCAATGTGGAAAAACAGCCTATTTAGAGGTAAAGATAAATATATTGAGTAGCTCCTGGACCCATATTTTAATGATTTGATTAAAATTCTATTACTTCTACAACTGCAAGCAAAGCAGAAGATCCTGTCCTTGTGACTCCATTGCATTTATCAGATTTAAAATAAAGTTTAATTGCTTGTACCTGATTCTGTTTGCAGTCTCAGAGGATCCTTTGTCATCAAAAGCAATGTGGTCTTACTGAATAAGGTGTGGGGACTTGATGTAGGGGAAAATGCAATGAATGCAAGGGTAGCACTTAGAGGACATGGGCGGGTTTGGTCAACCCAGTACACTTGTATTTTCCATTCCCTCTCTATTGCGTTAGAGGACATGTAAAGACTGTTTAATCCATTGACTGTAATGGACTCTGGTGCAGCTTTGTAGCTGCTCTGTGGTTATAAAGGGGACACAAGTGGAACCCAGAATTGGGCCTGGAAAGGTTTTGTTAAAACAAACCAAGGGAAACTTTTTTTTTATTTCATTAGAAATTCAAGCCTTTTCTACCCTGGAAGATTCTGGTGACTTGAGAACTAGTGAAATTCAGACATCACAAGAGGCAACAGCTGAGTAATTGATAAAGGAAAACATTATGAAAAACGTGATTGTGTATTCACACCTTTCAGGAAGATGTGAGAATTTACAATACACTTGCTCTGAGTCACCCAAAAAGTTCTTCAGCCACACCACATTTATAATCTAACCTTTTAAAAAAAAAAAGTGGGGGGAAATTAATACATTAAAGGTATGTATATGCTTACCTTTTAGGTTATCTTTATATACATAACAGCTTCAAAATAATTTGCAGGTCACTTAAGGAAAGGCTGGTGGGATGTGTTGAAATAGTTCTCCTTCACATTCTTCGCCCTTTCTTTGTTGGTTATTTTAGGTCCTTGGTACATTAGCATTACTCGTGAAGCACACACACAGTGGACACCATAGACTTATTAGGATAATTAGAGAAGAAACTCTTACTATGGGTTAATGGCTGTATGTTTAACCTGAGGCTAAATCTTCCTTTTATTATAGTTGGTATTCATCCAATCTTACTTGTTAGGCAATCTGTTCCAACTAGAAATTAGTTCCATGCTAGTGGACAAACTGTATAAGGAAGATAGTATTATTTTTGTTTATCCTGCTATTTATAACCTAGTAGGACTACTTGACTTACCTGTCAGTGAGACACTGCTCATCATGCTACTTTAAAAAAATGTTGGTGTCATTTCTGAGACTGTTCCAAACTTAAATGTGGATATTTACTTCTAAAGTAACTAATATTGCATGGTATTGCCCATTCCCTCTGTAGTACACTAGGAATATGTAGTGTAGAGAATACCTATAATAGCATGGCAATGATAATCAAACATCAAATAGATGTCAATAGCTTAATAATGATTACTGGATTTTTTTGTTTTTTTTTTAAGTTTTCTTTGGATTATATGATGAGCAGTGACTGGGTTCTCGTGCTCCAAAATGCCAAGAATTTTAAAATAAGTATTAGTAGCTGAAAGCCCATGTTGTTGAATGGATATAGTTCATAAAGTGAAGTGTTTTTAAAAAAAAAATGGCAAAAATGGCTGAGAAGTCAAACTGGATGGTGGCAGACCATAAATCCCAATAATGATGGAATCTGGTGACATTCTAAATACTGGCCATAAAGAACTTAAATGTACCCTAAAAGGATCTCCAAATTTCAACAAGATTGTAATAAATCTCTACTTGAAGTAACAATGCAAACAATACATTCATAATCTCTTAATGCAGTTTCACAAACTGGTATGTTACAGAGCAAGAGAATTCCTTGCCTTATTCAGTGGTTCAGCACACACAGGTTGATCAAAGCAGAATCTCAGGTTATAAAGTCCTGTAATGAGCTAGAAGATAAAGCCAAAAAGTATTGAAAACTGCTTGTCTCTCTGATGGCCTTAAAGTATAGAAAAACAAATTATGGGCTACATTTTCAAAACCTTAAATGCACTCTCAGCCTCATTTGCAGAGGCAAGAGTTTGTGGGGAGAAAACTGTGCGTAGGGAGAACCCAGTGGCTTAAAAAAATGAACCAGGAAGTTTGCCTGCCAGAAGATTCAGCCAACCAGCACAACAGCTGTGTTAAAAACAAGTCCAGTGTGGAATACAAAATTGGTTGCATGTTGCACAGTTGATGACTTTGGCATTTACAACTTATGCAGGAAATGAGATGGCATACAAAAGTAGAATTGTAGGCTCCAGTGCGAGCAGAGAGGCCAGGTTACAAGAAATTCCTGTATAGTCCTGTACCATGTTGGGCCTAACCGAAGAATGGCTCTTTCTTTGCTACTAGGAAAGAGGAGCCCATCTTTCTGCTCATTGCCAGCTGTAGGGCTGAGTAGACTGGAAAGATATTTGTCCACCAAACGGTACAAAATGTTGGGTGGTGAAAATAAGGAATCCCATGAGAAAAATGTATCTGGCACACCAAGAAGCTAATATGTCTCAGCACAGACAAATATCTCACAATACTTTATCTATCAATCTTTACTTATAATATCATGTCTAAAAATCTATCATCTAATGGGCTTTGTACATTTTTCTTCCATATATTGTTGGATTCCAATATTGTATCATGGTTCTTTATAGCTACAAAATATAAGACTTGCTAAATGTGACTTTTTTAAATTCTAATTGATACTGAGTAATACCATTTGATTGTCTTCTCAAATCATATACCTGGAGTACATGTTATGTTTCAGAAAAGCAGAAACATACAGATGTCCTGATGAAGACTTAGCAGTTAAGTGGAGAGGCATTACCAGAAGGTCTTCAATGATCTGAAACTCAAAAAAGAGACATACAAAAAGTGGAAATTAGGTCAAATTATGAAGGATAATATGAACAATATAACCATGTAGGGACAAAATTAGAAAGGCCAAGGCACACAATGAGATTATACTATCTAGAGACCATAAAAAGTAACAAGAAAACATTGTACAAATACATTGGAAGAAAGAGCAAGACCAAGGATAGGGTAGGCCTATTACTCAATGAGGGGGGAGGACAATAACAAAATGTGGAAATGGCAGTAGTGCTAAATAACATTTTTTTTCCCCCCAGAAAGGTTGGTAGCAATCAGATGTCTAACATAGTGAATGCCAGTGAAAATGAGGTAGGATTTGAGAGTAAAATAAGGAAAGAACAAGCTAAAAATTACTTGAAGAAGTTAGACGTCTTCAAGTTGGCAGGGCCTGATAAAATCCATCCTAGAATACTCAAGGAGCTGTCTGAGGAGATATAAGCCATTAGTGTTTATCTTCAAAACCTCATGGAAGATGGGAGAGATTTCAGAGAACTGGAAGAGAGCCTATACAGTGCCAATCTATAAAAAGGGGAATAAGGACAACAAGGGGAATTAAAAACAAGTCAGCTTAACTTCAGTACCCGGAAAGATAATGGAGCAAATAATCAAGCAATCAGTTTGCAAACACCTACAATATAAGGTGATAAGTAACAGTCAACATGGATTTGTCAAGAACAAATCATCTCTAACTAACCTAATAGCTTTCTTTGATAGTGTAACAAGCCTTGTGGATAGGGGGCAGCAGTAGATGTGGTATATCTTCACTTTAACAAGACTTTTGATACTATCTCATATGATCTAATAAACTAGGGAAATACATCCTAGATAGAGCTACTATAAGGTGGGTGTATAATTGGATGGAAAAACCATTCTCAGAGAATAGTGGTTCACAGACAAACTGGAGTGGGCTCCCCACAGGGATTGGTCCTAGGTCCGGTTCTGTTCAACATCTTCATACATGATTTAGATAATGTCAGAGAGTACACCTGTAAAGTTTGTGGATAACACCTAACTGGGAAGGGTTGCAAGTGCTTTGTATAATAGGATTAAAATTCAAAATTACCAGGACAAACTGGAGAGATGGTCTGAAGTAAATAGGATGAAATTCAATAAGAACAAATGCAAATTACTCCACTTAGGAAAGAACAATCAATTGGACACACACACAAAATGGGAAATGTCTGCCTAGGAAGGAGTACTGCGAAAAGAGACCTGGGGATTATATAGGATCACAAGCTAAATATGAGTTAACAGTGCAACACTTGCAAAAAATCAAACCTAATTCTGGGTATTAGCATTAGTGTCTAAGCAAGACACGAGAAGTAATTCTTCTGCTCTACTCCACCCTGATAAATCCTCTGCTGGAGTATTGTGTCCATTTCTGGGCGCCACATTTCAGGAATGATGGGGACAAACTGGAGAAAGTCCAGAGGAGAACGATAAAAATGATTAAAGGTCTAGAAAACATGACCAATGAGGAAAGATTGGAAAAAATTGGTTGATTTTTAGTCTGAAGAAGAAAAGACTGAGGGAGCAACATAACAGTTTTCAAGTACATAAAAGATTGTTACAAGAAGGAGTGTGGAAAAATTGTTCTTGTTAACCCCTGAGGATAGGCCAAGAAGCAACGGCAGTTTAGGTTGGACATTAGGAAAAACTTCCTAACTGTCAGGGTAGTTAAGCACTGGAACAAATTGCCTAGGGAGGTTGTGGAATCTCCCTCCATTGGAGATTTTTAAGAGCAGGTTAGACAAACACCTGTCAAGAATGGTCTAGTTATTAGGTAGTCCTGCTTTGAGTGCAGGGGACTAGCTGACTTCTCGAGGTCTATTCCAGTCCTACACTTCTATGATTCTATAAGCTAAAAGGGTGCTTACTGATCATGAGCAGAATTTTTCTCTAAGCAGCAAGGAAAGATGAATGTACTTGGTTCTGCATGACCCTGACAATGTGATTAATATTAATGAAAAGGATCAGGAAAGTGTCATTATCCATTTTCTTTGGCATGACAAAATACTATATTTTTGTTACTGTGAATGCCCTAAAACATGACTGCTTTGAAAGCTTTCTTGTGAACATGTCTATGCTGTTGGAGACACTAACAGAGTGGGGAAAATAACCATCTTAAATATTCGTCTGGATGAATCTCATCCCCTCCAAAAACAATTACTGTATTCCCTATAGTCCTGTTGAATAATACATAACTGCACCAAAAATAGTTCTGGTAACATCTGATGACTTCTTTATTCCTGTGAAAGATTTTTTTCTTTTTTTTTTTTACTTTAACAAATCATGATTTATATTAGTGAATATATTGTCTCAATCTCCAAGGAGTCTTTATTAAGAACTCTAGCCTCTCTGACCACATGCTTCTATGCTTATCTGTTTCCACAGTAGCACAATGACATTCCCATGAAATAGTTCATAAACACCAATTTCTCAGCAGAAGTGCTTTAATGTGGGTAGTTCTGAAAACTGTTTCTCTGAGGGATAATTAGAGAAAATTGATTGCAAAGGAATCGAGATTCAAACAAAAATGGTGGTTGATCAAGATGGCAAATGTTCATTTCCAATCTTCTGTAAACTCCACTGAGCTTTTGGGGTTTTTTTTCATTCCTGTGAGCTATTGTCCTGTACTTATTCACATTGTTACTCTTATGTGTTCTGTTCTGGCTGCTCCTTGGTAATTCCTAATAACATAGTTATACCTTGCTTTTATTAGTGTTTCTCTTGAGAAGAGAAACAACCAAATGACCAACCTGTGTCAGCGGCACTGGACAGGACAACACTTAGTAGCCTTTAGAAAAAAGTTACAGGTGGGAAAGCAACAACTCCAACTCCCCTCTACTCCTCTTAGAGATAGCAAAAGCCATCTCCTCTTCCTATCTATGAATTCTCTTTTTATAAGGTAATACTTGCAATTGTTAGTGTCTTGGAATTAGATGTGCTGACTCATTCAAATCCATGTCTGGTTAAATTAATCTTCCTTTTTAAAAAAAATAAAATTTATAAACTAAGTATTCAATATGACTAGGAATGGGTCCTGGTCACAATCTGAGGAAGAGATTCCTACGAGCTTGGGAGAGGAGATTGGATGTTTTGATGTGGATACATCCCTATATACAGTACTTGAAAACTCAAGTAGCGAGCGCAAAATACCTTTTTCCTAGCATTAGCAAAGAAAAATGTTACTGGGAAAACATTTGCCTTATTTCCTGGACATTAGTGAGAATGTGGACGTATTAAAAGATACACAAGACTTGATAACAACTTTGTTAGAGACTAAGACAAGTTCCCTGCTACATAACTCCACTCATTTCAATGGAATTATATCAGAAGGGAACTTGGACCAAAACATCTTAATTTAGACAACATATTGCCACAACATTTCATGTTCAGCAAGGGTATGATTCGTCACTGTGTCGAACTTAGCACAGTCACTTACACCTGTGCCAAATGGGTGCAGTGCTACAAAATCAGAAGGATAGAATTTAAAACCTGTTTTGCATAAGAGTAAATGACACTAGATACTGGGCAGTGGAAGTTCAGGTCCTGTGTGTCACAAAGTTGGGAATCATATCAATTCAAGTTACCAAAGAAATTAGTTCATGTGTTTCTCTTCCCAACTTAAGAAAACATTTAAACAATGGAACTTTTTAAAATAGGCGTTTACTGAGCTGGAATGGAAGCCTCTGTCAGCTTTCCCCCAAAAAAGAATACTTTCATTTGGTTAAAGTGTATGTTTCAACATGATGATGGTCTGATGGAAATATTTTGATTCCAATGCAGTACAATAGAATCATGTAGATAAATCTATTGGAAGAGGAAAATTTTGGATCTGCTGCCTAGCTCCATTATATTAGACTAGGAGTTTTCTCATGAGCTTGGATAATTCCAGAAAAGTTTGTTTGATTGAACTTCAAAGATTTATTGAAATTTTCAGAGATGTATGGGAAATGAAATATTCCTGCCCTCCACCCTTTTCTTCTCTAGATAAATCTCTTATACCTGAAGGTACTGGCCTTATTCAGTTAAATTCTCGATATTTAAACAGATGACTTTTACACATTTGGGAAGGAGGTACTGTGGTGTCATTTTTAGATCATTTCAAATTGGACTTCATACAATCTCATTCAGTCAATGAAAAAATCTGATAGTTACATCACTCATATGCTTTTATGTATCGTTCCTCTCTTTCATAAAGTATATCAGCCGGACTCAGTTGTTAAAGCCTTTTTAATATGTTCTTATCAATATTGCTAAATACTTCTGGCTTTTACTTGACTGAGATCTGCTACTACGTGTTCAACAAAATTTGCCTGTTCACTGTGGTTTGAGTTGAAGCAGAGCAGGAAAGTAAAGTACCAGGAATGTTGTTCACTACTTACAGTGACATTTTTTAGGTGTCTGAATGAGGGTTGCTAGCCATTGAAAATTTAGTAGTAGGAGCCCATTTTCAGGCTTTTACTGTAGAAAATAGTATGTAATTTTCTATCAAATGTCAGCAAAAAATGATCTAGTCATTCACTGGAGTTTCAAGCTGGGTTGGTTGAAATTTAAAACATGCTTAAAGTCAAAGGCTTGGCTCAGAGCTCAGTAGTGGGTGGTGTGCATGTGCTAAGGTTGCTTTCTGCCAGCTTTGCACTGGGCTGCTCCAAGAGGTGGCATGCCTGTCCTGAGAGCTTATCTGAGTTACAGCAGCATCCCTGGGCTGTCCTAAGTGCACCTGCACTTGTCAAATCTCTTTGCAGAACTGTGTTGCAGCCCTACACCTAATGCAGCCCTCTTGTCTTCAGCCCTGCCCATGACATGTCTCTTCCTACCCTTGTTTCACCCTCTATGACAGGGCTTGAAAGTGGCTCCTCGGAAGTCAGCCTCTCACAGCTATCTTCCACAGTACCTTCACTGAGGGAATTGTTTTCCCTCAGATGGTTCTGGCACTCTTAGAACTCCTTTATGCCAGTCTGGCTCCTTCACATGGTGTACAAGGTCTGGATCAGAACTGAGGATCTCACTGCATATGTTCAGAATAGTCATCAGAGGGCATTTTAGCTGTTCTCCAGGTAGTGTATAGTGAAAAGGGGATATGCTTCCAAAGGCTGCCAGAGGAGAGGGACCTGCCATTCAATGATGCAAGGAGAAGATGCCAGTAATCCTCATTTTAAGAAGAAAATCCCTGTATGGGGATAGAGGTTGAAAGGGGGAGTGCCTGTCGGTGGCACAGGAATTATGTGGGGCTGTGTGACAGTGGACTGGGGAGAACTTCAATAACATGTGTATGACTTCCACTCTACCCTGCCCCAGACCCACATCAGGATATGTACTAGGTGATTCAAATGAAGCCCCATCAGGCAAGAGAAGCTGTGCTAAGCTTCTCTCAGCTAATGGGCACTTTTACATTACAGTAGAACCTCAGTTATACGCACGTTGGAATGGAAGTTGTTCGTAACTCTGAAATGTTCGTAACTCTGAACAAAACGATATGGTTGTTCTTTTAAAAGTTTACAACTGAAAATTGACTAAATACAACTTTGAAACTTTACTGTGCGGAAGAAAAATGTGGTTTTCCCTTTTTGCTGTAGTTTATATTTAACAGTACAGTAGTACTTTTGTGTGTGCGCGCATGTGTCTCTGCTGCTGCCTGATTGCGTACTTCTAGTTCCAAATGAGGTGTGAGGTCAACTGGTCAGTTTGCAACACAGATGTTTGTAATTCTGAGGTTCTATTGTATTATGTATGGGGAAAATGCGTAAGTGGTGCATGCAGTGTCAATGACTGGAGCTCTGAATCTGGAATTTTCTGCTTTCCACATCCATTACCAACTTAATCCTTGCTTGGCTGCCCCAAGGCCCACAGGGCTCTTATTTCTTTGCATAATTTTTTCCTGTGTTAAGACTTATGATACTGATCAGATGTCCAGAAAAGATAACTATTAAGAGCCTTGTTAATAGCTCACTAGACTGAGGTTGTATAGGAATTTAGCAGATTTATTGTTTGTTACAGTGATAAAAAATCCCATGGAAAATGCAATCTATCAACTAGTCAAAGCAAGCAATGCACTGTCAGTGAGTGGTGGATAAAGACCAGCGCCAATAATTAAATCAAAGACAGCTATCTGAAAACTTAACAAGTTGGATAATGTGCAGCTCCTTGTAAATGAACCTTTGATTAACATTTCCCAGTTAGCTGCCAAGAACATTTACAAGGTTCATTAAGGGAGGCCATTCAGAGTAAGAATATACTGATGAGCAAATTTGAGAAAGCAGCATAGACTTTCTCTGAAAACTTTACCTTGAAAAGAGCTGCTAACACAAGTGGAATATTCTGGATGAAATCTTTTTGAAAAGATATAGCTGTGGAATATTGTCTCCAGTATCCCACCAGTACACAGAGCATATTATAAGTATCTTGTTATAAGTATCTGTGTTGGTTAAGCATTTCAAGATTTTGTTATGAAATATCCATGCCTCAATAAAGGAGACAGGCTATACTGGTGATGTAAGGACTCAAGTTATTGAAAATAGTGCCAAGTCTCTGCAGGTAGCTTTGCATATTTTTAAAAGGATGATGCCCTTTCTGAATAGAAATATACATTTTATGTCTTAAATCAACTGCTAATGAGTCTGAACAGACCAATTTTTTAAAAAGAAACATTGACAAAACAGCTAAAGGTTAATGCGTTTTCTAAACTTCAAACCTTCCACAGACTGATTACTGCCCTCATTAAAGTTTTCACATCTGACCAGCTTTGTATCGATTACTAGATGAATGTCAACATCACATCCTGGATTTACACTTAATTACAATACAGATGTAACCTTTTTCTTCTAGTTAAACTACAGAAAAATGCATTCTACATACTTGCTTCTAGAAAAATACCAGATCTCCAATGTCATTTGTTAATTACATTCTATGCCTGGTACAGCAGAGCTACATGTATTTCATTTTAACAGTATTATCTCCATGATGACAGACATACCAAAAGTTTTAGTTTCACTTTGAAAAGTGAAAATCATGAGTATTTCAGCTTCCCAAATGGAATACAGAGTCATATGGTGAATTGATTGTAGAATAAGGCCTTACACTTCGTGAGTAGTGACTTTTAACATAAACCCTGTTAAACAGTGAGTCACAAATATAACCAATTGGCCTCTCCAGAGTAGTGTAAAATTAATTAAACCTGCTTTTGCTATTATGGTTTATTTCATGAATAGAAAGAAAAATGACTTTTAAAAAAAGATTTCTGTAACGTAATAAGTTTAAAGGTACCATTCACTAATACCTCTTATAAGGCTTTATACAAAATAATGTTTGATATGTCACAAGCAAGGAATTGCCTTAATGGGGTTCTGCATGGGTACAATTGTATTCCCAAATGGATTACTTTGTAAAACTGGACATAAGAAATGGAGGATTCAGTAATCTATTCATCCCTGCACCAAAAAAGGTTAAATGTTTGGTTGACTCCACATTCTAATAGACCCCCAACTTTAACAGTGTGGCTTTCAAAATCTAAATAAGTCAATGGAAAAAAGTTTATGTTGAACATAAACATTTAAGTAGCTTAATTTTAAGACCATGTTTAAGGGCTCTGCTGAATCAGGGCCTAAATATAGAATGTCTGAAATACCCTTGAAGAAATCTGAATTTTTCCACCATTGGGATTTTATTTGCTTTCTAAGATTAATTTTTTGGAGTTAAAGCAGTCTGCAAGGAAATAATACATTTGTTCAGGATTTTTCCAAATCTGGATAAACTGGAATACAAAATTTTTACAATTTAGTATGGAAATTCTTCTTTCTGGAATTCAGAGGAGAATCTTATTTGATCTACATTCCTACTGTGTTACATGTGAAAAAAGCTATTTGGCACCTTTCAGCTTTGAGGTATCAATACTTTAAATGGCTTAGGAAGCCCCTTACATTACATGAATATTTTATAATGAACTAATAGAAAATGCATTGTTCAATATGGCTTTATAAAAAGTGTTTTAGATTGCCTACCACCATTGAGATTTTGAAGGGTAACAATCTGAATGTAATTTCTAACTCCTAGTTTGTAAAGGGAATATATGCATCATATGTCCTACAAGCTGATTTAGAGCCAGATTCTGCTACCTCATGCATGTTGAGTAGAACCTTACTCTGGAACTAGTCCCATTCATGTCATTGGTGATCATATAACTAAAGAGCTAAATAATTTAGCTAATAAAGCTAATGTCAAGAATACACAAATTAGAAACACAAAACAATCCTTAAAGACCTGATCCTATGAAAGTTTTTATTTGTATATGCATGTGCACAGATGCAGGCACCCATTAAAGTCAGTGGGATTGTTCCTGTGCACAAGGGTTTATAGGAATCAGACCTAGGTCAGTGAGCATTAGTGGGCTTTACTGAAAAAGAAAAGCTCTCACTGTTCTTAGAGCACACAAACTTTAGTAGAAATGGAGAATTAGTGAACTACGGTATGAGAATCAGGAGTTTCAAGTGGGACTGCAGACTAAGATGAAAGTTAGAAATCATACCATGGAATGGTTTAAATAATTGAACTAGGGGTTTGTTTGGTTTTTTTCCAGAATTAAAAAATCTGACAGGCTTCTGATGGGATAAGGTAGATGTTATAGCAATAGAAGAATGCCTTTACAATTTGCTTTGTCTAATTAAGAGCTTTTCTCTCCATGCTCAACCCTGTCCATGTTTCACTAGTTACATTTTCAAGCAGCATCCACCAATACACTTTAAATACTCCCTAATTTGCTGAGGCTACTATTGACTTTCCTTTCCACTTATTTTCAGTAAAATTACCTAGCAGAAGTAAAATAATTTCTCAGCTGTTTCACAGTTCTGCTTCTAAAAGAGCAAAAGAGTACAAATGCCTCCCTTTCTAATGGATTCTTACAATTTCAGAAACAAAATACTAAAGATATTTGTCAAAATAAATAGAAAGATGGGGTCTTAGGTAGTAACCTACACCATTCTGGTTATACTTGTATAAGAAATGCAGAGTAATGTAAGGAACCCTTCCTTATTTAAGAGCCAAATTCACTCAATCTACATGAAGCATGAATAGTTGGGCTCTGTGTGGGGAATGGAGATTAGTGTTCCCAATTCAGGATAAAGGTGCAGCTCTGTGACACAACCTTCCCCACAGCTGTTATTTTGCCCTCATTGTGCCGGGCACCATGGCCAGTGGATCCAAACTTGAATCCAGAGTCCAGTCCACAGACAGGCCACCCTCACTCAGCCTGCCTCCAAAATAGACCTCCTGAGCCAGCCAACAGTGAGGCCATTTCTGAGGTACACAGGAATCCCTGCATGGCCACTCAGTTGGCTGCCCTCCACACAGCCCCTTTGTGGAGAATGAGTGATGTGAAGGGTATTGTCCTGGCCTGTTGGACCCGGGATGGATTTTGCCTTTTAGAGTTCAAAGTAAATGAATATGCAGTCCACCTATGCTGCTGTGTAACAGGAAATTCTGAATAGCAGAAGGTAAAAGGGACTTGTACTTTTGATAAAATTGTTTGCTTAACCTCAAGAGAATTATAGTTTTAATGAGACTGTTGCTCTAGAAAGTATGGATTAATATTTTAGATGACATCTAAATTTCTCTGTTAGACAAGTTGCTATTTTGGGCCAGATTTGCTTTTACTCTTGGAAATGTTTACTAAATCTGTTTTGCCAAAATAGTGGAATATGCAGATTGATGGTAAAGATACCTGATGCCATATCTAATGTTTATCCTTCTCTTAAAATGTGTGTTAGTCTGTTAAATATGTCTTCATCAATTCTGCAGAAAAAATAGGAAAGTTTTAAATTAAAGGTGTTGAATTCCCTTTGCAGGACCGACTTGATATGCCCTTCTGGTTTGATTGTGAACCATTAACTGCTGAGCATGATTGTTCCAACCAGTTGTGCACCCAACTTATAGTAGGTTTACCTAGGCTATATTTCTCTAGTTTGTTTCTCATGGTCATATGAGACAGTATCAAACACCTTACGATCACATCTACTGATTCCCCCATATCTGCAAGGCTTGTTAGCCTGACACAGAAGGATATTAGGTTGGTTTGACATGATTTGTTCTCAGAAAATCCATGTTGACTGTTATTTATCACCTTATTTTCTTCTAGATGCTTACAAATTGATTGTTTACTCCATTATCTTTCAATGTACCCAGGTTAAGCTGACTGGTCTATAATTCTCTGGGTTGTCCTTATTCTCCTTTTGTATAGATAGGTACTATATCTGCCCTTTTCCAGTCCTCTATCCTCCCAACCTCCACCTGTTCTCAAAAATTATCGCTAATGGCTCAGAGCTCTTCAACCAGTGCCATAAATATTTTAGGATTTATTTCATCAGGCCCTAGTTGACTAGAAGACATCTAACTTGTCCAAGTATTTCTTGACTCATTCTTTTCCTATTTTAGTCTCAGATACTATCGCATATACACTGATGTTAAATATGTTTGTAGTCCATTGCTAACTTTTTTGGTAAAAACTGAAACAAAAAAGGCCTTTACCACTTCAGTCACTGCTGCATTTCTGTTATTGTTCCCTCCTCATTGAGTTATGGGCCTGTCTTGCCCTTCATCTTCCTCTTATTTCTCATGTATTTGTAAAATGTTTTCTTGTTATCTTTTGTGCCTAGCTGGTTTAATTTTTTGCCTTAGCCTTTCTAATTTTGTTCCTATATGCTTGTGGGTTTTTTAAATATTCATCCTTCATAACATGACCTAGTTTTCACTTTTTGTATGACACTTTTTTTAATTTCAGGTCACTGAAGATCTTCTGGGTAAGCCAGGGTGGTCTCTTACCATACTTCCTATCTTTCCTGCACATTGGGATAGTTTGCTCTTGCCCTTTGTTTTTTTAGCAAACTCTCTTTTTCCCTTGGACTTGCTTCTACCAATTCTGAGTTTGTTAAAATTTGCCATTTTGAAGACTATTGTCTTTATTCTAATGTTTCCCCTCCTACCATTCTGCAGAGTCATGAACTCTGATTTCATTATCACTTTTACCCAAGCTGCCTTTCACCTTCAAATTCTCAACCAGAAACAAATCTAGAATCGCTTCTCCCCAGTCCCTTTCTCCACCTTCTCTAATAATAATAATAATAAAAAAAAAAAGTCTCCAGTGCATTCTAAGGACTTGTTGGATTATCTGTGCCCTACTGTTTTTCCCCAACAGATGTCTGGATAGTTGATGTCTCCCATCACCACCAAGTCCTGTGTTGTGGATGATTCTGTTAAAAAAAAAAAAAAAAAAAAAAGCCTTATCTATCTCTCTTTTATCTATATCTCTTTGGAAGTCTGTAGTGAACACCTACCATGACATAACCCTTGTTTCTTACCTCTTTTTTCTTTCCCAGAGACTTTCCACAGGCCTGCCTCCCATATCTATATCAAGACTGTATCCCTTTCTGGAAGATATGCTTTAGCCAAACAAGTTATTGGACTCAGTACAGGGGTAACTGGGTGAAATGTATTGGCCTGTGATATGCAGGAAGTCCGATTTGATGATCTAATGGTCTTTTATGGCCTCAAACACTGAGAATTGAAGAAACTGCATTTCATACGTTCAGTGATTGCTTTGAGTCATAAGGTCCAAACCTAACATCGCCTTTCTTTATCCCATGTACCTTTTACTATTAGATGCTATCCAGGTAGTTTTAGCTGTTATGTCTGAAATGTATTGTCCAAAAACTACACATTTACAATGATTTGGCATATGAGGAGAAAGTCAGAATTCAGCCAGCCATCACCTTGCCAGATTTTTCACTGCAGAACCAGAAAGCACCTTTGTAATTTATATACCATGTCCCTGATAAATTAAACATTTCTACAACTTCTTGCTGAGGCCCTGTAACATGGAGGAAAGGAATCACATTTTTTTACAATGGCAAAAATGTGATGTTTTCACTCTTTAATCAAAATTAGCTGTGTTTCTTCAGACTTTGCAGACACAAAACATTCACTGTTGGGATGGGAATGTTTCTGCCAGAAAGTTTAAAAACTGAGAAAACAGGCAACTAAACAGACCCTGTAATATGGAAACACGTATGCATTCTTGTCTATAGCCATTGTGACATACTCCATCTTCAACCCCCAAAGATTACATCCTACCATCCATCTTTCTCTGGTTCATACCATCTCCAGTAGTGGGAGAAATGTTTCAAAGGAACACCCAGGTTTGACATAGCATCCCTAGAAAGCTCAGAAAAATCTTCAAATCATTGTTGGATCTTAAAAAAACTTTTTGTTACTATATTTCTGAAGCCCAAACTACAAAAATATTAAATTTCCCTCTAGGTTAGCTAATTCTAAATAAAGAACATGATTCTTCTTTAAAACCTTATGTGAACCTTAATGGCCATATATGCAATTTTTGATGTTGATTGCTAAATAAAAACACATGCTCTGATGTCAAACAAACTTCTCTTAATAAGTAACATCCAGCCTGCCTGAGTCTCAATTATGTTTTAATTTATGGCTTTCATTATACCCAGTGAGTTGTTACTTGCACAAACTAGCTTATCTTTGCTATTGTTTTTATGTGTTGCTTCATTTTCCATTAAGTTAATTCTAGTTATTAATACTGTGCTTATGACATAATTGAAATTTTAATCTAGCTAACAAGATCTTGAATGAATTTTCATTTCTGAACTTGAGAAAATGTACAGTAGTGACAACAGTTTAGTGCATCACGATGATATATCACTGATTCTCAGAGCCATACTGTGTGTCTTTGTTCTAGCCTAATGTCTAGTCCATGTAAGAGGTTAATGAGTCAGCTATGGCTTCTGGCTAGTCCTTTAGCTCAAACAGTAGAAGCCCATCCTTCTAGTCTCAGAGGTTCTGGTTTCAACTGTCACTGACAACCCATGGTGAGCAGTTATTGCACTAGGCTCAGAACTTGGGTGCAGAGGTCAGTTGTATTGGTCCTGGTCTAAGTAACCAGCTGAATCAAAACCATGGGTCTGAGCTCTCAAAAACTAAACAAAACAAAACTTTGGAATCATTAAAAAATGTGGACCTGAATTTTGTAGCTTTGGCCCATCTCTAATGGTTTTTATGTAGGAGAGGAATAAATTTTACTGATATTTCTTGTTTTATGAATCTCATGAATAGTTTGGGGGATGATAAAAGGATCATAAAATGAAAAAATGCTGATGAATCCCAGTGATAAGATGACACTCAGGAAAGTTAAGAATGTACTGGAATTTGACAATGATCCTTGAGTCTGGTCAAGCATCGACATAAGGGAAAGGAGAAAAGAAAAGTAGATTTATGCTTCCTGATTTCCCAGGAGCTGATATACTCCCTGGCATAATCTACAGAAGCCTTGTAGCTGTTGTAAGTTCCCACCAGCTAGAAAGGACCCCCAGGAACTGACACATTCACTGGTAAGCAGCCAGAAAAAAAGTCACCCTCCATCCACAACACTGACATACTGGGATGGCATACGGCAACGTCAGCATTAGGTGGTACAGAGGGTGAGGATCTGGCAGGTATTTCAAACACTTTTTAAAAAACAAAACATACCCATCAGCCTCACAACAGCAATAGTTTTATACTAGACAATGTTCTGCCAATTGAACAAGGTGCAAGAACCTGTGTAGAGCAGAATGACACTTTTCATTCCTATAGTTAATGGAAGATGTGCTGACTGCAACAAAATCTACAAAATTATACTGTGACTCCCTGGTCTTTAGTTCACAAGAGGTGCTTTCTAAGCCCCAAACAAGTCTAACATGCATTAACCTCTAGAATGCTGGCATTTTCTAGACTGCCATTCAATGAATGTTAAGGAAAGTATTTACTACAATTTGTTAAAATGCACCTAGGTGCATGTACAAAAATAAAATTTACAAGATGTTTACTAAGGTCAACATAAGTTCCACTCACCCACTAAGGTATGATCTATCATCAGGCATGTCCTTCAAGCAAAGGACTAAGAAAATGCATGTTCTAGGAGATCTGCTAGGAATAGGCTCAAACCATATAGGACTGTATTACTCAGCATCAACACTTGTAATTCCACCTGGAACATACAGTTGTCTTTGAAGAACTGGTGTAATAGGCTTCATGCAGTTGACCTCTCTTGCTCATCCCATCTTTCTTCCTTATACTCAGGCCTTGTCTACAAGATTGCACCAGATTAATTTAAACCACATTTTAGATATTTTAGTTAAACTGGTGCAAACCTCCATGAGGGCACTTTCATTTCTGCTCATGAGTGACTTATTTCAGTTTGTGTGACACACTGCTTTAGAAAAAGACACCAACTATTGTGAGACTCTCAGAGTCATGAGAGCTGGCAACAGTGTTTTAACAATGCATAACAGAAATATTTTTCCTTATTGTTTTTAACCTTACATACAAGAGGATAAATAATCAAGATTTATGGTTGTCAAGTGCTTTAACTGTAGATCAACATTTAATCTCCTGCAAGAGTCATTTATTGCTGAAAGATGGTATGACCCATAGTGCCCCTTTTGTCATGGTTCAATGCTGCAAGGGTGTCTTCATCCCCAGCATCTCCTGCTGGCAGCTTGCCTCTCCATTTCATCCATGGCTTAGCCCTCTGGCCAACTCACATGAAGTCCAAATACCTTCTGGGGTAACAAAGGTCCAAATGAAAGTCCTAACAAATCCAGGGCAATTCTTCTTAAGACCCTGGTCGGTTAAACTAATAACTTCTACTCCAATGAAATTCCCCATGCTGCCTACCTCCCCATAAGGACCCTGGCAGTTTACCACTGGGGTTTCCCTGCTCCCATTTATAACCCCCATTCCAGGACTAAAAACTTCAAAATTTCCCGTGCAAGAAAAAATCATTCAGGTCAATCAACTGTTTCAATAAAATCAAAATGTTTCATTCTGACTTTTGATCTTCTTAAAACTTTCTTATTTCTTTTGATATAAAAAATAATGAATTTTGTTTAAAAATGAAAAAGTTCCATTCGGACAGTCAAAACTCCCATTTTGACATTATTGAAATGCTTTGTTTCATTTTTTTTTCTAAACAAAATTGTTAAAATTGATATATTTTTCTAAACATTCTGGTCTTTATGAAAACAGCATTTTTCATCTAAAAAAATTACCAGCCCGTTGTACTATGCAAACACTCTAAAATAGTGTAAATAGAAACCTGGCACTCTTGATGTCAATGGAGTTAGGAATTCACTCACCATCATGGTAAGTGATATCCGCACAGCCACTCAGTGGCCATAACCCATGTGTATGAATATCTGCTGTGCGTGCATTCCCACCTACTCTCCAGGACCTTAGCACTCAAATGGATTTAGAGGTCTGTTTATCTATTCAGATTTATAATTTTAAAATGGGCCTATTATAGGATATGGAAGACTTTTGTCGTCATTTTGTATTCTATTCTATACAGGTTCTTATCACACTCTCTTTACTGGAGTATTTGTACATCAATATGTAGTAAGTAATCATGCTATTGCCTACAGTTTTCTTCCCCTGTCATTTTAATGCGCTCATAACACCTCTTGCTTTAAAGCCAATGTCATAACCACGTTTATGGACCAGGTATGTCACGCTGCATTTTATCCTTTCAC
This sequence comes from Emydura macquarii macquarii, assembly GCF_026122565.2. NCBI lineage: Eukaryota > Metazoa > Chordata > Testudines > Chelidae > Emydura > Emydura macquarii. Next base: position 12,805,976 of record NW_027131500.1, on the reverse strand, counting down.
ATTTAACATGTAGTCAAAGTTTGAACTTCAAAGTCACAATAATTTGAAATGTGGTAGTTTCTTCTAAATGATACAAAGGGGACCCAATCGCAGAGCACTCTCAGACTAGTAAACATACACAAACACTCGCAAATATTCAATTTATACTCATGAAAAAGAAACAATCGATCACGCATTCAGCCCAACAATGCTCTGATGTGCCTGCCAAGAGTCAAATACATTCATTAAAGCTGTAGAGGAATATACGCAAGTGGAAACAATGCAGCATTCACATCAGCAAAAAGAGGCCTCTTTTTGTGCAGATATACTCACTGGTAATAGAACGGAATATTAATAATGTGCCAGCAACTTGCTGTGGCTAAAATGATGCCAAAGTGCTCCTACTGCACCAATCATTTGAAATAAAAGTTTTTCATAATTTCTGTTCTCTAGCAAGAGCCTTTTATTTTGATGTATCTTGATATTTCTTTTGAGGCTTCATTTTTGGTCTAATGCACACTAGACTTTGCTTTATTCTGCTCAGGATTATCTATGATTGTGATCCATTTTAGTGCTATATCCCTTCCATTGTCAGGCCATGAGATGACATCTTTGTTTAAGTTCTATGGGGATACAAGATTTTTTCTCACTAATGTTCTGTCTGAATTTATTGGAACAGAGCACTAGTGAATTGATGATTGTTCAATGAGTTGGTGGTCTAATCTCAGATCTGTTCTTAATGGGCAAAGAACCCACATCTCTCACAGCCTCAAAAACTTGCCATCAGTACTGGCACTAATGTACACCCTTGTTGGCAGTCTCAAAAGACATTCAGATTACTTGGTTGAATAGACATCGGACTGTAATATCCTATGGCAGATGTCTCACCAGGTCAGGGTTAAGGCACATTGATGAAGCAATGAAGAAAAGTTTACACTGTTGCTTGTGGAAGTTGTTGGGATTGTTCACTGAAGTAAAAATACATAGCAGCCCAGCACTAAAAAAAAGTGATTTTTTTTTTAATTTAATGTGATTTGGTTAAAGCACTTGTTTTCTTTAATTAAAATTGCTGGAGGTAAGGGAGGAAACTTTCCTTTCATTTCCCTCCAGAGCCACAGCACCCCAATGTGCAGGAGGTATGCAGATCCCCCACCTAAATATGTACTCTATCTATGACTTTCTGTGATGCAGCGGATCCCTGGGTGTAAGTAGAAAGGAGAGGTTTGTGCAAGGTCTCCGCCTAGGGCAAATTTCATCCTAAATGAATAATGACTGAATCCAGAATCTTGCAATGGCTGGTCACTATGCAAAAGGAGGCCAAATACGATGCAGTACAAATGTTGGATTAGTTCTTTGAGGACTGGATCCCTGACTGTTGCCTAGAAATTAGTCATTTACAGAGTGTGTTAAGTTTCCCAAAGTGAATCCTGATTGCTCTGATAGTTATGCACAATTCATAATTATGGTTTCAGAGAATTTTGCACAAATATATTCATCTTTGAACTCATTGGACAAATTGAGAAGAATTTAGAAAGCAAAGAGACCCCTAGACTTGCCCAGGATGAAGTCTTTAGTTATCTCAGTAAAAGTGGTCTGGTAGAGTGGAATGCGTGGAAGCCAGAATTCAGAACCTAGGGAGAAAATCAATACAAAGAGCTTGGAAGTGAAGAAAAGGAGGGGGGAATAAAGAAAGGGATTTTTAGGATAGTGTGTGAAGGAAGAGGCAACAGAAACAGATGAGCCAGGCTTCGGTCTCATCTGCACAAGTAACTTAAGGTGTGACTTTTAAACAGATTTAGTTAAATCACTGCAAACCCCATGTGGACAAGCTTATTTCAGTTTGAATGGCTTAATTTGGGAGTCATGTGATTATGAAAGAATCTCTATTTATACTTAAAAACAAAACAAAACCTCTCTCACCATCATGGTTGAAGGGAAAAGTTTGAAGACATGATCCCTAAAGGCTCAAAAATAAGTAGGGGAATGCCATTTCTTAATTTGGGGGGACTGACTCACTATTTTTGTACATTTGGGATTTGCAGTGCTTTGAAAATGCTGGGTTGCCTCTTCTAACTTTTCTGAGGGGGTGGGGGAGGATGTGAATAGCAGGAATGAGTGAATTGATGTTAAAAAGTGGATAAAAAAATCAATAGTTGACTGAGGATGGGGCCTGTGTAGAGGAGTAGGGATGTGATTGGACACAAATATAATAATGTTAATATAAAAGATTTCATTGTTGGTTGTGTGAACAGAAGATCTGATTTGTCTAGTCTGTACTTGACTGAACTTTCTTCCACAATTTGCATACTTTGTTTTTCTAATGTGTCAGTGGAAGTTGTGTATCAAAAATTGTTCTTAGAACAATATGGCCTTAGAATTTTTTTTAAACTGTCTTTGAAATGAAATTAGAGAAGTCCAGAATTGGAATCTGAAATCCAAACTTTTGAAATCTCCATATGAAGACACTTAATTCAGATCTAATTCCTAGTCTTATGCATGAGTCTAGGTGGAACTCAATGTGAAACAGGGCCTGTTGTCTGACTCAGATTTGAATATGGCTGAAATCTTGTAAGAGTAACTTAGAGTATATGTTGACATTCTTGAATAACAGAGTGAACCCCAGCACAGATTTGCCCTTGACTCTGAACCCTAAATGGAAATCCAGATCCAGCCAAAGGCCAGTTCTATTGACATACTATGTATTTTAACTTAATAATAAAAAATCTTAATGTCTGAGTGTCAATAAAATTCTTATCAATGTCCAAACGCAGTTGCAAACTATAATTTCATATAATCACAAATACACTTAGATGCCATGTGCTGAAATAGGTACATAGAATCTGGCTAAATTGTACATTAAATCCACATGAAAACTGATGATCTACCTCCCAACCTCTATCAAAAAGGTAATGTTGTGAGGTCTCTTTTCCTAAGATTTAATTATTTTTACTTATTAAACAATTAAACAAACAATTAGAGCAGCTCAGATATTTTCCAATGATACATTTTTTTTCATTGGAATATGTCAATGTCCATTGAAATTTAAACTGTTTGTGGGAAAGGGTCCAATTTGACAAATCTCCTGATTGGAAAAACATTTTTTGGGGGGGAAAAAAAATCAAAATTGTTGAAACATTTCACTTTGACATTTTCAATATGAAAAGTTCCTTTTTTGGATGAAAACAACTTTGTTTCAAAACCTTAGTTAATTTATACTAAAAGCCAAGGTAGAAACAATTTTAGAGGGTTGAAATAGAAACAAACCTCTTGAAAATGATCAAAATGAAAAGTTTTGATTGACCCAATCTGAATTTTTCCACTTTTGTCCTAATTTGGGATGGGTAAAAATGCAAAATCTTGACATTGGCTTGCAGGATGGAAAAACAATTTCCCACCAATCTCTACAAAAAAATGTAAACTAATCTAAATATATTACAATGGAGAAAGCAGACTGCAAGTTCCAAACCTGTATCCTCAGCAAGTACCTAATATTTCCAAACAGATGAGCCGTGATAGTTGTGTACTAGACTGTTAAAATATAGTTTACACTTTCAAAGTCGTTCACGGAATTTAAACACACACATTCCATTAAAGTTAAAGGAAGATGTGTAACTAAATCCTTTGCACTGCTCTGAAAATCTGTTTGTGGTTTTTACTGTTAACCCAGAAATCTTTAATTATGCATCTATAGCCATTGAAAATGCTCTATTCTATCTAGTTTTATCGTAAGCTACATCTGGAATTGTATGCTACCAAACAATCACTGACTTCCAGAAATGCATTCTCTAATCCTTACTCAATCCTGATCAATGTACTGAGCAATTGAGTGGCAAAACTTGTCACTTTCTGCATTAAACAGTTGAGATGCACAATGTTGATGTTTACTGTTAAAAAGCTGAAGTGCTCTACACCAACGACAGCAAAATGAATCCTGTTTTGAACTTAATGTTACATCCTTTGGAATAAAAGAGACCACATTGATGAAAGATTTTTATTATAATGCAAAGCTTTCCAAAGATGACAAAAGAACAGCATAGTTTAGTTGGATAGGACACTGAAGTGACACCTAGGTTCTTTTCCTGGCTCTATCTGCTATGTGACCTTAAGCAAAACACTCTACCTCACAGAGCCCAAATCTCCTGGTCTAGACAATGGAGATAATTAATACTTTCTACCTGGGTAAAGTGCTTTTAGATCAGTGATGAAAAGCACTGTATAAGTGCTAAGAATTATTAATGATACTATTGGTGAGATTGTTTGAAATAATGGAAAATTTTGTAATAACAATGGCTCACTGGAAAGTGTAAAGCATCTGGAGATTTAGCTATTTTGAGCCATGCAAGTTTGATTAAGATACTTGGTAATACTTGTCCAATCTGCTTTACAGAAGATAGAATGGACTTTGTTTACTTCTGGCTCAGTCATGACTTTGCTCCAACCCCTAAGCAAAGAGCAGCCATTGCTGTGCTACTGCTAGAGCTGACCAGATCACAGATAATTCTGAACCACATTCTTGCTCCTGGTTTCCCCATGCTCTGGTAGGGAAGTACCCTGCACCACCATATATCTCTCTGGAGTACTTCTCCTGGTGCATCGTGGAGGCAGAGCCAAGTCCCCTTCCTCTCCTCACTGTGCTTGCTATTCATGATCTAGATATCCCAGGAAGTAAGAGGATACCTTGCACCTACTTACTCCTTTGCTCTGCCACATGATCTGGGCCACAATCTGGCCTTTGTCTAAAATGATTTGCAGAGTTACTTAAAACAAAGGTAGTGCTGTTCAGTAAACCATTTACATCTGCAGTAAGCAGAGCACCAAGAGCTTCCCAATTGCAAAGTGTTAAAATAACTATTTTAGGAGTACTACATAAAAAGCAGAGAGTCATCTGCTTACTAAAGCACAGAAATGGAAATCAGAGAATTTTGATTCTAGTCTTGGTTCTGCCACAGACATCCTGCATGATCTCTATTCCACACTAGTGTTAATCAGCTGACCATACCATATAAACATAGAAATGTAAGGCTGGAAGGGACCTTGAAAGGTTGTTGAGGCAGGACCTGCAACTTTAACTGGAAGATCATAGAGCTTTTTGTTTTACATCCTGTTGTCCCAGAGAGGCTGTTTTGGTCAATATTTCCATGAAGTTGACTATCACCAAACTAATACCTCATATTACAATGAAGTAACCTAAAATTGGGTTGCTCAGTTAATCCAGAGTAAATGGTTTTCTTCTCCATAGCTGATGAAGAAACAATAAAAGCCACCACGCACAAAATTTTGCATATCACTCTCCTAGGCCTAAAGTGTAACAAAGGATTTTAATCTTTTTTGCCCTTTGCTTTGGAGCCTAATCAACACTTTCTATGAGAGAGAGAGAGAGTGTAGGTGAGGTAATCTCTTTTACTGGACCAACTTCTGTTGGTGAGAGAGACAAACTTTTGAGCTACACAGAGAACACTGCAAACAACTAATCTATCTATGGCATTTTTACATGCCCATCAACATAACAGTGAGGTGCCAATCTAACCTTTTAAAGTAATTAAGTCAGATTATGTGCACAGTAGATAGACATTTTTTTTCAGTATAAGTGCTGATGCATATCTCTTTTTGTGAATGAACACACTTTTCAAACAGTTTAAAGTAATGGATGTGATAGTCTTCAGAAATAGGTTTTATTGTGAAAACAGTTGTCAGACTGATTAAGAGGGAAACATCAAAAGGTTGAGCCCTGTGAAACAACAAATTTTGAAGGAAAAAGGAACCGTGCTATTTCCCTTTTTGCTACTGAGAGTAATCATAAGAAAGAGAGGAATGGAAGAGAGAGTAGTGGGCTTAAATTTTCACTATAGAATGTGACTGAGTAAAACGTATTTGAAACAAAATCATTATTTCTTTGCAGTGAAGTAAACAATTCACAGCCATAGAGTGAGTATGGCTGCAACATGTCCTCAGCTGGAAAGTAATACAGGCTCCTAAAGTGTATGGTACAGGTAAATAAAAGTGTCTATTGTTGTAACAGCAAAAGCAAATTTTTACAGCAATGCTATAAGATGCATGACAACACAAAACGGGACTCTAACTGAAGATACAATTTTAACTGTAATTCATTATTTTTTTAATTTAGATAAATGCTTAAAAATAATTTTATTTGAAATCTTATCTAGGATAACTACAGTATTTCTTCTGATGTATGTCCTTCTGTAATTTTATCTGCGTCTCTCTAGCAACCATTCAGAAAAGTAACTAAGCATGTGCTTAAATCCATTGCTATTCAGGAAAGCAATTTCAGCACATTTCATTTTAAGTGCTACTGTTGGATAGGTATGCTTTCTTATATTGGCTAGTTGATTCAAATGGAGTGGTGTGTGCAGTGAACTTGCAGGATCAGATCATAATTCAGTAATATATGCCCTGATCCTGCAATAAGATCCACATGAGCAAACCTCATTGCATGATCAGGGCCTTAATTCTCATTTTTCTCCATTATATTTAACTTTGCTTATGGCCTGTTAAAGAATCTTACCTCACACTTTGAGCCATAACTTCCATCTTGTTGTTAATAGCATTGGAATGAGGATGGACATAACTCATGCAATGATATCTTCATATCCAGCGGTAAGTTTACAAAAACTCTCTGCTAAAAGAGCTAAGTTATTTCTTCATTCATTCTGATATTCTTGAATACAACAAAAGGATAGTAAAATGCATTTAATTGAACATCAAGCTCATCCATTTGTTCATTTAAACTGAATGATGACAATTTTTTTGTAAAAAGTATTCAAGAAGTCATTATTTCCCGCTTTCAGCAGTAGTTCTTCGTTCTTTTTCCCGTATGAATATCTTTAGGCAGTTCTAAAATATAGATCTCATTGGTTTTTTGCATAGTTAGAAAGAAGTACTGTGAGGAGACTTTTACCGAGTCCCTACTGTTTTCTTCTGTTGAAAACGCATCAATCTTAATCACTCTAATTTGCCCAGTGCACTGCAGATAAATCAACTTGACTGCTTCCTGAACTGTAATCTTTATATAAATAATGTTTGTATTCTCTGTCAATGGATCAGAGGCTTCATTTATATCAGAAACTAAATTTCCTATGATTATAAAGAGAGCTGGGGCTTAATGAGGCATTTCAGGCATTAGTGATGTAACACATCTGAAAACAAACGTGCTAGGCTACATATCATAGTTACCTGGAGTATCACGAATGTGAAAGGAAAGAATTCCAGATATCTACAAACAGATATGCAGAAACAGTAACTATCGTTTTCCTATTGGTCAAAGTTCTGCCTTTAGCTTTGGTACAGGACTTCACAAGTGTCCTGAAAGAGGTAAATTATGCTGTTTGATATTCTCAGAGTCACAAATCAATGTCCTTTTCATTTGATAACTTTTGAAACGCCAATTGATTTTTTTCTGTCAGCCTTGTTCTCTGCAAAATAGACTCATGCTACTTTGTAAAAGTATCTTCATACTCAAGGAAATTAGAAACCAGAAAAATTGCTAGCTTTCGCTGTCTGCAAACAAACAAATCCCAAGATGGAAACCAGAGAATATACTCTTCAACTGATTTGGCAAATAGCATTATCAGTCTGAGGTTGTTGGTCATCATGATACTGTGCTACACCTTGCAATTTTAGAAGGAATTTCAGCTTCATACCATTTCCTGATTTAAGTTCATTTTATATCATTCCATGAGACCATTTTACCACCAATTGTAATTTCATCTGACTGTACTGTTTCCTTTCTCCCTAGAACTAATAACATGGAAAGGTCCTTCTTAATCTGGTTGATGTGTGAGTGATAGACAGAAATCCCATTTTCATCATTTTTAAATGGTCTTTTTAAATGATGGGGATGCTATGATGAAACAACTTAATTTGGCAATTAACTGATCTTTGACTATTAGCAGTAAATTATGCTCAATGGCCTGTGATGGGATGTTAGATTGTGTGGGTTCTGAGTTACTACAGAGAATTCTTTCCTCGATGTCTGGCTGGTGAGGTTTGCCCACCTGCTCAGGGTTCAGTTGATTGTCATATTTGGGGTTGGGAAGGAATTTTCCCCAAGGGCAGATTGGCAGAGGACCTGGGTGTTTTTCACCTTCCTCTGCAGCATGGGGCACGGGTCACTTGCTGGTGGATTCTCTGTACCTTGAAGTCTTTAAATCGTGATCTGAGTACTTCAATAACTCAGTCATAGGTTAGGGGTCAATTACAGGAGGGGGTGGGTGAGGTTTTGTGGCCTGTGTTGTGCAGGAGGTCAAACTAGATGGTCATAATGGTCCCTTCTGACCTTAAAATCTAAGCGTTTATGATGCAGAAAAAATGTGTATGTATATTTAGTCTGGCCCAGACAGACTCTTGGCTGAGACTGACTGGTAATATACCTCAGGGTTGAAGATCAGCTTTTTTCTTTTTTAGTCTTTAGTGCACTTAGGGTGAAAGTCACCCTGTACCGAAGGCGAGCATAAAAATACATACCATGGAAGCACCACTAACATCTAAAGCCCCAGTTCTGTAATCAGATCCACACAGGTGGATTTTTGGAAATGGCATCATATTTGGTCCTGTGCTTTGGGGTTCCAAGAGTCTATTCCAGATGTGACTGATATGATAGCAGATCATCACATGAGGTTCTGAGTCATAGGGTTGACTGAAGCAATCTGAATTTATAAAACAATTCAGTGTTTGGAAAAATTCCACAGGTTATAAACCTAAGACTTGTTTGCCATGTCAGACAACATCTCTTAGTTCCTATGGGAATCCTTTGTCTGGAGGACTATAGATTAGCAGGATGCCCAAGTTAGTCTCAACTCTAAACTAACAGAGGAAGGATGCACTCTAAGACCTTCTTTGTGTCTGACTGTATAGTGTGTGTGCTGAGGTGAGCTGGCACTGGGCCCAGTTTTCTTGATGCAGAAAAACAAATTGTCAGGGGATGGTGAAAAGTTTAGGCTCAGATCAGCTAAGGGATTTAGGTACTACTGCAATCCATAAAACCCCTGCTCAGCTGCTACCTAACCCTGTAGGCACTTAAACTCACTCAGTGCCTAAATTTCCTTTGTAAAGCTTCCTGGGTGCCTAATTGTTTGCCCGTGGGCATGCTCACTGCTGCCCCAGCAGGCATTTGGGTACCAATCTCACAGCTAAACACCAGTGCAATCCTCAAAGAGAGGCAGAGGGGAGCACTTGAAAACTTAAGTCCTGTGGTTAGGGTACTCAGCTAGGATACAGGAGACCCTGGTTCAATTTCCCTGTTAGCTTGATGCAAAGTGATTTCCCAGCTTGCAGGTGAGAGTCCTAACCAGCAGACTGTGGGGTATTCTCAGGTGGAACTCTCTTGTTGAAGCTGTTCCACTTTGTAGTGAATAATTAACTATTAATAGAGCCAGAGAAGTGCATCTGACCCCTTAGGCTTCAGAGGCTGAGCCACAATGTCCGTGCTGTTTTTAGTGTGCTAGCTTAAGCCCTGCCAGCACAAGTCTGTCTATTCGGGCTGGGAGGTTCACTCCCAATTGCAGTGTAGACATATCTCCAGCGTGTAGCAAGACCAATTAGTTTTCCAGAGAACTAAGGCAATTCTAATAAGACTAATACCAGCAGGTGATGCTTTAGGAGGAAGTAATCATAGTTAGGTTCTGCATGAGTGTAGAAATTATTTCCAGCACCTTTTTAAAAACAAAATAAAAACTGCCGAGCTTGATTAACATGAGGAATAAGACGTCAAATTAGCTTCTGTGACAGTATTTCAGACTTAGGTCCCTCTATGGAGGTGGAAGAATTAATCTGCTGACTGAACAAAGCACAGAGAAGTGTATTTTATGTCCCTCTCAGCAATAAAACCCAACTAAGCAGTTCTCTAAGATAAGACAGCTTCATGAAGGGACAAGAAGTTCTTCAAGCAGAAGTCCTTGGGTGAGTTAGTGCAGGAGGTCTCTGTGGGCTAAAATGATATTGAGCTGTAGCAGGGTTTTATTGTTTTTGAGATAAATCATTGAGGCAGATGAATAAAAGCCAGTTTCAGGGAGGGAATGAGTTGGAGAAGAACATATCTTGGGCTGTGCTGTCTTTGTTACTGGGAGGCAAGCCCTAGAGCTTCCAATTGTGCTGGAACACATACTAATAAACCAATGATCCCTGTAAAGGCCCTAGGAAATATTTATACAGATACAATGCAAAGGTATGTATATCAAAGGTGAGTGATGTGTCACTATATACAAAATCAGAAACTTGAATTGTTGTCTGAAAAAGACCTGTCCTGGATGTCTCTTTTTGCATTCTGGAGTCAGTTCATTTCTTTCATGTGCTATTTAACAGGTCTCATTGAGGTTCTGCTTTTTAATAACTTATTGGTGTTTCCTGGGGTTCAGAGTGTGTGGGTATCCTGTGAGAACAGCACTCGATGTTGCATTTTCAGTGGAAAAATCACCACTCACAAAGCAGCAAAAACAAGGGTGAACAGAGGGGAATAAAGATAGCAAGACAGAAAAGCTGTAGAGAAACAGATTGTGGGGAGACAGATGAATTGAAGAGGAGAGGGGAAACTGGGAAGCACAGGCAGTGATAAATTGACAGACAGAGAAAGGAGGAAATTAAAGATGAATTAAAACAGAGACATCAAGCACATTTAAGGGAAACTTTCTTCAAACCACATTTTATAAATATAAATGTTGAAATAATGGTTAATATAAGTTCTCTCAAATCTGTTGAGAAAAATATACCTGCATATACTGCATTTCTTACACAAAATAACTACATCTGTAACAGTCAGATGAGCTCTTTCAGAATAGAGTAATCATGTTAAAGTAGTAATATATTTTTAATGTGAAATACACATTCAAGTCCTTCTCAGCATCCAAGTTGTCACTTGCAGAAGTTGCATTATGTACTTTTAGAAATGAGCATTGAAGGGCACTGAAATGTTTGCTGAGATTATCATTGGATAGCTTTAAACCTAAAAAAGGAAAAACTGCACTCTCTCCAAGAGCCAATATTACAAGCTCCTTATACATCTGTGTTTTCTGCAGACCTTATAAAGTGATTGTTAGAGGACTGATCTATGCATATTTATTATGTTTTATACACTGACCTTTAAGATTCATGAAAGCCTTTTATATTGGTTTACTATGTGACACTGCTAGGCCTCCATTTCATAGAATCATAGAGTTGGAAGGGACCTGAGGAGGTCATCTAGTCCAACCCCCTGCTCAAAGCAGGACTAACCTCAGCTAAATAATCCCAGCGAGGGTTTTGTCAAGCCGCGGCTTAAAAACCTCTAAAGATGGAGATTCCACCACCTCTCTAGGTAACCCATTCCAGTGCTTCACCACCCTCCTAGTGAAAAACCTTTTCCTAATATCCAACCTAGACTTCCCCCACTACAACTTGAGACCATTGCTCCTTGTTCTGTCATACTACCATTGCTCCATCCTCCCTGGAACCCCCTTTCAGGTAGTTAAAGGCTGCTATCAAATCTCCCCTCATTCTTCTCTTCTGCAGACAAAACAAGCCTAGGTCCTTCAGTCTCTCCTCATAAGTCTTGTGCTCCAACCCCTTTAATAATTTTTGTTGCCCTCCACTGGACTCCCTCCAACTTGTCAACATCCTTTTTGTAGTGGGGGGCCCAAAACTGGACACAATACTCCAAATGCGGCCTCACCAATGCCGAATAGAGGGGAATAGTCACTTCCCACGATCTGCTGGCAATGCTCCTACTAATGCAGCTGAATATGCTGTTAGCCCTCTTGGCAACCAGGGCACACTGCTGACTCATATCCAGCTTCTTATCCACTGTAATCCCCAGGTCCTTTTCTGCAGAACTGCTGCCTAGCTCATCGGTCCCCAGTCTGTAGTTGTGTATAGGATTCTTCCATTCAAAGTGCAGGACTCTGCACTTGTCCTTGTTGAACCTCATCAGATTTCTTTTGGCCCAATCCTCCAGTTTGTTTAGGTCCTTCTGTATCCTATCCCTACCTTCCAGGGTATCTACCACTCCCCCTAGCTGAGTGTCATCTGCAAACTTGCGGAGGGTGCAATCTACCCCATCCTCCAGATCATTAATGAAAATGTTGAACAAAAGTAGCCACAGAACCGACCCCTGGGGCACTCCGCTTGTGACCGGCTGCCAACTAGACATGGAGCCATTGATCACTACTCGTTGAGCCCTATGCTCTAGCCAGGTCTCTATCCATTTTATAGTCATTCATCCAACCCATACTTCTTTAACTTGCTGATAAGAATACTATGAGAGACCATCTCAAAAACTTTGCTAAAGTCAAGGTATATCACGTCCACTGCTTTTCCCACATCCACAGAGCCAGTCACCTCTTCATAGAAAGCAATCAGGTTGGTCAGGCATGACTTTCCCTTGGTGAATCCATGTTGACTTCCTCTCTTGCAAGTGCCTTAAAACGGATTCCTTGAGGACCTGCGCCATGGTTTTTCCAGGGATTGAGGTGAGGCTGACCGGTCTGTAGTTTCCTGGATCCTCTTTCCTCCCTTTCTTGAAGATGGGCATTATATTTGCTTTTTTCCAGTCATCAGGGACCTCCCCCAGTTGCCATGAGCTTTCAAAGATAATAGCCAATGGCTCTGAAATCACATCAGCCAACTACCTCAGCACTCTTGGGTGGATTGCATCTGGCCCCATGGACTTGTGAATGTCCAATCTTTCTAAATAGTCTTGGACCTGTTCCTTCAGCACTGCGGGATGTTCACCTCCTTCCCATTCTGTGCCGCCTAGTGCAGTAGTCTGGGAGCTGACCTTGTCTGTGAAGACAGAGGCAAAAAAGGCATTGAGTACCTCAGCTTTCTCCACATCCTTTGTCACATTTGTGCTGTCATGGCCTTGGAATCACATTGCTATCTAGTATGTGATTAGAAAAAGATTATTAAAAGAAGGGATTATGTTGTGCAAGAAAAATGTACATGAAAAATATTTCAGACATAAGCCCTGCTGCTCCAAATAATTATGCATGCATTTAACTTTGTCTATGTGAATAGCCCAATGAAGTCAATTGGATTAAATATGTGGTTATGTCTTTGTAGGTGTCTCGACAGGTTATGGATCCCTCAGAGTCAATAATCAGTCAGTTGGATAATACAACAAAATTTTATTAAGGAATATGGGGTACACACTGTAATACTTAATACGTAGCTTAAATGATTATTATATAAAGCAGGCAGAGAAACAGGCAAAGCAGTTACTTTTTATATCTTACCACTAGGCACAGGAGGAGTCGCATGTCGTTCGATACGGGCCGGCTTTCACGTTTCGCGCTCAGAGTACGGGAACGGGAGAAGCGGGGCGGTCCAGGTGATCAGGCTGGCGAACGCTTTCTCAATTTGGGCATGGGGCGTACCCCTTTTTATACTAGAGAATGCATCACAAATTTGGTAGCTCTGGATTGGGGGAGGGATATACATTAGTACGTGCCAGACTATGACGAGGCCTGTGGCCTTGGGTAGAGCTGTTATGGCACGGGATACATAGCCCGTTATCGGTGGGCAACAAAGATATCTGTGAACAACATAGGCACTGGGGTGCGTAGGCGGTTTTCTTATAGCAGCATAACAACTAACTGCTGTAAACAACAGATGCAGCCTAATAAGATCAGGTCACGGTTTTACTGTTGGCACTGAGCGGGCGGGGGGCGAGGGGTGGGCATATGCTGGGAATTCTGCTGCAACAGTAGGGTTGGGGCTTAGTCACTTGCAAGTTTTTTGTATTCAAAATCAAAATTTTAAGACTCATAGACTCTAAGGTCAGAAGGGACCATTATGATCTAGTCTGATCTACTGCACAATGCAGGCCACAGAACCTCACCCACCCATCCATTCCTGTAATAGATCCCCTAAACTAGGAGTGAGCTATTGAAGTCCTCAAATCATGGTTTAAAGACTTCAAGGTACAGAGAATCCACCAGCAAGTGATTAATGCCCCATGCTGTGGAGGAAGGTGAAAAATCTCCAGGGCCTCTTGCAATCTGCTCTTGGGGAAAATTCCTTTCTGATCCCAAATATGGTGATTAGCTAAACCCTGAGCATGTGGGCAAGACTCACCAGCTAGACACCCGGAAAGAATTCTCTGTAGTAACTCAGAACCCACCCCATCTAACATCCCATCACAGGCCATTAGGCATATTTACTGCTAGTAATCAAAGATCAGTTAATTGCCAAACTAGGCTGTCCCATCATACCACCCCCTCCATAAACTTATCAAGCTCAGTCTTGAAGTCAGCTAGATTTTTTGCCCCCAATGCTTCCCTTGGAAGGTTTTTCCAGAATGTCACTCCTCTGATGGTTAGAAATCATCGTTTAATTTCAAGTCTAAACTTCCTGATGGCCAATTGATATCCATTTGTTCTTGTGTCCATATTAGTGCTGAACTTAAATAATTCCTTTCCCTCCATGGTATTTATCCCTCTGATTTATTTAAAGAGAGCAGTCATATCCCCCCTCAGTCATCTTTTGGCTAGGCTAAACAAGCCAAACTCTTTGAATCTTCTCTCATAAGGTAGGTTTTCCATTCCTTGACTAATTCTAGTAGTCTTTCTCTGCACCTGTTCCATTTTGACCAGAACTGCACACAGTCTTCCAGATGAGGTCTCACCAGCACCTTGTATAACAGTACTAACTTTTCCCTCTCTCTGCTAGAAATACCTTGCCTGATGCATCCTAGGACCACATTAGCTTTTTTCACGACCACATCACATTGGTGGCTCATAGTCATCCTGTACTCAACCAATACACCCAGGTCCTTCTCCTCCTCTGTCACTTCCAACTCATGCGTCCCCAGCTTATAGCAGAAATTCTTGGTATTAATCCTAAATGCATGACCTTGCATTTTCCAGTATTAAATTTCATCCTATTTCTATTACTCCAGCTTACAATGTCATCTAGATCTTGTAAGATCACACTCCTTTGCTGTGTTGGCAATACCTCCCAATTTTGTATCATCTGCAAACTTTATTAGCGTGCTCCCACTTTTTGTACCAAGGTCAGTAATAAAAAGGTTAAATAAGATTTTTCCCAACACCAGTCCTGGAGGAACTCCCTCCAGCCTGACAGTTCACCTTGTAGTATGACCCATTGTAGTCTCCCCTTTAACCAATTCCTGATCCACCTTTCAATTTTCATATTAATCCCCTTCTTTTCCAATTTAACTAATAATTCCCCATGTGGAACCGTATCAAATGCCTTACTGAAATCTAGGTAAATTAGATCTACTGCATTCCCTTTGTCTAAGAAATCTGTTATCTTCTCAAAGAAGGAGATCAGGTTGGTCTGGCATGATCTACCTTTTGTAAAATGATGTATTTTGTCTCAATTACCGTTAACCTAGATATCATTAACTACTTTCTCTTTCAAAATTTTTTCCAAGACCTTGCATACTAGTGAGGTCAAACTAACAGGCCTTTAGTTAATTCCAAGCCTCCTCCACCTTTAAATCCACTACTCATCAATACCAAATCTAAAATGGCATCCTCTCTTGTTGGTTCAGCAACTGTTTGGTGAAGGAATCCATCAGCTATCACATCCAGGAAAATCTGGGCCCTATTATTATTATTACTAGCACTTGTCTTCCAGTCTGTATCTGGGAAGTTAGTCTCCCATAATCACACAATTCCCAGTAGTATTTACTTCATTAAAAACATCAAAGAGGTCTCTTTCCATATCCAAATTTGTTGTCTGTAGTACACTCCAGTACTTTCCCAGGGTAAAATCTAGTAGCTTTCTTCCCCACTGTGATTTTTGCCCAGACAGACTCTGTCTTATCCATTCTATCACTTCTAATTTCTTTACAGTCTACCTCATCATTGATATACAATGCTACTCCACCACTTTGCCTTTGTCTCTTTCCTAAACAGTACGTACCCTTCCATACCTGTAGTCCAGTCATGACTACTATTCCACCATGCTTCTGTTTCCCCTATAATATCTGGTTTTACTTCCTGCACCAGTAGTATTAATTCCTCTATTTTGTTACCCAGGCTCCATGCACTGGTGTACAAACATCTTAATTTTTGCTGTTTGGCTTTGCTCCCATTCCTTACCCTATTTGGCACAGTCATATTACTACCAGTATCACCTATTACACTACTCTTCCTCTTAATGTACATTCTCCTACCCACTGCTATATTCTTTCTTACTTCATTTTCCTCCCTCTCAATGTTAACATCAGGCGTGGAGATTACCTGGGCATCTCCCAACCATCTCACCCAAATTCCTAGTTGAAAGGTTATGTTAAGAAAGCTTTAAACAGCTATAACAGTCTTACTTATTAAAAGTCTAAGCCACATCTTTGAGGCTTTGTAGTTCAAAGCAAATTATTATGATTGCATTGTTAACACTTCAATATTTTATGCTTATTTTAACATGCTCATGTTGAACTACACAACCTCAAAGACGTGGTTTCAATTTCTTCGTTGAATAAGAATATGCAGAAAACATTTTTAATAAGTTACAATTAATAAACTGCAAATCTTGGGTCTGGATTCTGAAATCACTTATGCTTACAGTTCATTGTGTCAATAGTACTCATGCAACTGGAGACTGCTGTGGATTTGCTCACTGTAGCATCACACAAGCTGTACGGGATCACTGATCTATCCAAAAAAGGAAATTCCCCTTGTATCTCAAACTAAGGGCTTACTTCTGCAACCATTTATGCTCATGAGTAACTTTACTCACATGAATAATCTCATTAATCATTTCAAATGCATAAACTATCCAACATAACTCACAGAATTGTTTTCCTAGCTACAAAGGCAGGGTTAACCAAATTCCAAGCTAGTCTGAACAACATTATCCAATTTGGCTAAGCAAAGGTCTAAAATGTATTTAAGACTGTTTTCAAGATAAACACATACACATCTCTGGATTAGTGAAGAGAAAATTTTATGCATATTTTCAATTAAGGGACTCAAAAACCAAAGCACTTTAGTTAATTTGAATCACACAGATGCAGATAAAGAGAAGCAATTAATTAGTACAACAAACCCTCAGCATTTTATCTCTGTATTTCTCCAAACTCTTCAGATACTGAAATGTCAAGTACTGAGTCAAGCTTTGAATGGAAATATGAGGTTTGGCATGCCTCAAGCAGTTTGGCACCAAGCAATAAATAAAGTGCACTATTTGTTTATCTGTAAATAATGTATTCAAATGCAATGGTTTCTCACATACAGAATGCATTACCTTCCATTCCAAACAACATTTGGGAGGATTTATAAGCTTCTTATCCCCCACATAAATGGCATCTCTTTATTGGAATGTTCTTTGACATTAAACTTTGGTTCCAGCTTGTCATACCTTGAAGGAGTTCCTAGGAAAACAGTAGCTGTAGATGAGTTTGGTTTAGGGAAAGCTGAGATATCTAATATCGCTGATCTAGAGAGCTTTTAATATCTTTCTCTTTTGAGAGAATAAATATTTTTTTCTCTTCATCTAGATCACTAGCTCTAATTCTGTCTTAGACACAAAGGCAACATTCGACTCTTTTCTACCTGAAATCTATTTTATATCTACCATTTGGAAACAACAAAACAAACTCTGGGAAGCCTGACTTTTGTATACTAATGAATTGCAGAAGCAACAGCCTTGACTGTCACACTATGAAAAACATTTACTTATCTGCTTGCTTTCTCTCAGTACAAATATCAAAGTATCATTAAATATCATCAAGTTTACCAAGGGCTCTGTCCTACTCCCATTTACTTCAGTGGTGACAGGTCAGATCTAAATGAAGAAAATAATAATCCACAGCAAACTTTTGCTTCAATATACCGTTTCATAACAAACAATAGACCTCCATTGTATAAAATGAGAGCTCTTTTTGTAGCAACCTGTAAAATGTTGAGATATCCATAACAGCTAATTGGACTTAGCAGGCCCATCAATTTAAAAATCTCACTTCTGCCTCAAATTTTTGCCTACTATTTTTAAAAGAAACACATAATATGACTAAAGATTAAAGGAAAGTGTTTATTTTTTCCAGCTTCTTTACTTTTGTTCATTTGACAGCACTTTGTGTATAGTCAGTGAGACTCTTTGTCCTTGCACTGTGAGCTTCCACTGCCATTTTTCATATAGCAACAAGGGAAAGGACAAACACTGCTAAAATTAGAACATATGAAAATTTGCAAAAATTCTGAAGGAAGTGGCTAGATTTCAAGAATACAGTGCTCCTTTAACACTGGGAAAACTGCCACTCCATCTCTTCTTCTAATACCATGACTCTTGAACTTTTCTTCTGTACTTGTGTACTCTTTCTTGTTTACTGTGGTGGTTGCATGCTCAATTGCACTCCTGTAATATCTCTTGAAATTGTAAGGAATCGTGGAATTTTGTAACGATCAATGTTGTTTCTATTATGTTATATCTTAAAAGCCTGATAAAACTGTTATTTAAGAAAAACTGTCCTACTTCTGTAATTTTTTTACATTTCAAGTTGTCAATCAAGTGTCTGAGGGTGTAAAAAGGGTACAAAACTTTGAAGTTTTGCATTCCTATAGGGAATATTGTCCTTATTTCAAGTTAGTGTTTACTCGCTTTGCAGTGTTGAATAATAAAAACATATAACTTCACTTCAGGGTCCTACACATAAAAAAGTACAGGTGCATGATTAATCTCTAATAAATGTAGAGAGCCATTTCTTGGCAGTGCAGTCAGTTTTACTCCATTTGATGTCTGAGTAACAGTAGATTAACCTGTTTAAATTTTCCCATTAATACACATGCACTATTACTGCTGTTTTGTTCCTAGCTGTAGCACTGTAAGTATACATAATGTTTTTCACAAACTGTTAAATAGGTTGCTTTTCCCAAAGAGCTGACATGGTTAAAAGAAAAAAGCTACTCAACAAGCACATCATGATAAGACTGTCCTGATTACACAGTAAGCTGTGCTTTAGATCCCTTTTAGTCCCTTCAGAGTTACCCCCATGAGGACAAGGTTTGCTACCTTCACCCCTCTCTGGGTGGAACCACATGGTTCTACCATTCTTAGCCCGGATCCCTGGACTGTAGCCCTCCTGCTTACCAACCATGTTAACATAACAGGCTCAGGTGTGTTTGGCATGTGTAAATCCTTGTCCTTGGGAGTCTGTGGCAGCTGCTGATTAAAGTAACTCAAACATCTTCAAAGCAAAGCATTATGTATTAATTTACCCCCCAAAAGCACAAAGCACACAAACTAAAAGGATAAAACACAAAAGATTTATAGGCTGGGGTCTCTCCTACAGCTTAATCTCCCCTTGCAAGTCTTGTAAATTCCATTCAGCCTCCAATTTTGGGCTGACAAGCAGAGTGCCCGCTGCAGTATGCCCTCTGTAACTCTGTCTCCTTGCATCCCTGTCAGTACTCATTTTGGGCCACCCTCTTCCTTTTCTATGTTCTTTGTCTTACAAATCTCCTTTGATGATATGCTCAAGCATGGGAAGAATAAACCTTTCTAGTCTGGTTGGAGACAGGCAAAGGCATTCCCTTGTTCATAGTTTCCCCACTGTTTCCTTAAGGACCCCTGGTATTTTCTGGACCTTATCTTTACCATTGTTTTGTTTCTTGTTGGTTTGCTCCTTGACTGCCTCCTTTGATTTAACACTTTGCAAGCAGGGAGGATAATATCAAACAGAGAACTCTCATTCTCCACACAGACCAAACATGGAGCTACATGTAGAATGCTTCATGGAAAATCTGGAATATTATCAATGATTTTCAGAAGGAGAAGGAAAGATTTTGGCATTCAAAGCTGGGTCAAACACATGAAGCAGCATGAAAAAATGGCACCAGGCTGCAATAGTGCTGGAACCATCAGTGCAGGGGTGTTGCTGCACCCCTTGCCTAGAAGTAGTAATAACAAACATCAGATATATGGTTTCCATCATCAGCACCCCTCTCTCCCCCACTATAAAACATATTCCACCACCCCTGCCAGGCTTGGAATTAGTGAGGAGAGAAAGTGAGCAGTCCAGAGTTTGGGTAGAATGTAAGGAGCAGAAGGTGATGTAGGCTAGATGGGGGAAGAGATGTTGGTACAGAGACTTTTACTGTGAGGAAGTGGATCATGAATATTCATTAGATGTATTTATTTAGCTAGTTAAAAATGAGAAGCACTAAAGTGCTAATAGACTAATTACTGAATGTAATGCAATGATGAGGGGAAGCCAAAACAGATATATGGAGGTACGAGGTGCCCGTGATCAGAATGGCAAAGGAACACTGGCTCTTGAAACAGAAGTTTCATTGCACTAAAACACAGCAATCTTGTACTAGTATTTAGGCCACACAAATAATCAACGATTGAGGGTGAAGAAAAGTGCTAAATATCAAAGTGTTTTTAAGCAACTAATTAGCACAATTATAACAAACAAAACATAAGCCAGATCTACAAGTGTAAATCAGCAAAGTTCAGTTGATGTCAGTGGAGTTACATCAGTTTACACTAGCTAAGCATTTGGCTTATATCTATATCCACACACACTATACACAAAATACATTAAAATTATGAAGGATGCAAAGTCAAGCACTCAAAAGTTAAATAATTCTTGAATAAAGTTGCCTGTATAAAAACGTATGCATTAAATTATGTCTCGAACATACTCAGTGAGGCTGGCCGCTTCAGAGATATTTGCTGCCAAAATCTAAGAATTCTCTACCAAACTTCAATTTTTCAAAGGCTTATAATATGTAGCCAAATCTGGGTGGATTTTCATAGGCATGGCAAAAGCCACATTACTAACACAAAAGCCACCCACCTGCTAAATTTCAAGTCCCTGCTCCAAAGCAAGGAAGTGGTAGAGCATTTCAAGGAAAACATTTCCAGAAGTTTAACATGGACAAAACAATATATGTTTTCCTAGCTCATTCTCAGAAATGACAACTATTTTGGCTGACACATTCCAAAAAAAATATATTCCTCAAGTAAACACCAAACTGAAAAAGTTCAGCCCAAATGGTTAAATTTTGGCAGTTATATGCAACTGAACACACAATTTTACAATGGAAAGTACAGGGCAATCTTAATAATAGGAGGCATTACCAGCCTTGCCTGTACTATATATATTTCCCTCTCAGCAGTTCACAGTCAATTAATGAGTCCTGTACCTATCAGGTAAAATTATGGCTGTGTGTTCAAATCTGTAAGGAAATGAACAGTATATGAAGAGAATATGTTGCTGCGCAGCACTGTAAGTGGTGACACATCAACTGGCTAGAGTGGGCTCAGCACAGTGTGTCTAGAAATGCATCCAGCTGAGCATATTATAGGAAGCTGTTTTTTAAAAAAAAAAAAAAAAAAAGACCCCCATGTTAGAAACCAGAATGCACCTGCATGTCCCTAAGGTCTGATATTATTACATAAAATAGAAAAATGTGTTAAAGCGTCATAATTTGCTTATGTCAGGCTGTCCTGAAAATGTACAATAGAACATATTCACTGCAGAGCTTCTGATGCTGCGTCTTTAATTCAAAGCATGTAAATCTTAGTAGACTCAGAACCACACTTTCACATACAATCACTTTGTGTATGTGAAGAGTCTCTGATTTTTTAGTCTCTATATTTTATTTTACAGTGCATCACACATTTTTACATTTGGTTCTTGCTTGTAATGTACTGTAAGATTTTGAATGAGAATATCAGGTGTCATCTGAACCTTTTGTTTTCCATGTAGCTTTTTTAGATGTGATAAGTGAGCCATGAGTCTTGCTGAGTTTTACAATATCCGCAAGAACTCACTTCTCATGTACTTTCGTATTTACCCCCTTAAGCTCTCTGTCTCTGATGCTCCCTGCTAATAGCCTTGTCATTGTCTTCACTACTGAACTTTACTTAAGATCATAGGGAACAAATTTGAGTAAAACTATTTAGCTGAGGGTAAAACAGCACAATTAACCTCTGAACATGGTGTAATATTAGCCTTACAAACATATTTGTAATATCCTGCTTTAATTTAATACACTTACAGAAATGACATTCTTAGAATTTCTCCACTGAGAGCTATTGAGGCCTGGTCACTAAATGGCAACAATTTTTAAAAAAATAGGAGCCTAAGAGGTTAGGCTTTTTAGCCCATACTTCAGCATCTGAGTGAATAGCCAAAGGTCCCAAAGTTATGAACACCCAGGAGCTCCCACTGAGGGCAAGGTAAGGGAAACTACCAGTATGTTAAATTCTGTATTATAAACCTACTCTAAGCAGGTTAGACAACATGCAGCTTCAAATGTTAGCCCCCTTGAGTCTGTTTACACTAGGCCTCCCATCATTGCTACCATAATGGAGTTGAACTGGTGATAACATCAGTGAAACATTTTTGGCCAAGAAGCCTACGGTTGAAATCCTCTTTTTGTGATCAGCCCTTTTTCCATTTTGCATTAGTCATGATCATGATATTTAAACACAGTATACAGACCTGACTGACTTTCAACAAAATAGTTTTCAGCGAAGGGGGAAGAAAAATATTAGACAGCAGGCAACCATTTAGGCAGGGCAAGGAAAAATTAAGTTCTAAGTCATTATTGAAATTGGGGGCTTGATCAATCCCTCTGCAAGGAATCAGGGAAGTGGAAAGTGCTGGTATGTACAGAATTATCCTCTCTTTGTCCAGTCCTAGAAAGGCCCCTCTGAAACATTAAGATTGAAGAACTTGGGTCAGACTCAGGCGAATGGTAAATCTGTGTAGCAGCAGCTCCTCACAGTAATGTGAGGATTCCCTGCGTAAGATGTACCAGTCCTGTCAATCTTATCTGACAGGGTGAACACTTCTGCCAAGTGAATTGCCCCACAGACAGAGTTCAGGGGCACCAGCACCTTCTGTATGGGATTGTGCTTCCCTGAAAAATTGGGAAGCAGTGCAGCAGTATTGGGCTATGAATATGGGTAACCTTAATTTCTCTGGATCTCCTGAGCCACACAGTTGAGGAAAATGAATCTTCTGCTCATTCCAACAGTGGGACTAACCCACCAAAATTCATTATAGTGATATGGAGGAAACTGTTTGAACACCCATATAGTTTCCTAACCCCATGTGGAAATTGCCTATGTAGGCGAGAATATGCACAAAGGACGTCAGAAACAAGGTGAGTGAGGTAATATCTTTTATTGGACCAACTTCTGTTGGTGGATGGAACAAGCTTTCAAATGTCACAGAATTCTTCAGATTGGGAGGAGGAAACCGGATGTTCCAGTTAAATAAAAAGGTGGGACAGATTGTTAAGCATAAGGATTTGTCATATAGTAGAAGACCACTTAAAATGAAGAGGTTGTGAGTCACTCCAAACAGCCTGACATGAGGTTTGGCTACAAGGATGGAGAATGTGAGGCCTGGTCTACACTTACCTTCAAATTTGGTGGTAGTTGATGGGATTTATGTAAGCTACACAGAGTAACTTGCATAACTCCTGTCGACTTTGTAACTTCTCTTCTACGTGGCATCTTCATTGTGCTGCGCCACTTCAGGGGGAGGTTTTAACATGTCGACTTCCGGATCAATTGAGCAGGTATTCACTGACCGCTCAGTTGATCCAGATAGATTGATCTAACGGTGGCAAATTTGCTGCTGTCAGTGAAGACGTACCTTAAGCCTGTGATAGGCAAAGTAGGAAGCACTCCAGGCGGCGTGGCAGGAAGATTTGTGATTTTCCAGACCTTTGCTGCTGGAGATAGGACCCAGGACTGGAACCCAGAATAGAGAGTGGTCTTGGTTTCCCCTAATAGCCACTGATTAGTTGTACAACTTTGGCAGTGGAGTTAAGAACTGCTTGGGGTTGTGCAGAAAACTGTGATAGTTCCCCAGAAAAGGACTCGTGATTTAGCCTGAGGGCTAAGCCATGAAGATGATATATGGCAGATTCTGAGGAGCAAGAGAGTGGCTATAGACCAAGAGAGTGAGACGATGGGCCAAGGAACCGTAAGAAGAGAGTGTCAGGCCAAAAGCGCTCATCTCCAGAGCAGCCAGGAAAAGGCGCCACCTGAAGTGAGTAGAGGTCCCTGTGACTGGGCCATAGTTCATGGTTTTTAGTGTCTAGCAAAGTTATGAATTTAAGTTCTGAGGCTTATTTTCTTGGAGGTCTTGTGCAGGTTTCCTTTGAGGATGAGGGCTGAGACATAAGATATGGAGTAATCATTTTATTAAGTGTTTGCCCACAGGTGATAGGGTGTTTTTGTCTTTCATCACTTTTCTGTGTGAGTTAATCTGAGAGCATAGTGATTATATGGTTTCAACCACATATTTGTTGGGGCATTTGATGAGGTCTACCACATGTTGTGTTAGGCATGTGTAGGATCCATGGATCTTGAAAGGTGTGTTTGGAAAGGGGTAGTGATCATCATAGCAGTAGTGATGTCTACAGGTTTTGCATCTGTTATGGCAGCATCTGGTGTCATTTGAGGTGGTGTTTTCTGGTCTGTTGGGAGCTGACTGAACGAAACTAGCTCTTTGCGTGGTTAGAGGTTTGGGGATGGTTTCTGAGAGCCCTGATATTCCTTCAGTAAGAGTGCCATGGCCAGATATGAAGGGTCTGGGTTTCCTTGTTTGTGTATCTTGGGAAGCATGTAGAATGTCCATGGAGTAGGTTTTTAGGGATGAGATTGCAGAATTTCTCTTGGCGTTGTTTGGGGAAGGATTTAATGATATCCTTAAATTCTTGTGTGAACTGTGGTGTGTGATCTTCTTTGAGTTCTTCATAGTAAGGTGATGTCAGAGCATTGTCAGTTGACCCTGTTGATGTAGTCATCACTATTGAAGACTGTGATGGTACCCCCTTTGTCTGCTAGTTTGATTTGCTATCTGGTGGTTCAATTTTAGAGACTATATAGCTATCCTCTTGGTGCTGGAAAGATTGTGGTGGATGTAAAGATTAAGGATTTCATAGGATTTTTTTCCGGTGTAGAATTCCTTGAGGTGGGCAGAAGTTCATTCCCTTGGAGAGTGCAGATAATCTGGTTCTGGTGAGGGGTGGTCTTGACAGGTTGACATTGGTGTGTCATGTAGTGTACATATGGTGGTTTCTGATGTCAGGGTTTCTCCCAGAGATGGTGTTCTATTGGTAGTGAAGTTGGATTATCAGGGTTGGTTGTTTGATAGTTGTTTTGGGTTACCTGCGTGTTCTCCAGGTAACTTTCCTGATTTTTTTTTTCCTTCAAGTGCGTGGAAGCATGTGGTGATTTCTTGTTAGAGGTGGTCCCATCTGGACCATCTGAGGCGCAGGAAATAGTTCTTCAGGTTTTACTGAAGTCCTTCTGAAGAGCTATACAGCATATTTGGAGTTGTGTGTAGTGTTCAGAGGGATACCGGTGAAGAGTTTTTGGAGATGATGTTCTGTTTCTTGCACTTGTTTTGGAAATAGATGTCACTGTTAAATTTGTCTGTTTCTTCATGATGTAGAATTTCCATTTTATATGAGTATAGATAATGCCAGATTATTTGAGCAACAAAGTTGTTAGTAGCATGACCCATCCTCCTGTTTAACCAGGACAAGCACACAACTGGAGGGCATGCTCACTGTAACACTACGAAATCCTACAGTAATCAATCTCCTAAAGGCTATTCAGCATTCAGTAATGATTTTTCTGCAAATACACTATAGATGCATCTTCATGACAGATCAAATAGCTGGTGACAGACTGTTGATTAATACAGAGCGTGTTAATACACAGGACAGCTGGAAGCTGACTGGATGTTCAGTCAAAGGTTAAACAAGTCTCACACTCTCTCTTTCACTCACTGCGCACTGGAGGAAGAATTAGGACCTTTGCCCTTAATTCAGTCACTTATAAATTTCCTCCACAAATGAGAAAAAAATTGGACTTAATCATATGCAGCAGTTAACGAAATAGGCATCTAAGCCTTTAATTACAACCAATACCTGAGACATACTACAGTAAGCTGTAAGAAGACTTAATATGAATATCTTCAACACAGGGACTGCTTGATTACCAAAGGGAAAATCATTCATCTTCTTTTTGGCCTATTGGTGGTGTAATTGCCAGAGATATTTTAGCACGGTATCCAAAGAATTATGATACTGTCTGCCAGGGTTTTACTAATGTAGCTAACAAGCTTGATGAGGGATAGTTTGTTGTCATTTGGAGACTTGTTTGATTCTGATCAGAACATAATCTTAAATCTTATATCTCTCAAGCATGTCAATATTGCTGGGTATCACTTACAACCAGACTCCACTCAAGTCCATCACAGAATCCTGCTAGACCAGCTTTAACTATAAACAATACAGCAGTGCCTAATACTGATGAGATATTTGACGTCTGCATGCACGTGCATAGATACTATTAAACTTACTGTTATACGGATGATACTAACAGAAGTATGGGTAAATGATAATCTAATGATATCTGAGTCTGTTCAGCCTGTTTTCTGCATCAGGACAAGAATGCCAAGTACATCAAAAATGTATTCTTCATCGATACAGCATGAGCAAGGGACATAATGTGGTGCAAATGACTTGCACACTTTTGTGCATTTTGTTGGAAGAATGAACGTGGTTTTCTACGCAAGAAGCAGGGTCAGTGCCAAATTTCTTAGTCAGCGTGCTCCCCTCTAAAATACATTCCAACGGGAGCACAAAAAGAGCAAGTTAAAACTCCCTGAGCCTGCTTCAGTATGGATCTTTTCCATTGTGCAAGTAGGAGTGCAGCAAATAATGGTGCCTGTGGAGTAGTCAACTGCTCCTTGTGGGCCTGTGAGTACCTATTAGAAATGTATTATATGACTGGTGTGATACAGTGATTGTGCCTGTTAGGCACAGGCATGCTTTATAAGTGAAAAGGATGTTAAATGAAAAGCAATCTGAAACAAATGCCCTCACCATCTTCATTGCCCATGCTGACTTTGCTGACTGTCAACTGATTATATGAATCACTGCCTGGTTGTCCCATCAGAAACAAAATCTGCTTATTTCTGAATTCCTCACCCTGATAATGACTATAACCAATACAGGAAGAAAAAAACCCAGATATGTATTATCCTTTTTTATACCTTGTGCTGTCCAATTTGCTGGCCACTTCTGTGCACCTCATTTCCCTTGGAAATATACTCCAAAACCAATTTTCCCTAGAGGCATAAGGCTGTACCAGAAGCTCTGTTCTCATTGTCCAGTTGGCTCACCAGATAAATGCCCCATTAAATTGACTGAGGAATGTCTCCCATACCCTCAAAAAAGCTTTCATTTCCCTGGCTGTTCTGATAAAATGAGGAGGTTCCCTGACCCCAGTGACAGAGGATGCATGCCATGCAACAAAGGTCCTTCCTGGAGCAGCCAATTTACAAGCAAACTTCAGGCACCCTGAAATCACCTGTGACTGCATGAGTGTGATTTCCCTATGACCCTGAATTGCCTGTATCAACGCCCTTAGAAAATTATCCAGTTTCTCCCAGAATAGCAGTGGTACACCCTGCATTGTGTGTAACTTAATCTGCAAATATGTCATCGTCTGTTTTATCAAAGGCCAACGTGTCTGGCCAGTCTCTGAAAAGCACTTAATAGGTGGGCACATTTAACTATCCTCAATTGTCCTTCAAAGAGGAAATCATGCAGTTAATGAACCACCTGTTCTAAGCCAGTTTCCCTCGCAATCATCCATTCTTCCATCATACTAAACTTAAAAGCTGAGCAGAAAGTGGAACAGCCCACTGACAACGTTGAGTAAACTTCAGATTGGAAAACTAACAACTCAGTCTTTGAGATGAACTGAAATGCAGACTTAATGTCACACTTTACTAACTGCACTCCTTGGCCACATCACTTTATCAGGGCTACTGCCATATCAAATTAGGAACACTAAACTGAACCGAGATTAGGCTCAATACTGTCATTAACAGAGGAGCCCTGTGGGTATAGCAAATGGTGCATAATTCTGAACTCTTCAACCTTTTTTCAGAATCAAACCAGGAGTGAAAGCTATAGGTCCAGCTTTGGTGAACTCCTGAAAGGGCCAGCCACCCTTTTATCAGCTACTGTTACTGTTACTGATTGATTGATTGGAACTATATCTTCAAAACCTTCAATGATCTTAAATATTTAAATGTACATGAAATTTCTCTCCTTCATATGGATTCTGAGCAATTGACTAAAAATCACTTCAAATATAATCCTCATCTTTTTTGTTAGGTTAGTGCAACAACATAACCCTTAATGCTTCTAATTTAATTGGAAATGGTGCTTTTGTCCACATTTCAACTTCTACCTGCTGTTCCAGCTGAAAGCCTGTGCCTCTGAAGACCACCTCTCCTTCCTCTGGTTGGGCCTTTGTTTTGTAACAAGTTGTGCTTTGTGTTGCCTGCCCCCCACTGCGCACATCCACTGTGCATACTCATCTCTACAATAAGAGTGAAAACATTGTCCTTAATTAAAATCAAAACATGTATTAGACTTAACTTCCCCTCTTGTTACCTGAGATTTCAGGACTAGTAACCCACCATTTATAAAAAACCTATGTGGTCAGACACAATAGGGTCTGAAATTCAAGCCACAAACCCTGGTCCTTCCTACCTCACAATCGAATCTGATCATCAGCTGCTCTTTCTAAATTCCTTAATTCTTAACAATGCCATGTCCCCCTACAAGGCATGCCCATGTGCTAGAAGGTCCATATATTTGGGAAGAGGAATACATTCCTCGACACTCTGTTTTCAATATCACATTTTTTTAATATGAGAAAAGCCAGGGTGCAATTATTTATAATCTAAACCAACTTTCACTTTTCTTTAGCATTCTTTTTCACATCATCATCATCCTTGTCGTCATCTCTAAATGGGAGGGTGAAAATGTTAATGTATCCTCCTTTCCAAATCTTTTCTTTAATCACCTTTGACCTAAGTCAAGTCCCATCTATGACCGGCCATTGCTATCTGGGGCTGGTGGTGTCCCTATAATCTGATCTATGCTTCTGGGGCCTGCTGTGGGATGCTGTCTTCACCCCGCAACCATGTTAAAAGTGCTCTTGCCTCAGATGGGGAAAATACCTGCTCCCGTCATGATCCTTAGCCTTTCAGCCCAGAGAGGAACCAGAGAGTCAGGTAACTTTACCAATCCATCACAGAAATGTATGGTAACAGTTACAGATCCGCTCAGACCAGCAGCACGGAAGAGAGGGAAAACGCTGATGCTCCCAGCCATAGAGGTGCCATATCTCCTTGTCGAGCCACTGGAGCAAGTTGTCACTGCCACCATTGCTATAGGAGGGTCGCTCAGAGATCTAAGTCCTTGCAGACCCCTTTGAATCAGAGTCCATGGGGAGAAGGGGTGATAGGGAAAGTTGCCCAGCTCTTGTTCCTACTTTCCCAACCTGCATGGTTCTGTTCCCCTGCCTCTTCCAATGTTGCCCATGTGTTTCTGTGATCCAGGCATGGCTAAGCAGCACTGGTTCCTTGCAGCTAACTGGAAAGTCTGGTGCTGCAGTAAAATACCCATGACTAGCCAGTGTCAGCTGACTCAGCCATGCAGGACTTGGGCTCTTGGGCTATAAAATTGCAGTTTAAAAATGTTGGGTTAGGGGTGGGCTCTGAGGGTACCAGACTCTGAATCTCTACATGGCAATTGTATAGCCCAAGAGCCCAACCCAGCTGATGCAGACCAGCCACAGATGTTGCTTTGCAGTGTAGTCATACCCTTAGAGGCTTCTGAAAAGCCTCATCTTAGCTTTAATAGGCAAGGTGGGGTGGGGTGAGGGAGCACAATCAGTTAGCCACATACCCCTTTGCCCAGCCAATGGCTAATCAGACAACCAAAGAGCAGTGGCCCCCTCCCCTTCCTGCCCCACATGTGTTTTGGGCTTCTCTTCTTCCCTGCCAGATTCTCCCTTGCTAAAGGCAGTGAGAGGGCAATGTAACCATGTGGTACAGTGTGAACAACATCTGTTGCAACAAAAAATAGACCCCACAGCTGACAAGCATGCACTCCTATAATAGAACTGATGGTGTAGACACAGGAAAGTGTTTCTTATAATGTACCTCTGAGTTATCTCAATTGTTATATCTCATGGGATTATGGACTGCATTGCCACTGTTCACTTATCTATGCTTGCTTCTACTGGTGCCATCAGTTCCCACTACCTCTGTGCTATACATAGCATAGATTGCACATCTGAGACTATTTCTATAGTTACGGTCAACCTACAGGGATCATAAATGGGTATGCTTTTTTTTTTTTTTTACACAGTGCCTCTACTTTATACAATGGTACTAACGCTCACAATTTTATTATGAGTATCATGACATTTGGTGTGTGTTTGTTTTGTCTTGTTTTTTTTCCTTAAAGCCCCAGCTCCTGAAAGTCAAGTGGGTATGCGAGAATCTCAGCTTTCATATATATATTTTTTTAAAAATAAGTTTCTAGTGCTCATGATCGCAAAGAAAAATTTGAAAATATGATACCAAGGCTCAAATTAAAAAAAAAAAAAAAAACCTATCCCCTTCCCCTGATTTATTTTTTTTAACTCATGATTTCATAACTGATCTCAAGATTTTTTGAAAGCCTGAGTAATACTGTTTGTATCTGCAACACCACTGTCTGGAAATCCAGTAGCCACCAATCATGTTGTAAATTTACATGGAGTTGCTATAGTGAAGGATTGCAGTTAACAGTTTGGAGTAAATTTTGGACCTGCTTTTCCATGCATTTGTACTTCAAAGGGCATGATCAGGCTATCTGTTTGGTGAAAAACAAACAATTATAAACTACAGTAATTGTTTCTACCCAGTGCTCAAATGTTACAAAGGATCTTTGCCTTTGTGTCTGATATTTAGCTTTGCATATGAGGGAGAGAATGAGTGAGTGAAAGAGGGAGAGATTTCACAGTAAGAGGATGCATTTGGCAAGAGCACAGAATGGTAAAATCAACATCTCTCTCAATAGGGGTATGTACAGTACACAAAGCTTCCCAATTTATCAATATTAGTTGTAGTATTATGGCAGTGAACAGTGGTTACCAGAGGAGGAGTAATGGAAAGACTAGATCATCAGGGGAACAAAGGGCTATAAAACCTATTGGGTTTACACTACACCACAGATTTGCTGAAATGACAGCTTCAGAAGGAAGTAGCACTAAATGTGATGCCTTGTCAGCAATATAGCCATAAAATACCAGATGCTGTGACCTGCCTCGTGCAGCACTAATCATACATTATCTTCAGGGAGTTCAGCACACACTTATAGTTAACAAATAACATAGGCTACATTTTATCTTTACAATCTTCCCTAAAGGGCATTGCATAGCTGCACTGCCCCAGGAGCAGCCTGAGAAGGGAATTTTTATTCTGAAAGTCATAATTCTTTCCCTGACAGCCCTTTAGCTCTGTGGGGGAAGTTATCTGCTATTTGTATAATGGTGACTGGGGCGGGGGGGATCCTTCTCATTCATAGTATTTTTTCATAGCGTTGTAGAGCCTCGTCCCGTATTTTCTGTGTTAAGCCCATAACTTCTGTTTGAGCTATAGCATATCTTTTAAAAAGACAGGTAATCTTGATTTAAAGATGTCAAGTGATAGAGTAACCACCATGTCCCTGGGTAAGTTATTACCCTCATTAAAACTTGCACATTATTTCAAGTCTGAATTTGTTTAGCTACAGCTTCCAACCACTGGATCTCACTCTTTTTCTGCAAGGTTAAAAAGCCCATCTACATACAAGAGTGGCAATACTGGGTCAGACCAGTGGTTCATCTGGCCTAGTACCATGTCTTCTGACAGTGACCACTGCCAGGTGCTTCAGAGGGAATGAACAGAGCAGGGCAATTCCCAAGTGAGCCATCCTCTGTCATCCATTCCCAGCATCCGACAGTCAAAGGCTTAACACCCTTGACACGCAAAGCATAGGATTGATTATCTTGGCTAATAGCCATTGAAGAACCTATCCTCCATGAAAGTTCTCTTCCATGTCAGTATTTGAAGACTGAGGAACTCACCTCAGTCTTTTCTTGGATAAACTGAATTGATTGGGCTTCTTTAATCAATCACTAAGGCATGTTTTCTAGACTTAAGTCATTGTGTCTCTTTTCATCACCCTTTCCAATATCCTTTTTGAAGTGTGGACACCAGAATGGGACATGATATTCCAGTAATGGTCTCGCTGATGTTATATACTGAGGTAATACCATCTCCCTACTATTTCCTGTTTATGCATCCAGGATCATGTTCACGCTGTTAGCAACAACATTGCATTGGGAGCTCATGTGCAATTGGTAATCTACCATGATCCTTAAATCCTTTTCAAGGTCACTTCAATCCAGAATTCTGTCTCCCATCTTGCATGTGAGGCCTACATTCTTTGTTCCTAGGGGAAAAATATTTAAAAATAAAAGTTAAAAGTGTGTAATCATTCTAGTCTGAGCAATGTTAATTTTGAGAGAGAAAAAAAATTGGTATTAAAACAAATAGTCCCTGGTTGTATTTCTTAAGATGTAAATGATTTAAAAAAAAATCCGATAAACAAATCTTAACATCTGACCAAGTCTCCCCAGTAAAATGCAAGAGATTCATGTATATCCTCTTTATTATAAGGAGTTATAAACATTAATAGTACTGATGATAGTAAGTATATGCAGGAGATCCTCCACAGACTTCAGTTTGCCCATCTATAAAAGAAAGATAATAATACTTACCTACTACAGTAGGTATTGTAAGTTTTTAACTAATTAATGTCTGCAAAGTGCTTTGCCACCTTTGCATTGGAAATGCTATAGAAATGGTAGCTAGTAATAGTAAGCAGTTAGCAAATACCATGATAACAGGAGTAATTCAGGTTTTGATGCAATCACTGACCCATGAATAGTTTATTTTGAATCTGTATCAGTCATGCCTTGCATTATAGAACTCAGTTTTTCCTTCCTTTTGCACCATCTCTGAGAGAGCATGGTGTCATTGGCTAGTCATTACAAACAGCTTATTGTGTTCTATAACAGTACGACACTGCCCTGCACGATTGGAAGGCATGTGTAATCATTCAAGGGCAACTGCCTGAGGTATTACAAAAATGTTTCTACATTTTTGTATGAGGAAAAGTGTACCATCTAACCCTAATATCTTAATGATGCAGCCTCACTGTTGTAAGCTCTCTGTGTAGCCATTCTAAGCCGATGGGACTCCCTTCGGCTTAATTATTCCAGCCCCTGCAAGCAGCAGTAGCTATGTTGAAGGGAGAAACTCTCCCGCCAACATAGTGCTGTCTACACTGGCGCTTAAATCGGCATAAATTATGTCGCTCGGGGCGGTGACTAATTTACACCCGAGTGACAAAACTTTTGGCAATTTATGCTGTAGTGTAACCATAGCCTGAGTTACGTATTTCGGCATTGAGCCTCCAGGGTGGTGTCCCCCCTGGTTCTGTCCTCTGCACAGAGGTGTATTTCACCCCAAATTAACAACAAAATATGTAAAAACCATAAATATATAGGTTAGATAGATGGAGAGCAAAAATTACTGCTCATAGACTGCAGTATTTGGCATTATGACATATATGGATGTGGAAGCAAGTTGTTATAGTTAATGGCTCTGAAAAGACGGATTTTTTGTTGTTGTTGTCCTCAGAGGCAAAACACAAATGTAAAATATATGCTAATACTAATGCAGAAAACTCAACCCCCATATTTTTAAAATACAAACTACATTATTGGAGGATAGATTGACTCCTGGGAACGGGAGGGTGATTCAGAGGCAAAGGACTGAGAACAAACATTCACTTGATGTTTTTTTCATTTTTCCATTTATTTGTTTGCTTTTGTCATTTAAACACGTTGTCATAGAATTTAATATGCTGTTTTTCTGGCCAGCGACCTGCACATCAGAGGAGGCCATGAGCCCGAACCTGCAATAAGTTGAGGGTGCCCCCCACCTCACAGGATGAGAATCCATATGCATCACTTCCAGACATGAGAAGAACTGTAGCCACACATTTCATAAGCATTACGGCGCTACTATATTTGTAATCTTATCCCAGAATATTATTGCCTTTTGCTAGGTTACTGTCAAAGCATCTAAAATTATGATGCTTTATTCCCTGTTAGAAGCGTCTAACTGAAATCTGTTACTTACTAGATATCTTTTCTCTTCCATCATGTTCACAGCTTGGTTGCTTTTTGTTGGTTTGTTCCTGAGTGCTAGCATTAATCATTCTTTTGGGCAAAAAATAAAATAAAGCATTGAACTATTTGTTAGAGCGGGAAAATGATGTAAAGAATTGTATAGACTTTAAAAATATATATAATCAAATGTTTGGCCTACTATTCTTGACAATCCCCAGTTTATTATGACCAGCTCTAGGCAGCTTGAAACACTTTGTGTGTAATACTGTCAACAGAATGGAGGTTAAAATGTTTGCATATGGTATTCACAATATTGATTAGGCAACACAAATTGGAATCTAATCTTATTGAGTTAAAATTGTTTTATTTAGGAACTGCCAATAAATCTTTGAAAATCAATTTCTGTTTACCCTTTTCTGAATAAAAATCTTAAAAAACAGAGTAAAATCTCATGATGTTGCAGTTTATGGAATCTGTTTAGAGGAGGGTTTTGTAACATTGAAGCTATATAGGCGTTGCCTCTGATGAACTAGGGAAAGGCCAACAGAATGACTTGACCTCCTAACAATTCTGGGTGCAACAATGTCACCTTCAAACCTGTGACAAAATCAATCATCAGTAGAAACATGGGGTCAAACATCACCTGGTCCTAAGTAAAATAATCACAAATTCAGGCTTTTAACTTGAGATTATATCTTTTTAGCTCTATTCAAATGTATTAAAGTAGGGAAATGAAAATGGCTTTATAGCTGTGGTCTCTAATTTATAAAGAATAGCTAGCATTTGTACAAATGTAGTGAGAAAAATCTATTGTAATTTATAATACAGGACCAGATCCTCAGGTCAATGGAGTTACTATGATTTACTGAAGCAATTGATCTGGCCCCAAGAGTTTTTTTTTTTTTTTTTTTGGGGGGGGGGGGGGGGGGAAGAAGGCAGCAGTGACCGGTTTTACTTAGGTTACAGAGATTACTACTGTTCGCAGGCTGGCTAAGTCATACTTTCATATAGAAATTCTAACCAACTGAAATTAACGCAACTTCACATTTCATAAGTTTGACATTTTAAAACTGTATTTTTGTGTGTCGTACAGGTACTTCATTCCCAGTTTCTGAAGCTGTTGAGGAGGGTAGGGTTTACAGTGGAAAAGGAGACAATACCTCAAGTAAAAAGAGGGGTTGGCTTCTTAAATAAACACAGTTTATTAACTTAAATTTAAAGGCTTGATTTAAAGAAATGCTATCCACCTTGTGTAGACTCAAATGCAAATTTCATAGAAAAGCAAATTCTCTTTAAGCACCTTCAAAGAATGCTATAATTTATTTGTTTAGACAAATCATTTGAATGCTATGTCAAATTCTAACCACCACATCTCTCTCGTGTGTGTATATATATCTAGTATGTAAGGGTCCAAAGAGAGGTCATGACAATTAATGGAGGCATGAAAAAGATTTCGTATGAAGACAGATTGACAAAACCTAGACTGTTTGGATTAGAGAGGAGATAAATAAGAAGGACAGGACAAAGATATAATTAGTCCATTGCACACAGAAGTCAAAAGCTTCTGTTTACTTTTTTCTTATAATAAAAGAACACAGGGATATTCAGTAAAATGGAAAGGCAACACATTCAAAACTGATAAATTGAAATACTTTTTGAGCACCTGGTAATTAACCCAGGAAAGACACTGCTATAAAACAATACTATGGTGGGGGGCAATGCTTAATTTGTGCCTGGGCGTGGCAATTCAGAACCTCCAGCACCCTCTGGGCTTGCCGTGTCAATTATGAAAGTAAAAGAAATTGCTGGAGCCCCAGCACCTAATTGCTCGAGCACCGACAAATTAAGCAAATTAAGCACCGACAAAGTGGGTTTCTGCCCACGAAAGTTTATGCCCAAATACATTTGTTAGTCTTTAAGGTGCCACAGGACTCTCGCTGTTTTGCTAAAAACAGACTAACACGGCTACCCCTCTGGAACTAAGCACCAGTGGGGGCACAGATCTCTGTTCCAATCTCTCTGATGTTTGCTCCTGCTAGAAGGGAATAGGTCACCTTGTTACTCCTTGAAATATTCAGCTAATAGATTAAGGCAGAAGTTTTCAACCAGAGGTATGCGTACCCCTGGGGGTACTACAAAGTATCATAAGGGGTATGCAAGAGGATTGGGGTGACCGCCTGGGCTCCGCTCCAGACCCGGTGGGAGGCTGCAGCCCGCCTCCCGGCTGGGAGAAAGAACTAGGTGGGAGGCGGGTGGTTGCAGCCTGCCTCCCAGCTGCACACCAGACTGGGCGGGAGGCAGGCAGTTGTGTACTAGAGGGGCCAGGACCCTGGGCACCGGCCTGTGGGGAGAGGGGGCACCGGGCCAGCCTTTCATGATGCACAGCTGGGAATCTCCTACGCACCCCCATACCGGCTCTACATCATGAAGGACTGGCCCAGCACCCCACCCCCTCATGCTGGGAGTGAGCCCACCCAGTCTGAGCTGGCACTGGGCTGCAGGGTTGGAGCGGGAGAGCCAGGCGCCATGCAGCAGGTAACTGCAGGGGAGATGGCAGAGGCCGGCCAGACCCAGGCTCCACCACCCTGCGCCAGAAGTAAGGTATGGGGCATGTTTCCCCCTCTCCGCAGCTACAGACCCCCCTTCCCCAGGGCAGCTGAGGGGGGCAGCGCCATCTTGTGGGAGCTGGAGACCCCTCCCAGCCCTGCATGGAGGGAGGGGTATGAGGATGTTGGAGGGGCCCAAATGCAGGCTTGGCCCCCGGGTGCCAAATGCAGGCTTGGCGCCTGGGCACTGGAGACCAGTGTATGCCACTGGAGCCAGCAAGAAAACCATGAAGGGGTACTTCAGGTGAAACCTTGACACCATAGGGATACAATTTCTAAAAAAGGTTGAATACCCACTGGATTAAGGCACAGTTAACCAGAATTACATTTACTTTTACACTGTTACTAACATTTTGTCACAACAATATGATACAATAGTAATTTATTAAAATGTGAATTCATATAGTTCAACTGTCAGGTACTGTACCTTTAAAGTGTATAAGGAAAAAGAGTACACATATGCTTAGAGAGCAGTGTGTGAACATGATCATCTTACTATGCTTATAAACAGAAGAAAAAAAGAACATGACCACAAGGACAAGGCAAAAGAAGAGACTGGATAGTGGAAGAGAACAGGAACAGGTTTACTGCAATGGAAAATGAGGAGGAGAAACAGGCAGGAGATGGAATGGCAAAGAAGAGGAGAAGGGAAGTCTTTCCCAGGACAAGAGAGGCAGAGATGATGGAGATAGAGAGGGATCAGATCCCTATACTGGGGACTTCAAGAGAAAACAGAAAGAAGGAAGAAAACAGTAGGAGGAAACCTGAGAATCACACCAAAAGCAGGAAGAGGCAGGTTTATATGTTTAGGGATTCTGTACTTAGGCCATGTCTATGCATATGGCGCTGTAGCTGTGCAGCTGTACCGATACGAGTGGCAGAAGCTCACACGCCGACAGTGCTGTGCACACAAATGCAATTTATGTCACTCAGGGGAGGGTGGAATATTCACACCTCTGAAGTTTTCCTATCATAGGCTGTAGTGTAAACATAGCCTGAGAAGCACTGACGGCCTGTCACCAGAGCGGATCCAGAGAACTGAAGCATGCATTGTCTGCTTGGAAGAAGGTTACAAAATATGGACCTGAGGCTGAAAAGGATCCTGATGGGAGCAGGAAAAATGCACTGACTGTTCGTCATGTCAAGGCAAATAATATTGCCAGTTTCCTGCTGGAACAGTTCAAGGATGATTACACCAGGTTAGGAAAGATGCTCAAAGACGTGGAAGCTCAGGTGATCTTCAGTGGAATTCTTCTAGTCCCTAGAGAAGGAGGGTGAAGGCCTGACAAGATAATGAAAATCAACAGATGACTCAAGATCAATGCTATCAGGAAAGTTTTGGATGTTGAACTATTGGGAGGCATTCATGGAAAGAGGACTCTTCTTGGCTGGCTGGAAAGACAAGCTTTAAACTAGGAAAAGGGCAAGGAGAAGGTTGGGAGAAACTTGTGTAAACTCCACACCTGATTATAACATGCAGGAAGAAGAAAATCAGTTAAACAAAGATACAGTAAACGAACACCAGGTGTATAGACAGCAACCTAATCCAACTAGGAAACTGGGTGAGGACAGAGAAAAATAACTGAGCTGTTTGTACACTAATTTGAGGAGCCTGGGCAACAAAATGTAGGAACTAGAATGTAGTATGTGAAATCAGATATTATAGGTATAACAAATTCATGGTGCAATAGCAATCATGACTGGAATACAGATCTTGAAGAGTGTATACTTTTCAGGGAGGTAGCATCATACATCATTGATGTAGTAGACTGTAAAGAAATAATCAATAGCATGGATTAAACAGAATTAGGTGAGTTCAAAATCACTTTGGAGCAGAATTGTAAAAGAAGGTCTATGGGGTAGTGTTAGAGTCTGTTATAATGGCCCAAATATCCTCTCTCATGGAAAAACCTGTGGGAGGAGGGTTCTGGAGAGGAAATCTCCTTGAGGATCTCCTCGCAAAATTCAACCCAGCAGTGGGTAGAGTTACAGTCCATCATGGAATAAACTAGGTGGCCTATCCCCAAACCTGCAACTCTTGATGGACTCTGTGGAAGGACAGAATATTATATGCAAGGACCCTGTGCCTCCACATCAATTTTGCCCCTGTGGATCCCTGCCTGCCCAGCCCAGCTCCATTGTAAAATGGTGGTTTCAGATGTTGGATAAACATACAACTCCTTACATTATTTAGACTTATCAGCCCTGAAATTTTCTTCTAAACCTAAGCTTTCTGAAACTGAAGTGACATAATATTACCCTATGACGATTCAAGGGAACATACATCGTGCGCAGTGTTAGAAAGTATAATGAATCTTTTTGGTTTAGTGCTGTGGTAAAGGCAGTTATGCACATGCTTTAACAGTATATTAATTGTATAGAAATACAGATGCACAGATTACTTACACTAAAATGCTATGTAATTGTGTAGAGTACTTGAAATTGGTAAGAAATATTCCTAAACCCCAACCTCTGCTTTGAAATCGACAAGTCAGAGGTTGAAACTTAAATATTGACAAAAGCCTTTTTTGGACATTTTCCTTATAACCAGAAAGACTTTCCATTGCTTTATGAACAGGACATCAAAACAACATAACAACACTGTTAAGCATGTCTCTGATATTACATCTTAGACAATACATAGAAGTGTATGAATGCCACAAACTTGAGCTGAATGCCACTGAATCACTGAATGCCACTGACATTTCATTGATTAGATGTTATATTCTAAGAATAAAAGAATTGAGAATCTAGTGACCAATTTAAAATATGTGAAATAAGTTTACAAATTAAAAGTGCAGAAAATAACTGAAGCACCCATTTGAAAGATTCCAGGTTTAGAGTTTTTCTGAAGATACAGAAAAAAATCTCTAATGGGATTTGCTCATTTCCAGGCAGCTGTAGGTTACTTTGAACCTTATTCTTCTTGTTCTAATGGATGGAAATTAGTCAACGTTTTGCATTTACTCTCTGAGAAGCAGTAAGTTTTTTTTATCATTTCAGTTAAAAAATTTCTTTCCATGACCCATATGGCAGGTTGTACATACTCCCTGCAGCTTTAATAACCATAAAGTTATTTGCAAAGGAGTAGCTTCTAACTAAGAGCTTTGTTCCCTCCTGTAACATCAGATACATTTGCTTTCACTTCAAGGATATGTTTGAGTTTTTAGTTCAAGTATGCATTACCATTTGCTACAAATCAAAGAGCAGCTTTTTCAATTCTGATTCATACCTGTAAATCTCAGGGAATAAGAGCAACAATTTCTGGCTTTTTCCCCCCTCCTCCTCCTCTTTGATTATACCATATAGTTGAGGAATAACATTTGGCAGGAGATGCAGTTGCTGAGACAGAGCTTCATGTCTTTGGCATGTGCTCAGATGTACAATGAGACCAAAAGTGAAGAGCCTCCAAGCACTTAAAAACCTAGTTGGTTATCTCATAGCAATCACATGCACTAGGTTATTCTACCTATAAAAGGTAGATTTTTTAAAATGTCATAGGAGTAGAGGATTTCATAGAATCATAGAATATTAGAGTTGGAAGGGACCTCAGGAGGTCTTCTAGTCCAACCCCCTGCTCAAAGCAGGACTAACCTCAGCTATATCATCCCAGCCAGGGCTTTGTCAAGCCTCAGCTTAAAAACCTCTAAGGATGGAGATTCCACCACCTCCCTAGGTAACCCATTCCAGTGCTTCACCACTCTCCTAGTGAAAAACGTTTTCCTAATATCCAACCTAGACCTCCCCAACTGCAACTTGAGACCATTGCTCCTTGTTCTGTCATCTGCCACCACCGAGAACAGCCTAGCCCCATCCTCCCTGGAACCCCCTTTCAGGTAGTTAAAGGCTGCTATCAAATCCCCCCTCATTCTTCTCTTTTGCAGACTAAACAAGCCCAGTTCCCTCAGCCTCTCCTCATGAGTCCTGTGCTCCAGCCCCCTAATCATTTTTGTTGCCCTCCGCTGGACTCTCTCCAACTTGTCCACATCCTTTTTGTAGTGGGGGGCCCAAAACTGGACACAATATTCTAAATGAGGCCTCACCAATGCCGAATAGAGGGGAATAATCCCGTGACCTGCTGGCAATGCCCCTCCTAATGCAGCCCAATATGCTATTAGCCTTCTTGACAACCAGGGCACACTGCTGACTCATATCCAGCTTTTTATCCACTGTTACCCCCAGGTCCTTTTCTGCAGAGCTGCTGCCCAGCTCGTCGGTCCCCAGTCTATAGCTGTGCATGGGATTCTTCCTTCCCAAGTGGAGGACTCTGCACTTTTCTTTGTTGAACCTCATTAGATTTCTTTTGGCCCAATCCTCCAGTTTGTTTAGGTCACTCTGTATCCTATCCCTACCTTGCAGGGTATCTATATCAGTCCCTTGTCCATCAACCTTGCTATCCTATTTCTGTAGCAGCCAATACCTGATTCTCCAGAGAGAAGTAATTTCTGTCACTCCAGTCCCCCTTTTGCAATATCATGTGGATCGGATCTATACAGATACTGGAATTAATAGGAGTCTTTCTGTTCACTTCAATGGACAGGCAATGTGTGGAAAGCACAGGGAGTCTTCCAGACTCCTGTGGCAAAATCAGTTGACACCCTGTATGAAGTCTGAGATGAAATTATCTTTACTTTAGCATTACATGACTACATAAAAATCAGTACATTTTGGGATGTATTTTAACCATTATTTTTAATCCCTGATGTTTTATAGAAGACTGGAGTTGGTGGAATAGGCAGAATTTAAACTCAGCATCATTGAAGAAAAATGTGTTTTTTCTAATGACTGAAGACAAATATCTTAATCCTTAAATCTTAAAACCTTCCATCTTTGCTTACAATTGAACTGCCCATTTCAGCTTCAGTCTGAGCTATGGTGTGGCCTGTTTGAAGCTTTGGAAGTAGCTGTGACTCAGACTGAAGTTGCTCTCAGCTAAGAAGGAAGATAACAAAACATGTTTTCATTACTATTTTTGGAAAAACCCATTGGAAACAAGGGCTCTAATCTGACTTCAGAGAATGTGTATAGCTCCCATTAATATTGATAATGTTAACTTCTTCATGTCAAGAGGATCCTATACCCTGCACTTTTTGTTTGTTGATCTTAAGAAGTGCAAGTTCTATTTAAGCAATAGGGCAGATTTCTCTGCTCCTTGACTGGTGTTCTACCTCCTCAGCCATTGCCAGATCACAGATCATGGTGAAGTTCCTTCATGCATTTCACTGTATAGACCCTACAGGTGGTAAATGCTGCTATGACTTACTTGAAACTTCATTTGGATCAAAATTTGGAAGTATACCAAAGTTAAAGGGCCTGATTTTCCATGGCAGTAATCCAATTTTATACCAGCTTAATTCCATTGACATCTATGGAGCCACAAGGTGTAAAACTGATTAACATAGGGAAAAATAGACTTTTTACTGTTTACTCTAACCCTTGCTGAGATCACCCAGGCTCCTGGTATGAAAGCTCTGGTCAAAAGCTTTCAGTCTAGCTGTCTTTGCTAGCTCCCAAAGAAGAATGCCCTGAGGAACAGGTTTACTGCCACTGAGATGTTGATGTGGTTTTTCGTTGGTGACATCACAAGCAGATGCAGATCGACTGGGTACAAAGTTTGAAGATTCATCTTTCATAACAGCGACTTTTCTTTTTTAAAATTCTTTTAAAATGCTTCAACCCATACTGAGGTATTTTATACCTTCAGGACTGGCAAATTTTCTGGGGCACCAGTGGGCAACAAAAGGGCTACTTTACAGTGAAAGAAGGGTCAGGTTTGTATTGCTACATAGCACAAGTGATGTTTAAACCCCTTTTCCCCTGGTCTATATGGGAGGCTTGCCCCAGCTCTCCTTGCTGCTGGATACTGTCTCCTGCTGCAGAACAGGCAGCAAGGGTGAATAGTTGAGGCATATTACCAGCAGGAGGAGGGAAAATCAATATGAAACTCCGAAGCAGCTCCCAGCAGAAAGGACAGTTGGTAGGGTAAACATGGCAGATCATTACAGTGTGTTTGGGGGCTTCTGAGGAGGGATGGACCATGGAAGTGCTCTCATGTGACAATGGTGAAGATCACAAAAATGTCCTTTTCATCAAACACTGAACAAAAAGCTTTATTTGAATAAAGGAAACAGTATTACTAAAGCCAGTCTCTAATTCTCTGAAGAGATTCTGCCTAGAACCTTCCCTATTCCCTTCTGCCTGACTTTCTGATATAGATTTAAAGATATACACCACAGGTGGACAAGTTCCCTTTCAAGACAGGGAAGGAAGAAAAGCAGAGAGGAAAGCAGTAATGGAGTAAATTTCAAGAGAAATAGAAAAATGGGAACTATTTTTAATTCCCTAACTCTAACTCATTCTTAGTATACCTGCCATTGAAGAGACAATGCACAAAAATCCATAATACCAGTATTTGTGGCCAAAAAAAAAAAATCAAATTGGCACAGAAAAATTAATCGATTTATATTAGGGTATGAACTCCTG
Organism: Emydura macquarii macquarii; assembly: GCF_026122565.2. NCBI lineage: Eukaryota > Metazoa > Chordata > Testudines > Chelidae > Emydura > Emydura macquarii. The sequence goes on along the minus strand of NW_027131500.1, from coordinate 12,762,876 downwards.
GAAACACATTGGTTATGCTGCCCATGGCCTTCCACCGCCCTAGAAATGCATCAGTGGCCCAAGAATGCTTACCTTGCTGTAGCTTATTGCTATTATAAAATATCAGTGTGATGATCTGGTGTGGAGGCTGGTTATGACATATGCATGCTCTATGCAGGATTTAACTTGTCTGTGATATCACCAGAAAGACAGAGCCTGCTACTATAAGGGGGAATTCTGAGACAATATTATGTACAACTATATTAAACTCCCTTTTTCCTGCACCTCAGGTCAACTCTTTGCCAAAGCAAGGCCAGAGTTCTTTTCAGGACTTTTCAGAAAGCATTACACGGAACTAAACCTCAGGGCTATTGTATGTCAAACCATCACTAGGTGCTAATAGTTCCTTGTCAACTTGAGAGAGAAATAGACAGCGAGAGAATTATACAGTTAAACAAATACATAATGCATATTTGTAACACTGTGAATAACTTTTAAACAAGAGCTATTGGGCTGAAAATCTACTGGTGTCCCTTTTAGAGCTAGCTGAAACTTTTCCAAGATTTTCTGGTAATTCCAAAAATATTCATTTTGGAAACACAATCACATAGTGTTTCTGAAATGAAATATGTTCTCCAGGACCTCAGCTGTTGCTGTCCGAAATTGACATGCTTCTTATTAGTTTCACCACTGCTATTCAGCAGTGAGGCTGACAAGAATTATGTCAGTTTCAGTCAGCAGCTGCTTGGACTTCCAGCTTCTGCAGTTCTGAGGCAGGATAGCCATGAAGACTGCTATCTGGTGACACTAGGGCTTCCAGACTCCTAGGCCAGCTATCTTTCTGTATGGCTTGTGGCAGGAGCCTGGAATCCATGGCAAAGTGGGGCTGCTGCCCCTGAACTATGGACACTGGACGCCTGGTCTCCCCAGTAGCCCATTAGGAGCTGGCAGGAAGCTAGACAGGTTTCCAATGGAAACATATGAATACATTCCCCACTCATCTTTCAGAGCTCATTTCTGAGACCTGAGTGTGTGACTGTAATATGCAGTGTGGGTCACTTGGATTCCTCAGATATTGAAAAGAACAGTATCTCAGTTCTTTACAAAACACTTCAGATCCTTGTTAACAAAACCTAAGTCTGAGGGTTTTTGCAGCTGGCAGCTTTTCAGTCTTTGGGTTCATAGTTGATTGGTTTCCACAGCTGCTGGTGCAACAGAAATCTGTAGCCTGTATCAAAAGTGATACAGGTATTGGGATCAGCATATAAAAATATCCATTCCATGGACTTCATAAGAATCTCATGCTACAGAGCACTATGTTTCCCCCTAAACCCAGCTAAGTCTGTTAAGAATGTACAAACCCTGATCTCACTCAGCTCTGCCCTTTAACTGAGATAAAATCCTAGTTTAAAGCAGGTAGCTAATAGCTAAATGTAAATTCCATTGTTGCCTTTAAGGGTGATAGATGTTCCCCTCCCAGTTCTCCTTCTAGGGCCATAAAACACACTGGGATGGACCAAACATTATCCTAATAGGAAAGTAAGTAAAAGCTGGACTAACACTTGCCTGTAGCCAAAGGGACGTATCCCTCATAGCAGCCATATCTCTTGGTCCTAATAGCTAATCAGGTCAGATTTTGCCACTGAGTCCACAGAACTATATTTAATTCCTGTATTTATAATCTTCCTCCCTAAACCCTCAATGTGTGGGACTTACACAATTCCTTGCCCAGAATGAAAACTCCCTATTTTCTGAGCATGTCTAGTAACTACTAGTATCCTACTTTATGGATGTTTCTGGGTCCTTCCAGTTGAGTTGCCCTACTCTGTACTCTGCACCTGTATGCAGACACAGAGTATTCCAAACTAAAGCCCAGGTCTCCTACCATTGCTTCTTTCCCTTTCTTGGGGCCAAACATATCAAATGTTGAAGTAAAAAGCATGTGAGTTATTCTTGCAGAATGTGTTTTTGAATAATTTGGGGCAGATTTATAACAGGCATCTAAACTTGTACAGTCAAAGTTAATATATCCAGCACTTCGCAAAGACAAAACTGTATTTAGGCATGCAATGCAGGTAACTGCATATCTAAACATCCAAATGATGCTTGTCATTGAAGAAGTTAAGCATGCACCTGTGGAGTGAACCATTTTGGAGACCAGTTTGAAAATGTATCTGCCAATGTCCAGAATAGTAGGATATTTATTTTTCTATAAGGCTGTGACACACAGGAGTGCTCAGAAGAGACTGATCTATATTCCCTGGCCCCAGTCACATGACATGGATTAGCGTTACAAAAGGTTAATTAATACCAGGGCAAATGGCAGGGGTGAGTATCTACTGAGTTGGGCGGCCACAGATGCAATATTTCCCTCTATTCTCAAAATGTTATGTGGAATTTTAACTTTGGTCATTTTTTTTACTCTACTGGGAATCATTAAACCAGAATCTTGTAGAACACTTGGAAAATGAATGGACTCCAGTTTTGAATTTAAATCCCTTGAAATAATGTTTGTGATTATTTAAACATTTTTCAGTAGGAACAGACCCATTTTGGAGAGTTTATATTTTCATTTTTTCCATTTTTTACAGATCCTGGTGACCCATTTACCAAGAGTAGAATAATTTGAGAACCGAAGGCAGTTTGAGTCATTTTTCCAGAGATCTTTTCATTTGTTTCAGTGGAAGTCTAATTAAACTGATCCATATTTGTTTCTGATTTTGGCGGCAACAGTCAAAATAAACAGACCCATTTTTTTTCTTTAAGCATTGTGGAATAGGAAGCTTTTACATCTCTAAAGTTAAATTAATGCCATATTTCTCATAATTTAAACTCTGCTTTTGCTATGATTTAAGTGTATATTAAATATTTAACCAAACTGCTTGCATTTTATTAGTAAAATTTCTGCATCAAATTAGTATTGATGTAACTAGCTGATCGTTACAGGACCTTAGGCATTAATTACATTGGATTCTGTGGTAATCTAGTTACATCTCTGTTCATCACTGCAGGGGGCAAAGTTAATCAGGTCAAATTTTGTGACCCATTCATCATATGTTTATATCAGCTAGTATTTGACACATTTTACATTGCTGGCTGGGCAAAGGTTAAAGTTGTTTAGCTGCCCTTTCCATGTACATTTCACACCGCTTCAAAAACACTTGATAGGAATAAGGACAACACTGTGTGTTTGTTTTTTGCAGGAGGGCAAAGGGAAAGGCAACCCAATGGAAGCAATTGTGCTTCTTTCTTCACAGAGCCTGAATGGAGTTCTCAAACATGCAGTGGCTGTACACACCTTTTGTTCATAGTTCTTGGAAGAAGTCTGATATGTACTATACTCCATACATTTTACCTGTGGGATATAGTTTGAGCATTTTGAGTTGGTTGGCACATGCTGTTAAACAACTCAGTGCTATACACCAATAACTGATTCCATAGTTATTTTAGTTATTGAACCTTGTAATGATTCAAATGTTAGACTTTTGTTATGTCCCTCCCCTCTGGAGTTGTGATTTCTAAAGTTAAAACCTGAAAACCTTGGTCGAGCCTCCTTTTATCAGCTCCTCGGGAACGAATCTAGCGGAACCATTTGTGTGAATGAGACAATTAAAAATTGACCTAATGAAATAATTTGGCATCCCTTTGTGGATGGAAGCCAAGCTATAGCCTCCACCTTCATGAGCAGGCTGCTGATTTGCATCCACTTTGTATAAACAGGTCTCTGGGGCCACTAAAGGTGAATTCTTAGATTGCTTAATGCAGTAACTTACCTCTGCACCTAGGATGAAATTCACCCCTGTGCACAGGGCCAACTCAAGAGCTATCTACTACTTCCGTGGGATTTAGGGCATGTTTTGACCCTCTGCACTGGGATAAATTTTACCCCCCCCCCCCGAGACTAAATTCCATTCTGCCTTTCTTTTTCTGAAGTGGCACTAAATATTAGCCTAGACATGTCATGAGAGATTTCTTGTAAGATTTCCATTGCTTCCCAGTTTGGTCATCTGAGATATTCAAAGAGAATAGCCCCTCTCATTATATTCCACTATTTCAACTTCCTGTCTCAGGTGAAACAAAGCAAGTTAAAAGAAAAAAAAATTCCTGACTCAGTAACGTTATGGGTTCAGTTAAGTTAGGAATATGGATAGTGCCATACCGGATCAAAGGAATGGTAGTTGGGTCCTATATTTTCTTAACTTCCTGAACTAGATTCTTCATTAGAAGATGATTTTTATGCAATAACACATCTAAGATGACATTTGGAATCTAGTTTAACTTTCTCTGTTTGAGTTCCTTATAAGATGTGCACTCTATAATAGAGAAAGAAATTCCCTTATAATTTCTATTCATGCATGTCAGATAGCCAGTAATTTCCTATTAAATAAAAAATAAACTATTTTCCAGTTTTCAGTAAAATACTTTTAGTGATGGCTCCCTTCCATGTGTATGAGACCTGCCAAAATGACAACAGATCAAGAATGGTAATGAAGATTAATTACACTTACTTGTTTTTGGTTCCTTCTCAAGTTTCTAATACATGTGTGTCCTTTTTCAGTGTTTTTAACTAACCACCTGCTAAAGGCACTGCAGCAGTAACAACAGCTGCCTCAAGTGCTTTTGTATGCTGAACATTTTATCTTCAACAGACAAAAGAAAGGGCTGATCTGGCTGTGACCAACATCACATTTCACTGCTTGTTTGGCCTCTAGTTTGGCTAATGGATACATTTTCCATAAGATTCTATGGAGACAATATCAGATACTAAATCCTCTTCTTTCCCCATCATCCACAGCATTGTAAATTTGGCAGGGACACTATATTGCTCATTCAGTCAAATATTCTACAATATAACATGGAATTCTACCAGCTTGATGCCACTTATCTAACCAGGTAAAAGAGAAAACTGTTTTGCTTATGTAGCTTAGAAAACCCTGTATAATATCTAGAAGTGCTTTTAAAGCCAATGTTTTATAAAAATGGACTATATAAAAAATTCTGATAGGAGACTGTAGAAGTAACTAACATGCACTTACAGCCACAGCAATGCATAGCCAATATAGCTACAGCAGCAGTATCACAATCCCACAGAGAGAGACCTGGAGTTAGGTTAGAGGCTTAATCCAACATCATTATATAAAACCAAGAGAAAAAGTCACAGAGTCCCATGTGCAGTAATTTCCATAAGAGCACATCAAATCAAAGCAAAGAGAAAACCTACTGAGAAGTGAGAGAAAAAGTGGGGAAATGAAAAGAGAATGGATGAACTACAAGATGAAGGAAAGCGTCCAGTCCATGAATTTCTTGTGACAGAAGCTAAAAAAAAATGTTGCTGTGCAACAAACCAACACACTTACAGTCACCACCTAACCTGGTAACGCCCACTCAGATAGTCACTTCTAAACAAGTAGAAACAAACTAAAAGACATTGAGCTTTGTTTTTTGGAGCGTAGAATAGAGAAAATTGCAACCCCTGAACCATAGAAATGTATCTGGGCAGGAATTCAGCCAGAGGCATACAGGTGGCTGAACTGCCTTCCTTCAAAAAACAAGCATAAAAAATTTAGATAAAAAGATTATTATTTTTGAAAACTCTGAGCATGAGCAAGCAGAAGATGATCACAGTAGCTTTACTGCAAATGTAACAACACTGGGCACAGCTGGGCCCCCACCATCATGGAAAATGCTTTGGAGATTTGAAATGGAAACCTGAGGTCATCCTCCATCTTGGCTCTTCTATATTTAATTCTCCACTTGAGATAGTACAAGGTTTTTCACTGTGCGGTGGAACGAAATACAGTGGCACATTACTGATTTTTCCTTAAGAGCTAAGAATATGAAATAAAATGTTATATGCACAAATTTTCATTGGTCACACATTCTATATTCCTCAATATTAGCTGTACGAGCAGAATTTGAGACACTGATGTGTGCTGTTAGACTGCAACAAGTTGAAGTCAGGCTGCCAGTTGCCATGGTATTTTTTACACCACCACCACCACTGAACCACTATTCAGACATACATCCTGATTCTCTTGCTCCCATTGAAATCCACAGCAAAACTCCAACTGTCTTTAATAGGAACAGCCGTGAGCTTTATCATACTAGTTTTATTATGAGTATGTGTGTCTTACTTATGGCACATGCTCCCTGCAATTTGGAGGGTTTGTACAATGCTAAGACCACCAAGTAAATTGTTCAATTGATTTCCCACATTTAACCCTTATGTTTATTCACTTCCCATAAGTCTTCCACCACTAGAAATAAAATGAGATTCAAGTCCAAAGCCAGCATTTTAGCTCATTTTAATCTTGTACTAGTAAGGCTCAGCCCAACGCTGGAGCCAGTTTGGAGCTGCACCATTCCAGGGAGAGCTCTGAAGACATAATAGGCTTGATTTTCCTCTCCTTTACACCAGTGTAAATTGGAAGTAACTACACTGGAGTAAATGGAGTTACACAAATGTAAAATCAGTGTAAGTAAAGGAAGGATCAAGTCCATTTAACCTAATGAGGCAGTGTTACCCCTGGAGCGTCCCAGCACACAAAGGGAATGTCCCTGCTGAGTCACCACTTAGGATGACACACTATGTGCTCCTCTTTTTTGGTTGGTGCTCCCTATCTATTTGTCTTTTTTAGTAGTACATCCTCAAATGCAAACTAAGGGCGGCAGTGTAATCTCGTGGACAGCACGGTGAACTATAACTCAGGAACCTGGGGTTCTAGTCCCATGTCTCCTAGTGTCCTTCTGGGTGGCTTTGGGCTCTCTGTTCCAATTACCACCTTTGTAAAACACTGAGATCTACAGCTGAAAAGAGCTAAATAATTTTATTTTCCCTGTCTTCGGTAAGAGCAGGTTGTTCCCCACTGATGGCTAGCAGGATGCAATCCCTGTGTTCAGGAAGACACAGAGACTGGAACTGGGCCTGACACTTACAAAGGGTGTAAGAAAAGTTTCCATACACCCTCTCCTTTCCCAGTGCAAGAAACAGGCACCATCTGGCCATTAATACTTCTTCTGTGGTTTGTGAGGTTTTGATATGTTTCCTTCCGAGTAAATTTTATCACCTGATAAGATTTGTGTTGCTGTCATCTTATCTATTGTGCTAACTTCTCTACAACAGATGAGGTGTGTGAGGTATGATTTCCCTACTACAAAATAGATGGAGTCAACTTTTCTGAGTATTTTATATGTGTAAGTATATATAGATTTAGATCCATCTTATGCAAAGATATTTTTGTGTCCGTAAATAACTAATTTTAATTAGAATCTTGGCAAATCTCTTATTGTAGAGCATAAGGTGCCTGGTTTAATGTGCCTAATTCAGGATTTAGTGATATATTTTCATGTACTCAGTTTATTGGATGATTAACTAGTCTTATTGCTTGATCTAACCTGTAAAAAAGCACATGTGATCAAGAAAGCAGAGTGCTGGTCTCAACTACAGCTAAACGGTTATTTTATTTCTGCTACCCTGTGAGGTCTTCATTTTGTCAGTAAAAATATATGACATTATTTTGAATAATAGCTGTGGGGTGTTTTTTATCGATCATGAAGTACACTGAGCAATATCTTATAATTCATGATTATGAACAATAAAAATCGATAGGGAATTTGCTCTCTCACAGATCTACCAAAATCTGTGTGGCTTTTATTCATAATGAACCACATTCTAGTCTCAGTTAAACAGGTACAGCCATAGATTTCAGTTAGGTTACACCAGTGTAGTTGAGCAAAGACTTTTAGGGTGTTATATCTGCAAGGATTTTTCTGTTGGTTAGCCCTACTGTTAATATATTTGTGTAAAGCACAGAGGTAGAGCCATCTAAAAATATTTATTAACTTAAGGTGACAGACAGAAAGAAAAACGTTCTATATATAACATGAGTTAAAATAATAAAAAAAAACTTCCACAGAAAACATTGGCAAAACCTGTGGTTGTTTTCTTTCAAACTGCAGTGTTCTGAAAAGCAGTAGTATCCCATTTTTAACAAGCTTTTTGGAGTAATGATTGTCTCTTATGTTTAATTTGGCCCTAATCTTGGTTGCAGTCCTTACTCACTATCTCAATACAAATATTAAACTCGAACAATATTACTACTGAATGGGCTTCCTTTTAACTGAATTTGGAGGCATATTTGTGGAGAATGCACACTATGAAACAGCTGAAATATATGACTAACATTACATTACTTTAGTATCTAGTAGCCCACCTTTCCCAAATAATTCTGTGGCATTCTACTGACTAAAAATACAATTTATTCTACTTTTTTTTTTTAATTGACACTAATGCACAACATCATATCACTTGTGTTCTGGACAAACTGTAAAAGTCATCCAAAACTGCTTCAAAAGGGTTAATATTTAGAGAGAGACATAATTTTGTCTCCTTCTTCTAAAAGTTCTTCATGTGATGCAGACTGGATAATTTGCACACTAATTTTAGTAATATGTCTCTTTGTCCAAAAATATAAAAAGCTGAGATGGTGCTTCAGCTAGTTGCATTTGCTGAACTGACACTAGTCATCTTTAGTGTATTATATTTTTCCAAAACAAAAACTGGGCCCAGATGTCTCACCTTTTTTTTAAAACTGCCTTTGTCTTAATACGCATCTCTCCCAGCAGCAATTTCTGATTAAATGTCATAAGAATGGATGCATGAATGAGATAGAACTTCATCTCCAGTTGGCAATGAGATCTCTCAAAAGGTTTGACTTTGGTAATTAGCCAAAATTAGACATACTGATCTGAATCTTTTCCAAAATATTTCAACCACATTGGTCAGCAAAATTGGGTTCAGAAATAATGTGTGCACAGTCTCTGGTCTGGTGTTTCAATACCTCTAGTTCTTGTTGGCAATCCAAGGTGTAGATGGATTTAGCTGAAACCTGATGGAACTAAAGTGTTTTATTTTCATGTGTCAGTAAAAAAAAAAAATGGTTAATAAGAATGTGGCATTAGTCCCTCCCTCAACAGTGAGTTTTACCTCACCTGTCCCATTTTCAAAGAGTAACACTATAGTATCTTTCCTTAATCTATTGCAGTGATGTCTGAAATTAGGCTGTGTCACGAGGGACCATCTCATGAAATCTGGATACCACTTGGTTAATTATGCTACAAAAACAGCCTCTTTCCCTGCACTTCTGCTTCTGGCTAAAGAGGTGCTCTCCTATCCACACAAACTCACCAAGGAAGTTAATCTTTATGATGTTCAAAAAAGTTAAGTGTAAGTCTGGGGCAAAAGGTTCTCATTGTAGCTTATCTCAGTCAGTTTGCCCATTCCTAAAATTATATTTTTGAAACTAGAAACCCTGAGCATCTCTTAAGTAATAGTTCCAATGACGCCACTCAAATATGCCTATGAACCTTTCCATATATCATCAAAATAACTTGCAAAGCAGTAAACAAAACTAATAGAAATATCATTTACATAAGTAAAAATAGACACTCATTCATCACAGTGAGAAAAATTATCTAAAACTATTACACTAATAGAAAATACTAACACTGAAAAAATTGACAGTATAAATAATAATATTACCATATTCCATGTTTCTATGTCACAAGAGAAGCTAATCCACATATTTTCTACCTATTATTTTCTCAGTGTTCAGCTATGGGGTTTGATGAGGCAGAAAATTATGCAATAAAATATTCTTAGAACTGGTGTGTTTTTCCTTTTGTGCTTAAATTGGATGTCACGTTTAGGCATTTAAAAAATCAGAGCCATGATGCTTAGCAACATACATAATTCTTACTGGTCACACTACAAAGTATTTTTTTCTATTAGTTTCTTTAATTTATTGATTGTTTTATTCTCACTTTTATTCTGTTTTACTCTTTTACAATATGGTTGTACTATGGTTCCAGAGGTGTACGGTACCTTAACCCCACTCTCAGTCCCGTGGCCACCCTTTCCAAGCAACAGACCCATGCCTGTGCTTCGCTCAGGGTGGAACCCAGTAGGTTATCCCTCTTTTAGATTGGACCACCAGGTTACAGTACCCCTGTTTCACCAACTATATTCAACAGGTTCCTGCGTTTGGCCCCTCCTCTAGAATTCACTATGGGATCTTGTGACCATTATGAAATTGCAGTGACTTGGCAATAGCTTTTGCAAAATAAGTATGATTTATTCATCTCTAGCAGCATCACAAGTTGCTCAATCTACTTAGCTTAGCCAAGAAAAGGTTAAGGGATGACTTTACCAGAGTCTACGAATATGTACATGGGGAACAAAAACGTGAAAATGGGCTCTTCAATCTAGCAGACAAAAGATATAACAAGATTCAGTAGCTAGAAATTTAAGATAGCTAAATTCAGACGGGAAATATGGTGTGCATTTTAACAGTGAGGGTAATTAACTATTGGAACAAATTACTCAATAAGTCAAGTGATTCACAGGAAAATGTGCCATAATATATCCAAATGCCAGGTAATATATCTGGGAACAAGGAATACAGGTTTTATCCACAGGATGGGGACTCTATGTTGGATAGGGCTTGGATGTGTTATGGTGGTCCCTTGTAATCTGAATCTATGAGTTTCCCTGTTCATCCCCTTATTTCATGGGCCTTGAGGAGAGCAGGATTGCCTTCATTGACCTCAACATACTCATAATACTTTTAGCTCTGTATTATGATAATGATTATAATCTCATGCATCAGCCAGTCAGCTGCAGGGGGTGAGGAAGATTTTTTTTCACCTCATGTACAATTTTAATCTGTTTTTTGTTTGTTTGTTTTTGCCTTCCTCTGAAGCATCATAGATCAGTCACAGCAAGATAGGGGATACTGGTTTTAGAAGGCTGGTGCTTTGAGGTGGTACTAATATTCTTTGTTTTAAATGCCCTGGCTGGTGTGTCTAACTTCCCAAGGTCTAACTAAACACTAGATTGGGGTTGGAAATAATGTCTCCCCCTCCCCCCCCCCGGTCAGAATGGGAGACCTTGGGTTTTTTTTTCTCCTTCCTCTGCAACAGAGGGCGTGAATCATCTATTGGGATCGTCTGGGCATGTCTCACCTAATCAATTCCTTGCCATTTCTGAGGCCTCGGGTCTTTATGGCACTTCAGCCTCTCCTTCTCTTTGCCTGTGGCACACAACAGTTTACTCTTCTTTGGACTAAAATGCTTTAGTTTAACTGAAATAATTTCACTCAACATAGAGGTATTGGGTGAAATGCAATGCCTATGATATACAGAGGCTCAGCATAGATGATCTAGTGGTCTCTTTTGGCATTAAATTGTATGAAACTATGAATTGCAATAGTGTATCTGACCACTAGTCTGATCCATGCTATTCAACATATTCATAAATGATCTGGAAAAAGGGGTAAACAGTGAGGTGGCAAAATTTGCAGACAACACAAAATTGCTTAAGATAGTTGAATCCAAAGCAGACTGAGAAGAGTTACAAAGGGATTGCACAAAATGGGTCTGAGCAACAAATTGGCAGATGAAATTCAATGTTGATAAGTGCAAAGTAATGCACATTGGAAAATATAATCACACACACACACACACACACACAATGATGGAGGACTAAATTAGCTGTTACCACTCAAGAAAGATCTTGGAGTCATCTTGAATAGTTCTCTGTAAACATCCACTCAGTGTGTAGTGGCAGTCAAAAGCTAACAATGATAGAACCACTAGAAAGGGGATAGATAATAGAGTAAATATCAAAATTCCACTATATAAATCCATGTTACGACCACACCTTGACTAGTATGTGCAGGTCTAGTCACCTCATTTCAAAAAATGATATTTTGGAATTGGAAATAGAAATGGTACAGAGAAGAGCAACAAAAATTATTAGGGGTATGGAACAGCTTCCATGTGAGGAGAAATTTAAAGGACTGGGGCTATTTAGCTTGGAAAAGAGGGAGGATATGATAGAGGTCTATAAAATCAAAGATGGTGATGAGAAAGTGAATAAAGAAGAGTTAGTTATCCCTTTGCATAATACAAGAACCAGGGGTCACCCAATGAAATTGATAAGCAGCAGAAGTAAAACTAGCATAAGAAAGTACTTCTTCACACAGTCAATTGATGGAACTCATTGCCAGAGGATTTTGTGAAGATCCAAACTACAACTGGATTAAAAAAATAATTAGTTAAATTCATGAAGGATAGCTCCATCAATGGCTATTAACCAAGATAGTCAGGGATGCACCCCCATGCTCTCGCACCATCTGGCAATCAGAGGGACACCAACTGGATGATGGGCTGAGTCACTTGAGAGTAGCCCTGTTCTGTTAATTCCTTCTGTAGCATCTGGCATTGGCCAGTGTCACAAGGTGGACTATTTCTCTGACCCAGTACGTCCAGTCTTACATTCTTATGTTAGTCTGCTATTTTGTTACAGACAATAGTCAATATCACATGCTTCAGCAGAAGTAGCTAGAAATCCTAGAGTAGCCAGCTCACCCAAAATCATATAAAAAGATAATGCAATGATAGATTCTGAATGCCTTTGCTGATCCAGTAAAGAACAATGCCTACAAATACCTGAGAAGAATGTCCTCACTACTGGTGAAGAACATGGGAATTATCTGCATTAATCTTATGACTGTTATCTCTGTGGGATTAGGGTTACTGCGTGGCTAAGAATTAAATCGAGTGAGAGCTCTTCCCAGCTCTCCAGGAACCCAGCAGTGGCTTTAATTCAATTGCCTAGTACTCAAAATGGACAATACTATGAGTCCTCTACTTAAAGACTACAGCTGCCCACCCCTCAATCCTCCCAGAGAAATGCATACACCAGTTTGGACCAGACACAGAGTCCCAAGTATTGCTGGTTGAAATTTTTCCAAAGGAACAGTTTTCCATCAGAAAATGCTGATTTTACTCAATTGAAAAGTTCCACAGGAATATGTTGATTTTGATGAAAATTTGTCTACCAAAAAAAATCTAAAATATTCATTTTCACGAGATTGAAATGAGATTGAACTTTTTTGTTTCAAAGTGTCTTTTGTGTTTTGACTTTTATTTTATAATATAAATTAGTATAGACAGGGCTGGTAATGCCACCTATTATTAAGTGTGCCCAACATAATGTAATGGAACATTAAAGTCAAAATCAAAACAAAACATTTCAGTTTTGAAATCATAGAATTTCATGCAGTATGGAAACTCTGGGTTTTGTTTTGCTCTAGATCCAAATCAGAAAGGAATTTTGAAATCTTAAAGGGTCTTTGGAATGGACAGACAGCCTGTGAGCTAAGTGAGGGAGACACTGAAGAAATCAGATTGAAAGGTAAAGACTACAGGAATGTAGTCTGTCTCGTCCATCTCATCCATAGGTAGGTTGTGATAGCTTATTTTATTTTCACTTGAGGTTGCTTGAAATAATAAATATATTTCAGTTAATTTAAACCGGTTACATGCTTTAAATGTACTAGTATAATATATTTGGTGTCATGCAGATATATTGAGAGTATACCAGAAAGGGGGAAGAAGGTGATATAATTTTTCATTTTCACATATTATATATTTTCTCAAATGTAATTTCTTTTTGTTGATGGATGAGCAGGAAGAAGCAAATAACCCTGAGTGAGAATGGAGAAGAGGAGGGCTAAGGATCCTACACACAGGTAAAAGAAAGAGGAAAAACCTAAATAAAAAAACACAGCAAGGTAATAAGAAGAGACTATAACAAAAGTTAAGGAGGTGGAATATTCGAGAGAAGAAAACTAGGTATCTGAACCGAGAAGCAAACTGTTTCTAGAGAAAAATTAAAATCATTAAGGGAGGAAAATTATCCAGGACCAGCAAGAAAAGAAAAGAAAACAAACAAACAAAAAAAAACCCCATACAAACAAAAACCCCACAGCAAGCATGTTTAAACATGGTATTGGCTTAGCTTCCTAAAAAACTATAGCAGTCCATAATACCTACAAATGTAAAAATGGGTTTAAGGCTGATATCACACAATCAGGGCGCCACTGGAGCTGATTTTATAATATTTGCAGGAATAAACATTATAAACAGAAGGCACACTCACATACATCAATCACCATTAAAATGCCAGCAGTCACCAACAGTGATTACTAGAAATGGACTTTCCACTATTGGGTGCCCACAGGCTAGGTTCCACCAACAGAAGTGAGTCAAGTCCCTCCTCTGTTGTTTTTTTTTTAGTGTATACGATATGAATTTACTGAGTAGCTTCTTTATTTCATTTAGGAATTAACTTGGGTACTATTTCTGTTAGCGCCATCTGTGCTTAAAAATACAGTGTGTCTTGTCATATATAGTAAAAAAATATGTTTATTATTCTTATTACTTAAGGTCACTGAGGCACTTCAGGCACAGCAAATCAGCCTGCTTGATAAAGATTTAGTTCATCCTATATTCTGGTCTTTATTTTCCATCACATCATTACCGTCATAAACTATCACAGTCAGCATCTGCCAATCACCATCCTTTGGAGGGAAACCACTCTTCCTGTCCCTAGCAGCTCTGAACATCGAAAACATCTTTATGCCTAGGACCTAATTGTGAATTCTTTATACGATTTCTCAGAATATATATTTTTGCGTGACCATCTTTATTCATTTTAATGTACATTTTTCCTCATTAGTTTCTGTAAAAGTACCATTTGTAAATTGGTTTAATGTATCTTAAACTGCCATGGCAGAATATTACTTGACTTCCTTCCAAATTAAAGTGCTAAAAAAATGGACGCTCTAGTAATTTTAAATTGCTCTACCTTGAACATAGCAATTAAAAATAATTGCAGCATTTCCAGTGTTTTTTAAAGTTCTTCAGTCTGAAAGTGGCTGAGCCTCTGGCCTATTACAATGAGAAAATGACTTCAACTCATTGCATTGTTTTATACGGATAAAAATGCCTTAATTTGGAAGAGATCGGTTTTCTGGTGTATACGGTAATGCAATGTAAAGTTAGTGGAGTGCTTTCAATGTTTGTAAGCCCTGAATTTCAACTCCTTTAATTATGACTATGATACTGTTAAAGTAATAGTTTATGTCCCAAAAATTCAAGACATGTTTCATGGAGCACCTGCGTCGTCACATTTCCAACTATCAGTTATATATTACTTTAGCCAGTTTCACTCTGGCAGAGTGATGTGGAGCTGACAGCTCTTTCATTTATAAAGAATGAAGCTGACTGCAGGTTATGTTGAACAAGTGTAATTTTATTCAACACTGTACACTGCTCTGTTCATGTGACTCTATTACTACCAGCCTCACTCTACCTGTTCCGTATTTTCAAGGTGTCCCCTCAATAACAGCCCCACAAAGAAACATGCACCCTCTGACTCCAGTTCTATTGATCATGAGACATTTTTCCTGTATTAAGTTGTTTGTAAAATAAAGAATACACAAAAATAATTGATGCCCAGCTCCAACCCTGTGTCATTTGGCCAGAGGTTGCTAGAAAATAGCTGAATTGAAGTCTTGTCTTTACCACAGACTCCCCTGGGAATCTGGTCTTTAAGACAGTTTGATCTCCTCAACAGGTGACTGCACTGGTAATGACCTTTCTTTGTCTCCAGCTGTCACTGAGTCTAGCAAACTATCACTGTGGAATCTCTTCCCTCCCTCCTTGCGGAGCTGGTCTCTGTATTTTTCTCTGACTCTCTGTTCTGTGATGTTCTCTGTAGGCTCTCCCCAGGGGTGTAGCGGCTGCAGGATAATAAATCACTCCTGTTCCTTGGAATCATTCCAGCATAATCATCTCATGTGACATGGGTACCATTGAACCCTTCAGTGATTCTTTTAGTCCACTCCATCTTCCATCTCTCAAATGGTTGGAGCCTCACAAGAGTGACTGTTTCCAGAGCTCCCTGGATGACTAGTGCCTGCTTTCTCTGATTGTTGGCCATCTCCCCAATTCTTCCATGAACTTAATTCATTTTTTAATCCAACTGTAGTTTGTGCCTTCACAATGTCTGCTGGCAACGAATTCCACAGGTTGACTGTGCGTTGTATGAAGCAGAACTTCCTTATGCTCGTTTTAATTCTGTTGCCAATTCATTTCATTGGGCGATCCCTGGTTCTTGTGTTATGTGAAGGGATAAATAACACTTCCTTATTCACTTTCTCATCACCATTCAACCATTCAACTCTTGAGGTTGGCACTACTGCAATAGTATATAACTTTGCATCATGTTTTGCAATCTGAAAAGAAGCATAAGTGGTGGAATGCCTGGGTGGTGTGTTAACACTATTATTGTGTCAGCTTATAATTACTTTTGTCATTTACTTCACAGTTTTTAAAGAACTTTTTAGATTGAATATTGACATTTTTACCTCATTCAATTATCTCTTGGTTTAAGACATTGCCTAATATTACAATTCGCTAAATGCATCATACTAATTGATATATTTCAAAACTAGGTTGCGAATTTATTTTGTATGAATCATCATTACCATTTTATTTAAATGTTCTTCTCTGAAATGAATACGATTTAATTCAGTTCTATATAGAGAAATCTAATAATCATGGCTAACTGCAGTCTGTCTAATGATTATACAGTAAATTAAGTTCTCTAAGACTGAAGATAGTTAAAGTTCTAAAGATGCAAGGTTCATATTAATCAGAGTTACAGCTTTCTGAACTTTCTTCATTTAGCACTCTGATTTGCTTATGCAGTGCAAAACTGGTATCTTCATTGTAATGTTTTGTAAATAGACATTCTACAGATGCTGAAAGTAAGAATAAAGAAATTTGAAATTGCCTAGAAAGTAACTTTAAAAGACATAATCCAGGTGACAAAAACCTACAATACAAAATAATACATGCACTCAAACTGTATTACCTACAGACATTTGAACTAGAGGGATTGGTGTCCTGCAAGAGGTCCCTGAAAGTAATTATAAGAATAACATCATAGCATCATCCAGTCAAAGACTTCTGAAGCTGCAATGTCATTCCTATGGGGTCAGGAAGGAATTTCCCCCCAGGTCAGATTGGCACGGACCTTGGGCCTTTTTCACCTTCCTCTGCAGCGTGTGGGTGTGCATCACTTGCCAGGATTATCTGGGTATATCTCACGTAATCATTTCCCTGCTGTTGTGGGGGCCTTGACCTCAGGTGCCCCTCAGTTCCTCCTGTTCTTTGCCAATGACACATAATAGTTAAAGATTATCCTATTGGAAAGAACTGAAACTCCATAACAATGCCACTAAGACAGAAATCAAGATTCCCAGTTAAACATCAGGTCTCCATATATGTGTATTGTTGTCAGATTTTTTGTGCTAGCCCCTGGCTGCATGAATAATTAGCAGTCTTCTGCTTACCAGTCAGATTCCATGTTAATTTAAAGACTTTCTTTATCTTAAGAGCCTTTAGAAACTCTCTCTCTGAATTGGTTTCCCCTTCAGGTAAGTTTATCCAACGCTGCGCTGCTTTTCTCAGCAGTACCTAAAAGTGGCTACTCATTGGCACTGCTATATTTTTAATTATCGTTCATAGAAGTTCTGTGTGTGGAAGTGCTAATTATATTTTATATATATATATATATATATATATATTATGTAATAACAGAAAACATTGACTGAGTGCTACTGAGACATTAGTCACATAAGCATTTCTGTGCCACCCAGAGGCAGTATAGGAATGACTAATGACAAACTGATGCTTATTTGAAATACTTGTAGGTTGTCATTTTTTCTATCCCATGGTATTAGCAGATAGTATCAACTACTGCATACCCACTCATCCCTACGGCAGTGTTGAACAAGCCTTAGTTAGGAGATCATTAACCCATCTCCTCTTTCTTATCATAGTGATTACTACTTCTTCAGCGCTTTTCTTTTCAGGTTCAAAGGCTGAATGAAATAGAAATGAAATGTCTGTGATGACCTTTTAAATTTTCATTTCTTCACACATTTTCATGTGTGTCTTTGGGGCCTGATCCTGACCCACTAGCCTATGGGAATTTTTCTGTTTGTTTCAGTGAGAGCAGGTTGGGGCATAAATGAATATTTTAACTGGAAATAGACCCTGTCCAAAGTTCTGGCTCTGAATACACCTGAGTGCTGATGGTGGTTGAAGTCTGTATCTCAGTTTTGTAAAGCGACCCTATGTTTATAATGAATTGAATCATGAGAAGGGTCTCAAAATGCTGATCTGGATTTTATGGTTTGGGCCCATCTCCAATTTTAAAATAGCGTTTTCCTTTATTTTTTTTTATGAATTACAGTTCCAGTTTTTTCTGAGGCTTAAGGAAGAAAATATGCCCACAGTACATTCTTTACTGGATTATTAACAATTTTCACCTCTGCAAGTACCATGTGTCCTAGAATAAAGTCCTAAATTCCTGCAACTTAAAGAATTAATTGTTGTTGCATAAATCTTGATCTTTTGCAGCAACAAACTATTACATCTTGTTTATGACCTATCTAAAGTTAAACATGTTAATATACTTTGGTGTAATTCATACAGTTTCATATACTGAAATAGCTACAAATTTAATTGATCAGAAGCTCTCATATACCAATACATAGAAAACAAAGGTAGGGCTCCATGTACTGATTAAAGGTTTCAGTCCTGCTTTCATTGAAGTCAAGGGCAAAACTCTTTGGATTTGAATGAGAACAGGTTTTGGCTCAAAATTAGGGGCAGAATGCTACAGCATTTCTAATGCTGCTAGAGCAGCTTTCTGATCATTCAAGATATTCACAAAATTAAAAAATATGTAGCTTGTTTCTCTATCATACACCCTTTTTATATCTATCTAACTCCATTGATTTTCATATTGTTATTCCTGATTTACACTGAGCTAAACTAAAAGGAGAATCAGGACTGTGATTTGGATTATTTATGAGGGACTCCGAAGATTAAAGTTTTATTGTTTCTTGTATCTTCTGTGGTTTTATTTTTTGACATTGCATGATCTTCATTTAGCACAAGGACATATTGCTGTGTTTCATCACAAATATCTATGTTAAATTATATTCTATTAACAATCTACTATTTTGCAATTCTTCCTGGGTTGGTTTTGGCTTTTTTGGCTGGTTGGTTGATTTTATAAAATATAGTCTAAAAGTGATAGTATAAAAGTGTGTACGGTCCTTAAACACGCATGGAAAGAAAATAATATGCTCTTGAATAATTTTAAGCTATGATTTTATATGTAGATTGCCATTGATAAAATGGAGGAAATAGTTTTATCTCCAAAAGAATTTACTGGTAGGTTTGAACGAGAAAATAAAATAAAATAAAATAAAATAAAATAAAAGCTCTATCGCACAGTAAATTGGTAGCTGAATCTTTACCCTTGAGATGACAGTCTTCTGTTAGAGACAAATAAAAATCCTTTTTTCCAGATGTACCTTGCTAAATGGAGCTCTGAGGTAAAAAGACTTGCTTTTATGGGGTGGCGAAGATGCATTCTTGCTTCACTAATGGACTGACATTATTTTAACTAGACATTAAAAGCATAGTTATAGTAAGAAAACGCTTGGCCTTTTATCATCCTAGCTATTTCATTTTTAAGGCATGCTGTAGTTCAGCTCTGCTAGTCCCCATTAAAAAATGGGAAAAAAATTATACCTCTGAAAATTCACAACAAAGACAAAAAATTTTTATATTGCACTAGTAAGCAGCATTGAAAACTAAACTACTGCACTGGAGAAACTTCCAATGCAATCACTTCAGTCTGAAAAATTTAAGTGCATATATAACCATTTTTCATTTCTCTAATAGCTTTGCATTAAAGAAAGCCCAGTGTAATATAGCACATTTCTGCATTATGCTTCATAACTGGGCTATTACAGTGCATAAATGTTATTCTGAAAACCTCTGACAATGGAAATTTTAAGGGTTTTGCAAGATGTTTATGCTTATGGGTTGTACTCATGCTTAGAAAAATTTTCCATTTGGAAGTAGTTTGTCCATGTTCTTAAAGTAGTTTTAATGTTAAGATTTGGTTATGGTACACCTGATTTGAAATGGAGACAATTTAATGGGTCATCTAGTCCATTTATCTGCCAGTATAGTACTATTCTTTATAATAGATTTTAATATATCTATCTTAAATGCAAAACTCTATGCAATGTTAAGTTTCTAAATTTAAATCCACAAAAACTCAGAGAATAATGAAGTTCAATGTAGATCTACCATACAGTGACTATATTATTTAAACTATGAGCTGATTCCCCTGCTCACGTATACATACAGCAAAATTCTCCAAAAACCTCAGGTCACATCAGGAATTAGGAGGAAACTGTATCGCTGTGTGTTCCAGTGAAGCATCATACTATAATCAATAATTAGGAGAAAGCAGCTAAATGGCTTCTTTATTTCAGGAATTTCTAACCAATAACCAATTTATACCTTAAAAAAAATCCCACACAGTAATATAGCAAAACATAAGTATTTTCTAGTATATTTTAGCTATCTCACATGATAGGATCACACCACCATGTATTTATCCCCTCTAAGAAATATGGGCTTTTGCAAATCTGTGGTGGTTTTACTTAATAAGGTCTGCAGGACTGAATCCATTAATGTTGTTAATAATGGAAATGTCTCATGCCCTTGAAGTGACATTTTAATGACTTTGAAGCAGTTATATATCAGGACCAGTACACTCATTACATCAGAAGAAAATTTTTAGTTCCTGTTTCTTATATCAATTGATTTTTCATGTGTCTTATTTCATTGAAAATAACCTTTTGAAGCTGTACCATTCTTAGAGTAAAAGAAGAACATTAAATACAAAAAAGTCTTAAAACAAGGTGCAAGCAGTAAAACAAAATTCAGAATTAATCCTGCCAGTCCATCCACACTTCTGCCTATTGTGTCAAGTTCTGGAAACGTGATATGTTATGATAAATTCATAAGATTCCTCACAGAAGACTGAAGAACATTTTTTTAAAATTTCTCTGAGTGTGATGTTTATGCACGTGAAATAGAAAATTTTTAATATTTTAATTTTTTAGTTTTAAATATATAACAGGATTTTTCTTCTTTTAAAATAATAGGATGAATTTAGTTCTCATAAAGGGTCCAGAATGACCCAAATTCTCTATTCATCCAAACAATGGGACAGTCCTTCAAAAAGAAACTGAATTTCATGTAAAAATAATATGAGGGCTGAAGTAGCTCGTGTGTCATAGTATATCTTATTTCCAGCAAATAGATTAGGATTGATTAATTAGCTGCTTTACATCTAGAAGAATGAAATAAGACTCTATGCTTCTTGCCTGCTTTGTCTTTGATAAGCCCATTATTCTTATAAGAGAAATTGCTTTATGAAAGGTATTTCACAATGGCAGCATAATCATTTTACTAATGTTCCATTTTAATATTGAAGATATACAACAAAAACCTAATGTTTATTTTATTAACCATCATTCATGACTAGAGCTGAGAGAACTATTCCAAAAGAATAAATTCAATGAGTTTTGCTCTCAGCTGTTTACAGCTTTGTGCACAGATTTTGATTTACGAAATTATGTTTATTATTCATAATTGTTTCAATGAATGTTTCATGCAAACAAATTTCTGGCAAAAAATTGTTTCCACATTCTGTTTGTCAAATGTATTCACAATTTGTTAATACTTCTCAGTCATTGGTCAGGTCACCTTGGTGAAATGGTATTGTTTCAGTTCACTAACTGGATGATTCCAAGAAATGTTTAAACCAATGCAGATACCTACAGGTACCATCTAACTAGCTTTAGATGTAGCTCACAAAGTTGCACTTCTTCTGGTAGTGGCAAGAAAACAAATGTTGCACAGAAATATTATTCTGATTTGCACAGTTTGTTTGGGGGATGGGGAAAGGAAGTCGAGATTGAGGGATCATTTTGAGATTTGATGAATGCTTTTGCTGATCACAGGAGGAGAATGCAGAAGAGAGCAGTTTATCTAGAGAAGAGGATATTGATGGTGCTACTATGGTGCTAGTTAATCCTAACAAACAGAGGGAACATTAGAGTGATGTGGTGGGTTGGCTAGGCAAGTATTGAACAAGTGGGAAGTTCTTTCCATACTAAGGTGTGGATATCTTTCTTTAAGGCTAGGTCTACACTGCACAAGGTTTGCTGGTATAGCTGCTTGCATAACTATACGAGCAAACCCTTCCAGTGTAGATACAGTTTATAATAGCCAAAAATGCTTTTCCAGTAGTTTAAACCAGTTCCATGAGCAAAGCAAGATATATCAATAGAAGTACTTTTGTGCCAATATAACTGCATCTAGTTTAGGGCTTTGATGATATAGAAATGTCATAAAAATCATGCCTCAAATTGACATTATTATATGAGTTTCAGTGTAAACCTGGCCTAAGAGTATACCAAGAAAAAGCACAAATATATACAAGGCAAGCTTCTGCTACCTTTTTTTTTAAAACTATCTCTTACTCTCTCCCAGTGGTTTCTTCAGTTACACCTCTGTTTTATAAAGATAAATTATCCAATTAGGGAGCATAAACAGTACTATGTGGCTTAAGTGACCAATCACACCATGAATTGTAAATAAAGAATGCTTGACAAATACATAATTTCTCAACACTCTATCAGCTGAAATGTTTTTGCACAAAACATCAGTTGAACAATTATGAAAAAGTGAACTGACATAAAAATAACGAGCCGTTGACAAATAATTTGCAGACAAACAAAAAAAGGACTAATGGCTGAATAAATTAGCAATTGCACACTGTTTGCTTAGCAATTCCATATACCCAAAGACGTGTCACAGGTCTTTTTTTTTTAATAATTGTCATAGAGTAATAAAATTTTACACATTCTGTTAAAGAACCTTCTGATCCGCAATCTCCCACTCTTGTAGAAAGGCAGATAGATTCCCTTAAATGTTCAAGAGTTACAGGACTTAGTCACACACCTCTCATTGGTTTACTTGTAAACAGGCCACTTTATCATACAGTTTTCACTGGTATTTTGTTCTTGCACTGGATTACACACCATAAAGGAAACATAAAAGTGAACTGAATTTAAAATTTTATTTTTACCTTGATGGTTCCATCTATTTTTCTCTGTACAATTTTTGCCCTTCTGAGAGAGAGAAAAATGAGGGCCTTGGGCAAGTGAGTGGAAATAACAGTAATAAACTTAATTTCTTGAAGGCTTTTTGAAGTGGTTTTGCTACAGTATGCTGTTTACATTACTGAGTAAGGAAAGATTGAGTTTAACACTTCAAATGTTGGGCAATCTAAAAGGGAAAAATTGTCAGAACATATATACAATGAAAAAGAGATGAAGAAATAACTGATTGTTCTTCTAGTAGTGTCCCTCAAAATGGTAATATTGAAGCATATTAAGACAAATCATTTATTACATTTCAAAGGAGGATTAAACATTGTGAGTCTGATTTAATTACCTGATTTACTAAGCCATTTATTTGTGCTCACACAAAATTGGAGGCCACTTCTTAAAAATCAGGCTCTCTGGATTAGACCTATGGTTTTCAAACTGTGGTCCAGTGACTACTAATAGCCCATGAAGCAGTTCTTGGTAATCCATGGACAGCTAGATACTTAAACGGTGCTAACTTTCCTACTTGTTCCCAAATCACATTAAAAAAAAGCTAAAATTATGTTTAATACTTTCCTAATATTACTTTCTAATGTAATCAATTGTCAGGCTGCCATACAGATTTTATGTGATCATGAATAGGAGGTGAAGTGTCTGTGAGACAATGTCCATTAAGTTGTGGTCCAGTCTGGGAAAACTTCTAGATATAAGCTTCACAATTAACCCTGTATTTCTTGCTTTTGCAGCTGCTGAAACATTGGCTGTAGGTAGTACAATACTTAATGAAAATGTAATTCAAACTTAGGGCTAGATTCACAAAGGGGACTTAGGCATCACAATGCTGAGCACATAGGTGCTAGAACTAAAGGTGCTGAAGGGCTGCCGCACCCTCTGGCTTGAAGTGGTTTCCATTATAAACAGGGTTTACAGTTTGGTTAAATGGCTCTCAGCACCCTCACTATAAAAATTGTTGGGGCATCCTTGGCTGAGCATTGCAATACCTAACTCCCAGGTGCCCTGCTGCCCAGTGGAATTCACAGTCCCTAGTTTGGTGTTCAAACTTCTTATACAACACTTGGGGAGAGATAGTCACCTAAGGACTGGATTCACAAAAGTCAGCAAGCAGAGTGGGGAGTCACCTAAATTAGTCAGGAGTGCAGTGCAGAGAAAAGGGATGGGACTAAGGACCCAGATTCACAAAGTACTTAAGGCACATGACTGGCATACCACCGGAAAACGCCTGTCTCCACTTGTGATTCTCAGTCATGAACCCTCTCTTGGAGGAGTTAGATGCTTAAGTCAGGCCAGCCCTTTCTTGTGGAAAGAGTGAGACATCCGCACCCCATGAAAACTGATAGCCCAGTGATTCGGGCATTCACATGGGAGGTGAGAGGCTTGTTTACAAATCCCTGCGCTGCCTGATTTGGAGCAAGGACTTGAACCCAGGTCTCTCATATTCCAGATGAGTGCCCTAAGCACCAGGTTACAGAGTAACTTTCTCTCATGCTCAATGACTATTTAAGTATCTAGCCAAGTTGAACAACTTCAATAGGAAAGCTTGAGGGAGGAGACCTATATTAGAATACGCTACAACCTATTGGTTAGGGCACCTATCGGGGATACTTGGGTTCAAGTCCCTACTCCAAATGAGACAAAATGGGGATTAAAACTTTCTTCTCCCACATCACATATGGCATTCCTAATCTGTGGGTTACAGAATATTCTGAGGACACTCATGTCAGCCAACCCCTGAAACTCCTGGCTAACCACCCCTCCTCCCTTCTGCTGTCTTTTGTGAGGGTTAGGCGTGCCCAGAGCGCACATACTGGATCAAGTCCGGCAGGCAAGATAGGCAGAGGAACACCTAGTTTGAGAATCTCACCTGTTCTTTCGGTGTCATAGCATCAGGATGTAGGCAGTTTAGCACATGTCCATAGGGGAAAATTTAGGTGCCTATGGTGGCTTAGGAGCCTATAGAGATAGCAGCAGCTGAGCAATGGCTTTGTGAAGATCAATAGTGCCGGAATATGAGATTTAGGTGCCTACAGAGGCAGTTAGGTGCTTAAATCCTTTTGTGAAACGAGCCCTTAGTGCAATCTCTGAACTGGGTGCTCCACAATACAGTGATCCACAGCAATGTGAAATGACAGCTCGAACATATTCTTTTTTACTTCCTAATCAAATTAGTCACAACTTAAGTGAATGGTCAAAAGTTACCACTTAAGTGGTTTCATATTTAATATCTCAAAATTAAACTTTATATTAGGGGACAATGTTAAAGATGTGATATGTCCCAGGAAACCCAGCTTAATCTGCCTTCAATAAGTAGCTCCTTCTGTTTACTTTTCTCTGGAGCCACACAGCATCATTACTCTGCATGATGACATGTCAGCACATAACTGTTTTTATTATTATTCAGAATCATATAAGACAAGTTTCCTTATATGAAAGGCAAACATAGGGACTGGTATAACAAAGAGCAGTTAAATAGTTTTCTTGTTACAAGAATTAAACTGGCATAAATGAACCTATGAAATGAAAAATCTGGGTTAAGACTATATCTCCTAATGATTTCAGTTGTATTTGTGGCTGCTCCTAAAATGAAATCACAGAGAATTGTCCTTCAGATGGGCATTGAAGGATTTGACATCAAGCCTTCCTTTTATTAATATAATTGTTGTTTATCGTTGTACTGATATCGTAATTAATTGATACAGCAATATTAAACCCCCAGCAGCCCAAATAAGCTGTTTAAATAGATGAATACTAAATTGCCTTATCAACACTGTGGCTCCACAGTATGATTTTTTTCATACTGTTTCAAATTAAAGTTTCCCTCTGGCTTGATTTACATATTTTTCAAAGTAAACATTTACATATGAAGTTCTGCTTGTTGGCAAGTCAATAAGACAAATGACCACAATAAATAGCCATCTTTTCAATGAAAGCAAAAAGGGCACAGGTCTACCCCACCTAACGGCCACTACTTCAACCCACCAGTTTCATGCGGTGGGGCCACTGGATCAGTACAAATGTGGAAACTGTGGCCATTTCCCTAATTTAGCCCATCAGCATCCACCATTCTGGCCTATGCATGGCTGGTGCATTGAGCTTTTCCATGGTGTGTGTAGAGGTGGGTGCTAGGGGGGTTACAGACTAACACAATATTGCCTGGCCATTCTGCTCACGGCTCCCCCAGGCAGCCTCAGCACAGGCGTTCCCACACCTGATTTTACTTCACTCTTCTCATAACATCACTTCAGAAGGATCCCTTCATTGTACTTGCTGCTGTTTGGCTCTGACACGTGCAGAGGAAATGCAAGTTCAGTTTGTATTTGCCCTGGTTATTTTATTTTATTTATTTATTTTTTTTGGAATTACCACCTTTGAAAAATAACACTGATGAAACTTAATGGCCTTTAGAAAAACTTAAAGCATTTGCCATGGTCTAGTAATTATGCTTTTTATCATCAGTGTTAACAATAGTAGAAAGCCAGGCACCAGTATGGTTTTCTGTAATACATTTGCTTTGATTAAACATCATCCTAACAAAGCAAAAATTGAAAAGCTGATGGATGGAGCCACACATGTTCTAAGCAAACAGTTTAATAGCTGCTAAAATGTGCTGAAGTTCTGAAATGGGATATGCAAAAGCATTTGATCTTTTTATTCTGGACAAACAAAAATACACATACCTAGCTTGTCAATTTATGTATTTAGGATGGAAAGCACACAGGGCACTAATGGATTGGGCAGTAATCTTGTATTCCTTGAATGATGACTAGAGTGACCTTCAGGCTAGCAAATTTATGTTTCTTTCTAAACATAGGGGATCAATCTCAAGATCTTCCGAGTCTTTCTTCAATTCTAATATACACTCCTAAAGGAAAATATGAGCTGGGCTCAATTTGGATATTCTTCATTAGAAATGTTAACTTACAGGAACCACTATTACTTCTGGACCTGCTATACAGGTTTGCATTATTAAAAAATGCAAACAGGATTTAGCTGAGAGTGTCTCCCTAGTTTTACAGAAGGAACTCACAAAGCAATGTTATCATGTGACTTCCTAAAACATGCCAGTGTTTTTGGTTCTCTATCCCAATAAAGTGGCTGGATTAATCTTGTGTATGTTTGGGCCAGCATCCTTATATATCCTGTCCAAATGAGCAGCAGCTGCACCAAGATTCTTTCATCTAAATGTTGCTCTTTGCATCTCATAATTGTAGAATATTTTACTGACGTTGTATCTAGGAGACAACACTGTAATTACTACTAGTAAACCCTTCAGAGTTTGAGAACTATTGGTAATGCTGCAGAACTTGTGTGTAACAATGTTTTATATGCCACCAATAATACTACAATTACAATACTCTAACAGAAGTAATAATGCTGTTAAGTTTTTAATTACATTAAGGACTTGAACCTGTAAGGGAACGAGTGCCCTCAATTCTTATTACAGGTTGAATGGAGGTGAATGCACTCACTTCATAGGATCAGGTCCTATGTGGCCCTAACATTGTGATTTACATCTTATAACTATTACTATATGTACTTATATGTAATATCGGAATGGACTTTACATAATTTAAATTGAGATTCTTTTTCTAAATTCATAGATTAGGGCTGAAAGGGAGCATTAGCTCCTCAAGTCTGAACTCCTGTGTATTACAGACAATACAATTTCACTGCCGCCCTTGTATTGAGCCCAATAACTTGTGTCTGATTCAAGCATTTCTCCTGGAAATACGTTCAGTTTTGTTCTACCTTTGTTCAATCCTTGAACACGTCCCGATAAAAAGGAACAAATATAACATGCCTCATTGCAAGCCCCACAGCTTTAAACGCCAACAAAGACAAACCTAGCCATTTAATGATATACCCTGCATTCCACATCCCGCAATCAGTAGAAAACCTGAACAGACAGACAGATCTTGCAGCATGTTCCACAGATTCATAGGGATTATCATATGTGTAGTTTCTGATGGAAGGAAATTCCAGAGAGGTGGGCCTGCTACTGAGAATGCCCTGCCTCTAGCTCCTTCACATTTCACCTTTGGGACTGTTGGCTTGAGCATTCCAGACTGAACACTCACAGTGTGCTGAGCCAGAGACAGAGATGGGGTCTTCTATGTAGTTTAGGGTGACCAACATGATCCTGTGTAGGAGCAACCAACTCCCATCAGGCAAGTCCTCCAGTGGCAGATAGGGGAAGGTGCTGCTGATATGCAGAACAGCTGCAAATATTGATTATACAGTCATGGCCCAACTGGCGACACCTCTCAAGAGGCCATAGTGGGTAGCTGCTGGTGCAGCTACTGCTATAAAATGCTACATAGGCCCTATGATACAGATGTGAAGACAAATACCAACTGCCTTAAAATATGTCTTCCCAGAGTAGGTGGGGCTTGTCAGCCCTAGCAGACTGCTCACCTAGAAGAAAGAATATTCTGATTTTGAACAAAGGTATCAAGCTTTGTCAGACAATTTGTAAAGCTCATCCAATAGATATGCTTCTGTGAACTGATATCCACATCTAATGTATCCCAGAGGGGTAGGGCATTCCCCTTGCCTGACTGTTGTAACTGGGCAAGGGCCACTAAAGTTAAGGAAGCGAGTGACTTAGCAGAGATGTGCAAACTGGAATGTAGGATGGGAACGCTAACTGGAAGACGCTTAGAGCTGTATGAAGTCTTAACAAGAACAATAAATGTGGCATATGTACAAGACACCAAATGGAAAAGTTGCAAATCTAAGATGCTGGTGGAAGGTTTCAAAATCTAATACTCAGGGGCTTCAAATTTCTGAAAGTTATCCTGCAGTTATTCTGGATTAAACCATGCTTAGGCATATGATAGAGATATGAGGCATATGATAGAGATAGATATGATATGATAGAAGATTGGATCGACTGTTAAACTGTGTGGGGAAGAGGTAATTATCCATAGAGTATGCACCACACTTAGGAGAGGTTTACAAAGTAAAAGAGGAGTTTTTTGATGAGTTAGAATCATAGAATCATAGAATCATAGAATATTAGAGTTGGAAGGGACCTCAGGAGGTCATCTAGTCCAACCCCCTGCTCAAAGCAGGACTAACCTCTGCTATATCATCCCAACCAGGGCTTTGTCAAGCCGCAGCTTAAAAACCTCTAAGGATGGAGATTCCACCACCTCCCTAGGTAACCCATTCCAGTGCTTCACCACCCTCCTAGTAAAAAACTTTTTCCTAATGTCCAACCTAGACCTCCCTCCCTGCAACTTGAGACCGTTGCTCCTTGTTCTGTCATCTGCCACCACCGAGAACAGCCTAGCCCCATCCTCCCTAGAACCCCCTTTCAGGTAGTTAAAGGCCGCTATCAAATCCCCCTCACTCTTCTCTTTTGCAGACTAAACAAGCCCAGTTCCCTCAGCCTCTCCTCATAAGTCCTGTGCTCCAGCCCCCTAATCATTTTTGTTGCCCTCCGCTGGACTCTCTCCAACTTGTCCACATCCTTTTTGTATTGGGGGGCCCAAAACTGGACACAATATTCTAAATGCGGCCTCACCAATGCCGAATAGAGGGGAATAATCACTTCCCGTGACCTGCTAGCAATGCCCCTCCTAATGCAGCCCAATATGCCATTGGCCTTCTTGACAACCAGGGCACACTGCTGACTCATATCCAGCTTTTTATCCACCGTTACCCCCAGGTCCTTTTCTGCAGAGCTGCTGCCCAGCTCGTCGGTCCCCAGTCTATAGCTGTGCATGGGATTCTTTCTTCCTAAGTGGAGGACTCTGCACTTTTCTTTGTTGAACCTCATTAGATTTCTTTTGGCCCAATCCTCCAGTTTGTTTAGGTCACTCTGTATCCTATCCCTACCTTGCAGGGTATCTACCACTCCCCCCAGCTTAGTGTCGTCCGCAAACTTGCTGAGGGTGCAATCTACCCCATCCTCCAGATCATTAATAAAGATGTTGAACAAAACCGGCCCCAGGACCGACCCCTGGGGAACTCCGCTTGTGACCGGCTGCCAGCTAGACATGGAGCCATTGATCACTACTCGTTGAGCCCTATGCTCTAGCCAGTTCACTATCCATTTTATAGTCCATTCATCCAACCCATACTTCTTTAACTTGCTGATAAGAATACTGTGAGAAACCGTATCAAAAGCTTTGCTAAAGTCAAGGTATATCACATCCACCGCCTTCCCCACATCCACAGAGCCAGTCACCTCATCATAGAAAGCAATCAGGTTGGTCAGGCATGACTTTCCCTTGGTGAATCCGTGTTGACTGTTCCTGATCACCTTCCTCTCTTCCAAGTGCCTTAAAATGGATTCCTTAAGGACCTGCTCCATGATCTTTCCAGGGATTGAGGTGAGGCTGACCGGTCTGTAGTTCCCCGGATCCTCTTTCCTCCCTTTTTTGAAGATGGGCACTATATTTGCTTTTTTCCAGTCCTCAGGGACCTCCCCCTGTTGGCACGAGCTTTCAAAGATAATAGCCAATGGCTCTGAAATCACCTCAGCCAACTCCCTCAGCACCCTCGGGTGCATTGCATCCGGCCCCATGGACTTGTGAATGTCCAATCCTTCTAAATAGTCTTGAACCTGTTCCTTCAGCACTGCGGGATGTTTGCCTCCTTCCCATTCTGTGCCACCCAGTACAGCAGTCTGGGAGCTGATCTTGTCTGTGAAGACAGAGGCAAAAAAGGCATTGAGTACCTCAGCCTTCTCCACATCCTCCGTCACTAGGTCGCCTCCCTCTTTCTTTAAGGGGCCTACACTTTCCCGAATCTTCCTCTTGTTGGCAACATGCCTGTAGAAACCCTTTTTGTTCCCCTTCACGTCCCTTGCTAGCTGCAACTCCAATTGCGCTTTGGCCTTCCTCATTTCATTCCTGCACGTTCGAGCAGTGTTTATATAATCCTCCCTAGTCATCTGACCAAGCTTCCACTTCTTGTAAGCTTCTTTTTTGCGTTTAAGTTCACCAAGGACATCTTTGTTAAGCCAAGCTGGACGCCTACCATATTTGCTATTCTTTCTGCACATCGGGATGGTTTGCTCTTGTGCCCTCAATAAGGTCTCCTTAAAATACAGCCAGCTCTCTTGGGTTCCTTTCCCCTCATATTAGCCTCCCAGGGAATCCTGCCCATCAGTTCCCTGAGGGAATCAAAGTCCGCTTTTCTGAAGTCCATGGTCCGTATCCTGCTGTTCCCCTTTCTTCCTTTCATCAGGATCCTGAACTCGACCATCTCATGGTCACTGCTGCCTAGGTTGCCACCCACTTCTACTTCCCCTACCAAATCTTCCCTGTTTGTGAGCAGCAGGTCAAGAGAAGCACGGCCCCTAGTTGGTTGCTCCAGCACTTGCACCAGGAAATTGTCTGCAACACTCTCCAAAAACTTCCTGGATTGTTTGTGCTCTGCTGTATTGCTCTTCCAGCAGATGTCAGGGTGATTGAAGTCTCCCATGAGAATCAGGCCCTGTGAACTGGAAACTTTCCCCAGTTGAGTAAAGAAAGCCTCATCTACCTCATCCTCCTGGTCTGGTGGTCTGTAACAGACACCCACCACGACATCACGCTTATTGTTCTTGCTTCTAAGCTTAACCCAGAGACACTCAACTGACTTATCTCCAGTTTCATACTGGAGCTCAGAGCAGTCATAGTGCTCTCTTACATACAGTGCAACTCCTCCCCCCTTTCGCCCCTGCCTGTCCTTCCTGAACAGTTTATACCCATCCATGAGTTGTTATGCCCTATTGGAAACATACTATTCAACACAAGATAAATTATCAGAGCAAATCTAAATGCATGCACTGGAACTGCAAATGCTGGACATGAAATAGTTCACAGAGGCATAGCACTAGAACCAGAAATTCCAAGGTGGAAATGGTCTTTCAGACTTATCTGACACTGGACCTGGTGATCACAAACCTTTAAAAAAATGGTAAGACTTGAGCAATGGTAAAATAGAGTACATAGAAGCGAAAAAGGAGGTCAAAGGAAATATTGCAACAGCTAAAAGTATATCCAGTGATAATAGAGAAGGAGGACATGAGAGAGAGAAGAGCGTCTATAAACTTAAGGCAAAAGAGAAAATGATGAGGGATGTGAACAAGTTTTCTTACATCATAAATGAATGTGATATATTGCAAACAAATGATTAATCAATCAATCAAACTTTGGACTGATTATTTTGAAAGGGTGATGAATGAGGAGAATGCAAGGGAGAAATTAAGAACATGAAAACCAAACCAAGGCATCATAGATTGCAGAAGAGGATTTGGAGGTACTCCAGCAGGTTCCTGTGGCTCATAATGAGAAATTGGTTGTGCAGGAGGAATTGCCAGGGTGTTTTTGGGACCAAAACACACTGCCATCTTCAGCAGGCGGTATGTTCACAACAGATAGGTCCGAGCTAGAGGACTTGAACCCTGCACTTGGTTGATAATCTACATACAACCATAAGTGAGGTGTCCATGACTGAATATAGGACTCAAGTGGATAGACAAACATGAGTGGTTGACAGAGCACCTCGATTCCTAGAGTTACTGTTAAATTCATATTCTTATCTAGAGGGGGAAAGTTGTACTATTTAGTATAGACAGCTCCACCAGTTGAGGTGTTATATCTTTATCTTAGTGTTAAGTTGTATCCTGGCATGTTACACTATTGAGCTGACCTGAGGGGTTAGTAGGAAGTTCAGTCTTGCCTATGTGTACTGGAGTTAGTACTTGTAGTGTCCCAATAAATCTCTATGATTCTACAATTGAGTATTACAATATCTATGACCTGTGTTAAGCAGGAAGCCAACTAAATGATCACAATGTTCCCTTCTGGCCTTAAAAATCTATCCATTATAAGTGGGACTGTTAGAACCACATACAAAAGTTAACCAACACTTCCCTTTCAGTTGCTTATAACTTTGCCAGCTTTTACTAGTTCAGGCTGTAATTTTCTATACTGTCTGTCTCGGGCTGAATTGTTTTGGAAAATTTCAGCTAAAATGATCCAGTTTCTGAGAAGGAGGCTAGAGAAAAATACACTGTTTTACCCATGTTAAAAAATTCTGGAAAGGATTTCTTTGAAAAGCTGCAGTGCCCTCGGTGCTTTGGAACAGGAACTTGATATCTGGCAGGAAGCAAATCCTTTCTGTCATGGATGAGCCTTATGCCATTCCTGTGAAAATCTGCCAAATGTGGCCAAGTTGGCCAGTTTGGCTTTGAAAAATGCAGTTTGCACATGCTCACTAGGAGCTTGCTAAAACTTTGCGGCTAAAATCTGGGTCTGAGCAGGAGATTCCCTCCAATTGCAGCTCTGGGTTGTCCTGGAACTGAGAGTGGGGAACCTTTTTCTCTTGGATTTTCAATGCCCCCCATCCTTGCTGGGCACAGGCAATGGGGAGGAGGCAACTGGCTGATTAAAATTCAGCAGGGGCAAGAGCATGACTGGGGACCGGGGATAAGATAATGGAAATAGATTGGGATAAGGAGTTTGCAGGGGAAGAACAGGAACTGGGAGTTGGGGGAAGTCTGGTACTGGCTGGGCAAGGACCCTGGGGAGTGGGAGTCAGGGAAGAAAATGAGGGGAAACTGTGAGCCGGGAAAATGTGGGTGGGGAGAATTATATCAGATGAGGAAACTGGGGGAGGAGTTTGGGACTGGAAACCAGTGGGGTGTGGGACAACAGATTTGATGAGGAGCCGGGAAACCAGAGGAGAACTGGCACTAGCAAGGCAAAGAGACTGACACAAGGACCCGGGGAGGGAGTGGGGGAGACTGATATTGGATGAGGAGGAAACATGGGCAGGAGGGGGCAGCTGGAAGCCAGAGGGGAGGAGAGAGAAATCCAACAGGGAGCAACAGGTGAAGGAGGAACTGAGAATATCTGGTCAAGGAGACTGGGATTGGGATAAGAAGCCAGAGACTGGGGCCCTGGCTAAGTGAGGAGAATGAGACTGGCACAAGGAGTTGGGGTGAGAAAGACTCAGGTCAGAAGGTTCAGGTCAGAAGGGGTTAAGTAGTAAAAGGGTCTGTCCCCAAAAAAGTACTTTTGCTGGTATAGCTAAATTACCTCCCTGAACAACATAAGCTATACCAGCTACACTCCTTTCTGGGTATAAGATGCATTTACCACAGAAGAGGTGGGAGGGTGTTGCCAGCATAGCTGTCTGTTAGGAGTGTTTAAAAAAAACAAAACAAAAAAAACCCTCCTAATTGACGTAGCTATGTCAGCAAAACTTTGTTGTGGAGACCTGGCCTCCACTACATTTAAGTCACACAAAAACATTGCAAATAGTATTTGGAATAGTTCTGAATAACTGTAACAAAAGCTTGTAGACAGTACTGATCCTCACACATACGTCCGCATTTTGCTCTTGTTACATACATTTAAATACAAGGTTTCAAAATAACATATGCACTTCTATACTTGAACACACACATATACACACATCCCAGCTCTGACATTCACTGCGATGACTCTAATCCTTCCTCTCTGACAGAGGGTTATGATGGGGAACTACTCTTCCACCTCTAGAGTTGCAAGCTTTAGAGCGAGATCATGCAACTACAGAGGCTCAGATATCAGCAGTGTGTGGATGACACACACATATATACACATTCCCTTCTGGTCTTCCTTTAGAGATGATTTTTCAGTTTCTGTAACAGGGCCATATTATATAGTGTGAGTCACCTAGATCCATCAGAACTTGAAAAGAATGGCAGCATCTCAGTTTTTTTCTAAACACTTGAGAGCCTTGTCAACAAAACGTAAGTCCAGGGATCTTTACACCTAGCAGCATTTCAGCCTTTGGGTTCACAGCTGAGTGGTTTCCATAGTTGCTAGTGAAACAAAAATCTGTAGTTTGTATTTAAAGTGGTACAGGAATTGTGATCAGCATATAAAATAGCCATTCTCTGAATTTCTATAAGGCTCTCACTCTGTGTAGCACTAGCTTCTCCACATAAGCCCAGCTAGGTCAATAAAACAATGCACAAACCCACCCCTCACTCAGCTCTGCCCCATTCTCTCTTTATCTGAGACAGAATCCCAGGTTAAAACAGTTAGCTGATAGCAAAATATAAGTTCCATAGGCTGTGTAGCCCCTAGAGGTGACAATTGCTCCCCAACTACATCCATAAAACTGACTGCAGTGCACCAAACATCACCCTCTTGGAAACTTCCCTATTGTAAGTAAAGCTGAAATAGCACCGACCTGTATCCAAAGAGATATAAGTATTGCACAGCCCTCTCAGCAGACGCATCTCTTGATTCCCTATCAGTCAATCAGACACTGAATCCACAGGGCCATCATTAACACCTGTATTTATAATCTTTCTCCCCACCAGGTGCTCTGATTGGCTCAGCTCTAAGGGTAAATGGGTGGGCTCACCCAGGCAGCTTGTTCCTCATGAAACCTTCCTAGACAGCTTCAGAAACAGCTACTGAGCATGTTCAGTAACCAACCCACCCTATGACTGGATGTTTTAGGGATCTTCCAGCTGAGCTGCCCTGCTCTGCACCTGACTTGTCTGCAGAGAGAGAGAGAGCACTCCTAAATAAGATCCATGTGTCTTCCTCTTTGCGTCTCTCCCTTTCTTTGGACTTAAACAATTAAATGCTGCAGTTATAAAGCTTGTTGGTTACACCATAGTTCCCCATTTGTAAAATGAAGATACTCATACCACCTCATCTCACAGGGATATTGTAAAAGTAAATTAATTAATGTTTGTGAAGCACTTAGGAAACTATAGGGATAAGCCCCTTAGAAAAGCCCATGAGGAAATTAATAATTCTATTTTCAGAGCAGAGTTTGAATAATGTGCAGTAAACATGGTCTAGGGCCATGCACAGAACAATGAGAATAAAAGTAAGCATAAGTAATCACCATCATTCTGTCCAAAGGCAGGAATAGGGCATTCTCAGTGGCAGACCTTCTTCTCTGGAGTTTGTGTCTACCAGACACAGATCTAAGATTGAGCTTGGCCATTTTTAGAGAATGGTTTAAGAGATATCTCTTTGTTTTGGTTTTCTATTGAATAATAAAATTTCCTAGCATACGGTGTAAATTTTCCAAAGAAGCAAGTGATCTTGAGTGCCTCCATTTTTTGGGTGCCCATTTTGAGACACCTGAAAGTGGTCTGATCTTTAGTTGCTGTGTGCTCAGCACTTACTGAAAATGAGGTGTCTTTCAGGTGTCCCAAGTCAGGCACCAACAAACAATGAAAGCACGCAAAATCACTAGTAACTTTTGGTAATTTAGGCCTCAATTTACTATTTAATAATTTCCATTTCTGCTTCTTCTAGGGTAATTGATGGAACTGTGGCATAGGGTTTTGGAATATATGGGTGGATATACTCCTCCATTTTTTGAAGGATATGTTGCTTAGACTTTAATTAAAGCCAAAAACCCTTCTCACATCCTCTCTCTTTCTCGATCTAACCCACTGGCATCATTATTATCCACAGTGGAACAGCTTCAATAGAAGAGATTGAGGGAGCCCTGCATCAAAATATCCCATGCCATGAAAGGAACCCAACCCAGTAGGCAGCCTCTGAATACATCAGTTGGATCAGGCCCCACATACGAGTTAGGTGGATGAACACCTATCTTCCCCTGGTTTGTGGAGCACTCTGGACTTAGGTGGGAGATAGGCATCTGGATGACAAGAGGGATTCAGCAGTGCAGATGCTCAGAAGTGGAAACTTAGGGGCTGAGTGAATTTAGGCTCCACCAAGATTTGGTGAGAGTTCTGTGGATTGCAGTGAAGCTAAATCCCAGACTCAGGCACCAAAGTACCTTTGTGGATCTGGGCCTGTTTTGTCCTCTTTGAAAAGAGTATCACACTGCCTACTTTTGCTATTCATTTCTTCACCTGCTCCCTGTAGCTCAGCAGGAGAGCCAGAGACATGACCTGCCAATCATCTGCTGACAACCAGCAACTATTCCTTGGACCACAAAGCACAGTTTGATAAACTCAGAGTAAGGACTTTGGGATAAAGCACTTAGAATGATGCCTTTAGTTTTGCACTCCCGTCAGCACCAGATTCAAACACATCTAATTGTTTAAAAGATAGATACTGTGGTAATAATGTTACAGAAAAACCTCAAACTAGCACCATATGTTTCCAGTAAAATAAAAGCAAAAAACTTTCTGTATGTGTTCAGCAATGCCAAATAACAAGGTTAATTGTGTTCCAGCAGCCAGAAAAGAAGTAGTAAAAGCTGTGAAAGAAAATACCTTTTGTTTTAAGTGGGCAGGCTCTCACTGATACACGTACACTGAATGCTGTACATTGTCTTTTTGAGTACCATATAATGTTTTCTCAATTGAAACCCAATTTCAGTTACTATCAGCTCAGTAGTTTCTGCCTACCTGTCTCACAGTATACTGTAGGTCATGGTTGAGTGAGTTTAGATGGCAATCTGATTTTGTACTTCAGGAGTTATGAATATTGTCATTAACCCCTTCATTGCCGAGGTTACTTGCCAGTTTCTGTGCTGAAGGTATTTTGGAGACCATTCTCATTGATATCACTTGTAACAATGTTTTAACTGTGTCATACTATACATAGATTGAAGTAACCCATATACTAAATAGAATTAAGGTTTTATTCTTCTGTGATAATATGAGCACATAATTCTATACAAAAAGCACTCAAAGGGAATATTTACAACACTTCTATTTATGCTTATGTGAAATATGAAAATGAAATATGTTTTAAAGTACTTATAAAATATTATAGAATTGAAGACATTATAAATAGGCTTTTCTATAAGCAATAGCAATTACCAGAATCAGATTATTCATACTTACAAGTTTGTCAAGAACAAGGTGATATATATGTACATAATATCTGTTACAAATGTTATATATACACACACAGATTATTTATCCAGCGGATAATACATTGTGAATAGTGATCTTGATTGTACATACCCCAGGTTTCTAATTTTGGGCCGTTATCTTTCTTCTGACATCATATGATTGTAGTATCTGGTCTCTACGATCCAATACACCCATGTGATGTGCCATGTGGGAACCTGCCCACTTCAAAAATCTTTAACAATGTTCTCTGTTGGATTGTGAGGAAGACATACCCATCGTTTTGTTCAACGTATTTTACAACCTACATTTCCTCAATATCAGAAAACTTACCACCCCAACTCATCATTGTTTTCAATGACATTTTGTGGTTAGTCTTTATTGTTCTACCCTATAGTATCATAATACTGGCTCTTTAATGATCCTTGTATAATTATTATTCACACATAGTTTTGCAGAGAACTGAACTGGGGAGGGCCTGAATTCCTAAAGTATTCCCTTACTAATTTATTTACTGAGCAACAGCACTTGGGTAGGGCTGGGCAAGTTCAGTATATGCGAAAATAAATCATCACTTGGAAATCACTGAAAATACTGGATAATTGCAAAATATAACTGCAACTTGGCACTAGGTGTCCCACTAGAGGGGAATAAATGTAGTAGAACATTACTGAGTTGCACAACAAGAATGAAAATGTTCAAAACTCATGGCTTCTCCTATTTTCATAGATTAAGCATGACTATATACAGCAAGCTCTTAGAAAAGCTGTAGCTCAGCCTCCACGGGCACCTCATCACCACCACTCACGTGGCTTTCATCAGAGAGGATTATCATTAAGGTTATAATCACTATCATCAGCCACAAAATTACAGTTATAGCTGCAGCAGCCTCAGCTACCAATCATATGTCCTTGCATTCATCTCAGACTACCAAGACACAAATGTGGAACTGTGTGTGACAAAGACTCAAAAATGAGGGACAGAAATTATTTGTGCAGGAACTCAAAGCGCCGTAGGATTCATTCCTCTACTTTAAATAACTCTTTAAGATCAGATTCATGGTTCTTTATTTCTCATATAAATAACTGTTAACAATAAAATCAAGGGGACATCAAATTTGTGTGGAACATAGCTTTGGAACTAAAACAAATGACAGCCCTCAAAATTAGGGTCAGTTGAGCAGTATGTGTCTTTGAGCCATTATATAAATTGAGGGAGAGATTTTCAAACACACAAATGACAGGTAGGTACTAAAATCCCCTTGACTTTCAATGACTTTCAAAGGTGTCTACCTGTCATTTGTGCCTTTGAAAATCTCCTTCTGAGCCTAAGAAATATGCATATAATTGAAACTTTTCCTTATTGTCCTCTATAAGAAGGACAGGGAACTGCATGTGACACAATTAAATTATTGCTGCTCCCTCCACTGCTACGTGAATTCAGATCTGTCACTACATGGGTCAATTCACAATTCAACATGAAAAGAAAAAAAATTACAATGAGTCATATAATTCTGCCTTCCCAAGGCCCATCTGTCCCTGCACCTGGTGGTAGTCATCAGGATTTTTCTTCAGCATGAATACCATGTGTTGTTTGTTGAGGGTAAAATTAAGTATTTCTGCAGCAAATAATGAATGCTGTTTGTTGGAGAAGTCATCTGATTAATGTAAAATTCACTTTGGCTCCAAAATTTCATGGCCGTTATCCTGGGCTCAAATGCATATCATCTGAAAAAGCAATACATTATGTTTTATTGAAAAAAGAAAGAGATCTTAAAATGTCATTATTTACAATCATTAGCAGACACCATTAAAGTTATGGGGTGAAATCTGCCATTGACATCAATGGGGCCAGGATTTCACTCACTGACTGGTGTAAAAGTTACTTTTATCTGGAAGTGGGTTTATACAACATATTAATAGAGGCTGGGATTTTCAAAAGAGCCTGAGGGAGTTAGGCACCCAATGCCCATTGAAATTCAAATGAAGTTGGATGCCTAATTGCCTTAGGCTGCTTTGAACATCCCAGTTCAGATTCATAGTTGATTTTATACTGGAAGGTAGACAGAAAAAGATTACAATGGGACAGAGAGAGCTTAGAAACATGGATCAAAAATAAAGACCTATAATGATATTCAACTTAAAAAAAAAAAAACAAGTTTATCTAGTACTTCTGGAGAAAAAAAAAGCTCTGAAATCCAGATACTCAGTGGGAGTTAGAAACTTGGGGAAAAAATATACTGAAGACGACTCAGGGTTGATACACGTCTGATTTGCTCTGCACTATATGCACTGTGATATGGCCACCAAAAAGGCATTGTATCACAGAGAAGATATGTAATAGCGTCTTTCTATACAGCACAGGTGCAACTGCACCCAGAATATTGCACTTAGTTCTTAGCACCTTTGTTTTAATAGAAAAATACTGGCAAATTGCAGGGAGTGCTGAGAAAAGCACTAAAAATGACTATCTGTGATAACACACCAGAAATGTCTCAAATAGCAGGCATGCTGCCTTGATCAGGGCTGTAGATGAAACTTCATTAACTCTTCTGTTTGCTTTGCTCAGACTGCCAGCATCATTGCAGTCTCATCTGGATTGTGCTCAAGCCAGATATCCCTAATTCACATCACTACAGGTTGCTACTTATCTACTTCAAGGGCATAAATGCAAAGGGAGGAAGTATAATCTGAAGTAACTGTGTAATAGCTATGAAACAGAAAATCTTCCAGGCAATGATATTTATTAAGCTGCAGAATAGTCTCCTAAAGACATCGAAGACTCTCCATCACTTGAGACACTTAAAACTAAACTGGACAAAGAAAAGAATACGGATGCTCAATCTGGTTGTGAATAGACCCAGGGTTGTCATAACCACCTTTTCCTTTCTTTAAGGCTAGATGGAAATCCAGTCCCAAAACATTTCTGTTGTAACATGGGTCATGGTACAGAAAATGTTGAGAAACACTGCATTAGGACATGGTACTTCAGGGAGTAATCCTGTTTTGGGAAGGAGATTAACTAGAAGAAGACCTGATAGATTTTTCAATTTCTGATTTGTGATTAAAAAAAAAAAAAAGGTGATTTCATATCAAAGTGAGTGAGACATTTTTTTCTTTTAATAAAAAGATGACAATTTAGAGAAAATCCTTTCCTGCTGATGTAAAATACATTTTAACACTAATAAATCCCAGTAGCCATGAAGGAAATGAAAATGAGGATTAAAATTACTATAACATGCCACCTTTCTTTATGCCAATCCAGAGGACTCCATCATATTGTAATGAAGTAAGAGGCCAGAATAAACTGTCATCTTCCCTGATAATGGCAGATGTTTAAACTGCATTATTTGTTTCTTTTCTTTTCCACATTACAAGAAAACTGCTGTGTTAGAAGGTTTACAATCTAAGTTTTTCAGTATAGGTGGTGGCAAAAAGAGAGATTGTCTACAGAAAAAGCAGATGGTTTGGGAACTTGATACCTGGCAGTAAGGATTCTAATTAAGATAATATGCTTCTGTCTCTTATTAGGAATGGCTCAAAGAAAAGGCCTGATATACCCAAGAGGTTTGTTCTTTATCATCTTCACTCCCCTACTAAAGCTGCCAAGCAGTGACGAGGTCGGCATAACAGTCCACAATGGTGATTAGTTAATACATATTTTTCAACCACATGGAAAAAAGAAACTCCATCACATTCCCATGTATTTGGCATTTGTTCAGAGTTAATAATCTCTGCTGTCCATATATCCATTTTACCCGGAGGAACATTAGAATAGTAAGCAGATTCTGTTCTTTTGTTTCTGTCAGACCCTATTAATTTATGACCAACCCTTAAGTAGGAAAAGCAAATTTATATAGGTATAGAGTAAGTAAGTAGCTAGTTCACAAATATAACAGAATCATTAATGTGTGAATTAAAATAAGTACATAAGTAGATAAAGTGTAATGCCTTTTTCTACTGGTAGCATATCACTTATAATTTTAGTACATTTTAATGCAAAAGTAGTAGTGCTTTTAAATA
The DNA here is from genome assembly GCF_026122565.2 of Emydura macquarii macquarii. NCBI lineage: Eukaryota > Metazoa > Chordata > Testudines > Chelidae > Emydura > Emydura macquarii. The sequence continues at coordinate 12,721,093 of NW_027131500.1, read as the reverse complement.
AGTAGGCCACCACTGTTAATTCATTAATTAGGAAAAATTCATTTAGTGGCTATGTGGATGCAACACATCGTTTGCAAACTAGAAGAGAAGAATGCATTTTAAGGATTTAACCCTGCCTACTTGCAAATCTTCACCATGGAACTTAGTCCCATAAAGCACAGTTATCTTTTTCACTGAAATAGGAAAGTAGCTGACTTGCAAGATAGAACATATTTATTAATGTATCATGCTTTTATTGAGGACAGTTCAAGGCAAGTTGCAGTGCAGCATTATACTGATTTTAATTCAGTTTTTTTAAAAGGAAAGAAACATTAAAACAGTTGCACAAAATCCCAAAAGGACTAGGAGAGATGTCACTAGCAGCTATTGATCCAGTTTTTTAAAAAAACTAATCCAAGAGATACAAGAAGTGTTCAAAACCACAGATTAGGAATATATTGGAGGGTTTTGGATTAATTTTTGTCTTCTAGCCAGGGAGGAAATAACATCTCATTGTTTTACTTATGGATCTTTTGAATCTTGCTATATCCATCAGTAATGGAAACTCATCCATAAGGTATCATTTGGTTGAAGTGTTTATTCTGAGCTCATGCGCACATATGCAAAACATAGAATTGGGTTTTAATGCTTTTTCTGTTAAAGTGAATCATTCAGATATGATTTGCATCTGAACAAATTGTAATTTTTACTATATCTTAAAGGGATACCATCAACTTGAAAAATCACATTTTCATCTAAAAATGTTGTATCTGCTATAGCTACAAATAAAATCTAAGTTTACTATAACTGAATGAGATTACAGCCTTTTTTTTCCAGTTTGCTCATACTGTGAATTAGATCACACTCTTTCTATAGTCAATACCATTGCTTAACTGATGATTAGTTGAATTTACTGTCTCATGCCTTAGCACAATGACATTATTCTCATATACTTTAAAAGGAAGCTCACATTCGTGCCCCTCCCTAGGTGCTACAAGAGGATGTTGACCAGTGTTGACAAATTAAAGACTCTGACATCTCTACATTACCTATGATTTACACCTAACAAATATGGAATCCAGTGTGTAAAAATCTGTCTTAGGTTCCAACACACACAGTATAAATTTAAAAGCAGCTTTTCATTATCAGCTGCCTACTTGTTTACCTTAAAACAACAGGGAGACAATGAGTCATTCAGAGGCCAAAGGGGAACTACAATTCATGACTCCATTTCCTCCTCCTCCCCCCCCATACAATAGGGACAGAAGATAAGATATTTGGTTTTGTCCTTTTTCTGCCAGTGATTTTTTAGTAGCCAACCCATGAGCCTCCTTTGCCCTAAGGGGACGGCACCTCACCATCAGACACAAGTATGTCACAATGATGTCTAGTGAGTCCTTGAAATCATTCAAGGGTAGTAAATCACAGCCTTTCTGAGAGCAACTGCTAGCAAATAGAAAAGGGAAAAGGTAAGTAAAGTTCTAGCTATTCAAAATCTTCTACCTCTGTAAGCCAGTTGGCGTTTTTTGACAGATGAGAAAAACAGGGGCAATCTCATTGTTACTTATAGACAGAGCCTCACATTTTTTGTGGCACAAGAGGTGGAAATTCTGCAATGAAACTCCCTCATTCCTGCCATATGACAGCTATAAAATTCTACAACTAACCCAATATTTTGGAAAAAAGTCCTAAGCAGACAACTTCATTCCATAAAATATCAAATCAAAGTTGATTTTCTTTAAACCAATTACCTTACAGTGACACATTAGCCATTGCAGAAATCATTGAAAGGAAGGAGAACCCGAGTATTTAGCAGTTATCAGCAGGAGTGAAGGGCTTTTGCCACTGCAGACTGTTTGACAGCTGGGAAAGAAACGGGTGGCTAGATGCCACTTTTGGGGGTGTACCTTGTTCTGTGGAGAGGGTTTGGAAGGGGTCATCTATTCTTTCCTTCCCTCCCCATCTCTATGTGAGAGCTCTCAGACCTGTTAAGATTTGTCTCTCATTCCTGTTCCTCAGGGAGGAGAGTGATTATATGTCTTTTTCCCCTATTCATAGGTGATTTCTTGCAAATCTTATTCACTTTCCAGTCAGCATGTTTTGACAACTATGCATAGTGTCAGTACAGGGAAAGAATTTCTACAGGACCCAGATCAGAAGTCAAATTCTACAGCTAGGGACAAATTTCACCAGAATGTACATGGATTGGGAAGTGTGCAATGCATAGGGTCCTGCTTATATCATATAGTCTTATTATATAAGCTCTATCATAGAAAACAATTCTAAAAAGTATCCTATTTTGCAAGGGTGAGTAGGTGCAGGAGGAAATGAAGCTACCTTACCTCCTAGGCAGGCAGCCTGCATGTTCCAATGTTGTGGAACTAAAGTGAAAATGCATAAAAAATGAACAAGTCACTGCAATAAAAAACTGACAGAAACTCTCCAAAGAATCAGCGCTAGGAAACCCTCGCTAGGATTATTTAGCTGAGGTTAGTCCTGCTTTGAGCAGGGGGTTGGACTAGATGACCTCCTGAGGTCCCTTCCAACTCTATGATTTGCAGTGGCTCAGTATGGAAAGAGAAATGCAGTTATTTTTAGCAATAGATGATTTGTAGTTCATATTTGAAACTACATTCAAGTGTACGTTTTTTTTTTACTATAAAATGGATTTAGAACAGCCATAGTCTTCCACAGAATTTGGCATCACTATGCAACTGTAAAATGAGGTTAATACTTGCTCCCAGCCCTCTTTATAAAGAACCTTGAGTTCCCTTGGAACTCCCTCTGTAGTAAAACTTTGCACTGAAATTCATAAGAGACAGACTCTCAGCTGGTGTTAATTATAATATCTCTATTGACTACAATGGAGCTATGACAATTTACTCCAGGTAAAGATCTGCCCATTAATCTCTGGAATAAAGGGTGGATTTCTTTTTGATGCAGGTGTACTGTGATCTTGATGTACTGAAATGAAGTGTTTCTACCACATTCCAGAATTCCTTCAGAATTATACACCTTAGTTCATATTCTGCCTCTCACTTTTCAAGATGGCACAACTTTTTATCCAGTTTCTAGCTGGGTTGTCTCAGGGACTCGGCAGCCAAGTGATCTGTTCAGCATCAAAAACTGTGAACAAAAGGACAATATGGTGATTTTAAAATTAATTCCCATGACTAAATAATAGCCTTCTTCTGTCTATGTTGTATCTACTTTTAAATATTAATATTTAAAGTGACAATTACAGAATTTTAATGCATACTGAAAAAGTATAAAAGGTTTCTACATAAAGAAGTACAGAATTTCAGACACTCACTAGAACCATAAGCTAAAGTGTTATACATAGGCTTATAATTAATAGAATGTCATTTATCAGTTAATATTGAAAAAGAGAAAATATTACTCATCTCTTTGTGACTAAACGGCTCTGTGATGTAGTCAAATTATTTCTGGCTACCAGTTTCCACTATCAACACAAAACCATAACGTTTAATATTGAAATCTGACTTTTGATATGAAATTTTGATATCAAATATCTTAAATGTTGGCGTGTTACACCCACATGCCTGAAAGCCATTGCTGATTGCCCAAGATAGAAAGTGAGGCACAGTGTATACCAGAGAACAGGTTGAACCCATTGCTAAAATGCCCATATGGAGTAACCTAAGGCATAACTTAAGGAAGGACATGCTTTCCCTCTGAGTTCTCCCCTGCAGGACTCTGTCTACATGGGTATTTTAAATGAGTTTTTAGAATCAATTATATTTTCAGAGTCAAAACTTTCTCTCACCTTCTTTAAAAAAAAAACAAAACAAAAAAACACTCCACCATTTTTCTGACCTAAGAAATATGTTTAAGTACCTCCAGTCCAAACAGAGAGAGCTAGGTCATGGGCTTTTCAACTGGCTAGAAAAACCTCTATTTTAACCATATTACTTAGCACTTACATAGTCCATTACATTTTCAAGGCATTGTGCTTAAATTGATTAATTATTCCTACCACCACCACGGAAGTATTTTATTCCACATTTTACAGTAATGGGATGGGACATTAAGGCAACCCTACTGCAATCAGATCCATGAGGATAGGCTCCTACACCAGTATGAAACCCTACTGCCTTCAATTTCAAAGCACAAGTTTTTTAGTTCTCCAGAGAAGAAACTGTCTGTTATTATGTTCTTGTGCAGTGCATAGGGTGTGAAACTAATCCTAGTGGCCACTGGGTGCTTCTGTAATACAAATAATAATAATGTGTAGAACCTACAAACCTTCAATCATGTGATACTACTTACCCAACAAGTCAATGAGACTACTCAGTTTAGCAAGTATTCTAGTATTAGGCATTTAGACATAGAAAGGAAGAGCATTGCCTAAGGCTATTCACACTTGAGTAGTAGTATAAAAATCAGGATTTCCTGGCAACTAGTTTAGTATTCAGTCCACCACACATTACTGCCTTATTCCCAATCCCACATACTTATCCTAAATAATAGTAGAGGAAGATAAGGCTACAGACGAAAGAAAGAAAGAAACCATCACTATTTCAGCACAAATAAAGCTCTGAATCTGTGGATAATTAAATCAGCACTGCAGAATTAATATAGCAGTTCTTACCTAGAACAACAGGACCATTAAAGATCATGCCTGTTAGATGAAATGGATTTTTGAGAACTGGTCCAACCCAATTTACTTATAAAAATCCATCTAATTTACTAATTGTTCCTCTGTGTAATGTGTTAGCTAGCTTTCAAGCTAGTTTTTGGGCAAATAATTACTTCTAAATCAGTATTGACCAAGTTGCTTGGTTCAGCATCAGGGATAATCATTATACATGATCAGGGTGGGTGGGCTAAGACTAGTAACCTGTTGAGTAAGAGAAAAATAAAAGAGGGTGGCACTGAGACAATCACAGAAACTACATTGGCATATGAGTGCACATACTTATCAAGTCTGCAGAAATTTTCTCCTTCCCTTACCCAATGTAGTCAGTGTCTGACTCATGAAGCTACAGCAGTATGTTTTCTGGTCATTTGTGGGAGACTATAGAGACTGATGAGAGTGAATTCCTTCTTCTTTTGCCGTAGCAGTTGTTGCAAGTTGCTAATTCTTTAGTAGTGTTTTTCTTGTGTGTGTCAGATGCCCACTATGATCATATTGTTACTCCTTTTTTAACCCAAGCAGTTAGCTAATATTTGAGGTCCTGATAGTTGTTTTGGTAAGGAGGAGTAATTGATGAGCCTATCTTTGATGCAATCCAGTTTATTTACAAACAATGCACAAAGTCCCGGGTCCCCGAACACAACAGGAATCAAACAGATTGAAACTGTTTCTTTGTTCAGTGCTCCAAACACTGTTCTAACCACCACACAGCCCAAAATCTTTTTCTGTTAGAGTAGGCCCTGAGAAAAAGCTATCTACAACTATCTTAATTAGTCCCCATTACTGTAATATCTGCAGGTCTCCAACATTTTTAAATATAGAAATAACAATATTGTTCTTTCTTCCCCCTAACATGCTGGGATCATTGCATGTTTAGTTTATGTGGGGATGTGTGGGGAGGGGGCGGTGCTAGAAATATTTTTTTCTATGTGAGAATCAGTGGGTATATTGTTCACCTTGGTTTGTGAGTGAAGGATTTATTAAGTGAAAGCTAAGCAAAAAATAATTGAGTAAGATTCTGTGCTGTGCCTATTAGAGGCCACCTTTGTGTCCTCCTGTTCCTGAGCTTCTTTGCAGTCCCAGGCATAATATAGAGATAACGCTGAAGACCTCTCTAAATTACTTCAGCCTCCTAGAGCTCTATGGACTACTGTGCTGCTCCGACTATCTCTCAACATAGCCTGTCCACTGCCATCCCTGCCCCAACATACCCCTTATGCTAGGGCGTGTAAGAGAACCCGTTCACTGTGAGTATCCCCCATGGATTTATACAGTCCCTTTATGATGCTCCAGCTCTCTCAGTTAGCAGGAACAGGAGGAGGGGTAAGGCTCTCACCCAAAAAGTTTTGCATTTAGTTAGGAAAATGATGTGGTCTGTGATCATTATTCTCTCATGAGGGAGGGAATTCCAAAGTTTACATACTGCTAGTGTAAAAATTCTCCCTCCTGCAGTCATGAGCCTCCCACTAGTTATCAGTTTCATTCTTTCAGTGGAATGTACCCACACAGATTGTGCTCTGGGATGGAGATATGATGTCTCACAGAGCTAGAACAATCCCAGGCAAGGTTTTCAATATTGTGACAGAGATTTTGAACTTGACTCTCTATTCAATGGGGAGGCAGTGCAAAGAGCAGAGCACTAGGGTGATATGTTCACAATGACCTGTGTACCTAAGCAGATAAGATGGAACTTCTTCAGGGTGTGTGGCTTCATTTTTAGATATAACAGATTGCAAACTTCAATGGGAGTAGCACTGAGCCTGGGCATTTTTAAACTGTGTACAAAGTGATTTTAGTGCAATAAATTCAGTTTTTTAATGTTATTGTTGTAATAAGTAAATACTTATCACTTACATATTACTCTTCATCTGGAGATGTTTTAAAGTTAATTACGTTATTTTGTAAGCTCTGTGGAACATTTCAATTTCAATGAATCGGCATTCTCTGACAGAAAAACATTCCAACCAGCTCTAGTTTTGATCCTGCAATCACATTAATAGCTTTAATTCTGTGTGTAGTCCTATAAGACTTCACTGTGCAGAAGATTATGTGTGTGTGTGTAAGTGTTTGCAGGTTCAAGGCCTTATATTGTACGTTATTTTGTAAGTGCAAAGACATAAAACATATTTTGTTTGAATGCACAGCATTAGTGTTTGAATTGTTATCTTACATAGTCACTTCAATTTTATTTGAATGTTTTTTTTCTAACAGATGTATAAACTATGAGAATAACATCTCATTTGTGTACAAAAATGAAACTAATTGGTTTTCTCAATTCTGGGTCAGAGATAAGGCCCTGTGCCTGCAAATACTTTTATTTTGATAACAGCTGTGCAGAGAAAGGTAATTCTGTTTTGTGGAGCATTCTGATATTTTAAAATGTGGTTTCATTCTGATTTGGAAAGAAAACTGACAATTTTGAGTTCCAGAGGGGTAGCCGTGTTAGTCTGTATACAG